>NC_135333.1:79434755-80904750 GCF_023851605.1 Tamandua tetradactyla | reverse complement strand
TATTTCACTTAAGAGAGTCTTATGTTAAAAAAAATAAGAGTGGCAAGAGGGGCTAGTAATAAGTGTTTGGTCAATGAGATTACCCAGAGTGAAATACTGTGGCACTAAGATAGCTATTTATGTTTGGGAGGTAAGAATAACTGCATCTTAAATTTAAAGTGGCAAGTTTCTGGCAATACTTGTCAGCTTTTCCAATGAGTAGCTTAGTCCTGAAAGAATCAATACTGACACCTTTAAAGATTCTAATTTGGAATACAAAATGGTATTTTAATTTTTCTTCTGTGAAATAGAGCAAATAATTAAAGAATGAATTTTCATCCATCTGAAACAGTTCGTAATTTTGTGTGTGTGGTTTTTCAATCCTTCCAATTGGTTGCAAATTTTTGAGGGAGGGATGTTGCTTTTTTGTCTGTTTTAAACTTGAGTATTTCCCATATGTGTAGTAGTTACTAGGCACAAATTAATGATTAAAATGATTGATTCAAAATTTTCATCCTAAATGATCATTTAGTAGAAAACTGAAGCTGATAAGTAAACAAAAGTATATTTATTTGGATAGTTTATTATATATAAAAACAAAAGCCATAAATGGGGAAAAAAACACGAAAAGCAGTTTAAAATGTCAGTGCATTCTTTTTTCTAGAATTTCAGGAACTTTCACGATAGAAACTATGGCATTATGTACGTTTTAATCGCTAATGAAGAATGGATCATTCAAAAAGTCATCTATCGTCATATCATAAGTTCATTTTTTAGATGGCAAAAAGCAAATTTTCTGGCAGGGGGTAGGTGATGTTTCTTATAATATTCCCTATTTGTTCCTCATTAGCAAAGACCATGCATTTGTTCAATATTCTGGCAGCCCATTCAAGATAAGATAGCGCTATTAAGAGGAAGGCATTCTGATTTCAAAAAGAATATAAGTAGAAGGAAAAATCTGTATTAATCTGGGCTGAGCCAGAGTTGTTAATATCATTAAGTAGGAGATGAATTTCCTACAAACCCAACTACCAAAAACAGCAAGGGCAAGTCTTAATTTGTGACATTTTCAATGTTAACCAAATTTGCAAGAAAAAATAGCACAAACAACAAAATCTCAGCAGCTGATTAATAAGTTAATTTGTAGAAAATTTATATTTTTTACTGTATTAAAAATTTTAAAGATTTGACATTTTAAATCCAAATATTAGTCAGAGTTCAGTGATGTAAAAATAACATATTATCCAGATAGAAATTTCAAAGTTTAATAAAATAGCCATACTCACTCTTTTACTTTATCACAAAAGGAAATCAAACTCCTATTGCTACCTTGAGAGACTTCAACAATCTGAATGGAACAATCTTTAAGCTTAAAAAAAAATAACATTGAACTGTCAAATTAGTATACTTTGGTTTAAGGAGAAGATTAATACAACTCTATAATTTTATCCTGTTTTAATGATTCATTCAGATTTTAAATTTTTTTAGATTTTTAATTGAAGTGCTATTTACATATAGAGAAATATATAGGTTGTAAGCATATAAACTGAACTTTGAGGAATGCATAAAACTGTGAATCAATACCTTAATAAAAATATAAAATATTTCCATCATTTAAAAACATTACCTCACATCCACTCAGTCAATCTCTATTCTTATTTGGCAACTAAATAATTATTATTGAGACTTCCATCACAATAAATTAATAGTTTGTGCTCTTTTGTTTCAGGCTTCTTGTGCTGACATTATTTATAATATATAAGATTATCCGTATGGTTACATATTTTTTGTTGCTGAGTAGTTGCATTCCATTGTGTGAATATTCCACAATTTGTTTATCCACTTTTTAGTTGAAAGATAGGTAGGTTATTAACTTTTCATGTTGTAAAGAAAACTGTTACTAACATTTATGTACATGTCTTTGTGGATGTTTCATTTTCTGAGGATAAATCTGTAAAATTTTAAGTCACCGAGTATGCATATAATTAGCTTAAAAAAAAAAAACTGCCAAAGAGTTTTCTAAAACCAAAATCCCCTGGCTAAAATAGACTTTGCCTTTTATAGATGCTCCTGGGTTCAAATTGCCAATATTCTGTTAAGGATTTTTTTTTTCTGTTAACAAGGGTTATTTATACGTAATTTTCATTTCTTATAATATTTTGTCAGGTTTTGATATCAGAATTATACTGGCCGATCCAATCCTAAATTCTGAAAGACTTCAAGTAAAATTGGTCTTGTATCTTTAAATATTTGGTAGAGCCAATTAGTGAAAGCATCTGGCTTAAAGTTTTATTGGTTGGAATATTTCAAACACATATTCAATTTCTCCAGTAGGTATGTGGCAATTCAGGTTTTCTATATCTTATTTTTTCAGTTTTGTCTTCTAGAAATGCCCATTTCTTCTAAGGTATTGAATCTAATTGTAAATAGTTGCCTTATTATGTCACTGTATGTAAGATCTACAGTGATAGCTCCTTTTTAATTATTTTTTAATTTTTTATTTATTTAGTTTTTGCATGGGCAGGCACCAGGAATCAAACCCGGGTCTCAGGCATGGCAGGCAAAAACTCTGCCTGCTGAGCCACTGTGGCCCGCCCCTCTTTTATTTTTGATACTGGTAATTTGTGTTTTCATCTTTTTTCTTGATCATTCTTTTCAATGAATTATCAATGTTATAATTATTTCCAAATAATTAAATTTTGACCTTGTTAATGATCTAATATGTTTTACTCTTTCCTTGATTTCACCTTTTATATCTATTTATTCTCTTCTATTTCTTGTGTTTAGTATGCTCTTCTTTATCTCAATTTCTATAGAGGACATTTGATAATTTTTCCAGGTATTTTTCTATTATTGATATCTAATTGTGATTTTTTAATTTGTTGCCACAGAACATATTTATAATATTTCAATCTTTTAAAATCTTTGAGACTTATTATATGGCACAGAACATATTCTGTTTGTTAATATTTCACATGCTCTTGAAAAAATGTGTTTGACACAGGTATAACGTGTATATTCTATAAATATCAAGTAGAATAAGAGTTAATTAAGAGTTATGTTAAGAGTAATGTTCAAACCTGTTATGTCCTTAACTGATTCTTTGTCTATCAACAATTTATCCATTGCTTTCCGTAGTGTGCTAGTTTTTCCTCTATTTTGAAGCTCTTTACTAAGGTAAATATACATTATGAATATTATGTCTTCCTGATTTACCCTTTTACCATTATGAAATGACCTTTTTTATCTCTGATAATTCTTTGTCTTAAATTTTACTTTTTGAAATTAATAATCATGTCAGCTTTATTTTCTGACTGAATGGTAAAACATTTTTTCCTTTTATTCTGTTTGTTAATATTTCACATGCTCTTGAAAAAATATATCTGTGCCTTTGAATTGCACCTGTAGACAGTATATAGTTGGGTTTTACTTTTTACAGTCTGTTAAAATTTGGAATGTTTAATCTATTTATATTTAATCTAGTTATTTACATCATTGGATTTAAAACTTCCATTTATATTTGTTTCTATTTGTCTCTTCCATTTTGTTTTGTTCTTCTATTTTCCTTTTCTGTCTGATTCAGTTTATTTGGTTTTTCCTGTAGTGAATTAAAATGAATACAGAAGGATTGTATCCATTGACTTAAAAATATCAGTGATTCCAACCACTTTTGGCTTCCATGGTTTCTGTTGAAATGTCTGCATTTATCCAGATTTTTTTTCCACAGTGTGAAATCTTTCCTCTGCTTTCATTTATAATTTTCTGTTTACCTATGGTCTTCAAATGTATGAGTATAATCTGTCTCTATTCCATCATTTTTGTATTTAGTCCGATAGGAGTTTCTTGAGCTTTGTGTATCTGGAATTTGATGTTTTCCATGGAATTTGAGAAAGTTTCTAACCATTATTTCTTCAAATTATTTTTCTTCTGTAAATTTCCCTTCTCCCTCTAGTATTTCCAATTGCCTGTATATGAGTCTTCTTGAAATTATCTCACAAGTCTTGAAGACCTTGTTCATTTTCATATAATCCTTTCATTTCCTCTTTTTCATTTTAGATAATTTTTGTTTGTTTTACTTTCAAGGACAATAACTATTTTTTCCCTGTCATTCCTTTGTTGTTGTTAAGCACATCTGGTGTAATTTTCATTGCAGATATTATATTTCTAGCATTACAATTGCCATTTGCTATTTGTATATTTGATTCTTTCTAATGTCCTCTTTCTAATTTCCTGATGAAATTCCTCATTGGTATACTTATGACCATCTTTTATTTAATCTCCTGAAGAACCTACTTTTAATAGTCATTTTAAAGTCCCGATTTGTTAAAACCAATATCTGGATTGCTTTCGAGTCACTATTGACTCTTTTGTGCCTGACTCTGGGCCAAAATTTCCTGCTTCTCTGCATATTTATAAATGATGGACATTGTAGATGGCACTCTGTGGATTATTATTATTTTTTGTACAAAATGTACAGCTTTTCTTCAGCAGGCAGTTAAGATCCTTTTGACCCTGTCAGCTTTGATTTACTTTTTTCTAGGTCAGATCTAATTTGGTAGGTGTGGCATTTACCTTAGAGTATAATTTTTACTCTGAAAGGATGGACTTGTGGAGTCTCAACTGAATATAAGTGTTCACCTTAGGCCATTCTCTGGCTTGGCGGGAAATTCTGTACTGCACTACTTTTACTAGTATGCGGTGAACACAATCACCATTCAGTTATGACCCTATAGTAGGCAATGTCTGCTAAGCCTTGAAGCACATCCAATACTTAGGCAAGAACCTGCAGTAAGTCCCCGTGTAGAATTCTGATCCCACACATTGAACAGTTCTCTTTTCTTCAGTACCCTGCCAACCAAGACATGCTTCTGCCACCTGCAACTCCAATTTCTGCCTCCTCAGTGCAGTGAACTCACTGTTCAGATTGGACCCCACCACTTTGCAGGGTAGCAGTCCAAGGTGATTGCAGGGTTCAATTTGGGGTTTGCCTTCTCACAAGAGTCCTATACTACCCTTTAGTTTAATGTCTGAAACCAGTTGCTTCATACATTTTGTCCAACTTTAAAGTTGTTTGCAGTGGTTGGGCAAGTTTGGGGTTTTTTACACTATTGTGATCAGAAGCAGACGTTCCCAAGATTCATCGTTTTTCATTCAGATCAGTTCAGGTGCTACCTCCTCTGTGAGTGCCTCGAGCAAAACTAGGTGATACTTCTCCTATGTATCTACCCCATCTGTTATTTTACTGTGTTAATATCATTTGTTTGCAAGTTGATTTGAACAGTGGGCTATTTTTGAAATCAAGTATCAGGTCTTTCTCCTTTGCATCGATTCTCTCTAGCATATCACATGCGTATCTCAGGGGCTTAATAGTTGTTAAATAAATGAAGAATCTTTTTGGTCTTGCCTTGTAAACTGCAGCTACAATATTGTGTTCTTCTTTTTACTCCTTAATTCCTGTTTCATTGTGTCTAGACTAGTAGAGAAAGATTCAAATGCTATTAAGGAAACTCTATAATTACTTCAACGATTGGAATACTTCTAATTAAACAATTAAGATGAATTGTACAATGATAATTTCATTTCCAACCATGGGAATAGTCCCTAATAGAAATTGTCTTTCAACAGTGTACCTGGGTAAAAGAATATTTTTCCTACCAATAATGACATAAAATTTTTGTCATTCAGCATGACTAAAAGAACAAATGTAATGAAACACATATGCATTTGTGTGTATGCATAACAAAATAAGCAGAGAAAACACTATCAGCTAAACCTCCAAATACAATATTTTTGTTCAATAAATGTACATTAGCTTTTTCTTTGTTTTGATGAAAAATTGGAATTTTGAAACCAGTATTTTGAAAAAAAGTAGTTCCCTTTAGAGAAAACACTAATTCAGGAATGAGGACTTTGTAAATAATAAATGACTTTTTCAAAAATAATATTAATCCTGGTTAAAGTTAGCTATCCTCATTACCATGCTAATCCAATTTTTTATTAAATGATTCTTTCAGAGTCATATTTTTAGAGTGACATATCTGACACATACCTCTATGTTCTTTAGCCATGTATTTTCCCAAGTCGTGGGCAGCAAAGGACCTTTTGAGAGTATCAGAGAAGGTTCCATTCCGTTTGTATTTCCGCTCCTTTTATTCTTTTCTTCTGGCATGAGTCAGTTGAGGATGGATATGCAGTGAAGATGCTACTTTCAAATCCTATATGGCAGTTATTACTTTCATTTCTCAATTCTCTCCATGAGTTAGTTTCATCAAAACTAATGCATGATGGAGCTAGAATATTGAATCCGTAATCTGTATTGAATATGTAGCTTTCTATGGGATTTCCCTGGGAACTTCTTTATTAATATTTTGTGGTTTGGGGAGCACAGAGGGCCTAAAACCAATTACTGGTATTTCCCTAAATTGCTGCTGGGGGAGTTCAGGGTTTTTATAGATAAATTCATTCAAGGGTATGTGGTGTGCTTCATCTAATGAACGCCTTTCTGAATCCACTTTGGTGTTCTTGGCACAAAATAGGTGTTTTCTTCAATTTCACTCTTACAGAGTGGAGTTTTATTACTGATCTCATCGACTAGTGGATCAAAACCCAGACTGACTTGGCTAGGGGAAAGGGGTTTATTTACAGAGTGAACTATTTGGTGCTCATGCTGCTCCTCATGTGATTCATTGGGACTTTGATCTGTTTGCCAACAATGTGCCATTCTTAATCCTATGTAACTGAGTGGTTGCTCTGCCTCAAATTCTTCTTGATGATATAATGAAAGGATGGAGGATGTTATAAAAAAAGAATCCTGGAAAAAGAATAAAAGGAAATAAAAATTCTTTTATTAGTTAGAAATAAAGGAAAATATGACAAAGACATATAAACAATTGCTTTGCGCTTTCTCCTTAGCAAGTGAAATTATTCCTTCAGTACTACAAAATTTCATCAGAGATCATAACACCGAGTCAGAGGGAGAATATTGGCTTCAGATGGATTCATGAAAGTCCATCACATCTATCAAAGGAGTTTCATGATACTAACCAAAGTCCAGAATCAATACTCCCCTTTGGACTTGTTTTCATACTGAATATCAATATTCCTATAGTATTAGTATCTTCCTCTGTATTCTATGAACCATAGCATTTAATATACTCAAACCTCTTTTCATTATCCAGTCATTTTGTGCTCAGCATTTTCCCCATTCCTAGAACTATCCTTATGTCTTCTCTCTTCTCCATCCAAATCATCTTAGCATGGTTGACTAGACTCTTCTCTTCCTCTAAACTCCTTAAACTGCAAACTTTTTTTAGTACCTACTTCCCCACTTTTCTAAACTTACTTTCATTAGGCTCACCAATGACCTTCATTTCAGTAAATTTACAGGGATTTTTAAGATTCCCATTTATCTCTCTGCAACATTTAATTCCTTCACAATACTTTTTATTTTTAAATTTCTTAGTTTCTTACTTTGGATCTCTAGAGATCTGTACTTCCTGAGTCCTTCTTTGATTGCTTTTTCTCAAAGGTACTTTTGCCTGTTACTCCTTTTTCCATCTAACCTTTAAATGTTAGAGCTTACCATTATTTCCTTTCTTCTCAATTAATCTCTATTTTAAAATTATTTCATACTTCCTATTGTTTCAACTACCATCTGCAAGTCAACAGCTCCAACCAAAACCATTCTTCTAAATTCCAGACCCACATGTTACCTACTCAATGTCTGCACTTGGCTTTTTTTTTTTAACACCACATGAAAGTACAATACATAATTCACCCAAGAACCTGCTCCTATATATGTTCTCTCTGCCAGAAAATGGCCCAACCATCCATTCATTTGCTCAGACCAGAAACTAGCATTTCATTGTTGAATCGTCCTCCTTTCTTCTCCTATATCCAATAAATCCCTACATCCTGTGAATTGTATCACACAAATGTATCTGGGATCTTTCTCTGCCTACCATTGCTACAGTCTTATTCTAAAGGTTTCATTTCTTACAGGCAATATTGCATTGCCTCTGAAACTGCTTCTACATTTTCTTAGATCCATTTTGTGGTCTTATAACAGATGTTTTACACTGTAATAAGCATGATAGTAAGGTGATATTTTTAAGACACTAACCAAGTAACTCTCTCCTGGTTATACATTTTTCACTGGTTCCTATCACTTTAGGATAATGCCTATAATTTCTAAATATAGGAATATTGACTTTAAACTTCTGAATGTCTGGCCCTGCATACTTTAGCCGACTTAACCTAATGCTCAGCTTTGTCATCCTGGTCTTTTGGACTCTCAAAGGCCTTCCTCTTTTACATTTGACAGTATTTTCCCTGGTTTTCATCCTCTGGTTCTTATCTCACACCTCTTCTCTGGCTGCTTCCTTTAGATTCCACAGTAAGCTGAAATATTACTTCCTGAAATATCATCTGAATGCCCAACTAGGTTAAACTACTCTAAAATGTTTTTCTATACTTATATTTCTCATAGGTACTAAATATTGCAATATTACCTTGTAATAACACATGTAACATTTCTTTTTCCTGTTGGTCTTCTTCACTTATAACAATATTTAGTACTTTGTTTCATATAGGGTAGATGTTCATTTGTATTCCTTGAACAAATGATTTAAGAAATTTAGAAAAAGCTGTACTTGAGTTATGAGAATATGGTATTAAAAAGTTATTTGCATTGATTTCATGGATTTACTCATTCTCCACAACTCTGTATGTGACTGTATTAAAGATAAAAATTCTTCAAAAGGATAATTAATGTAATGATTAAATTTAAAGTACAGTTCTCTATCAATCAGTTTTGTAATGGCAGGAAAATGATTTGTATTCTATTGGTGCTAGGGAATTTTTAATATTCATTATCACCAAAAGAATCAGTGAATTAAATTTATTGTTCTTTAAAGATTTAGTGAATAAATTGAATTGATAGCTTTGAGAAAAATTTTCAAGAGATGTAAAAGCTGTATAGAACAAAACGTTAATCAGAAGATTACTCTAGAAAATATTATTCTAAACTATTCTAATCATTATGGGCCCATAGGGTATAGTATTATCTGGGCAGAATCATATTTTCAGAAAATGTCATTTCTTAAATCTCCATGTTAGTAGTGAAAACCATGTTTCATTAAATCAGATCCCACTTCCTCATCTCCCTCTGACATACAGCTTAGGGATGTGTCAGCAGGTGGGACTTTAACCCTGACAACCAACCTAATATCTTGTTCTGGGCTTCCTTGGCCTGCTCTGCTTCTGCTTTACTGAATATGATCAATATATCTATATTAAATGGACTTTTATGATTGGTGATAGTTTCAGAAGACCTTGATTATTGATGTTATTAAAATTATATTTTTAATTTTGTAGAGTCAGAAGGGAGGTCTTTAACCTCAACATCAGACCACTGATACCTTATTTAAAGTTTTCTTTAGGCTATATTGCCTTGTTCTTGTTATTAATAATAGTGATATGGAGATCTAACTATGCTTTGAGCACTGGCTCTCTGCTATTGTTCTATGTAGTCTACATGTATTAACATTTAATTCTTACCACAGCCTAGAGACATATAATATTATCTCCATTTATAAGACGAGGATGAAAGATGAATCAATTTACCCAAGGTCCCAGAGTTTATGATCACAGTTTTATTTGTAAAAGGGATTAAAGGTGAGCATGTGAGTAAACATGCTATACTAATTTATGAAATGCAGATCACGGCTGGGTTATGGCCATGTAACTCAACCTCAACTCCATCTGTCTCTATTGAAACAGTTGAGGACTATTTCAGTAATAGAAATAGTTTTTTTCAAGCATGTCTCACAGCCACTAAAGCCTGAAATATGTTAAACCATATTTGAAATCTAAAAATCTCATTATCATGAAATTAAAGAGAATGAGAAATACTTATTCATATTGAAAATGCAATAAAACAAAGATTCTTCTAGATCCTTCTTTTTCCATATTAAATTTGGTGATTTAAGGAACTTCTAATAATTTAAATCGCCGCCTTACTATCACATAGACTTTTTCGCTTGAATATTTCTTAGTTTACAAAATATATATATATATATATATATATAGTTCCTATTGGTAAATGCCTGTTTACTACATTATAAAGTAATGTATAGAATAATCTAGAAGTCATATATCTTGATTTTGAGGCACGACTGTACATTACATATAGTATAGCTGCAAAGATGACAAAATTGAGCAGACAAGGATATCAGCCCCTGATTTAAACTACATTCTGCCAAACTATAGATTATATATGTGTGTAGGTAGAAAAATGGTTTCCCAGATATACTCATGTCCTATTCCCTAGAACCTGCGACTATTTGGGGTAATATGGCAAAGCAGAATTAAGGTTACAGAATGAAATAAGGTAACTGATCAGCTGACCTTAAAACAAGATGATCTGAATTATCCATTTGGGCCCAGTCTTATCACAAGGATCCTTAAAAGTGGAAGAGGACAGCTAAAGAGAAGGTTGTAGTGATGTGATGTGAGAGGGACTCGGTCTTCTGCTGCTAGAGGAACGAGCATGAGCACGGAATGCTGGCCTCTAGTGGTTGGAATGTAGAAGGGAAGGGATACACCCCTAGAGCCTTCAGAGAGGAACATAGCTGCTGCCACCTTATCTTAGCCCATGTTGGACTTTGACCTACAAATCTGCAAGTCATTAAATCTTTGCTGTTTTTATCCACTAAGTTAAATGGCAATTTGTCAGGGAAGCAATAAAAAACAAATGCAATATTGAGCTATAAACTGCTTCCTAGATTGATTGGCAAGTCAGGGACTAGAAGGGATGTAGGAGACCACTCAGAAAGAGCCATCTATTCTTTGTTGGAAAATTCAGTTAAATTCAAAGAGCAGTAATTAAAAGGTGTTATCGAGAATGCCAACTTCATATTGTACTGCAATTGCTTATAAACTTCTACTCAGTTCAGCTAGCAAGAGATCTGTTGTTATTGAGGGTAAATTATTCATTGCCACTAAAGAGAAAGTACAGACACAATTTAGGCTCCTATTAGAGAAAGGGCAGCCCTGCCAGCTGTTTCCATTTCGTCAATCCACAAAGGTGCAAACATCACCCAGATAGCCCCAGTGTTCTCAGGAACAGAAATGTTTATCTTACACAAGAACAAAGAAATCTTTCAGAAAGTATCTGTGCTTGATCCAAAAATTTCTGGCAACATTACTGAGCGAGTGTATCTACTGGGGAGAGATGAGGGGAGAGTGAAAGGAAGAACTTATGAATTTAAGGAAAAATGATCTCTCTTTATCGGTTAAATTTTAGGCATTAAAATATAATTTTTTATGTTGTGGAAGATAAAGATTATGCTGACATAAGTCATTTCAAAGACTAATCAAGCTTAACCATCTGTATTTTCAGTAAAGTGAAAGGAAAGACTATGGCTCCGGCAGATTAACCTGGTTACTGAGACTCTGAGCTGGAAGATTGAGCTGAAATCCCCATCTCTTCATCTGCTGAGCCATGTGCATCTATTACACAGACACACACAGACATAGTCAATTTTCCTTGACTTAAATCTGACTTTTCTCAGCTCAATTTGACATACGAATACATGGAGGACAACAATCATATGAACATATCTTTATGTTACCTTACTTTTTCCATCTCTAATTTGGAATTGAATGATTGACTAAAAATTTTATTTTTTCATAAGCTCTTGTATTATTTCACCTAAGTGAAGATATGAGTTGCTTGGAAAAAGTATTAATCTCCAAATAATCTTTATCACTGTCCTTTTACATGAACAACTGACATTTTCTTAATCCTGTATAATCTTATAGAAGCCTCACTTGCCAGCAGACTACACAAAACCTCTCCTATGTGGAAACTTTGAAGCTTTCACTTATTCTCATTTTGAAAGATACTGACTTGAATAAATCAATTCCTTTATTTATATCTATTTATTCATTACAATTTATTTATTCAGTACCTCTTTTTAAGTATGTTGTGTCAAGCCCTGTGCAAACCTCTGGGAATACAAAGTGTTTGTATTTGTATCTATGAACTACTTTCAGGTAGTTCACAGATAAAATTTATAATACAGTACAATATAAGATTCACTATAATATACATGGGTTCCATTTCATCTGGAATTTCATATAGTATACTGTGAACTTATTTCACCTTGAAGAAAGTCAAAGGAAGAATCATGAAGAACATATTTAATGCTTCTGTATCGAGCATGTGTTGGTTTAAAATGTGCAATACATCAGAGATAAATCAGTGAGATGGACACAAGATGTTTTGATTCTGAAGTATTGTTATATTTTCCCTTTAAATATGATGAAGTAATTGAACAAGTAATTATTTCAATGCTTCTTAGTGTGTCTCACTCAATGAAATGCCACCCTCCAGCTTTGGTCTAACATCTGGGAAGTGGCTAGTGGGAAGGGGCCTGCTTCAGGGAGGACTAGAGGAGGTAACAGGCTGTCTTCCTGGAGTTTGTATCGACCTTGTTGGAGAAAATCCACAGATCCAGCCCTGAATTCTGATAGTGCTTGAAATAAGACTCTTGGTTGGGGCTCTAACAAGCAGTCTAGTGGTATTTGGGCAAGAATCAGTAATGTCACAACTATTGTCAGGCATATCTATTCTGAAGGGAATACCAGGACAATGAGAAATTTTAAGCGATCAGAAGCAATCATGGCTGTATTTTCTTTGCTGCAGCCAATATTTAGATCCCTTTCCCCTATCTGATGCTCTGTTATTGAGTGCTCTATTAACACTAACTGGGCATATTATTTTCAGTCATTTATTTGGCTCACAGAGAAATTCTCTATATTAAACCTGTAAGTAATAGCTTAGGTAAAAACACTGTCATTTATGAAAGTGAGTTGGGTAAAGTTTCAAGGAGTAGAAAATCCCTAAGCTAACTTGAAGTAAAATTTTTTCAGACAGGTTTGGAAAAAGGAAGATGGTGCCTTGAATTTCTCTCAAAACAGAATATATTAACTGTGTACAGAAAAGGAGAAAAACAAGAAGGAAAAAGCAGTAGTGGAGAAAGTAGGAAATGCACATATGGTTGAACTTTAATAAAGGAGGAAATGAAGAGAACATATACAATATTTGTAGAAAACGCTTTTTATTCAACATATGGATAATAGCGTTAAAATTATTATTCTGAGAATGTTTGTTTGTAATGTAGGACAAAGCAAATGAGTCATTACATGGTTTTCTAATCAGCATCTTTAGTGTTGTTGAGAACAGGATTCTCTGTTGCCCTAAATTTGAAATGGAAATATCAGCATAAACTCATGAGATTAAAAAAAAATCTATATCTCCTATCTGCCTACCTACCTACTTATCTATTGATATCTATGTCCCATAGATTTGTTCATTAAAAGGCCCAGAAATAATGCTCAGTCTAGTAGCAATAAGTATCCATAACACCCAGATTGTGATATAGAAGTACACTTCCCACTATAAGAAACAGAGCTGTGTGGAGGACTAGTTGACTTTAGGTCTGGGACAGATAATGTACAAGATGAATCTGAAATATTCTGCTACTCTAACACTAGGTTAGTAAGAAAGATATTGAAAAGAGTTAGTAAGAAAGATATCAAAAAATATAAGGATGCATCGGTAGGACTTGAGAACCAAATTGAAGAGGTTCCCAGTGATCAAAGGTGGGATAATTGAGCACCTACAAGGAAAATAAATATAATAAAAATGTGCCTAATCCATCAATTCCTAATAACATATACACACACAACTAATTGTAGGATACAAGGTTAATAAAGTAAACAGTTGAAATCATTTTGTCTTTGTTGTATAAAATGTTCAGTAGGCATCAAAATAACAGATGAGACAAAGTTCCTCTTCATAAAACCATTCTAATAAAAGAAGAAAGAGTGATAAAATTGGATCTCAATATTTTACAATCATAATATCTTATAATAATGAAATTATCAAAGCTAGGCAGCAAACATTAGTGACTGCTAACATCACAAAAAGAAAATGCATCTCATTAGTGACTGCTAACATCATGATGAAAAAGGCTTGCCAAAAAAATCAAACCTGAATCTGATTAGGCCTCTAGATCCAATTACTAATGGGCAGTAAATAAGGAAGACAGAGGAACACGTAAAATTAAATCACACTTGGAGACCATACAGGGAAAATAATAAGGTTTCCTCAAAAAATAAATTGCAAAGAAAAAAATGAAATGGAGACAAAACCCAGTAATTGAAAAAGACTTAAAAGATATGCCCTCCCCTTCAAAAAAAAAGATGGTAAAACAATCCCATAGTCTTTAGGGTTTTGCACTTGGATGAGGAATATAAGAAGCGATGATAATCAGAAGTGTGTTTATTCTTTGGGAGAGGGAGAGAATTGTGATGGGTCCAGGGGGTGGAGGGGGCACAAGGAAGGTTTTTTTTTGGTGGCTGTAAAGATTTTATGTCTTGGAATGCATGGTGGTTACAGCATTCTTCATCCTAGCTGAACATTTACTTTAGTCAGTTGCTAATACTATAAGTAACAAAAAGGGATAAATAATGTGATTTGTTGGGCACTTGGGACTTGAGGTTTTGTACAAAATCTAAATGAAGAGGTTGAGTAGGTAGTTGTACAAATGATTCTTTTTTTAAAATATGGAACGCTTCACAAATTTGTGTGTCATCCTGTGCAGGGGCCATGCTAATCTTCTCTGTATCGTTCCAATTTTAGTATATGTGCTGCCGAAGCGAGCACTGTACGATGATTCTTGAACTCAGGGTATTTTGAATCCTTGATCCTTAAGGGGGGTTTGGGGAGTAAGAAGCAGTATTATCAACCTAAGGATGAACTCCAGTGGGGGAGACAACCAATATTTAAGTGTGGACTCTGCCATAAGATGAAAAACAAAATAGTCTGAAAGGTAGAGATTAAACTACAAGCCATTGTTCACCCAACTTTGCCTCTGAAGTAAGAGGCCGGCAAAAACAAAGACATACAAGGCAAATGCTTCCTTTTAAGGACTTAATTGGGAAGGTGCACAATCAGTTCTGTGCCATCGGCACCAATATATGACTGCAAGGAAAGCTGCGAAGTGTAGTCTCTTACTGTGTTGCCATGGGCCCAGAAAAATCTTGAGTATTCCCTTACAAGAAGGGAGAAATGACATCAGTTGGAATATTACTGCTGGGATAGTTTTGAAGTTATCTCAGGGAAATAAAGGTGCCGAATCAGATGTAACCAGAAGCAAAAGTCCAAATGGAGGTGCAGTCCACAAGGGCAGTGCGCCAGTTTGAAAGGATTATGTACCCCAGAAAAACCATGTTTTAATCCTGACCAATCTCATGGGAGCAGCTGTTTCTGTTAATCCCGATTCAACACTGCAGTTGGAACCTTTTGATTAGATTATCTCCATGAAGTTGTAACACACCCAATTGTGGGCGTGACCTTTTCATTAGATGGAGATGTTACTCCACCCATTGCAGATGGGTGTTGATTAGTTTACTGGAATCCTTTAAAGGTGGAAACGTTTTGGAGAAAGGCAGAAACCTCAGAGCCAACAGAAACTTCAAAGTAGAGCTGACACTGATGCTGACACTTGGAGAACAGAGACACAGATTTGTAGAGATGCTTGGAGCCCAGCAGACGTCTCCATAAGATGTTAAGCAAGCCAGAACCTGGAGAGAGCTGAGGGAAACCAGGAGATGAAAGCCAGCCTTGGAGAAGCAAAATGAGAAACCCCAACAGGAACAGAGGCCAAAAGCAAAAGAACCCAGGAGTAAAGGACGAACAGTTGCCAGCCACACACTACTCAGCTGACAGATGTGTTCCTGACTCATTGGCTTTCCTTGAATTAAGGTATCTTTCCCTAGATGCCTTAGTCTGAACTTTTTAATAGGCTTAGAACTGTAAACTTGTAACTTATTTAAATTCCCTTTTTAAAAGCCATTCGAATTCTGATATATTGCATTCTAACAGCCTTTAACAAACCAAAACAGCCAGTGAATGTCAGCTAAGTAGAAGGGACACAGGGTACTAGAGCAAGATGTTATACTACTCCGAGGAGTGGACTTGTGTACTATGTTGAAAAAGAAGAACATGCAAGACAGTTGAAATCTAGAAGAATGTTGGCCTTATCTCCTAGTTCTAGGTATGTGGGGCATGGAGGAAGGAACAATTTGCCCCAGGAAGTTGCAAAGGAATAGAATCCCTTGGGAGAGTCAGGTTTCTCTGTAGGAAGAGAGAGTGAAAGAGGATTAAAGAAATAAACAAACATCTTGCATAAATTAAATCTCAATTGAAACAATGTGACTCCCATTATACATTTTATAAGTTGGTATTTCTCTCTCTCTTTTTTTTTTACTTTAAGGGATATAGAATACAAATAATTAGTTTATCAATTGAGTGGCAGTTCTTAAAATTATTAGATAATTTTTTTAGGTAATAGAAAACTGCTAATAAATAACTTCAGCAATATTAAATTTATATTTTTGCAATATGATATTATCCTTTAAAAGGATTTATATGTATAAAACTTTACATATTTTCATTATAAAGTATAAGCAATAGATAGTTTTTTATCATTTCAAACTGTCTAAAACTAGAGTAAAACCAAAAAGTAGTTGTACAGTTAGGACAAAATCATAGAATCCTGGTCTTAAATCATTTGGACTGACCTGCCCAAGTATTAAACTCTTAAACATTTTCTTGGAAAACAATAATATTTTATGGAAAGTTCTTTATGGTAGTTTCTTGGGCTACATTTAATATCACTTCTAAGGCTAAACATAATTCTATCATATTAAAGCAAAATTTCAGCACCAGCTAGTGCAAGTTAACAAGAGATAATCAACAAAAGGGATGGGTTTGGGAGATTATCATTTATACTTTTTCCTAATAGCCTGGTGACTTAGGGTAAATTAATTATATTCCTAAATCTCAAATTTATCATCAATAAAAGTAGAGAGAGTACCTACTACATTTCACAAGTGTTACTAAACAAGCCTATAACTTGCAAATGTCTGACAAACAGTAGATCCTCAGCATTTTATGATTGTTGTTCTACTACGTCCTCTAATATATACATTTTTATGTGTTGAGCCTCCTTTTTTTACTGGTGCTATATATTTTAAAATAAAAAAAAAGAATGTATACTTCCACCTTTATTTCCATCTAGCTTAAGCCTCATTGTGAAATACTAACATTTCTTAGCCTAGTATTTCATGTCGGAAAAGGTTACCCATTTCTCTGAAGATATTTGACAGAAAGCAATAGTAAAGAGCAGAAAAAAGTCAATAACAGTTTCTTCTTTGGGGACATTGTAATATGGATTTGAAATCAAAGTGGTAAATAAGTTTATCCCACAAATGAAATCTTTACATGGTTTGTGAAGAATTGTGTGGGTGATAACTTAATTAATGGAGTTAATCCCCCATTACTACCATCTGCAATTGTATAAGAGACAAAGAAGGAGGCATGTATGTCAGATGGCACAGATCATTGTTTTGTGACTGTTCAATAAATAAATTTAAGTTTATAGGTAGGTTAAATATTTAAAACATATATGAAGGGGTATCTACTTCATGATTTTTAATATTAACCATTATTAGCATAAGATATTCTCAAGAAATAGAAGGTTTAACAGAATCTTTGACAAAGTTATTGATATGATGAATTTGGTTTGACATGATTTGGAGACAGCAACTATATATTTTTTTAAAGCCAACTGAAGGAAGAACCAATAAAAATGTAACTACATTTAGTATAAAAAAAGATTTTAATACTTCCAAGAACATATTTATTTTACCAATCCACACAACATATACTGTTGCATATTCCTTTTAAAAATAGATTAATATGTGTTGTTTGAGCATGCACATTTCATTTTTACTATTTAAAAACATATCTGGAAGCATAATCCTATGATTCATTGCATAGGAGAGATTTAAAATCTACATTGTATGAGAGTTAACAAGTAAATTAGTATGTAAAGGTTGAATCAAAAGACAGACTGTAAGACAAAATTAAAAAACTTTTAAAAAACTGAAAAAGTTTATAAATTACAAGAATAAAAACTGATTAGGAAAACTGTGAACTTAGTGAATAAGTTCTGATCCATAGTCTTAGAAAACTTCTACCTTTTTGAGTACATCAAACCCTATAAAATGGTTTCTGGCTGGCAGTATGCTTCCAAAATTTGCCAAATATAAAAAGATTAAATAAAACAAAAACCTAAAAACATTCATTAGATAATGGTCTAACATTATCATTGACAAGGACTGACAACCATACTTCTCTCTGGTTGAAATTTTCACCATCTGTAAGTCAAAACAGATAAAACAGAAACAGAAGAAGGAGAAGAGGGAACAAAAGAAAATCTAGTCGGCATTTGCTTTATTATCTGAAGTAGAAGAATGAGTCTCCAAGTATGAAAAATGGTAAGCAGATGGCTCATTTCACTGCTATTGCCTGACTGGGAGAACTAGGGTCAGATCAGCCCTCCCCTCCACCCAAAAAATGGGTATCTGTTGTCCCCTTGCACCAGAACCTTTCAGTAGCACCCATAGCCACTTTACCAACACTTTTCTACCTGTTTCTAAGACTAAAAATTGCGCTGATGCAAAATTTTCTGAGTCTACAGTAGCTAACCCTTTGTTATACTGCTTCTAACAATAACAGCTAAACATCTGGAATGGGAGATGAGAAGGTTACCATTTCTGGAAAAAAAAAACAAGTGTAATGCTTGCATAAAAGCAGAATTATCTAGAAATATGTTTACCTTCTCAAAGTAGTTAACTAAACAACAAAAGTAAGATAGAAAAGCCCAGAATTAAAAAAAACTGCTACTGCCAATGACTGGCAAATTAGACTAAGTCTGTTCACCTTTGCCATCCCATTCACTGAAAAGCCAAAAGAGCTATTCTAACCACAGCTGGTAAACCATGAGGGGAGCCAGAAGAAGCCCAGACACCATTTATGAGTAAACAGGGAATGAACCCACATTCCCAAAAGAAGAGTAATTGGAATAAAATCAGCATGGGAGATGTGAAAATTCTCTGAAAAAATAAAATGAGTCTTTAACAATCAAACATAAAAGAACAAATAAACTTTGAGAGCATTTCCTATAGATTCCTAAGTAAATGTATTCTACAAAAGACATCTAGTGTTCCATAAAGTGAGATATAAAAAGTAAAATAAAAAAATATTGCAACAATAAAATGAAGAAAATATAGAAAAATTGGATGAGAGGCAGAGACTAATAAAAATGGAGCTTAATGAGATATTGAGATATAAAGAAACTAAAAATGCAGCCATATGTTTAAAACATTGAAAGAATGGCATAGTAGAAAACTAAATTTTCAGATAAAAACTGAGAAAGATTATGAATGCAGGAAAAAAGAACAAGTGATAGAAATGCAAGATAATATTGTAATTGTAATAGAAAGAGCTAACATTATATTATTGAAATCCTAAAAACAAACCTAGACACATAGAGGCAGCAAAAAAGATACTAAAAAAGAACATCAGAGCTGAAGAATGTTCTGAATATGCATATCAAAATTGCATACATTAAGAGTGCATGGGTAATTCAGTGGCAGAATTCTTGATTCCTGACCAAGGCACACCACCCCCTTCCCAAGAAAAAGCTTTGAACAAAATATGCATATCACATATCTCCCTCTGTGTGTGTATGTATAGATACAGAAATACATATATGTAGGAGACACATTAAAAAAATTATATATATGAACAATGGAGGAAAAAAATCACTGAAAATTTCCCATATCTTATGAAAGACATAAAATTACAGATCTCAGAAGAGCAGCATACTCCAAACAGATTAGATCTATATAGACCTACTCCAAGGCTCTTACTAATCAAATTGTCAAAGCCAAAGAGAAAATTCAGAAAGCATCAAGAGAAAAGTGATTCATCACATGCAACGGAAGCTTGAAAAGACTAAGTGTGGAATTCTCTGCAGAAACCATGGAGGCAAGAAGGGAGTGGTTTGATATACTTGAGATACCCAAAAGAGAAAAACTGCTAACCAAGAATTTTATATCTAGCAAAATGTCCTTAAGATATGGGGTGGGAGTTTAAAATATTTACTGATAAACAGATACCAAGACTGTTTGTGAATGAGAGACTGGCTCTGCAAGAAATCCTACAAGGAGTGCTACAGGTAGATAGGAAAAGACAGGAGAGAGAGGTTTGGAGAAGAGTGTAGAAATGCAGATTAGCAGTAAGGGAGACTGATAGGGTAAAAGGAGAGAGAAACAAAATAAAACATAACAGATAAAAGACAAAAGACAAAATGGCTGAAGACAGTACTGCTTTTACAGTAATAACATTCAATGTTAATTTATTAAACTCCCTAATCAAAAGGCACAGCTTGGCAGAATGGATTTAAAAACAGGATCCATCTATATGTTGTCTATAAGAGACTCACCTAAGACCCAAGGACAAAAAGAGGTTGAAAAAAGATATTCCATGCAAACAACAACAAAATGGAGCTGGGGTAGCTATATTAATATCAAAACAAATTAAAAGAGATAAAGAAGGGCATTGTATATTAGTAAAAGGGACAATTCATCAGGAAGACATAATCATAAATATCTTGCAAAAAAACCAGAGTGCCCCAAAATATATCAGGCAAACATGACACACTGAAGGGAAAAGTAGACACTTCTATGATAATAGTTGGAGACTTCAATACACTGCTGTCATCAATTGATAGAGCACTGGAAAGAAGATCAATAAAGAAGCAGAGATCTTGAAGAATATAATAAGTGAACTACACTTATAAGACACTTATAGAACATTGCACTCAACAACAGCAGGATACACATTTTCTCAAGTGCTCATTGATCATTATCCAGGATAGACCACATGTTGGGGCACAAAGTAGGTCTCAATAAATTTAAAAAATCAAAATTATGCAAATACTTTCTTAGATCATCAGGTAATGAAATTGGAAATCAATAACAGGCAGAAGGCTGAAAATTCACAAATAAATGGAGGCTAAACAACACACTCGGAAACAATCAGTGGGTCAAGGAAGAAACTTCAGGAGAAATCAGCAAATATTGAGGCAAATGAAAATGAGAACACAACATATCAAAACTTATGAGATGCAGCAAAAGCAGAGTTGTGAAGGAAATGTATTGCCCTAAATTCCATTATCAAAAAAGAAGAAAGAGCAAAGATTGAGGGATTAACTGCTCATAGGGATGAACTAGAGAAAGAAAAACAAACTAACCCAAAGCAAATGGAAAGAAAGAAAGAATAAGGATTAGTGCAGAAGTAAATGAAATTGAGAATATGAAAACAATAGAGAGAATAAATAAAACTAGAAGCTGGTTCTTTGAGAAAACCAATAAAATCAATGGGCTGTTAGGCTGATAAAGAAAAGAAAAGGGGGGGGGGGGATTCAAATCAATAAAATCAGAAATGAGAAGGTGGACATAATGACTGATCCCACAGATATAAAGGAGATAATGAGATGACACTATGAACAACTGTATGCTATAGACAAGTTAAATGAAATGGACAACTTCCAGAAAAGCATGAACAACCAACATTGGCTCAAGAAGAAAGAGAAGACCTCAATAAACCAATCACAAATAAAGAGATTGAATCAGTCATCAAAAAAACTCCTAAAAGAGAAAAGTCCACGACCAGATGGCTTCACATGTGAATTTTACCAAACATTCTAGAAAGAATTAGTAACAGTCCTGTTCAAATACTCCAAAAAATTGGAGAGGAGGGAAAGCTAACTAACTCATTCTATAAAGTTAACACCACCCAAATACCAAAGGCATGCAAAGATATTAGAAGAAAAGAAAATTACAGACCAATCTCTTTAATGAATATAGATGCAACAGTCCTCAACAAAGTACTTGCAAATTGAATCCAGCAGCATATTAAGCAGATTATACACAGTAACTGAGTGGGTTTTATTGCAGGTATGCAAGGGTGATCAACACAAGAAAATTCATATAATATACCATGTCAGTAAAGAGGAAAAACCATATGATCATCTTGACCGATGCAGAAAAGGTATTTGACCAAATTCAGCATTGTTTTTTGATAAAATCTCTTCAAATGATAAGAATAGAAGGGGTCTTTTAAGATGATAAAGGGAACATATGAAAAATCCACAGACAACATCATACTCAATGGAGTAAGACTGAAAGCTTTTCCTCTAAGATTAGGAAAAACATAAGGGGGCCCACTGTCCAACCATTGTTATGCAATATTATGCTGGAAGTCTTAGCTAATGAAATTAGGCAAGCAAAAGAAATGAAGGCATTCAAATTGGAAAGAAAGAAGCAAAACTTTCACTGTTTTCAGATGACTGATCTTACAAATAGAAAATCCAGAAAAACTGCAGTAAAGCTCTTAGAGCTCATAAATGAGTAGAGCAAAGTGGGAAGATGCAAAAACAACACTCAAAAATCAGTTGTATTTTTATACACCAGCAATAAATAATCTGAGGAGGCAATCAAGAAAAAATTCCATTTAGGATAGCAACCAAAAGAACAAAATATTTTGGAATAAATTTAGCCAAGGACATAAAAGGCTAAACACAGAAAACTAAAGTGTTGAAATAAACCTAGGAAGACCTAAATAAATGGAAGGACATACCATGTTCATGGACTGGAAGACTAAATATAATCAAGATGGCAATTCTATCTAAATTAATTTATAGATTCAATGGAATACCAAATTGAAATCCCAACAACTTACTCTGCAGAAATAGAAAAACAATAAACAAACTTATTTGGAAGGGCAGGGCACCACAGAGAGCTAAAATATCTTGAGAAAGAAAGATGAAATGGGAGATCCTGACTTTGAAGAATATTACAAAGCTACAGTGGTCAAAACAGCATGGTACTGACATAAACATAGATGTACTGGCCCGTGGAATCGAATTGAGTATTCTGAGGTGAACACTCACATCCATAGGCAATTGATCTTTGATAAGACAGTCAAGATATCTCAATTGAGGCAAAGAAGCCTCTTCAATAAATGGTACTTGGAGAACTGGATATCCTTTTTGAAAAGAAAGAGGATCCCTATTTCACACTTCATAAAAAAATTAATCCAAAATTGATCAAAGATGTAAACATTAAAGCTAAGACCATAAAACTTTTAGAAGAAAATATAGGGAATTATCTTAAAGATCTTGTGATAGGAGATGGTTTCCTAGACCACACCCAAAGCAAGAGTAATGAAACTAAAAGATGTAAATTAATGGTATCTCGTCAAAGTTGAACACTTTTATGCATTGAAGGACTTGGTCAGGAAAGTAAAAAGGAAGCCTACATAATAAGAGATAGTATTTGGAACCCACATATCAGATGGGATTTAATATCCAATATATATAAACAGATATTACAATTCAACAACAAAAAGACAAACAACCCAATTTAAAAATGAGCAAAAGGCATGGATAGGCACTTTTCCAAAGAGGAATTACAGATGGCTCAAAAACATGAAAATATGCTTAACTTCACTAGTGATTAGGAAATGCAAATCAAAACCATCATGAGATATTATTTCACAGCTTCTAGAATGGCCATTATCAAAAAACCAAACAAACAGAAAACTATGAGCGCTGGAGAAGATGTGGAGAAATAGGTGCACTCATTCACTCTTGTTGGAAATGTAAAATGGTGAAACTACTCTGGATGGTTAACTGGTTGTTCCTTATGAAGCAAAGTATAGAATTGCCACACTTCCAGCAATTCCATTACTAGTATATATTTCGTGGAACTGTAAGGAGACACATGATAGATATTTGTACACTGATGCTTATTGTGGCATTATTCACCATTGCCAAGAGATGGAAACAGTTCAAATATCTGTCAACAGAAGAGTGGATAAACTAACTGTGGTATATACATATGATGGAACATTAAGCACCTATAGGACAGAATATAGTCATGAAACATGCAGAAACGTGGATGACCCTTGAGGACATTATGTTGTGCCAAATTGCCCAGAAGCAAAAAGGCAAATACTGTATGGTCTAACTAATATGAACCAACTATAATGAGAAAATTCTGAGAGTTAGAATTGAGAACACAGGTTATCAGGAGATGGAAAGGGGGGTAGAGCTTGGGCAGTTGATGCTAAAGGAGTGCAAAATGTTCAACAGGATTGATCATAAAGATCCAGACATGGATAGCACAACATTGTGTGATGGTTGCACAAAATTGTAGGTGCAATGAACAAAGCTAAAGGTGAATAAGGTTGAAAGAGGAAGACGAGGGACATGTATGACACCAGAAAGAAAGATAAATGATAAAAACTGGGACTGTATAACATAGTGAAACCTAGAATGGACAATAAGAGAAGTTAATTGTACAAATATAAGAAAGTTTTTACTAGAGGGAGAACAATTCAATGTCACCATTGTAAGGTGTTAAAAATGGGATGGTATGATTTCAATCTTTTTAAATTTGTTGAGACTTGCTTTGTGACCCAGCATATGGTCTATCTTTGAGAATGATCCATGAGCACTTGAGAAAAAGGTGTATCCTGCTGTTGTGGGATGTAATGTCCTATAAATGTCTGTTAAGTCTAGCTCACTTATAGTAATATTCAGATCCTCTATTTCTTTATTGATCCTCTGTCTAGATGTTCTGTCCATTGATGAGAGTGGTGAATTGAAGTCTCCAACTATTATGGTATATGTGTCTATTTCCCTTTTCAGTGTTTGCAGTGTATTCCTCATGTATTTTGGGGCATTCTGGTTTGGTGCATAAATATTTATGATTGTTATGTCTTCTTGTTTAATTGTTCCTTTTATTAGTATATAGTGTCCTTCTTTGTCTCTTTTAACTGTTTTACACTGGAAGTCTAATTTGTTGGATATTAGTATAGCCACTCCTGCTCTCGGATCATAAAGGAATGAAGTTGGAAATCAATAATAGGCGGAGTGCCAGAAAATTCACAAATACGTGGAGGCTCAACAACACACTCTTAAACAACAAGTGGGTCAAAGAAGAAATTGCAAGAGAAATTAGTAAATACCTCAAGGTGAATGAAAATGAAAACACAACATATCAAAACTTATGGGACGCAGCAAAGGCAGTGCTAAGAGGGAAATTTATTGCCCTAAATGCCTATATCAGAAAAGAAGAAAAGGCAAAAATGCAAGAATTAACCGTCCACTTGGAAGAACTGGAGAAAGAACAGCAAACTAATCCCAAAGCAAGCAAAAGGAAAGAAATAACAAAGATTAGAGCAGAAATAAATGAAATTGAAAACATGAAAACAATAGAGAAAATCAATAAGACTAGAAGTTGGTTCTATGAGAAAATCAATAAGATTGATGGGCCCTTAGCAAGACTGACAAAAAGAAGAAGAGAGAGGATGCAAATAAATAAGATCAGAAATGGAAGAGGAGACATAACCACTGACCTCACAGAAATAAAGAAGGTAATAACAGGATACTATGAACAACTTTATGCTAATAAATACAACAATTTAGATGAAATGGACGGGTTCCTGGAAAGACATGAACAACCAACTTTGACTCAAGAAGAAATAGATGACTTCAACAAACCAATCACAAGTAAAGAAATTGAATTAGTCTTTCAAAAGCTTCCTAAAAAGAAAAGTCCAGGACCAGACGGCTTCACATGTGAATTCTATCAAACATTCCAGAAAGAATTAGTACCAACTCTCCTCAAACTCTTCAAAAAAATCAAAGTGGAGGGAAAACTACCTAATTCATTCTATGAAGCCAACATCACCCTCATACCAAAAGCAGGCAAAGATATTACAAAAAAAGAAAAACTACAGGCCAATCTCTGTAATGAATATAGATGCAAAAATCCTCAATAAAATTCTAGCAAATCGTATCCAACAACACATTAAAAGAATTATACATCATGACCAAGTAGGATTCATCCCAGGTATGCAAGGATGGTTCAACATAAGAAAATCAATTAATGTAATACACCATATCAACAAATCAAAGCAGAAAAATCACATGATCATCTCAATTGATGCAGAGAAGGCATTTGACAAGATTCAACATCCTTTCCTGCTGAAAACACTTCAAAAGATAGGAATACAAGGGAACTTCCTTAAAATGATAGAGGGAATGTATGAAAAACCCACAGCTAATATCATCCTCAATGGGGAAAAATTGAAAACTTTCCCCCTAAGATCAGGAACAAGACAAGGATTCCACTATCACCACTATTATTCAACATTGTGTTGGAGGTTCTAGCCAGAGCAATTAGACAAGAAAAAGAAATACAAGGCATCAAAATTGGAAAGGAAGAATTAAAACTATCACTGTTTGCAGACGATATGATACTATACGTCGAAAACCCGTAAAAATCCACAACAAAACTACTAGAGCTAATAAATGAGTACAGCAAAGTAGCAGGTTACAAGATCAACATTCAAAAATCTGTAGCATTTCTATACACTAGTAATGAACAAGCTGAGGGGGAAATCAAGAAACGAATCCCATTTACAACTGCAACTAAAAGAATAAAATACTTAGGAATAAATTTAACTAAAGAGACAAAAAAACGATATAAAGAAAACTACAAAAAACTGCTAAAACAAATCACAGAAGACCTAAATAGATGGAAGGGCATACCGTGTTCATGGATTGGAAGACTAAATATACTTAAGATGTCAATCCTACCTAAATTGATCTACAGATTCAATGCAATACCAATCAAAATCCCAACAACTTATTTTTCATAAACAGAAAAACCAATAAGCAAATTTATCTGGAAGGGCAGGGTGCCCTGAATTGCTAAAAACATCTTGAGGAAAGAAAATGAAGCTGGAGGTCTCGCGCTGCCGGACTTTATGGCATATTATGAAGCCACAGTGGTCAAAACAGCATGGTATTGGCATAAAGACAGATATATCGACCAATGGAATTGAATAGAGTGCTCAGATATAGACCCTCTCATCTATGGACATTTGATCTTTGATAAGGCAGTCAAGTCAACTCACCTGGGACAGAACAGTCTCTTCAATAAATGGTGCCTAGAAAACTGGATATCCATATGCAAAAGAATGAAAGAAGACCCATATCTCACACCTTATACAAAAGTTAACTCAAAATGGATCAAAGATCTAAACATTAGGTCTAAGACCATAAAACAATTAGAGGAAAATGTAGGGAGATATCTTATGAAACTTACAATTGGAGGTGGTTTTATGGACCTTAAACCTAAAGCAAGAGCACTGAAGAAGGAAATAAATAAATGGGAGCTCCTCAAAATTAAACACTTTTGTGAATCAAAGAACTTCATCAAGAAAGTAGAAAGACAGCCTACACAATGGGAGACAATGTTCGGAAACGACATATCAGATAAAGGTCTAGTATCCAGAATTTATAAAGAGATTGTCCAACTCAACAACAAAAAGACAGCCAACCCAATTACAAAATGGGAAAAAGACTTGGACAGACACCTCTCAGAAGAGGAAATACAAATGGCCAAAAGGCACATGAAGAGATGCTCAATGTCCCTGGCCATTAGAGAAATGCAAATCAAAACCACAATGAGATATCATCTCACACCCACCAGAATGGCCATTATCAACAAAACAGAAATGACAAGTGCTGGAGAGGATGCGGAGAAAGAGGCACACTTATCCACTGTTGGTGGGAATGTCAAATGGTGCAACCACTGTGGAAGGCAGTTTGGCGGTTCCTCAAAAAGCTGAATATAGAATTGCCATACGACCCAGCAATACCATTGCTAGGTATCTACTCAAAGGACTTAAGGGCAAAGACACAAATGGACATTTGCACACCAATGTTTATAGCAGCATTATTTACAATTGCAAAGAGATGGAAACAGCCAAAATGTCCATCAACAGAAGAATGGCTAAACAAACTGTGGTATATACATACGATGGAATATTATGCAGCTTTAAGACAGGATAAACTTATGAAGCATGTAATAACATGGATGGACCTAGAGAACATTATGCTGAGTGAGTCCAACCAAAAACTAAAGGACAAATACTGTATGGTCCCACTGATGTGAACGGACATTCGAGAATAAACTTGGCATATGTCATTGGTAACAGAGTCCAGCAGGAGTTAGAAATAGGGTAAGATAATGGGTAATTGGAGCTGAAGGGATACAGACTATGCAACAGGACTAGATACAAAAACTCAAAAATGGACATCACAATAATACCTAATTGTAAAGTAATCATGTTAAAACACTGAATGAAGCTGCATCTGAGCTATAGGTTTTTTGTTTGTTTGTTTGTTTGTTTTTACTATTATTATTACTTTTATTTCTTTTCTCTATATTAACATTCTATATCTTTTTCTGTTGTTTTGCTAGTTCTTCTAAACCGATGCAAATGTACTAAGAAATGATGATCATGCATCTATGTGATGATGTTAAGAATTACTGATTGCATATGTAGAATGGTATGATTTCTAAATGTTGGGTTAATTTCTTTTTTTCCGTTAATTAATTAAAAAAAAATGGACAGCACAATAATACCTAATTGTAAAGTAATCATGTTAAAACACTGAATGAAGCTGCATCTGAGCTATAGGTGTTTTTTTGTTTTTTTTTTTTGTTTTTGTCTGTCTGGTTGTTTGTCTTTTTTTTTTACTATTATTATTACTTTTATTTTTTTTCTCTATATTAACATTCTATATCTTTTTCTGTTGTGTTGCTAGTTCTTCTAAACCAATGCAAATGTACTAAGAAATGAAGATCATGCATCTATGTGATGATGTTAAGAATTACTGATTGCATATGTAGAATGGTATGATTTCTAAATGTTGGGTTAATTTCTTTTTTTCCGTTAATTAATAAAAAAATAAAATAAAATAAAAAAATGGACAGCACAATAATACCTAATTGTAAAGTAATCATGTTAAAACACTGAATGAAGCTGCATCTGAGCTATAGGTTTTTTTGTTGTTTTTTTTGTTTTTTTGTTTTGTTTTGTTTTTGTCTGTCTGGTTGTTTGTTTGTCTTTTTTTTACTATTATTATTACTTTTATTTTTTTTTCTCTGTATTAACATTCTATATCTTTTTCTGTTGTGTTGCTAGTTCTTCTAAACCAATGCAAATGTACTAAGAAATGATGATCATGCATCTATGTGATGATGTTAAGAATTACTGATTGAATATGTAGAATGGTATGATTTCTAAATGTTGGGTTAATTTTTTTTTTCCGTTAATTAATAAAAAAAATAAAAATTAAAAAAATAAAAATAAAAAAATGGGATGGTATATGGAAAAAATGCAATTAATGCACACCAGAGTCTATGGTTAACAGACTTTTTTTAGTGTTCCTTCATTAATTACAATAAAGGCAATATACTAAAGCTAAATGTCAATAATGAGGGGAATATAATATAGGGGCATGGGATTCTTGTTGTTTCTCTCTTTTTTCTTTTTCTTTTCTCCTTTTTTTCTCTCCTTGTATCAGAAATGCAAATGTTCTCATATAAATTGTGGTGGTGAGTGTATAATAATGTGACTATACCACAGGGAAGTAAAATGGTGCAGCCCCTCTGGAGGGCAGTGTAGTGGTTCCACAAGAATGGAAAGCTAAGTATAGGGTTGCCACATGGTCCTGCAATTAGACAGACTTGGAAGAACTGAAGGTAGGGAAACGAATAGACATTTGCACACTGGTGTTTATAGTGGATATTATTCATGATTTTCAATGGATGGAGGTAGCCTAAGTGTACATTAATTGATGAACAGAAAGGCAAAACGTGGGTACACAAGGATAGAATACAGGAAGCTGCAGGAAGCAATGAAGTTGTGTGGCATGAAATGAGGAGAACAAACCTTGAGGACATTATGTTGGGTGAAATAAGCCAGAAAAAAAAATGGATAAACAATATATGGTCCACTAATATAAACTAACTATAATAAGCAAACTCTGATAAATGAATTTGACTGTACGGGTTATCAGGGGATAGAAAGTGGACAGAGATTGGGCAATTTATGTTTAAGGAGTATAGAATGTTCAAATAAAGCTAATTGTAAAGTTTCCTAGATTGTAAGCTTTTGCGGCAGTCACATATATTCCTGAGTTTTAACTGTTTTATTTCTAAATTCTGAGATTTTGTGCTCTTGTTATATAATGTAGTAGTTCCCTGAGACATTATGTATCTGTGGGACATGTAAGACCTAAAATTGAAGTTCTGCTGCTCTGAAAGTCACATTACTCCATACAGCAACCGTTAAAGAAACTAAAAAAGAGAACAGTCTTCAATTAGAGATATGACTGAAATGGATCTGATTAGGATTAAGATAAATCAGAAAACAAGGTAAAGGATGCTATTGTCTGTATTTTATAGCTTCAACCTCTATGAGAGACTAAAGAGATGTTTATTCTGTCTAAAATTTACATTTTCTATAGCACACTATCTAATTTGCCTGGTCTGTTTATTCAAACAAAACAGAACCTATAATAGGGATACATTCCAGAGTATTTTGGACAGAAAATAAAATGCACCTTGAGGGTCTGGGGAAAAAAGGTGGAACTGCTAAACTTCCCCACCTCGGGATTTCTGGTATTCTCTCAGGCATTAGGGACTCATAATTTAGCAAGCCAAGCCCTCAATCTTGAGGTGGCCAGTATGAAACTTATTTCCACAATGGTGAAGTTAGGCCTGCATGTAATTAAGCCTAAGAGTCACTCCCAGACAGTGTGTTTCATTGCTAATTTGTGGCCTCTCCTTTTATGCCAACTCTGCACATACATTCACTACCCTCTATGGGGGGGGGCATGAATCCCAGGTGTGTAAGTCTCCCTGGCATCGTGGTCATAACTTCCAGAGATGAGTCTGACTCTGGTATTATAGGATTGAGAATGACTAAAAGGGGTGAAAATGGAAAAAAATAAAGTTTTGGTGGCTAAGAGATTTCAAAAAAGTTGAGAGGTCATTCTGAAGTTTACCCTTAACACAAAACTTTCGCCAGATATTTTCTACTATCATAGTAATCCATGTCTAAACCAACAATAGAGTGCCCTGGAATCTATCTAAGCCTCTATATAATTTTTCTTAGTAAGTTTATTTGTTCAGAAACTTAAGGCCTACAGACTGATCCTAGGACAGATTAAGTCCCGAAACCCAGAGGTATCAACCTGTCCAGGTTCATAAATAAGAACCAGGTTCATTTCTCTACCCTAGAAGGTCAATACCTCTTTTCAGTATGAAGTTAAAATTGTCATTGCCCAGATATCCCTGAAGATTGAAAGAAAGATCAGATGAGAGGAAGGAGGTGCAACCGAGAAATTAGGATTTAACAAATGACTGTGTCAGCTGACTCATATACATATTTCTTTTTAAAGCTTGATGTTTTGGAGTGGCCAGAAGGAAAAACCTGAGGTGTTGAACTGTAATCCATTAGCCCTGTTCTTTGATAATTATTATACAACTACATGGCACACACACAATAAAAGAGTCAGTTGTCCATATTTTTCAGGATCTACTTTTGGATGTTTTGATTTGTTCCATTGATATGTGTGTGTGTGTGTCAATACTACAGTCTTAGTTAACCTACCTCTATTGTAAGTCTTAACATTGCGTAGATTACAATACTAGTGGTCAATAAGAGGGAGGGGTATGGGCTATGGAATGTATGAGGTTTTTCTTTAAATTTTTTTTCTGGAGTAATGTAAATGTTCTAATAATAATCATGGTATGTATACACAACTATGTGATACTATTGTGAATTACTGATTGTATACTTTGGATGGATTGTACAGTATATGAAGATACCTCAATAAAAATACATTTTAAAAAATCACATACGCATATTACACACATATACATAATCAGGAAAAACTAAGAAAAAATTATGTATGTCTGTAAATTAAAAGAAAAATAAAGTATTTACCCATCCAAAAAGAGGAGAAAGTGAAAAAAGAAAAGAAAGAAGAGAAAAAGTATCAGTCTGCACTTAGACTTTACCTTTAAACACCAATTGCCATAAGGGAACATAATGGAATAATGTATACATAGTTTTGAGTGTAAAGATGTTTTATAACAAATATTCAGTTTGCCTTTGACTTGTGAGAGAAACTAAAATATATTTACATGTATGTAAGCTTTCAGAAACCTATATACCCTTCTGGTGGTAGGTGTACATCAGTTGACAAAATCTTAATCAAAGAACTCAAGAATAGAGAGCACACAGTAAACACATGAAAATATGTTGACATTGACTAAGTCTAAATGGTTATTGCAAATGTAAGAATGATTTTTAAAATTAATCAGTAATAATAATCTATGTGAAAAATCCTTAGCCTATTTCAACTAAAACTGAAAGGTATGTAATATTTTATATCTTACAGGAAGAAAGGGGATAAATATGCTGTTTTCTTTTCATGGATAATTAAGAAAAAATAAGATCCATATATTTTTGTTTGTATGCTTATACATTTTTTTCAGTATTAGAGACTTACTATTTGAATAAAAACAGCATGTGTAATTTCTAAAATACTAGAGAAATCAAAACTTGACATTTACATTGTAATTAGCAGGAAAATAGAAAACTACAAGCATGTGTTAAACAGAAACAGAAAGAGGCAAGAAGTGTATAGCAATTTCTAAGGAAGTTAAAATAGGCATGAGCACTTATGCACCAAAGAAAAGTGTGTGCAGGTGTGTGTGTGCACATACGCTAAGGCTAATCAATGGAAAATTCTAGGATTTTGTAACAACACAGTTAATACCAAGTTTTATATTTATCTTTTACATTTCCTGTTTTCACCTGCCAAATCTTGAATCATATAATAATAGTTCCTCAATAAATTAAAGCAGAAAAATGATTACCTATAGAAAAGATAATTTTTGATTCAATTTTTTTATCCATTCATGATTTTTAAATGCTGAACTATACATTTAAAAAACACACTTAAAAGGATAAAAAATAATTTTCTCACATTGACAACCAAGTTTATTCAATGAAAGAAACACTAAACGTTTTCTCCGTCAGAGCAGAAATAAGATACTTTTTCCTCCTATCAAATTATTTTAGAAATTCTGGCCAATGCAAAAAAATAAATGAGAAAGTAAACTTTGGAAAGGAGGAGATCATTATTATTTACAGGTGACATAGTTATAAATATTAAACCCAGAAGACCATGTTTAAATCCTTAAAATATGTGGAGACATGATTTCTCATCCTGAGAAGATTTAAAATTATAAAGATACAAATACATTTTGGAAGAATTTATTAGTTTAATTTGAGCCCAATCAAAAGTTTGATGGAATTTTTTTGGCAGTTGTCAAGCTGATTCTAAATTAGATCTGGAAAAGTGAAAGGTTGTAAAAATAATAATTGATAGGGATTTGCACAGATATATAGTAAATTGTTAGAGACACGGCAACTGAAATTGCATTTATATACCAATTGAGCAGTCATAAATATGCACCAAAGACATAGAAGAGAAAATGCATTAATAGACCTTGGCATATGATGACTTTTAATTTGCTGCACATGGAGGAAATGTTGGCTTACTTAATAGTGAGGGAGCTATACCTGACTAATCATTTGGATTAAGAAAGCATCTTTATGTCACACCATTTAGTTCAGGTTAAAATTGTAAAATAAATTCTATAAGGATTAACTAAAATACGAAACCACTAAAATCCTGTATCAGTGGTTCCTAAAAAGGGGTATTTTGTGAAACATAGGTTAATTATTACCAAAAGTAACAATTAAAGAAAAATGCCCACATTTGTTTGAGAAAAGCTAGGCTGCACTAAGTAAGCATGCTCTTTTACGGCAGGAAGTACAGATGCTTTGACTAGGCTTTGTACTGTGAAATTTCAAGAAAGGGTATAACAGCAGTCTTACAACTAATTTATTCACATTAATTTTGAGAGCGTTTTTGTTCCAGTCAGGAGTCTTGGTTACAAGCAGCAGAAATCAAAGCAAAATAGAATATGACAGGAACAAAAACGTGAACACAGTTAGAATTAAGTGTTTCTTTCTCTATCTTGAATTTCCTCTTCTAGAAATATGCAGTGCTATTTTTTCAAAATAAGCTTTTCCCCCACATGATGGGGAGCATGGGTAGAGTCTTCTGGGAAACATATCCTCCCTGCACAGCATAGCACGGCAGTGTAAACATTTGTAGAACTCTGATTAATCTGGTTTGGTTAGTGTGCAAATACCTTGGATAAATCACAGGAGTCAGCAGATGGGCTCATGTGCCTAACCTCATGCTCTGTTAACTGGAGAATGAAAGCCCAGATATGCTCACACCTTTTTTCCAACCAGAATTATTAACAGAAATCATTTGCAATATGTTGAAGTGGAAGAAAATATATGATTTACTAATTACAATTGCTACATTTATTGAGTGCTAATTTTAAGTGGGCCAGGCATTATTCTAAGAGCTTTATAATTTTAGCTTATTTAATTCTCCTGAAAAATTTAATCCTCAAGACAGTCCTACGAGTGGACATTATAATTATCCTCACTTTCGAGGAAACTGAGGCACGTAGAATGTATGTATCAGCCTAAGTTCACACACCTGGGAGTGGAGTTACAAATACAGGCAGTCCTATTATATCTCATTTTCACTGATGGTAACAAGAATGAATGCAATAGATAGCAATCTATAAACATTTTACTATATTCCTGGCATTGCCCTAAATAAATATAAAAATAAATTGCATATAAAAGATCAAAATGGGTTTCCTTTGAATATAGGGAAGGCATGACAGACGTCCAGGAAAAAACTCAAAAACTTAAAATATAAAGAATAGTAAAAGGCCACAAATTTCTAAAAAAAAAAAAAGTATATTAGAGAAAATGATTGACAGGCTAATGTACTTTTTCATAACATAATAAAACATCATAAGAATGTCAATTTAAAAAAAATGGAAGAGAAAATTCACAAAACAATACATTTAAACAGATACTTATATATGGGAATATTTAACTTTTTTTTAATTGAAGTTAAAATAACAGTGAATTTCTTTACCCTAGATACTTGCTAAAATTAAGAAAAAAAATGTTAAATATTTCTAAAAATCAACTTAAGGGATACTTTGATCTTTTGCCAATGAGAGTGTTAATTTTCATCACTCTTCTTGAGGCAATTTGACAAATATACCAAGTCTTTAAAATAGTTTTTCTTTAACCCAGTAATTTATTATGCCAGCATTATTTTAAGAAAATAATAATATAAGACTGATTACATTTGGCAATAGAAAAGCTTTGGAAACCCTTTAGGAGAGGTATAAAAATAATTTAAAATTGTAAAAATATCTTGTTGAAAAGCCATTGGGAATTGACACAAATTGATGAAAATTAATACAAATAGTGAAAGGACAATTTACTGCACCATATTGTTTCACCATCAGAAAAGATCAGATTCAATATTCTTACACAAAATTACCATAAGCTTGAGAAAAAAATGGAAAACCACCTGATAGCAGTTGTTACCGTTGATGATGATGATATGTGCGTGCATGTGTGTGGGAGAGGTACATGACAGTATGTTATTACATTCAGAGAATCTTAAATTAGGTGTGGGCATTAGAACGTATTTCATTTTAGTTCTGTAGATTTGTATAAGCTAAAAATTTATAGAAACTGGAAAACAGGGAGCCAAGCACATCCAAGGTGGGGACTTAGAGCCCAAGTAGTCAAAATATCAATCAATGGAAAGTGCACATACCATTAATTCCTCTGGATGAGTTTCTACTCCTTTGAGACAAAACATACGGTCATGCATGTGTATATTCAAACATATAGACAGACACAGTTGCATGCACACCTACACACACACACACACCAAATCATAACCAATCCAATGCTTATTGAATTATTTCTATATTGTGGGAAAAAAAAAACATCATCTTAAAGACCATAAGAATAATAATTCTGGAAATAATTGAGGGGAACGATGCTTAGTGAAGAAGTATGCAGATGTCCAATGCATACTTTTAAAGAGGCTGTTCGTATGCTAGGATAGAGGAGAGATAGTAGGTGACTGATCTCAGTCAGCTGAAGAGAATCAAAATCCTAGTCAATGCGCATCTGACAGGGACAATCAGCCCTGCTGATCTAGGAGGATGTCCTTTCATTCCATAGGGAGTTCCATCCAAAGCTCAAATGTTGATGAGAATGGGTTCAGAAACAATAGATCTGCTCATGAGGCTAATTTTTCTATTTTTTGTCCAAAATGTAACAGCTCAGAAGGAATCACTTGCATTCAAAAGATGCATAATAATCAGAAAGTCACTGAAATGGTACTTAAGAAAAAAAAATTGCACCAAACAAGGAAACCAACATAATATGGAAAAAATCCAGTGAAAACATAAGACAATAATACTTGACAAAATTGTCTTTTAAGAAGTAGAACATGATAAAAGAATATTCTCATAAAATTGAATTTATCTCCACAACACCAACATTAAAGAAAACTCCCAAGGATATAATGGGAGAAAAAGGAAAATGATTGATTGCAGATGGAAGATTTGAGATACAAGAAGGAATGGTGAATAAAAATAAAGTAAATAGGTGGATACATCTAAATTGGCATTGGCTATATAAATGATAATCATAATTTCTAATTTGTGGATCAAAATAAACTAGATATAATTAAATACTAGATCACAAGGCCAGAGAAATTAGATCAGGCGATCCAAGATTTACCATGCTTAATTTATGTAATTAAATACTAGAACACAAGGCCAGAGAAATTAGATCGGGCAATCCAAGATTTACCATGCTTAGTTTGTTCAGAGTTTCTCTTTGGGGTGATGGACAAGTTTTGGCAGTGATGGCTGTACAACACTGTGATGTAATTAATGCCACTGAGCTATATACTTGAAAGTGGTTAAAATGGGAAATTTTATGTTGTATATATGTTACCAGAACAAGAATTTACATGAACGAAGTTCCTTGTATTATCCAGGAGGAAGTACAGATATAAATAACCTTGGATTTTTCAAGAATGCATATTAAAACTTTAGGTGTAAAAGGTTAAGAAATTTAAGTGAATAGGTGTATCTTTCTGTGAGTAGAAAAAGAAAGGGAAATGAGAGGGGAAAAAAAAACCTCAGCAAAAAGTTCTAAGTAGGTTCAAAGTGAGGAAAAAAACACAGGAAAATGGTACAAATATAAACATTTTATAAGATGGAGAAATGAATAAGCATATCACAGAAATACTTAAATGTATGTGATCTGAATAAATCAAATCAAACAAATAAATCCATATGCATTGTTCTAAAAAATAAAAAAATAGAAATAGTTAAATGCTGTTTACTAAAGATACATCAGAAACACGAAGACAAAGATTGCTTGAAAGTAAAAGGATAGAAAAAGACATCCAAGAAGGTTTATCAGCAACAACACCTCCACAAAGAAGCTGGTGTAGTTATATTAAAAATGGACAAAACAAGCTTATCAGAAAACAAAACATGTCTGAAGGTGAAGACGACTTCATGGGATTAAAAATACAATTCACCAGGTGGGCATCTCAGATCTAGGTCTATGCTTAGTTAAAAATAACTGCATCAAATTGTGAATAGCAACATTTTATGGAGCTACAAGAAGAAACTCAGAAATTTGCCTTCATAATGGAAGACTAATAGAAATCTAATGTCATTTACAGATCTAGCGTACAAAAATATTAGGCATATAGAAAATTTGAAAAATACAGCTAACAGTATCCGATAATTACAAATTACAGTATTTTTAAGGACAACTATATTGCTTATGAAAACTGACCTCATAATTTGGCTTTTAACAAAATCCAAGGAGTCACTACTGTTCTGACTATTCTGATAGTGCTGCAGTTAAGCTAAAAATCAGCAAAAAGAAAATAACTTATCCCTAAACTTACATGTTTTATTCTTAAAAAACACTTCTAAATAACTCACAAAGAAGAAAATCACAATAAAATGAGAAAAATACCTAGAAATGAAAATGAACTTGTTAAGAAAAGACACATTTGTAAAAAGTTCAAAGATGTATACTACCCTTATTCTGTATCAGAAAATAATTTTTGAAAATATTCAGACAACAGAAAAATAAGTTATAATTAATAACTTAAAATGGACACATTGCATTATTATGAAAGGACTACTAATAGAGCTGAAAACAGTTAAAATGTATTTATGCCCAAATAGTAATAACAATTCATTTTTTGCTATGATTAGCTGTACAGTGTTTCATATATTTTGAAAAATTGTAATAATCTAATTAAAAATACAGTGCAATACTTTTCTAGATAGGAAATGCCTATTTTATAACTGACTCTCTACTCTCTAGGAGAATTATACTCTGTTTTTTGCTTACTCGAAGAGGCTTCCTCTGATCAAAACGGTCCCAGCTCTGACACAGGACTCATGAAATCACGGCCTGGGGACTCACAAGGGTGACCTTTGGGTTTGTCCATTCAATGAGTCAGTTAAGACCCATTTACTTAATATGTTTGGCAAACTGAATGAAGCTGTCTCATTTGTGCCAGCTCAAGTACGGTACTTACTATTTCCTCATGTTCAGTTCACAAGCTCGCTTTCTCCCTGCTCCGAAGGGCAGGCAGACGTGTATATCAGGGAAAGAGCCGTGGAGTTGGAATTAGAAAACCCTGAGTCCAATCGAACTCTTAATGACGTGATTAATGACGTTGGTGACGTGTCCTTTACCTCTCTCTGTTACCAGATATGCAGTATTACCTTAGATAACACACTGAAAAGATTAACCCTATACATAAGTTGCCTATTACCATTACTTTTAAAAAGTGGAGCATATCTCATTTCTACCTTCAGTCCCAGTATCAGAAATATACTTGTTTGTTAGATAATAAAGTAAAGGAGGGATTGGGACGCATATCAGTTTATTGGTGGTCTTCAGTGAGCCAGAGCGACAGAGAAAACAGCTGCTTCTAGCAACAGGAACTGCTGCCGAATTTGGAGCCCAAATGTAAGAATACCTACCTTTTGTTTAACAAAAATATCCTTTTAGAGTTATTATGGGAATGCAGTCTGTAGAATACCAGCTCTAGCTCAAGACACTGAAGAAAACGTGCATGAAGAAAAATCTACCAGCAGACGTGACCTGGAATCATCCCAAGACTAAGCAAATAACAAAAGCAAGCATTTAGAAGGTGATATAAACGATACAGTATCAATGAGTCTATAGGCTTGGGTTGGGGGGATGGGGAGAGAGAGAGAGACAGAGAGAGAGATGGGGAGAGGAGTGGGGGGAGGGAGGGAGGGGACAAAGTGAGGAGAGAGGACAGGGGAGATGGGGAGAAGGGGAGAAAAGAAATAGGGAAGACAGGAAGAATAATCAGTCCTTCGGGAAAGATTTTCAGGTTGGAGATTCTGGAAAATATTTACAAACCAGATATACTTATTCCAAAATATGTCACAAACAGTCAGATTTTAGACCCACACACCATTTAAGTTTCACAATATAATTCAAGAACTACTTTTCCTTAATTATATATTTGAACTGAAATATTCTCCTATGCACTTAGTTAAGAATAGCTCTTATTTGTTTCAAACTCTTACCTGACCTGAAGCATGTATCTTCCTGAAATGAAACATCGCAATGTTTTTCAAGAGTCAAATATGCTCATACAAGCTAAAATATTCGTACTTCAAGGGACTATGATGCTTCCATTGGAAGCTTTATTCCTGTTAGGCAGGTTTGGCATGTTTAGGATTCTATTTTTCATCAAACCCTGGAGTGTTATATGGAAAAAGACTTGGCACTTACATAATAAATACAGGAAGCCAAAAATCTAACAATGGATTAACTTCTCTGTTCATAACAGAATTTGTGCCAAAAGGTATGGAGCAACAAACTACAAACAAAAAATATTTTTGAAAAAAAAATGTGTAAGGTACACATATTTCTCTTTAAACTAGTTTTGCGCATACATTTGAGCGTGGGGTGTAGGGGAGGACAAAGGAACTAGTGGTTTCAACTCGTAGAGGCAGAGATGAGGCTTCTATTATAGACTTTCAAATTATTCTCTTCATTTAATTAGGATTTAATAGGTCCACTTTGTTTTCTAGTTTAAGAAAATGTTAATTTTTGTATGTTCAGCCTCAGAATCTACATAGAAAATCTCTATTCAAAGCTAGCTTTTCATTAACCATATTAGAAATGAAAGAGTAAAAGACGAATCTTTACATGACCAGCAAGAAAGTATGTTTGAGTAGTTGTATTGTTGGGAGTCTACTCTGTATTAAAATGAGATTTTGAGACAGCATGAATTATAAATTACATGAAATTATGTAATTGGATCTAGAAGCTAGGTTCAGCAAGAAGCATGCTTGCTTTACCAGGGGAAATTTTAGAAACCAAAAATAAATCGATTCCTTTTTTGTTACCGAAAATATTTCATAAAATCTGCATGTTTTTTCTCTTTTTTCTTTCTTTTTAATTTTGTATTAGTTTTTTAAAGATTGGTTGCTTAATCAGAAGGGTAGAGAAAAGAAAATTGAGAACTGCATTCTCTTTCGGTGCTTTATGAAAAGATATTTATAATACAAAAGCTTCAATGTTGTACATTCCTTCTTTCTAGTCCTTACCTTATAGCGCTCAACACATGTGAAAGGTTAAGGCAGAGCAGAAACATAAACTAGAGATGGAGGTGGAGCCACATGGGAAAACAATTGCCCCTTTATAGCTTAGTAATTACCTCGATTAAAATGGTTAATGTGGGGATTCTGGAGAGATAGAGGGGTTTAAAAATCACTACACACATAATGAGCTTTTCCTTAGTAAATTTGGGCTAAACATTTAAAATCTCTTTAAATTAATTCTTAAATGAGTCAGTAATTTTTAGCAAATTAGTAACATGAAAAATTTGAAATTTTTGTACCTGCAGAATCTCTTATCATATGTTAGAGTGGACCCATGTATATTTCAGAGAAGGAACTAAGAGAGCTGAGCCAAGGTAAAAAGAAGCAATCTAATCTCAATAAGAATGAAAGATCAGGGTTAGCACAGTCTGATTATTGTTATTCATTATCAAGAAAAGGTACCAAAATGTACCTTGTTCTTTGTTTTCTTTGAAAATACACACTTCCAATCTCCTCTGTGTCCTCATTTGACTGCCTGCTTATCTATTTTAGTAGAACTTTCAATTAAAAATGAAATCTCATAGATAATTATATCATTTCTATAATTTATTTTTTCATGACTTTCCCATGCATACAATTTTTTTTAAAAAACAAAGCTTTACCTGGTAGTAGTCTAATCATTTTTTTCAAGCACAGCATCTAAGATAAAATGATCAGCCTTCAACAGTAAAATTGCAAATTAAAAAAAATCAATCATTCCAATGCCAGTTTATTCAATTTCCCTTGCACTGTATTAATATTCCTTCGGGTTATTTTGTCTATGCATTTTCTTGTAAGATACAAAACGTAAAAAGTGTTAGAAACAAGAGTTTGAAGTGTCTTGATGTAAAGCCTCCTAAAAGTTTCCTTTTCACTGATTAAGAAATCAAGTACAAGTACACACAGCCTACTTTGTTTTTTCTATAGTACCTTCAAACTGCCTTAACTTTCAGAACTCATTCTGAGATAAATTTATAAATGTCCTTGCTAGTCAGATTGTACTCTTGCAAGACCTCACTTATTAAATAAAAAAATCCTATAGAATACCTACTGGGCGCTTAGCACCTACTTGGTGGTGGGTATAGTGTGGAAAATAGGACTAAGTCCCTGCCAGCATGGAGCTTACAACCATGACTTCCTCCCCCATCCCTACTGTCAATGAGAGTCATCTGAACCTAGCTAGTACCATGTTGAAAACAAATGAATGCAAATACAGATATGATGCTATTTGTATACTTCTATTTCAAATATAGGAAATGGACAAAGAAATGGAATGCTTTGATCACATTAACTGGAAATCCAGTGCTGGTTGCATTGTTGCTACATTAAAAGTAAATTGCCTATTCTTTCATTCACTGTAGTTTCAGAGGAGGGAAAGAATATGAAGTTTTAGAAAGATATAACTTTCAGACCTTCAGAAATTACTTATTTAAAATCAAGTATAAAGCAGCAAGAAATTGATATTGATATTTCCAAACCTTACTCAAAGAGAGCCTCTTCACATCTTTTTTGAGAAATTAATCCAATATTTTATTTTAAAGGATTATTCCACTACTAAAGAATACACAGAAATGAAAGAATTATTTAAGAATATCTATTGAGTCATTATTTGGGGCTTTTCTTCATGATTTATTTTTTATTCATTATTCATTTGGAATATGCTTTAACAACATATGCTCTGCTGGGGTACCCACTGTTTAGTGACAGTGGTGGATGCTGTGGATTGGCTTGGTAAACACCCCCTTTTCCTGGGTACATACCTCATTACATTCTGAAAAGCTAAAAATTACACTTACCATAGGCCATCGCAACCATGGGTCAGGATGAGAACCAGCTTCCGCCAATAAGGTGCACTTGCACAGAATTTGTCACATGGGCACAAGTAGTACTTGTGTTGCTTTTGGCTTTATTTTTCCTATTGACAATTGAGATCTTGATTTCTAAAGCCACATCCCACGTCCATTCTGTACGTCCCTTGGTGTTGAAAAGCAGCTATGGCAAAAGTACTGGTGGCAGTTAATTCCCAGCTTTCTGATTTGCGAGTCGTAATAAGTGGAATGTTCACACTTGATAGTTCCAGTGGTGGCCTTGATGCTTAGGTGACACTCCTGTGGTGTTCTGAGTGTCTTTTCCAGGAGATTCCGCCTACACCCCACAACTCTGGTTTCCTTTCATTATTTTTGTAAGTAGTTTTTTCTCTGTATTAAATCATTTCCTGTTTTATTTATATATGTCTCTAAATCATGCTGTTGAGTGTCAGGCTGTGAGGTGTCACCTACCATCTGTTCTCAACTCCTTCCCATAATAGAATTTTAATAGGTCATATGCTCATCCAATTAAAGACTGCCCTTCCAGCTTCCCTTGACCATGTGTCTAAGTTCTGGACAATGAAACTCAAACAGAAGTTTCATCAGTACTCTGGCTTTTGTCCTTAAAGGGAATGAACATGCCATCTTCTGGCACCTTTCTTTCTTTCTTTCTGAGGGTTGTTACCATGGCAAGAGAAAGAGCAGCTTCCCTGAATCTGGAGATAGAAGTCACATATTAAGGATGGTAGACGGGGACAGCACTGGACCACCTACCACTGGATTATTTATCAACCGTAAAATTATATCTTGCATAAAATGCTGATTTGGGGTTCTCTTCTTTTTAAGACTTCTTATTGTAGCAACAAATATACAAAAATATTTCCTATTTTGACTACTTTCAAGTGGCCAAGTCAGTGGAATTAATCACATTCATAATTTGTGCTGGTGTTGGCAACATCTATTACTCCAACTTTTTTGTCACCTCAAACAGAAACTCAGTGAATGCCCATTAAGCAATAACTTTCCCTCTCCCAGCCCCTACTGTGGCTCTGATAACCTATAATCTACAGTCTATCTCTGTGCAGTTTGCTTTTTCTAGGTATTTCATATAGGTGAGATCAACTCTTAAAATAATACGTAACTTGGTTACTAGCAGTGGGGCTCCACCATTATAAACAATATCAGGCATTGGCTTAACAATTGGGTAGTAGGTAGCAATAACGCTGATTTGCAGGCTGGAAAGCTTGTGGCCCTTATTATGCAGGGATAAAACATTGGTAAAACTATCACTTGCAATCCTTACAAAAGCAGACTATTTGCCAAAAGAACATGCAACATTCATGATCAGTTTGAGAAAACTAAGAATGTTAAAAAACACAAAAAGCTGAGAGATGTTGATTGTTTCTTGTTGTACAAAGTTTTATGAAAGGAATGCACTTGGTCTATTGCTTTCTTTTTTTTGGTTTTCTTTTGTATGCTGTATCGTGGTGTCACATTTCATTCTTTTTCCATGTGAGTATCCCATTATTGCAGCACCATTTGTTGAATTTTTTGTTTGTTTTTGTTGGCTTCTTTGTTTGTTTGGAAAGTGCATGGACTAGGAATCGAACCTGGGTCTCCCGCATGGCAGGCAAGAATTCTACCACCGAACTAACTTCGCATCTCAACTTTATCTATTTTTAAGAAGTGAGTTTTAAGAAGCAATTTTAGCAATAAATAGGCCTCATTTTTCCTCAAGTGCTCATATTAAAACTTTGAAGTTATTTGGAATCTATTCTAGTTTTAAAGGTTAGAGTAAGTGTGATGCTTTCTCAGTTAAATAAATGTCTTCAAATAGCTTCAAAGGAGGGATCATTAAATTCAGGAAGCACAAAATGCACTGAGGCCAGCAAATAAAAGGGGAGACTGCAAGCAAGGTGTCTTGTTTTAGATCAGATCTTTGGTTATGGTTGTTTTCCCATGGAACTGACTGTAAACAGCTAGACTGAAAGCATACTAAGCTTTGTAGTGAATTGTATTGATCTGCAAAAGCCAATATGTGTTGACCTTTAAAGCAACACCTGAGCCTCTCAACCAGTCTTGTAGAAGACCACAAAATATGTGCATCCTCCAGTGAGGGGATATTATTCAATTCTCTTAAGGAGATAATTAGGGGGATCAAATAAAATAAATTCTTTATTTAGAAGAAAGAATTCATTCACTGAGTTCTGATATACCAGAACAATGAGTATAAATCAGGATTGTCACAGGCAAAACAGACCTATGGTCATTGTAAAAATAACGGGCAAAGGAGGCTGTCCAGAGTGGGGGATAGAAACGGGAACTATAAATGACAAGCAACAAAGATCCCTCCCAAATAATACAACCAAGGTTTAATCTAAGAAATTATTTCATTGCCAGGACAGAGAATGTTGGAAATTCCCATGCAGCAGAATTTGATTATTGCCTTGAAAAATGAGACGTATTTTTCCTATCCTTACAATTTCTGAATTGGACTTTAAAATATAGGTGTTTTTGTATGTAAGGGGAGTAGGTGTGTGGAAAGAAGGGTCTAACCATGTATTTGGGTGGCAGACTGCAAGTTGTTCTCCAGTATCCTTTTCCCTCTCCTTCCACAGTACTGGCCAAGCTATAAAAGGCCACATTTCCCAGCTCTCTTTCAGCTAGATGTGACCAAGTTACTAGTTCTAGATGAGATGTGAAAAGAAGTGTTATATGACCCATAAAACAGTGGTGCTCTTAAAAGGATTGCATGTGCTCCCTTCTGTCTGCTTTTCCAGTTGCTGCATCTGGGAGATGGTGAGGAATGGAATAAGCCACCTTGGACTAAGAAATGGAAATCTTGTGTTGAGAATGGTAATGCTAAATTGCTGGTTCTTATGATCATTTTATATATAAAAGAAGAGAGAGAAAACACGAGACAGAAAATCCTGTTTTGCTTACACCCCTATGTTTTTGGTATCTTTGTTACAGAGCTTAGATTAAAACTGCATTAATTATCAAAGTAGTCATAATGTCAAAAATTATTTTTCTCAATATTTTGCTAATATTACTTTTGAAAATTGAGTAAGAATAGATTCAAGTTGACTATTTCAAAGCACAAGTTCAAAATAAGAATATTGCAAAATGTTGATAATCCATTAATTTAGAACCTGAATAATTATCTCCAGAGGATATTTAGAATAAAGAATTCATCCAGTGAATCTGAATGCCACTAATAATTTAGATTAATTCCAACAAACATTTTATCACATGTTCACATCTTAGCCTATTACAACATTCCACATGGTTTGGTATAAGACATAATAATATATGAGCCAACTGAAATGTACAAAGTCTAGAGTTTCAATCTAAAAAAAAGGTAACAATCTATTTTAATTAATTGAGTATAAAATTCATGTTCAGTAATTAATACAGAGTGCACAAAAAGAAATAAGGAATTGATTTTAGGAGGAATTCAAATTTTTTTCTCAGTGTGACATGGCTAGAAAAATCTAATTTTTTTTAATAAAAACAAAACAGAACATATATTCCTCTATTAGTAAACCTATTGATTAAATTAAACTGCCTGTGATTTCAAACCCAAGAACTAAGGGCTAACATGAATTTTCCTCTTGCTCTTTGGCTCTTAGAAGTAGTCTGAGAAAATTCTCGCTGCCTGATCACTGGTGGGGTTGCCAGGGTGAGAGCAAAATCGAAATATGCAGTCTGAGTGAAGAGCAGAAAATAAAATTAGTCTAACAGTTCTCTTAAAAGCAAAAGGAAATTAGAAGAAGCCACTAGATAATAAACGGGCTAATTTTTTTGTTTTTTTTTTTTTACTAATTATTATGTTTTACGACACTTGCCAGATAATTAGAATATTAAACATGTGATACTGATAACAGACTGGAAGCTCAGTGTGGGCATTTGGGAAATGCACAAATATTTCTAGGCCGTCAAGGATGGCGTATCCTTCAAGGATAGTGCTACAACTCCAGGCCACAATGGTCGGGAACAACAGGATGTTATTTTCCTTTTTGATTCTATTCTCACTTTTTTAAAATTAAGCCATCTGGATAAAACCCTTCTTTTTATCCTCTCTTTTTCTTCTGCGATTATATTACTCTTTATCTAAACAACACTTGAGACATATATTACCATAAGCCTTGCATTATAATGTACATATTTTCTTTATGTTTTGCTTTACTATGGAGTCTGAATTATATTCAGAACTTCTTGGTTCTTGAACGTTATGAGCACCAATTTTTAAAATTAATTGTCTGCTGTTCTTGATCCTGCTTCTGGCCTTTGCATATTTCCATATACTTATTGCATTATTTTTACTTAACTGCATGCATTTATTAAAAAGGTTTTTTTTTAGTCATTGATTTGTTTATTCCTTGTTCATGCTGTTGCTCTCTGGAGCAAAAATTGATGCAATGGAAATTTTTAGAATAACTTTTTAAAATGCTCCTTTTATCTATGTATTGTTTGAATTTAAACATTTTTCTTGAAGTATGGTTTGTATCCAATGAAATGCATAGATTTTAAGTATAGTGTTTGATGAGTTAAGTATAGAGTTTGATGATAATGCCTAGACCTGTCTAAGCTACACTTCTGTCAAGATAGTTCCATTATTCCAGGGAATGTTTCCTTGTGTTCTTTCCCAAACTGTCTTCACCTTTCTTCCCAGAGGCAATCACTGTTCTAGTTTCTATCACTATGGAATAGTTCTGTTGCCTTCTGCTAAAGTCTTTAATATTGCTCTAGCAATCAGTGAATGTATGGTTGTCTCAACTTGATTGTTTGGGGTTTGATTAGAGTATAGGTAGACCAGTCCTGCTCCTAAGGAGTAGTAATTCTGGAGTTCCAACTGAACATCCAGGGCATTCAACAAGGTCTCTGCCTTCTGACTGATAAGGTCTATGGTGTATTACAGCACTTTTCCATCCAGAGACTCTATTGGGTTCGTAACTCCACACTAGCTAGTCTCCACAAGGCCTGTGGTCTCTTCTTCTGCACACATAGCTTAGAATTTAGACAAAGACTGTGGAGGACACTCACTCATTTGTGAAGTTCAGAATCCAGCTGATTCTATGGAATGATTCTACGGAAAGATTCTATGGAATCTTACCCCACAAACTAGAGATACCTTGCGTGGTAGTTAGGTTCGGGTGTCAACTTGACCAGGTGAGGGTGCCTTGTTCTGTTGCTGTGGGCATGACCCATTGGCATGTGAAACTCATCTATCACTGATGACATCTGTGGTCTGGCTAAGGGGCATGGCTTCTGCAGTGAATGATGTTTAATTTAATTGCCTGGATGCTTAAATGAGAGAGCTCAATGCAGCACAGCCCAAGCAGCTCAGTATGCCTCATCTCCACACACACAGCTTGGCCCAGACCTTTGGAGATGTAGAAAGGAATCACCCTGGGGAAAGCTGTGGGAATGCAGAAGCTGGGAGAGAAGGCCAGCAGAGAAGCAGAGATCACCCTGTGCCTTCCCGTGTAAGAGAGAACCTCAGATGAAAGTTAGCTGCCTTTCCTCTGAAGAACTATAAGTTTTTAACTAAATAACCCCCCCCCCCCTTTTATGAAAAGCCAATCCATCTCTGGTGTGTTGCATTCTGGCAGCTTCGGCAGACTAGAACACCTTGGTAAACCCTGACCTCCAATCTGTCTCTTTTACTAAGTGCGATTGCTGTTCTTTGTTTGGGCTCCGCTTCCCTCTGGATGGAAAGTGTTCTCTGGTAAAAATTAGGCTGCATGTAGAGCTTATTTTTTGTCCTTCTTTTCTCTTGATAATTATGACACTGAACTTTTCCAATTTTTCCCAGTATTATATTGTATATAGCAGAATGGTCTGATAAATATTATGTTATCATGGCCAGAACTAAAAGTCTCATAATGAGGTTAATTTTTACTGATATATTTTTTGACATTCTATCTTGGTTGATAAACCCCTCCTTAAAAATAGAATAATGCATTCCATATCTATCTTATATGGTTGTTTTAGGTTTAAATAATCTTTGAAAAATATAACTCTTCTCACAAATGATAAAACTTCAGTGTAAGTAAAATCCTAACTCTTCAATATGATTAATATCCTAACAATTTAAAAACATACTCATGGTAGGTAAACTCAACTCAGTTAAAGAGAGTGTAATTCTGGAAAAAAATATATGTGGGAGGATAACATATACTTTTATCACTTCCCAAGTTTTTCCAATAAACCACCCTTTTGGCAGAGGAGTCTCAGCTGGATCCCATCAAGTATGAATTTTATTGAAGGTGCGATATTTGATTTTAAAATTGCATGCATGCAATATATAACTACATTGGGCTTAATTAAAATATAGTATTGTCTTCTCTTTCCAATCTTGGAGCAAAATAGAGTCAGAAAATATCACTGTATTAGTTTTATAGCTCCAGTTGTATCCTGCACATAGATAGTTATATGCTTCTTCAAGAACTGTAGTAATATGTCTATATTTACCTGAGACCTGAAAACATTAATCTGAATATGAATATTTGGTCTACTTAATTCTGAACACTAATATTGGAAATTCATTGTGTTTTGTACTTTTTAAAACTGTGTTCCTTATATCAATTTTTTCTGTGAATAGCTCTAATTGAAGAAACAGATGAACACATTTAATTTATAGATGTGCTTAAATAACTGAGCATTTTATTGCATTCAGAGATGAATTTTTAGTAGAGATATGAATATTACCAAAGGGTCACATTTCATTTTGGTACTCTCAGTTCTCTTCCCTTAAGATAAATTCCTGGTATCATTTGAAATCATTCTCCTAGATCCTTAAAAATGAGTGTGGAGGACAAATTCCTCTAATATATTGTAAATTGAGACTTTGGAGAAATTGTAACATAACCAAGACCAAATTATGATTAATTTTGAACAATCTAAACCTCTTTGCTACATATCTCGAGAAAGATGGATTCAAATTACAGCACGTATCTTCAAATATTTAAGTTAGTGATATGTGCTTTCAATCTCAACGATAATTTAAACCATCTACCACCTTAAAGATAATTCTACAAAAGTAAGATTTGGACTCATTGGGATACTAATGGCTATACTAAGTCAATGTTACATGAGTTTCAAAGATATTTTCCTGTCATCCTCTAATGCCATCACCTAGATTACTCTTATATTAGAGCTGCATCTTTGGTTTGTGAGATATAAAGACTAGTAAATAAATAACTCAAACAAAATAGCTCTCAGGACATAAAATATGATCAAAGCATCCAGTTCCTTCAGAAAATTATTAGTTGTAAGGAGGCTTTGACCTTATGAATATAATAGCTGTTCATTGACTGATGAATGAATCCTTATAGTTAACATGGATAAATAAATGTGCTGGAAATATTCACAATCCTGGGCATCAACCTAAATGTTCCCAATCTATTTCTGGTTAGAAATTGGATCAATTTAGTGTAGTCAAACTTTATTACCTTCTCTAATGCCATATACATTTCTACTAGGCAAAGGTTCTAAGAACTAAAGATAAAAAAGTCAAGAATTAATAAAATTCTGTCTTAAAGGTTCTAAGAACTATAGATAAAAAAGTCAAGAATTAATAAAATTCTCCTCTCCTACCTGAAGAAGTTCTCTTTTTTACGTCTCCCCTGCCTTTTTCTGGATTTTTTTTTTCAATATCTCCATATGCTTCTTACAACCCCCCATTTTTCTAGCCTCAGATACACTTTTTTTATTAATTAAAAAATTAACTAACACAACATTTAGAAATCATTCCATTCTACATATACAATCAGTAATTCCCAATATCATCACATAGATGCATATTCATCATTTCTTAGTACATTTGCATCGATTTAGAAAAAGAAATAAAAAGACAACAGAAAAAGAAATAAAATGATAATAGAAAGAAATAAAAAAAACAATACCTCAGATGTAGCTTCATTCAGTGTTTTAACATAATTACATTACAATTAGGTAGACAATTAGGTAGTATTGTGCTGTCCATTTATGAGTTTTTGTATCCAGTCTTGTTGCACAGTCTGTATCCCTTCAGCTCCAATTACCCATTACCTTACCCTATTTCTATCTCCTGATGGTCTCTGTTACCAATGACATATTCCAAGTTTATTCTCTAATGTCGGTTCACATCAGTGGGACCATACAGTATTTGTCCTTTAGTTTTTGGCTAGTCTCACTCAGTATAATGTTCTCTAGGTCCATCCATGTTATTACATGCTTCATAAGTTTTTCTGTCTTAAAGCTGCATAACATTCTACCGTATGTATATACCACAGTTTGTTTAGCCATTCTTCTGTTGATGGACATTTTGGCTGTTTCCATCTCTTTGCAATTGTAAATAATGCTGCTATAAACATTGGTGTGCAAATGTCTGTTTGTGTCTTTGCCCTTAAGTCCTTTGAGTAGATACCTAGCAATGGTATTGCTGGGTCGTATGGCAATTCTATATTCAGCTTTTTGAGGAACCGCCAAACTGCCTTCCACAGTGGTTGCACCATTTGACATTCCCACCAACAGTGGATAAGTGTGCCTCTTTCTCCACATCCTCTCCAGCACTTGTCATTTTCTGTTTTGTTGATAATGGCCATTCTGGTGGGTGTGAGATGATATCTCATTGTGGTTTTGATTTGCATTTCTCTAATGGCCAGGGACATTGAGCATCTCTTCATGTGCCTTTTGGCCATTTGTATTTCCTCTTCTGAGAGGTGTCTGTCCAAGTCTTTTTCCCATTTTGTAATTGGGTTGGCTGTCTTTTTGTTGTTGAGTTGGACAATCTCTTTATAAATTCTGGATACTAGACCTTTATCTGATATGTCATTTCCAAATATTGTCTCCCATTGTGTAGGCTGTCTTTCTACTTTCTTGATGAAGTTCTTTGATGCACAAAAGTGTTTAATTTTGAGGAGCTCCCATTTATTTATTTCCTTCTTCAGTGCTCTTGCTTTAGGTTTAAGGTCCATAAAACCACCTTCAATTGTAAGATTCATAAGATATCTCCCTACATTTTCCTCTAACTGTTTTATGGTCTTAGACCTAATGTTTAGATCTTTGATCCATTTTGAGTTAACTTTTGTATAGGGTGTGAGATACGGGTCCTCTTTCATTCTTTTGCATATGGATATCCAGTTTTCTAGGCACCATTTATTGAAGAGACTGTTCTGTCCCTGGTGAGTTGGCTTGACTGCCTTATCAAAGATCAAATGTCCATAGATGAGAGGGTCTATATCTGAGCACTGTATTGGATTCCATTGGTCGATATATCTATCTTTATGCCAGTACCATGCTGTTTTGACCACTGTGGCTTCATAATATGCCTTAAAGTCAGGCAGCATGAGACCTCCAGCTTCGTTTTTTTTCCTCAAGATACTTTTAGCAATTCAGGGCACCCTGCCCTTCCAGATAAATTTGCTTATTGGTTTTTCTATTTCTGAAAAATAAGTTGTTGGGATTTTGATTGGTATTGTGTTGAATCTGTAAATCAATTTAGGTAGAATTGACATCTTAACTATATTTAGTGTTCCAATCCATGAACATGGTATGCCCTTCCATCTACGTAGGTCTTCTGTGATTTCTTTTAACAGTTTTTTGTAGTTTTCTTTGTATAGGTCTTTTGTCTCTTTAGTTAAATTTATTCCTAAGTATTTTATTCTTTTAGTTGCAATTGTAAATGTAATTTGTTTCTTGATTTCCCCCCTCAGCTTGTTCATTGCTAGTGTATAGAAACACTACAGATTTTTGAATGTTGATCTTGTAACCTGCTACTTTGCTGTACTCATTTATTAGCTCTAGTAGTTTTGCTGTGGATTTTTCAGGGTTTTCGACGTATAGTAACATATCATCTGCAAACAGTGATAGCTTTACTTCTTCCTTTCCAATTTTGATGCCTTGTATTTCTTTTTCTTGTCTAATTTCTCTGGCTAGAACTTCCAACACGATGTTGAATAGCAGTGGTGATAGTGGACATCCTTGTCTTGTTCCTGATCTTAGGGGGAAAGTTTTCAATTTTTCCCCATTGAGGATGATATTAGCTGTGGGTTTTTCATATATTCCCTTTATCATTTTAAGAAAGTTCCCTTGTATTCCTATCCTTTGAAGTGTTTTCAACAGGAAAGGATGTTGAATCTTGTCAAATGCCTTCTCTGCATCAATTGAGATGATCATGTGATTTTTCTGCTTTGATTTGTTGATATGGTATATTACATTAATTGATTTTCTTATGTTGAACCATCCTTGCATACCTGGGATGAATCCTACTTGGTCATGATGTATAATTCTTTTAATGTGTTGCTGGATTCGATTTGCTAGAATTTTGTTGGGGAGTTTTGCATCTATATTCATTAGAGAAATTGGTCTGTAGTTTTCTTTTTCTGTAATATCTTTGCCTGGTTTTGGTATGAGGGTGATGTTGGCTTCATAGAATGAATTAGGTAGCTTTCCCTCCACTTCAATTTTTTTGAAGAGTTTGAGGAGAGTTGGTACTAATTCTTTCTGGAATGTTTGGTAGAATTCACATGTGAAGCCGTCTGGTCCTGGACTTTTCTTTTTGGGAAGCTTTTGAATGATTGATTCAATTTCTTTACTTGTGATTGGTTTGTTGAGGTCATCAATATCTTCTTGAGCCAAAGTTGGTTGTTCATGCCTTTCTAGGAACCTGTCCATTTCATCTACATTGTTGTATTCATTAGCGTAAAGTTGTTCATAGTATCCTGTTATTACGTCCTTTATTTCTGTGAGGTCAGTGGTTATGTCTCCTCTTCCATTTCTGATCTTATTTATTTGCGTCCTCTCTCTTCTTCTTTTTGTCAATCTTGCTAAGGGCCCATCAATCTTGTTGATTTTCTCATAGAACCAACTTCTGGTCTTATTGGTTTTCTCTATTATTTTCATGTTCTCAATTTCATTTATTTCTGCTCTAATCTTTGTTATTTCTTTCCTTCTGCTTGCTTTGGGGTTAGTTTGCTGTTCTTTCTCCAGTTCGTCAGTTGGACAGTTAATTCCCAACTGACGAACTGGAGTTAAATCCCGAATTTTTGCCCTTTCTTCTTTTTTGATATAGGCATTTAGGGCAATAAATTTCCCTCTTAGTACTGCCTTTGCTGCATCCCATAGGTTTTGATATGTTGTGTTTTCATTTTCATTCGCCTCGAGATATTTACTAATTTCTCTTGTAATTTCTTCCTTGACCCACTGGTTGTTTAAGAGTGTGTTGTTGAGCCTCCACATATTTGTGAATTTTCTGGCCCTCTGCCTATTATTGATTTCCAACTTCATTCCTTTATGATCCGAGAAAGTGTTGTGTATGATTTCAATCTTTTTAAATTTGTTGAGACTTGCTTTGTGACCCAGCATATGGTCTATCTTTGAGAATGATCCTTGAGCACCTGAGAAAAAGGTGTATCCTGCTGTTGTGGGGTGTAATGTCCTATGAATATCTGTTAAGTCTAGCTCATTTATTGTAATATTCAAATTCTCTGTTTCTTTATTGATCCTCTGTCTAGATGTTCTGTCCGATGTGTCTCTTTCCCTTTTCAGTGATTGCAGTGTATTCCTCACGTATTTTGGGGCATTCTGGTTCGGTGCATAAATATGTATGATTGTTATGTCTTCTTGTTTAATTGTTCCTTTTATTAGTAGATAGTATCCTTCTTTGTCTCTTTTAACTGTTTTACATTTGAAGTCTAATTTGTTGGATATTAGTATAGCTACTCCTGCTCTTTTCTGGTTGTTATTTGCATGAAATATCTTTTCCCAACCTTTCACTTTCAACCTATGTTTATCTTTGGGTCTAAGATGTGTTTCCTGTAGACAGCATATAGAAGGATCCTGTTTTTTAATCCATTCTGCCAGTCTATGTATTTTGATTGGGGAATTCAGTCCATTAACATTTAGTGTTATTACTGTTTGGGTAATACTTTCCTCTACCATTTTGCCTTTTGTATTATATATATCATATATGATTTTCCTTCTTTCTACACTCTTCTCCACACCTCTCTCTTCTGTCTTTTCATATCTGACTCTAGTGCTCCCTTTAGTATTTCTTGCAGAGCTGGTCTCTTGGTCACAAATTCTCTCAGTGACTTTTTGTCTGAAAATGTTTTAATTTCTCCCTCATTTTTGAAGGACAATTTTGCTGGATATAGGAGTCTTGGTTGGCAGTTTTTCTCTTTTAGCAATTTAAATATATCATCCCACTGTCTTCTTGCCTCCATGGTTTCTGCTGAGAAATATACAGATAGTCTTATTGGGTTTCCCTTGTATGTGATGGATTGTTTTTCTCTTGCTGCTTTCAAGATCCTCTCTTTCTCTTTGACCTCTGACATTCTAACTAGTAAGTGTCTTGGAGAACGCCGATTTGGATCTATTCTCTTTGGGGTGCGCTGCACTTCTTGGATCTGTAATTTTAGGTCTTTCATAAGAGTTGGGAAATTATCAGTGATAATTTATTCCATTAGTTTTTCTCCTCCTTTTCCCTTCTCTTCTCCTTCTGGGACACCCACAACATGTATATTTGTGTGCTTCATATTTTATCATTCAATTCCCTGAGCCCCTGCTCAAATTTTTCCATTCTTTTCCCTATAGTTTCTGTTTCTTTTTGGATTTCAGATGTTCCATCCTCCAGTTCACTAATTCTAACCTCTGTCTCTTGAAATCTACCATTGTAGGTTTCCATTGTTTTTTTCATTTCTTCTACTGTAGCTTTCATTCCCATAAGTTCTGTGATTTGTTTTTTCAGACTTTCCATTTCTTCTTTTTGTTCATCCCTTGCCTTCTTCATGTCCTCCCTCAATTTATTGATTTTGTTTTTGAAGAGGTTTTCCATTTCTGTTCATATTTTCAGAATTCATTGTCTCAGCTCCTGTATCTCATTTAAACTATTGGTTTGTTCCTTTGACTGGGCCATATCTTCAATTTTCCTGGTGTGATTTGTTATTTTTTCTGGTGTCTGGACATTTAATCAGATTTCCCTGAGTGTGAGACCCAGCAGGTTGAAAGACTTTCCTGTGAAGTCTCTGGGCTCTGTTTTTCTTATCCTGTCCTGTATGTAGCACTTATCTGTCTGCGGGTCCCACCAGCAAAAGATGTTGTGGCTCCTTTAACTTCGGAAGGCTCTGCTTGCTGGGTGCATGGTGGAGACAGAGGAAAGGTTGTAGGCTGGTTTAATGGCTTCAAATTGTGAAGTCCTGGGATCTGAATTCCTTGAGAGAGGGATTCCACCTGAGTTGCGTTTCACCCCTCCCATGGGGAGGGTTCAGGTGGTAGAGAGCCCTGAAAGCAGACTGTTTCTGCGTTCGGGGCAGTTGCAACCTGTGTAATCCCAGCGCTGAGCCCAGAGACAACCAAGCCTCCGTAGAAACAGCTGCAGAAGGCTCTGTTTCACCCCCTTTCCTCTTTTTCAGTTAACCCAATAGGCGACTTCTGCCTTGATCAGTTTTGCCTGAACTGGGGGCCTATTTTTAGTAGTTAGAATTTGTTTATTAATGCCACTGTTGGTGTTTGGTTGGACTCAGTCCCTGCTACTGTTGGAGACTCTTTCCTTTCCCTCCAGGAAGCTGCCTGTGGCGGAGGGGTGCCGGTCACCGGCTGCCGTGGCCTGGGGAACTCGCTGATCCGAGACTCGCGGCCGGTCCGGGAAGCCGCCCGCGAGGGAGGGATGCTGGCCACCAGCTGCTGTGGCTTGGGGAACTCGCCCCTCCAACACTCAGTCGGTCCGGGAAGCCGTCCGTGAGGGAGGGGTGCCGGCCGCTGGCCGCCACGACTTGGGAAACTCGCCTCTCTGAGACTCTAAGCCGTCCGGGAAGCCGACTGTGAGGGAGGGGTGCTGGCCGCCAGCCACCGCGGCCCGGGTAAGCACGCGCCGCTTGGGGAGCTCACCACTGCGAAGTCTCGCAGCCGGTCCAGCTGGTCCAGACTGGGGTACGCTGTGTGTCTGGTCTCTGTCGTGGCTCTGGGAGCTTTTCTGTACCATTTCTGGTTATTTAGTAGTTGTTCTGGAGGAGGAACTAAGACGCGTGCACCTTACTAAGCCACCATCTTGGCCCCCTCAGATACACTTTTAATAACCACTGGAAGGTTATAATTTTCTATAATTCTCTGATTTTCACAATTTTATGCCATTAAATGTTATTTAAATACATTTATAAATGAACTTTATTAAAAGTCAAAATAGAAGCTGGTGTTTTGACATGTAAAAATGTCCTACTTTTCCAACATGTTCCTTTGTATTTTTGTTTTATTTTATTTTAATGTTGCAATATCTAAACATTGTGTCACTAGTTTTCCAAGACAATAAATTAGGTCACAATCATAAGAAAATATTTAGTTTTAAATGTTAGCAAAGAAAGGGCAGCAGAGCATTTATTTGCTATGAATACTGATTCTGTGTTTCCAGAATCTCAGTTAAATTAAATGTTAATGAATACACATCTGCTTTGTTTCAGATGGAAGCAAACCTGGGCTTCTGACTATTCCAGAGTGCCACCTTCTGGAAATGAAATGCTTCTCTAAATGTCCAAAAGCCACCCATTCTGTTTGTGTGCAGGCGTGTGACTCAGTACTGAGAAAAACCATGACTCATAAGAAATATACACTCCTTAAAGTTTAAGAAAAGTCAATGATGTGTGGCAAAGGCAGAATAAGTGAACATATTTTTGACTGCTTTACTAGAAATACAATTCCATCAATTTCACCTTTTTCTCATGTTATAACTAAATAACTAAGTCTAGCTGCTTCTATATTATATGGCATTTTTATGACAAGTAAAATACACAAAAATACTTATCATTATTAAGTATAAACTAAACATTAGCAGTTCCAGAATATTTAGAATATATTCTCTAAAGCCAATTAATGAAAATACATTTTGTTTCCCATGAGCACAAGACAGCCAGACTTTTCTGATTAATTCTAACTATAGAGAGCTAGGTAAGTTTGTAATTAATTAGAGTTCAGGTTTGAATGCAGGGAATTCTGCATTTTCCACTCCCAAGAAAATTATATTTTCATGGAAAAATTATTAAAAGTTTTTAAAAAGGAACTATTGGTATTTTTCTGTTGAAAACATATTGGGGTAAAGATAGGAATGCAAAAAACAAGTTAAAAAAAGATGACAGTTCTAATTCTGAAAATTCAACCTTGTGGCATGTGGGGTGTTTAAGGTTTCACTCTTTTAATGAAAAAAATCAGGTGAAGATTTTTCAAGGTTTTTCTGGTTCCTGTTTTCAATTCTAATTCTGGTTTCTTTAAGATTATGCAAATGTAAGATTATGTAAACTTCATGCTATTATGCAAACGTTTGACTAAGTCTTAACGAGCAAGTGTGTTGGGTGCGAACAGCTTCCTGCCCATGGCAGATATCACAAACTGATCTTGGTTCTGTTTCTCACTAAGCTAGGAAATTCACAACACTTTGTTCCAACTAGCTATTCTCAACAGAATAGAGTTCATTTATGAAATGGAACTTATTGATTATTTAGGATCTGGAGGGACCACGAAAAGGATGAAACAGAAAAAAATACTTGAAGTGAAAGTGGGGATGTAAAAGGAAGAGCGAGGTTAACATCAGTCATAAAGGAGAGGTAGAAAAGTAGTCGCATTCCTAATAAAATTTAGTTTGGAGAATGGGCTATATAGTCTCAAACTATCTTCAGTTAAATTCCATCATTAGATATTCATTCTTTTGAAAGCAATGCTCAGTCAACTGTAGATATCCAGAAGAGGTCAACACCATCATACTATGTCCATCATTAATACTTTTATCATATTTATTTCTTTAAAAATTAGCATCATCAGCCACATTGGGAACATGTCTAAGGGAGGGCAGAGCCCTCTGAAATTTTGGGCCCAGTATGCAATCCAAAGAGAACATATGCCATAGGAAGGGAGAATATCAGATTCATGACTCTGATATTCATGACTAGGAAAAATCCAACATTCTTCAAACCAATAGATTAAGTGACAGATACCATTTTGGATGCTTAGCTACAGAAGAATATGTACTGGAGCCCCAATAACAAAAAAGCACCCCACTGTGTCTGAGAGATGTACAAAAATAGAGGTGTTGGAAACATTTCATTGAATTCACTGATATGCCTGCAGAAGGTTAAAACTGGGGAAAAGAAGCATATAAAGAAAAGAAAATTACATTGAGAGTTAAATTTAAAATCAATATATAATGGTTCAGGGCAGATATCTAAAAAGATTACCTAAAAGAAATAAAAGAACAAGAAATGATAAAAATATTGTCTTTAAATATAATATGTAGCCCTGGCATAAGTAAAGAAGATGATGATCTTAAGCAGGATTGGTCAGAAATAGAAGCATACGAAGAGCAACCCAGAAGCAAAGATGGCAAAACCTATCCAAACATTGCTCATGTTTGTCAGTAAAGATTATTTTGTTTGCAAGTGACAAAAATGTAACTGGTTTGTTGTGGAGAGAGACAGAGACAGAGAGCGAGAGAGAGTGGGAAAGAATCACAGAATAATAGAATTTACAGTACACGTAACTTAAAAATTCAGGAGTACAGCCAACTCAAGACACTGCTTGACTTAAGAATTCAATACAGTCACCAGGACTCGGTCTTTGCTCCTCGCTCCCCTCTGCCTTCGGCTGGGTCTGCTCTATTCCCCGATAACCTTGGCAGCTCTCAGGCAGCATTTTCCTAGTCTACAATCTAGGCAATTAGATTCTACTTCCAAGCAATTCTAACTAATGAATCTAATGTGAGTTTCGCTCATTCTGATTGACCTGGCTCCCCTCCCTGAACTTAAGTAAGCTCTGGAGTGAGGGGGCTGCAGTGTGATGGTTGGCCAGATTGGACTAGTTTGTGCACTCCTGAAACTGGGGTTGGGGTATCTTTACTCAAATTATGTTGACAGAGAGATGGTGGGGAGGAGGTATAGTTGACAATTGTAGTGCTATTATGAAGATGAAATAGATGTTGGGCATGCCTCAAGACAGATGTTCACCACATTCTAAGAGAAAAAATTGGAACTTTCGAATATAAGTTTACAGCCTAAATTTAGGTTTCCTGGTTCTCCAATTCTGGGAGATATCAATAGGTGTTCTAGCAAAGCAAAAATATCCATAATCAAATATCTTTGGTAAACAGGACCTAAGAGATTTCCCTCAGAGATAGTAAGAATGCACACTGGCATCGTAAAAGCTTGGGAAGTCCTAGAGTATGGAAGCAAATTTCCAGAGTTTACTAAGTACTCAGTATGTTTTATACAGTTATCGTTTTCAGATTCAGGCCATTGTAGCATGGTTTGAGGAATGCTGGAGTAGATTATCATCAACATAAAAAATAAACTAAGCGACACTGACCTAGCTAAAAAGTAAAATAAAATTTTAGTGAAAGAAATAGGGAGTAGTCTCTATCACTTTGTGCTTGGTGATGAGCTTTTAGCTACAATAGCAAATAAAGGACCAATGAAAGAATTTTAAAAATAATAAATTAATCTCATCATCTTTGCCTATGTCATTAAATATTCAAATTCTAAAACTCTCTTTTCTGCTTTAGAGGCTGCCAAGCAAACCTTTGATTATAGTTTGAGTTGCCTTCTATGTGTGCCTGTGGAGAGAGGATGTGCTTGAGCTGACTGTCAGAGAATTGCAGTCTGATTGACAGTCACATTTCCAGTGGTAAATTTCTAGGTTGGATCCTGGCTTTATACATCATCTCTACCATCTCAGGTACTGTGTGTTTGTCCGTGAAAAATGACTCCACTAATGTGCTGTAGCACTGGCTTTCTAAGCATGCAATAGTAGTAAATTTTGATCCCAAACCTTGGTACATTTAACCAGTTATGCTTCACTGACCTGGCAGGTTGTCACCTCCCTTGCATTGGAGGCACCCAAGTGTCCCATTGAAGGTAAATTTTGGCCTTCAGTTATACCTGGTTGACTATGTAAGGGGTGATTCAGGCTCTGTTCTCTGGCCCTGCAAGCTTGAACAAGTTCTATGGCTTGAATTATTTTGTCGTGTTTTTAAATATTTCTAATTAAAATTTATTTCTCAGTTAAAAATCTTTCTTTCAAGTTTTAACTGTGCACTTGGAAAACATTTCTCTAAAAAAGTCTTTAACTCCTCAGAAGTAAATATCGAAGCAAATTATTCCAAAGAATTATATTTTGCATCTTGAATCTTTCTTTCTCTCTCCTTTCTCTTTTCTTTCCTTCTTCCTTCTCTCTCATTCCCTTGCTTTCTTTTCCTTTCATCTGGCTTTCTTGCCTCCTTTTCCTTTTCTCTTCCTTTCCCTCTTTTTCTCCCTCCTCCTGTCTCTCTTTATCTCAATCATTTTCCCTTAGAATTTTTAGCTCCAATTATTAGCTGTAGAGAATTTTTCACTTCTTTACCTAAAAATATAGATACAAATTATATAAGAATGCATAATGAATACTTTTAAATAAAAACCACCCACATCCTAAAATTTGAATTTCAATTTTTAATCTGTTAATGTTTTCACTTAAAATTAGATCTTTTATTTCCCTAAAAGGAGGGAAGAAAGAAAGATAGATGGGTGGAAGGAAGAGGGAAAACTAAATAAAAGTTGAAGAATAAAAAAAGGAAGGAAAGAAAGGACAAAGAGAGGAAGATAAACAAACAGATAACCTTGAGGTGGGTAAAATAAATAATACCATACATGGTATTTAAAAATGAGAAAAAAGAATAAAAGCAGAAAATTCACCCAATAGTAAATATGATTAATCATTAGAGTAGAGGAAATAGTCACTTTTGATGATAATCAGATAAGAAAAGGACAATAAATTTTACTCATAATAAGATATCAAAATTTTTGTACCATAAAATCATAAATACTGAGTCTGATGAAAATTGTGCAGTGTTAGGCAAATGGTAGTAACAAAGTAGCTCATATCACTCCATAAAATATATATGTACTTTAACTCATTAAACCTAACCTGGGAATTTAAATTAATGAAATAAATTAAGGAAATGAGAAAGCAATATAATAATTCAGAATGATTTGTAATAACAGAAGTTGGGAACAATCTTACTATCTAACCGGAAAGCCAGTTTCATAATCTAGAAGATGAAAAAAATTCAAAGTGATGACTCTATAATAAGGACTCTATCGTCTTTCCAGTGGTTTTTTTTTCTTTTTATATAAACTTTTTTTTATTGTGAAATATAGCATATATACAAAAAAGCAATTCATTTCCAAGCACATTTTAACAAGTAGTTATAGAACAGATTTTAAAGTTTAGTATGGGATACAATTCCATGATTTCTCATTTTTTCCATGTGTATATTTTTTAAAGTAAAGAGGCTAGGGTTTCTGGTTTTAGGGTAATTTAAGAACAGAACTATTTGGGGCAAAATAATTTGGGGCAAAAAAAGAGGGTTTTGATTAACCTAGATGTTTTAGTACTTAGAAATGACTACTCCCGAGTAGTGAGGTGCCCATCACCAGAGGTAATTAAACAGGAAAGTGGACATATGAGGACCATTATAGAGGGGGATTGAGTTATTTGATGTCCACTTTACCCCTGCAGGACAACTCCTTTCATTTTATATTGATGGAGAGCAGAGGATGGTCCTGTGCTGGGCATCATCTCACTTTTTTACTTCTGATCTTTTAAAGATGAGCCAGTGCCTACTAAGCTGGCTTGTGCTTGTTGGCTCAATATCATTAATCACTAACACCTTTCTAAGTGTTTACTCTGTCAGGCATGTGGCTGCAGGCTTTACCTGTTTTATGTTTTTGAATTTTACAACTGTGCTGCAAAGTAGGCACATGTATTTTCCTCATTTTAAAGATGACACAATGGAGCATCAGAGAGGTTAAGTTGCATCCCCAAAGTCACAGAGTTAATAAAACACAAACGTGGGATCCGAACTCAGATCTGCCTCCAGAGTCCCTTAGGCTGGACACACTGTGGATTACATTTTCCATAGTCTTTCTGCTCTTTGTTTGAAACAGTTTGGTTCTCCTTTTTGGCCTCGTTTAGTCCATCTGAGATCATTTCCACTGGTTTCTTGAGTGTGCAGGACTTATTCTCACAAACTAGTGTTCTTCAACTGCACAATTCTACTGGGGCTAACTGTCCCTGTTCTCTGTGTTTCTACGGTTATTGTTTTATTCCCTTCTTTCTTTAAATTAGTGGGCTGTGCTTTGGGCCAGGTGGAAATCAGATATTTATTATATCATTTAACCTCTCTGAGCTTTAGAGTTCCATTTCTAAAAGAAAATTTCAGTATAAAATCCTTACTTAAATGATCATACAAGTTATTCCTGCTTTACCCTATTCTCTCAATGGTTACCCAAAAACAAACAAACAAACAAACAAACAAAAGTTATCCCTGGAAATTAGGAAAAAAAAATGACGTACATAGCAAAAGCAATTTACTTGTGAGACTTTGTATGTCCACTTTGAATAATAACTTCTCTATTTAGGCATTTCTATAGTCATAAACTAAATGGTCTTGATGTTTAAAACCTCAAGTTACAAGGTGCATTCCCTCAAACACTGTAGATTAGTATTATTGACTTTATGTTTTCCCTCCCCATTAGAAATGCCAAGAGGTCTGACTCAGGATCTCATTTCAGGTTTAATGATTCACTTCAATCCTATGAGACGAGTTTTGTTCACCTTGATTTTATCTTCTTTGTTATTACACAGATAAAATTACATGTTCACAAGCTTAGTTTGTGCACTTTACTGATTAGCATGGCACCTATCAAAACCGTTTTCCTAATCTCTTCTGTTGACACTTACTTTTGACACATTTAATTTATACAACTAAACTGTAACCAGTAATAATCTAAGAGTTTAATTCTCCTCTTTCCCTAACTTCCAAGAACTGGTATAGGGGAATCAAGGTTATAAAAAGGACTTCTCTTGGAAGTTTTATGGTTCTTTGAGAGTCACCTTTTGCTGTCACCCATAAATTCCTGAGGTTCTATTGATGAGTTAGCCGGCCAGAGTTAAAAATGTATCTTAGAACTTTACAATATACTTCCCCTCCATAAGGAGATTCCTAGCTTCATTTGTCTCTGAAGAAATGCAATTAAATTGAATGCAGAAGTTCTCAAAACTTTTGATTCCAAGAATCTTTTATGTTTTTAATAATTATTGAGGACTCTGAAGTGCTTTTGCTTATAGACTATATTTATTAAGAATTACCATATTAGAAACTGCAGGTAAGAAAATTTAATATGCATTTATTAATTTACTCAAAACAACCAAAATAAATCATGACGTGGTTACATGAATAGCACATTTTTTTTATTTTAAAAGGAACTATATTTTCAAAAGGAAAAAATGAAAGAAGTTTGGTATTGTTTCACATTTTTTTTGCAAAACTCTTTAATGCCTGTTTTTATAGAAGACAGTGGGATTTTGACATCTGCTTCTGCATTTAATCTGTTTGGATCTGGCTTTATGCAGATATATAATTGGAAATGGAAAAATATTTTAATAGTTTTTTCAGATAATTCTGAATAGTCTTCTTAGCTACTACATCAAAACTCATCAAATTGTTGTTTCCTAAATGTTAGTTGTGATATGGAATCTGGAAGTATATTAATAAACTCTTTACATTTGATTACATTAATTCATCTGCTTGTATTGCAATTTGACTTTTACTTATGCATGGTTTTATAACATTGGTCATTTGGAAACTATTGGCTTGATAAGTTATTTATATCTTCCAAATGATGATAAATTTCATTGTGTAATATCAAAAAAATTATCGCATTTGTAAATAACACCACCAATCCAAGTCTTAAAATACTGGGAACATATCAAGCTCACAGTGATGGCTAAAAGTTTTCCAAAATTCAAATTTCTGCTTCAGAGATTGACTTTTATTATTGGCAACAAATACAGTTAGTTGTTTCCTTACAGTTACAAGTTCACTTGATTCACTTTTTTTCTTAGAGTAAGCAGGTAGAAAATTTATTGAACACACGTGATAGGACATGCAGGCACTCTTGCAAAGACAGGTAAGAAAACTGAGAAACCTTGATTCATTTTGTAAAATACTCCATTTCCAAGTCTGAATGGCCATAGTTTGTCTATGATTCATCCTTTCCAATAAATACGATGCTCCTTTGAAAAGGGGCTAGTTCAGCTGTCAACTCAAGTAATTGCTCGTTTGTTTTCCCGAAGACAATCATTGCGTTTTGATATACAAGTGATTTATGTGTAATTCCTGTTAAATTATACCCAATATTAAAACAACTTGTTTAAAACCACAGAGGCTTTCTAAAAATATTTTTACTTTATTGATTTTATTAAAAATATTTCTTGTGCTTTCATTCTGAATGAAACTGAGTTTCTCTTGCTACTTTGTGCCACTGAAGAACACAATGACAACTAGAACAATTTGGTGCCACAGCTTTGATTTGTGCTAAGAACTTTATCCACCATTGCCTTTGCACCATCAGTGCAAATGTCAACAAAGTGAAAAAGGCAAATAATCTTTTGCATTTTTATGAAGATACTTTGTCAACATGGACCAACTCAAAGTATCTTTGGGGACCACAGATTTGTGGTCCACACTTTGAGAACTGGTCTAATAAAAAGAGCTTTAGTCAAGTGTTAGGAGGCCCATGTGGTAGACCCAGTTTTGCCAAAATTATTTTGTAATTTCATCTAAGTTTCTTAACCTCTCATACCTATTTCTTCATCTATATAAAGTTAAGGGTTCATGGCTAAGTTCTTCAGATAACCAAAATATTGCCATAAATATGTATACATTAATTACATAGGTCTCATTAGAACCAACTAGATGATTGATTTACTACAGAGCCCACATAGGGAAAAAACTGAATAAATATTTCATGTGCTTAATTAATGAAGTAAATCTTTATTTGCTAAAGCATGAGAATAGATATTACTGATAATTTGTCCAAATTGCATGAAAGTTAATACAGTGTGTTTGTTATATTCCAATGGAAACCTTACATTCGTTCAAATTAGTAAGTAGAAATGGAATTAGTTTATAGTAGAGTGCTGCTTCTCCATCTTTTATATAATTAAAAATTTAATGAGTAATCTATTATGAAAATCTTATTTTCAAAACTGCTTAGAAAAAGTGGTAATAGCATTTTCAAGTTAATTGAATTCTGTTGCTGGGTATGATTAGTATTAAGAAGTATATCTAAAACTTTAGTCTATGTTAACAGTGTACTAGTGCACATCTCTTTTCTAGGTCTATCGTTAATCATAATTTTTCCTTTTGTAGGTGTAAAAGAAAGGGTTAACTTGGTGAGCTAAGGGATAGAATCCTGCACAATCCAAGGAAAGAATGGGTTTTAATATCTCCTGGGCTAGAATCTTTGAATCTCAGAATATGCTGCCTAAAAAGTGTGTCTTTGTATACCAGAGAATTTGGCCAACCCACATAGTTTATGCTAAGTATGTGATTTGTAATGAATGCCTGTTTTGCTCTCCTAAGGCACTTTATGCCTTTGTCACTCACCCCACCAAAAACACTGGACACCAAGATTCAAGTGAGCTTTCCATGGCTGACAATACTTCATATATGTTGTTACACAATTGACAATACTTCATATCTGTTGTTACACACTGTTGCTAGGAGAATTAAGCACTGTCTGTGCAACTCTTACCTTTTTCCTTCACTGATTTGGTCCTTTTGTGACCATAGTCTTTTCTGAGTTTTGTGAGTCCTTTTAGTGAATCCTCAGATATGAGTGTGGGCTTTGGGACCCCTGATACAGTAGATTAGTACAAAATGCACAATGAGTTAGCACTGTCATTTGGAACCTATATCACACTACAGAATTGATCACACTGTATAACTTTACTCAGTCTTAGTAGGTGAGACTGGCTTGAATTCCCAATTATATACCTTGTGGACTTCAGAATTCTATAATAGTTCTGTAAATATTTTGATACTTTAGTTTTCACTTCCATTTTTAAATTCTACTCTTACACATACTATCTATTCTGTATCAAGTCAATTTCAGATATTTATTTTAGAAGCTTTCTCACTTTTAATTAATATTCCTCTATACCTAGCATTCTTAGTATAATAAACTGCAGCAACAAAACTTCTCTTTCCATAAATCTGACATCTAAGCTAATGCAGAAAACCTCTCCTTTATTCCTAGAAACAATTAGAAACACTGAATATTGTAAATTACTCATCTGGGTTCTCATGAAAGAAAAGAAAACTCTCAGTCCCAGTGCCACAGAGGGGATCAAACTAGAATGTTAAGAATACAAGTTGACCCTGTGGTTAATTTGGGGCAGCAAATTGAATCTGAGACCCTTGTAATAAATTTAAACCAACAAAGGGCTTCCCAGTGGATGAAAGAGGAACTAGACACACTCTTCCCATCAGAGTGGTCAAAATGTTTCCTTGCTCTGGCTTTAGGCAAAGAAAAATACCTTCCTAAGAGAAATCAGTACCTGTTATGCTAAATGAATACAACTCTATGTGCTGCAGAAAGTCCTAGATTAAAGATTCCATGTAAGTTGTCCCTGGACCAGAGATATTCTTGGAAAAATGAAACACCACTCTACAATAGCCCTTTTAGATGTGGAAAGGAATTATGAAGAGGAAAGAAAAATTCACAAGTCCTGAAAAAAGAGGAGCCTGCGATTTTTTTTATTTTTATTTTTATTTTTTTTAAAGGAAAGACAGAGAGAAGGAAGGAAGGATAGATAGAAGGAAGGAAGAGAGGAAGAAAGGGAAACATCTTTTTTAAACATTTTCTTGTTTTATTGTATTTTGTTTCTCCGTTTTCGTTACATGGGCTGGGGCCGGGAATCGAACCGAGGTCCTCCGGCATAGCAGGCAAGCACTTTGCCCGCTGAGCCACCGCGGCCCGCCCCGAGCCTGCGATTTTGAAATAAATCACAGCATAGATGAATGAACAAGGTGTCATGAATAAATCATCAGTTATAATAAAAAGAATCCAAATGCTTGCATGACAGAGGTAAAATTAAAGTGATAAAACAAAAGTAGTATTTTTTAAATGACTAAAGTAATAAAAGAAGGCATAAAAATTATAAGGATAGGACAAAATAATACACAAATATATCATTTTGGAAAAATAGACATTTGGAAAAAGATTTGGAAAAGAGTGAAATAATTAAATTAAACTTAAAAATATAATTGAAATAAAACATTCAATAAATGGGTAAATGGTACCGTAGACTCAGATAAAGCAGTAATTAGCACAATTAGCACTCTGGAAAGTTATTCTAAGGGAATTATTTGTAATGACTGCACAGAAGTATAAAACAATGAAGAATTTAAGACATGGTTAAGCGATATGAAGAATAAAATATATTACATAGGAATTCTGAAAGGAGAGACTAGAGAAATTCTAACAGAGAAAATTTCCAGATATATGAGAAATATTTTCCAGAGCTGATGAAATGTTAAGAAACCTCATTTTGAAAAACCAAAATCAAGCACCAAGCAATAAGAATAAATATAAATTCAAATCTATACAAATCACCGTGAAACTCTAGAATACCAAAAAAGGAAGAAAAATAAAATTTTCTTTAAATTTAAAAGCAATATTAAATAAAATAAAAGTTAGTCTGCTGGAAGACTTCTGAAAAGCAGCAACAGCAGCCATACAAATAACAGAATAATATTTTCAAGTTGCTGAGAGAAAATAATAGAAAACTTAGACTTCTTTACCAAATTAAGTTAGATTTCACAAATTAAGTGTCAAATAAGGATATTTTCAGCAATGTGTGAGAGAATATGCCACCCAAATGCTCTCACGAGAAATTCTAAAGTATAGAATTTCTGTACTTTATAGAAAGTATAGAATAACCAAACTCAGGAGGGAGTGGAATTTGAATAACAATAGTTAAGGAAATAATTAGTAAATATCGATATGAAAGTGTACTGGCTGTAAACAATAACAATACAACAGCAGTAATAATGTGACAAATTTTGGAGGTTTAAACAAGATAAAATAGCATGCCAGATAAAATTAAATGAGATATAAGTGTGATGCGAGCTAAAGATTGACATTGTGGTAGAGCTATTGATTCATTTTTAGACTTCGTTAAGTATAGTATGCATATAAAAAATTTTAACTGTAACCCCTATGTAAATAGAAATGACATGTATATTTCCAAATCAATAAAAATGGAATAAAGAAAAGTGAGCTAAAATAAGAGAATTAAAAAATTAGTGGGTTTAAACATACAAATAAAAAAATATCTTGGTAAATAGAAATCACAAAACGATGCAGAACTAAATCCAAATATATTATTAATTATAATAAATAACAGAGGAAGAAATTTTCTGGTTAAGAATCATAATTCTGAATATGTGTTAATATGTAAAGGCATTCAGTTAAATGAAATTTTTAAAAACTAATTCAATAAATATTTTTTGAGACCCTACTATTGTGACAGACATTGTTTTAGATGCATTCAGTACATCATTGATCAAACAGTCCTGTCCTCACGGAACGAAACTTTGAGTGTGAGAAACAATGAATTGTAAATAAGTATGTTATATAAAAGGCAAAATATATTAAACATAGAGCACATTTAAAAGAGAGAACATTTAAAGAAAATTATTAATGTAAAATAACATGTCAAGTAGATACTTTTCAAAAGAAATTGATATATCTGAATGAATATGAGAAATATTACTAGGAATAAATAAATATTTCTATTTGTATGATTCAAAAGTTTTACTGGAAGATATAAAAATCCTACACCTCAATGAACCTAGCAACATAACTTCAAATTTGCAGAGTAAAAATTAAAATAATTAAAATGAGATAATTATAATTTTTGAGTTTTTGAGATCTTAGTTTGACTCTTTAAAAATTGCTAAAGCGGGCCACAGTGGCTCAGCAGGTAAAGTTCTCGCCTGCCATGCTGGAGACCCAAGTTCAATTCCCAGTGCCTGCCCATGTCAAAAAAAAAAAAAAAAAATTGCTAAAGCAAATGATGATTTCAAGGACTATTATTTGAGGAATACAATCATGAAAACAAATTTGAGCCAATGGATATGCCCCCAACATAGAGTAAAAATGTTTTTTGTTCTTATTTTTAATACATTTACACTAGATTTTCAAAACCTTAAGGGAACAGATAATTCCATTGTGCATGAATTTTCCTAGCAAATGGAAAAAGAGAAAACTTACACTATCATGAGGTTTAATATAATCTGGATAGCAAAAAAAAAAAATCAACAAAAGATTAGGAAAGGGAAAATTATAGTTCAACTTTATTTTATAAAATTTAGAAAAAAAATCTAAATATATTTAAAATGGGAACCAGGTAAGGTATGAAAATAAAATTGCTTCTCATAACCCCGTAAATTTTAACCCAGGACTGTTAGAACATTTATAAACCTATTGAAGTCTTTTTACATCTTAACAGTCAAGTAGAGGGAAACTACATGACTATTATAGTAGAGGCAGCAATTTTTTAACTAAAATTTTACACTTAATTCAAGATAAAAACTCTTAGCACACTTGGGATGGATGAGAAAATCTTCATCCTACCAGAGTATCTAACAAAAAGATACATATGCATTACACAAAGGTGAAATATTTAAAACATTTATATGTCTGCAAGGAATAAGATAAGGAAAACTACCAACATAACCTTCTAATCAACACTGCACTGGACGTTCTAGTTTTCACGATAAGATAAGAAAAAGAGAAGATAATTGGATGAAAGAAGACTTGTCATACTCTTATAATGTGATAGTCTCTATAGAAAGGCCAAGGGATTCTACAAACAATTAGAGTAAATAAGAAAATTCAGCCAAAATTTCTGGTTGCAGAGTAAACATAAAAAATTAAATGTTCCAGTGTTTGAAATGAACAATTAAAAAGGTAATTAAAAATGCGGGTACCATTTGCAACACAGAATCATTAATATTCTTATGAACAAATATAAGGAAATGTATCATCACTACAGAGAAATCTACTATTGACAAAATAAGACATGTTATTAGAGTTATCATTGTTGTGATGTAAGCACTAAACATCATGAAGATACCAATGCTCCTCAAATTAAACTACTAAGTGAATGCAAGTCTTATTAAAAATCTCTGTTATTAAAAAAAACAAGTTCATTCATGAAATTTGATGAACTTCTCTAAAATTCATTTGGAAGGACAAAGGGACAAGCCTGGCTTAGATAAATGTGAAACTAAGTTATATAAGAAAAGCTTAAATATTCGTATTTCTAGACTAAATGTAAACATAGTACTATAGTAATTTAAATGATATGGGTTTGAGTAGAGCTTGAGATATAAGCTAATATGTATGTATAAATATATACATATATAAACTGTATATGCATATAAGCATATGTTTATGTATATGTATGTGTGTGTATGTGTGATTGTGTGAAAAATGTAGTGGCATTACAAAACTACAAATCGATGGTGGAAAATGGATTGAGTCTTCAGGTAAAGGTAATTGGCTATATTTACAGAAATGGATGAGTTTATGTTCCTTCTTCACACTACATGTGAAGCAGTATCTTTGTAATTAATTACTTAAATACATAAAGTTCCTTAAAACATTTAGATGAAGACCTTTCAGGTAAAATTTCTTATACAAATAAGGTTAAGGAATGATTTCTCAAGGAAGGTAGAAAAACCACAATTCTTAAAAAATGGATACACTTGATTATATTAGAAAGGACACCATAAAGTAAAATGATCTGCCAAAGACAGGGAGCGATTTTTTTCTTTGCATTTAGTTGACAATGGCTTAGTATTAAAAGCATGAAAAGAAGATAACTAAATGAAAAATAGGCAAAATATATGAACAAGCAATTCACAGAAGAGGATTTTGACTGAGGAATAATCACATACAAAGCTGTTCAGCATAACTCATAATCTGAGATATCATACCACAACCATAATATTTTCAAACACTTAAAACTCTGGTCACAAGCATTGCCAAAGATAGAAAATTGGTACTCAAACATTACTAGTGGAATGTACATTGTTAAAATTACATCAGATCCATTCGGTTTAATTAAGTATCACTGTGATAGTCATAGCCTATGACATAGTAATTTTGCTTTTAGATATCTACAGTTGGTGATGTTCTAAAGATGTTTGAGGAGAAATGAGGCAGGGTATTTATTGCAATGTGCTTGCAATAATGATAAAATATAAATGGCTAATGAATAAATATAGTATTTATATTTAAATAAATGAACTAGATTTTATATATATAAATAAGAAAATATAATCTTAAGTGAAAAAATTGCAAAATATCCCTGTAGTATAACAATTCTGTACATTCTGATTACTGAAAGCCAAATTGTGGATACAGCCATGTATAGTCAAAGTACAAAAAATATTTAGAAGAATATGCACATTAACTTCAGGTTAGTGGCTCCCTGTGGGGAAGAAGGAAGACGGAAAGAGATGACAGTGTGTTCGGTTTAAACTATGTTTGTGTGTGTGTATATATATATATATATATATATATATATTTTTTTTTTTTTTGGCATGGGCAGACACCGGGAATCGAACCCAGGTCTCCAGCATGGCAGGCGAGAACTCTTACCTGCTGAGCCACCATGGACCGCCCTTTTTTTTTTTTTTCTTTTTAATACGAGAGATAAATGAAACAAATATGGACGATATGGTGCTGTCTGTTATACTGAGGTAGTGTGCACACTCATACTTGTTGCATATATTCTGTATTTTCTGCATGCTTGAAATATTTATAACATAATCCCTTGGTCGACAACTTTGCAGCCAGAGAAGAGGAAGGGTTGCTACGCGGCGCTCCCGAGCCCCCTTGACCACCTCTCCGCTGGTATTTTCTACTGATCCCAGTTAAAATGCAGAGCAACCTACTTCTCTGGTCCTCTTGCTTCCCATCACTTCTGTTTCCCGTTTTTTCTGAGGAAAAAAAGATTAAAAATATCTCTTGTTTTAATTTGGCACTTCTGAACTATTAGGTTTTGTCATCAGGCCTACGCCAAGCAACTTATTTATTGAAATATTTTTCAACACAAAGTAGTTTCCCTCTAAGAGGAACTCTGGTATCATACTTTAAGATAAAGATTTTTAACTCTTCACAGTTCTTTTAGTAAAATACTGAGAAACTTTCTTATGATTTGCTTTGCCCCTCCAAGAATTCAAATGCAGAGAAACATTACGTGGTGGTCTGACGATGAGTAAAGTGGAAGGCAGTCAAATCATTAAACATGAATTCTCTCTCCCCACCATTTGTTAGCCTCAGTGTCTAGCATTACAAAATAGCAAAAGCAATATTAGTGAAGGTGAAAATAAATCATGTGGAATAATTATGCATTCTTTAATATTAGGAAAGTTTAAATATTTAAATGATAGATGTTTACATAGGGAGGCATATTATCATATTTTCATGTACTTATTTTACCTTTTTGATTTTTAAATTTAATTTGTTGATATTTTATAGTGCTACTGTGGGTTTGCTAACTATAATCAAATAGTTTGGGTATCCCCATTTCAAATTACTCCCAATTATGAAATTATAATTTTGAGTCCTTTTAGTGATGCTTATATAAGATGATAGTTTAGAATTCAGTACACTGAATCCTAAGTTTTGCCAAAAGAAATACCATGAAGGAAAAGTAACAATAGGATCACAATTTTTAATTCCTTAATCTCAGTCCTTTACTGTTTCCTTGATCTAAATTTACTTTCAAAATATATGCAAAATTATTATATTTCAGATTTACCAAGAATATTAATATATAAGTGAAAAACTTCAGGGTATGCTTGTTCATATTCATAGCCATGGATAAAGTGTTGGCTTCAGCTCCAATTTTTAATGAAAGTTAAAAATTAGTTATCCTTTAAAATAAGATAAAGTAGGATTAAAATGGTAATTTACTTTTTTTTTAGAGCCTGGGTTTAAATTCATTATTTTCACAGCCTTCAATATTTCCTGTTAAGATCTTTTGCAGCCTTTTCAAATTCCTGCAAACTTCCTCTGGAGGGCAGTATTAGCATAACTAAAAGAATTAGCTGGCTGGGAGTGAAAGACACTGTGTATTTGTTGGTGCTAAGCATCTCATTTCAGCTCTGAGTGTTCAGCATGACTTTAACTTTTCCATCTCCTTAGCGGAAAAATAAACTGTCTATCCCTTTTGAGGATTATGAAAGTCATCCCCTGTCACATTATACCCAATTTAAAAACAAACAACATTTCTACCCTCCTTTTGGCTTCTTGATAAAACATCCTGGAAAGGTAAAATGTGATTTCTGTGGAAGAAATTTTGACACAATTGCTTAATAATAGGAAAATTTCAGGCATGTAAGTACAGAATAGAAATCAGCTAATCATAAAATCACATCTACACTTAATTCTCAGCATAATCCTTTACTCACTAAATGAGAGAGAATTCAAGGCAAAAACATGACAGCAGAGGTCAAAGATGTATTATGTTTTTAATATGTCTTTTGAGAATACTTGTTATTTTAGGAAAGTGAGGCTGTTCGGAAAGCTGTATTTGATGACTATAACCTTAGTAATCAGTTCACTAAATAATTTATGTGATCCCACTCAGAATTCTAATTGAAAAGGAATGCTTTTCATTGAAAGCCAATTGAGATAATTACTTCTATAAATAACACCTGGGTCACTGTACTGTGTATTTGTAAGTGTATCTTTGAATTTTCTGAAAATTTACTTTGAATTTTACTAAAATGTAAAAAAAAAATTAAGAGAGTTTATAGGTTTTTTTACAGCTTTTAAATTGCAATACACCTTCAAAAGCAATTTAAATCTTTTCAAAAATAGGGCGCCACAGCGGTGGCTCCGTGGGAGAATTCTCACCTGCCATGCGGGAAACCCGGCTCAATTCCCGGTGCCTACCCATGCAAAAAATAAAAATAAAAAAGCTTTTCAAAAGTATTCTTTCATTTTAACGATATTAGCATAAAAGTAATGCAACAACTATAATTTGTGATATTTAAAAATAGTTTCAGAAGGGAAGAAGAAAAAATTATAAAGAAAACAATTGGAAAAGGGATACCATATCTCTTAATTTTCCCAAATTATACATACTTCCTAGGTACAGTCCACATCCACCTGTTTTCATTTCTGAACTATTTTGCCAATATGACGTTTACATTGACTAACCTATCTCAAGTCAACCACAGCATATTGATGACATTTATGCAAAGTCAGCATTTTTTTTCTTCAAAGAAAATGATCTTTTACTGGTTCCCAGCAGATTATACAGTTGTGTTTATCAATGTCTGGTCTCAGCATGGATATTTACTCTAATTAAGATGGTTCTAGGTTCAGGCCTGGGGAAGCATGTTCTGCTTATGCAAGTTTCCTAGTAGAGCATTCTAATCAAGCGATCCCACACAGTGTAGAGTGCTTCCAGAGCCATCTGTCCTCATAGGAATTCAAGTAATTCTGCATTGTACTCTATATGTATCCATACTTTTTTCAAAAAGAAAGGGAATATCCAAAACATTATGTCATGTTTTTCACTTACTTCAGTATTCTTGGGATTCACTGTCAAAGCCATATTTGAGAAGCAAGAGAAAGAACAGGCGTTTTTAATTCACAACTGGTTCAGTTTATTGCTTACTGGAATTGAGCCATGTGCACGTTATTAATGCCTCTAAACGTCAGTTGCTCCCTGTAAAATGTAGTTAATATTAGAATTAATATTCGACAGAACCATCTGAAATTTGCTATTTATGTAAAAATGGTGAAGTAGTGACAATTTCTTATTGTTCAACCTAGTAATAGCTCTGCCACACACACACACACACACACACACACACAAAGACAATATATATAAAGCTCCCAATACAGTGATTGACTCACAGTAATTTAAGTTATTGTAAGAAACTTATTTAGGGATCCATTTATGCTAATAGTGTAAATAAAAAATACTCTGTATATTATAAATAAAAAATACTCTATTGGGATACACAATCCAAAGTCTATTGGAATTAGATGGCAGTTGCATTTTTACTACTTAATAGCTATGAGAGGAAACATTTTCATATCATAAAAAACTGCTTAACATGGTTGTTAAAATGATTACATGAGACCATGTGTTTGGGCATGTCAGTTACGTGTACTTATTCATTAAAGAAACAGTAAAATAGAACCAATAGGTACATGTAGAAACAGTACAAACAAGTATCATTTCAGGTTCTGTTTTAGATTTGGGAATACAGCAGCGAACAAGACAAAGTACATTCCATCTTGAAGCAAATATGCTAGTAAGAGACCGACAATAAGAGGTTGATAAATTCAGAGGCAAAAGAATTTCAGATAGAGATGAAAAAAATCTGAGCCTGTAGTAGGTGCATAACAGATTTTTAAAATTCAACATTGTTTCTTTCATCGTTGTATATGCATACCATTTAATCACAGTAAAATTCCTTTACTTTGGAGCTTTATTTCTGTGAATATATTATAAGGGGCTCCATACATTTGGACAATCTAAAAAAATCCTAATTATTTATCAGCTTCTCTGTATAGCAATAGCCTGTGAAAAGCCTCTCTCTCTTTTTGTTCATTAATCCTTTGGCAATAATATTTGGATCTGGTTAAAGGAACTTTCGCAATAAAATTTCCGGGCTAAATCTAATCTAAGAAATACAGTAATTGTCACCTAGCTATCTGAATTACATTTCCCTAAATAACTAGCCTTCTTAGGAGAAACGTTTTATTTCACCTTCTCTTTTTATAACTGCGTCCCTTTGGAATCTTTTATCATTTTATTGCATTTGAAGCGCTTTCTTTTTTGGGAAAAAAGAGATCACTTTGAACTTTACAAACAGATATAAATGGAGAGGAAAAAGGGGAAGGTCAAATTTTGGGTTTGCTAACCTTGGCAGTGTCCTTTGAAAATAGTCCCCAGGTAGCTTTAACTTCTGCAGGCGCCTGTGAGCCTGAGATCACCCCCAGGCCTGGCCCGCTTGGCAAACTGACAGAGGTCAAATTTTCACACAAATGAACAATTTCCCAGATAAAGTGAAACTGGTACTTAAGCTCAAGCTCTAATGAGCAGCCCTCTGTCTTCAGCTCCCACTTTAAAGTATCCCCAAGGTTTCCAGTACAATTTCATTTGACCTTTAGCTAAAGACCATATTTTACTAGATCACCGATGCCCTCCTTTCCCTGGAGCATGTGCCTATGTCAGCGTTTATGAAAAACCACGAACCGCACATTATCCCTCTTTAAGAATGCCACTTTGCCTCTCACCCATTTCCCCTGATCTTCTCTCTCCTTTGAAGGAGAAGCTTTCAGATTGTTTCTTTGAATTCCCCAAACAGCATACTTTGGGTTTATATATATTGGTCTGGGGACAATTATGGACTTTGCGAACTACTATTCTTTTTTTGACAATCTAAAAGATGTGTGGTCTTTCTTATGGTTATATAGTGAGCAGAGTATTTGAATTCTAGGAATCTCAAATAATTTATACAATTCCTCTTTTCCTACCTTGTTTCATAATGAGAATTGCATAACAAAATTAGTTGTCATATTGCTATTTGTCCGGTTGTTAACTGCCTCTATCATACAATATTGATACCAGTAAAATGAGACAAATCTCATTCAACAGATGCAGAGGAATACCATTAGATTATCAGGGAGAAACCCTCAGTTCCCACTAATCATTTATCCACAGAGGGGAGGGATTTCTATTGCACTACCAAGAGGCAAAAGCTCAGAGGGATACCTTTCTCTTTTCTCTACCTCGCTCACTCCTGCCAAGGGAATAGGACTGAGTTATTAACTCAGTGCCTGTGGCTACTCCCCATTCACAATCTGACTGACCCCAGAGAGCAAAGTGATCTGCTTTTCTTGTCATATGATAAGCATACTGAGGCTGGCTTTGTCTCGGTGAGAATGAGCCTTGCAGTTTGGGAGAGTAGGTTAATCCTGGGGTGAAATGTTAGGAACCACATTGTGGCTGTACAAAGAAGCTCTGTCCAGCAGTCCCATTTCTAACACTAAGAAAGCTGAATCTTGGTCTTCATCTATCTCATTTGTGTACATCTTTCAATCAGTAGGAAATGTGGGAAAGAAAGTGAGGGTGTTAATTATCGGTGTTCTAAAGACTCAACACGTATAAAAATGCCTTCTGATCTGTAAAATGGTACAGATTAAGTTATCACTACCACCATATTATTATTATTATTCATTCTAATCCATTTGAAATTTGAAACAACTGAGTATTCAGTTGAGTCAGGATTTGAACTGGCTGCGTGTTTAGATCTGGAAATATGTAAGTAATAAATGCAATTATTTGGATATTCGAAGCAGATTTAAGGAAACAAATGTGAAAATTTTGTGACTTTTAGAATTTATACATTTATACAGCCATTGGCAATACAAATTCAAATAAAAATAGCTACTGGAATTTTTCAAGGATGTGCTACATGATACTTTTGTTACAAAATGACTAATTAGTAGTATCTTATTTAATTTACAGAAATCTAGATAGGTAGATATTATTGTTTCTATTTCACAACTGAACCTCAGAAATGATAGACATGTTCTAAGGTTACATAGCTAGTAAATCTTAGAATTCAAATTCGTGGCTAAGATGGTCAATTACCAGAACCCAATGTGCTGATTGCTATATTTTCCTGCCTTCAGAAGGAGGAGGCACGACTTAAGCCTTGAGAGAAATGTGTCCCTCCTTTGGAATAATTTTGTCAGAAAAAGAAAATTGCTCTCTGACTCTTAGCTTCAGTAAAATTGTATTTCATTAACATTAGAAAATATTAAAAGCAGTTTATTCTTTTACAATATTTACTAAAATATATTGCCAACATACATGAATTATAAATATATGATTGTTTTCTCCACGTGATCCTATGAACCAAATAAGCAATTAGCTTATGTCACCAGCAATGGCAAAGCATTTCAACAATTTGGATAGATTATTTGAAGAGTTAAGATGAACCATTCCTTCAGAGTAAAAGCAAAATTATATGTATAATACAGAGGAAGAAAGACAAATTTATGTATGGCTCCAATTTCCAGGAAGAGTTGCATTAGGATGCAGAGTCTAAAGTCTAGGCAAGAGCTACCCCAGTCATAGGTTCATTCAGTTTTACTCATACACATTAACAGCAGGGGCACATGCCAGACCGATTTTCTACTTCCTCCATTCTATCAAAAGGTTATCTGCCAAAGTCATCCCAATAAAAGTAAATATTCATTCAACAAATATGTATTTTTCCAGGACGGCAGCTCATAATTTGGTATTCTAATTCTTCTTTAGAGTTTATTTAGTTATATTTTCCCTAAACGTAGGGTACAGCTTTGGGAATAGAGGGCACCAAAAAAAAAAAAAAAAAAATCACTAAGTACTTGGAGCTTGGGAAACAAAATGATGTTATACACACACACAAAGAATGTGTGATGTTCTGTGAAAAGAAGCATGCGTAGGTATGAAGCAATCTGAGGGAAAAATGAATAATTGTCTTTGTTTGCCTGGAACTGAGGGATTTCTCTGGATACTAGACTTTCAATGCTAAAACTGGGATAGTTCTAGACAAACCGGCACAGTTGAACAACCTAAATCAGAAAATTATTCAGTAAGAAGAGATATTTGAGGACAAAGATTTAAAAATAATACTATTATCATTGTTACTGCCATTATTTCTAGCATTCACCAACCTGATGGGATGTCAGACAATTTTCTAAAACAGTATAAATGGCCACTGTATGATACATGAAGTGGAAGCATATAGAAATGGGCCAGGAATATATAAATATGTTTGAACCAGGACAGAGTAAGATATTTGGAAACAGCGGGAACTGAGGACATCAGAAAGTAAGAGCATGTCTAAAGTCATTAAAATGTAATTTATTTTAATGCTGTGCTTGTTCTCAACAAGTAACATTTGCAGATGGTATCTGCTCAACAGCTACCAGTTTGAAATTCTGAGGGATCAACAGATGATTTTCCACAGTGAATACAAAGGAAGACATTCCAGGGAAAGAGAAGACCATGTGCTAAGCAACAGAAGTATAAAAGAGACAAGTGCTGAAATGTTCAGTATGGCAGGAATATACATTTTGGGGGAAAGAGAAGAAAGCAGTGGGAGTGGGGGTGGTGAATAAAATGGATTAGGATCAGATTATGAAAGAATTTCTTGTTTATGTTGCAGGCAGTGGTCATCTGACAGAAGTTTTGCAATAGGAGTGTGACACTATTACAGCTAGATTTTTGAAAGGTAAATTTGATGCTGTGTTAACAATCATTTGAAGAAAAGGAAGGAACCAGAAAGAGCAGTTGAAAGGTTGTGGCCATTTTCACCTAAAAATCATAATACCCTGAACAAAGTTTGTGACAGTGGGGTTGAAGAGAAAGAATTCAAAGGATGTAGGAAGTCAAATTGAGTATTTTGGTACATGACTAATGATTATCGTAGTCAAGGAGAAACAAAGAATGAGCATGATTAGAGGTTTCTTTGCTTGAATGGGTGAATAAAATATGATTTATTATGAGTGATTTGAAAGTCAGAAAGTGAAACAGAATAGAGCTGGGGGGATGAGGGAATACGGTCATTTTTAGTTTAAATATGTACATAGTTCTATGCGCTGTAATGAAGCAATGAACTGGGAATTTTTTTAGCATTCTTAATATCAATCCTATGTCCAACAACTTTTTGGTAGGAATGCTATAAATTTGGCATAATGAACATGGATTTAAAGCAAATAAATGTATAGAAACTGGCAAATGGCTAAGTAGACCTCTGGCAAATATAAACTCACTTTATCCCAAGATGAAAAAAAAAATGTGGGAGGGATTAGTTTACTAGCAGCCTTTATTTCTGGCTTCAGTACAAGTCATCTTTCATAGTCTTATAGGATGTTATTTAGGGAATATTTCATCAGGCTAATTCATCAACATTAATACTATTTATTACAAGTTTACAGTGCAGTACTTTTATTACATAATTTGCTAGATAGGAAGAGATACAATTGCTTTCACCCCCCCCAAGGAAGTTATAGTGCAAAAGGTAAATGCCAAAAACCATTATCAATTATGTTAGACTTTTCAGCATAATAATTTATTGATTAGGGCCTAGTGAAGTTATAGAACCTACCACCACCAGCTCCCAATCACACAGACATGTACTCAAAGACATGTACACAAAGTTACATATAGCAAGTGAATGGCACTACACAAACCACAAATATTTATTTTACAACTACTATGTGCAAAGCTTTGTCATAGGTATTGGCTAGTGAGAAGTAATAACTAATAGCTTATCTTTTTTGCCTCCAATGAGTATATATTCATTGACGATGGTGAAAAATTAAGTAGTGCTTTTGGTAACATCATGTCTTTACACTTTGTGATAAAGGAAGTTTGTTGGTTAGACAAATGAGTCAGCTTCAGAAATGGGTGGGGGTAAAAAATAGAGAAAGGGAAAAGTGAAATTGAGATGAGTTTATGGTCTGCAGTAGAAGTAAACCTCATCAGTGTCAGCAAGCACACAGCATTAGCTCCAAATGCCCCATTCTGTTGCCCACTGCAAGGCTGACTAATCAGCCTCAGAATTTGTTTCTTCTATGCTGGAATTAGCCTTACAGTCCTATTTAGGCAGCACTGAAAGCAGTCATTATCGTCAATCACAAGTGGCGTTTGTCTTCATAGATTTTTGCAATGAGAAAATGACAATTTAAAAGCTAAGAAATACCAATGAGGAAGTAAACGATGTTTTGTATAATAACATGTCTGAAGAAGGCATTCAGAACATTTATTTCTGAAATTGATTTGAGAAGCATGTGGTCCAAACAGTGAGGAGATAATTAAAACAGTAGACTGTCACTCATGGGTTAGTAGGGGGATTGAAGGGATTTAGAACTCTAAGGAGAAGATTAGAGTAAAACTTATAAACGTGCATCAGATATGGGTCAGCATGCCTTTTGTCCTATACAACAGAGTCATACTACCTCCTCCCCTCTTCTTCTTCCTTTCCCTCATTCAAAGAGAAACTATTTTCTTTTTCCTTTGGAGAAATTGGATAGTGAATATTGTTGGACTCTTAGATGCCAAGTACTCAGATAAGGTGAAAGTTAACATGAGAAATTATTAATCCCCTTGCCCCCTATTCACATCTCTGTTCTCAGAGAAGAGGCAGCTGAGTGCTTGCTCAACTCCTTCCTATTCCTCCTAAACCGGGAGCAATTGGAAAAACCCTTCTCTGAAGAACCAGACTCATCCTAAAGAAAAAAATCTCTGCAACCAGCCATGACGGAGTGGCCCCATGAACATACACCCTCTATTTGCAGATTCTAAAATTAAGCTAATGAGGGAACTTGTCCAAGGCTTATATGTACTCCTGCAAGCAAGGATCACTAGGGAATTCACGAATCAGCCAACAGCAAAAAAGAGAAATAACAGTATAAACAAATGGAAAAAAATTGATTCTGAAGAGACATAGGTAAAACAAAAGAAAACTTCAAAGAAAAATTTTCTCTGATACTTTCTCAGAAATAACACAAAACCTTTCATCCATTAAACAAAAAAGGATAATATTTATAAGAAATGAGAATGAAACAACAAAAAAACTTTCAGAAATAAAAATGAAGAACAGAAATGAAACATTCATAGAAGTCTGAAAGGAGGATATCAAGGCTAACTCCAAAAAAGTAGAAAGCGGGGCTGGGGTAGGGGGTGGGGAAAGGACTGAGGAAGGTGGGGGAAGAAAGAAAGAAATAAAACAAAATTAGAAGATCAATTTCTGATTTTAAAGCTTCCAGAGGAAAATAACAGAAAAAGGTAAAAGAAAAAAATGTTAACAAGTAAATAAAAGAGGAAGAAAATCCTTAAAACATGAGAATTTAGCTTAAAGGTACCCTCTCAATAGCCAGCCAACTGAATGAGAAAAATATCTGTATTAACATAGAAAATCATGAATATTTAGGACTTTAAAGATTAAAGTGGATATGGTAAAAACCTAAAGCAGAAAAAGCAAGTAATATATGTAAAAGGAACAAATGATGGCATTTAAAAAAAAAACATGCTAGAAGACAATGGAATAATTCTTCAAAATTCTGAGTATCAATCTGGAATGCTAGACTCAGATAACTGATTACTCAAGTGTGCAATTAGAATAAATCTGTATACATTGAAGTTTCAGATATACACCCTTCCTCTCCTTAGGCAACTACTAAGTGGGTACTATATATAAGGAAATAAAGAAAAAGAAAGATAAGAAACCCAGGAAACAGATATCTAACACAAGAGAGAAATAAAGGGAAATCTCAGGCTAATAGATGTGCAGCAGGTCTTGAGAATAGTTGGAAATTAGAAGACAAGGAAAAAAAGAATCAATATCTGATGAGTTTTAATATTTGGGGGAAACAGATTTGAAAAGTATATGCTGGATATGATTGGGCTGAATTTAGGGATAGGTTTATTAGAAATGTAAGCAAGTTAAAAATTAAACAGATTCTAAGTCCACATATTTAACTTTTACAATAAAGTTCTTGACAATTCACAATTATCTTAATAGGGTAAACACTCATTAAAATTCAGATAAATTTATATTGATTGAATGTAAAAGTGGGGTATGTATTGTAAGAGAGGTTAATTTCATCTACAGGAGAAGAAGCCAAAAGATAATATCCCAAAGAGCTAACTATATATCAAGCAATAGAAATATGAAGGAGGTAGTTAGCAGAAGTGTCTAAAAGTATTTAAAGCAACTTAAACACAGATGAAGGGTTGGGCATGGTCTCTTTTTTAATATAAGCTTTTTTGCCTCACAATTCTGTCTTTAATATTTGCTCACCAAATCGTCAGCTGCACTAGGCCAGTCTAAAAGTGGCTAAGGACTGGTGATGCCCTATGATCTTCCCTTTCTCCTCAGTAAGAAAACACCAAGAGCCCTCGGTGTAATGTAGTCTCTCTCTTTTAATGCTAATGTTTATTGTGAATTTTTTCTATAGGAATTTATGGTAAATAAGATTCTGCATGTCATTATAATTTAATCTTTAATTAGCTAGAATTCTCTGGTCAGTCTTTTTAATATGACCTTACTACCATACTGCAATGCTCTTTGTTTAAGATTTACTCCAATTGTTACCATTCAACATTTTTTTTTCACAATCACACAGTCACATTGCAAAAGCTATATCATTATACAATCATCTTCAAGAAACATGGCTACTGGAACACAGCTCCGTTTTCAGGCAATTCCTTCCAGCCTCTCCATTACACCTTAACTAAAACGGTGATACCTATATAATGAGTAGGGTATAACCTCCAGGATAACCTCTTGACTGGAATTTCTCAGCCATTGACACTTTATTTTGTCTCATTTCACTCTTCCCCCTTTTGGTTGAGAGGGTTTTCCCAATCTGTGGATGCTGAGTCACAATTCATTCTAGGATTTCTGTCCCACGTTTCCAGGAAAGTCCACACCCCTGGGAGTCATGTCCCACGTGGACAGGGGGAGGACAGTGAGTCTGCTTGTCGTGTTGGCTGAGAGAGAGAGGCCACATCTGAGCAACAAAAGAGGTTCTCTAGGGTGACTCTTAGGCTTAATTTTAAGTAGACTTAACCTATCCTTTGTGGGGTTAAGTTTCATATGGACAAACCCCCAGATTGTGGGCTCCGCCTATTGCTTTGTTTGTCCCCACCGCTTGTAAGAATATCAAGAATTCTCCACTTGGGGAAGTTGAGCTTTCCCCCTTTCTCACCATTCCCCCAAGAGGGAAATACTTTTTTATTCACTGTTCAAATCACTCTGGCAGCTGAAGGGATACTGTGCTGGTTTGAAAGGAAGTATGCCCCCTAAGAAAAGTCATGTTTTAATATAAATCCCATTTCTTAAAGGTAGTATAGTCTCTATTCAATGCTGTGTATTTGGGACTGTGATGGGATCATCTCCCTGGTTGATGAGATTTAGTTAAGAACGGTTGTTAAATTGGATTAGGGGATGACATGTCTCCACCCATCTGAGTGGGTCTTGATTAGTTTCTGAAGTCCTATAAAAGAGGAAACATTTTGGAGAATGAGAGACTCAGAGAGAGCAGAGAATGCTGCAGCACCACGAAGCAGAGAGTCCACCAGCCAGCGACCTTTGGAGATGAAGAAGGAAAACACCTCCCGGGGAGCTTCATGAAACAGGAAGCCAGGAGACAAAGCTAGCAGATGATACCGTATTCGCCACGTGCCTGTCCAGCCGAGAGAGGAGCCCTGACTGCGTTCGCCATGTGCCTTTCCAGATGAGAGAGAAACCCTGAACTTCATCGGCCTTCTTGAACCAAGGTATCTTTCCCCGGATGCCTTTGATTGGACATTTCTATAGACTTGTTTTAATTGGGACATTTTCTCGGCCTTAGATCTGTAAACTAGCAACTAATTAAATTCCCCTTTTAAAAGCCATTCCGTTTCTGGTATATTGCAGTCCAGCAGCTAGCAAACCAGAACAGATACCATTCAACATTTTACTAACACAAGAAGGCATTTTCTGGGTGGGCCGCGGTGGCTCAGCGGGCAAAGTGCTTGCCTGCTATGCCGGAGGACCTCGGTTCGATTCCCGGCCCCAGCCCATGTAACAAAAACGGAGAAACAGAATACAATAAAAACAAGAAAATGTTTAAAAAATGTTTCCCTTTCTTCCTTCCTTCCTTCCTTCTCTCTGCCTTTCCTTAAAAAAAAAAAAAAAAAAAAAAAAAGAAGGCATTTTCTCAAGCTGTTCTCAGAAGTCTGGTATGTACTTCGTATCCCCAATATCTGTCATACCTCTCCAACTTGCTTGGACCAGCAAAGGTTGTATTTCTCTGGAGAATTTCCATGATATTTCTTCAGTAATAATTTAGTTCTTTTTTCCATAAACCCATTGTATTCTCTATAACAATTATCCCAATATACCTGGTATTATTAAAGCTAAATACAGTTTTCAGTTGTCTTTCCCATCCAGTATCTACATGCATGTTGATACACACATAAGAACAAAATACACACTCTGGATTGTGAATTGTTGTATATTGAAATGACATTAATGATCTTGAATCACAAAAAGCTTTAAAAACATGTTACCACTATTAGAATATAAACTTCTTGAGAAAACATGTTATTGTAAAGTGATAATCAGATATTTGTGTGAGCCTATGACACAGAATGGTTTGATGCTAGCCAGAACCCAGAGCAAATGCCACTTTGGTGAGCATCAGCTTGAGGAAGATTGACACCCAGTCACTCTGACTCTTGGCTTCAATGCCTGTATTTTGTTGTGAAGAAGTTCACTGTTGCTCCTACTGCTGCACTCAGACCAGAGCCTCCCAGTATTGGCTTTAGAACCTCCACTGATGACCAATTCCTGAGACCTCCCCTTAAGGATGTATTTGCATTTTTGCAGCCCTCGGGCAGATGGGCTTTTGAGAAATTGGTATCCTCACTTTTAAATATATTGTGTTCCTTTGACCTGGTTATCACATATTGTTGTATTGGCAGCTTGCAGTTAAACAAGCCAATAAGTTGAACTGAGCATTCAAACTATAGTTAAGTGGAATCTGCTTTCAACCCCTGAATTTACTTCAATTTTGATATGCTTTCAATTTGTTTCAACAACTACACTTGCACAACATTATTTCCTGCAGAACTATGAATGAATCTTTTTCATCTTTGAATATCCCAAAGAATGTTTGGTGATAATATGTATTAGAAATTCAGTGATGAATGTCTGACTAAATTGAACTAAGGAAACCACATCATGTCTGCTTCTTAGTGAAAGAAAATTAATCGATCAATATCAGGTATGTGAAAATCTGGTTCACTTTAAATTAATACGATACACAATTTCATGCAGTTTTCCAGACAATTTCTAACTAGCTTTTCATCAGTACCTATATTTTAGCTTCCCGCTGCTAAAACAAATACCACTCAATGGATTGGCTCAAACAATGGGAGTGTTCTAGTTTGCTAGCTGCCGGAATGCAATATACCAGAAACGGAATGGCTTTTAAAAGGGGAAATTTAATGAGTTGCTAGTTTACAGATCTAAGGCCGAGAAAATGTCCCGATTAAAACAAGTCTAAAGAAATGTCCAATCAAAGGCATCTAGGGAAAGATACCTTGGTTCAAGAAGGCCGATGAAGTTCAGGGTTTCTCTCTCATCTGGAAAGGCACATGGCGAACACAGTCAGGGTTTCTCTCTCAGCTGGAAGGGCACATGGCAGACACGGTGTCATCTGCTAGCTTACTCTCCTGGCTTCTGGTTTCATGAAGCTCCCCGGGAGGCATTTCCCTTCTTCATCTCCAAAGGTCGCTGGCTGGTGGACTCTCTGCTTTGTAGTGTTGCAGCATTCTCTGCCCTCTCCGAGTCTCTCATTCTCCAAAATGTTTCCTCTTTTATAGGACTTCAGAAACTAATCAAGACCCACTCAGATGGGTGGAGACATGTCATCCCCTAATCCAGTTTAACAACCGTTCTTAACTAAATCTCATCAACCAGGGAGATGATCCCATCACAGTCCCAAATACACAGCATTGAATAGAGACTATTCTACCTTTAAGAAATGGGATCCATATTAAAACATGGCTTTTCTTAGGGGGCATACTTCCTTTCAAACCAGCACAGGGAGTTTATTGGCTCATGGTTTTGAAGCTAGAGCAAGTCCATAATCAAGACTTAGCAGGGCAATGCTTCTGCGCTGAAGATGGTGACCACATGGGGCTGACTGCCAGCTATCTTTGTTGTTTATTATTATTATTTTTTTGTCACATGAAAATACACATGGCAACAATTTTCTCCTTTGGGTTTTCTTCTAGCAAGCAGCTTCTGGCTGCTTCCTGTGGCCTTCTCTATAAGACCTCCAGTAACAGGATTAAGACCTATCATGTTCAATAGGACCATACCTTAAATGAACTGACTTCATAAACAGGTCCTATTCAAAATGATTTCATACCCACAGAATGAGTTAAGATTAAAAAGATGCTTTTGTGGGGTGCACAACTTCACGCACACCTACAGAGCACTTCACAGCAGATGTCCAAAATAATTATTCTTTCCAAGTCTTCCTTGCTATCCTAACCACAGAAGATGTTCTCCCCTGCAACCTGAACATCTGCTTTATGCTGATATTTTCATTAAATAACACAAATCTCTTTTATCATAGAGTAATTCAATTCTGATAATTGCAAGTCAAGTAATAAACCAACTCTAGAGAGGTTTGATAAAAATCTGAGAAACAAAATAATATAAAACAAAGGACTAAAGGCTAATGAAAAAATATATGTCTTAATTTCAAAGGAAGGGTAGCACATAAACTAATAATAACCCAGACACTCATGGTCACTACTCCCATAGAGCTGTCTACTAATTAGAAAAGAGATGGTTGAAAAACTGAAAAATTTTATAAAGTCTCATAGGGCAATCAGTACCAGAATTAGAATACGGGGCTTATGAAGAAAGGAGGTTCCTGGTAAATTGCTCATGGATTCTGTTGGGAAACCAATTGATTACTTCCAAGAAGTCAAACTGAACCCAAAATAAGCAGTCCTCAGTTCATCTAAATTTCTGGTTGGATTAATGCAATCCTGGATTGCTAATGCCTCTAATTTCCTGCAAAAATCAAATAAAATCTTATCTGACATAAGATGACATCATCTTTATCATTATCTGCACAGTTTTTATATAAAATGTCAAGAATCCAAAAAAGAAGCAGTAATATGAGGAAACAAGACAAAATTCCCAAAATGCAAGAGAAACATAAAATATAAAAAGTCATGTAGGGGATCTGGATTATGTAATTACATGTAGACTTTAAAAAATGTGAAACATGGGGCAAGATAGCAGAATAGGAAGGTGTAGAATTTAGTTAGTCCTCTAGAGTAGCTAGTAAATAGTCAGGAACTGTCTGGAACAACTGTTTGGAGGAACATCCATGGCAGGACACACATTATACACCAGTCTGGAACAGGTGGAAGGACCAAGATCACAGTGCAGAACTGTAAATGAAGTTCCCAGACACTGTAGACTGGACTGTATCCCCAAATGGCATTGCAGGCTGTGTTGGAGATACCTAGCCAAAGGAAAAAGAAGCAGTCAGCACTGAGAACAAGGGAAGGTAGCTCAACCAAGCTTTAATTATGATTTAATTATAAATCAAAATATGGATGGGTGAATACAAACTCTGAGCACAGATAAGCCTAGAGCAGCAGGAAATGAACCCTGAGATTTCTCCTAGCAGAGAGGAGGTGTGGCTGACAAAAAAAAAAAAAAAAAAAAAAAGAGGTTTTGGAGTCAGCCGAGCTCAGAATATTGTGAAAGGGCTGTGCCCCAAGAAAAGGGATGCAGCGAGCTAAGAGCCAACTCTGACTCTTGACTGGTGAAACTTGGAGGCTGGGGACTGGCTCTGGAAAGGGATTTCTTTTTCTTTTCTTTTTTATTTTTTTTTAACTAGTCTAAGTAATTCATTAGAGAAATTCTCAGGCATTTTCAATTGTCAGCACTGAACCAGGCAAGGATGAAGTTAAGTAGTTCTGAGAAACAAAGTAACTAGTCAAGGAAAGGAGATAATTCTCTAAAGGGCTATTTTTCCCCAGCTCAGATAGCATCCCTCATTCAGAGAATTCAGACCCTAGTAGCTGGAAAACAGAAACAGCTTAAGCTTTCCTTCGGCCTCAGTTTCTGTCTCAACCATGCCCCTAGCAGAGACAGGGCCTTCTGAGAATTAAAGCCTCTGTTCCACTTAATGCTGGTGGGGAGTTGCAGGGTGACAAGCACCATAGGCTGGGCAAGATAGGAAAAACACAGAGTCTATAGACTTCAAGGAAAGTCTGACAACCTACTGGGTCTGATTATTATGAAAAACTTGATATTGATCATACCCTCCTCCTGAGACCTGGGACTGTCTGGTCTGGGAAAATCTGATTGGGGTTAATCATATCTAAGGAGACCTTCCTCAAAAAGAAAAGTTGTCATATAGGCAGGTCAAGAACAAGAAAAACAAGAGCTGAAAAATTCTGATCAGTTAAACAGAAGCCATACTAGAGGTCTAGAATAAGCTGAACTGAAATCCAAAGAATAAATAGAGAACAAAAGAAACCAAAAAGAAAATCCTAGGTAAAAGAGTGAAAACGACCTTCAGAATAAACTAATCAAGGAAGCCAAATGCCTAGGCACCAGCAAAAAATTATGAGTCAAACTAGGATAAGCAAATATGGCCAGTCTAAAGAACAAATTAATACTTCAAATGAGATACAGGGGTTGAAACAACTAAAAGTATTCAAACTAACTTGCTAAATCAAATAAAAAAGTCAAATCAATAAGTTGAAGGAAGATACACAAAAGAGATGAAAGACATAAAGAAGACATTGAGCAACCATAAAGAAGAATTCAAAAGCTTGATAAAACAAATGGCAGGACTTATGGGAATGAAAGGCACAATAGAAGAGATGAAAAACATAATGGAGATGCACAACAGCAGATTTCAAGAGGCAGAAGAAAGGATTAGTGAACTAGAGAGCAGGACATCTGAAATCTCACACACAAAAGAACAGATAGGGAAAGGAAAGGAAAAGGAAAAGTATGAGCAGGGCCTCAGGGAAATGAATGATAATATGAAGCATGCAAAAATATGTGTGATAAGTATCTCAGAAAGAGAAGACAATGGAAAAGGGGCAGAAGGAATATGGAGAAAATAATGACAAAATTCCCCATCTCTTATGAAAGACATAAAATTACAGCTCAAAGATTTACAACATACCCCAAACACAGTAGATCGGAATAGTCTTATTCCAAGACAAATCAGATGTCAAATGTCAAAGACAAAGAGATAATTCTGAAAGCATCAAGAGAAAAGCAATCCATCACATATAAGGGAAGCTGAATAAGACTTCATGTGGATTTCTCAGTAGAAACCATGGAGGTGAGAAGGCAGTGGTATGATATGTTTAAGTTACTGAAAGAGAAAAACTGCCAATCAGGAATTCTTAATCCTGCAAAACTGTCCTTCAAAAATCAGGGAGGGTTTAAAATATTTTCAAATATGTTGAGTTAATTCATGAACAAGAGACCTACTCTACAAGAAATAGTAGAGGGAACATGATGCATGCAGCAATATGGAAGAAACATGAGGACATCATTTTGCATGAAATTAGCCATAAACAAAAGAAAAAATACAGTATGGTCTTTAGTAATAATAACCAACATTAATAAACAAACTTGAATAGTTAAAGCTGAGAACACAAGTTAAAATCTTGTGTGCGGTGCTCTTTTTATCCAGGGTATGGACAGATGAGTAGACAAATAAGGATAAAAAATAAATAAATTACAGGAGCAGATGAAGTGTAAAACATTTGGTAGATTGAAATACTAGTGGCCAAGGAGAAGGAAAGTTAAAGGGTATGGGATGTATTCTAGTTTGAAAGCTGCTGGAATATGATATAGAGGAATGGCTCTAACTGAATGGCTTCTAAAAGGGGGGAATTTATTAAGTTGCAATTTTACAGTTCTAAGGCTGTGAAGAAGTTCAAGTTAAGGCAAGGCTAAGAAAATGCCAATCTAAGGCATCCAAGAAAAGATACATCAGTTCAAGAAGGTCGAAGACATTCAGGTTTCTCTCCCATCTGGAAAGGCACATGGCAAACATGGTGATGTCTCCTAGCTTTCACTCCAGGATTCTTGTTTCATGAAGCTCCCTAGGAGTGTTTTCCTTCTGCATCTCCAAATGTCTCTGGCTGTGTAGGTTCTTGTGGCTCTAAAGCTTTCTCCAAAATGGATCCCTTTTAGAGGGCTCTAGTAAGCAGCCCCACCTTGAATGGGTGGAGGCACATCTGTATTGAAACCGTAATGAAATGTTTCCATCCACAACTGGGTGGGTCACATCTCCATGGGAATAATCAAAAAGCTCCCATCCAGCAATACTAAATGAGGATTAAAGGTCTTGGCTTTTCTGGGGTCCACCATAAATTCAAACCAGCACAGGATGTATGAATTTTTTATTTTCTCTTTTTTTTTTCCTGGAGTGGTGCAAACATTCTAAAAATTGTTCATGATGATGAATGCACAACTATATGATGATATTGTGCACCACTGATTTTATACTATGTATGAACTGTATGTACATGAAGATTTCTCAATAAAAAATATATTTTTTAAAATGAGCATAAGTTTGCAGGGGAAGATTTAGTGTAAAGATTCCTAGAGTACAAACTCTTACAGCAGTCACATCTATTTCTAAGTGGTAACAGTTATTTCTAAATTCTGAGATGCTGTGCTCTTTGTGTATAACCTGGTATCCCCTGGAACTTCAGATATCTGTGTGACATCTGAGACTCAGAGAAAGAATTCTACAGCTCTCAGAGTCAGTATTTCTCCATAAAGCAACTGCTTAAAAAGCTGAAAAATATACCAGACTTCAATTAGAAATATGAATGAAGCCAATCTAGCTAGGACTAATGTAAATCACATTAAAGGGTAAAGGATGCTTTAAAACTTCAACTTCTTTGTGAGACCAAAGGAAATGATGTTTATTTGGTGCAAAATTCATATTTTCTGTAGCACATTATCTAATTTAACTTATATGATTAGTTTATTTGAGCTCCATAATTACATGGAAACTTGAATAGGGGGTGGGATCTCATTAGTTTTTACAGGTTTGTTTGATGCCCTGATACATACCAAAGTTATCAGGGCAGAAAATAAAAAAAGCATTTGCAAAATCCCTGTTAAGAGTGGAAATATTAAACTTCCCCACATGAGAAATTTCTGATGTTCTTACAAGCATTGGAAACTACCAATTTAATAGTCCAAGCAATTTCTAGTTAAAAGTAAAACAAAATAGAAAATATATCTAAACACATTAGACATTTTTAATTTTCTATTTCATTGCTAAAGGTCTCTTCATCCACAAATTTCCTTCTAGAAACATTTTTTTAATTTAAACCTCTATAGATGGTTATCTAAATTACTTTATTCCAATCATTATTTTTAACTTTGCATTTACAAATCTGCTCTAATCTATTTGCTGTAATTATATCCATAGTTATATAAACAGTAAAAGTGAGTTCACACTGACAGAACCAGCAGCTAGAACCTGACTATGCCTTCTGTGGGAGGTATGATTCAATCCCTGATAACTGGTTACTGGATGAGATCTCTAATTTGAGGGAAACTGACCTTAAAAAATCCAATTGATTTGATTAACTGACCTTACAAATCCAACTGATTTGATTATCTCACCTATTTGATGATGATAGATTTAATAGGTAACTTTGTACTTGTATGCAAGTATTCAATTTTATAAGTTTACATATGTCTTATATAATATATGATAGGATGTCCTTTATTTCTGTTTGCTTGAATAATCTTCCCAATCAATTGACACACCTTTAAGAGTCAGAGGACTCAAATTAACTTATTCATCAAAAATTCTTGAAATTTGTGACTTTTACTAAATCACTTTTTTTCTCAGTGATCTATTCTCTATATATGTTCCAGGGGAGCACGGAGTCCTTAAACCCTTAAATTTCAAAGGGCTCCTCATTAGATTATGTAAACAAGTAGAATGGTATTCCATTAACAGAATTTATTTAAGGACTCATTCAGATATTTTATAGAATTAATGTTTCACTACTGTCTGAAGACTCTATTACCCTTACCCATGACTCTTAAGAGAATAATAAAAATAAGAACATGAAAAGAACATGCACTATTTAGAATATGAGAAGTTAAGAAGAAAAAAATTGGTTGACAATGAAGTAGATGGCCAAAATGATATCGTGAGAGTGAAAATGGTAGCTAAAAGTCTCTGGAATAGTCCAGAAATATGAAAAACAGAAAAAGGATAAGGAAGTGCTTCTCAACATTTTCCTCTCAAGAACTCCCTTCAACTGAGATTTTATCCCAAGAATCTACAGGCACAGACACTCTGATCTGAAATAAATTCTCACTTATTTTTGGCAGGTATAAATTTCTCACTTACTTCATAAAAATGACCAAGTTTGTGTAACAAGGAAATATATTTATGTTATGTACTAATTAACAAACTATGTCATTCAAAGGTGTTTCATAGTTTCACTTAATTATGGCCCATCATAAAGTATTCACTAACATATGCATACCATGATGAAAGAATAACATCATAAAACTTGTTGAGCAACACAGTTTAAGCCTTCAAGAAGCTTAAAATCCACTGGAGTAGGTAGGTGTATTCACATGCGATTTTGATGGAAGATGCAGTACTACATACTCTGGAAATAGGATGGATCCCAACAGTAATCTTGTAAGGGCTTCTGGAGAAAGGAATATCCAAGATGGGACTTGAAATATGAGTGGAAATTAACAAGGCACAATGGAAGGTCATATGCAAAATCATGTTGGTAAAAGAATTGTATGGATTTCAATAGGCTTTGAACTAATATATGGCTGAATATTAGTGATGATTATGAGGGCAGTGATGATATTGGTGGTGTGACTTGAATAAGGTAAGGGTAGTGACAGATGGAAAGACAAATAGGAGCCAGATCACAAAGGGCTTTAAATTATAGAACTCCTTGTTACTTTTGTTTCTGAAGACTGTAGCGAGACTAGAGGATTATAAGTCTTGAAGAGAGTTTCATTTTAGACAGAGCATTTTGATCACCTTGTAGGGAATGGGTTGGCAAAGCAAGTAGAAGTAGAGAAATAGCAAAGATTAAAGCCAACATAAATGAACTGGACAACAGAAAAACAATAGAGAGAACCAAAAGTTGGTTCTTTGAGAAAAAATCAATAAAATGAACAGAAAAACAGGGGTCATTACAATGGATACTGAAGAACTTTAAAAAATCATAAGAAGATACTATAAACAACTATTCACCAACCAATTAGGCAATGGACAATGGACAACAAACCAATGAAATGGACAATTTCCTAGAAACACATAAAAAACCTATGCTGACTCAAGGAGAAATAGAAAACTGCAACAAACCAGTCACAAGTAAAGAGATTTGATCAGTCATCAGAAACCTTCCAACAAAGAAAAGCCCAGAGCCAGATGGCTGCACAGGGGAATTTTACTAAACATTCCCAAAAGTATTAATACTATTCCTGCTCAAATTCTTCCAAAAAACTGAGGAAAAAGGAACACTATCTAACACATTTTGTGAAGCTAACATCTCTCTAATATCAAAACCAGATAAAGATACTATAAGAAAAGAAAACTACAGGCCAATCCCCTAATGAATACAGATGTAAAATTCTCAACAAAAGACTTGCAAATTGAATCCAATAACACATTAAAAGAATTATACACCATGACCAAGTGGTGTTTATCCCAGGCTTACAAGGGTGGTTCAACACAAGAAAATTAATCAATGTAATACAAAACATTAACAAATCAAAGGGAAAAATCACATGATCATCTCAATTGACCCTGAAGGAGCATTTGGCAAAATTCAGCATAATATTCTGATAAAAACACTTCAAAAAGTAGGAATTGAAGGAAACTTCCTCAATATGATAAAGGGCATATATGAAAAAACCACAGCCAGCATCATACTCGATGGTGAGAGACTGAAAATCTTCTCCCTAAGATTGGGAATGAATCAAGGATGCTCACTTTCACCACTGTTAGTTGACATTGTGTTAGAGCAATTAGGCAAGAAAAAGAGATAAAAGCATCCAAATCAGAAAGGAAATAGTAAAACTTTCATTATTTGCTGATGACATGATCCTATGTTTGAAAAATCCTGAGAAGTCTAGGTCAAAGCTACTTGAGCTAATAAACAAATGCAAAGTGGCAGGATGCAAGATTAATGTACAAAAATTGGTAATATTCTATACACAAGTAATGACCTGATTGAGGTGGCAATTAACAAAAATATTCCATTCACAATAGCAACTAAAAGAATCAAATATCTAGGAATAAGCTTTACCAAGGATGAAAAGGACCTATACATAGTAAACTACAAAACAATTATAAAAAAAAAATAAAAGAAGATCTAAATAAGTAGAAAGACATTCCTTGCTAATGATCAATGTTAGAAGGTTAAATGTCATTAAGACATATAATTGATCTACAGATTCGATGCAATACCAATCAAAATTTCAAAAATTTTTGAAGACTTGGAAGGGGAATGCAGAAGGGACTGAAAAAGAGACCAAGTACAGGACCAGAGTCAAATAAGTGATTTTGTCAAGCATGCAGAAGTTTAGGAGAGCAACAGAATTGGAAAAAGTGTACATGTCAACAAATAGTAAAAAATAAATTTAAAAAAAAGAATATTATGTGTGAGACTAAATCAAAAAATGTTTATTTGGTACAAAATTTATATTTGACTAGTGCAGTTCCTAATATAACTTATGTGGACAGCTTAATTGACCACCATAAGTACATGGAACCTTAAGTAGGGCATAAGATTTTGTAGGTTCGTCCAGAGTCATACCCCATTAAATTCCAGAGTGATTTGAACAATGAGTAAAAAAGTATTTGCAAAGTCCCCTTGGAGGAATGGTGAGAAAGGGGGAAAATTCAACTTCCCCAGGTGGAGAATTCTTGATATTCTCATAAGCAGTGGGGACAACTAAAGCAATAGGCTGAATCCCCAACCTTGGGGTTTGTTCTTATGAAACTTAACCTCACAAAGGATGGGTCAAGCCTACTTAAAATTAGGCCTAAGAGTCACCCCAAAGAGAACCTCTTGTTGCTCAGATGTGAGCCAATAAAACAAGCAAACTCACTGCCCTCCCCCTGTCTATGTGGGACATGACTCCCAGGAGTGTGGACATTCCTGGCAACATGGGACAGAAATCTTACAATGAGCTGGGACTCAACATCAAGGATTGAGAAAACCTTCTCAACCAAAAAGGGGGAAGAGTGAAATGAGACAGAATGAAGTGTCAATGGCTGAGAGATTCCGAGGTTATCCTGGAGGTTATTCTTACGCATTAAATAGATATCACCTTGTTACTCAAGATGTAATGGAGAGGCTGGAGGAAACTGCCTGAAAATGTAGAGCTGTGTGCCAGTAGCCATGTTTCTTGAAGATGATTGTATAATCACTGTGTGATTGTGAAAACCTTGTGTCTGATGCTCCTTTTAGCTACCTTATCAACAGATGAGTAAACATATAGCATAAAATAAATAACAGGGGAAAAATGTTAAAATAAATTTAGTAGATTGAAATATTAGTGATCAATGAAAGGGAGGGGTAAGGGGTATGGTATGTATGAAGTTTCTTCTGTTGTCTTTTTATTTCTTTTTTGAATTGATGCAAATGTTCTAAGAAATGATCATGACAATGAATGTGCAACTATGTGATGATATTGCGAATTATTGATTATATATGTAGAGTGGAATGATCATGTTTTAAGAATGTTTATATCTGTTTGTTGTCATATTTTTTAAAAAAATTAAAAAATTATTTAAAAAATAAAAACTAAAAGAATGTTTGAGCTACTGGATATGGATTGAGGCAGACACAGGACAGTAAAAATGTAATGTTTCACCAATAAATGCGTATTATTTAAGTTTACAAGAAAAGCAATAGATTTAACATATTAAGAAGGTTGATGTATAGGGCCAGGGGTGACATGAAATGGCAGGGGTTGGGGAAGGGTTGGGAAGTGTTGAGGAATCAATGATGAGCTCCAAGTTTATCACTTCAGTGAATGCCTGGGAGGTAAGGCCATTTAAAGAAATAAGGTAAGAGGGAAATATGCTGAATCCAGTTTTGGATATTGTAGAAAATACTCTCCCAGTTTCAAATGAAGTAGGGCACAGGCATGTGATGATGGCACTATTAATTTCCTGCAGTGGACTTTGATTCAAGAGCTGGTAACAATATCACCTGTAGCAGGGTGCGTGCATTCTCTGTCTCTCTATCTTATAGTAATTGTAGTAGAATAGCATAATAGTTGAAGTAGCTGCAAGATCAATTTCTCAGTGTCAAAATATTGCCTGGTATTTAGTGCTCAGTTTTGTTCTATATCAGTAGATGTTCCCTCAATGAAATCATTCTGTATTACATCTTAGTAACTATTTCTAGCTGTTTAGTCTCAACCCTAGTTCTCTGTTACCTTCAAAATTACTTTTGTTGAACACATTGTCCACTTAAATGACCTAGAGTCAGATTCATTTGTTTGCAACTAAGAAATCTTGCTCAAAGGAGAAAAATAATTTAGAAGGAGAAAAATAATTTAGATGACTAAAGGATATACAATTAGAAATGTCAATAGCAAGTATGGATTCATGAGTCTTGGGCAGGAAAAAAAGAAGAAAAGAAAAACTACTAGATATGCATTTGTGGCACTGATAAGGACTTGGCTGGAAGTTGAAACCATTAGAATTAAGTTCCCTGAAGTGGCAGGTGGTGATAGTATCACAAACACAGGTGAAGAAATGACCTCAGGCTGGGATGGATACTTTGTTCTTCAACTAGAAGAAAATACTAAGACAGAAGTTGAGCACCTACATTCCCATTGAACTATTAATACTCATGACTGATTTTCTTTCCTTAAGTGCTTAAAGTTTTGTAATGACAGCAAAACACTCTCCTTCAGGCTCCAGCAGGAAGAATCTTTTTTTTTTACATGGGCAGTCACCGGGAACTGAACCCAGGTCTTCGGGCATGGCAGGCAAGCACTCTTACCTGCTGAACCACCATGGCCTGCCCAAGAATTTACTTTTAATCCCAGCTTTAAAAAATGCTCTTCTGCATATCTGCTTCATGTCAATGTTGACTTCACACCATTTATTCTATAAAAGATAGGTCTCTGTGATCAGTCGAAAACTTAATGTTTTCACGGGCTTCTCTACAGCTTTTACAACCAAACATCTCTCCTCCACTTTATACCCGATCTCACTAGAAATATCGGCAAAGTCAAATATAATAGAAAAAAGCACCTAGTTTTCAAGCAAATGCAAGAATTAAAGGAACTCAGAAGCTTCAAACGCAATTTTTAAAAAATTCTTCTGAATAGATGATGCCTGGCAAAAACAGGAAAAGTCTCAGATTAAAAATATAGATTATTAGATGATGACTTGCAATATTCTTTCTAGATTCTTTTATCCTCAACTACTCTCAATTCTGTTTTGTTTATCTTTAATAGCAGACACTGATAGTTCTAATTAAGAGCTGCATATTTTTAGGTGTTTGTCTGCAATTGGTTTAACTATTCTTCTTATACAAAAGAAGGGGGACTAAGCATTTTGAAATGAGGAAAAACATACTATCACCAATTAGTTTTGTTTATAGTCATTTGCAAATACTTCTCTTTTTGTTGTAGAAGATTGTATTTTCATTATCTTATCCCATGTCTCTCTCCATGATTTTGAACCCTACAGGCAGGGAACATGTTCTAGTAAATTTTGAAAATCCAGAAGCTAAAATAGGATCTGACATTAAGTAGCCATTCAGTACACATTTTTTGAAGGAGAGAATGAAGGACTCATGAAAGAATCAGAGAGAAATTTTGCCTATAAGAAGGTGAAAAGAAAGAGATTTAGTCGGTTAGGAAAGCTAATTCAACGTGCAGAATTCATTTTAATTACACATGTTTACTAAGTATTTAAATAAAGTTCCACGTATTTTGGATACAAAAACATGAGGAGCCTCTTTTGTAGGCTGCATAAACACAGAAAGGATTATTTGAGAAATTGCAGGAAAATTCTATCTTCCATCCTCACAGTGCACTTCAGAAACCATAAATATTTCTTAGTATAACAGAAACATTCTATTTCATACTTGTGAAAATGGGATGAGAAGAAAGAAATCTATTCTAACAAGATTTCACTAAATTGGTGCTACACTGAGCAATTTGAGATAACTCAGTCTTTGGAAGCATTGCCAATTACTAAAAAGTAAGACAAATAGCATCTGGTTTGCATAGTATTCACCTCCTTTGTGACTATGGATTCAGAATAAATAAACCATGATTCTTCCCTTTTCCTTTTGAGGAGTAAGAATCACCTTTTTTAGAACATTGACTGATTCCATATGCTGATATAAGGCTCAATATAAACTCAAGGATTCGATAAGGATGCTTTGAAAAATAATGTCTGAAATTAGCAGATGAAACTAAAATAATTAGATGCTGTCAAATGACTGATTCTGACAATAATATAATTAATTTTGCTATCCATTTTTTGTTAGAGTTTCTAAAGCCAAGGGCACAATTTATGCAATTAAATAAAACCCTGATGTTTAATCAAAAAGTAAAACACTCCAAGTAATATGGATTAGACCTTGTGGAAAAGCCAGTTGCCTCATAATATAGCCACTTCACTACAAATAGGTAGCATCGCTGCTCTGAATTTCAATGAATGATATCCTTCAAAATTAAAATTAAAAACCGAATTGATAATTGGGTTGGACTTGTGTCAAATTCATTTAAATGAGAAATCAGCTTTCAAAGATAAAAATCAAGTATCAACTTAGAGGAGTGCTTTCAGCTTTCTAAAGATATGTTTTATTTCTAAAATTTTCAAATGCTCAAAGAAGATGAAAATATATGTATGTACACACACATATATACACATATATTACAAGAAAAACAGAACAAACCTCTGTATACCACTTGCATATATTCATCAACTGCTAAAATCATCTCTACTTGTTCCATCTCGCCTTCTGTTTCCAAATGAACACTGCAGATGTCAAAACTTTTCTCTCCTGACTACTACAGCATGTATCTTCCAAGAAAAAGACATTTTCCTACATAACCAAAACATCAACACACTTAAGAAAATCAACAGTACTTTTAAAAGATGATATGACATACGTATTGGAAAGGTGTCACAGGATTTTTGTGTTTTTGTTTTTTACCCTACACAGGATACAGTCAAGATTCATGAATTATCTTGGATTATGTCACTTTAGTATCTAATAAATCTAGAAAAGTTCCAGAGCTGTTAGCTGGTATTCATATTTAATTCTTTGAAATGTCCATTTTGTTTTGCCGAATAATTCATATTTTGCATTAATATGTATATTTCTTTATGATTTGATTTAGGTCAAACGTTTCTGGCAAGACCACCTTCTGAGTGATGTTGGCAAGACTACCCCAACCCCACCCCACCCGATCCCCCTACACACTATCCCACTTCTGGAGGCAATTATTATTGGGTATTTCCACTATTGACAATGTCAAGAGTGATGCTCAGACCTCTCCACTGTTGAGATATATCCTTTCCTCTGTGTTCATAAATAAACTTTGGAGTGATATTCTGAGTCTTTGCAGGTATCTTTTCATCTAAAAGGATTTCCCCAATCGTTTTAGATTCCATTGATTATGCTTGCCTGAATCATTAAAAGTGCAGTCATAGATACAAAATGATGAATTTCCAATTCTGTCTTTCCTGAGTACATTCTCCCAAGCCCCGTAAATTTTTGGATCCTCTTTCTCCCTAGTAAGTTGTTTATTTTAGTCCAATGTTTTACCATCTATTATCTTCATTATTCATTTTGATACTCAGATTCACTCAAATTGGGTGAGTGGAAGCTACTTCAAGCCAGTTCCTACTTCTGTCACTAGTCTTTCAGCACTTCCTTGCTTTCCATTTAAACAAGTTGCTCCAAGTTCACCTTGAACTTTTCTTTCCACAGAACTAGAATCAATCATTTCTTCAAAGAGCCCTGGTCCTTCCTTTATAATAAAGAACGTTATTTACTCCGGAAGATTTTGGCGCTAGGTCTATACTTTTTTGCCAATCTTTAATTTCTTTCCTCCTTAGTTTCTTAGCTTGCACCTCTGGTGTAAAGATAAATAGAAGTGATGATTGTGCACATCCTTGTCTTATTACTAACCTAAGGAAGGAAGAGCACGTTTTCACCTTTAGTATACTGTGAGCTATAAGGATTTTTGTAACTGTCATTTATCAGATCAAGCAAGCTTCCTTCTACTTTTGGTCTGTTCATAGTTTTTATTTTCATAGTGCTGCATTTTATCTATTTACTTTTCTGCACCTACTGAGAAGACCCTAGTGAGAAGGGTTTTCTCCTCTTAATGTGATAGACAAGAACATTTGATATTTTTAAACTTTATGGAAATGATTTCAAACTTACCGAAATGTTGTAAGAATCAAAACAGTTCAAAGAATATCAATATCCCCTTTATCCATAATCACCTATTATTAATATTTTATTATTTGATGCATGCTTATTATTTGATTTAATTTAAAATAAAATTTTCTTTGGTATCTGATGCATGTCTATTCTCTCTAAAATGTATACAATTTTTTTTGTGAAGCATTTAGGGCCACTTACATACCTCCTGGTCTTTTGCCCTAAATACTGTAGTATTTATTTCCTAAGAATAGGGATATTACCTTACCTAATTCAGACACTTATAAAATGCAGTAATTTTTTTAATTCAGTAAATTTAATATCATTATAATACATTTATTTAATCTACCATTTATATTCCATTTTTGGTTGCTTCACTCCATAATATTGCTCTAGTGTTTTTTACCCTCCATTATAGACACTACTACTCTAGGGTCAGGAATTGGGATTCATCATCATGTCATTTTAGCCTTTTTAATTCTGAAAATTTTCCATAGTGTTATTTTGCCTTTTGTGATTTTGATATTGTTGAAAAATATAGTTTCCTAACCCTTTATTGATAGAAAGTTCCTAATTTAGTTTTTTTTTTTTTGATGTTTCCTCATGATTTAATTCAAGTTTTGCCTTCTTGTCTAAAATTTTTTATAGAATGATGTCATGTTTTTCTCAGGATATCACATCTTGGGGCACATATTTTCCACCTGTCTCTCACTGGTGATGTTAATTTTGATCTTCTTCTCAAGCTGTTGTCTGATTCTTCCACTGTACAATTGCTTTTTCTCCCTTGCAACCACTCAGCAGTCTATGGAAAACATTTTAAGACCATGTACTTATTATAGGCAAATGAATTTAATCTTATCAAGGGTAGGTTTCTGGCTATATTACGGCTGGTCTGCTGCAGTTCTCCCTTATCCTAGGACACAAGCCTTCAAAGAGCTCCCCTGAAAGCCTGGGCTCTTTACCAGGATCTCCTGGCAGGTCATAAACTCCAACTCTGACCTCCCAGAACTACACATTTGTTAAAAATCTCCGCTCAGGGGTGCAAGGGTAGTTCAGTGGTAGAATTCTTGCCTGCCATGCAGGAAACCAGGGTTCAACTACCTGCCCATGAACTTCCCCCAAAATCAAACAAACAAAAATTCAGCAAATGGTGCTGCAATAACAGGATACTCACATGGAAAAAGAATGAAATGTGACCACTGCCGTAGAGCATACCAAAACAAAACAAAACAAAAACACCTCTGCTCAGCTCTTTAGCAAACCAGCTTCTGCTGCAGGTGCTCTTTCTTTCTTTCTTTCTTTCTTTTTTTATTATATCCTTCCTATTAACAGCTTAGGAATCAAACTTAGCAAAGGAAGATTTCATTGAAATCTTGAAATCTACTTTTCAGCAGTTTCCATCCCCACCAGTCTCAGTCAGTTACAAATTTCAGATTTCAAACTTCTGCTTTCTGGGCCTATGGGATTGGAGGTTTCTATTCAGACTCTATTTTCCTGCACTGATAATTGGCAAATGCCTTATAGCAAAAAAATTTTTTAAAGGTGAATGTGGAGTTCGTGCCCATGTGTTTTCTTTCTCTGAAGGATCACAGCCCCTAAATTCTGACTGCTTTGGCTGATCTACAATGCATTCAAACAAATATTTTGTGTATTTTGCATTGCTTTTATGGTTGTTTTAGCCAGACAGTTATTTTTATACCAACTCTTCTTTAACAACCGGAACTGAAGGTCTACCCACTGTCTTTTTAATAATAGGTCAATAATGTATATTCAGCTTCTATTTCTTGTAACTGAGAATTTCATCAAATTAAAAAAAAGAAAATGAAGTGAAAATGTCAATACATGTGATAAATTATTTAGGAAACTTGGGCAAAAGCAGACCTTAGTGGTATAGAAAACATGCTGTCTCTTCTCATTTTTTTCCTTTTTCCTCAAACATAGATTCATTTTCTGACTTTCAGTGTCATACTCTGTTGTAAAGTACTGAATTCTATGGACCATATCATCTGGTCTTCCTCCACTTTGACTTCCAGTTGGGACCAGACACAGAGAGACTCTGGCAGTAGATTGGAGGGCATTAAAATAGAGACAGTGGGATTTTTTTATCTATATTCCCATGAAGCCTCATAACTCTTCTGGTCATTTCTGCATTCCTCTGTAGCTGTGCTTATACCTGCTATAAAGAAGGCTTTCATTCATGGCTTTAGCACCTACTACTTCCATTAAACCATTTTCTTTTCCTTGTCTCTTCAGGCCTACAGTGGTAAGAGTGTCCTACTTTTACTTCTCACTGGGTCCTTCACCATGCTTTCTTGGTTTCCTTAAATTTGCCTTTACTAGTATAAATAGTTGCTTCATTAAATACTCTTCAGTTAACCTTTGGAGAGGGCCATCATTTTCATACAGTCTCTGACTTAAGCATATATTAGTAATTACTGAGGAATACCCCTGAAGAAATAAAGATAATTGACACACAAGATTTAAAACATGATAGACTGAGGAGCTGCACCATATGGAGGCAGCTAGTGGAACTGATGAGCTGGCGAGGGGCAGGCCTGATGTTGAGATGGCTTAGGCTGTGAAAGCAATGAAGCATGCTGAAGGGCAAAACAAGCTGATTTTGTCAGTTGACCCACAGTTTCTTAAACTCACTAAAGTGCATGATCAAATCTCCTCTGAGTTCCAGGAACATTATGAGAAACTCAGGATCAATGTATTAAACCCAGATCAGAATCTGCTAAAGTGAAGTCCATTCTGCTTGAAGTTTGTTGGGGTTATAGGTGACTTCAACTATGGTACTTTCCTGAAACCTAGATTGCTTTCAGGCTGCATTGATGAAAACACCATCAAAAAAGTAAATGCAGAGAAACAGTTATGTCAGGTAGACAGAGCGAGGACTCTAGAAGTTGTGATTCAACTGAGCCTACATGACCCACGCTGCTACCTGTCCAACCACCTTTGGTTAAATTTATGTCTTTGAGCAATTGACGAGTATGGAGAAGGACTTCTTTCTAGCCTAATAACCAGGAGGTGTTCTGGTCATTCCCTGGTATGAACTGGCTCAAAGACAGTATTAGTGGAGTTTCAGTTCATTGTTTCTTGATTCTCATGACTGGTTATGTAAGAAATTTTATAAATTTCTTTCAGTTCTTAAATGAGATGATACACAGAGAATTTTAAATGTTTTTCTTATAGGTTATTAACAGTCAGCTTAAACTAACTTACACTGATAAAGATAAATGTTGAGCTCTTACTCACTGTATTAATTAGGGTTCTCTAGAGAAACAGAATCAACAGAGGCAAACAACAAATCAAAAGAAACAAACAGAATTAATAGGAAACATTTGTAAATATAAAATTTATGAAAGCGTCTCACATGACCGTGGGACTGTAGAGTCCAAAATTTGTAGGGCAGGCTGTGAAGCTGATGATTCCAATGGTGGGTCTGGATGAACTCCTCAGGAGAGGTTCACCGGCCAAAGCAGGAAGAGAGCCTGTCTCTTCTGAATCCTCCTTAAAAGGCTTCCAGTGATTAGATTAAGCATCATTCATTAAAGAAGACACTCCCCGTGGCTGATTACAGATGGAATCAGCTGTGGATGTAGCTGATGTGATCATAATTTAATTCTACGAAATGTCCTCATAGCAAAAGACAGTCCAGCACTTGCCCAACCAGACAAACAGGTGCTACCACCTGGCGAAGTTGACGCATGAACCTGACCATGACACTCACTTACTTCCAATGTAGGCCTACTTATTCATGTTGTTCTTGCTCAGAGGTCCAAGTCAATAGATCAAGTCATAATAATGACTTTATGATCTCCTGGCAATGTAGAAAAACTTCATGGTGGAACCACTTTTAATGCTTCTGCTTAGGAAGTGGTGCATGCCACACCTAATTAATTTTCACTGGCCAAAGCAAGTTTTAGTGACAAACCTCTTTCATAGGAAGAGGCAGAAAATATTTGAGCAATAAAACACTGTTCACAAAGAATTGCAGAAGAAGAAAATGGGGAAATGTACTCTCTGCATACAAAGTCAATTAAGTAAATGTAAACAAATCAGAGTGAAATTATACGTACCAAAGGTTAAAAGAAAATGTTGCCACATATCAGAGAGAAGTGTGATTATCTACAAAGGGTTAATAATTAAATTAAAAGTACTCTTCTCATTAACTGCCATAATAATTATATAATGATGCTAAATTCTGAGAAACTTAGACAACATGGAATTTTATAATTGCTAAACTTTTATCCTTGAGTGAAGACAAAATAAAAGTAATATGAACCATCAAAATACCAAGCAAATTCTCCACTCACAGAAAAAAACTATTAGGAGGTAGTAAAGCATGAGGAAAATGAGTCCAGATTAGAGGGCAGCAACCAAAAAAAATTCTAACTCTCCCCTCCCCCAAATCTCATTTCATTTTTAGTATCTCACAAAATAGGCAATAAAGAGGAATATAACATAGAAATCAAATGAAAAATTACCAAGATTATGTAATGTTATTGAACTTAACTACCCCTACTATAATGGGTTTGAAATTTACAAAGCATTATAAACTTTCTGAAGGCATTATAACTACCTGAAAACTAAATAAACTCTTAAATACATAGTCACTGGCATGAGTCTCATAAATTTCTAATAAAAATCAAGAAATAAAAGAGACAAAAATAATACGAATAAATTTAAACCAAGAAATCTACTATAAACATGTAAATCTCCAAATCCTAAAATACAAATTGCAATAATTTGACCATATTAACAAAAGTTTTCCTGAAAGATACAATGAACATTAATAGATAAATCACAAATTGGGAGAAAATAATCACAATGGTCATATTTAGCAGAGAGCAAGCGCCCCAAATTGCTAAATCAATAAGAAAAAAATCAACGATAGAATAGAAAAAAGAGCAACATATTTAACACAGGAAATCTTAGGGGAGAAGAACCACACAAATATATTGTCATATATATTTATATATGTATACTTGATGCACAAAAATATATTTTTGGATGTCAGGAACATAAAAAATAAAACAATAATAAGGTACCATTTCATACTCATTAGAATGAAAATATCTGCTAACCCCAAGTTTTGAAGGAGTTTTGGAGAAACAGAATTTTTCTTCATGGTGTTAATGGGAGTATAACCAGAACAACTTGACAATTAATTTTATAATATTTAGGAAAATTAGAAAAGCACATATTTTTTACTCAAATTCTACTCTCCACTAAAAAAAAAATCATTACCTATTTGTCATTGCTATTCTAATTAATATGTACCGTTTTGTATGCCTAATAATCTCTAAAGATTCTATTGGTTGTAAAGCATGCTTTTTGTTTTGACAATGTGCCAGGATACCACTACCAGGCAAAGGAATTGCTAATTACTGGAAAAACAAAATAAAACATATTCCAACCTTTGGCCAACTGTCTAGTCAGAAATCTAATTATTTGATAACATTTTTGTAGTTCTCCAAAATAGTTGATAATAGAAATTTCCCATTTTAATTTACTAGTGAAGGCTAAATGCATCAAAGTCTTAACTCATGTCATTTGTTTTTTCTTCCAAAAGAGAAAACAGTTTTGGAGGGCAAATAATCTTTCCTATTTCCTCTTGAGAATTCTGGGTCAAAGACAGAAATCCCGCTGGTATTTCCATCATTCTCCTCTCTATATTTTTTATGGACTCGGACAATAAAGTGGTGTTTCTTCTTAGCCTTTTATTCTTGATCTTGAACTAGAAGCCTGGTGGGCCTGTCAGAATTTTAAGGTAAAGTGAAAAGAAATTATGTACCATAGTGCCAGAAATATGAAAGGCAAATGAATAATTTTAAGTACTAGATTTTAGAGACTGAAATGAATTTGTTATTCATAAAAAAGTTTACTGAGGAATTTAAGAGAAGAGAAGAGCTAAATCAATAACAGCTGGACCATGAAATACAACTTAATTATTATGGTATTAATCCAGTGAGAAACAATGCTTTTTGATCCACCTTCAGACACTGTAGAAATTACTATAAATATATTACTTGATTATAGTAGTTTTTCCAGAATATGGTTATTTTATGAATGTAAGATACATTGTAAGGGTGCATTATTCAAGGCAGTACAAAATAAGGAACAAATTCATTCTGACAGATATTTGAATTTTATGAGTTTGAAGGAAACACATTTATGAAAAGTACTAATTAAAAATGAATAAAGAACTTTCCTAAATGTGATATTTTATGTCTTGTTATATTAATGCTTCTATTACATGTTGAACTTTAAGCAGAGAATCAAAAATATTCAGCTTAAACAATTCTGGCATCTTAAAACAAAAACTTCATAAAAGTCACTAAACCAGACTTGCAATTACTGAATAATACATGCCAAGTTTTACTTGTAGTTACTATGGTCAATCATAAATTTGTCTGATACTTACAACTTTTTTTTTCACATTTTCACAACTTCAGTGATTTTTTTAATCCTCTTTTCAGTTCTATCAATTTTTGCCTCACATATTTGGATTATTATGTCTTCTTGACCTCTTTACATAGGGTAATTTTTCTTGTTCTGGAGTTTGTCTGAAATTAGTATGGCTTCTCCGACATTCTTTTGATTAGTATTAACATGGTGCCTCTTTCTCCATTCCTTTATTTTTCATCTAAGTCATTTTATTTAAAGTGGGTTTCTTATAGACAACATATAGTTGTATTTTAAATACACTCTGACATTGTATCTTTTAACTGATGTATTTAGACCATTGAAGTTTAAAGTGATTTTTGATACAGTTGGATTAATATCTACCATTTTTGTAACTATTCTTTATACAATGAATTTTTTCTTTGTTTCTTTTGTTCTTTTCTAACTATTACGGCTTTAATTGATCATTTTATATGATCCAATTTTATCTCCTCTCTAGTATTTTGGTCATAATTCTTTTTTTTTAATGTTATTGATTGCCCTAGAGTTTACAATAGACATTTTAGCTAATATGTCTAGCTTCAAATAACACTATACTGCTTCACGTGTAGTAAGGTAATTTATACCACAGTATTCCTGGCTAATCCCTTCCATCCTTTGTAATATTATTCTCATTCATTTCATTTAGCCATATAAAATCAACCGACTTATTGCTACTATTACTTTAAAACTTATCTTTTATATCAATTTAGAATAAAAAGTTGAAGACTCTATTTTATCTTCATTGATTCCTTTTCTGACTCTCTTCCTTTCTTTAAATAGACTCAAGTTTCTGCTCTATATCATGTCTTTCTAGCTGAAGGACTTCTTTCAATATCTCTTGCAATATTAGACTGTTAGAGATGAATTTCCTCAGTTTTCTTTTGACTAAGGAAGTTCTTATTTCCCTTTGGAAGGATGATTTTGCTGGAGGATTCCCATCCTTTCTTTTCCTTTCTCCCCCCTTCCCTTCCCTTTCTTTTATTTTTTTCTTAACACTTAAAGTATTTCACTCCACTCTCTTTTTGTTGTATGGTTTCAGATGAGAAGTAGCTGTAATTCTAATCTTTGTTCCTCTGTAGGTAAGCTGTTTTCTCCCTACAGGTTTCTTTCAACATTTTCTCTTTGGCTTTGGTCTTTGGCAGTTTGGATGTGATATGCCAGATTTAGATTTTTAGGTATTTATATAGCTTAGTGTTCTCTGAACTTCCTGGATTTGGGGTTTGAGGTCTATGATCTAGTTTGAAAAATTCTCAGCCATTATTACTTGAAGTATTTCATCTGCTTTCTTCTCTTCCTCTTTTACTTCTAGTATTTCAGTAGCATGTGTGTATTACTTTGATATTGTTCCATATTTACTGTACTGTTGCATTTTGTTCATTCTTTATTCCCTTTGCATTCTGAAATCTTCCAGTCAAGTAAAGATCCATGTTTTAGTGGGTCTATCTGTCTGGCTGTGACCTTCACATATATTTCTCCAGTAGTAGAGCTCACCCCTCCCCCACCAGACATCCTTTGCTCCCTTTCCTGGCTGTAGTGTTCCTAATCTATGTCTTCTGAACCCTGATCCCTGTTGACTACATTTACTTGTTGTTGTTTTCTTTTCCCACAGGAGGACTAAAGGTGTCTGGAGTGGGAGCAATACTCTTTCTCCTTCTAGGATAGGACCCAGAAAAGTCTTTTCTCTGGAGAGTAGGCTTTTGCTATGGAGAAGGCTTTGGGCTTATTTCACAATGCTTACTACTCCCCTTCACCTGGGGCTATCAAGGAATCTTCCTCAGATCTTCACTGCGAGAACCTGATAGGTTTCCTAGAGGTAAAGCCCATAACATTTGCAGGCCCCCTAAGACTGTGACTCTCAGGAGCTTCTCACGCTCATATTACTATATATTCAGCTTCCAGCAATTCATCAAAATTGCCAGTTTTAACTGTTCCTACCAGTGCATAGCTCCAGCAGCTTCCACTCTAGGTAAATTGAACTTGGTTGTGACTTTAGATTCACCTGTCCCTCCAGATTTCATTGTGGCAATTTGCATTGAAATCTCAGGTTATTTGATGATTGTTGAATTCCCTTTGTCCAGCTTTTCCTTGTTGTCAAAATGGCAGCATTGATTTCCATTGTCTTTACATGTCAGAGCTGAAATTGTGTGCATATTATATTACAGATGAGTCACGGAACCTCAGAGACTCAGATCAAAGGCATTAATTAAAGACCTTGCACCAAAGTCACCGACCTATATAATGACAGTGCTGCACTTATGTTTCAAGTTTTCTAACTGAAACTCAAGATGCTTTCTGCTATACCACACTTTATTTCTTCCCAATTTATTATCTTTCTATATTGTAAGTTGGATCATTGTGCATAAAATCAACAGCTTCTAGCCCTTCAATTTTCTGCAGCATATAAGTGTGAATATATGTGTATATGCATACATATATATGCATATATGCATACACATATATCTTACATGCCTAATTTTATTACCACAAGAATTAATGTTTTCAAGGTTGCCTCAAAGACACTTTTTAAATCCCCTAATAAATAGCTTATTATTTTGCTATACCACTCCTACCTAAGTCATTTAGGAGAATCACTTGAATATTCACAAACTCTCAGAATAAATCATTTCTTCTGCTCTTGAACTTAACTTTTTCAATAGACATTCATCACTAGCAGCATTACATAGGGTAGAGGTAGATCGAAACACTCAGATGGAAAGGAATTTTTTATTTCTTTCAAATCTGCAACCTTCTCCATAAAGTGAATGAAGCTCATGAATACATTCTAGTTCTGAACAAAAGGACAGTACCTAAGCAGATGGTTTAATATTACATCAAATAATCTGGAGATAAAATCACCATGTGTTGTTTGTGCTTTCATATACAAAGATACTGAGACCTTTCATATGTCACTATGATTTCTATAGCAGTAACCCGTATCTTTTCTATTTCCCAGAAGTGACTACTTCAGTTGTATAGACTGCAGTACAAGACATCTTAGGGTTGAGCTGAATATTAATGCAAGATATAGTCATAACAACTCTAAGAGTACCTCCTCTTAAAACATCAGCTTTTTACTTTAATTCAATGTTATAAAACTCTCAAAGAAAAACAAATGATCAGGCTTTATTTTAGAAAGAATAAGAAAAAGAATCCACAGTTTTTTGTTGTTTTTTTTTTAACATTCTTTTGTCAGTGTAAATGTTCCAGTTTACTAGATGGAAAACTCCTCCAGGGGGGAAAGAAAGAATCCTCTTTATGGACTTTATCTCAAGAACTGGATCCAGATACTCTACATCCTCTACCTCTATGATCTATTCACCCCAGTTTATAGTGATATCAACTGAAATTCAGAGAATTTAAGAAATGGCAGCAACGGTAGAGACAAGTTTTAAATCCAGGCCTCACTGATCCCAAAGGTCATACTTTACTCATTATTTCCCATCACATCTAATACAGCACACATGAAATAGCAAGCATTTACTGGGTATATACAAGTCCTGTCACTTAAACTAGGCCCTAGTAATAAGGAATAATATGGGATAAAATCTCTGCCCTTTGACACATTTATGTAGTTCCTGATTAAAATTATTCATGTGATAAATACTTTCTTTTAAAATAGTTTTTCTCTGGTGACAATGGGACGGTGATTACTGAGGGAAAAGAGACACCTAAGATGAGCCCCCTCTTAGCCTTGGCATTTCTAGGAAAACTTTTCAGATGGCAATTCAAAGAAGGGAGTCCAAACAGAGCACAACGGTCTTGCTGCATTAATAGAAAAGATAGTATAGTTCTGGGTGACCAAGCTGTTTAGAATTTGCAGAACTGGGTGCTAGAGAAAAGACAGCTATGCTAAGAGGCTCTAATAAACTGTGCAGAGGGCTTTTGAATCCTTGGATAAATGCATAGGACGAATCTCCACAAAGCCAGGGCAAAACCAGTTGCTAAGAAAGAATAATTGATGGTGAATTGTGAGCTAAAATTCTACCAGAGCTCACTCATGGCTGAGAGATATTTGAGTCCTGATCAGCCAAAGTGGAAAGATGGTGAACACATCAGTCATTCAATGTAGACCTTGGAAAGGTCATCTGTAAAATATGGACAATAATACCTACTTGGTGGCGTTATTTTAAAGAATGGAGATAATACATTCAAGGCACATAAGCAGACTGGTTTGTACTGTTTGCTTAAAACAATATTACATTTTCATCTAGACTCTAAGTTCTTTTTCCTTCTTTTTAAAATGTGCTATATATGTGGGAACTACTGTTACTATAGATTTCTGCACAGTCCCTGTCCACTGTTTATTTTCCAATGTGTGTATCTGACTCAATAATATGCCTCCTTTTTAAAGAAACTTGAGATCAGAGAAAGTCTCATTTTTGTTTTGACAGTGGAAAAGCACTCTGGCATTCTCCTTGGCTTTACCTCCTGCCATTTGTGATCATCTAGACCATATGAGGAGAGATTGAAGAAAGAGAAAGACAAGAGTGAGGAGGAGAATACATTTAGGAGTCTGATTTCAGTAAGCCGTGTCCTTGCCCTGCCCATAATTTTTTTGGGGGGGGGGGGGGTGCGATGCATGGTCCGGGAATCGAACCCGGGTCTTCCGCTTGAAAGGGGAGCATTCTACCACTGAACCACCCTCGTATTTTTTTTGAACCCATATAGCCACCCTCCCCATTTTGGCCTAAGATAGTATGACTTGGAATGTCAATGCTTTATAACCAAAGATCTGCATTGAATATAATCACTTACATAAATTGCTGACTGAAATATTGTAGCTTAAGTTTTATGGCATCATAAAGTTGCAAAATTTCCAATAAGTTGGAAATGCAGAATGAGTAACATCACGCCAAGCTGTCTGCCTCTACTATGCTTGATTTTTCCATAGTGCTGCTCTATTAAAGAAATCTCTAGGAACAGGGAAGTTCAGTTAAGTGGCATTTAAACCACCACCAAATCCATTCAAGAAGCATCTGTTGAGTACCAATCATGTCGAAAACACTGTGTTTACACAGTGTTACACCTGCAACCCATGCCTAACAGTTGGAGTACTCAGAGCTCAGTCCTCAACTCCCTTTATTTCTTTATAAACAGGGTTTTAAAAAATTCCATCTATAGGCACATGACTCCCAAGATTAACCCCCACGCTATCAGTTCCCAACTTAGCTTTTCTTATATAATTGATCTGTTCATCTTTACGTCTGTTTGGTACTTCAAACTTAACTAGTTTAAAACAGAACTCTTCACTGTTACCCCTAAACTCTGGCAACCTGCGCAAAATCTCTTCCTGTCTCTGCTCCTCTCTATTATGACCACTTTCATCCAAGATTCTATCATTGCTTGAAAGGATCACTAATAGTTTCTAAACAAGGTTCTTTTCTTCGGCTTTTACTTACCTATAATTTTTGTCCATACAGCAGCCAGAGTAATCTTTTAAAGCATAAATTAGATTTGATCCTCTCCTTGATTAAAATCCTATATGTTACCTACAAAATAGGTACTGTAAGGATAGGTATATAGGTAATCCTATAGATTGTAAGAATTCGAGAATGCGAGAGTTTTGCCACGCAAAGGAAGACTCCAAGAGACGTTCTCTCATGCAACACGCAAGGGGTTTATTTACCACACATGCGTGGGGCTCACTGAACACGCAGGAACAGAGAGCCCCGAACCTGGGTTTTGGGAAGCCTTTTGAGGGCCAGGATAAGGGTGTGGGGTTTGAGGGTTGAACATTAGTTACAGGTTCTGCTTTATGCAGGAAGTAGATAACGAACATTTTGCAAGAAGCAGATAACAAACATTTTTCGCGCATGAGTCATGGGAGCTGCTTCTTGCAAGAAGCAGCTGTCTCGTGCAAAACTCCCTTACTCAACCTTCTCAGTTGCATTCTTAGATAAACTTTCTCCGGCAGTTACAACCTTGCATAACTAAGGCAGCAGAAAACCTTGCATAACAAAGGCAGCAGATAACCGCCCCTGGGAAGTCCCGGGTTGTTTTAGCCTGATGGGGCCCATAACTCTTTTCTTTATAAAATCCTTCTTTACATAAGAAAAGTTAGCTACTGTTAAGTTTTATAAAATCCTTCTTTACAAGATTACTTACAGAATTACCTGACTGCAAAGCCCTCCTGGCTCTGAGTTTCCCCTTTCATCTTATAATACTCCCCAATATTCAGTGCTCTATACACACTAGTCTAGGGTTTTGTCTGCATAGAGTGATCTTCTCAGTAATTTTCTTACTATTCAATTCTGCTCTAAGAACGAGTTCCTCAGACGATACTCTCCCGACTGCCCGATCTAAAGGAGTCATAATTATTTCCTAACTCAAGTTTATGCATCGTACTTATCATTACATTTTTGTTGTTTTACTGTCTTCTTCCTAATGGAATATGTTTGTCTCTATGGTTAAGCACTGTGTTCACAAGTATTTAAAGCAATTGTTGTAGTGGGTGTCAAAATATCTGCTGAATGAATAAATTAAGAATGGATTTTTTTTCTTTCCCTTTCTACATAAACTGCATTCATTTGCTTCAGCCAAGAAATCTAAAATCACTGTTGATTCTTCCCTTTCTCTAACTCCCCAATCAAATGTATCAGGAAGTCTTTTGGTCCCATTTCCAAAATAGATCCCAAATCTCTTCACTTCTAAACTCCTCCATAAATACCTTTTATGACCAGACCATTACAACCCTTGTTGGACTATCAATTTCCTACTTTTCTTCTTAGCTCTCTGTCCTAGCCAAACTAAATCAGATTTTCAACATTTCAGCCAGTGATCTTGTAAAAATGTAAATCAGATCGTGTTCACTGCTTTGCTTAAAACTTTTCATTAGACTTGAAATAAAATCCAAACTCCTCACCATGACCTGTAAAGGTGTAGGTGATCCAGGCCCTGCCAGTTCTCTACTTCTTGCTCACTTCTGCGTCAGGCGAGCTAACATTCTTTCTGTTCTTGAATATGCCCCTCAGGATATATTCCTTGTTTCTACTTTGGGGCCTTCATTTGCTGTTCCTTCTACCTGGAACCCGCTTTCCTCAGAATTCCACATGACTTACTCCTTTTTGTCTTGCTTAAATATCACAGTCTCAGAGGGTAACACCCTGTCTAATATTTTTTACTGGCACTGCCAGTACATTACCCTGCTGAATTTTCTGCATGACATTTGATACTATCTGAAATTTCTCATTTACTTGTTTATTGTCAAACTTTCCTAGTAAAAATTTATCTTTCTGAGAAAAGACTTTGATTTATTTGCTGCTATAAATTTAGAGACTCTGCCTGTTATTTTGAGTAGAAATAAGAGTTCCTGTTGGAGGGCAATAAAAGATAATGTTAAAAAGTAGTTTAGAGGCAGAATGAAAATTGCTTTGAACACTATGGATAAAAGGTATAGACTTCATTCTATGGGTAATTAAAAGGCATTGAAATTTTTGGAGCAGGTAAGTAATATAAAGAAAGAAGTGCTTTATGGAGATTAGCTTGGACTCATAGTATGGAAGGAAAGTGAATATAGTACACAAGATAGGGGTCATTTTAATCTTGCATTGCATGCATGTATAGTAACGATGAGAATGGAAAAGATAAAGGAATATAACTTACAGACAACGGTGATAAACAGACCTGTCTAAAGGGTTGGGTGTGGAGGAGAGAAAGGATCAACTTTAAAGCACTTCCTTAGCCATGAGGTTTTAGAATTTACATTATCAAAGAAAATATTAGATAGGGTTTTAGCCTTTGTCCTTCTTATAATATTATCCTCATCTCTCTGGTGCAGGAAGTTTCAATATCATATCAAAATTGGGAAGGGGGAAAGGGAAAAGGGGTATGAACACACCATCCTTTTGAAAGCACATGCTATAAATTACAGGTCTTTTTCTGCACATACTCCATTGGCAAGAACTTAATCATATAGCCAAGTTTAGCCTCAGGAGGGATTATGTTAAGTAGGCTTTTTCTGGCAAGCATGAACATAAATAAAAATCAGAGATTTTATTACCATAAGTAAACGGGAGAACAAATACTGGGTGAAAGTTAAATGTCTGTCAGACCATATCTTTTAAAAAATCACAGTAGTGATATTTAAATATTTCACATGACTTTTCATATTAGCATTTTTTATTCATATGATTAATTATATTAATGGATTTTCTAATGTTAAGGTATACTTGCATTTCTGGATAAGTCTAATTAGATCATGTTGCGATTTTTAATTGCTTTTGGAATAAAACTTTGCAAATATCTGTAGTCTATTTAAAATATTTGCATTTAAAACCATGTGTAGGACTGATCTATAGTTCGATTTTTAGTGGTAACTTTGTTAAATTTTCTAACAAATGTAATGATGAGTTCATAAATAACATCAGAAATCTGTACTCTTTTCTCCACTGTGCAAGAGAAATAATATTTTAAGCTATGAGTTCCTTAAGAATTGGTAGAATATCCTTTTTTTGTTTTTTGCATGGGCAGGCACCGAAAATAGAACCCGTGTCTCCTGCACGCCAGGCAAGAATTCTGCCACTGAGCCACCATCGCATCGCCCAGTAGAATATCCTTTTGAAACTAGCTGGGTCTGCTAATGTTTGGGGAAGATACTAATATAGATATTTGACAAAAATAAATTAATTTTAGATGTTCTTTTTTTCTGGGCTTAGGTATAGTAATCTTTTTTTCTAAAATTCATTAATTTATTCCAGGTTTTCACATTTATTTACACAGTTACCGTACTATTCCCTTGCAATTAAAAAAAATTTGCTCCGAACATCTTTATCCAGTTTTATTTCTAATTTCTATACTTCTGATCCCCACCCCCCTTTTTACTGAATTAGGTTAACAAAGATTTTATGTATTTTATAAGAAAATAGGATAGATAAGCTGCTAGCTAACTTAATAGTTTATTCGGCTAACCTAATAGTCCAAAAAGTTCTTCAATTTATTTCTTTTGTTTCTCTGTGGTCTGATTTATATTTTCATTTTTTTTCTTTAGCCATTACTCTGTATTCCTCAATTTCTTTTGCTGTTTTTTTTAAATTATTATTCTTGGGTCATATGCTTACTTTGTTTTGTAGATTTAACAATATGAAATTCAAGTATTTAGAGATAAAAATATTTCTCTGAAAACTGCCTTAATTTAACACACCAACTCTGATTTGTATATAGTTTTATTAGTGTTGTATCAATCTGTAAATAGGATTGGCAAGTGGGAAGAAATCTCTTCCCACTTCTTGGGTTTAAAGTAAGGATGTTTTGAAAGAAACATAGTGATTGCTTTGAGAGGGCTATTTACTTTTTGAAATGTGATGGGAGCTTACGCCATCCTTGACCTCAGAGTTAGAGAGCCTCTTAGAAACCTCTCCTGAGCTCACCTAAGAGTCAGCTTTATCATAAAAGGCAAGAAATGTTTGGGTTGGATACCTATAGCTGTTATAAAAATCCATCCATTGTTTCCCCTCTTTCTGTATTTGATCAGTGAATAAAGAATAGGGATGAAACAAATAATGGATCTAGGCATTTGTGGTTTTGTGAGTAAGTCAAAGGTTAAGTTTTGTGAGACCTACACACATACTCATAAAAGCGAGGGTTGATTGATCTTTCTAATTCAGAAAACTACAATTCTGAGAGGTAATGCGATGTGTCAAAAGTCACAGTGGACCTACTGCAAACATAGAGTAGAGGTCACTGAAACTCAGGTTGCTCTGACTTTAAATCCCTTCTGCTTTAAATATTCTGCACTGAACAGACCTGTTAACTAATGAGTCTATCTTAGACAGCAAGAAGGAAGGGAGAGAGCATTACAGGCATGGTTAGTGATATAAAAGTGCCTTTAAAAATTCATATTTTCTAGAGCCTGATATTTTCTGATAAATGCAGCCCACAGAATCCTGTATTATTCCAGTTTTGAGTTAGCAAAAAAGAGTACCGTGAAAATTTGGAAATAGAAAGGGAAAGTGTTGAAATAAGGTAATGTCATTAAAAAAGCATATGTTGCCCTGGAGCTGTGTTGAATTACAGTGTTTCATTTACTCACATATTCTAGGTCAGGAGCAAATTTCAGCATCTGCCACATATCTTATTCTACCTGTTAAGAAAATAAGAAAATACAAAATAAACCATTTGAAAGATGTTCAGTGTCTTGCAAAAGTAAATTTAACATTCTTTTGAAGAGAGATATAATGTAGAATGGTATTTCTGAAATACTTTAGTGTGGCTTGAGGATCAAGGATAGCTTGTTACCCTGGCATGGCTTTGATTTACAACTTAATAACTTCAGCTTCTAGAAATAAAGTAACATTGTTATTTAAAAGCTAAAATACTACCATTTTTTTCTGAATATGAGCAATAATTTAAATTCATGACTTCTGTGTTATTCATGCAACCTAATTTAATATGAACAGTGTTTCTGGTGTTTGATGTTTATGAAGAGTATGTCTTAAGGGTATACTGAGCTTTATAATAAAAAGATGCTAAAAGTAACTACCTAGTGTGCTATCCTTATGAATCAGAGCCTGAAGGATGTTTTATGTTTTTGGTAACCAGTGTGTGAAAGCAAATGAGAATATCTACCTTGAAAAAAATTAAAAACTCACTTTAGGAAGATGCCAACTTTAAAAGCAAATATACAAAAAAGCCATTGTTTACTTTGCAAAAGTAGTTTTCTGTTCATATTAGGATTTATATTTTGAAAGTTGAAGTTTGTTGAGAGTGATTTCCTTGATTTAAGCGCTGGCACATTGGTTTATTACAGAGAAATACTATTTTTAGAAAACATTTCAAACTGAATAGCAGTTAGAAAAGAAGCTATTATAGACCTATCATATGAATCAGAAGGAAGATATGGCATATTGGGAATGCAATATAAGTCCTAGCTATCATTTAGATATGTTACCAAGATGGCTGTATAAAGAACATAGGGGCACAACTGCAAGAAATGTTGTACATCTACTGCATAAAACACAGAACCCCTTTATATAATTATGCTTTCTAAATATTTGAGTGATGCTAGAGTTAATGATTTTTATTTATATGAATTCACATGTATCAACTTTCCAGTAGTAACCAAGAAGTTAGGATTTAAGAGATGATTGTGATTACTGGATTATTATATAGATGAGTTATTCCTTTTTACTTGCTGGTATATTAGAGTAGACAGAGGGAAAAACCTGAAATCTTTTCATTGTAACCCAGCTGCCCTGGTCTCTGATAATTATTGTATAGCTCTTGTCTTCTGCCCTGTGATCGTAAAAAACCTTGTGTTTAACCTTCATTTCTACCCATTTATCCAGCTTTTTGATTTTAGAGTTTTGTGATCACTGAAAATAGCCCCCTAATGTTTATTAATGAAAGGTCTTGAGTCAGCACAGAACGAACCCACCTCATGTCCAAGTTATTTTGATAACCAAAATTGGATTTAAACAAATTGGGCCCACCTAACATGCACAGTGGTTTAGATTTTAATCTATAAATCACCTATATCTCATGATATTACTAAAAATCAAGCCCATCATCATATTAAGGCCACCATTCTTTTACATACTTTCTGTGACTAAATGTGTAATCAATCAGCACAAGCTCAATAATTAAATCATCTCTAATTACATCATCAGGGGCCATTGGGCTCATTGTTCTAAAACCTGCCCATCTATTAATGCCATAAAACTACCAGAATTATCACAATTCATGCAGATAGATTTTGGGTCAATAGACTGTCTGATCTGCTGCTTCACACCTAGCAATAAACATTTTCTCTCTTTGAATCCCTGGGTCTCGGGAATTGGTCATTTGAGTGCATGGGCAAAAGAATCCACTGCCTTTGTCCAGTAACACAGATGGATACAATATGCTTAAGTGTTTCATCAAAATTATATAATTTTCACTTTTGTCATATGCTCCCCTCATTTGTTTATTAAAGAAGTTGAGCTGCCTCTGAAGAAACATGATCCTAGAATTGTTTTAGATTGTACTACTAATTATTTTCAAAATAAATTTAGTTATTATGCTATTTAAGAAGTTTAAAACTATTTCTAGATATTTTGTAAACTCCCTTTAGTTTTCCCAAGTAAATTAATTTTAATATCAACTTGTTTTAAGTTATATCCTGCTGAATATGAAAGTTGATATGGAGTTATTTTCCAAAGCATTTCTTGCATTACTCCAAAGCTTGTGAATGATGGAAAGTTTGGATATTAGAAGTCCAAAATCAAGTACTGGCAGGCCATGCCTTTCCCAAAGTCTTTAATGTTCTGGTGGTGGCTTGACAATAATCCATAATACAATGTCCTCCCCTGTTACATCCGTCCCCTTCTGTACCCTGCTGCCTCTGGCTTCAACTCCTCCTCCTCAGTTGCCTTTGCCTCTGCACATTTCCTCTCCTAATTTGGACTATCTAAACAGGATTTTCAAAGATCTCATTTACAAATGAATTTACAAACATAAGACTGGAACTAGGACTTTAACATGCCTTTGTGAAGGACATGATTCAATCTACCACATTGCTCAAAGAGATCTACAGATTCAAAGTAATCCCTGTCAAAATTGACATGATACTAAAATTCATATAGATACATAAGGGACCCAGGATATCCAATACAGTTTTGATAAAGAAAAAAAGTTGGATGACTCGCTCTTCTCTATTTCAAAAGTCAATACAAAACTACAGTAATCAAGACAGTGTACTACTGGGAGAAGGGTAGAAATATATAATAAAGAAATAGAATTAAGGGCCTGAGAATAAATCTTTACTTTAGGCTCAATTGACTTTTCTCCTTTTTTTCCGCATGGGCAGGCACCGGGAATCAATCCTGGATCTCCAGCATGGCAGGTGAGAATTCTGCCACTGAGCCACCATCACACCATCCTCAATTGACTTTTTATTTATTTATTTATTTATTTATTTATTTATTTATTTATTTATTTATTATTATTTTTTTACATGGGCAGGCACCGGGAATTGAACGCGGGTCCTTGGGCATGGCAGGCAAGCATTCTTACCTGCTGAGCCACTGTGGCCCGCCCCTCAAATGACTTTTAACAAAGCTTCCAAGATCATTCATTCAATCAGGAATGAAGAGTCTTTTCAACAAATGGTCCTAGGCTAGCCACGTGCAAAAGAATGAAGTTGGATCCCTTCCTCATGCCATATACAAAAGTTAATTCACAGTGGATTAGGGACATAAATGGAAGGTCTAAAGCTATAAAAATCTTATAGGAAAATATAGGAGTAAATATACATGACCTTGGCTTAGACAATGATTTCTTGGATATGACATGAGAAGCACAAACAACAATAATAAAAAAAATAGATACATTGGACTTCATGAAAATAAAAAATGTTTCCCTTCAAAGTACACCATCATTGAGCCAGTGAGAAGACAATCTATTGAAAAATAATATATCTTATATATATTATATAATATATATAATCTATCCTATAAAGGGCTTATATCCAGAATATATATAATATAAAGAACAGATGATGCAATAATTGAAAGACAAAAGCACAGTTAAAATGGGCAAATTATTTGAATAGATAATTCTACAAAGAAAATATACAAATTGTCACAAAAGAAAAACACACACATGAAAGGACTCAATATCATTTGTCATTAGATAAATGCAATTCAAAACCACAATAAGATAGCACTTCACATCTACTAAGATGATTATAAACAAAAAGAGAGAATAACTAGTGTTGGTAATGATGTAGAGAAATTGCAACCCTCATACATTGTTGGTGGGAATATAAAATTTTTTGGATACAGTTTGGCAGTTCCATAAAAGTTAATCATAAAGTGACCTTATGACCCAGCAATTCCACTGCTAGACAAATACTGAAAAGAATTGAAAGTAAACCAAAAAACTCACACACAAATGTTCATGGCCTCATTATTCATAATAGCCAAAATGGGGGAAAAAACAAATAACCATCAAGTGATGAATAGATATGGTGTTAAAATAAAATGTGGTACGTCCATATCAGATAGGTGTATTACCAAACAAAATGTGATTTATCCATATACTGGGTTATTATTTGGCCACAAAAAAGAATGGGTTTTGATACATTTTACAACATGGATAAGCTTTGCATTATTTTAAGTGAAAAGTAATGAGTAAGCTAAGAGCATAGAGGATGAAGCCAAGACTGAGTTCTATTCAAAATATCTCTATCATGTATCTGGCTAGGTTATAGACTCCTATATGACTCCTAATTTCCTACTTTCTGAATTGGGATACTGAGAATGGTTATCCTATGTCCATTCCACAACTAAATTCTGGGTAGATGTGGGGCAGGTAACTGTCTCTTTACTTTACAGGTCTCCTGATGTAGAGGAGCTATGTCTTTGATATATATATATCATAATTATATATAATTATATATATAAAGTGTAATTTTACTGATATATACTCACAACCATACAATCCATTTAAAGTATACAATCAATGGCCCACAGTATCATTGCATAGTTGTGCATTTGTGACCATGATCATTTTTAGAACATTTGAATTACTCCAGAAAAAGATATAAAAGAAAAACAAAATCCCACTCGTCCCATACCCCTTACCCAACCCTCTTATTGATCACTAGTTTTCCACTGTACCCATTTTTTTTTGTATGCTGTATGGTGGGAGTCACGTTTCATTCTTTTTCCACGTGATTATCTCATTATTGTAGCACCATTTGCTGAATTTTTGTTTGTTTATTTTTGTTTGCTTATTTGTTTGTCTGTTTGTTTTGGGAAGTGCATGGGTCAGGAATCGATCCCAGGTCTCTTGCATGACAGATGAGAATTCTACCGCTGAACTACCCTTGCACCCCCTGGACTCTACCCATTTTTTTTTTTTTTTTGCATGGGCAGGCTCTGGGTATAGAACCTGGGTCTCTGGCATGGCAGACAAGAACTCTGCCACTGAGCCACCATTGCCCGCCCTCTACCCATTTTTAAGACTTGCAACAGGGGTAGGTTAACTAAGACATTGAAGTACTGTTAGATACACATAAAGTGAGTCAATTGTCACAGTCATTTGTTGAAGCCTAATTTCTCAGTTACACCTCTTCCCTCTCATTTGACCTTTCTCTCAATCTTCAGGCATATCTGGGAAATGACCATTTTAACTTCTTCATACTGGAAAGGGGTGCCATACTGGAAAGGGGTAGAGGAATGAGGCTAACTGATATTCTTGAGGACACTGGTACCTCTGGATTTCAGGGCCTATCTGGCATGGGATCAATATGGAGGTTTCTGAAAAAAGTAATCTTACTAAGAAAAACTTGTATAGAGATTTATACAGAATGAGTGCATTTTGCATGTGAGATGGACGTGACTAGTTAGAGTTAGTGGGTGAGTTTAGTTTCAAATGAAATTACTCTTGACAGTTGTAAACAAGCAAGAATGACTTTATTCAAGAGTTCTTACGATGGGGAAGTGAGACAAAAACCATGTCTGAATGCAACTCCACTGGAACAAAGAATGTCAGGGTTTTTAAGAACTGAGGTGGACTAGAACAGTATTGGAGGATGTTAGGGGTTGATAAATGGGATGGATGAATGAGTTACTGAGCTTGCGATTTATGGCCTTTGACTGTGAATCTTTTCTTTCTCTGTGTTTAGGCTCTTTGGATCCTGTAAGGCCAGGGGAGAGGGAGAAAGAGATAAGGGACTCTCTGGTTAGGTGCCTGGATAATAAGGGTCATGGAGAGAGATAAGGTAGGAAGAAGGCTCTTTAAAATTTAGACTGAGGCTGAGGTAGAGAGTAAGGCCACCAGCCTGCATGATCTCTCCATTTGTGCACTTGAAGAGGAGATGTGGTAAGCTAATGACAGTGGGACTGATAGGAACAATTTGTTCCAAGAAAGTAAAAAGTATCATAAAAGCAGTAGCACAAAATGAAGACACGTGGGATTCAGAAAGCCTTCTTGACCAAAAGGGGGAAAATATATGGAAGAAAATAAAGTTCCAGTGGCTGAAAGATTTCAAATAGAGTCAAAGGAGTTAAAGCCGATCATGTAGGATTTTGCAGACTCGTAATATTTTTGGATTTTCTGTTAAAAGCAAAGACATTTCAAAGGGTCATGCATTTAAACATTGCTTCCAATATTTTAACTCCATATTTTAGTGATTGCTTAACTCTTCTGAGCCTCAGTTTCCAACTCTATAAAATATGGATAACAGTATTTATCAAAGGATTGTGCTTGGAATCAAACATTATTATGTAAGAAAAAGTTCGTTTTAATTTTCAATATGTTAAGCACTCAAATTATGGCTTAATTATTAATTTTGTTGTTATTTTTACTATATACTTCTACCTACATAATTTCTAAACCTCATGACTGTCCTCAATGTATTACAATCCTCTCTTGACAGATAAGGTGACGAAGATTGGATAAGTTATCTCATCAAAGGTCATGGTCAGAACATTTGTACAGATTATTATCAGTAATGGTAGTGACAGGTGTGACACCTCTCTGCCTTCAGTCACTAACCCAGCCATGCTCTGTCCTCCTTTTCTTTGCGTAGATTTCTTCCCTCTGTCTTCAGAATCTAGGCCAGATGTCATCTCATCCAAGAAGGCTTCTGGACTCTAGGTAGAGTAAATCCCTTTTTATCCTGTAGGAATTCTATGTACTTATTTCAAATCTGCTATCATCATACCCTCAGGTTTTATTAGTTCACTTGCCTATCTTCTCTACTTGGCTAGAAGTTTCTGGGGCCTCTGAGTCTAACACTATATCTATGTGTTCTTAGTACTTTTGTGCTGGTTTGAAAGGATGTATGTACCCTAGAAAAGCCAGGTTTTAATCAAAATCCTATTTCATAAAGATAGAATAATCCTTATTCAATACTGTATGTTTGAAACTGTAATCAGACCATCTCCTTAGGGTTGTGATTTAATCAACAGTGGTTGTTAAACTGGATTAGGTGACAACATGTCTCCACCCATTTGGATGGGTCTTGATGAGTTTCTAGAGTCCTATAAAAGAGACATTTTGGAGAATGAAAAAGATTCAGAGAGAGCAGAGAATGCTGCAGCACCACGAAGCAGAGAGTCCACGAGCCAGTGACCTTTGGAGATGAAGAAGGAAAACGTCTCCCAGGGAGCTTCATGAAACCAGAAGCCAGGAGAGAAAGCTAGCAGATAGCATCTTGTTGGCCATGTGCCCTTCCAGCTGAGAGAGAAGCCCTGACTGTGTTCGCCATGTGCCTTCTCACTGGAGAGAGAAACCCTGAACTTCATCGGCCTTCTTGAACCAAGGTATCTTTCCCTGGATGCCTTTGATTGGACATTTCTATAGACTTGTTTTAATTGGGACATTTTCTTGGCCTTAGAACTGTAAACTAGAAACTTATTAAATTCCCCTTTTTAAAAGCCATTCTGTTTTGGTATATTGCGTTCTGGCAGCAAGCAAACTAGAACAACCTTTCACAATGATTGGCAGATAAATCTTCTTAATAAATGCTTTTGAATTGAATTGCAAATGACCATAGAATTTATATCTGTAACATTTTATATATTGATTAAAAGACATCACACATCTTTGTTTTCATGGAAAATAGCACGCCCCTCTCCACATTTAGATAGCTATCCTTTTTCCCCCCTCTGTATTATGTATTTCAGGATATCTTGGTTTATTCATAAGAATCTGATAATATGGAATCTTGACATTTCTTACTTTCAATTTCCCCTCACTCTATCTTTCTGCCTGGTTGGAATTAATAAATCAACTTGTTATCTGTCTTGTTAAGGACTGATAACTAAAGCAAGGAACTTATTTCATCACGTTGTCCTTAAAAATATCTAGCCCATCGATTAAAATGACTGAAACTCTGTGTTGTGAATTTACTCTATATAACATCATGAGGACTGCACAGAATTCATTGAATACGGAAATGCTAATTTATTAGGTTTATTGCATAGTAGCTTGCTTGTAGAACATTACATAACAGAAACTCCATATGGTGGTAGCACTTCCACTGACTAGTACATTTTTCATATGTTATGGCAACCTAAGAATGCTTTGCCCTGTAGTGTTAAGCAAGTCCATCAGAAGGAAAGAGATTGTAAATCCTTCAATTACTTGAAGCTTTTTAAAAAGATTTTCTTGCTATTAAAAATAGTTCATGTACTTACTTTTTCATACTCCATTTATTATATATTCATTTCATTGCACTTTTTGATCTTTTTAATTAGAAGTTTCACATTATCAGGCTTTTGATTCTTTGATTTTTTCTTTGTTTAGAATTAATTTATGCTATGATTTTTGTATTCTTTCTTCTATTTTCTTATGCTCAGGTTTACTCTGTTATCCTTTCTCAAGTTTCTTGAGCTGACTCTTTAATAATTTCTTTCAAGTTTCCCTGATTTATTAATAAATACATCTAAAATTGTAAGATTTCCTCCAAAAACTGTTTAACTGCATTCTACATGTATTACTATGCACTATTCCTATTGTCATCAATCCTTAATATTTTGCAAACATCTTTATTGTCATTTTTTTAACCTGAGTTAAAGGTTATATATTTTTTGAGTTTCCAAACATTTTGGACATTTTTAAATCTCTTTTTTGTTTTGCACCAAATATAATCACATTGTGGTTAGAATAAATAGTTTGCATGATGCTGAATTTTTAAAATTACCTACTATGAAGTAGCATATGGAAATCATAAAATAATGCTGTACATATGCTTTAAAAGAATGAATATTCTTTATTTATGAGTATAAGTTTTATATGTACATATCCACTGAATAACTTTTTAATTAATATTTACTGTGACCTTATTAACTTTTCACCTATTAATCTATAGTTTTACAATTTTTTCCTGGAATTATATCCATTTTTGCTTCTCATATTTGAAGGCTATATTTTTATTCATAGGTCGTGATTTTCTTATCTTTGCATTTTTATGATTGAGTAAATTATGCTGCAATAAAAACAACTCCAAAATTTTTCATGTCTTAAGGCAAGAAAAGTTTATGTTTTACTCATTCAAAATCTGTTATGAATACAGCAGACTGTTCTGGGGAATTGGTCATAAATTAAGTCATCAGTCCCAGATGGTGGTTCCACCATGGTGGTATCTACTATATAAAGCTGTTGTCCCAGAAGTAGTAACTAATAGTGATTATTACACACTTGAAATGGATTCGTCTTAATTAAGATATTTTGTAAGTGTAAATATACCCTGGATTTCAAAAAGCTAGCTTAAAAAAATGTAAAATTTCATTAATAATTTTTATTTCAATTACATATTAGCATGGTAAGATTTTTATTTATTTGAGTTAAATAAAATATAATATTACAATTAATTTTATGGTATGGATGAAAAAATAAAAAAGAACAAAATAAAAAAATAAAATTAATTCTATAGTTTCATTTTACATTTTTAAATATGGCTACTAGGAAATTTAAAATTATCTTTGTAGGTCACATACTTTCTCTTGGAAAACTCTGATCTATAACCTACAGCCTCATTAGTCCTTATGGCAGGGAAAGAGCCATCTGGAGAACCATGTATGAGCTTTTCATCACCTGTCCTACATTTCATTATCAGAATTAGTCACTGCAAAAAGGAACTGAGAAATGCAAAGTTCCATATGCCCAGAGTGGCAGGACCAGATATCTGTGAGTACTAGTAAATATAACACATTTTTATTTTATTTATATATTTTTTTTGGTGAATTATGCCTTTTGTAGCTATGTACTATGCAAATTTACTTTTTTGGTTTTTACCTTAAATTCAAATTTATCTATTTTTAGAATAAACATGTCACTTTTCCAAATTTATCTGCCTTTAATGTTGCTACATTGACTTTCTTTTGAAAAGTATTACTCTGGAATTTTTTGTTAGTATTTTTTCATCTTTTTATTTTTCAATTTTATTTCTGTCAGCTATGATTTTGTCATGCTTTTCAAGCAGGTTAAACCTGAATTTTTGTTCTAATCTCTACTTAAATCCATGAATATGACCTGTTTATACTTATTAAGATTGTAGATAATTTTGGATTTATTTTGTGTTTTCTATTTAACAGTTCTATATCTTTCTCTTTCAAAAATATTTCTCACTCCCTTTTGTTTTTGCATTTTCTTCGGTAAAGTATTCTCTAGCTCTTCTCTGTGTTCCTGTTGTTTTAGAAGTGATAGAGTATACTTCATTCTTTCAACAATTTTAAGTATGTAACATACATATTTAATTATTTTTCTAAACAAATCTAAAGTTATACATAATTATTTCTTTTATTCAAAAGACAAACTTTGTCTGCTTTAACCACTCTCTGAGAAATCCCTCTCTTGTTATGTTGATTAGAATCACAGTTTTACCATTTTATTGTGCTCCAATTTGCTATTCTATGCCTTCCAAATCAATAGCTAATTCAATTTAACTATTTTTAATCACATTTTTCATGTGGCAACTCCTTACATCTTGGCTCAATTTTGTTCCTGCTAAAGTACACATTTTAATAAGTCTTTAAGTGTGGATTTGTGTTCAACAATCTCATTCTTTTTATGTCTGAAAATATATTTACTTTATTGGCCTTCTTGAATAATAGCATAGTTGAATATAAAACTTTCTGTTGAAAGTGATTGTCCCTCAGCACACTAAAAGCTCATATCAATTATCTTCTGATATGTATTATTGCTGATAAGTAGGTTGTCAGTCTAGTGTGTGCGTGTGTGTGTGTGTAATCTGGTTTTCCAATTTATTAGCATATAAATTTATTTACATTTAATTTTTGATTATCTATATTTTTAGCATAATATAACTAAGTGAGAGTCTGTTTTATTCATCCTGCTTGGAATTCAGAGTACAAATGACACGTCTTTCGCATGGCTATTGATTTCTTAAATGAGTACTCACCACTCACCTATATACTTCCTGGATTGTTATTAAATGTGGAAGTTCTCATTTTATCCTTCATGTGTCTTAACTCCTCTTTTTCTACACTTTAATTTGTTATTTATTATTGCATACTGGGGTAAATTGTTTATTCTCTTCCAGTTCACTAATTCTCTATTTAAATCTATCCACTTCCCTTTATTAGAATTTTTTTTCCATGAACTATACTTTGATTTCTCAGTTTATTTGCTTTTTAATACATGCTTTTATGTAATTACGCCTTCTCTTTTTCAGTTTTGGAGAAGAGTTCTTTGGTGGTGAAATTCCTTCATTTAGCTTTCTACAGACCCTGGGAATGCTTATTAAAAAGAAAATCTTTACAAACACTTCAATTATTTTAATTTCATTTGGAGTAAACCCAGCTTTCGATTGCTGATGTTCTAGGCTATCATTATTACTGTTAAATTTGTTTATGTGTTTTGGAATTTTGGATTTCACGCTCATTTTCAATGAGACATCGTTCATTCTTTCTGCAAGATCTCCCCACCTCTTAGATTTTGGTTGACTCTACTAGGTAGTTTTGGGATCCAAGTCCAAAACCAAGTGATAGGTTGGCAGTCTGGATTTTCTACTCCACAGTGATACCACAAAATTGTGCATCTTCCTATAAGTTGTATCTTTTACCACCAATGTATGGCATTTTTATCTGGCCACAATTCATAAGGAACAATTTAAGGAATTACATGACTTCAAGTAATAAACTCAGTTCCCAAACCCGCCATTCATTTCTCTTGTTTTTGAGCTACATGCTAGCTGCAACATTAGCAGCTTTTGCTCCCCCCCCCCAAGTTACAGCAATTTTACCATCAATATTAAGAACATCATTCTTCACAACATCTGTTTTCAAGACTTGACGCAAATAAAATAGAAATATGACGATAGACTGCATTCAAAAGACAATGGAAGTGAGAAATGCGTGCCCCACAGCTTCCGCGCGGCGTCCACAGGTGCGACAGGAGCGTTGCCAGCAGCTGGACCCGCTTCGCTGGAGATGCCATTGCGGCTCTGCGACCACCTGGGACCGGCGGCGTTGGGGTGCTGCCATCTCCACAACTGCGGCTACAGATGCACACAGGAGGCCGTTTTCAGACTACAGCTAAGCCTGTACTGTTTCTGGTTTTAATTTCTGTGCAGTAAGACCCTGGACATCTCCTGGACAGCCTCTGCTCCACCTACCAGAAAGAGCGGGTAACTACTCTGCACCAGCTGTAATAACTTAGGGCTGCCTCTTAGTCTTCATAGACCACCCCTCGAGTAAATACGAAATAAATTTTCTTTAACACTGAGCACCTGAAACACAAAAACGAAAAGTAAAGATATGTTTCTTTGGTGTCTGGACAGAAAAAAAAAAAAAGAAAAAGATAGAAACGACACAGAAACAACCAAATGTCCATCAGAAGGTGGCTGAGTAAATAAATAATGATGCATTTTCCTGGATGTTGTCTGGAGAAAGGATATGCCAACCTGGAAAGACACTGAGTGAAAAAGCGAACTGCAAAATGAGTTATCCAATACAGTACTATTTGTGCTAAAAGCATAAAAATATAGAAGCTTGCAAAATAGGATCATGTTGATTTCCATGGCTTTGTAGGCATATGCCAAGCAGAGAAAAAGGTGTGTAAGGAAACACTTCTAAGGATGGTTGTGGTCATCTCTGGGGACAAGACAAGGTTGAGGGGAACAATAGTGAAAGAGAACTCCATGTCCTCTAAGGACAACTCGAAGATGTTGGGAAATGTATGTGGCACTTCCAGTAGCTCTTCCTCCATCCTCTCCCTGACTCAACAGTTTTGTGAAATGGCAGCCCCCACTCCCAGCGTGGGTTTCTTTTCCCTGATTCTAGAGGAAGCTGAGCACACCATATTCTCACACTGGGGTGTATGTGTATCTGTCCTAATCAATCTGGTGCATACCTGAAGAACTGACCCAAGGCACTCTTCTCTATCTCACTTGAGAACTCTTGCAGGATGGCCAAGCCACAGGTATAGCCACACAAACACTGTAAGGGGATGATCAAACCACAGCCACCTAGGGCAAAAAATTATGGTTGAGACACACAATAGAACATCTGGGCCCTTGGAGGAAAGGCTATGGAGAATTTCCTTGGGAAACTGGGACATTTGGAGCATCCATGAATACAGGTAAATTTAGAGAGGAAGTTGCATCCCCAGAGCAAGATCCATGCTCAGAAAAGCCTTACAAAGACCCAACTTATACTTTGGGCTGTTCATTATGCTCATTGTGAAGCTGGCTAAGAGCTGAAGGAGAGCCCCAAAGAGAAAATATGCAAAAGACTGGGAGAGGTGTTTCTTTTTTTGTTTGTTTTTGTTTTGTGTGTGTGTTTGTGTCATTGCTTGTTGTTAGTTTTAGACATTCAAGGAAATATTATCATAACACTAAATAAATACATTTATTTAGTATTCCATCTAAAGGAACAGAGCCTTCATAATGACACAAGATAAGAAGTACAATCTTTGCAAAAATAGTTTGGATAAAACTCACTAAACAGAATCTTACAGACTTCAATAAAAAAAATAATAAAAGCAAACCCTGGAGAATAGGTAGAATCTGATTTCTAAGGCAACACATGAATATACAAATGTCCAGATTTCAACAAAAAATCACAGGGCATGAAAAAAAATAGGAAAAGATGGCCCCTTCTTAGCCTAGATATTGGAATCACTAGTCAAAGATGTTAAGTCAACTTTCATAAGTATGCTCCAATAAGTGAAAGGAACACATGGACAAAGAATTATAGTAAATTAGCAAAAGTATATAGGAATAAAATAATTTCAATAAAAAGAGAAATTTTAAAAGAAACCAAACAAATGTTGACGTGGAAAAGTATAGTAATGGAAAAAAACTTGCTAGAATCATTCACAGGAGAGTTAAGCAGCAGAAGAACAAATCAGGAAATTTGAAGATAGGACAATTGAAATTATCCAGTCTGAGGAACAGAAAGAAAAAAGAATGAAGGAAAGTGAAGAGAACCCAAAGAACCTCTGGGATACCATCAAACATACCAATAAATGCATTATGGAGATCCCAAAAGGTGAAAAAGAGAAAAAGGCAGAAAGAAATAGTTGAAGAAATAATGGCTGAAAAGATCCCAAATATAACAAAAGACTTTATATATATCCAAGCAGTTCAGTAAAACTCCAAACAAGAAACCTCAAAGCAGCCCATGCTGAAACACATTATAATCAAACAGTTGAATGCCAAATACACACAGAGAATGCTAAAAGCAGCCAGGGGAAAATGACAGGTCATATACCAGGGAGTTTCAAAAGGATTTAGTCCCTTTTACTCATCTGAAACTGCAGAATTCAGAGGTCCATAGGTTGTACATTTAAAATGTCACCCAAGAATTCTATATCTGGTAAAACTGTCCTTGAAAAATGAAGGAGAAATCAAGACATCCTCAAATAAATGAAAGCTGGGGGAGTTCATTACTGCTACACCTTCCTCACAAGAAATGTTGAAGAGAGTCCTCCAGGAGCAAAGGAAATAGAAAACAACTCAAAGCCATATACAGAAATAAAGAATAATGGTAAATTTAAGTATTTAGCTAAGAATAAAAGTGAAGGTTATTGTAAAAAAAAAAGATGATTGATTTGCCTAGAATGATGTCATTGCTAACCTTACATAATTTCCCATTTAATGATGAAAGCTAGATTGCTAGAAAGGGACTGAATTTGTGAATAAAGAAAGAAGCAATAGTAGAATTGTCAATTATGTCATTAAAATGTATCTGAACACAAAGCAATTTGACTTTCAATATCAAATCCAATAGACAATTTTTTCACTGTCTTACTTGACTTCTTTAGGACTGTTGCATACCCCATCACTCTTTATCTTTGACAACTCTTATTTTTTGTGCATGACTCTTTTCTCTCTGAATTTCCCAAATCGTCAGGGCATTAATTTTGTCTCTTTAACTGGTTCTATTTCCTCAGCTGCCTCCTCTATGCTGATGTGTTCCAGAATTCCCACTCTCTTGATCTTTTCTTCTTACTTTATATGTTTTAACTAGAAAATCACACACACACACACACACATGATTTCATTTCCCGAGAATATGTTAATGACTTCCAATTCACTATTCCTAGCTAACACATCTTTTCTGAATTATACATGTAAATTTTTATTAGAACAAAGTTAACATGGCTGGGATTGAAAATATTGCTCTAAATCATACCCTTCCCTAACTCCAACAAATAATAATAAGTTGTGGTCTCTGACCTCAGGAAGCATATATGATTCAGTGAACCACCCTTCATGACTTGACCTCGACTCACCATATCAGCTCCATATCCTTTTACTACTCAGCATAAACTATGTTCTCAAAGCTAAAACACACATTCATCTCAAACTCTCACAGCTACTTCCATGTCTTGTTGCTTTTGCCCTTACAGTATCCACTGCCTGAAGTAATTTTCCCTTCTCTCTTCTTAATTCCCATATGGTTTTTCAAAACTCAGTTCGGTTAAAGGATGTAAGTTACTTCTCTTCAATGAAGTATCAGGAGGCTTTTACATTTCCCTCATAGTTTTGGTTATTTAAATTTGTTTGCTAATGGTCACATTTTTTCTGTAACCTAAAACAAAAAATCAAAGGCCATTTTTAATTTGAAAGAAGGTAAAAAAAAAACATAAAGTACAACTATAGAAGTGTTCTTTCATGAATTATCAAAAATGTATCACACTAATGCGGGGTGTTAATAATAGGGAGGCATATGGGAATTCTATATTTTGTGCATGATTTTTCAGCAAACCTGTAACTTCTCTAATAAAAAACAAACAGAAAAGTTTATCTTAATTCTACCAACAGCTTTTCAGGGATATTTTCCCCTGACTCACATTTCTTCTTTTTGCCGTCACACAACTCCACTCATATGTGTGTTTCTACATCCATTATACTGCTTCCTGATTATATATTTACTTTATCATCATATTCCAGCATCATCTCAGTTGCTGCAGGCCCATTCTATTCAGATAAAGTTAGAAAGATGATGATGATGATGGGTGACATCCACTGAGTGTTGTTACATGTAAATAAATTCATATGCAATACGTGCATCATTATGTTTAATCCTGGCAAAAATATCAAGTGTTCATTGCTATTGTCATTCTCATTTTACAGATTAGAAAAATTAGCTTTAAAGAGTTAAAATAACTTACTAAAAGGCACATCTCTTGTTAGTTGCAGAAAGGGGAGAGAACTGAGTTTGTTTCCCCTGCAGAGTTGCACTGATTACATCTTGATAACCGAGGGCAGTGCTTGGCACAGTGGAAACCTAGAAAACACATTTTCTGGATGGATGGATGAAAAAATTAAAATGAATTTCTGCCTGATCCCCTCACCATTTTGGAATATCTGAACAGGCAATAAAAAATTTGCATGAAACAGTTTTATACCATAGGTAGAATTTGGTGATTTGTGAACTTGGATTGCAATACACACACACACACACACACACACACACACACACACACACATACACATCTTTTTCCCACTAGGCTAAATATAAGACTTCCTTTAATTATAAACATAGGCACAAACGAGTGTGGTATTAACTGAACCAATGACTTCGTCTCCAATGGAAACCATGGACATTTTCAAATCACATAATTCTTATTGCAGTCCTCTTATAATATTATTTATCCTTCCGAGTACTCCAGAATTACAGTTCTTAATATGTTAATTTAAAAGCACATATATTATTATAACACAGATTCGGGGACTTTTTTGACATATTGATAGTTTAGTTTAAAAAATAATTGGTTTCTTTTGTAATAGCATATGTGTTATTTATGCACTGAAAAATTATATTTAAAAGGTCCCAAGGCGTGACCGAGTAGTCAAAAAAGTCAAATAACAGTAAGGATTAAGAACCCCTGTCTATTAGAAGGATTTTTATGGTGGTTGGTTGGTTAGCAAAGGGACTTAGGGACAAAGAAAGAAACCTTTCATCTACTTGAGAAGAATCTGTATGATTTGTGAAAAATGTCTGGCACACCCTGAGACATTTCAAATGAAAGAAGTCTAGGATTTTTTCATTAAGACAACCAACATAGGAACAATATGATGGATGCTATCCATGAACCAAACTCATGCAGGCCATCCATGAACCATACTTTGTGGAACACTGCAAAATTACTTGAGACAACACTAAAATTCTAACCTGGAAAAGGTTTAAGATAAAATAAGAACAGAAAAAATGGGAACAATTCAAATGTTTATCAACTAGTGAATGGATAATCAAAATGTGGTATATCCATTATATGGAATACTATTCATCAATGAAAAAGAACTATTGATAAATGATACAAGATTACAAAAGCATTTTGGTAAAAAACAGAAATACAGATGCAAAATACCACATACTGTATGTTTCCATTTATCTGAATGTCTAGATAAGGCAAATCTATAGAGATAGAAAGAATTAGTGGTGACCTGAGCCTTGAGGTGGAAATAATTACAAATAAGCACAAGGAGTTTTTTTAGGGATATAGAAATATTCCAAAACTGGATGTGGTGATAGTTGCATCATCTTATAAAATATATTATGTCACTGAATTTTATACTTAAAATGGTGAATTTATGGTAAGTAAACTATACCTGAATTTGTTCAAAACAAAAAACCTAAATTCTCCATTGCCAAATCATAATTTCAATTATTCAACAATATAGTGAAAAAATACAAGGGGTGTTATTCTGGCAATAAAGGAATTTGTAATTCAGGCTAAAACTTTAAGAAGAACAATGAAAAATACTGCCCCAAATAAGAAAATCATATGTTTAAAAGCCAAAGAAAAATATAAAGTAATATAGTTTTGAAAAAATTAAGAGTTGAGATACCATGAAAAGGAGGAAACTCACTGATATTAGCCTGGCACTTGGTTTACTTTTCTCCATGAAAACCTCTCCCATAGCCAGAAAATATAGCTGAGAAACTGAGAAACTGAGCCAAGTTTGACAGACACAAGGGAATAGATGGACACGAATCTGAGCACAAAACTTGCCAAGTGGGGTGGGAGGCTCTTAACAGGGCAAGAAATAGATAAACCCACATAGGGAACAAAGCCCAGCTCTGAATTATAACAACATTCAGTTGCATATGAGATGGAAGCTAAGAAATGAAATGAGAAATAAAAGTTTCAAAAGGGGTTAACATATATTTAAAATTTAAAAATTATTGACAACATAAAACAATGATAATTTCTTTTGAGGCTTAAAATAGATAAGGAATCACAATCCAGTACCAATCAAAATTCCAACAACCTACTTTGAAGATTTGGAAAAGCTAGTTACCAAATTCAACTGGAAGGGAAAGAGAATCTGAATACCTAAAGGGATACTAAAAAAAGAATAACAAAGTGGGAGGATTAACATTTTCCAATTGTAAAACTTATTATAAAGCCACTGTGGTCAAAACAGCATGGTACTGGCACAAAGATAGAAGTATTGACCAATGGAATTGAATTAAAAGTGCAGAAATAGATCACCAAATCTATTGTACACTGAACTTCAACAAGGCCCCCAAATCAATTGAACTGGGACAAAATAGTCTTTTCAATAAATGGGCCTGGGAGAACTGGCTCTCAATAGCCAGAAGAATGAAAGAAGACCCTTACTTTACACTCCATACAAAAATTAACTCAAAGTGGATCAAACAGCTAAATAGAAGAACCGATACCATAAAGCTCCTAAAAGAAAATGTAGGGAAACATCTTCAAGACCTAGTAATAGAGGTAGCTTCCTAAATTTTTCACTTAAAGCACAAGCAACAAAAGAAGAAAATAGATAAATGGGAACTCCTTGAAATCAAGTGCTTTTGTGCATCAAAGAACTTTCAAAAAGGTGAAGAGGCAGCCAACTTAATGGCAGAAAATATTTGGAAATCACACATTGGAAAAAGTTTTGCTATCCTATATACATAAAGAAAACACATAATTCAACAACAAAAGAAGAAATAACCCAATTATAAAATGGGCTACAGATATGAATAGACATTTTTCTGAAGAGCAAATACAAATGGCTAATAAGCAAGTGAAAAGATGCTCATTCTCATTAGCTATAAGGAAAAAGCAGATCAAGACTACAGTGAGATACCACCTCACACCTATAAGAATGACTGCAATTAAACAAACAGGAAACTACAAATGTTGGTGAGGATATGAAGAAATTGGGATACTTATGCACTGCTAGTGGTACAACCGCTATGGAAGACTGACTGGCAGTTCCTCAGAAAACTAAATATCCAGTTGCCCTATGACCCAGCAATAGTACTACTTGCTATGTACCCAGAAGAACTGAAAGCGGTGACACAAACAAATTTGCACACCGATGTTCACAGTAGCATTATTCTTGAGACTTGCTCTTGTGAAGCTTATGAATGTAGTGGAGAAGCCTAATGATCTATAGATATGCCCAGGAGTCACTTCTCAATGACCTCTTTTATTGCTCAGATGTGGCGTCTCTCTAAGCCCAACCCTGCCCAACTCTGCAAGTGAAACCATTGCCCTCCCCTCTACATGGGACCTCACATTCAGGGATGAAAGTCTCCCTGGAAGTGTGGGAGATGATTCCCATGATGAGCCTGGCCCTGAAAATGTGGGATCAACAATGCCATCCTGACCAAAAGTGGAAAAGAAGTGTAACAAATAACCTATCAGTGGCTGGCAGAGTCAAAGTAGAGTCCAGAGGCTACTTTGGAGGCGACTCTTATGCAAGCTTCAGTTAGACTTTGCTACTTATATCTTGCCAACCTCCAACCAAAACTATCCCTGCCAAACCTAAAACATTCTCAGGGCATTATATAAGATTCTCCAGGGTGAGCCATGGTGGCTCAGCAGTCAGAGTTCTCACCTGCCATATTGGAGACCTAGGTATGATTTTCAGTGCTGGTCCAAGAAAAAAAAATTCTCCAAGTGTTCCATGCACTAGTATAACTTTCCAGAAACCTACAAACTCCAGATGGGGCCCAGGACCAGATAAATCTTGAAATACAGAAGGACCAGCCTTTCCAGAACATCCACTAGTTCTGTCCCCCTAGCCCATATTATCAACAGCCCCTTCCAACATGAAAAAGTTAGAATAGGCATAGCCCAAATATCCCTAAAAAGTGGGGAAAAGATCAAAAGTGATGGTGGAGTTATACAGAGAAGGTAGGGTTTAATAAATGAGTATAACTGCTGAATCATTATATTGATAGTCCTTTTCATCTCCTATGTTCTACAAGGAGTAGCTAGAAGAAAGAAATGAAAAATTGTGGAACTGTAACTCATACTAAACTTTAAAATCTATTCTATAACTACTTGTTAAAATGTAATTGGAAATTTATTGCATGTAAATATATATATATATGTTATATTTCACCATAAAAATAATATATATGGAATCAAAATACAGAAAATCAGCAAACTGGGTGGTGGGCCACGGTGGCTCAGCAGGCAAGAACGCTTGCCTGCCATGCCAGATGACCCGGGTTCAATTCCCGGTGCCTGCCCATGTTAAAAAAAAAAACAAAACAAAACAGCAAACTGCACAAGAAGGAGATAAAGAGAATTGTGTTGTTTCAGAAAAGGTAAAAGTCCCAATTTTTATTAGATTTGGATGAGCCAAAGATGACTGCTGTAAACTTTAGGGTAACCACCATAATGATTGTGAAAATAGTTTATAACTCCTAAGCAAATAGAAGGATAAATAAGAGATGGATAACTAAAAAATTAACAGATACCTACAATATAAGAATACAGAAAAGATTCTGAAAGGTTAATGTAAAAATTTGGAAAGATATATACACCATGTCCAAACTAAACACACTAAAAATAAGTTTTTTTAGGAAAAAATTTCAGGCAAAAATAGCATTTATAGAAATAAACAAGTCACCTTCTAGTGTACAATTTTAAATCAAGAATTCCAAATTCATATACACCTAACACACTTAACATGTATGTAATATATCTAACATGTATTAAGGCAAAAGCATTTATAGAAATAAAGAGGTCATTTATTAATGTACAATTTTTTTTTTGTATGCTGTATGGCAGGGGTCACATTTCATCCTTTTACCATGTGAATATCTCATATTGCAGCACCATTTGTTGAATTTTTGTTTGATTTTATTGGTTTGCTTGTTTGTTTGTTTTGGGAAGTGTGTGGGCCAGGAGTTGAACCCAGGTCACCCCATGGCAGGCGAGAATTCTACCACTGAACTACCCTCGCACACACTTTATGTACAATTTTAAATCAAGAATTCTAAATTTATATAAACCTAACAAACTAAAAATTCACCTAATACACCTAACATATATTTATACTCAAATGTATATATAAAATATAGAATATACACAATATTTGACAGTAATAAAGGAAGAGAAAACAATCTGCAATCATTGTGAAAGAGTTTAACAAAAAATAACCCATATATTTCAAAATTAATAAATTTATTTTCAAATAATTTGTGTGACTAAAATAAATCACAATGGCTCTTCGAAAATATTAAACTGAATAAGAAGGAAAACATTAAATGACAAAATTTAATGTGAGATGCAGTTAAAGAACTTCTAGAAGGAAATAGGTAGCTAACATATATATTAGAAAAAGCAAATAGATATGCTATGGGAAAAGATTGAAAAATCAAAGTAAACTAAGAATATAGACCCAACAGTTGAAAAATGAACAGGAAAATACAATAAAACAAAAGGAAAGGAATAATAAAGGTGAGAGGATAAATTAATAAAATAGATATCGAACATTTATTTGTGAGGATAAAAAGATTGGTTCTAAGAAAAGTCTTTTAAAGTGAATCAACCTCTAATGAAACTGAACAATAAGAAAGAGATGAAAATTAAAGCATTAATATCACGAGTGTAAAAGAAGACCATCAGATGATTGAAACGTCAAAAGGTGTTAATAGAATTTTATAAGCAAGTATAAGTTAATTTATTTGAAAAATTAATTGAAATGGAAAAATTCCTTTAAATACACAACTTAGAAATAAGGCAAGATGGAGATAAGATATATCACTTTTAAATAGATTACAGAAAATGAAATAATAATTTAAGACCTTCAAATCCCAAAACCTCCAGGGATCCCCCTAGTGAAGTCCATGAAAAATTTAAGGGACAATATGTCAAACCTAAAAAAAATCCACAGAATAGAAAAAGGGAATATTTTTTAACTTATTAATATGGGCAGCCTGACACTGATACAAAAACCTCACAAGATCTTTTCAAGAAAAAGAACATTAGAGCTGAATTTTACTTAAAAACACAAATGCTCTACATGTATCCTAGACACAACATTAACAAACCCAATCAAGTTTTAATATAATCACACAATGTATTTTGATAGAGTTGGTTTTATGCTGGAAATTCAAAGATTTGTACACATTTTTTAACCAAACAATGTAATTCACCACAGTAGGAGAAAATTTATTGAAATACCTCAATAGATGCAGTAAAACCATTTGATAAAGTTCAATATCCATTCATGACAAAACTTCTTAGTAAACTAGGAGCACAGTGAAATTTCCTTACTATCATAAAGTACACACATGAAAACCTACTGCCAACTTCATATCCATCTAATGATGACACAACATTAGTTTTCTCTCTAATATTATGTATGAGCAAAGGATTCATCACTTCCATTCAAAACTGTAGCCAGTGAAATAAAGTAATAAAAAGAAAGTAAAAATCCAAATGTAAGGATTGGATAAAAACAATACTGTCAATATTCACAAACAATATGCCTTTGTTTGTAGAATATAATTTATTATCTTTAAATAGTGAGCATAGGAAAGTTTTTAGATACCAGGTAGTTTAAAAAGTCAATTGTATTTTTATTTTCTAGTATCAGATAGTTAGAAAAGGAAATTGTTAAAGATAATCTTACAGTGCTGGCAGATACAACTCTTTCTGATATCCAAACAGAAAAAGATAAGGTAAAAAAGTACTGTGAATGACAAAGACTGATTTAGCACAGAACTTACAGGTAAAGTTCAATTCAAGGCATGCTCAGAAGGAAGAAAGCCCTTGATTATGATTTCTAAATGGATCAAGGGGATCCCAATAAATCTCTTCAGATGGGGAAAATGATTCAGAGCAAAGAGACTAATGGTTTGACTTTCCCAAGAAAGTTTAATAACTAAAATAGATGAGTCTGTTCTTGGAAATAATTGGAATGTTGCTATTGGCACATTAGCAACATTAATTTAACCAATAAAGTGTTTGGACAAAAGGCCAATAAAGTGTTTGAGATACAACCACTAGTTCAACCAGTCTGAACTAAAAGAGTGAGTCTGTTGAAGGTGTACAATGACCCTAGTTTTCCTAAATTTCTACTGATGGGTAGCATGTTCTCCAATGCCTTGTGCAGATGTGGCAGAGATGGCAAATGAAAAAGGAAAGAATATACAGAGTGAAATCAAGAGTAATACCTAGAGGGCCATGTCCAGGAAGCAAGCACAGCAAATGTCTGAATAAGGAGCATTCCTAATCTTCAGAATAAGTTTTTTCCCAAAATTTGCCCAGAAGGAATTCAAAATCACTATAGACAGTGGTTGCAATTTGCCTTCCTTTTTGAATGGCAGGATTTGTTGTGGTTATTATAACTATACTTCTGAGCTTGTCATGTCACCTTATGTGCTTAAGTTTGCTAATTCAAATACAGACACACAGGCTCACATGTTCTCTTCTCATTTTATTTCTTGCAGTCTATGGGAGTGCATCAATCTGTGTTGTCGGGAAAGCAGATGTCACTCTACGTACTCCAAGCCGAATTGACATTAATATAGGGTTTACGCAGCCACTGAAACAGGTTGTGGAGTAAAGGTCAGCATAGTTGCTACTAGACATTACAAAACTTACATTGCAGTCAAGGATCTCAACTGTCTACAGCCTTAATAGTTAGTAAACAGAAGCTTACGTAGATGTTCTTAATTTGAGCAATCTCAGAGAGCCACCAACCTGCTGATGCCAGCAGGCTGCAGTTCTGAGATAGGTGGTTTGCAGGAATTCTTTCAAACATTACATCTGCTGCTTAACCAGTAACCTGTTAGCAACTGCAATCAGAAAATAATAGCTTCTCTTTCTCTTCTGCCTTCCAGAGTTCAAGTAAGAACTTCTCACTGTCAGATTTTTACCTAGGGGAACACAAGAAAATGATTTTAGGCAATGAGCTTTCATATTCACTCCTATGATTCAAAGGAGACTGTGGGAAGAAGTGACTACTATACGAAGATGACAACAGATAATCTTAAAATGAGACAAAAGATGAAATCCAATATACAGGAAAGACATGCATTATTACTTTATAATGTGTTTCAAGTTCCAGTTCTTAGATGTAGACAAGTAAATATCAGCAGAAACAAATCATCTATTTAGAATAACTAGAAACATTAGAATAATCTCATTTGGTATGAGGATATTTAAATTATTTTGACCTTCAACAAATAAGAATATACTTCACACAACAATTTGTTATCCAGGACAGCCAAGGGAAGTCCATAAAATGAAGAAAACTCCTTAAGAAGAAAGGACAAAAAAAAGTGGGTTAAATTAACAGATGAGTCACATTCATTATGGGTGAAAAATTGAATGAACAATCCCCCATTGTTTGCTAAAACTGTGGTTGATTCATTTATTCATACTGCCATTAAAAAAAAACTCAAACATTTTTAAAATATTAATTTGGAATTATCACTATTTAGTGTGACATCAACAGTCAAATAATTTTGAAATCCCATCTTTGCTTTCAAAACAGTAAAAATAATCCTTCAGTTTTACTTTGGGAAATTTAAGAATGTTTATACCGTTTGAGACAAAGTTTTGTTTTTATAGAGAAATATCACCATCTCGTGGTGTTTAAAAGTATTGCTGCTAAAAATATTGCAGTATTTTCCTATCAATATATGAAGGTTACACTTTTTAATACTTGTCTCTTAGTCAGAATGAAATATAGTTAGCCAGTGTAGGAATGCTTTTATTTCAACTTTCATACAAACAAATGCGCTCCAAAAGATATATTTTAAATTATTTTATACCTTAGAAAATGCCTACTACATGGAAACTTTTAGTAAATTAAACCTCACCTAATATCACCATTTTTTAAAAAATTTGAACTCATCTGGAATTGATATTGGAATATTGTGTTTTTTGATACAAAGTATATATAATCAGTATTTTTTAGTATAATCAGAGGGTTGTGCATTCATCACCACAATAAATTTTAAAACATTTACATTACCCCAAAAAGCAAAGCCTAATATCCATTAGCAGTTACCTCTCAATCCCTCTAACCTTCCCCAGTCCTATATAACCACTAATCTAATTGTGTCTCTATATATTTTATATTTACATTTTTTTACAAATTGAATACTATACGTAGTATTTTGAGTCCAATCCTTCTGTTCAGCATTAAGTTTTTAAAAATTGTTGTTTTTTTAGAGAACTTATAAATTTACTTAAAAGCATGTCAAAAAATACAATGTTCCTATATACTCCCATATTGTTTACTTTTTTGCATTGGTGTGATACCTTTGTTACAACCGATGAAAGAATATTAAAATATTATGCTTAACTATAGTCCAAAGCTTACATTAAGTGTATTTTTCTTATATACCACCTTATTATTAACACCCTGTAATAGTGACATGCATTTATTATAATTCATGAAAGAACACTCTGATATTTTCCTCAGTCACAGCTGTCATCCACAACAGAGTTCACCATGTTATACAGTCCCGTGTTTTATCCTCTAACTTCCTTCTAGTAACAGACCCCAAACTTCCCTTTCAACCAATTCACACACATAATTCAGCTCTATTAATTACAGTCACAAAAATGTGCTACTATATTCATTTCTAAACATTTACAATCAGTCTAATGAGAAATTCTGCACACAGTAAGCATTAATTTGAACTAGAGAATTAAACATTAATTGAGCTAGAGATTAGCTCCCAATTCTCTACCCCAATTCTATATCCTGGTAACCTGAGTTTGCTTATTGTTATCAGTTCATGTCAGTAAGATCATACATATTTTTTTCTTTTGTGTCTGTCTTATTTCACTCAATATAATGTCCATCAGGTTCATCCATGTTGTCACATGCATCAGGACTTCATTCCTTCTTATTGCTGAATGTTATTCCATTATATATGTAAACACACACACGCACACACATATCACATTTTGTTTCTCTTTCATCAGTTGATGGGCACCTCAGTTGACTCTTTTTTTTTGGCAATTTGAGTAATGCCACTTTGAAATTAGGTGTGCAAATGTCTGCTCAAGTCCCTGTTTACGTTCTCCTGGGTAAATACCCAGGAGATTTATTTACCAGTAGTGGGATTTCTGATTATATGGGAATTCTATACTTTGGCTTCTTGAGGAATGGCCAAACTGTCTTCCACCCGGTGGCTGCACCATTTTACATTCCCCAAAGCGGTGAATGAGTCTTCCAATTTTTCCACATCCTCTCCAATACTTAAAGTTTTAAGTTTTTAAAAGTGACCATTCTAGTAGGTTTGAGACAATATCTCATTGTGATTTTGATTTACATTTCCCTAATAGCCAGCAAAACATCGTGTTGTCAAACAGAACAACTTTTCATGTGCTTTTTGGCCATTTGTATTTCAACTCTTTGGAAAACTGCTTACAAAAATCTTTTGCCCATTTTTTAATTGGGTTGTCTTTTTAATCATTGAATTGTAGGATTTCTTTATATATTCTGGATATTGAACTCTCATTGGAAATGTGATTTCCAAATATATTCTCCCATTGAGTAGGCTGCCTTTTCTCTGTCTTGACAAAGTCCTTTGAAGCACATGTGTTTTTAATTTTGAGGAGCTCTCATTTATCTATTTCTTCATTTGTTGCTTGTGCTTTGGGTGTAAAATTTGAGAAAATATTGCCTACCTCAAGACCTTGAAGATTCTTCCCTACCTTTTCTTCTGGGAGTTTTATGGTCCCAGCTCCTATATTTAGATCTTTGGTCCATTTTGAGTTAATTTTTACAGGAGGTATGCGATAGGGGTCCTCTTTCGTTCTTTTGGATATGGATACCTGGTTCTCCCGGCAACATTTGTTGAAGAGACTATTCTATTCCACTTAAGTGGACTTGAAGCTTCGTCAAATATCAGTTTGCCACAGATGTAAGGGTCCATTTCTGAACCCCAATTTGATTGCATTAGTCAGTATATCTATCTGCCAGTACCACACTATTTTGACCACTGTAGCATTGTAATATGCTTTAAATTCAAATAAGAAATTTGAAGAAATATGAGTCCTCCAATTTTGTTCTTTTTCAAGATGTTTTTGGCTATTCAAGGCTCTTTAACTTTCCAGATACATTTCATAAATTGCTTTCCATTTCCAAAAAGTAAGCTGTTGTAATTTTGATTGGGATTGTGTTGAATCTGTAAATCAATTTAAGTATAATTGACATTTTAAAGATAGTTCATCCTCCAATCTATGATCACAGAAGTCCTTCCAAAGAATTTGGGTCATTGATTTCTTTTAGCAATGTTTTATAGCTTTTGGTGTACAATTACTTTTCAACCTTGGTTAAATTTATTCCTAGATATACTAATTTTTCAGTTGCTATTGCAAATGAAATTTTTGTCTTGATTGCCTCCTCAGATTGCTCATTATTAGTGCATAGAAATGCTACTGATATTTGCATGTTGATCTCGTCATTTTGCTGAATTCATTTGTTACCTCTAGATAGTTTTGTTGTAGATTTTTTTCAGGACTTTCTTATGTAGGATCATGTCATCTGCAAATAGTGATAATTTTCCCTTCCAGTTGGGATGCATTTTATTTCTTTTTTTTTTTTTTACCTAATTGCTGTAGCCCAATGTTGGATAACACTGGTAACAGTGAGCATTCTTGTCTTGTTCCAGATCTTAAAGGGAAAGCTTTCAGTCTGTCACCATGGAGTACAGTGTCAGCTGTGGGAGTTTCCTCCTATTCCTATTTTTTTTTTTTGAAGTGCTTTTATCAAGAAAGGATGCTGGATTTTGTCAAATGCCTTTTCTGTGTCAATCAAGATAATTGTGTTGTTTTTTGCCCCTTCAATTTGTTAATGTGGTGTATTACATTAATTAATTTTTTCTTGTGTTGAAACACCCCAGCATACCTTACATTAAACCCAATTGATCATGGTTTATATTTATTTTAATGTGCTGTTGAATTCAATTTCCAGGTATTTTGTTGAGAATTTTTACATCTATACTTATTAGAGAAATTGGTTTGGAATTTTCTTTTCTTCTGGTATCTTTTTTCTGGCTTTGGTATTAAGCTGAGGTTGACTTCACCGAATGAGTTACATAGCCTTCCCTGTTCTTCAATTTTTTGGAAGATTTGAGCAGGATTGGTATTAATTCTTGGATTGGTAGAATTCACCTGTGAAGACATCTGGTCCTGGAATAATCTTTATTGGGAGGTTTGTGATGACTCAAACTCTTTTCTTGTAATTAGTCTGTGGAGAGCTTCTATTTCTTCTAGAGTCTGTGTAGGTGACTTGTGTGTTTCAAGGAATTTATTCACTTCATCTAGGTGGTCTGATTTCCTGGCACACAATTGGTCATAGTACATTCTAGTGATCCTTTTTATTTCTGTGGGGTCAGCAGAATTTCCTACCTCTCATTCTGATCTTATTTGCATCTTCTGTTTTTCTTCTTCAGACTAGCCAAGGGTTTACCAATTTTATCGATCTTCTCAAAGAACCAACTTTTGGTTTTGTTAATTCTAATGCTTTTTAATATCAATTTTATTTATTTATGTTCTAATCTTTGTTATATTTCCTTCCACTTGCTTTGGGGTTAGTTTGATGTTCTTTTTCGAATTCCTCCAGGTGTGCAGTTAGGTCTTTGATTTTAGCTCTTTCTTTTTGTTGAATATAGGTGTTCATGGTTATAAATTTCACTCCCAGCACTGCCTTCACTGCATGTCGTAAGTTCTGATATGTTATGGTCTTATTTTCATTCATCTCGAGATATTTACTGATATTCCTTGCAATTTCTTCCTTGACTGCTTAAATGTGTTGTTTGACCTCCATATACATATGAATATTCCAGTTTTCCACCTGTTTATTCCCAGATTCATCCATTGAGGCCAAAGAAAGTAGTTAGTATAATTTCAATCTTGTAAATTAATTGAGACTTATTTTGTGATCCTACATGTGGCCTATCATGGAGAATAATACATGTGTACTTGAGAAGACTGTATATCTTCTTATTTGGGGGTGAAAAGTTCCATATATGTCAGCTAGCACTAATTCACTTATTATATTATTCAAGTTCTTTTTTTCCTTATTAGTCATCAAAGATGCTCTATATAGATATTCTATATAGATAGATATTCTGTCTATTGATGAGAGTGTTGTATTGAAGTATCCAACTATTATAGTAGCGACATCTATGATGCTCTTCAGTTTTGTCAGGGCTTGCCTCATATATTTTTGGTCACTCTGGCTAGGGGGATAAATAATTTATGATTGTTATGTCTTCTTGGTGGATTGCTCCTTTCATTAATATACATTGTCCTTCCTTGTCTCTTATGACAGTTTTGCATTTAATGTCTATTTTGCCCAATATTCTTACAACTAACCCAGCTCTTTTTTTTATCACCTTTTGCGTGGAATATCTTTTTCCAACTTTTCACCTTAAATCTATTGCATCTAAAGCAATACTTTTATCATTAGCACAGAGCTGGTTCATACTTTTTAAAAAATCCATTCTGCCAATCTGTCTTTTGATTGGAGAGTTTAATCCATTAACATCAATATTATTATCATAAGGGAAGTACTTACTTCAACCATTTTGTCCTTTGGTTTTTATGTCATTTTTTTTCATCTTTTTTTACCCTTTTAGTTACCGTTACTGATAATCATGTGTACACTCTTCCCCAAGCCTCTCTCTCATGTCTTTTCCTTTCATCCAACAGAGCCCATTTTAGTATTTGTTAATAGAGCAGATCTCAGCTTTTGCTTATCTCTGCATATTTAAATCTCCCTCATTTTTGAAGGGCAATATTGCTGGATAAAGTATTCTCAGCTGGCATATTTTTTCTTTCAGTACCTTAAATACATCATACCACTGTCTTCTCACCTCCATGGTCTCTGATGAGAAATCAGAACTTAGGCTTATTGTTGTGCTCTTGTATGTGATGAATTGCTTTTCTCTTGCAGCATTCAGGGTTCTCTCTTTATCTTTGGCATTTGACAGTCTAATTAATATGTGTCTCAGAGTAGGCCTATTAGGATTTTTTTTGTTTGGAGTATATTGCACTTCTTGGACACGTATATTTATAGATTCCATTTAGGGGCTGGGTATTTTGTGTCATTATTTCCTCAAACATCCTTTCTACCCTTTTTTTCCCTTTCTCTTCTGGTACACTGTTTTTTTTTTTTTTTTTTTTTTTTAAAGGAAAGACAGAGAGAAGGAAGGAAGGAAAGGAGGAAGAAAGGGAAACATCTTTTAAACATTTTCTTGTTTTATTGTATTTTGTTTTTTTGTTTTTGTTACATGGGCTGGGGCCGGGAATCGAACCGAGGTCCTCCGGCATAGCAAGCAAGCACTTTGCCCGCTGAGCCACCGCGGCCCGCCCTCTGGTACACTCTTGACATTCAATTCCCTGAAAACGTTCTCAGATTTTTTCCATTCTTTTTTCTGTTCTTCTGTCTGTAAGATTTTGATTTTCCTATATTCTGATTCACTGTTCCTTTCTTCTGGTTGTTTAAATCTGCTGTTTCATGCCCCTAATATATCTTTTATCTCTTCTGTTGGGCCTTTCATTCCCATATATTTCTTTTTATACTTTCAAATTCTTCTTTATTCTCAGCCAGGGTCTTCTTAACATCCTTTATCTCCTTATATGCATTTTCCTTCCTCCCCTTGATTTTAGGAAATTTGCCTGAACATCTTTTTTTTTTTTTTATTTTTTTTTAAAGACAGAGAGAAGGAAGGAAGGATAGAAGGAAGGAAGGAAGGAAGAAAGGGAAACATTTTTAAACATTTTCTTGTTTTATTGTATTTTGTTTCTTTGTTTTTGTTACATGGGCTGGGGCCGGGAATCGAACCGAGGTCCTCCGGCATAGCAGGCAAGCACTTTGCCCGCTGAGCCACCGCGGCCCGCCCCTGCCTGAACATCTTTGACTAGTCATTCCAAATTGTGTGTCTACTCTGAAGTTTAACTTTTTTCCTTTGACTGGGACATATCTTCTTGTTTCTTAGTATGGCTTATATATTTTTTTCTGATTGCCAGGCATCTGATTATCTTGATAGGTTTATTCTGAAGATCAGCTTCTCTCTCTTGCCAAAGGTTTTATTGTTGATTGGTTTTGTGTTTAGGCTCCTCTTTGACACTTGGTGCAAATTATTCTGGACCTTTAGAATTGCCCTTTTTTAACAGATCATATTTTTTCAGCTGTTCTTTATCTGATTCTTGCCTGGCTATACAGCACTGTTTTAAGATTGTTTCATCTCCAGGAGAACATTTCCTTTCCTCTGTTCCTTCTATGGAATCTTTTTTTTTTTTTTTTTAAAGACAGAGAGAAGGAAGGAAGGAAGGAAGGAAGAAAGGGAAACATCTTTAAACCAGAGAGAAGGAAGGAAGGATAGAAGGAAGAAAGGGAAACATCTTTAAACATTTTCTTGTTTTATTGTATTTTGTTTTTCCGTGTTTTGTTACATGGGCTGGGGCTGGGAATCGAACCGAGGTCCTCCGGCATAGCAGGCAAGCACTTTGCCCGCTGAGCCACCGCGGCCCGCCCCCTTCTATGGAATCTTGATCTGTTCTATTTGGTTTTGCTTTGCCTCCACTTTTTTCTTAACTTTCCTTTCACTGCTTCTAGCTGTCTTTGCTTGGAAAGAAAATTCTGGAGTAGAGTCATTCTAGTGAAGATATTCCCAAGTCAATATTTCCCAGCCTAAATAGGGATATGGAATCACAAAGGGGATGCAGCCCAGTTCCAAAGAGTCCTGGTGAGAGGATCAGCAAAGTCACCAAAAAGTCTTTTGAAAGGTCCTCAAAGCTGCACTTCCCAGCTTTCCCAGCAGATGGCACTCTTCATCAAACTGTTTCCCCACAACCTTAAGAGGGCACCACCAACTTCATCACAGTTGATAGTGCAGTTGAAACAATGGTCATGGCAGTCTCTGTCTGGGCAAGCTGAAAACAGTAGCTTAGAGCTGGAACCCAATTATCTAATTTCGCTGATTAAAAGCCATGATCAGGACTTGGCTGCGGCTCCTCTCTTCTTGGTGAAGAGGCTTCCACATCCCTTACTATCTGTAGCAGCCAGTCAGGGACCAGACTGGAGGTGATTCCTCCTAAAGTGATGCATGGGCACCAGCACCTGATGCAGAACAAGTTATTCATACTCCTTTACTGCAGCTTCTCCCCCTCCTCCTCCTCTCCATCCCTGAGTGCTGTACAGTGCTCTCCTGGCCTCTGGATCCTCAGAACAGTTACAGACCATTTTTGCCTGTCCACTAACTGCTTTTCAAGGAGTAGAGAGTCCTGGAGCTCCCTACTCTGCCACATTCGGTGGAAGTTCTCCTTCACCGTATCTTTGTATTTCTGTTTCTCCCAGAAGGATATAATTTAAGGCGTACAGGGACTTTGTCTCATTCACTAGCTGAATCTCCAGAGTCTAGAACAGTGCAACCTGGATGGCAGGAAAATATAATTATATACGAGAAAGGACATCTTGACCTTAATTGTTCTAAATACTAATCTGGTCCGGATTTCCTTTTCCCCTCTCCTTCTCACCCTGGTTTTTACACAGTCTAGAAATCTGAGAGTCTCCTGACTTGGCAGCTGTTTATCTCCCCCTCCACCCTCTTCTCTCCCAGCCCTTAAAACTCCAAGAGGCCTAATTAGCTTACAGGAATACATCCAGAAGTAAGGGATACTAATTTCATCCTCAGTCAATCACTCACCCATTCCACTGATGACCCCCCCTTACTATCTCCCAGTCCTTCTCCTCCGACTATATCCAGACCTTAAAAAGCTTGTAGTGTTTTGTTTCTATGGAGTTGAACTCTACTCTCTCCCCTGAACTAGCAGCCCCTGAATAAAATTAGGGGCTTGCCTGCTTGACATTGCCTTGTGCAGTTTTTTTCTTTAATGTTTACTCATCTGGGGTAAAAATTCCTTGGCCTGTATGAGAACTCAGGTGAGTCCCATGTATTTTTCTGCTTGCTTATAGATCAGTGTTTTAAATTTGCAAATGCAGTCAGAGTTTAGTAGCTAGAATGTTAAGTTCTCTGCATGAATAAAAACAACGAACTTGACTCAGATTTGCCTGTCTATAATTTCTTGACTCAGAATTATTCCAGATTCTGCACAATGAGCTGCAATGTTGCCCTCCGCCAGATTCAGAGCAGATGGAGTGAGGAGTGGTGAAATGATTGGATAGTCCTTATTTGGGGCTCTTTCCAGCTTCATGGGCTTGGCAGATGGTTAAAGTTAACTTTTTCCAGGCTCCATGATTTACTTGTTTTTGTTTTTTGGCTGAGTCATGTTCTCTTGAAATTCCTTGATGTATTTATGATTCTTCATCAGTACATGAGGGGAGGAAGGGATGAGGGGTTTAAGAGTTAACATCTCCAACTTCCTTCTGGTGGCTCAATTGTGAAAAAGAATTGCATCCTTGAAAAACATTTAGCTTCTCACATTTGAAAACTCAGAGTGCAAACCTATCTCATGGCAACAGTCCTCCTTGGATGTATTTTCCAAACAGTTCATTAGTCTTTCTCTTTTCTTCTAGATTTTCCAGGTAGGAGTAGTACCCTCAACTCAAAGGTGCCTTTGACTTTCTCAGACATTAATCAACCCCAGTCCCCATATCTGTAAATTTCAGAGGACACACTTCTGAGATGTGCCACAGAGACCCCGTTCTATGGGCATGAAATGAATTGAAATCCTTGACAGGGTGAAGGGCCACTGAGAGATGATGGCCCTGAGAACAAAAATTTTTTTGTGTACTTCCCATTGATTATTTTGAATTCTTAAAATAAATGAAGTGATTTAAGAATCCTAGAACCAGTTCTCATAGTTATTGTGTTGGTTTGAATCTGTTACGTGTCCCAGAGAAGCCTATGTTCCTCTAACCCATCCCTGTGCATACAGACCCATTGTGGGTGGGGTACTTTTGCTTAAATTGTTTCTATGGAGAGATGACCCATCCCACTCAAGGTGGGTCTTAATCCTTTACTGGAGTCCTTTTTGCGAGGATAAAAGACAGTAAAAGCCCAGAGAGCTTAGACAGGAACACGCTGGGGGAAAACAAGCAAGGACCCACAGAAGCGCAGAGACATTTTGGAGAGAAGGACCAGAAGATGTCGCCATGTACCTTCCCACCTGACAGAGGAACCCCGAAAGCCAACAGCCTTTCCCCAGAGAAGGTATCTCCCTCTTGATGCCTTAATTTGACATTTTCATGACCTCAGAATGTAAATATGTAATCTAATAAAACACCAATGAAAAAGCCAAACCATTTATGCATTCCAGCAGCTTTAGCAAACTGAAAGTGTTATTATTTGAAATATTACATTTTTGTGTGGCAAGTTACTTTGGAATTTCAAATCTCTTCAAACTTGTACCTCAGTGCAAAATTCTATGTTAGCATTCAATTATATATATATTTCTGCTCTGAACTACCAAACTTACTGTGAGAAACTAGCTAATACCCTAGCAAGCATATAGCCACTTTACTGTTACATCTTTGTACAAGGTCTGGACAACTAAATCCAGAGGACATAGGGAATTCTTATTACCATCCTTTGGTGATACTTATTTCTCAATATCAGTACGTATGCAATTGAATTTTGATTTTAAGATAAATAATTCCATGCACTATATTAATACTACTTTAGATGTGAAAAAATCACTTATATCCATTTCAAAGAAGATGTCTACTCTGAGGGATTATCAAAGGCCAAGTAGAGAAAATAGCTACTACTTATAAGAAACCTTCGAATGTGTAAGTGGACACTGAATAATGTGTGAATCAGGTAACAGAAATGAGAAAATTCTGTTTGAAATGCAATGATATAAATTAAATTACATAATAAAATAAAAGGGCTTAATCAGAAACATTTATAAGTACAATGAGTCATTAAACTGCCAAGTATCTGCAAGAGCCAAGACTGCAAAGATATCCTTTGCCCTTTTATAGAATTCTCCAGGGACAAGTCTTATTGGGGAGATTTTAGAAGAAGAAAAAAATCAATAGAGTTTTAAAATTCTGAAGTGATTAATTGGCTGGATTTATATGGTTGTCTTTTTTAAGAATTTAAGGCAAGAGATAAGGAAACTCAATTAAATGATCCCAAGTCTTCAAAATAATAAATATAAACACTCACTGAAACCATGTTTATTGTCATCTTAAGACCATTTCTCTTCCTCTTTTGCTTTACTATATTGACCCAAATATAATTTAAGGCAGCTAGATGATAAGGCCAAATTTGAGGTTAGTTAGCATGTAAATATTTCTGATAATTAGACCCACAAGTGAAAGTAAAAGAAAGTTGGATAATAGGAAATTCTGGACTGGAGTATATCATGTCAGGAAAGGTCTACTTCCACCACAAAAACAAATCAAGCCTTTATATTCCATAGAATAAAAGGCCCTAAAAATTTAAACTTAGTAGTTGTGCAGAGTCACTATGAAAATTGAAAGGCAAAATCAAAGTAAAACAATCAGCATATTCAGTGGTAGCATGAATGAATTTTGATTATTCAGAGGGCAGCTCTGGATAAGCTGTTGCAAATGAAACCATTTTATAGTTGAACACTCATATTTATAAATGAGTCATTCATATCATCATTCATATACAAAGAGAAGTGATATTTCTTAGCACAGGAAAGTCCCAAGGCCTATTTAAGAAGGAAAATAATGAGTTCTCTCAAACAACTATTCTTTTTTTTTTTTTTTATTTTTATTTTTTTTTTAAAGAGAGAGGGAGGAAAGGAAGGAAAGACAGAGAAGGAAGGAAGGGAGGAAGAAAGGGAAACATTTTTAAACATTTTCTTGTTTTATTATATTTTGTTTGTTTGTTTGTTTTTTACATGGGCTGGGGCCGGGAATCGAACCGGGGTCCTCCGGCACGGCAGGCAAGCACTCTTGCCCGCTGAGCCACCGCGGCCCGCCCCTCAAACAACTATTCTTAAGACCAAATCACTCTTTCAAGAATAAAATTACAAATTGTTAATGGTAATGAAGACCTCACTTACAGAGTTACGGCTATTTAATGGTCCATTTTTAAAATGCGGTACTGAATAATTATAATACAAGCATGCCCAATTCCTTGTTACAGAGTGCAGCTAGGCCATCTGCATCCTGACTTTACAAAAGTAGAAGAGGGGATAGGGTGTATACCTTGTATTGTTGATGCCTGGAGGTTGGAGGATCTGAATGAGCTCATATTCCATGTCTGTGAGCTACAAACACAACACATGCTCCCACCGGGCAGACGAAACATCTAGAAATGCCTACAGACATTTAGGGGTTAAATGTTCTCAGTTCATTTTGCTTTCCATAATTTTGAAATCTATACCTGATAAGTTTGAAGTGTATGATAGATAGTGCTTTCCTGTGATCATGCACACTTTCACCTTTACTTCAGAAATCCAGTCCTCTTTCAGAACTGTCTCACTTTCTGGAGCTTCTGCTTTTCCTCCTCTGTTTCAGAGAAGAAATGACCATTTTTCAAGTAGTATCTATGACTATTACAGGAGCCTTCCAAAATCCTATGCCCTGAATCACCAAGGCTGTGCTATGCTAAGTTCAGTCATTCATTATCTTAACTGAGACATTTTTTCCCACATCTGATTTTCAACTCCATCCCGTATATTACATATATACTGTCTCCAGAATGAGCTTCTGATTCAGTCAATTATTGCTGCAATCATGCTGTGTAACAAACAATTTTAAAAAATCACAAAAATCTCAGTGTCATAAAACAACAAGGATTTATACTTACTGTCCACAGCTTGGTTGAGGTGGCTCTGCAAACCTAGGCATCTGCTAGGCCACTCTGTTTAAAGCTGTATGTCTGCCGGGCGCTGGCTCCTCCTTGTTGTTTAGGCTCAGTTTTGCTATTCATATGTTCATTCTGTTGCTAGTCTAAAGAAGAACTACCAGAGGATGCTTTTCTCACCACAAGGACGGAAGTACAAGAAGACAAGCTCCACTATGCAAGCTACTATTTCAAAGCCTAAGAAATTTCAAGTGCTCTCTTTGTCCAAAGTAAATTAAGCCAACTCCAACATTAGTGGGGAGCAAGTATCTCCTGGTTAATTCAGATGACCACACTTTCTTATTTTGGTTACTATTTGTGTGTTAAAAATTACCCAAATATTGATGATTAAAAACAATTTTATTTTGTTCATGATTTCATAAGTCAGGAATTTGGGAAGTGTTTGGCTGCACACATCTTGTTTGGGTATCTCAGTTGTTGTAGTCAGATGATAGCTGAGACTGCAGTCATCTGAAGATTGAGCTGGGCTGGATATCCAAGGCAACTCGTTGGCATGGCTGTTGGTTGATGTTGACTGGCAGCCAAAAACTCAGCTAGGTCCTTGCCTGGAGGGTTTACATGAGGTCTCTTCATCACAGAAGTCATAGGCTAATGCCTTACATGGCAAGAATCCAAACAGAGACAGAGGGAATTGTGGGAGAAGGAAGACGTCAGGGACAGAAAAAGTCTTACTCAACTGGTATCCTTGTGATTGGATCTTGGAACTCTCTGGTCTCAGTGGGTGTTTAATGTAGATGCTCTCTTTTGTGGAGACATTTCAGAGTTTTGGATATTCTTCAGTATTAGAAATGTCTTTCAATTTCCTTTTAAAGAGCTACGCACCTCCTTTGGAATGGGCTCATAATACTCCATTTCCATTGTTTGACTTCTATTAATGGAACTCTTCTTTAGGCTGAGGACACAGCCTCTGGAAGGAAGCTGTTCTAAATGACCTCGTGGTGACCTTCCAAAGGTCCAAATAGGTCTACAGGAAATAAAATCCTCTGCCCTGCTTATTGTAGAGAACACAGCTGGCTTCTATTGCAGCCACCTTGTATCCCTTCATTAAGTTCAGCACAGACTTTCCTCTTTAATTTTCAGACATGGATTAAATACAAGTGCTTAGTGCTTTTCTTAAAATCCAAGCTAGTCAAATGGTACCATTACAGCTGCACTCATCAAGTTTGAGGTAGTGTGGAAGCATCTCTCTCTCCACATCCACTGGGGAAGGTTTAAATGGAAAACAAAGCAGCAGCACTTTGAACACCTTTTCCCAGTGATTCTTTTGGCCTCTTCAACCTTTCATACTCTAAAGGTCATAAAAAAAGTTTTGACCATTTTTATTGACATCTTAGGCAGATGATAAACATTCCCATTGTGGATTGTGGGAATACTTGCCACATATTTTGTTTTGTACTTTGAGGATTCAACTAAAAATGAGGCAAATAAAATTCTAGAAAGCATTTTATTACACTATGTACTCACAACTCACTGTAGCTTTGGAGACACCCTGTATGCACCTTCCAAAACCATATTCCAGTTTCTCTCCTCCTAGAGGTAAACACTATCTTGAAATTTGTATTAAATTTGCTTTCCTTCATAGTTGCATGACTAAGCATTTATTTTATTCCTAATTAACATATTGTTTAGTTTGCTTAGGTCAATTTTGGATATTTTATTTACTTCCTTTACATCACCAGCATCCAGTCTTAATTTCTTTGGCTTTACAATATGCCTTCATATCTGATAGTGCAAGGCCTTCATTGGTTTTCTTCTTTATTCCCCCACTGTTTTTTTTTCATTATTCAGATCTTTATGACTTCTTGAGGACTTTGGAATTTTTATTTAAACTTTAAAATATCCTGATTCAATTTTCTTAAAAATGTTACTGGGATTTTTATTGTGATTGCATTGAATCTATAGATGACGGAGAAAATTGACATTTTAAATTATTGAGGCTTCCAATAATTTATTAGGGCACGTCCCTCCATTTAATTAGGCATTTTGTCTCTCAGCAATATTTTATAGATGTCAGAGAAATTTCTTACACTTAATGACTTCAATTATTCTTAATAACTTCAAATTTCTGATGTTAGTTAAAGCTATTATATACTGCACTTTTTCATTTTTGTTTATAATATTTTTGTAGGTAGATCTTGTATCTAATGATTTCTTCTGTTCCCCAATTAATCTTAATAGAGTTTTTGGGTAGATTCTTTGGAGTTTCCTATGTGCACAATTATGTCACCAGTGAATAATGATGGATTTACTGCTTCCCTTCTAAAATGTATACCTCTAATACCTCTTTGATGCCTTATCACTGGCTAGAACTGCCAGTACAATGTCGACTAGAAGTGGTATTAGTGAATATCCTTGCTTGTCTCCAAACTCAGGGATGCATTTTTAATATTTCACAATTAAGTATGATAATAGTTAAAGCTGTTTTGGGTACCTTTTATTAGAATATAAAAGTCCCTTTGTATTCCTAGTATGCTGAGAGTTTTTGTTTTTTTAAATGGTGAATTTTATCAACTCTTGTCAAAATGAAATAGCAGCCATATTTAGCCATATAGAAGCTGCTAACTTCTCATATTAGCAGCTGAGAAGTCATGTGGCTGGCACCTGATGGTCCCTTGCTCCTGGGCTCCATTGCTTTCAGCCTCTGTTCCTGTGGGGTTTCCTCACTTTGCTTCTCCAGTGCTGGTTTTCATCTCCTGGCTTCCCTTGGCTCTCTCCAGGTTAAAGCTTGCATAACATCTCATGGTGACATCTGCTGGGCTCCAAGCATCTCCAAACATCCTTGTCTTTGTTCTCTGAAGCAACTGTTCTCCAAGCATCTACATCTGCTCTCTCTGTCGGCTCTGTTGATCCTGTTGGCTCTCTGTTGGCTCTGGGGTTTCTGTCTTTCTGACTCTCTCCAAAATGTTTCCTCTTAAAGGACTCCTGTAGACTAATCAAGACCCACTTGGAATGGGTGTAGTCACATCTCCATGGAGATAATCTAATCAAGAGTTACTGACCTACAGTATTGAATTAGGACTAAAAGAATCTGCTGCCTCCACAAGATTGAGTCAGGATTAAAACATGGCTTTTCTGGGGTACATAATATTTTCAAATCAGCACAGGGTCTCAAAAGAAAGTCAATAGGTTTACCAAAGCCATATTTATTTGATACTGCTTTGTATTAGTTATTTATTACTGTATTGCATATTAACCCAAACCTTAGTAACTTAAGACATCAACATTTACTATCTCACAGTAACTGTGAAATTGGGTCAGCAATCTGGGTTTAGCTTAGCAAGGACCTCTGGCCCAAGCTTAGGCTATATCCAAGGCATTGGTCAAAGCTACAGTCATCCCAATGCTTGAATGGGGAGGCTTTGCTCCTAAACTCACTGATGTAGTTGTTGCCAGGCTTCAGGGTTTTTTCAAGCTATTGAACTGAGAGCTTCAGTTCCTCCCTGGGTTTTGTCCTCTCCATAGGACAGCTCACAAAATGGCAACTTGCTTCATTAGAGCAAGTCAGACCGACAAGACAGGGAGTTTGTGCAAAGAAGGTGGAAGTCACGAACTTTTGTAAGTGAAACTTGGAAATGGCAGCCATTATTTTTGCCATATATATTTGCAAGATGCAAAAGAAGCAGATTACACCAGTGCATGAATACCAGGAGGCTGGGATCATTGGGAGCCATTTTAGAAGCATTTTCCACAAAACTCCAGTCTCTATGCCTCCATCACAGGGTGGCTGCTGAAATTGATAATCAGCCCTTTAGTCTCTCTGGTGCTATATTCTACTGGCTTCCTTGTAATCGCTCACTGCATGTGCTCACCCTTAGTGTTATTCAACAACTTGAGGGAAGTGTTTAAAGCAAATATTTGGGCTCCCTGTGCTCAGAAGTTTGTTTTCCAATTTCTAGGTCTTCTGGCAACTGTGAACTCTGACCTGTTGTCTCCTCAGGGCAATAAGGCCATTTCTTTATGTTTGGGACCTATGCCACTACAATACAGCAAACTGCAAAGTGGCTTCAGGGACAAAGATAAATATGGAGTCTACCTTGAGGGTTTCAAAGGTCACAGTCCCTCAATTTCTTTACTACGTCGTTACTCCCTGATATTGTTAAACAGTCTCTCTGCTGCCCTCCTCAACCCTACCTTTATAACTGTTACTAACTTGAAGGAAGGTAGATTCAAGTTTCTCCGTCGTACCCAGACATGGAAACCAAATCTTTATATCCTATTCTCTGTACTTTGTTAGAAACACTAGGCCACACTAGTTCGGCAATTCCCCTTAGGTTTACGGCTGGCATAACACTTGCTTATCTCTTGGATTTCTTTCTTTTTAGTTTTTCAGAAATATTGTTTTCATTCAGTTAGAAATGTGTTCAAAAGATTTTTAATATGTATATATTTTAGTATATTTTATTCAGCATGGTGGTTATATCAATGGAGAGAGTTGTTTAGGTAATTTTAGGTTATCAGATAACTGGAAACATAAATAATACATCTATATTTGGCACTCATGCCATAATTGTGAATATAAAAAGTGAATACAGGGCGGTGCAATGGTAGCTCAGTGGCAGAATTCTCACCTGCCATGCTGGAGACCCAAGTTCAATTCCCAGTGTCTGCCCATGAAAAATAAAAAAATAAAAATAAATAAAAAAGTAAATACATTCATAATGTTACTGTGCTTAATATTCACCAATCTCTCTCTCCTCCTAAATTCCAAGGCCCTCTAATGGCATATACTGCCACACGCTTAAATGTCAGATCTTGCCAGCCAATCCAGCCTCATTTTGAGTGTCTTTTCTTTTCGATAACATAAAATAGCCTGTAGCTCAAACATGCAATGCTGCTTCATAGACCCATGCCGTAATGTTTGTTGCCTCCTTTTCCAGTAGAACTTTGCAATTTTCATTCTCTCCTTTAGCAGAATAGAGCTACTCAGTTCGAGTACCAATACCGGAAGCCTTTCTTGACAACTGTCCAATAAACTTATTCTTCCTTCCTTCTTCTTCTCCCTCCCTTTCTCTCCCTCACTCCCCCTCACCCCCCCATATATATCTTTATCGGTCTAGTCACTGGAATTATAGGTTCTGCACCATGGAATTTCCTGTCTCTTTTCTGTGCATATATTTTTTCTCCTATTATATTTTATGCCCCTTAAAATTACAGGGTGTTTCTTTTACTTTTAATCTCCTACATATAATAAGATTCTGTGCTTTTGATGAGCCATCATTCCATGCTTGTTATACTTAATTACAGAAGTATCATACATAAACCTAATTTACTCAGTTTTAATAATCAGAACTGGAGGTATAGTGCCTGACAATATTTCAATAATTGGGTTTATCTTTTTTAACTTTCTTGCCCATACTTACATAGTGGTGCATTTATACCACTTTATATTAAACATTTGAAATCATTTTTTATCAAATAAAAATTTAGAAAAATAGAAAATCCAGTCATTATATATTCTTTATCAGATCAATGGCAGACTTCTCTAGTGGGCAAGTAAACGTTCAGCTGTCTGGTTAAAATATTTTGCAACATATTCACAGAGCATGAACATCACTTAAAAAGAAATGTAACCCCAGTTCTTTCTATCCCTCTATCCTATATTATCAATAACCCTTTCCTACATGAAAAGGTTAGAAGGGGCATAGCCCAAATACCCCTAAACATTGGGAGAAAGTTCAAAGGGGAAGGTGGAGTTATAACAGAGAAGATAGAATTTAACGAATGAGTGTGACTGCTGAATCATTATATGGATATTTCTTTTAGTTTACTTTGTCTTGGAGTAGTTAAGAGGAAAAACCTAAAATTGTGGAATTGTATCCCATACCAAACACTGAAATCTGTTCTACAACTAATTGTTGTGGTGTGCTTTAAAATTTATTGCTTTTTTATATATATGCTATCTTTCACAATAAAAAAAGAAATGTTACAAGGTATGGAAACATTCCTTACTTCCTTTATTGTCCTAAATGGGACTTCAGAAGAGATGAAATTATATTATCCATGTAGATTAAGAGTTTATTTGCTTTGTTATCACACATAAATTTGGTTAACTCACATTCTGCTTTCATATTTCATAACTAGGTTTACAATAGGCAGCTTATGCCATTCTAGCAGATTTTAAACTATTTTAGCAATCTGACCTTGTATTTGATGCAGAAAGGGTCACTTTCAGGAGGTAGTTTAATCTTGGAATTAACTGATGTGAATTCATTCTAAATTGTTATTTTCTTTACAATTTTTGCTCCTCATGTATCTCTCATAGCAATTCTTAAAATAGGGCAAATATTTTCAATGTATGTTGATTGAATTCTTTCAATCATGACCACATTTTGCATATTTATTCAATGATTCTGAACTTTGTCCAACATCTTTACATTCAGAATGCATAAACGTGACACACACATCCTATGCTCTTTCATAATTACAGTCTATTGAACTTTTTTCATCTGGTATATCTACTTGATTATTCTTAAACCAGTTTGCATTTCTTATCAAATATCTGAGTATGCTGCTCTCTCATCAATATTCTTGATCCATCTTTGTCATTATGGTTCCATTTTAGTCCTTTAGACTATTTGATTGCTTCTGATGTTCATTAGTATCTAATTTCTTCTATTGTTACACATAATTCAGCCATTTTTATACAGCTTAAACTTTCAAAATGTGATTTTAAGTTGAAATTCAGAAATATAAAGTTATCAGTAGTTACCACTTGTTTGTAAATTAACAAGGAAACATTTCATATACTTGCATTGATAAGATGGGATAGTCACATGAAAAATACATGTTCATTTAACTTAAGTGAAGGATATTAGTGTTTTATATAAAATATATATTTTTAATTTTTACAAATCTTTTTCTTTCCCTAGCAATACCAGGTTTTCATTTCTTCAAAGCATAAGAATATATACTTTTTCAATAGTCTCATTTCAGCTTATTAACAAAGTGTTCCTCTCGTACCAATTCCCATCCAACTCCTGCTTATGCTTGATATTATATTAGACCAAGATAGTACAAACTAACGGATGTGAGAAATTATTTTTCATGAAAGTCCTTAATTTATGAAATGAAAGTTGAGGGAAATTATGTTAAACTTTTAGAGAGGCCATTAATTAATTGTATTGTTTCTCTTTACCTGCATGTATTTCTTTTTTTAACCTCAAAATATCACAGAAGTTTACCCTTAAAAATAGGTTATACATTTATAAAACTATAGAAATGTTTACTTAAAAATTTGGCATACAGCATGAAATGAAAAAATTCAACTGAAAATAAACATAATGTCAAGTCAGATGACAACATTTGATATCTTGAAAATGGCATGGTTTTGTGAAATTAAAACCAACCTTTGATTTTCAGAAATGTAGATTCCTGGACTTTAAATGATGAGGCATATAGACAGTAATTACAATAAAATAATCAGTCAAACCAACTGAAGAAAAAAAAAAGCTCAGTTGAACTTCTGTCAGGAGTACAATTTTTGACTACTGCATTGGAATTTTAAATAAAATTCAACCGCTAAAATAAAGGCATAAAGTTTCATATGAACAAATGAAACACCAGTAATAACAACATATGGTTTAGAGATATGTATTAAGAAAATAAGATAAATCAGAGATATGAGATATACAGTGTAGAGTATCTAGTGATTGTAGACACATTTTCAATTGAATTTCACTTTAAACATCTCCCTAAATGAGCTGAAACTTTTCAGATACATGTTATAAAACAAGTTCATCTGTAAGTAATTTAATTTACTTATGTGAAAAAGCTCAGGAGTGTTTTGTGTAACATTAGGTGCCTGAGACATATCACAAAAGCAATTAGATCATACTGGAAACCAGCTGTGCATCAAGTAGATTGCTTTTATCTAAGTGATACAAATCTTGTAGAGTGTGAACAATACTGAGTATAAAATGTAACATTTTAATGATCAAAATAAAAGATGAATAGGATGAACAAGAGAAATGACAAATTTGCAGAGGACATATGCAAGTGGAGGAAATGGAAAATGAAGTGAGACATATTTGCATTGGGTGTAATAAATTGCTCACTTGTTCTGACTAATGATTAGAAAAATTTCTACATCACTTAATTAATTTATCAAATATATGTTTCTAACATAATATTTAGCAACTTTGGGCAAATTTGGAAAGTTCATGTCATATTCTGAAAGAAGGCATACATGATACTATCATAGCCATTCTTTACTAGGAAGTGTTTAGAAGAAAAGAGGTGTGAACGAATGAAGATGGAAGCATAGAGAAAGAGAAAATCAGGTAATTTTAATGGATAGTCCTGACTGATAAAACAGAAGTTCAGACAAACTGGCTCACATTATTCAGACTGAATACAAACATACTAGAGTCACAAATAAATGTTGAATGAATTAATGTTTTCCTGTATAATCTTATCACTGTAGGAGAAGTAAGTCTAAGGCCAAAGAAGAAAAAAGAATAACCAATAATATCACAGTTTTCTCAATATTTTTAAGAAAAACATGACATTAATTTTCTAATATGCCACTTAATACTACCATATATGTCTTACTAATAAGACCTTATATTTTCATGCCTGAAACTGTTGAACTGTGTGCCAGTGCCCTTGATTCCTAAAGATGACTGTATAACTTACAGTATGGCTTTTGCAGTGTGAGCATGTGATTGTGAAAACCTTGTGCCCGACATTCCCTTTGTCCAGGGTATGGACAGATGAATAAAAAATAAGGACACAGGGCGGGCCACGGTGGCTCAGCAGGTAAGAATGCTTGTCTGCCAAGCCCGAGGACCCGGGTTCGTTTCCCGGTGCCTGCCCATGTAAAAAAATAAATTAATTAAAAAAAAATAAAATAAAATAAGGACACAAAATGGATGAATAACGAGAAGGTGGGGACAAGGGGCAACAAAAAAGAATTGGGTGGATTGAAACGCTGGTGGTCGGCGGGAGGGAGGGGTGAGAGGGGTGGGGGATATGAGTCTTTTCTTTTTTCTTCTTTTCCTGGAGTGATGAAAATATTTTAAGGATAATCATGGTGATGTAAGCCATTGATTATATACTTTGGATAGACTGTATGTGTGTGAAGCTATCTTAATAAAAATATTTTTTTTAAAAGAAGACTATGCTTTCAAATTATTCCAGATTTTGTCAGGCTTCAAGAGTTCAATTGCAAAGTCAACTTGATTATAAACAACCACATCAACAATGAAAATGAAGTGTTATTTCCCATTTTAAATTATTTATAATTGCTACCATTTCTTGACCATTTACTCTGTGCAAAGCCATTTGCTAATCATATTACATTTACTGTCATTTTAGCAATTCAGTCAACTTTTTTAAGATGTAAATTGAATTTTTTTTGGCTTTTTTGTAAATTGAATTTTAATGGCAACATTTAAGACATGACATTTCAATGTTGTCACATAGTCCTATGAATTATATTACTTATTGTTTTTAAAGTTCATTTAAAATGTATGTAAATGTAAGAAGATGTTAATAAGATTAATTATTAATTCAATGCCTAGGAGGCAATGGGTAATTAAACAAACCAGATGGTAAAAATTAATAAGTTCTCTTTACAAACATAAATATTTTTAAAATATCCTTAATTGTCAGTAGTTGAAATGTAATTCTTATTAGAATATTGTAGTTAGCATTATGGAACATCTTAAAAGACCATTTAAAACTTCAACAATAATGAAAATGCCAAATTATATTTTCTAAAATAAAACAAGGAAGCCAAAATTTTATATGACTAGCCCAATTGTAATTCAGAGTTTATCAATGATAAAAAGAAAGAAGTATACAGAAAGCAAATATCTTGTTTTAGTTCTCCTGAGCTGCTATTAGAAATACTACACAATGGGTTGGCTTAGTCAGCAGTATTTATTGGCTCATGGTTTTGAGGCTAGAAGTCCAAAATCAAGGTATTAGCAAGGTGATGCCTTCTCTCCAAAGTCTGAGCATTCAGGTGCTGGCTGCTGGTGATTCTTGGGGTTCCTTGACTTGTATATCTGCCTCACATCCCAAGGCAATGCCCTCTCCTTTCTCTTCTGGGTTACAACAAATTCCAACTTTGGGCTCTTCGCTGTGTTCTTCTCTTTCTGTCTGAATTTCTTCTGCTCATAAAGGATTCTCATATTCTGTATTAAGACCCAACCATATTCAATAGGGCTACACATTAACTAAAAATAACACTTTTTAACAGGTCTTATTTATAATGTTTTCACACCCACAAGAATACCGATTAAGATTAAGAGCATGTTTAAATGGAGGCACTGAAATCAATTCACCACATACCTACAATAGTGTTTATCTTTCTTAAAAGACACAGTTATACAAACATTTAATCTTTTTGTTTTTTTACTGAATAGTGTCACACTATAATGATTTGCATTTGAAATGGTTGAACAGGTGGCCTAACATGTAAAGCATGTCTAAAAGAATGGCAGGCTGGTTCCCAAGAGAAAAAGAAACAAACCCTACTAAGGGCAAGGAAGGTAGCTCAACCAAGCTCCAACTGCAGAATTAATTTAAAAATTTAGACTGCTGAAAGTGGGCTCTGAGCACAGATAAAACTGGAGTAAGGACTAAAGGAACCAGGAGTTTTCAGGCAGGGCTGATGTTAAAATAACAACAACAATAACAACAATAGAGGCTTTTTGAGTTGGTTAGCACAAAGTAATGTAAAAGGGCTGGGTCCCAAGAAAATGGGGCACATAGAGCCCAGGGACACACAGAGTCATATACCAACTCCAGCTTTTGATAGGCAAACCTGGAAAGCTGGGGTCCAGCTCTGAAAATGCCTTTGTCCTTTTTTTTTTTAACTTCTTAATAGCTCCTTAGATAGATCTGTGAGCAGTCTCAGACATCAGCACCACCACAGCAAGGGCAGAATTAAGGCATGCTTGAAAGACAAACTAACTAGTCAGGTGAATGGGGAGGATAATCCCCTAAAGGGTGTTTCTTCTCAAAATAAAGGTGGGTGGTGGGCAGGCCACGGTGGCTCAGCAGGCAAGAATGCTCACCTGCCATGCCAGAGGACCAGGTTCAATTCCTGGTGCCTGCCCATGTTAAAAAAAAAAAAAGGGGGTGGAGTCCAACTCAGTGGCTTGCCCTCCTTTGGGGGGTTCAGAGTCCAAGGACTGAAACACAGAAGAAACTTAAGCCCACCTCCTACCTCAGCCTCTGTCTCAGCCACACCACCCGAAGGGAGAAATTAAAGGCACCACATCACTTTATGTGGGTGGGAAGCTGAAGGCTGAGAAACACCAAAGGCTGGGCAGGATAGGAAAAGCACAGAATCTAGAGACTTCATAGGAAAATCTCATAACTTGCTGTATCTCCCCCTCAGGGAAACTTGATAATGGTTACACTTGTCTCCTGAGGTGTGGGCCTGCCAGGTCTGGAAACATCTGACTGGCATTGATCATATCTGAGGAGAGCCTCCTACTCCTTCTCCTCAAAAAAAAAAAAAAGACTCCATTTAGTTTAGGCAAGTCAAGTGAAAAGAAAAGGAAGGGCTGAAAGATTCTGATCAGTTAAACAGAACCTAACCTATGCCAGAGTTCTAGAATAAGTTGAACTGAATGCCAAAGAACAGAGAGAGAACAAAGCCAACCAACAAGAAAACCCTAGGTAAAAGAGTGAAATGACCTCCAGAATAAACTAATTAAGGAAATCCATGCTTACACACCAGCAAAAAATAACAGGTTATACTAAAAAATTCAAAGATATGGCCCAGTCAAAGGAACAAAACCATTTCAAACAAGATCAAGGAGTTGAAACAACTAATTAAGGATGTTCGAACAGACATGCAAAATCACATCAAAAATCAAATAAACAATTCGAGGAAAGATATAGCAAAAATTGATGAAGGATATAAAGAAAGCATTGGACAAACATAAAGAAGAATTTGAAAATTTGAAAAAAATAACAGAGTTTATGGGAATGAAAGGCACAATAGAAAAGATGAAAAAAATGGAAATCTACAACAACAGATATGAAGAGGCAGAAGAAAGGATTAGTGAACTAAAGGACAGGATATCTGAATTCCTACTCACAAAAGATAGGGAAAAGATTGTAAAAGTATGAGCAGAGTCTCAGAGAATTGAATGACAACATGAAGCACATGAATATACACGTTATGGGTATCCCAGAAGAAGAGAAGGTAAAAGGGGTAGAAAGACTAATGGAGGAAATACTCACTGAAAATTTCCCATCTCTCATGAAGGAAATAAAATTACGGATTCAAGAAGTACACTAATCCCAACAGAATAACTTCAAATAGACCTACTCCAAAATACTAATCAGATTGTCAAATATTAAAGACAAAGAGAATTCTTAAAACAGAAAGAGAAAAGCAATCCATCACATGCAAGGGAAACTCAATAAGACTATGTGTGAATTTCTCAGCAGAAAACATGAGGCAAGAAGGCCATATGAATGTGAAATAGTTGAGATTCTGAAAGAGAAATATTTAAAATTCTGAAAGAGAAATATTTAAGATTCTGAAAGAGAAAAACTGCCAACAAAAAGTTCTATACCCAACAAAATCATCCTTCAAAAACAAGGAAGAATATAAAATATTTTCAGACACTCACTGGGAGAGATTGTGACTAAGAGACTGGCTCTACAAGAAATACTAAAGGGAGCACTATAGGCAGATAGGAAAAGACAGGAAGAGAGGTCTGAGAAGAATGTGAAATGAAGATTATTAGTAAAGGTAAAAAGAGAAAAAAATAAGTTATGACATATAAAATCCAAAAGACAAAATGGTAGAAGAAAGTACTTCATTTACAATAATAACATTAAATGCTAATGGATTAAAATTCCCAATAAAAAAAAACATAGGCTGGCATAGTGGACTATAAAACAGGACCCATCTATATTCTGTATATAAGAGACTCACTTTAGACCCAAGGACAAAAACTGATTGAAAATAAAAGGTTGAAAAAGGATATTTCATGCAAACAACAACCTGAAAAGAGTGGGGGCAGCTATACTAATATCCAATAAATTAGACTTCAATGTAAAAAAATTGAATGAGACAAAGAAGGACATTATGCATTAATAAAAGGAACATGTCATAAAGAAGACATATTAATCATAAGTATTTATGCATCAAGCCATAGTGCACCAAAATACATGAGACAAACACTGACAACACTGAAAGGAAAAGTAGACATTTCTACAATAATAATTGGTGGCTTCAATACACTGCTCCCATTAATGGATAGAACATCTAGACAGAGGATCAATAAGGAAACAGAGATTTTGAATAATACAATAAATGAACTAGACTTTACAGACATTTACAGGTGTATACATGCAATGTACTACTGAGAAGCTGCATGAAGGAATTAAGTTGTGAGGCATGCAATTAAATAAATGAACCTGAGGACAGTCAGAAATGTCAGCAACAAAAAAAGAAATATTTTCATGCCTCACTCATATGGACTAGCTATAATATACAAACTTGGAGATTTAAAATCAAGAGTATGGGTTATCAGGTTGGGGCCTGTTGTAAAGGTTCCTAGAATGTAGTCTCTTATAACAGTTATATCTATTCTAAAGTTGTAACTGATTTATCTAAATTCTGAGATGCTGAGCTATTTGTGTATAACCTTGTCATTCCTTGGAACTTCTGGTACTTGTGTGACACAGGAGACTCAGAGATAGAATCCTGAAGTTATGGAAGTCAGCATTACCCTACAAAGCAACTGTTTAAAGAGCTGAAAAAGTGATCAGATTTCAAGTAGAGATATGAATGAAGCTGATCTGGATATGATTAAGGTTAATCAAAATACAGGATAGAGGATAATGTAGTCTATATTTTAAAACTTGTGAGATTAAAGGAAGAGATTTTCATTTTGTGCAAAATTTACATTTCTGGTAGCACATCATCTAAGTTAACTTGTATGATCAGTTTATTTGAACACCATAATTGCATATAATCTTGAATAAGGAGTGAGATCTTGTTGGTTTGTACAGGTCAGTGTAATGCCCTGATACATCCCAGAGTTATGTGGCAGAGAACAAAAACATTAGGGGACTGAGGAGAAAGGAGGAAATGATAAATTTCCCCATCTGGGGAATTCCTGATATTCTCACCAGTGGTGGGTACAACTAATTTCAGTAGGTTGAGCCCTTGATACTGGGACTCACTCCTATGAAACTTATTCCTGCAAAGGAGAAGCTAAACCTACTTATAATTATGCCTTAGCATGGCCCCCAGAGAACCTCTTCTGATGCTCAGATGTGGGCTCTCTCTCTAAGCCAACTCTGCAGGTGAATTCACTGCCCTCCCTGCTACATGGACATGACTCCCAGGGGTGTAAATCTCTCTGACAATGTGGGACATGACTTCTGAGGTTAAGCCAGGACCCAGCATCATGGGATTGAGAAAGATTTCCTGATCAAAAGGGGCAAGAGAGAAATGAGACAAAATAAAGTTTCAGTGGCTGAGAGATTTCAAACAGAGTCAAGAGCTTGTCCTGGAGGCTATTCTTCTGCATTATATAGATATTCCCTTTTTAGTTCATGGTGTATTGGAGTGGCTAGAGGGAAGGACCTGGAACTGTTGACCTTTATTCCAGTAAACTTAATTCTTGAAAATTTCAAGAACTTCTAACTATACAGCTCTTACAATGTGAACATGTGACTGTGAAAATGGTGTGTCTGATGCTTCCTTTATCAAGAGTATGGACAGATGAATAAAATAAGGACAAAAATAAATAAATAATAGGGGGAAAAGGAGTAAAAAAAATTGGATAGATTACAATACTGGTGGTCAATGAGAGGGAGGGGTAAGGTTTATGGGATGTATGGGTTTCTTCTTTTTATTTCTTGTTCTGGAATTATGCAAATGTTCTAAAAATGATCATGATGATGAATACACAACTATGTGATGACATTGTTAGGTATTGATTTATACTTTACATGGGCTATGTGGTACATGACGATATCTTGATAAAAATATCTAAAAAAGGAAAAAACTGGAAACAAAACTAAATAATCATTGTTATATGGAATAAAGGAAACTTGTGTTTGTGAATGCATGTTTCCTATATTGATATACAGGTTTAAATACATTTATTAAGAAATTTGAAAAGAAACCATGTGAAACAAACATGAATTTAAAAAGATTGACAATGAACATTTTTTGCTAATCAAGTTTGTAATGAGTAAAAGCAAAATAATTATACTTAGTGCTTGTGATTGAGTAATAACCTTTCATTAGAATTTGAAGAGATAAGATTTCTTTTCTGATGAGGTGACTAAAACTTGTATATGTACATAGTATCCCATCTTTATCAAGTAGACTTTTTTTTTTTTAATTTCAATTTACTAGCATTCTCAACAAAGGAACACAAAAAAGTGTCCCAGTGATTACTTCTGGGTTCCAGGAATATTCTCCTTATCCCACTTAAGTAAAAGTCACCCAATTTCCTCTTAGGAATCAGGATCAGTCACACCAGCCAGTACAGCTATCCCTTAGTCTGCCTGCATATTCAGCACTATGGGAAGCCCAAAATGTCCATGGGCAGTCTCAGCTTCCTATTTAATGTGTCCACATCTGTGTACCTTTGAGAAAATGTTTCTCCCTTAAGGACTAGAACCTTTGAACCAACTGACCAAGTTTCCATGTATGGATAATTGAATTATTTGGTATCAGCAAATAATGGATGACACTGTATGTTGGCCTCTGGTTTGAGGCATACGCCAAATATGTAGTTTGTGTATCCCAGATGACACTATCATTGAGCCTCCTGTAGGTTATTCCTCCATTCCTTTGCCATAAAATGAGTTCCCTGATGGCATGTGGAATGTCAGAGATAAGGATATGGCATAAATGGCAGTGCTGACAGAAATGTTTCAGACAGGAAAGGCAAATCTATATCTAGATACGAGTCCATTCCTCTGAGATAAATCATTGTTCTTACCATAATGTTAATAGACAGCAGGAAAAAACCATCACCATGACTGGTACTACCAATAAAATTGTACCAGATTAGGGGTTCAAAATTTTCCTTTGTTGTCAGTGGACCCTTAATAATGGTAGTTGAAGATCAAGTCTGGTTAGAGAAATTCTATGGTTTGAGCCCGTGCACAGCCTTAGTCCCCGCTACCAAGACTCTTTGTACTGGGCCCTACTATGCAAGCACCTTTGATGGCATCTGACTGAAATTTACAGGATGGGCCATTTTACTCACTTCATTACTGAGTTTCTTCTTTTAACAGGTGCCTTCTGGCCAGTATGTAATGGGACACAATTATTCTCATACACTGTGCTCATTCCTAGAAGTCTATTCACATACTTCTTCCCCAGATCACTTTGGCTCCTATCTGTCTTTCAATCTTGTAAAGATTGTCATTTCATCTAGCTATATAGTTCTTTAGAGATCTTATCAGTCTGAGACTGAATCACTGCATAAATCTTTCAGTAGAATTATATAAATTCAAATATCGGTAATCAAGGCAGAATGTGAGCAAATGTTCTAATAGAAGGATAAGCAAAATAAGAACAATAACTAAAGGAGAGATTAAATATATCTAAATGTACTGGGGAAAATCTGAAGGGCAAAGAAACTTCTGAACAGGGTTTGATCAACACTAACATTTTGATGGTGAATATGTTCCTGCTCTTTCCCTGGGCAAGAAAAACATACTCTGGCTTCACAGTGTTCTCTCAACATATGTCTGTTCACATATACAAATCATTTTTTAAAAATTCACAACAGTCTTGGAAGGAGAAGATACATAACACCCACGAACACGGACTCACACACATGCACACATCTGCATAATAGAAATAATAATTCACAGTTACCCAAGATTTAATTAACTAGCCCCTAAAAATCATAATAGAATCTCTGGGCTATATTAAGAAAATAACATTCTTTATAGTTTATGCCATCAAATTGTCAAAATAATATGATTTTCAGCATACCATGGCTGTAAAATAAGAAATGTATGGCCATCAATCATTTCAAAGTCAAGGGTGAAAGTTCCTAATTTTTTAAAGGCCCCAAAAGTCATGTGAATGTTGCCTTCAGAACCTGTGCCTGAGAAAGGTCAGCCCTGTTCTAAAAGTAGAAATACTAAAGTCATGAGTAGGTTCAGAACTTTCGACCTCTTTTCTCTCTTTATAGTAGAAATGCTGAGGTTTTAGGATAAACTTCTCTTAATACAGGAGGACTTCTCCAGGTCAGAAGAAAAGATCAATATTAGAAAGTCAAATAGCATATTTCTCAATTATAATAAAACCTCACACATTTAATACTTCACATTTTAGTGAGTTTGTGATCATTTTACCTTATTACAAATGCCCAATTTATAAATAAAAAATTAGTTAAAAAGATAGCACATTTTAAAATAAAAATATTTAAAATAATCACATAGGGTGGGCCACGGTAGCTTAGCAGGCAAGACTGCTCGCCTGCGATGTCAGAGGATTCAGGTTCGATTCCTGGTGCCTGCCCATGTTGAAAAAAATAAATAAATAAGAAAATAATCACATAAACTATTTAAACCAACATAAAACATTTGCATGTTTTAGAATTTTTCATGTGATAAATTAGACTCTAACTCATCCTGAACTTAAAAAATGAATTTCTGTATACAAAGGAGAAAGGTCAACAATTTGGACTAACAAAGACATTTCAAAATCTGCCCCTGAATTGAAAACTTTTTGAAACTTCTCAGTAGCCATTGATTCCAGTTAGTTTGATTATTGGGAAATATATGATGTGTTTTTAAGATAATCTCAAAATTACTCTTCCCTTAAGTGTTGTCAATGTGCCAATGCACCTGAATATTTCAGGAAAAAATTGTATTTCTTAATATAAGACACTCTGACTCCATTTCTGATGTTTGAATACTGAAATTTTCAGGTCCCCCCATTTCTCCTTCCCCTTCTGTTTCAGTTCTGGGCAAGTCGATAAGAAAGCCTGAGTTGGGACTAGTAGGAATTTTGAACCCTGCAATCCCTTACCTCTTGTGACCCTCACTCTAGCCCTGTGCCCTAATCACAACAAAAGCCAAGAGAGTCTCTTTTCCTGCTCTCAAGCCATTTTTGCACTTGCTTGGGAGCCTTCTCTGCTCTCCCTAGAAAGTCTTCTTATGTGAATAATAAACCTTTCACCAGTCTTGACATATGAACTAAATTTTGGGTGGGAGGTACATCCTGTGACTATAGTACCTATTTATGAATAAAAGCTTTTGTGTACTCTATAAACATTCTTCTATTAATTTGATTAGGCTATAGCTTATTTTGCTGTATTGGTATTAATTATCTTTATATATGGCCACTAATTACTTAGTCTTATAATGAAAACTAGATTTAAGTTAATAAGGAATAGTTTTTAATTAAAATGGCATGAAAAAATTTAAAGGTCGTTTTCCAGTGTGCTGGTTTGAAAGAAAGTATGCCCCCTAGAAAATCCATGTTTTAACCAAAATCCAATATCATAAAGGTAGAATAATCCTTGTTCAATACTGTATGTTTGAAAGTGTGATTGGATCATCTCCTTGGATGATGTGATTTAGTTAAGAGTGATTGTTAAGGGATTAACAATCCCTTAATCCCTGGATTAAGGGATGACATGTCTCCACCCATTTGGGTGGGTCTTGATTGGTTTATTGGAGTCCTATAAAAGAGGAAATATTTTGGAGAATGGGTGATTCAGAGAGAGCAACACTATGAAGCAGAGAGTCCACCAACCAGCAACCTTTGGAGATGAAGAAGAAAAATGCCTCCTGGGGAGCTTCATGCAACAGGAAGCCAGGAGAGAAAGTTAGCAGATGACACCGTATTCTCCATGTGCCCTTTCAGCCGAGAGAGAAGCCCTGACGATGTTCGCCATGTGCCTTCTCACTTGAGACAGAAACCCTGAGCTTCATCGGTCTTCTTGAACCAAGGTATCTTTCCCTGGATGCCTTTGATTGGACATTTCTATAGACTTGCTTTAACTGGGACATTTTCTTGGCCTTGGAACTATAAACTAGCAACTCATTAAATTCCCCCTTTTAAAAGCCGTTCTGTTTCTGGTATATTGCATTCCAGCAGCTAGCAAACTAGAACATCCAGTATAATTTTAAATAACAATATAAAATAAATTCATTAGAGAGAACAATACACAGCTCATGACACATACTGACTTCATGGAACATCATACTTCAAAACAGTAATTAAGAAAAAAAAGTCTGGCATTATAGTGATATACATTTGTAATATCAAAAAATAAATTAATAAACTGAGACAACTCCGCAAAGAGGCATTATTTAAAATAACTGTTAGCTGAAAGAGTTGAATTAAACAATCTTTGAGATCCTTCTTGGTTATACATTCTATTGTTGTAATATGAAAAATTTCTGCAGATTTGGTCATTTTTTATTTACTCCATTTTCCCTCAAAACATTAAATACTAACATTTGTGCGTAAACCCTAGGTGAGTTGTGAGAATACACAGATGAATGAAATACTATTCATGATGTCAATGAAAACTCTTCCCCCTTCTATTGTACAGGTTAGTGAATTCTTTTGCATGGTCTTTGTAGCTGCAGGACACACACATGCACATTGAAGCTCAAGAAGAGCTGCCCTAAAATAGCGAGGCCCATTTCTCAGCCCCAGTTTTCCACATAAAGCAAGCACTGTCCTTCCTTTGACTCTTTACCCTGTACCATACCATTTCCTAAACTATAGTGGTATTATCTTGTACTTTAATGTCCATATAAATTCCCTAGATATTTTGTTAATATATAGATACTGATTCAGTAAGCTAGGAGTGGGATCTGCAAGTTTATTTTCCTAACATGTGTCCAATGTTGATGTAGCTGGCTCAATGGCAGAAGCATTTTAGGAAGGGAAACTCTCCTTTCAAATCAAATTTTATAAGAAATCATAACATATAATCTAGAGAAAAAAACAGTAACAGTTTTTTTTAAGCAGTTGCAATCTTTTTGGTGGGCAGAAATGTTTCCTTTAATGGTGATCTTTCATTTTATGCTTATGACCCCACATATACATCTCTATCCAAACATCTCCAATAAGATGTTGATTCATATCCAACATCTCGCATTTTAAGAGGTTCAAGGTGAAGTTCCTGAGTCTCCACATTATCCAAGTTGTTCCCAGCTCTATTTTTTTTTAAGTAAATCTAACATCAGTTCCATTTCCCCAATAGAAAGTCCTTGGATATTGATTTCTTCCTTTACCTCTTTCATTACTTTCAAATAATTACCAAATCTTGTTTACTCTATCCTCATATATCTTTATTACTCACTTTAATTCAAGCCAATGTTCTCTCCTGCCTAGACTGCTGTATCAACATTCTATCTCCTCTCTCTGCTTCTATTTTTGCCGTCAGTTACATATTTTCTATATGGAAGCAGAAGTCATTTTCTATAAAGGCTTCCTATAGTTCTTAAAATAAAACTCAAAATCATAATTATAACTTAAACTGCTTAAACAATTTGTCCCCTATTTATTTTTATACCAACTAATATAAATTCTCTTCCTTGATTTACCAGATTAAATAATTTAGATTTTCAATGCCTCAAATATGTCAAATGTACAAAATGACCCACCAATCTTCATAAAGGATTTAAATTTCCATCTCTGGGAAGCCGATTGTACAAACTACAGTGGAGAACCACTCCATATCAATTTTTAGGGCAATGGTCATAAAAAAAAAATACTTGGAGACACATTCCTTTGGAAACTAGCAAGCTTGGTGAAAGGTGGACCAACTTCTGATTATACTGGCAAATTCAATGAATAGTCTGGTTAGGCCCCCATAGGCATCTAGCTTACTTAGGCCTTTAGTTTTACCACATTGAGAAGTGTTTTCCAATTGTGTTGTGGTCTTCTACTATGTGCTTCAATATTGCCTATGGTGCTTGTTAAAATGCATTTCCTTGGGACACACCTCCACAGAGCCTATTTGGGGGTGTTTTAGTTAGTAAGCTGCCAGAATGCAATATACCAGAACTGGAATGGCTTTTAAAAAGGTTAATTTAATAAGTTACAAGTTCCCAGTTCTAAGCCTATAAAAATGTCCAACTAAGGCATCCAGGTAAAAATACCTCAATTCAAGGAAGACCAATTGGTAAGGAATACCTCTATCAGCTGGGTAGACATGTGGCTGGGAACTGTGAGCCCCTTGCTCCTGGGCTCCATTGCTTTCAGTCTCATTCCTGTGGGGGGTTCTCACTTTGCTCCTCTAGCAATGGCTTTCATCTTTTGGCTTCCCTTGACTGTCTCCAGATTCTGGCTTGTTTAACATCTCATGACAATGTCTGCTGGGTACCAAGCACCTCCTAACATGTGTGTCTCTGTTCTTTAAGTGTTGGCATCTGTGTCAGCTCTGGGTTCTGTAGTTTCTGTCAGCTCTGCTCTCTGTTGGCTCTTGCTCTCTCCAATATGTTTTCTCTTTTAAAGGCTTCCAACAAGCTAATCAAATACCATTTGGAATCAGTGGAGTCACATCTCCATCTCATCAAAGATCACATCCACAATTGGGTGTGTCACATCTCTGTGGAGATAATCTAATCAAAAGTTTCCAACTTACAGTATTGAATCAGGATTCAAGGAATAGCTGCCATTTTAGAATTGGATCAGGATTAAAACATGGCTTTTCTGGGGCACATAATAGATTTAAACCAGCAAAGGAAGTTTGGTTGTGGCCCTGGAAGGTGCATTTTAGTGATCTGCCCAGGAATTTAGACACACTAAAGCATTAGGACCTCTAACTAAGAAGAAATCATCCTTTCACGTATAATCTCAGCTCAAGATTATAATTTTATTGCCAAAAAGTCCACAAGCCCTTCACATAAACAGAACCTTAGAAAAATTGCACTTGTTACACTGCTTCACCTGGGATTTTTAATATATGAAACTAGATTATCCAGAAGCACTCTTAAATTCCAGCACCTAATATGAATATTTGTTTATTTCTAATTGTATGTATTGATGCAAAATGTTTTTCCCCTTTGCTGAAAGAATAGGAGACCCAAGAACAGTCTCTCAGCCTGTAGGAAAGTGGATGTCAAAGAATCATAAAGTTTCTAATTTTAAAAGGAACTGTGAAATATATTATTAATATGAGGGACATTTATTAAATGTTTATTCTATGCATTAGCTTATTTATTCCTGCATAAGCCCCCTGATAAAGTCATTATTATTATAACTATTTTATAGATTAAAGAACTAAGAGAGAAAAAAGTTATGCTAATTTTCCAAGTTTATATAGTTATACTTAGTGGATGCTGGGAATTCAAAGTCCAATCTCTTAACCTTCACAATTTATTCTTGGATCTTCTGTTATCTCAGGGGTCATTTTAGAAAATACAGAACTCTCTTGAGATCGCCCAAAATAAGGATTTACATCAAGAAAGTTACTACGAAAGTCAATATTACTGAATTCCCTGAACTCCCTGAAAGGACATTTTTCATCCCTAGAGAAGTTACTCTCTTTAGAGCAAGCAAGTTGCTGATTTGAAATGTCATTAACATTTTTGATTTGTATTCCAAGCCTTGTTGATTTAGGAATTAGAAGTTTTTAAAAATGCCATTAAAAACCTAAATCTGTGCCAACTTAACGTGGAGAGTTTTGGTTTATAAAAATGGGTCTTATGCTCACAAAAGCCATCATGGGGAGAGCTTAGAAGATATGCTGAAGGCCATATGTGACAAGTGAATTAACTGGGAAATTAGTACAAATATGACCAAGATTTGAATGGCAACAATTATGAGCTATGAGGTAAAAAATGGAGTCAAAAGTTATGTATAAAAGAGACAAAACCCTAACCAGAAGTGGTTAAAAAATTGAGTAGGAGATTGGAAGTGAGAGGTCTGGAATGAAATAGGCAGAGAAAGGAAAGGTGTAGATAAGAATATTTTTATAATGAGTCTTGGAACAATGGATTCTGAAGTTTACTCATACTCTTTGCCTCTCTCACCAAAGTGAGGTGGGGAATTAGAGAGAAAGCTTCCTATTAAAAACTTTATGCAATTTTTAGTCCACTATTCTTACAAAAATGAAGCTCAAATGTTCAAGGTAATTTACTATATATTAAACTTTAAAATTTGTAAAATGCATATAGGACATATCTAAGGCTGCACACAATTTTATTTTAATAAGCACAGGATGTTTCATATTAAAATGAATAATTCTGAAGGCCATATTAAGTGAAATTTTTACTGTAGTTGTGAATTACAAAGATTTCAATTGCAACATATAAAGGCTAATTTTCTAGGCTCTAATTTTTAAGAATTACAATCAGCTGAATCTAATTGACATAATTATCCCTGAACAGATAGTTTTAAATTGTTTATTTGGATCATAGCTGATGTGAGCAATGGAAAGAGGAAAGAGTAGTTATTTTCATGAGTTCAGATTTTAGGCTTTATGAAGCTGCACTGAAACTATTAAGGGTTACATTTCCAAAACGATAACTTGCAACAAACTAGAATTTAAGGCAGAAAGTATAATGAATCATTCTACATTTTTATCTGGCATTATTCTAGGTTACCCCCAATGAAGAAGTATGGAAAGGCTTTACTTAATTTTAAATTTAGTTGCACATGGGGGTTTTGAAGACAATGTTTTTGATGATAACGATGTTTATAGTGACAACTGAAAGGATGAATAAAATTAAAGATGAAACAGGTGGTTATTAGACTTTAATTTTTTGCAAAAGAAAATTTTGCCACATCAATCTAAAAATAAATGACTTAATGAACAAATGCAATTTCTACTTTAGTCTCAGTCTTTTAATTAAATTTTTGCCTTCAACAGAGAATGGAAATACATAAGACTATATCACATCTGTGCTGAATGATTAAAAATATTTCTGAACAACTTGACCCAGACATACAATACAGTGGCAGTACTTGCTTCTTCTTTTTTTTTTCCTTTGTAAGGAATGATTTAAAAATACTTGTGCAGAGTACTTTAATCCAAAATGCTATAAAGACAAAGATGAACAGAACATATCCCATAACATTAAATATATATATACATTTTTTGCCCTCTCAGTTTTTTTTTTTTTACTTAGTCAGATGCAGTGGGACATCTGACTAGCATGAACTCTATTGAGAGATTTCCCTACCATCTGGCTTCTTGTTGGGCTTCTCCCATGGGAGTTGCATAGCGGGAAATTGAAGCGCATTAGAAGAATGAAGTTGGAGTATTGTCCTTCAGTCACCCTTTCCACCAGGTCACGTTGGATTGTCTATATCTGAGTACAAAACATCTGAGATCACTTCAGTGATCCTTGGCAAACAACTTTCTCTCCAGCTTCTTATGAATACTTCCCCCACCTTATATCATTGTTCTCCTCAAGTTAATGCACAATTCCTTGTGGTTTTCCCTACAAGACAAACAGTATCATTACTAACCTCTTATAAATGATCAAATTTTAATATTGTATTTGCATCAGTGAACACTTAAATACCAGCTGAAGAGAAAATTAGTGAACTGGAATATAGATCTGAAGAACCCACACAGAATGCTGCATATTCTGCACAGAGGAAGAGAGAAACTATATAAAACAGAAGTTAAATTCCATGTAACATACAGAGAAAATGTTAATGTAGATTCAGCTGAATTGTAGAAGAATAAAGAAAAATATTTTGAGACTTTAGTTAAATAGATAGTAGCTCAGGATTTTACATCACTTAAAAAAAAACACAGAAATTCTAAGAAAAATAAGTAAAACAAAATCCACACATAGACCCATTAAGGTAAAACTGTGGAAAAACAAATACAAAGATAAAGCTCCTGGAGGGGGATGTAGGGAGGAAGCTAGAGGGAAAACTATAGATTCCCGGAAAGACTGGCAGTAGATAGTTGAATAGCAACAATGGAAGGCCAAACAAATAACATGGGCTGATAATTTCAGAGGTCAGAGATTAAATTCATGCCAACCAATATATACCTAAATAAATTCTTTTCCAAGAACAGGAGAGAAGCAAAAGGCAATTTCAGACATAATATAACATAGAGCTCACTTCCAACAGATGCTCACTAAAGGAAATTTTAAAGAATGAAATGTCAGGAGAATGAAATCATTCTATATGGAAAATATGAAATGCAAGAGGCAATGGTGAGCATTAGTATTATAAGAGTAAATCTGAAAGTCAATAGGATTGTACAAAATGATGATAATATCTATTTTTGAAGATTAGGTAAAAAAACCATATTTCTGGTACAGGTTTTGCAAAAGTTCATGTTATATTTTTACTTAACAAAGTGTTGAAAATGGCTCTCTATAAGTAGTTCTTTTCAGGATAAGCATGTTTGTTTTGTTCCCATTTGTTTTATTTTTAGTTTGTCTTACAATTTATTTTCAACTTTATTTTAGGTGATATGTGTGTTTTTCTTTTTTGATTTCTGTCTGAGATATTTCAGTCCTGGATTTGAACCAAAAAGTAGTTTGAGAACAAAGATCTTGGTTTCTTATCTTTGTGTGCATTCAAAAGTATTTAAGATCAAAATTAAATTATGTCTTCCATCATGCTAAAAATTGCAAGACTCACAAAACAAATCCAAAATTCAATTACTTATAAGTGAGCTTTAAAAACCAGTGTTTCAGGACACAAGTCTGCCTAGAGACTTTTAGCTTCTTTTGCTGTTGCTGTTGTTGGTCTAACTTTGTATTCAAATACTTTTAATAGACATTAACTCTCCACTTAGCCATCATGTATAGAACTCCCTTTTGTTTCATCTCTGGTCACTTCATACTTTATATTACCTACCTGATAGTTGAATGTATTTGAGTTCTTGATTACTGATGTGTAAAATGATCACTGCCTGATGTATTTGTATTCCAGTGTAAAATCTCTGAAAATTCCATAATTGTAATTTAAGTTTTCTAGAAAAGCAGAAGGTGTCATATTATTATTCTAAGAGTTGTTTAAGGCATAGATTTTAATTGTTGATGTATGGTCAAGGACTGATTATTTAGTCCCTTTTAGTCTCCTTCCCAACTGCAAGATAAGTATAATAATAATTGCCCTATCCATTTCCAATTAGTCTGCTGTGCAGATCTAAATGGTCGATTTTATTTTCTTTTAAAAGTTAAACATAGTCCATCTCTCCATAGGGGACTATCTAAAAGAGACAAATTCATATCCATACACAGACATTCTTGTTATCCTTTTTCCAAAAATGAAAGTAGTGTCAATGAAGTTCTAGGTAATATATATCTTAATCACTTTACTAGCTAATTTATATTAATAATTGTTAGCATTTATTGAGTCCTCGTTCAATACTAAGTTCACTAGTTGTCCTACCTTCTTTAATTCTTACAACATTATGAGGTACATATCATTGTTACTGCCACTCTATATTAAACCTTAAGAGTCTTGTCCACAGAAACGCAGAAAATAATTAAGCTGAGATTCACCATGGGCTATTTCATTCTACACACAATTTCTTAAACATAATATTCTATTTTCTCCTTAACATAAAGAAATTCACCTAACCTCTGCAGAACAGGTCTTTAGAGAGGGGAGCCTGATTTAAGTGCTCTTCAGATGGTTTCTTCCACATAACCCTTAGTCATTCATCTGATGATTTTCACCCATTACCTTGAAGGTGCTTTGGGCAATACACAGGCCACAGGAATGGATTTAGAAAACATATAGTCTTATATCCTCCATGGTCTTCCCTAACTTAGTTCCTAATACTCTGGATACATATTAAAGATGCAAAGTCTGAAATTTTCTACATACCATATTTATGCACATGGTTTATTTACACAACGTCAAAATTTTCCTGCAACTTCTCTCCTAGAATATGTTCTATTTAATGACTATTGATAAAATATGATGGTCTCATTAGGTTCTTCCTTCATTAATTAATTAAATAATTAAGTATTTCTCATTGTGTCTTGTCATCACCTCAATCTCTCTATATAAATACTGTATATTGGGACCAAAATGATTTTTCCCTCCTGTTTGCCCCAATCCTTTAATCAGACAGTTAATGTTCCACTATCTCAGACATGAAATATTTTCATTATGCTTAATTCATTCTGTTTCTGCAAACACATTTTCACAATTGTCCCTTAGAATTGCTCATTCACTTTCCTTCCCACTCATCATCCCCAGAGATATTATCAGCCATGGTTACCCTCATATCCCTGAACATCTTTTGTTTTTATGTATTAATTCTCTCCTAACTAAGCAAGACTTGTCTGCATTATTAAAGCTCACCTGGTATCAGTGATCACTAAATAACAGGGTACCCCAGACACAGTATCCACTATGCCTAAGAGATGGGTCCCTGAGAGCAATTGGATGGTCTAGGCATAAAATTCAGAGGAGAAAAGCTGCTCAAATCTCTTTCCCCAAATGGTCAGTATAACAGCTTCCAATCTGGTGGACAGGGCACACTGGGAATAAATCCAAGTTCTTAGGAACTAACTAGTGGTGGAAATAATTTTTAAAAATGTTTCCATATAAGGCAGAAAATAAAGCCATGCATGACAATGGGGATAAAACATTTATACTTGGGGAAGAGAATTGCCAATGTTGCTCCTTGATTAAATACACTTTCTGTGAATATAATTTCAAAGATTTCTTATAATGTATGACAGAATACATTTCCCTTTGCAACCTTTTTGAGAGAACATAGCTAAATCCCAACATCCACTGAATAAGAAAAACAAGTCTAAAAATAAAGATCACGAGATTACATGGAAAAAGGAAGTTATGCTTTAGATTCTCATGGGAATGTTTCTGTTCTCAGTTGGATCTCCTTTGAGAAGAATTTAATTATTAAAGTGACAGAGAACAACTCTGTGCTTAGAAAAATAACTACCTAAATTCTGTCAAAGATGAGGGATTTCCCTGTAATAGCAGTTATTAACTTTGACTTGTTAACATGAACATTCTGGAATTAACTTTCGGTTGATTGTATACGCTCAAAGATAGTCAGCCAATAATGAATAAATGACAGCTGAAATACCTACTATAGGCTAAGTGCAATGCTATGAATTAGAGGAATGTAATTTATTTAAGAAATTGATTTCAGTAATATTTTCAATTTTGCTTCGTATTACACTAAGTTGCTAAAAACAGCTTGAGTTGTTCAATTTGGAGGAGATAGATCTTAAAGAGAAGCGAAAGGATGGTGGTATAGAAAGAACACTGAGACTTCACATAAAAGAAATTGTAGCTCAAATTCTAGCTTCCACTTACTGAGAGTATTTTTTTGGATTAGACACTTAAAATTCCCCCTGAGATCCATTAGAAATGCCAGTGAACTGGGAATAATATGATCTACAATGCCTATTTACAGGGTTGTTAAAATAAGCAGAAATGTTTTAGTTAATATATTTGTAAAATATCCAAAATATTTAAGGTATATTGATTTAAGAAACAATCTAAAAAACAAATGTGGAAAAGTCTATGCAAAGACTTCTCTCTTCTCCAGAGATTACTGAATATGTGGATTTTTTTTTTTCAGAAAATCTTTCTCGTATCAGTTTGCAGTCCAAGCCACACAAGCAAACTTGACTTTGCACTGAAGGTTTATTGATAAGACAAACTGCAAATTCTATCAGCTCTGCTTTTGCTCTCACCAGCCTTAGACTTCTACAGCCAAATCACTAATGGAAATATTCACTTAAAAATACTAAGGGTATCATAAACTTAACATGTCCTAAAACATGTTGCTTCAAATTTCTTCTAATACTGAAATTAAAGCAAACAAGCAAGCAAGCAAAGAAACCCTTAAAACCTCAGCTAATTATATGACTACCAATCTAATCATGCAAATCCAAACTCGGTACTCATCCTGGGTTTATTCTTCCTTTCTCATACTATGTCTCTGGACAGTCTTACTGGTTTGCTGAGATTTATTGGCTAAATATTTCTCAAAATCCTGTTCTATTGCCACTCTAAGTAGACTCTTTCCCAGAGTATTAAGATAGTCTTCTAAAAAGTGCTCCTCCTTCTACTTCTGTGCTCTTACCTCCTACCTCACTCTACCTCCAGACCACGTTCCGAATTACTTTCCACACTGGAACATGCAATCATTATTTCAACTTAAAAAGTCTCTATGGATCCTTCTGCCCTACACGATAATGTCCTTAGCATGCCATGAAAAGCCATCCATGATTTATCTTCATCTTTTAAAGGAGTTCCCAACTCCCACCATTATCCACTCATTCTTTGTTCTCTAGTAATGTAGAGGTATTTTCCGTGCCCCAGATTCGTCGTTCTCCTTCCTATCTTGGCTTTGCTCACGTTGCTCTGTCTGTAATTCCATCTGTCTTGGTTTTCTACGGCTGCTGAAAAAAACGACCACAAACTTAGTGACCTAAAACAACAAATATATATCCAAGATGGATAGAGATATATATTGTTTGCACACACCAGAAAGAACCACCCTGTGGTTGGCTTTGAAAAAATAAGTGTCATATTGTGAGAGGATGAGTGATCAGGGCTGTGTGGTAAGGAACTGAAAGAGGCCCCTGGCTGACAGCGGGCAAAAAAATAAAAAAAGATGTATGTGCGGGGTGGGGGGACGGGGGCACCTGGGTAAAACAACTGCAAGAAGATGAGTTCTATCAACTCTCCAAGGGAACTTCATAGTGGGTACTCACCAGTCCTGCCTCTAATGAGTCTGCAGCCCCAGCTGGCCCCTGCGTTGTAGTCTAGTGAGACCCTGAATTACAAAAACCTGGTTAAGCTGTGCCTAGATTTCTGACCTACAGAAAACTGAAAGATAATAAAATCGGTGTCATTTTTAGCCCACTAAATTTGTGGTAATTTGTTATGCAGCAATAGAAAACTAACACAGGGAACATCATTCTTTGTAAGGTAGAGCTGGCAGAAAGGTAGGGAAGACATTGCATATCTTATAATCATAAAACCGTGGCCTATAGGGCAGGCCACAGTGGCTCAGCAGGCAGAGTTCTCGCCTGCCATGCTGGAGACCCGGGTTCAATTCCCAGTGCCTGCCCATGCCAAAAAACAAACAAACAAAAAAAACAAAGCCATAGTCTATAATACTTAGGATAAACACAAAATTGATAATTCAATCACATTGCCTCCAAATGAGAAAGAAAATAGAGAGATACCTAAAGAAATAGACATGTCTCTCTGCTTGTGAATATAACCAGGGAGCTCATTGATGGGCTTAACTTTTGAAAAATAGTTATGAAGATGCAGGGAAGAAGAGAAAGCCAACTACAAACATATATTGTAACCTGAAAGAATAATGTCAATGTGGTTAAAACACAAGTGATCAAAAGCTTGCAAAAATTCCTGGAAAAAATCTATATTGAATTTGGAAAATAAATGAACAGGGTAAGAGGAGATATGTAGTGGGTGGCAGTGGGCTACAGTGGAAAGGCTGTTTTGGGTTTGTGCCCAACCTGAATATAAAATTTACCTTTGTATGTTTTTAAATGTTCTATTGAAGAAATGAAAATCTTTTTAAAAATAGACACTTATGGAGCAGAACATTTAACCTAGCATAACTTTTCATTGTGAAATGTAACACATACACACACAAAAAAATAAAGTTTAAGTACTTTTTAACAAGTAGTTATAGAACAGATTTCAAAGTTCCAGAATTTCAGGTTTTTCATTCTAGCTGCTCTAAGGCACTGGCAACTAATAAGAAATATCAATCTAATGATTCAGTAGTCATACTTATTGAAATCCTAATTTCTCTGTTATAACTCTTCTTTCTCGTTTGATCCTTCTTTCAATCTTGAATGGTTTATGCCCATTATAACTTTTTCATGCTGAAAAGGGGTGTCAGCCATATGGGATGGGGAGATGGAACTGGTTGAAGTTCTCAGAGAGACTGGTATCTCTGGGTTTCAGGAACTATCTGGCTTAGAAACTATATGAAGGCTTTAGGTTTCTGAAAAGTAACCTTAGTGAGTGAAACATTTATAGGGTCTCAGATAGAGCCCTGGGTGTTCTTTAGCATTAACAGAAATGACATGGGGCTGGAGTTTGGCAAAAAATGACATGGGGCTGGAGTTTGGCAAACCCTGACAATTAGCAACATCTAGCTAAAGCTTGCTTGAAAGTAGCCTCCAGAATAGCCTCTCAACTTTATTTGAAATCTCATAGTAATTGGTACCTTGTTTTCTTACATTTCTTTTACCCCTTTTGGTCAAGAAGGCATTGTTGATCCCATAGTGTCAGGGCCAGGTTCAATCCCATAAGTCATATACCACATTTCCAGGGAGACTCACAACCCTGGATGTCATGTCCCATGTAAGGGGAAGGGTAATGATTTCATTTGCAGAGCTGCTTAGAGAGAGAGCGCGGCCACATCTGAGCAACAAAAGAGGTTATCTGGAAGTAACTCTTAGGCATAATTATACATAGGCTTAGCTTCTCCACCATAGAAATCAATTTGATAAGAAAAGGCCTCAAGATCAAGGGCTTAGCCTATTAACTGGAGAGTACTTAGTGTTTGAGAGAGTATCAGGGGTTAACTCACTGCATTTTAAAAACTTAAAGAATCTAGCTCTTATGGAAGCAAATGTTATGTTGTCACCAAAACCAGTTCCTTTTCTTCCTGGGAGGACAGTTATTTTGCACTTCTCACTTCTCATCCTCTCTTAGAATTTAGCATTACCATGTGACTAAGTTCTAACAACAGATAGTGAACATCTAACTGTCGAGATGAAGGGCACCTCTTCCAGGCTGGCTCACCAAAACCTTTCACACAAGATCCTTCACACTCTTTTCCATCCCACCCTCCTACAGCAAAATTCAGAAAGTAGGTATTGAAGATGTTGAAGTGCAGCTGCCCACCAATCAGGAAAACCCACTCTGTAATCTACATGGGCAATAATTTTATTTCTGCTTGATCCATTATCATTTTGATGTGTGATTGTAACAAACTTCCAAAGAAATCATAATTCTTTTATCATTTAATCCCATGTAACTGTAGGATTAAACTTTAATTCTAAATATTTAGCTTTGAAATATTTTATTCCTAATGGGTTAATGAAAGGAGCTAAGAAAATGTGCATATATTATTCTCACCACATCTGCATTATTCTGCCCTTTGTTAACCAGATTTATAAAAAAACCTTGCACTCACTGGGATTACCAAAGCTCATTCAATCTTCCTGTTAGAGCAGCTGTATAAAAGAAAGGAGAATTTTTGACCAACTGCAAGTGATTAAGAAGAAGCAAACTGAAATTTTAGCTAAATCATTAAATTTTAGGACAACTGAAATAGCTTCAAAGAAGACCACACAAGACTGATACAAATTTGGGTGGAAGGTCCAAAAGGTGAATAGCTGCATCGTTACTACTATTAGCCATTCAGCAATTAGAAAGCCAGCAGGAAAATAAAACCTTATGAAACAATAAATACCTCAAGAATGCTTTAAAAGAGTGAAATAAATACTGAATCATTAGTTTGCAAAGATAATTCCATTTATAAGTATACATGCTGAGAAAACTCAGCAAACCATTCAATTATTGGTCTCATATTTACTTTGAAAATTAGTGAGATGGTAATCGTTTTTCTTTTGCAAAAAAAAAAAAAAAGGCCCACGTAATTTTGTTAATTACTAACATTACATGTTGAATCAGAACATGACACCAAAATGAAAGATTGTCTTTCAAACTATGTTCTAAAACTGATTTAGAAATATGAAGGTTAACTGTCACAGGCCAATACTATTATTGGTGTCAACAAAGCTTTTTATTTACCTGGGCATAATATAAAGGTCTAAATCTTGTTCACCTGCAATACATATATAAATACTATACAAAAATAATATATTGTATGTTACATTGTAACTTCAAACACATTATGTTTCATAAAGATAAAATTGGTTATGTTGGGAATTATGTTCAGTTGCAAATTCTTTTATAGAAGTTATCAAACTTAATCTTTTCCTCAAAATTTAATTAACTTCTATAGTATTTCCATACAACAGCAGTAAATAAAAGTGCACTCTTAAAATTAGACATATAATCCGGAAGAAAGAATCAAGGAAATTACCCATAAAGGAAACGTTAAACATATAAATGTATATATTTATATATATATATAAATATTAGATAAACAGACAGATGTTATATGGAGAGATAGATGTTATAAATGTTAATATAGAGCATATCAAAAGGAGAGAAATGTTTAGAGACATTGAAAATTACCCTGGAGGTTAAAAATTAAACTAATATGAGTTTCAGACAAGAAGAACCCCAAAACAGAGTTGAATAAATTATTAAAGTAATACTGCCAATAAAATTTACTAGAACGGAAAATCTCGAATCCTAGATTTAGGGAGTAGACTGTGCACCTGTAGAACAATGAATGAAAAACATGACAAACACCGAGAAATAACCGAGAATGTTCAGAATGCCATCGACAAAGACAAGCTTCTAAAAATTCCCGGGGAGAGAGTGAGCGAGAAAGAAAGTGAGAGGGGAGCCAAAGGGAAGGATAATAAAAACCCGGGTCATGCCTTAGTTTTCCAAACTGTTCCAACAAAGACCACACACAATGGTGCTGCTTTAAACAGTGAAAATGTATTGGCTGAAGATTTTGTCCACAAAGTCTGTAAGATTCTGGTGATGACTTTCCGGCCATCCTTGGGGCTCCTTAGCTTGCAGCTCCACCTCATGTCGCATGGCCACGTGCTCTCCTTTCTCTTCTGGTTTCCTCGACTTCCTGCTCCTGACTCCTCCCTGTCCCCTCCCCTGGGCTTTCGCTGACTCTGCTTACCGGTTTCTTTCTCTTATGAAGTCTTCAGTAACCTGGATTTAAGGTCCGACCGCATTCAGTTGGGCCACATCTTAATTTAAAATAATATTTCAAGAGACCCTATTTATAATAGGTTCTCACCCCCAGGAATGTGGATTAACGTTAAGAACATGTCTAATATACACACAGACACCCACATATACATATATGGTACCATAAAATATTTAAGTGAGTATTTGTATTTTAGTAGCCACTATCTTAACTTCATAATCTGGTTAGGTAAATGGCCAGGTTAGAAATAATTGCTTGGGAAGTGATTTTTGGAGGATTTGTGACTTTAAAGAAATTGACTCTAATTTCTGGCTGAGACTTGATTTCGCTGTGCTATTGATGGCATGATACATCGCATGAAGTGATTTGGAAGCAGGAAGGGATTGGAAGGAGGCGTGAGCGGGCACAATCGAATGTTCTTTTCTTTTATGCTGGGGAAGTGAGGACACGCCCAGCAGCCATCTCCCAGCCCTCACCTACCCCTCACCCCCTTCTCTATTGTGTACAGATATTTCAGTATGTTTCCATTATGCAGCACGGGGGAGATATTAGGTCTAATGGGGCAGCCTAACCGGAAAGAAAGGGTTATTGGGGCAGGAGCTCTCTTTGGCCAAGGCCCCTTGCCCTGGGGACGGAACAGGCTGGCGATGGGCTATGAAGGGATCTCTTCCTGCTTGTTTGGCCCCTTTGTGCTGTGTAAGTAATAAAGTGGTCATTTTTGAAATGTTTGTTTGTGCCTCCGCCTGTGATCCCATGTCGTACCAGCAACTCTCTCCACAATATATCCTTTACCTAACCTAATATAATGCACAGATGTCCAAACTCTAAATTTAAATATAATAGCTGGTTAAAAATGTGCTTTGTGAGTTTAGTACAACCATTTTTTCCTCAAAATGTTATACTACTCTTTACTGACATCTTTCTATGCTATTACATAAAAGTATCCAGAAGAAATTTTGTCTCAAAAGCGTTTTTCCTTTTTTGTTAGAGCTTGAATTCTTTTAGCTAGCTGGATTATATAAATAGAGGTAAACAAATACCTCAATTCTTATTAAAATGGGAAATTTATTTTGCTATGAATCTACAAATGCACATACCGTGTTAATTATGTCATGGAACTATTTAACATAATCAAAATGTTAAATTCAATCATAAAAAGTCGTTTGTTTGGGCAGAGTTTTCGCCTACTATGCCCGGGAGACCGGGGTTCGATTCCCGGTGTTCTGCCCATGCAAAAAAAAAAAAAAAAAAAAAAAGTCATTGGATTGTTGTTTTCTGTCAATATTTTTCTTCATGCATTTGAGTTTATTTTATACACACACACATATAATATATACTCTATATATGGATGCGCGCTATGTAAATATATGTGTAATGTATTTTATATATTTATATATTTTTCCCTTTTAATCTATTTCTAGTTTAAAGTTCATGCTTACGTTTTTAATACTCAGAATTAGTTTTTCTGCAAGGCATGAGATAGACACTGTTTTTACACATTTTTCTTAATTATATGACATATATAGCACATATTTAAAATTTTGTATTCATAACAAAATCAACTTCTACATACTCAGTTCTTATATTCAAAAATCAACCTATTTTGTTAATAAGCATATTAATTCAGTTGAAATCTAATAGTGGTAAAATATTTCACTTTCTCACTATTTTATCTTCTCACTCTTTCCTCCAAATTTCTTGATTATTCTTGCACATTTTCACTTCCTAAGTCCACTGTCCACATTCAATTAAAGCATTTTTGTTTGACTTTTTATTAGCATTTCATTTTAGTTTTAGATTAATTTGGTAATCATTACCATATTACTACTGGGTCTTCCTATCCACGTCTCTCCATCAATCAAACCTTATTTTATAATCCTCAAAATGCACTAGAGAATTCTCGTCATAGCATATATTCCTTTTCATTTTAGTTTACTGTATTATCTTACTTTCTATTGGAAGAGGACTATATTTCTCTTATGTTTCAGACTGAAAATGTTACCTCCCTCATAAAAAATTTCTCTAAGAATTAGATGAGCTTTATCTGAAAAGCATTTAAAAATCGCCTGTTATATAGTAAACAATTGTGTAGGCTGCTATTATTATTATTGTTTGGAAATATCAATTTTTTATGTTGATCTTTTATGTGGACACCTTACTGAATGGTGTAATATATGCTAATAATTAAGACAATTCAGGTAGGGCGGTGTACTGGTGGCTCAGTGGCAGAATTCCCACCTGCTGTGCCTGAAAATCTGGTTCCGTTCCAGAGACTGCCCCTCTCCTCCCCCCAAAAAAGATAATACAGGTAAGGAAAATATTTCCTGTAGATAGTGACCATTTTGTTTGTTCTTTTTCATGTATACCATTTCTTCCCCTCACTGTGTTGGGCAGGACTGTCAGTTCTATGATAAAAAGTAAGAGGCAGCATTTTCTCATTCAGAGAAAGATTAATAGTAATGATTCTAAAGATATTGCTGTGGATTTTGAAAAAATAAATAGCCTGCATGAAGTTAACAAATCTCCTTCAATTTTTAGGTGGCTTATTTTTAAGTAGCTGCTACATTTAATCAAATGCTTTTCAGAGCATGCTATTCATGGTTTTGTTTTGTTCTGTTTTCCTTGATCTTGGTAATGTATTGAAATATTCTATTATGCTATCTGTTGTTCAATCAACTTGACATTCTTAGAATAAACCCAGGCAGCTCATGGGGTTTGGTTCTTTACATATATATATATATATATATATATTTTTTTTTTTTTGGGGGGGGCTTGATTGCTAATCTGTTTAGCATCTGGGGATCTATTTTTATGAATGACATTTGTCTCTACATTTCTTTGTTCTCTGTCAATGTGAACCATTCCTGTCTGGTTTAGGTGATCAGGTACTCCAGGAATGAAGTGAGAAGTATCTCATCTTTTCAAGGTTCTGGAACAGTTTATGGAACATAATATTTGTTCCTTGATATTTGGTTGAATCTCCTCTCTCCTCTGAATATGAAGTTTTGGGTGGAGAAATTATGCAGCTACTTCTAAAAGAAGCTATAGGGAAATGACAGAAGCTGAAAAGAACTGGTTAACTTGATTTCAGAGAAATAAAATTAAACACATAAAATTATATCGGTGTTGAGTCTGTAGTAGAAAATTATTTTTGTTTGTAAATGGGTGATTTTTTAAGGGAGGTATCAGAAAATTTTAGGTAGTTTAATAATGTGGATATCAGAAAATGGCTTAAATTAATGTTTAGTAGACTTTCCAGGGGCTAAAATAAATGGACACATCTCTTAGAAAAGTTTGTGCAGGATTTCATTTTCTTATTTAAATTTTTAACTTCACTCTACTCCAACAACATCCTCCTTTCTTTTTAGATCTACTTTTAGAATCGAAATGGAAGTAGAGAGGAAGTATACTGAAAGAATCATGTGTCTCAATGCAAAATATTCCTATGTTGCTTTCAATGCCATCCATTTTATGAAGTTATTCCTTCTTATCAATAGATACACCAAACTTCCGAAGACCTTCAATGATAAGTTTCTTGAGAACCATAATAATAGTAGTTCTCTGAAAAAAGAAAAAAACTCAATTCCACAGTGTAATAAATCAGCTGGTAAACATCTTTATTTAAAAAACATTCTTCCTACTTTTAATATATTTGCATGGATTTAAGACAGAGCATAGCTTTTTGTTGTTTGTTTAATTTTTAGAATAAAAAAGGGCATATCTATGTTTTTTCGGCTGTTAACATATAGTGTGCAGATTATGTTCTTGCCTACCCCTTTTCCTTAGTAAATTCTCTCTTTTTATTTTGGAATTGACATTTCTCCCTAATCCTCAATTACTATTTTTCTCCCCCCTTGAAGTCCTACTCATACTTCAGGCTTTACTTATTTTTGAAAACCTTTTAATCTATTGCTCTGCTGTCCTCAGACCTATATCAATGCTCACATTTACCAACAATCATGTTTATTGTAATTTTGTTTCTATATTTCTCTTATAGTAGACTGTGGACTACATGAACACAGAACATTCTTTTTTTAAATCATTAACCTTAAAAACACAAGATTGTTTTAATATATGTAGTAATTTAAGAGTTTGTTAAATGAATGTATTCCATTAAAAAAACAAATAAGAACAAAATGTGTTATTATTCCTGTAATCTTCCCTGCTTGGAAATAGAATTCCTTCACCTGAGCCTCAAAATTTAGTACCAGAGGTTAAAATCTTCTATTTTTGTGCTCTTTTCCCAACTCTCAACCTATATATATATATCCAAAAGGGAAGAGAGAAGAGAAAGAAACTAATGGAAGGACTTGGAATTGTAGGGAAAATTAGTGGAAAGAAACATGAAAAAGTCATAATTTGTAAATTATTTTACCTTTTTAGTTTCAGAATGAGTACATTTGCCAAAATACTCTTTCCAATTTATCTTTTTTATTTTTGTTCCCTAATTCCAACATACTAAAAAAGGAAACATGACAAATTTCTATATATTGCTCTTCAAACAAAATGATTACTTTACTTTTCCCCCCAAGAAATATTACTTTTGTCTATTAGCAAAGAGTAAAATATGGAAAATTACTTATTAAGGGAGACATTCGACAGATGAAACTCCTAGCGCCCATATTTCTGCTTGAGAGCTCATATGATTCAATATTTATTTGCATGGTCATCAACCCTATAGTAATACATCCTAGGTAGCTATTCTATTCCTTCTTTCATTTCTTTTCATAACTGAGTTAATTTATCCCCCCCTCACCTTTCACAGAAGCCCTAGAAGATACAGGCTTACATATTAGTAGATAAAACAAAACTGATCCAAAGTAATTCTTAAAGGGAGGTTTACCATCCTTTAAAAACTTTCTAAAGAAAAGACATCATTTTTCTAGATTCTAGGTGTAGACAGATTCCAGGTACACAAAAATTAAGAACTAGGAGTTCGCTTTTTTTATTAGCTATTGACTTCATAAACTTCACTGTCTAAGTAGTTATTCCAATATTTTAAACACATGAAAAGGAATATGTTGAAAACTACTCTAGGAAAATATTTTTAAGGTTATTATTGGATGGTTGGAGTATGGGTGGAGTTGGCCTGAGAGTGATGAGGCCAGCAATAAGAAGAAAGTTGAAAAACACATGCTTGGCTGAAGTCAGCATAGTATCAGAAGACAGGACCAACCAAGAGGGAACAGAGAACAAAATGAATGATGTGAAGCTTGCTGTGTTGGGTGGTGAAGGAACAGGCAAATCTGGTGAGTGTTGATGTTTACTATTGTGTTATGATTTTATAATATGTATATTTATTGTGATATATGTATTATGATATTATGAAGGCAAAAAGAGTGAGAAACATATTGGTATTACATATGTAATAATAGTAACTATATAGTTATAAGAAGGTATAGCAAGAAAACTCTTTTCAATGTTAATTTTTGGGTCATTATTATGATGTTTAAAATTCATGGGAATGACAGGAAATCCCACCATCACTATCCTACCTATTTCTTACACCCACACACCTGTCCTAGTACCCAATAGTGACCAAACATCTGTTTCCTTGAGTCACTAAGTCTTTTCCCAGGATTGATTCACGGTTTTGAAGGGACTTTTCTGCCCTGTGACTAAGAGTGGAGACACATGTATGGGACCTATGGATTACTTTTTAAATGCAACATACCTGAGGCAAAAGAACTTCAGAAGGGCACACCTCTTTGGATGCCTGGGAATGGAGCAGCAGGTACCCTGCATTTGGAAGCCATGGTTTCTTGACTTTTTTTTAAACCACATTTAGATGGTGGTTGAAGATGTACCAGTAGAACAACCTGCCCCAATGTAACTTTAGCCAGATCCAGGAACCTATTATTTCTTGGAATTTTTAACCTTCTATATCCTTAAGCAAATGCAAATACTTGATAATATTCTTGTCATTTTTGGTACATGGGGTTTGAGAGCCAGATTTAATTTCCTAAGGACAATAAAGAGATATCACAGTTCTTGCTTATTAAGTATAATGAGAAATCTGTTCTTGTTACAAAAGGTAAGTTACCTTATGTATTTGAATTTGTGAATTAATTAGATAGTGATTTGAATGTGCAACACTGTAAGATTAGCCTTTTCTTTCTGGTGACCTAATTATTGAGATTATACAATGGAAATCTTGTTAGCTATTATTTAGACTAGAATTTCATAAATTCCTTAAAGTCTTCATTAATACCAGATAATTTTTTATTTGAAAGACAAAAACCTCAAATCGTATATGACTAAATTATATTCAAACTAAAACAGAAAAGACCCTAAATCCAGCTTGTTTGTTCTGCAGCACTTACAGTAAGGTTTCTTACCAAGCGATTTATTGGAGAATATGCATCTAATTTTGGTAAGTCACTATTATAGACTTTCTCACCTTAAAATGTCAGCATCATAATTAAAGCATTATTAAAATCAGAGTTGTTTATTTATTTATTTTTCCTTTTGGTGCATAGTCCGGGATTTGAACACAGGTCTGCCCTTGGAAGGTGAACATTCTACTACTGAACCACCCACGCACCCAAGAGCATATTTTGACATAATCTTCAGTTTTTACACACTTAAGCATCTTATTTATTCATAGATTTTGGTTACAATTGCAAAAATAGGTATTGGAATTCATGTTGTTTTATAGTAAAATTCTCCTAATTTGATGTTGTTAGATGGATTAGAGAGTTAGATGGTTTCAAAATCTAGAAGTACAAAACCATTAAAACTGGGACCCTACCCACTCCCAAAAATATTGTAGAGAAACAATTTAGAAGTGAATTGGACATCTGTTAAAAGAGAAAGAAAAGTTAATGCTAAAAAAAAAAACCCAAATAACTACAAAAGAAAGCTTATTTTTACTGCAAGCCATACAAAAATAATAGGAAAAAAAAATGCTTTGGTTAAAGACTAGAGCCAAATATTCTATTGTTTGCATAATTTCAGAGAAACTCTAGAACAGATGCCAGGACACCTTGATTTAATCTTAAGAGGATCATTTCACTAACTCTACTATGGATCACTGATCTATTGATTAGAATTTAGCATGGGAAATACTACAGCATAAAATGAGTGGGGAATTTAGCCACAGCTTTGAGCATATTTTTGGCTCTGTAATTAATTAATATAATGGTACTAATATCTTACCTAATTGAAGGTATGGGTATAAACCAGCTTAACTCACAAGTGTTTTATGTTGTTGTTGTTACTTTTACAGGATTAAGACAGAAAAGAGGAAAATTGGGAGAAAAGGCAATATTTTTTTTTTGTTTTAAAATATTTAGGGTGAGAGGAATTTGAAAGCATGTGTGTTTTTTTTCCATGAGATACAGACAAAAATAAATATTTAGCATTAATTCATTAGGTATCATTTTTAGAATGTTTTAGAAAATAATTTAAAGTGTTACATTGTGTTATTCTCTGCATGGATTCACCACAGTACTTCAACCCATATACCATAATGTACCTTTTAAGGCAAGTGCTTAAAATTATTGTAGAAAATAATAAAAGGAAAGAGAAATTCTTTTTGTTTCATTCTCGAGGGCAATGCTGTTCTTCAAAAAGATCAACATTACACAAGACTCAGGACGGAAAAAGTATTGTAGAACTAAAAAACAAACCAAAAAAAAAGACAGCATCAAGAGAGAAAAAAAAAAAAACCTCACTGTTTTAGTTCATAAGCTGCTGAATGCAATATACCAGAAATGAAATAGCTTTTAAAAAGGGAATTTCTTATGTGCAAGTTAACAGTTCTAAGGCCATGAAAATGTCCAAATTAAGGCATCAAGGTAAAGATAGCTTCAAAAAAAAAAAACGGCCGATGGAGTTCGGGGTTCCTCTCTCAGCTGGGAGGGCACATGGTGATATCTGCTAGCTTTATCTCCTCACTTCATAAGGTTTCCCCAGGAGTGTTTTCCTCCTGCTTCAGAGGTCTCTGGTTGTGTGGGCGCTTTTTGTTCTAACCTTTTTCTGAAGTGGTTCCCTCTCAAAGAGCTCCAGTAAGCATCCCCGCCTTGAATGGGTCAAGACGCGTCTCCATGAAAACCATATAGTCCAAAGTTACCACCCCCAATTGGGTGGGTCATATCTCCATGGAAACAATAAAAAAGGTCCCACTCAGCAATATGCAGTAAGAATTAAAGAACATGACTTTTCTGGGGTACCTAATAGCTTCAAACTGGCACAAAACTGATCGTTGAAAAGAAATACAAAAAAAAGATAAATTCCTCTTTTCATTCTTGAGGGCAATGTCTTAATCGAAAAGGTTAACATTACACAAGGAATCAAGAATGAGGAAATATTTTGGAACTAAAAAACAAACTACATGATAGCATCAATTGAAAAAAAAAAGCACCTTAAAATTTTATAACATATAGTTACAAAAACAAATGAAATATTCTCATATTTTTGACTATTACATATTAATGAAATATATAAGACCTGGAGATATTTTGAAAAGACCACAAATGTAAATGTCACCACTGTATGAGAACAAAATGTTGGCCCCCCCAAATGTCTGTTGTATCTTCCTAATGATACTATAAATGTTCTCTTTCTACTATGGGTTACAGAGCATTTGCCAGAATGGGTCATGCTCTTGTGTCAGTATGTAGTTTTTTTATAGAAGTATTTCTTTTATTCAAAATATTGGAGGAAACAGTTACAGAAATTATTTCATTCAGGTACAGAGATTATAGCAGTGAACAAAGGAGACAAATATCCAAGCCCTTATTGTGCTTACATTCTGGAGGTAAGAGTCAGGCAATTAGAAAAAATTTACAATTGAGCTATAAGTTATATCATTCAATGGTAACTGCTCCAAACAAAAATAAAGTAAGACAAGGGGTTGGCATTAATATGGCATGTTAGTTTGTAAGCTGCTGGAATGCAATATAATAGAATTGGAATGGCTTTTATAAGGGGAGTTTAATAAGTTACAAGTTTATAGTTCTAAGCCTATAAAAATGTCCAAACAAATGCATTCAGGGAAAGGTACCTTAATTCAAGAAAGGTCAATGCATCTGGAACCCTCCATCACCTGGGAAGGAACACTGGTCTCTTGCTGGTCTCTTATTCCTGGGCTCCATTTGCTCTCAGCCTCTGTTCCTGTGGGGGTTCCTCACTTTGCTTCTCTGGGACTGGTTTTCATCTTTTGGTTTGCTTTGGCTCTCTCCAGCTCTGGCTTGCCTGACATCTCACGGGAAGGCACACAGCAACATTTCCTGGGCTCCAAGTATCTCCACACATCAGTGTCTCTGTTTACTGAAGCAAATGCTCTCTAAGTATCTAAATCTGCTCTCCCTGTGGGCTCTGAAGTTTCTGTCAGCTCTGCTGCCTCCAAAATGTTTCCTCTTTTAAAGGACTCCAGTAAACTAATCAAAAGCCACCTGGTTTGGGTGGAGTCACATCTCCATCTAATCAAAGGGTTACATGCACAATTGGGCATGCCACATCTCTGTGGAGATAAATTAATCAAAAATTTCTGTCCTACAATATTGAATTAGGATGAAAAGAAATGGCTGCCTCCACAAAATTGAATCAGGATTAAAACATGGCTATACTGAGGTATATAATATTTTCAAAATGACCCATTGGCTGTGTGATAATTTAAAATAGGGTGATCAGGGCAGACTTTCCTGAGAAGGAGACATCTGAACATAGAACTAGAGGCAGTGAGAATTGAGTCATGAAGATATTTGGGGGATTACATTCTGGGCAACAGGAACCAGAATTACCAAAGTTCTGAGATAGGAGCTTTCTGAAAAAAAGTTTGGAGTTTTATGGAGGCCGGTACATGGATTGGAAAGAATGTGACAGAGAATAGTCAGAGAGGGTTTTTTTTTTTTTGAAGGTCAGAGAAATAATAGGGACTAGAGATGGGCACTAACACACATTTTAAAAACCTTTGGCTTTAATACAGGTAAACTAGGAAGCCATTGGAGCAATTTTACCAGAGAAGTGACATCCCCTGATTTAAAGGTTCACTTTTGCTCTTGTGTTGAGAATAGACTATAGCAAGGGAAAGGGGATGGGAATGGAAAAAGCAGAGAGATGATCCAGGAGGTTTTGCAATAATCTAGGGAAGAAATAATAGTGGCTTAGGCTGGAGTGGTACCAGTTGAGGGAAATGATGTCATATTAAAATATATTTTGAAGGTAGAATAAAAAGCAATTTTTAGTAAAATATATGTGTGGTGTTAGAGAGGGAAAGGAATCAAGGATGAATTTGAGTTATGGAGATGTGCAACTAATGGTATGCAGATGCCCTTTAAATAAAGCTTAAACCTGGAAGATGCAGTCTTTGCAGAGAGATCAGGTGCTCAGTTTCAGATATTTTCTGGTTGAAATGTCCACCAGATTTCTACATGAAGATATCCAATAAATTCATGGTTCTGAGTCTGGAGTTAAGGGAAAATAATAATTGATATACAAATAATAATTGATAATAATTTAAATAATTAAATACAAAGGCTTGGGACTGCACAAGACCAGCAAGGTAGTGAGGGTACATGGAGAAAAACTTCAAGAACTGGATCCATGTTTGAAATGTGAAAAGATATGGTGGATGAACAAAAGGAAGCTAAGTTGGAGCAACAGTAAATAAAGAAAAAAACAGAGGAGTGTGTTGCCTTGAAAGCCATGTGAAGGAAGTGAACAATTGCATTAATGCTACTGGGAAGGCACATAAGATCAAGACACAGAACTACCATTAAGTCTAACAAGATGGTCTTGGTAAGTGTGGTATTAGGTAGAGAGCAAAAGACTGATTTTAATAGTTGAAGAGTTTAGGATGAGAGTAGTTGGACCCAGGAAATACAGATGCTTTACTGTAAAGATCACAGAGAAATAGGGCAATAGTTGAAAGGGATCATGAGGTCTGAAGACTTTTTTAATTAGAAGAAATTCAGTATGTGTTTACAATGTGGGGAATGATATTGTAAAGAGGATGAAATTTACCATGTAGCAGAGACAGAATTGCTGGAGCCAGATTTTTTATTAGATGAGTGTAAATGCATTGGTCTTAGCTAGGATTACAGTTACTTCATTCATAGTAATGGGGTGGAAGATAAAGAAATGAACACAAAGGCAAGTAAGTAGGTGGATATGGTGGAGTTCACGTGTAAAGGAAACACATATGAGCAAATATAACAAATACTATTTTGGCTAACAGGAATGAAAAAAAATCATTCCTCATGCTAAAACATGACTGGTTGCATTTGTCAGACTGTAATTTAAATAAGAACCCACTATTTTATTCTGGAATATTTCCATACTGATAACGAATATGCATATTTTTGCAGAATCTGTCTATAATAAGCATTTCTGTTTGGAGGGGAAACAACTAAATCTGGAAATATACGACCCTTGCTCTCAAGTAAGTAAAACAAAACATTTTATTATTTTTTTAAATCATGATTTGAGTAGGATTGAATGAGAGTAAGTGAAAAGTTGACAGTTTTAAAACTGTAGTTTCTTCTCAAGTTTCGCTACTAAAATTTTAAGAGATTACTTTTAGTGCTGTAAATTCCATTCCTTAGCTTCTCTGTGAAATTATATCCAAATTATCTTAAGGATATTCTTAAAATAGTAATGTTAAGCTGCATTCATGATATATTTCTATCAGGTCAGAATATACCTGTCAGAGTTAATAGTTTAATGATTTATTAACCCCGTTTATATTTTCACCAAGTTATGTTTGAAAATAGCAAGTTGTCAGTACAGCATAAGTATGATTGGTTTTGAGTACAAACCTCTCTATCCATTCAAAATCAAATAGATCAAGTAGGATTATACAAATAAGAGACTGAATTGCCAGTTGTTGAAGATTTCCAAACAACTGCATGGGCCAGATATTTTTGTAAATAAAATATCCCCTAAATCTTTTCAGCTAAATCTCATAAATAATTTTTACTGATTTAAATCTAGTACCACTAATCAACAAATATTCAATTTATGAACATCGGTAGAAAATATTGTCTTTTTTTCAATACAAATATGTGGAGATTATTCTAAAAGGCAATTATTATAGCTTATGGTGTTTTCAGAAAAAGCAGAGATTTTTTCTTAGAATAAAATCATATGAATTAGATATAACCTTTCTGTACATTTTACAAATTTAATCACTTTTAATTAATTAAAGAGAGTGGTAAGGGAGAAATAGTGAAACAAATTAAGCCTCAGTTTAGGAAATATTGCTATCTTGATTTTGTGTGGCAGAATTCTGCTTATTGAAATCTCTTCTGGGTAAAATGGGTCTCAATTACCTAAGTATAAAATACAGGGGTCAGATCCCCACCCCCGTTCAATGTGCTTTTTAAAACTTTCAGTCACAGAAAGCAAAATTCTCCCTCACGAGTGAGCTCCACTGGGCCGATGGGTTTGTCATTGTATATGACATCAGTGACAGGTCTTCATTTGCTTTTGCAAAAGCCCTGATCTACAGAATTCGGGAACCACAAACTAGTCATTGTAAAAGGTAAGTATTTTTCATTCCTCTCTCCTTTCCTTTTAGTAAATCATCATATAGCTGTAAGCATCATTAGGAAGAGTTTAATGCCGACTTCCAATTACAAAATTTAACAGCCCTGAACAATTCACCTTACCATTCCACAGGAGATACACATGTAGTAAAAGGAATCAGATGAGAATACTTTATATCCCAGCTGACATAAACAGTTACTTGCCTTGGGTAAATGGCTATTTTATAAGGCAGCTCCTATTGTTAACATGACACTCAATTGCAAAATAATGGTCCTCTGTACACAAGTCAGTTCACTTCCCAACTTTTCCTTTTGTTCCGACAAAAATGTTAAGGATGCTAAGGAAATTCAGATGTATTTCATTTGACATCCTGTGAAATCTAATTCCTAGTTGTTGGGTTGTGCAATCTATCAAAACAAAACAGACTGAATAATCAAACCTTTAACAAATTTGAAGTATGAGAAAACATTTTTTTCTCCACTTCACCTCCTAAAATAAAGAGCTGATCAGTGGTTCCACATTTACTGGCTTGATGCAAGTGACTGTAAATGAATGCATAGCTGTATCTTAAATGATGGCTGCATTATTAGACAGAAGTTTAAACATCTGAGTTTCCAATTTTAGTTTTCCTTATCCTTTTTATTATTATTCACTCCCTTTTAAAGTATTTATTTTTGTTCAATATGTTCATGTAAAGCATTTTTTGTGCTTCTCTCAACTACGGTTTTGCCAATAGAGTCTAAAATAACATTCTAGTCTGGTAGTAGAGAAACATAATATTGTAACTGAAAATTAGTGTGTGTTTGTTTTTTATGTCTATTTAAATTGCTCATTATCAATAAACCAAAGGATAATAATTGATAAAGGGTACCTGCCTGGGGTCAATTGATGTAAATTTTAGGGTTTTTTTCTAGCTGATTGGTCTTAAGTAAGCCCCTTTATTCTCTAGAACTCAAATTCTGACTTTAAAGATGATGATGGCAGGGAAGTAGGGAAGGATGCAATTTTGCTAAGGTCTCTTATAGCTCTAATTTTTTGAACTCCATTGTTTCAGGCAGTAAATGTCTTAGGTGTAAACACCATGACCTAGGCAAGGGACAAGAATAAAGTTTTTAATATTACTCCAAATCAAAAGAACCACTCAAGAATATTTATAAATATATTGAAAATATAAAACCTGTATTTGGCATTTTTCAAGTAATCATGTTAGTTTATTGACTAAATAATTTCTAGGGTATTCTCAGTTATCAGTTCATGGACTGACTAGATGAGTCAAATATGGCATCATTTCATAAAATTATACTTGATATTTGTTACACACCCTTTAAGACATTTTCACTTACCTTTTCTTACTTACCCTTAACAATAATTTTGCCAACCAGAGAGAAAAATAAACTAACTCCCTATCAAGTACAGGTGCTTTCTCCCTTACCATTCACACTGCCTCATGAATGAACTGCCGTTTAGAGGACTCTGGGAACAATATCTTTTTAGATAGCACTGAGAACCATCTGTGTTTAGCCATTTCTTCCCTAGCATAGATAGTACAGTTTCATGTCATTTAAGGGTTGGTGGTTTTACTATATTCTTCCCATGGAATTCTCTTTTAGGAGTGTGCCACTAAAACCAAGGAGGATATATTGATATATGCTGAAGACATCATCTTAAGAAAGAATTATTTTTCTTAAATAAACACAAAAATTGTGCAAGTTCACAAAATTGTAAGATATTCTTTAGAGCATGTTGTAATGGATACTAAAGAAAAAGCGATGGGTATTGAACATTATTTTTTTCTTAGGAAACTTAGATGTAAATTGACTGTTCAATTACAGTAACTATATAAGTACAGAGATGTTAGTCCTTCCCTTCCAATTGATAAGGATAATGAAAACTAATACTTAGTAAGCATCTTTCACTGCCAGGCATGCTAAGTATTAATATATATATATATATATATGTGTGTGTGTGTGTGTGTGTGTGTATCATTTCATTTAATATCTATGAGAATATTGTGTGTTGAGGATTATTTTCCATTTTTTACATGCAAAGAAATTGAGAGTGGGAAATATTGAAATCATGCCTTGGTAGTAAACAGAGCCCGATTTTAACAATAGGTGTGTGCTACTTCAATTCCTGTCCTTTAGGGTCTGCTTACTTGTCTCATTTACTATATTCTACCTAAAATAAATTTTATGAGTAGACAGGAATATGTGTCATTACACATACATGACCATAAGTAATTCACATGCACACGCACACACGTGTTCTTTATTTTTTGCTTCACAGTCTGTTTAATATAAATTTAAAAGAATTGTCTTTAACGTTTAATTTAAAACAGTCTTTCCAAAGCACTGTGCATCTGTATTTCAGAGCTGTGGAGTCAGCAGTGCTTTTAGTTGGCAACAAACAAGATCTCTGTCACGTGCGAGAAGTTGGCTGGGAAGAAGGGCAAAAGCTGGCATTGGATAACCGATGCCAATTCTGTGAACTGTCTGCAGCAGAACAGTCTCTGGAGGTAGAAATGATGTTTATTAGAATTATCAAGGACATCCTGACAAACTTCAAACTCAAAGAAAAGAGACGACCCAGTGGGTCTAAATCAATGGCCAAATTAATCAATAATGTATTTGGAAAGAGAAGGAAATCTGTTTAGTAGACATGTGACCCTAGGGGCTTATTATATAAGTGATAAATATTTACATGGTAATAAGATTTAGTTTTTGTTATGTGATTTAAAAATAATTATCTGGGAGATATGAAATGAATGAACATAAATTACAATATTTATAGTTTCACTTTTGGGTTGTTTGTATACTGTATGCTCATCTTGCCACTTAACCTTTCATTGAAGAATAGCACTCAGTATAAGTATAACCTATTGGTGGATTGCCCTCTAATTTGTCCTGGCAAACAATCTATGCTTATGTAATTTTATTAAAGTATCATTCCATAGGCTGCAGTTTAACTTTATTTCATTTCTTTCTCTTTAATGAAGCATCGTTATATTAATAAAGTTAATATATTATTGTGCTTAATTTATCAATTCCTGAAAGTTCTCAATATATTTAATAGAAATCCATGTATATACTTTTAAATGACTTCACAATAATCCAGTGAGTTAACTGATATTATAGAACTTTTAATTATAGCGTAACTTAGATCTTAAGAAGTCTATGCCTTTCAATGTTTCACGCTGCACTAAATAAAGCAATTATCATATAGCAATTAAGTTACGAGCTAAAATACCTTTTAGGTCAAAAGATTCATTTATTTCAGTTCACCTAGAAATCCATACATCAGAGGGAAGATAAAAAAGAATACTGCTTCTTATATAGATAGCCTTGAAGGCCTTCGTGTTCTGAAAGAGATGTTTTTGTATTAGATGCAGCATTTTAATCCTTCTCAAATGACTTTAGCATTTCCTTTAGAAGACAACAGGTTAGCTGCTGGAACCTCGGCACCACTGCTGCTGCCCTTGCTGAACTTTGCCTGTTGCTGCATTTCAAGTTGAGACCCTCGGCATGTATTCAGCAAAATAGCTGATAATTAAGGTTATGTCTAAGGCAAACCAAAGTGTGAGCATAAACAGTGCTACATATTTGATTGATATAGATGTATAAGAACTTGGGTACCTAGGTGGAAATAGATCTTGACTTAAGAGTGGTAGATTGGGGGGAGGTATAAAAAAACATCAGGCTGGATAGGAGACACATCATTGACATGGGGTGACTCACATGAGTCAGGATTTAAAATTTTAGGAGCAGCATTTAGAGCTGGCCCAAAGCTTTGCTATTCCTTGTCTGAACTTGATGATGCATTAAAACAAAAGTAGTGGAAATAACACAACTGTTTGGTAGTATACAAGATAGTTTCAGAAAGTTTGTAAAGATGAAAAGATTAGAATTGATACAGAATGTTCAACCCAAAATTCCACCCTGAGTATGTCCCTAGAAGAACTCGCTTAATAAGGAAGTAAGGAATGCACTAGTGAAGGAAGACAGACAATTTTTTTTTTTTTTTTTTTTTTTTTTTTTTTTAAGAGAGAGGGAGGAAAGGAAGGAAAGACAGAGAAGGAAGGAAGGATGGAAGGAAGGAAGGGAGGAAGAAAGGGAAACATTTTTAAACATTTTCTTGTTTTATTATATTTTGTTTGTTTGTTTGTTTTTTACATGGGCTGGGGCCGGGAATCGAACCGGGGTCCTCCAGCACGGCAGGCAAGCACTCTTGCCCGCTGAGCCACCGCGGCCCGCCGGAAGACAGACAATTTTGAAAAGCACAATAGTGAGTGTGCTCTGGGCTAGAATTGATAGTAGGGATCTTGCATTGAAATGTGCTCCTCGATTATCACTGCAGATGATAGACTCCTGGGATAGCAGAACCTGGATGGGAGCATTTAGCCTGCTACCTTCTCTGCACCCACTTAGCCCTTAAGGAAATGAGGTCACATCCAGAACTGAGGCTCCATTTTTGGTGCTGGAAGTCTGGAGGTCTAGAAGTGACATCCACATCGTGGGCCAATATGTCACCTTCATCCCAGAGGCCATAGTGACTTTTCATGCATATATTTCACAAGCACAGAGATGGCCAAAGAAGAGAGAAAAGTTGTTATCCACAGAATAGGTCATCCTGTCAATCTGGTTTTAAAGCGCTCTCATTGCTCGATATTTGCTGCTGGGCATTAACTTGATGCATGAAGATGTGCATCATTTGTGCCCTCTCTGAGACCCATTCACCTATCTTTACCCCAGACTTTCTATTACTGATCTTCCAGTCATATTTCTTGCAGACACTGACCAATTGGCTAAACCATTGATCAATGCCCAGAAATCAATGAACCACAGGCCACCTTTCCCTCCACACGAGATGGGCACCAAAGTGTAGTTCCTGAAGTTCTGCCAGCTGACATGGTGTCCTTCCACCAAGGAGCTGCTGGTGACCTCTACTGGAATGTGACGAGGTGCAGACCTCTTTCAATAACACTAATGTATCATGTTTAAGTGAGGAAAGCTTCCTACCAAATAAGAACATTCATATTAGATTGCTATGTGAATGAATAATAAACCTCTTATTGTTTTAAACTATCCTAACACATTCAGTAATAAACTTTTAACAATTTTGTCAACTATTTACAGGACTGTTATGAATCTTTTCTAGTGTCAAAATTGGCTGTATATATATATGTGTGTATATATACATAGATGCTTAAGCACTAGTATTTTAATATTTTTTACTGCTATGTTTTTATTTTTCCTCTAGATAATCTCATTTTTAGAGATCTGGTCCTCATTCTTCAAAAATTTTTCCCAGTTAGAGAGAGAATATTTTGGGGCTGTTTTTGCATTAAAGTAACATATTTATCCATGTTATATGTAGAAATCTACTATGAATATGATATTCAAATTCTTTACTAGCTTAATCCATGCATATGTATATAACAGTGATGAACCAGAATTCAAAATTTCTATATTGAGGATATTATATTTCCATATGTTTTAAATTTTACTTATTAGACCTTGAATTTTTATCAATAAGACAAATGACTTAGAATAACACACCTTGTTATAAGCCAGAATGCAATACAATAGGAATGGAATGGCTTTTTTTAAGTGAAATTTTTAATAAGTTGCTAGTTTACAGTTCAAAGGCCGAGAAAATGTCCCTCTTAAAACAAGTCTATAGAAATGTCCAATCAAAGGCATCCAGAGAAAGATACCTTGGTTCAAGCAGGCCGATGAAGTTCAGGGTCTCTCTCAAGTGAGAAGGCACATGGCAAATATAGTCAAGGTTTCTCTCTCGGCTGGAAGGGCACATGGCGAACATGGTGTCATCTGTTAGTTTTCTCTCCTGGCTTCCGGTTTCATGAAGCTCCCTGGGAGGCATTTTCCTTCTTCATCTCCAAAGGCACTGACTGATGGATTCTCTGCTTCTTGGGGCTATGTTGTTCCTCTCTGCTCTCTCCAAATCTCCTGGCTTTCTCTCTTATCATTCTCTAGCTTTTTCCAAAGTGCTTCTTCTTTTAAAGAATTCCGGTAAAATCAGTCAAGACTCACCTGGAATGGGTGGAGACATGTCTCCACCTATCAAGTTTAATACCCACACTGACTGAGTCACATCTTCATGGAGATAAGCTAATTAAAGTTTCCAGCCTATAGTACTGAATAGGGATTAGAAGAAACCATTGCTCCCACAAGGCTGATTAGGATTAAAACATGGCTTTTCTAGGGTATACAAGCCTTTTCAAACCAGCACAGAGTCTGTGCAACATAACAATAAGAATATGAATTTACATTATAAAAGTAGCTTCTGTGAAGTAACTCTAGAAATGAACAGTTGACTATTTTTCAGAGCAATATTTAAGTGCCCTGGATTAATTTCCCTTTTGATGATGTGGCAGTTTTAAAACATGTATGCACATTCTTTGACAATTCTATCAAAAGACTGAGTCTAATTCTGTCCCCATGAATTGGGAATGGGTCAGCCTTATTAACTCTCTTCTAACAAATGGAATGAGGTGGAAGTAATTGTGTGATTTATGAGACCAGGTTAGAAAAGGTGATAAAGTTCCATCTGTTTCTCTCTCTCGGAACTGTGCTTTAGGAGCCATAGGCCAACATGTGTGAAGTCTGGCTGCCATGAAGAAGTCAGGCTGGAGACATCACATGGAGTTAGTGACCACTCAAACACCCAATATAGGAGCCCAACTTTCAGCTACCCCAGTTGATACAGAGTGACGCAGAAGCCAGTTCTCCCCACTATGTCCTCCTTGATTGCACATTTGTGAGCATAATAAATATCACTGTTGTTTTAAGCCATTAAGTTTGGGGGTTGTTACATGCCAGTAGATATGCAGAACAGACAATTCATTAAAACCCTCAGTAACTTCAACCAACTCTAATGTTTAGCTTTCTTATTGGGGAAAACAGTATGGAAAAAAGGATTCTTCCAAACAGATTAAAATTTTTCTAGGATATTAAGTCGAACCAATATGAATTTTTATGTAAATATATTTCACGTGTAAAGCAACTTGCAAAAACTTCAAACAATAAGTGGCAGTTTTCCAAAGTGAGCAAAAAGCCCATCTACCTATGGAGAAATAAATACATCAACATTAGCCCATGGAAGGTTGTAAGTTGAGGGTAGCAAGTGTGTCTATAAATCTCTGAGATAGTTAAGCTGTATCATTGGGCCAGGAATTGCCTATTCTGCTTCTAGTAAAAAAGATGCTATCATTCACTTTGGATGAGCTTCAGTGAAATGACACGTAATGAGGGGCAACAGCTGAGGAAGGGAATGCAAAAGGGGAGGGGCCTTTAAAATGGTTTTGATTTAAAACAAGGCATGCACTATTAATAAAGGGGTTGAATGATACCTGTATGTTTTATAGGTTTATAAATTGGTGTAGTAAAATATTTTACATCTTAGATCACTAGGTATTGTTTCAGCTTATTATGGGAGATATCTATCCAGAGTTGACTGAATTGTATTAATCTGAACCTAGTTTAATGATGCCTTAACGTTTTTATGGAGGAATTTAATGTTTGCAATATCCATGTTCCTTATTTGAAAGCATGACTTATAGGTTTCTCATCTTCCTTAAATTATGAAATCCTTCAGCTAATAAAGGAAAATGATTATAGTTTGCAAAAAAGGCAAAGTCATTTAACAATCCATATAACTGTCTATTGTAGGACTTTGCATAATAATTGTAATTTAGCTATTAGGGATTCTAAAGTCAGTTATCAGTCATATTCTACAATTCTGGGGGAATCAGGCAAAGCCCAAATTATTTAAAGTACTTTAAATTTCCTAAGGAAAAAAGACACACCATAAATTGGAAATGTACTCTATAGCTACAAGAAATTTCATAAGCAAAGAGAAAATTCATCATAATTTTCAAATGTATAAAACACAAAACATATTATTTTTCTTCCTTTTGAATATAGACAATGTAAGTTTGTACTTGATAATGAAAATATTAGTTACTCTAAGGAAGGAATTAGCAGACTATAAAATGACAGCAGCAATTTGGAAGTTGGCCAAGATTTTAGCAGTCCCAGACAATTAAGGTATAAGCAGTAAAATAAAAAAAAAAAGAAAAAGAAAACAAAAATTAAACAAAAGATTAAAAGGTGGAATTCCTTGTCACTATGTGAAAGTATGACCAAGAGTTACCTGCGTGTGGTATCCATGGCCACCATCTGCTATCTTTCCTTGAACATGCATAACTGGGAGAATAAGAGGCGGGTAGAGGCAAAAATCTTAGCCTGTACTCATGGATAAAGGCAAATGCAGATAGAGTAGAGATTCAGTTGTTTGACATGTTGTGGCTGGAACTTAAAGAGCTGCAGCTTATAATTATTCATTTATAGTTCCTAATTTTTTTAAAAAAGAACAATAACATGCTGTTCTAGAGTACATCTGCTCTTCCTCATAATGAGAATCACCTCCCATTTCCATACAGCATACCCAAACTAAATGAATTCTGTTTATGCCAAGAAATTATGCTGAAACAAGACACATGAACCAGACTTCCAGTATGAAATTTGAGAGAGCTATGCTATCCCTCCATAAAATAATAATTGAAAGGATAATGAAATAAGGGTAAACCATGTGCATCACATATTGGCAAACCAGACCATAAGAAATATTTCCTTTTGTAAGGATCAAGGAACATAAAAGCAAACAAAGCACTCCTTCCAATAAACTAATATACATAAGAAGAGGTTTTTGAAAAGATTCTTAAATACAAGAAATTAGCATTATTAATCTGAAATGGGGAAGTATATATTCAACTATAACTCTTTTGCCTTAGGAAATATTTGTTAAATAATCAAGAACTATACATGAATAGTATATTATTTCACACACTTTGAGATAGCTAATATATTTCATCTAGGTCAAAGGTGAATTATGCTAATATATTTCATCTAGGTCAAAGGTGAATTATTGTCTGTGCTGGGAGCCACATCTCTTTTACGAATTAGAAGGGAAGAGAAAACAAAAGGCCATCATAAAGTTTGAAGTGAAAAGGAAATTGGTTATATTCTTTAAATGAAGAGCAAAGCAAAAAGTCTAGAGGAGACTTTGAAATAAAGATTTGAGGCAGTGAAGAGTTGAATTGGCATTACTGAAAATCAATAGAATAACTAGGTATTTTAAACTAGTTATAACTTAAAACCAGAGAAGACTGTTAAGAACACAAAGGAAAAAGGAATGAAAAAATATTAAAAACATATCATAAACATAAATAGAAATTGCAGGGATAAAGATTAGAAGCTAATCTACAATAATACATATTCCTGGAATATAAACCTAGAAACCTATAATAGAAACAAAAATCCCTATCCTGGGATTACATGGAGATAGAATTTTACACCTTGAACATGATTCAGGGTATTTTAGAAAGAAAAAAAAGTACATATTTCAGTCCCTCTGTTCAGAAAAGTAAGTTAAATCATAGGAAACATTCATAGTTTCTTAAATTTCTTTGCAAACTACCTAACATGAAGTTTTGATATTGGATGGTGGTGATGGTATCACAACATTCTGAAGTTGATTCATAATGTGTGTGATTCATTAACACCATTGAATTAAATACTTGAATGCAGTTATAAGGGGGCATTTTAGGGTATATATATATATATATATATATATATATATATATATATATATATAGCTCGGATAAATAGGAATAAAGATATTTTATTCTTCAATCTAAATCAAGTCCCAAATTTCATAACAGAATTTATTAATTTTCAATTTTAAAGATGATTTTCTCTTTTTAATTTTCTTCAAGAGCAGAAAAAATGAATAACTTCTTTAAAATTTTAGCTAAGATTATTCATCTATAACAAAATGCATAGATTTTACATATACAGTTCAATGAATTTTAACAAATTATTTAACCTACTTCCTACAATTATTCAATGCTTTGATTTCATTTTCATTTAACTCTAAATCCTTTCTAATTCTCACCTTTGATTTCTTATTTTACTCATGGGTTATTTAGAATTGTGCTGTTTTGTTTCCATGTATTTGGGTAGTTTCCAGATACCTTGCCGTCATTAATTCCTAATTTAATTCTATTGTGGCTAGGAAACATACTTTTACGACTAAATACTTTAAATTATATTAACACTGTTCATGGTCCAGAATATGGTCTACCTTGGTAAATGTTTTCTAGGAACTTGAAAAGAATGTGCAGTCTGTTCTCGTTGATGAATTCATAATTGCAAATTTAACTTATTTGGGTTTTTGTATTCAAATCGGGCATATCATTGGGCCTCATTTGGTTTATCCAATCTGGCAATCCCTGCCTGTAATTGGGGTTTAAATCTGCGCCTGAGCTCCTCAAGACCACTCCCAGGTTCGGTGATTGGTTAGAAGGATTCAGCATACAGTTGTACTTCCAGCAAAGATTCATTACAGGCAAAGCAAACCAGTAAAGGGAAAAGGAACATGGGCTGAAGTCCAGAGGAAGCCAGGAGCAAGATTTCAAGAGACCTCTCCCAGTGGCGTGGAGCAGAATGTCCTTCCTTCCTCCAGCATGAGTGACAACAACACGGGCAAAGTGCTGTCTACCGAGGCAGCTCGATAGAGACTTGGTGCCCAAGGTTGTCATTTTTTTTCCCTCAAGGATGAATTTCAATGTTATCATTTATAAGAAAAAGACATCACTTTATTCAAAAAGAAAATAAATTAATTTAGTGTATTGAAATTTGCTGCTTCTGACAATATAAGAAAATATATGTGAATCATGTGCCAACTAAAAATGGTTATAAGTTTATAACTGAAACATTACACAAACTACAACAGTCTTTTAATAACAGAATTTGGCATTACAACTTTTCAACTACATTCTAAACAAACAAAAAACCAATTCAAATAATTCAGGATAAATGCTTTATTTTCTAAAAGTCCCACCAGTACTGAAACTACCTTTTACATCAGTTGCAAAAGCAATAAAAATTAGAAATCAATTTACTATGTAAGTCTTCAAACATTCTATAAGCATAAAGTTTAAAGAAACGAAAAAGAAAAACCAAATGCTCCTTTTAAATTGAGGATGATCTGACTGCTTGTGATGCAGATGTATAAATAGCAGATGAGTTCAAAAAGATCTAATTAATTTAGGACAATATTTCAATTGATCTCAAGCTAGTTTTCAATTAATTGTGCAAGTTCATGAAAAATCACAAAAGTAAATCTCTCCTAATATGTAACCAGCTGGTGCTGATTCAGAAAACTTCACATCAATATCACAATCACTGTGGAAAGCATGAGGTATGTCTGGGCGCAAAAGTGGAGAGGGGAGCAGAACCCAGCATCCAAAATGCATGTACTGCATTAACTGCAATCTGTTTATATATATTTACTTTTGCATAAAAAAGTTCCTTTTAAACTCTACATATCTAAAAGAAAAGTAAATGCATCATTTGCTATTTTTTCTGAATTTAAAAATATGTATGTAATCTTTCTTTGTTTTTAATAGGCTCGAATATAAGTTGATAGTGGGGTAATTGGATTCCTTAAGAAAGCTCTAAAGAAGAGATTAATACAAGAGATCATATCTTCTTTAAGAAGTATGAACTGAAATGTCATCCATTCCTTGAGCTGTTTTTGTTTATATTAAGGATTGTTGTTCTTGTAATCAATGGCTTTGGAAAAGAAACACTGAAACCAAAATACATAACTAGAAGCTATCTGCAAAAGGTCCCCCAAACTACCCTCGTTTGCACAATCAGGGAAAACACTTTTAGAAACTATCTTGCTAGGAAAAGTGCTACCCACTTCTCTTCCTCCTTTTTCTGATACCCAAACTAAGCATCAGATTTTTCCCAAATAAATACTGATGTAAATGTTGATTTCAAAAGCAAACAACTTCCATAAGAGTCTATTTGAATGTCTTTTTCTTCTGAATTCTTCACTAACGAATCAACGCAGAAGTCTTCTAACTTCTTAAAACTACAGAGGTATTCCTGAAGTTTTGGGTCAACCAATTGCATCGTAGATTGAAAATATTTTAGATAAGCCCAAAACTTTTCTAGTCCATAGAACTGACCATATTTGTAGTCTTTTTGGGTTTCTTCTTGGAAATCCTTAAACATTTATTGTCTGAATTTTTTTTCCAGTCCATAACTATAAAATCTGAACAAACATGCTAATCCATACCTGTCATTTTCTTTTGGATCTTCCCAAAGAAGTTGTCTAAATTCCTCATACATACTTTTTTTAATATATTAAAGTGATCTTTGAGGAAAAAGGACCAGAAACCAGAGCGGGTATTCATTTCTTGAGACCGGCCAATTCCCAAGCATTTTCTCTCACTTAACTATCTTTGGTGATACTTGTGGTACCTTGTTGTGTAAAGCCATTTTCCTTCAAAAGTTCAAAAGAAGGATGTTGAAACTTTGGGAATGAATGAGGAGTATATCCACAACTACCTATTAGAGGTGGAAGTCCACTGAATAAAAAAAAAATTCTGCAACAAGTAATCTTCAAGCAATGTCTAGAGGTTTGTCTACCAGTTTGCCTGACTTGAACTCTGAGCCTTTGATAGAAGTTAAAAAGAGACATCGTCAATCTCCAATGAAATAAAAGGAATCAGTGCCTGTACCTGCTGAGCCATCAGTTCACCTACATGCTTCAAAGGGACAGGAATAAGAAGAGCTTAATTTTTTATTTCATGAAGAGATGGAACAAACAGAAGGCTGAAAAAACACATTTACTAATCGGTCTGATAATGATTCAGATTATAAAATTGCTGATCAGGATTTAAACAAGATTTTAATTGTAACTCAGACATCACCTTACATGAGATAACATCCTGGAGGAGATCGAACAGGCAACCACATGTCTCAGGCAAAAATTACATCTGAACTTGTTAAACTTATCAGTGATGGCTTATATTATTATGAACAGGATTTATGGATGGAAGGGGATGAAAACAAACATGTGGCCAAAAAGCAAGAAGTTGAGAACTTTAAATCTTAATCTCATTATTAGTAAAGAGCAGTTTGAAAATAAATGAACTATACAGAATCCTTGGTTAGAATTACTAAATAGATTCATTTAATATACTAATTCTAGTGCAGAATCTTGTATGTCTAAGCTGTTTTAAAAATACCTCACAATGTAAATTTCTAACCCTTTACCTAACTTTATGAAGAAAAGATGTGTGTGTGTGTGTGTATGCATCTGGAATTATGAATACAGACTGGGTGAATGCACTTTGCAAAGGCAGACTCAGTCTTACTCACATGTAGATGAGAAGCCACTTTTAGCATTATGTAATGGTGGATATTATCCCTGGCCTTTCTAAAGCTCCTATGTTTATTACTATTTTGTTCTTGTTTTAAACATCTTAAAATTGCTTGTCTTTTTATTTCTAAACATCTAATATAAAAGACATTATCCCACATTGCTCCTTTAAAACAATTGTAAAAGCATTTCTTGCATTATTACTTACTTTATTACATTCCAGTGATATTTTTGTTGCTTGTGCTATAGGAAGTTAATAGGCCTCATAAACTGTATCTAAAATACAAGTTGTACTGGTAGCATATTCCAACCTCTAAATGCCTTTCATGTCAGCATGAGAGATACCATCAGGCATTTGAAAGCCCCAGCCTATTTATAAAGATACCATCAAAACCTGCCTGATGTAGCTGACTTATGAATCAATTATCTGAACTACCCCAAGTGATATATCTATTCTGAATTTTAGAGTCATATATTTGAAGCTAAACTACAAACAGATAAGCTATTCAACAGCCTATCATGATTCTTATCTTCATGTATATAGCTGTCAAATGTGAAAAAAAAATAAAAAAGCAAAATCTAACTGATTTTACTGGGAAGACTTTTTAAAAAGCACACACCTACAAACTCTCTCTTTAACACACACCCAAACACAAATACACACACACACACACACACTATGGTTCTCAAGTTATTTTGGCCTGAGGGAAACTAAATACACAGATTAAAAAATTTTAATTAAAACACAATCAAAAGAATACAAAGATTGCTTCCAGCTTTCAGCAATTGTGAATAATACTGCTATGAACATCAGTACAGATATCTGTTCAAGTCCCTGTTTTCAAATCTTTTAGATATATACAGAGTTGTGGGATTCTAAGTCATATGGTGATTCTATACTTAACTTTCTGAAGAACAGCCGAACTGTTGATCACCTGATGAATCAATAAACAAAATGTGGTATATACATGCAATAGAATATCATTCAGCCATAAAAAGGAATAAAGTCTTGATACCTGCTACATAGATGAACCTTGATGATGTTGAGTGAAATAAGCCAGATACAAAAACAAATATTGTATTATCTCATTTGAAATAACTAAAATTCACAAATTCATAGATCGGAATCTAGAATATAGTGTTACATATATCCCCACCCCACACAGTCCAGAGGATGGGTTGGGGATAGGAAATGGAATGTTAAGGCTGAAAGTTAGCAGAGTTCTGATTTGGAATGATGGAGATGTCTTGGTAATAGATGGTAGTGGTTGCAGCACTGATACATAGAGCTGAATGTGGTTAAAAGGGGGAAATGCTAGAGTGTATACATGATAACAGAATAAACCAATTTTAAAAATCCATGGAACTGCAGTATACAAATGGTGCACCCTAACTTAAACCATTGACTATAGTTAATAGTTCAATAATAAAAATGTGTTTTCATCAAATGTAACAAATATCCCACACCAATGCAAGGTGTTGGTGGTGGAGTGGTATGTGGGACTCCTGCATGAATTTGCTTTAAGTCCACAACTTATCTAATAAAGAAAAAATAATACCAAGGAATCATTTTGGTTTAAAAGGAAAAGTATCATAAAATTAGTTCTCTTAAGTTTTCTGGCTTGAATGGCTGTCTTTAGCAACAAAAAAATAATTTGTCATTTACAAAGCCACTATATGTGTTAAGAAAATGCTCACCTTTTATCCCAGAGGTTGATCTTAAGACAAGCTCAAAAGAACAATGTGTGTCCTTTGTGCTTTGTTTTGTTTGTTTCTAGGCCAGATCGCATGAGATATATCCTATTTTAGGATCTATTCTTCAATTTTAAATATTGATTATATCAGCTTTATTGCTTTGCCCAGTTGTGTGCAGATTTCAGGGAAGTCTGATTCATGCTTACCAAATACGTGTATGCATGTGAACATATTTACTTTCACGAAATCCCTAATTAATAACCCAATTGGATGTTATAAAAGATAAGCACTGATCTCCAGTAGGTCATCTCTGCTCTTATAAACATGATTTTGCGCCTCACAATGATTAGAACTAGATAGGAAAAGATCTCTTAAAAAGCATTGTCTTACACAAAAGGATAGATGCTGTATGACTCCACTTTTATGACCATAGTAAAGGTAAAATCAGAGGCTGATAATACAGAATTTAGGGGACTTAGAGATACACAGAAGCTAGAGATGGGTGAAAGGTTACCTATGAGGTTGAACTCAAATGTAAGGAAATAGAAGTGAAGGCAGTTCTCTAGTGAGTCTATAAGTAATATAATATACTGAAGGTGAACATGATTGAAAAGGATTGTATAGACATTTGTGTCCCACTGATTAACACTAGAAATATAAATAAATTCTTGCAGGAACTTATTTGCAAGGTATGATTCATTTACAAAGAATGTTTAAGTCCAGGCTACAGGGGGAAAACTGCTATTGCATGCTACGGGCCATGTTTAACAGAAAAAGATCAGCAGTACCGCATCAGCGAATAATGGGGGAGGGACAAGAGTTAAGGGGAGGTGTTGGAACTCAGTATGAAGGGATTGAGAAAGACCGAAAGGGGGAAGAGAGAAATTAGACAAAATAAAGTGCTAGTGGCTGAGAGATTTCAGAGTTGAGAGGTTATCCTGGAGGTATTCTTATGCATTGCATAGATTTCCCCTTTTTAGTCTAAGGTGTATTAGAGTGGCTAAAGGGAAGTGCCTGAAACTGTACAGTTGTGTTCCAGTAGCTGTGTTTCTTGAAGATGATTGTGTAATGATAGAGCTTTCTCAATGTGACTGTGTGATTGTGAAAACCTTGTGTCTGATGTTCCTTTTATCTACTGTATGGACAGATGAGTAAAACTAAAATTAAAAATGAATAAGTACTAGGAGGAATAAATGTTAAAAAAATAATAGATGGATACATGGGGGAAAATGTACCTATTGCAAACCATGAACTATGGTTAATAGTGATATTTTAAAATTATTTCATTAACAGTTAACAAATGTACCACACCAATACTATCAGTCAATAAGTGGGGCAGGGATAAGGGGTATGGTAAGCTTCATTTTTTATTTTTATTTACTTTCTGGAGTAATGAAAATGTTCCAAAATTGATCATGAGGATGTATGCACAACTATGTGATGATACTATGAGCCCGTGACTATATATTTCTATATGGTGTGTGAGTGTACTCAATAAAACTGTATTTTAAAAAAAAGAGTTAAGGGGAGGCTTAGATTTCCTATTTGGTAAGGGTGTGCTTATTGGTTATCTTTCTCTTGGGAACAATGAAATTATCTAAAATGGAGGGTACTGATGGACTGTGGACTTTGGGCTTTATACATGATGCCTAGTGAATGTAGATGGCTGAAGGATGCACTGACTGAGAAGTAGATTGGTGAATGATGTGCATGCATATGATGAATATTGTGCTGCTACAAAAAGGAACGAAGTGTGAAGCATGCAATGATATGAATGAACCTGAGGGACATTTGGTGAGGCAAAATAAGCCAAAAAAAAAAAAAAACAATCATTGTATGGGCTTCTTTAGAAAATCTTATAAGAAAACGGGAATCTAGATTGTAAGTTCTTATAGTAGACACATTTACTCCAGAGTGGTAATTACTATTTCTGGATTTTGAGAGGCTGTTTATTTAATATATCTATCACCTGGTATTTAGAAATAAGAATGAGGCCAATCAGGTCAGAATTAGGGTAATTTAGAACACAGGGGTAAGGAGGACATTGTCCATATTTTAGAACCAGACCTACTCTTCAAGACCAAAGGAAGAAAGGTTTATTTTGCTGGTACCTAAATTTTCTGTAGCACATAATCTTATTCAACCTGTCTATACAGCTCATTTGAACAACTGAAACACAGGGAGCCCAGAATAAGAATGAGGGCCTTTAATCCTGTATAGTTTAATGCAATCCCTGGATATATCCTAAAATATATTAAGCAGATAATCAAAAAGTACTGGAAAAAGTCCCTTGAGGGAGGGCAGAAAAAATATGGAACTATTAAACTTTACCATCAGGGAATCCCCTGATACTGTGTAAAACATTAGAGATACCCAAATCAATAGACCATGCCCTTGATCTTGAGGCTTACTCTTGTAAAGCTTATGTCAGTAATGGAGAAGCTTAGCCTACCTATAGGTATGCCTAAGAGTTACTTCTGGAGGACCTCTTTTGTTTCTCAGATGTGGCCTTATTCTCTCTAAGGCCAAATCTGCAAGTAAAATCATTGTTCCTCCCGCTACGTGGGACATGACATTCAGGGGTGAAAATCTTCTTGGTGGAGAGGGATATGAGTCCCTGGCACCATGGGATCAACAATTCCATCCTGACCAAAAGGGGAAAAAGAAGTGTAACTGATAAAGTATCGGTGGCAGGAAGAGTTCAAATAGAGTTGAGAGGCTACTCTGGACGGTGCTCTTAAGCAAGTTTCAGTTAGACCTTGCTACCTATCATAACTTGTTGAACATCTACCAAAACCATTCCAGCCAACCCTAAAGAATACCTAGGGCAATATATAAGATTCTACAAAGGTTCTATGCACTAGGGCAACTTTCCAGAAAACTACAACCTCCAGATGGGTCCCTGGACCAGGTAAGTCCTGAAACTTAGAGGGCTCAGCCTTTCCAGAGCATCAGATAGTTCCACCTCCCTACCCCATATTATTGACAGCACCTTCCAACATGAAAAAGTTAGAATGGCCATAGCCCAAATACCCCTAAAGAGTGGAATAGAAAGATTGAAGGTGATGGTGGAGTTATACAGGGACAGCAGAGTTTAACAAACAAGTATGATTGCTGAATCATTAAATTGATACTTGTTTTGTCTCTAGTATCTTGTACGAGCTAGAAGTAAAAACCTAAAATGGTGGAATTGTAACCCATACCGAACTCTGAAATCTGCTGTAGAACTAATTGTGCTGTGCTTTGAAATTTATTGATTTTTTTGGTATATATGCTATTTTTCACAAAAAAAGAAAAAAAATCGATGGTAATGGCAAAAAAAAATATATATTTATTCATCTAGCCTCCTATATTCTAGAGCAGCTAGAAGGAAAAATCTGAGAGAATCATATGGTAGTCCATGACAAACTCTGGGATCTGTCCTGTAACTATTTGTTGAAGAGTGCCTGAAAATTATTGCTTTTTTCTTTCTTTTCTTTGTATATATGTCATATTATGCAATAATTAAAAAAAAAAAAAGCATTGTCTTATTCGGGCATTTCATGTTCCATATAGGAATACAACTTCTAAATGGATTTGAATGGTCATTTCAACTGAAATTTCATTTCTCTTTTCTTCAATAATCCTCATAGGCTAAGAAATTTACATAAATAATTATTACCTCTTATAAGGCATTATATTGCCTGACATTACAGCTTATTTTACATTTGTTACACTTAAAATAGAGGTCTCATTTTAAGGAAAGCACTGAGGAAATTTATCAGGATTAGACAAATTATCATGTACTATCCAGAAATTACTTCTTTTGTATTCATCATTGGGGAAGATTTGTACAGATGATTAATAAAACCTATGATTTATCTTCATGAATATCTATTTCAGAGTGACATTTTTTAACGATCCTGATTTCCAGTTGTGAGTTAAGTCCTATTTCAGTTCAACACTGTGCTATAAACTTCTAGATATGATTTTCTTAAAATTATAGGCAACCTAATATTCGAAGGACCTATTAATAGTATCTTTCATTAGGAGACTAATCTCAGTTCCTAAAAACTCCACTCAATTTCCCCTTCTTCCATAAATATTGCCAGTACACTTTAGCCAGATCTCATTTTTATTCTTTTGGCATTCTTTGTTGTACTAGTGGTTAATTCATTCCTATCTAATTCTTTGATTATTTTAGTGTTGTCTCTTAAAACAAAATATTTCTCAGTTCATGATGCTGTTTCCTATTCTATCGTAGAAGCAGCTAGGTTTTATAAATACATATGTACAAAAATTAATCTTCTATATCAGACTTTTTGTCCATAATAATATCATAAAATCCTTAGTGCTATAGGACATTTCTTACATTATTCAATTTCAATATACATAATGTAAAGACATAGTAAATACTCAAAGAGCATTTGTTGAAGAGAATGAAATTTCAGAATTAATCAAATGGAGAATAGTCCATTGTATAAGGCAGGGACAGAAACCCATTTTAAGTTGGCTCTGCAAACCTAATTCTGTAGTAGAAAATACCCATTTTCTAGAACAGCATTTGATACTAAAATGTTCACTTTTTTCTCTGCATTTGTTCATGTTATTTGGGAATTTTTCTAAATAGATTGTGTAATCTTGAAGAATTGAGTCAATTTAGCAAGAGGATAAAGTAACATTATATACACATGATTTGAAACATTGTAAATGTATTTTAATTATCAAAGTGGCAATGTAAATATAAATAATTCTAAAGTTTATTATATATTCACAGATACTGTAAAATATAACAAGAGACACTGTAACAGATCTACCTTTACACAGGAGATGATCAGAAGATACTCTTTCTCACATATTGTATGTATTAAAAACTATAAAAGTCTCAAGATGAAAGAGAAATACAGTTAAAGTTAAGCAGTATTACAATAAAAATTTGTATATATGACATAACTTAAATTTGTGAACTATTTATTTTAATATAAGGTAACCAAAGAAATGTCCTCAATCCTTAATGTTCTTTCCTAAGTCAAAGAGAAAAAAATACATGTATATATATTTTATATATATAAACAGCAAGTACCACAATGAAGGAGATAAAAATGCATGGAATAAAATTGTTTAAACTATCTAGTAACTAAATCAATTAAAACAAAAACACTTATGAGACTCAGTTTCACCATATTATATTGACAAATGCTAAAATGAGGAGAATGTTCAATGTCAGCACTGGTATAATGAGACTGACAATTGGCAGCATACGGACTGATTCAACTTTATAGTTACTAAATTTATCAGTATGCATCAAGAGTCCATGTATAAAAAATCTGATTCTTTATATTTATTTACATAGCACTGCATAAACTTAATATAGTTTATGAAAAAGTAAAGTCAAGTTTAAAACACAAAAATTTAAATGACTTTAATTTCTGGTTTTAACATAATTGTTTATTACTAAAATTTGAGAGGGAAATGATAAAATATATGTGTATTTCTTTTATTTTTCATATATATATATATATATATATATATATATATATATATATATATATATATTTTTTTTTTTTTTTTTTTTTTTACACGGGCAGGCACCGGGAATCGAACCCGGGTCCTCTGGCATGGTAGGCAAGCATTCTTGCCTGCTGAGCCACTGTGGCCCGCCCTATTTTTCATATATTTTGATCAGTTCCACAGAAGCCATGTATTCTAAGATTTATAGTCAAATTATACCAAGGTATGGATTAGCTTAAATTTCCACAATGTTTTCTATTGCTAATTAAATTATTTGGCATGCTTTTATGTGAAAAAAGTTTTTTTTCTTGTACTATCATATATAGGTATAGTTTCTTCAATTTCAGAAGTAAATTTGGGCAAATAAATTGTTCTTGAAATTTAAATGAATTGTTTTTGAGTGGAGATATACTTAACCATGAGGAAGTTTTTTACTTTATATGAGACGATATTTTGACGGAACATTAATCTGAGTCTTAAATTCAGAATTATCAGCAGTGTTTTAATCATTGTGTTTTTAATTTCTGAAAATATGAAGTTCCTATTTACTTCAAGTTGACTTTTGATAAGAACTCTTCCTCCCCCTAGTGTACTCTTTTATTATTTCAATCAAATATATTATATTAAAATGCTTAAATTTACAACTTGCCAGTGCTAAATTCCAAATGAAATTAGAGGGAAAGATAGAAATAACCATAGTGAAATTATACCTTTTTCATATTACTTCTTTAAGTTATACATACATAAAAACTCAAAATATCAAACTCAACATATAAAATAAAATTTATGCCCTTTACCATCAAGTTTTTATCATTTAAGGGCTCACTTTTTTAAATTGTTGATTTTATTTAATGGGGATTTTAAGAAATTTTAATGGTAATCTACTTATTTAATTAATATATATTGCTGATTTTACAGATATGTGTATTTAGCATAAGTAGTGTTCTTTCGGTTTTATACATTAAAAAATATTCTTCCACAGAGCAAAATAAATAATTATGTTTTATATATAATAAAAATATTAAATTTACAACTCAATACTATTTTTAACCAATGTATCAATGCATTTTTTCTTTCATAAAATCATTTTAAATTTTATATTTTATGGATGAAACACTTTATTTGATCAATGTCCTGTAGTTATTGCATTTATTTTTTAAACAATTTTCTTATAGTAAATAATGCTGTTATATAAGTGTACTCATGCATATATATGTTTTCATAGACTCATTATATAAATACGATAAAATCCTAGAAGTTATTTTTTATGTCAAACTGTATATATTGCTTTAAGACTACTGTTACATATTGCCAAGCTACTTTCTAGGAAGACCTTCCAACTTGTATTATAATGAGCTGTGTATAGGGAGAATCTTGGGTTCCATTGTTTCTATATTTTGCATTTGGGGACTTTTCTTGGTGCAAAGTGAATTTTCTGTGTTCGTGAATATTCAGTTTTGCTATGAAGAAGAAGAATAAATGGGACAACTCACAGTTAAGCAGCAAATAAATGGTGATATATGTTAGCAACATAAAGTAGGTAGATCACATGTTTTAATATAGAAAGGGACAGAAGGATGCAGTGATACAGATTAAATCTGTATGAGACACTTAATATTCACGCATGCCTTAATTTGTTGATACCAGTTCTGGTCCCATGAATCTCTCCCAAGAAAACTCACAATTTAACTTGTAACCACCCATCAGCAAGGAAAGGTCATACATCAGGCCAATACATATATTTGGGTTTATAAACATTGTACACATCAAGATTTAGGGAGTGTTGTCAGTTCTGTTCTATTGCATTATATCCTAAGTGTGTTAATTCATCTCAGCTCTTCCCCTTTGCTTTGAGCTGTTTTAAATGGACACAAGTCATTTAATTTGTTTTGTGAGTCCTTTCTTTCTGACTTTTAGGGTTGCTTGCTTGGTAGCATACTTGGCAGTTATCATTGCATGAAGATAATTTCCCATATTTCACTTTCCTACTTTTGAAGTTATACATTTAAAAGCCTTTTGTTATATTTTCAACATTTTTAGGTGTTTTGTATGAAGAGTTTTAATAACATGCAGAGTTGGCCAGAAGTTAGAGAAATGGGAACAAGTGCACTAATAGGTATGTAAATTTATACTAGTTCTCTTTCATTCAGTAATTACTGACAGGTGAATTATGCAATACATTTTCAAATATACTCTAAGATACATGTGCGATATAGAGAAATCTCAACAATTTATTGAGTTTAATAAAGAATGTATAAGAAGAGGATCTAACTATAACCAACACAAAGAGTTTTATAAATTTTCATGTTTACGCACACATAGGCCTGGAAATTTTCTGGAAGAAAGCTCAAATTAGTTACCTGGGGAAATGGAAATGGAAATCTGGAATGAGAATAAAGATAAAGATTTTGTATTCCTTTTCTGTTCTAATTTTTGTCCTATGGAGTACAAGTGTTATTATAATGACAATACGAATAACAGATTTAACATATAAAGGTACTTATGAGTTCAGACTCCGGAATTAGGCTGTCCTTACTTGTATAGTTTTGTGACCTTGGGATGTTAATTCAAATTCTGTATGACCCAACCTTCCTCATCTGTAAAATGTGAATAATAATAGCTACTGTTTCTATAGAACTGTTAATTGAGAAAAGAAAAGCATTTAAAAGTGGCACATGATAAGCATCCAATAAATGTTAAATGTCATTAATGTATTCAATGCAATGTTACCTATTGATTTTTTTTTTGCTGTTGTCCTTTTCAAAGAATTGGATCTTAATAATTATTTTTCCATTGTTAAACACCAATTTATATTCCAGAATAAAGAAAGGTAGAATAAAGTCAAAACATTGTACTATTATTGTACTCTCTTTAAATATGGAAAGTACAGTGGTATAGTTGGGGGGAAGAGAAGAAGGAAGGAAGAAAGGAAGGGAAGAAAGGAGGAAGATAAGAGAAAGAAGGAAGGAAGGGAGAGAGGGAGGGAGGGAGAGAGGAAAAGAAAAGAAAAGTGTATTGCCAGGAATTAGGGTATGATACTCTAATTTTATCACTGGCTTTAATTATATAATTTTATTTTCATATTTTCAGCTTTCTCTTGATGCACCAGAATCAGCTGAGAATACATTTTTCTAACATGGATAAAAGACTTTCTTTCTTATCTTGTACGATAACTACTGCAATGATGAAACACACAATCTGTGTATGGGTTGACAGAGATAGAGCCAAGAAGCTCTATCTAGAAACATAGTCTCACTTCAGATATGCGCATACATGATGCAGAATGAACTATCCTAGATTTCTTCCTCGCTACTGTAGGATTATCAGAAAGTATGCAGAATGGGTTAAACTGCTGCTACTATAACCATTCCTTTGTAATATCTGTGCCCTGAACTGAGCTTAAGAAGCATATGGGAGAAAGTACTATGACAAGCGTGGATAACAAGCTATGGGCACGGGGTAGCTGTCTCAATTTGGGAAGAATAATCCCCTGCAGATTTAAAGTGAAGCTCTTTTCCCTTCATAGATACTGAATGGTGAGCTTTTACCCTTTCATATTGAAAGGAGGCCCTCAAGCTTATGTAGTAAGTTAAAATTAGAAGACCTTTAGATAAAGGAAAATAGTTTTATAAAACTACCCACAGAGTGCAACCATAAAGAGATGAACAGCTAGTATGGTTGCCACAAAGTAAACTATACTGACCAATAATTTAATTGCAGCCTTAAAATGAAAGTGGTTTCATTATTGATGGAATACATACTTCTTTTAGAATTGAGCTTGGAATTAAAGAAAAAAACGAATGCCCCAGAACTCATTTAACCTATACATTCATTGAGTTTTAATTAAAATCTTATGTACTACTTGCAAAAAGTCCTTTTGTGGTAGCTACTATATATGTATTTTCTAGTTTATGGTTTCACATATACTAGAACCTAACAGTTTCACCTGTTCTTAAGGAGAATAATTTCACTAAAAGGATATTTGTCAAAGGAGAAAGAGATAATGAGTTACATAAGCAATTGCAAATTTTAGATAAAGAACAGTTTACTGCTTGCATGTAATTCTTCTACATAGTAGTAAGAAACCGTTCTTTTTCCTTATACATGCCTTATCATGATTCCATTAAAAATGTCTATGATAGACACAGTTTATGTATGTAAACAAAAGTTCACATGTAAGTTAATGGGGTTTTGCCCTAATTTGCCTTAAATTGTCATGTTTTATTTTGCCTTAGTTCATGGATAATTACTTAATTCTCATTCAATATTTTCTGTCATTTATGTAAAAACAGCCTATGTGTAAATTTTTAATAGATGTATTTATTTTTTCTAAAATAAAATAACTGATTTTGCACATTGATTTGTAACAGTATAATAAATAAATCTAACAATTAAATATTGTGGCCATATACTGGAATATTTTGTTAATCATCAGGTTCTCTATAGAAATGTATTGTATGATAGGGTCAATGACCTTATATTCTCAAGGAGCTTCCATCTAAGTTGTGTTAGTACAGAATTCCTGATACCTTGGCAACATTTTTACTTAACTAATACAATTAAATTTTTCTCTAACAAAGTATGGAGAGAAAGCTTGGAGAGTGAGAGCCACTTCCTGGTAAATTATGGTAAAGATAAACAATTTGGGTGACCATGCATAAATATCTAGCACTGCCATATTTTGTCTCACAGTCCTGTATTAATTATGCATAATGGGAGGCTTAAATGTGCCAGAAAGAAAAAATAAACAAGTCTTGGTAATGAAAATGTATTAGTTTTCTTTTGCTGTGTAACCAACTGTCACAAACTTAGCAATTTAAAACAACATATATTTATGGTGGACACACAGATACATTTGAATTTAAGATAAACAACAGATTTTTGTTTTAGTACATATATTTACCAATCTCTCATGGGACATACTTATACTAAAAGTAATTTTTGTTCATATGAAATTCCTGGGTCTCCTCTATTTTTATTTTTGAAATCCAGCAATCCTTGCCCTGGTCATGTAACAACAAACTTTTCGTATTTCCATGCAAATTGTTGGCCTCCGAATTTTTATCTTTTTTTTTTTTTTAACATGGGCAGGCACCCGGAATCGAACCTGGGTCCTCGGGCTTGGCAGGCAAGCATTCTTACCTGCTGAGCCACCATGGCCCACCCTGCCTCTGAATTTTTAATAGAAGTTATTTCTTGATAGAGACAGAAGCAATTGAAAATATAAGGCAAATATAAATATTCCATAATTCCTCCCCATACTAATCTTTTTTTTGTTTCCATCCAAACCACAAGTCTTTCTCTCTCTCGAACTACTAATTCCAATTTGCTAATATTATCTTGTCTCTCTTTCATTTTACAGATCAATTTAATTGCTCCCTGATAAAGCAACTTCTCTTCACCCATTATCACAAACAATTCAACAAAATTTCAGGAACAAGCAGGTATAATTATAATTAGAAACTTCCTTATAAAGCAGAATGAGGGGATAAGTTTGCTAAAATATTTGTCCACATTACATTAGTGGCATAGAAGTGCATTGGGACTATAGAGGAATTTTCTTTTCTTTTGTCTCCTCTTCTTCTTCTTTTTTTTTTTAATCTCTTATTTGTTCTCTTCTCCTCCCTTTTCTTCCTTATTTTCCTTGTGTAGATCAGAAAGGTTTCACAAGAGTGAAATATAAAGATGCCATTCCTCCAGCAGGTTCCTCAGCGCATAAAGTTAACAGGCTTCCTGTTAACTGTGGCCTGTGTCAGTGTACTGGAGCTCAGCAAGTTACAGAGTACTAAGTGATCTAGGACTGAAGCAAACTCTTGGTGTTAATTGGGATAATGGCAAATATTGAAGTTACAGGGACTCCACCAACTATACCCAAAGCACTTCATTTTCTTTTCCTCTGTCTCTGTCTTGCCATGCCGCATCTCTTAGTTTATTCCTGATGGGATGTTTCTGAGCAGTCAAACCCGTAATACATTTAAACGGAAGCAAAAGATGTGAAAGAAAAGGAACGATGAGAACAAACAAATGATCTCTTTGATCTTTGGGAACCATAGCACTGCCTCACCAGAACTTTATGAAGAAAATGAAGCTGTTTTTAGGTACCCCATCTCTTTTTGTGTTTTCAAACATTCCACTTTCTATTTGATCCTGATATTTTTATTTTTGATAACTACTGGGGTGGGACATTTTGACACACCTGCTTTTCAAATACAAGCTTCATCACTTCCTAGCCATGAGGGTTCTAGCAAGTTACTGATCTTTGTTGCAATTATCACATAAAATGCAAATAAGCGTCTATTTATATAACTGAATAATGCATAAATTTAAATTCTATTAATTGAATTAAATAAAATGCCATACACAAAGTACTTAGTGCACTGTCCAGAACACAATAAACAGCCACTAAATGTTTCTTACCTTCTCTGTTTTCTTTTTTAAAACATATTTTCCTTATGAGAGATGTTCCATCAGTGAATTACTAATCCTGAGGTCATTCACATTTTAAGCTTCATATATACTTTAAAATATAAAACTTGTTCTTAGGGTGCATGGGTGGTTCAGTGGTAGAATGCTCACCTTTCTCTCGGGAGATCCGGGTTCGATTCCCGGACTCTGCACACTAAAAAAAAAAAAAAAAAAAATTGAGCTCTTCCAGCTCAAACATTCTAAAATGTTTGAGCTGGAAGACGTGAAATACATATTTTTTCAGTAAATTTTTTCTATGTAGGTGATAATATTTGCATATCGATTTCTATTAGTCACAAAGCTTCTTTCGCCATTTTATCATTTGGCAAAAAATTAATTAATATAAAATGGGAAAGAGAAATTGTGAGATGGAAATCTTTACGTGGTTACAGATTGTCAACATCTGAATGTTATAATTTTACAATGAAACAAAGATATTTTATCTCCTGCATGAGATACTATAGGAACCATTAAATTCTATTTCTAATAAAATTTCTTCATAACTGGTTAAATGCAATTGTTAAATAATTTATTTTTATAGTAAAAGCTTTACAATTAACAAGCCAGGCCCTGATTCAAGTCATTATCAATTTCTCGGTGATTATTATGGCTTCCATAATAATCTGCACTCTATTAATGTAGATTAGGCAGCACTTTAAAGAGCAGCACCATTGGTTTCATAAGAATGTGAAAGAAATTGGACTTTTAAATTCATGCAGTCTCAGAGTTGCAAACCCAGACAGAAATTCTCAGAAAAAGAACATAAATGTATAATGTTGCAAATAATTTTGAGCACACTTGTATCTTTGTTCTATGAATATGTTTGGGAGACTGCACTTCTTTTCTTTTTTTTTTTTTTTACAATTGAATAATTTTCATTCAGCTTTCAAAATGGAAACAGTAATGCATGGAAACCCATGCAATTTATACAACTGAAGACTTACGTGCATGGTAATAATTGATGTTTGCTGTTCAAAGGGTATACGGCTACAAAAAATAAAATTGATCCCCGGAGGGAAGCCTAAGATGAAATAGTAATGCATCAGAGATTATAAATAAGGCTAATTCTAGACAAACACTGGCAGTATAAAACATTAACAATAATGTTTATTTAGAGAGATAAAAATTCAATACATAATTTAAATGCTAGGAAATAGCATGCATTTTCAGTAGACTAAAGATGATAATTAGCTTTGGCCATTGTTAAGTTATGTATGTGTTTCCCAATGTCACTTCTGATTGCAATAAAGTAGTTAACAACAAATCAGCATTCCTGCCTAGTAATAAATATAAATAGTATAGATTGGCAGGTGATTCCTTTCAGCATTTTGAAGCTTCATTTCCATTGTCTCCTGGTTTTCATTACCCCTGTCCACTCTAGGATTTGCTAAATTATACAATCCCACTTTTATCCTTTCTTTCCTTCTGGTGTCATACATGGCCCCAGCCTTCCTCTTTCACTCATGCTCACACTCAGTTTTGTTTAGTATACTTACAATATTGTGCTAGCATCAGATAGCATTGTGCTATCCATTTCTGGGTCTTTACAATCAATCCTGTTGCACATTCTGTCCCATTTGAAGCATCAAATGCCTAAGCTCTACCCTCTTTCTATCTCCTGATAACCTGTGCTCTTAACTTAACTATCAGAGCTTGGTCATTATACATAGTTCATATTAATGAGACCATACACTATTTGTCCTTGTGTTTCTGGCTAATTTTGGTCAACATGTCCTCAAGGTTCATCCACATTGTTACGTGCTTCATAACTTTATTGTCTTATAGCTACATAGCATTCTATTTTGGGTATATACCATTGTTTGTTTATCCACTCATCTGTTAATGGATATTTGGGCTGTTTCATTTCTTGGCAATCGAGAATAATGCAGCTATAAACATCAGTGCACAAATGTCCATTCATGTCCCTGCCTTCAGTTCCTCTGAGTATATACCTAGTATTGGGATTGCTAGATCATACGGCAATTCTATACTTAACTTTCTCAGGAACCGCTAAAGTGCTTTCCAGAGTGGTTGCACCATTATAGATTCCCACCAAGAGCAAATAAATGTGCCCCTTTCTCCACATTCTCTCCAGCACTTGTAGTTTTCTGTTTTTTTGATAATGGCAATTCTAGTAGATGTGATATTGTATCTCACTGTGGTTTTGAATTACAGTTCATTAATAGCTAGTGAAGTTCAGCATCTTTTCTGAACTCAAAATTCCTCAATCTTTGCTCTTTCTTCTTTTTTAGGGCAATAAGTTCCCTCTCAGCTTTGCCTTTGCTGCATCCCATAAATTTTAATATTTTGTGTTCTCATTTTCATTTGCCCTGCTATATTAATAATTTCCATTGTAATTTCTTCCTTGATCCACTGGTTGTTTGAGAGTGTGTATTTTTAGCCTCCATGTATTCGAGAATTTTCCAGGTGCCCACCTGTTATTGATTTCTAACTTCTATTATGATCTAAGAAAGTGTTTTGCATAATTTGATCTTTTTAAAGTTAATGAGACTTGCTTTGTGACCCAACATGTGGTCTATCTTGGAAAATGATCCATAAGCTCTGGAGAAAAATGTGTATCCTGCTGTTGTGGGTGGAATGTCTGTAAATAACAGTTAAGCCTAGTTCATTTATCATGCTATTTGTTTCTTTATTGATCCTCTGTCTAGATGTTCTATCCATTGATAAAAGTGGCATATTTAAGTATCCAGCAATTATTCTACAGGTGTCTACTTCTCTCTTCAGTGTTGTCAGTGTTTGCCTCATGTATTTTTGGGACACTCTGGCTCAATGCACAAATATTTCTGATTGTTATGTCTTCCTCATGAATTTCCCTTTAATTAGTATATGGTGTCCTTTTTCTTTTTTATTGTTTTACATTAGAAGTCTAATTCATCACATAGTAGTATAGCTACACCCATTCTTTCATGGTTGTTTGCATGAATTAAAGGTTTTCAACCTTTCACTTTCAAACTATTTTTATCTGTGGCTCTGACTCTAAAGTGAGTCTCTTGTAGACAGCTTATTGATGGGTCCTGTTTTTTATCCATTATGCCAGTCTATGTCTTTTGATTGGGGAGTTTAATCCATTGTTACTTAATGTTATTACTGTTAAGGCACTACTTTCTTTTACCATTTTATCTTTAGGATATTATGTGTCATATTTTATTTTTCTCTCTTTTTACCCTTACTGATAGTCTTCATTTCTACACTCTTCTCCAAACCTCTCTCTCCTGACTTTTCCTATCTACATGTAGCACTTCCTTTAGTATTTCTTGTAGAGCAGGTCTCTTGTTCAAACCCTTTCAGCATCTGTTTATCTCTAAAGTGAGTCTCTTGTAGACAGCTTATTGATGGGTCCTGTTTTTTGTCCATTATGCCAGTCTATGTCTTTTGATTGGGGAGTTTAATCTAGACACATAGTCTAGTCGAGCTTTCCTTATATGTGATGGATTGCTTTTCTCTTACTGCTTTCTGAATTCTCTCTTAGTCTTTGACATGTGACAATCTGATTAGTAAGTGCCTTGGAGTGAGTCTATTCATACCTATTGTGTTTGGGTTATGCTGTGCTTCTTGGATCTGTAATTTTATGTCTTTCATAAGAGATGGGAAATTTTCAATGTATAGCTCCTCCATTATTCTTTCTGCCCCTTTTCCCTTCTCTTCTCCTTCTGAGACACCCATAACACATGATTCATGTTCTTCATGTTATTATTCAATTCCCTGAAACCCTGCTCATATTTTTCTCTTCTCTTCCCTATCTGTTCTTTTGTGTGTAGGATTTCAATGTCCTATCCTCTAGTTCACTAATACTTTCTTCCACCACTTCAAATCTGCTGTTGTATGTTTCCTTTTCTTTAATTGTGCTTTTCATCCCCACAGATTCTGCCATTTGGTTTTTCAAGCTTTTGAGTTATTCCATTATCTTCTTTGTATCCTTCATCTCTTTTGCCATATTTTCCTTCACCTCATTGATTTCATTTCAAAGATTTGTTTGAACATCTTTAATTAGCTGATTCAACTCCTGTATCTCATTTGAAGTGTTAGTTTATTCCTTTGGGCCATATTTTCCTGCTTCCTAGTAATGACTCATGATATTTTGCTGATGACTAGGCATCTGATTTCCTTGATTAGTTTATTCTAGAGGTTGTTTTCTCTCTTTTACCTAGGGTTTTCTTTTTGGTTGGTTTGGAAATATATCTTGACATTCAGTTCAACCTATTCTGGACCTCCAGCACAGCTTCTGTTTAACTGACCAGAATTTTTCAGATCTTGTTTTTCTGCTTCTTGCCCTGCCAGATAGAATAATCCCCAATCAGGTTTTTCCAGACAAGACAGGCCCAGGTTCAGGATGAGGGTGTAGTCAGTATCTAGGTTCCCTGAGGATGAGACCCAGAAAGCTGCCAATCCTTCCTGTGAGGTCTCTTGATTCTGAATTCTTCCTATCCTGGCCAGCAGGTGACATTGTCAGCCTGCAGTGCCCCACCAGTATAAAGTGGGGCAGTGCCTTTAATTCTCAGCAGACACTTGTCCCTGCCAGGGAAGTGGTTGAACAGAAGTTGAAGCAGAATGTGGGCCTAAATTGTTCCCATTTTCCAGCCTCTGGGGTCTGATTTATCTAAATGAGAGCTGCCACTTGCGCTGGGCCCTGCCTCTTCCCTTTTCTTAGGGAAATATGCCGATTAGGGAATTATCTCCTTTACCTGACTGGTTACTTTGTCTCTCACATATACCTTAACTCTGGCCTTGCATGGGGCAGTGCTGAAACCTGAGATTGCCTGAAGCTTTACCTAATGGGCTGCTAAAAAGTAAAAAGAACTAAGAAATAAAGAAAAGAAATGGGGTAAACAAAAAAAAGCCTCTTCAGAATCTGCCCCCTCCCCAATCAGGAACTGGAGTTGGTACATAGTTCTATGTGCCCCTTTATTGGGGGCAAAACCCTTTTCCAGTATTCTTAGCTCAGCCCACTCCAAAAACCTCTTTTTGCTGCTGTTGTTGTGGTTTGTCTTTTGTTTAGCCAGCCCCATCACCTCTCTGATGGGGAGAGAACTCCCAGTTCCTTCCTTGCTCCAGGTTTGTCTTTGCTCAGAGTTTGTATCGCAGTCCGAATTTGCCAGTTAATTCTGCAATTGGTGCTTGGTTTAGCTACCTTCCCTTGCTCCTAGTAGTGGCTACTTCTTTTTCCTATGGGGAAGTAACTCCAAAACAGCCTACTGTGCCAGTGTGGGGATGGGTACCAGCCTCCATGGCTTTAGAGACTTACTTATAGTTCTTCACTGTGATCTTGGCCCTTCCACCCACTCAAGACTTGGGTATAATGTGTGTCTGGTCATGGGAGTCAATATATAGCATTTTAAAATAGTAGGATTCTCAGAGAAACACATCTGTAGAATAAAAAACTAGGAACACTTCCCAACTTTATGAGTTAATTAAAACCTGGCAAAGGAATTAAAAAGGAAGTAATGATCAATACTGCTGAGGCACTTACATGCAAAAAATCCTAAACAAAATATCAGCAATAAAATTCAGAAAATATATTCTAAAATATGTGTTTTTAGAAGTATACACTTTGTATATGAGTATGCTTATTTAAATGATATTTACACAGTTGGTGTGCATGTGTGTGTGTGGGGGGTGTATGTGTACACATATATAATGTACCCTGAAAAATGTCAGCTTATTTCAGGATTCCAATGTTGGTTAAAATTTAGAAAACCAATCAATATAGTTCATTTTAACAAAAAGAGAACACTCAATCAACTCAATAGATACAGAAAATACATTTGACAAAATTCAATACATTTTCATGTTAAATGAATTTAATAAATTAGGAAGAGAAGGGTACTTTCTTAACCTGAAAAACAATCTCAACAAATAACTTACAGGAAAAAGAAAGCATATACTTGTGATGACTTATAACTGAAAGAAGGGCACATACTCTTACCACTTTTACTCAATATGATTTGCATGATCTCTATACACCAAAAGGCATGCACAAAAATTGTTTTTGCAGCCTTATTCTCAATAGCTCCAAACCTGGAAACAATTTAAATGCTCAAATATATTAGAATGAACAAAAGAATTATTGTCTATTCATTTAATGGAATAGTACCCCACAGTATTAATGGATAAATCATACTGACTCACAATGAACTAAGTGAATCTTACAAATTTAATGCTGAGTGAATGAAACCTAAGTCAAAAGGGTACACATACATTATGTACATTATATTCTGTTACAAGTGACAAAAGTGGTTACGTTTAGATGATGTACTGAATGGAAGGCAGCAGGAGTTTCTGGAGGTTATATGAAGTCCAGTTTTTTTGTTTGTTTGTCTGTTTTTAATCTGGATGCTTGTTAACATTGTGTTTTCACTTTGTGAAAATTTGTCAAGCTGCACATTCAGACATTGTACACTCTCTATGTCAATGTTTACTTAAGGTTTACAAAATAACAGAAGGAATCTAGGCTAACCGTATAAGAGTAGAAATAATGTTGTTACAAATGAATCAAATTTCTAAGCTCATTTTGTATTTTAGGAATGCAGACAGATGACCAAGATGCTTATTTTGTGTAATTACTCAAAAGAAAGGATATGCTTCTTTCAATAACAACTGTATCTATATATCTCTATCACTATTTCCCCATCTCATCTCCATCTCTAGCTCTATGTCTATTTCTTATCTGACAACTAGACCCTTTCATCATTTCTGTGAAAAACAATATAACAGCTTAAGTAGGGCAGTGTAATGATTACAAGGAGATCATTATTCAGGTTTAAGCATAAAATCTGTTTTCTCCTGGAAAGTGGCTGATGCTTCTTGTGAATTTCAAATTATTTAATAGTAGCCTGGTTTCAAAGATTTGGCTTGAAACATAAGGTGATATTTTATTTTACCACTGCTCATAACTAAAATCTTATGTAAAATAAAATTAGATAATTTCTTTAATATGTTCATTGCAAATGATCATGTGTTGCACCAGTCACGGTTTTTGAGAGAAACAGAACCAAGAGAATATATGATTTACTTTAAAGAATTAAGTCAGGTGATTGTAGAGTGTGGCAAGTTTGAAATTCATAGAGCAGCCTGGCAGGCTAAAAACTGCAGGGGTTGAATAGTAATCTTGAAGCAGAACTATTTCTTTTACAGGAAATCTCAGTTTTTGCTCTTAAAGGCCTCTAACTGATTGGATGAGGCCCAACCACATTATTGAAGGTAATCTCCTTTGCTTAAAGTCAACTGTTCAATTAATAGTATTAATAGTATGGGAGCAAGTGGACATCCATAGGTAAAAATATGATTACACATTTTATAATTCATAAAAGAAAAATATATGAATTGGACTTCATCAAAATGAACTTTTGGTATGTAAAAGGCCCTGTTAAAAGGAATAAAATAAAAATGACAGCATGGAAGAAAATATTTACAAATCAAATATTTTATAAAGGCCCTTTATCTGGGACATATTTAAAAAAAAACCTCTCAGACATAACACTGAGAAAACAAATATTCTAATGAGAAAATAGGCAGAAGTCATGCATAGACATTTCACAGAAGCGGGTACACAGATTGAAAATATGCACAAGAAAAGATGCCCAACATCATTAGCCAACAGAAAAAGACAAATTAAACTCACAATGAGATATCATAAAATACCTATCAGATGGCTAAAATAAAAAATAATGATAACACCAAATTCTGGCAAGGATGCAGAGAAACTAGATCACTCATACCTTGCTAGTGGGAATGTAAAATTGTATAGCCACTCTGGAAAATGGTTCGGCAGTTCATTAAAAGTAAAAAACAGACTTAGCATGCAACAACTCTTGGACATTTATCCCAGAGAGATGAAGACCCATATCATGAAGAACTTTGTACATGAATTTTCATAGAAGCCTTATTGTAATAGCCCCAAACTGGTAACTACCTGATGTCCTTCAGTGAGTGAATAATTAAACAAGCTGGGTACAAAATGCCATTGAATTCTATTTATGAAATAAAAGGGACAAAGTTTCATACCTACAACTACTTTGATGAATCTAGAAGGAATTTTTTCTTCTTTTTTCATGGGCAGACACCGGGAATTAACCCGGGTCTCTGGCATGGCAGGTGAGAAATCTGCCTGCTGAGCCACCGTGGCCTGCCCTCAAGGGAATTTATGGTGAGTAATAAAGTCATTCTAAAAAGTATAAACACTACTGACTATAGTTACAGAACATTTGTGAAATTGCAATTATAAAGATGGAACAGACTATTGGTTCCACAGATTAGGGAAGATGAGTAATAAGGATATAAAAACGTAGCATGGAGGAATCTTGTGTGATAGCACAGTTAAAGACCTCAATTGTAGTGGTTGTTCTTCATAGCTACATCTGTAATAAAGCTTAATAGAGCTGTACAACACAGAACCAAATGAATGAATGCTTAATTGTTGAAATCTGAATGAGTTCTGTGGATTTCATCAAAGTCAGTTTTCTAATATTGACATTGTACATGGTTTTGCAAGATTTTATCATTGGGGAAGACTGAGGAAGGGTGCACTGGAATAGAAAATTTTCCAGTACCCAACAGGGAAAAAGCTACAATTAAAACTTATTATGCTTGCAAAGTTACAGGAACATATAATCTATAATGAAGGAAAACAATTAATCAATACTGACTGAGAACTGGAATAGATGTTAGATTTAGTGGACAAGGACAAATAATTACATTTAAATAGTTAAGTAGAAACATAAAACTAACAACAGAAAGACCCAAATACAACTTCGGAGATGATGAATATAATGTATGAGATTAATAGCAGATTAGACATTGAAGAAGAAAAAATAGTGAACTTGAAGACATTGCAACAACATGAAACATTTTTCAACACTTAAAGAAAAGCAATAAAAAAAAATTACAAGAGCATAGGTGAACTGCGGACAACTTCTAGCAGCCTAAAAAATATATAATGGGGATCCCCAAATGAAAGGAAAGAATAAGAGAGGGAGAAAAAATACTTGAGAGATAATGGCCGGATGTTTCCCAAATTTGATAAAATACATAACTCCACAATTTCCAAAGAATTTATTAAACCTGATGCACAAGAAGCATAACAAAACTACACCAAGGCACTTAATCCAGTTGCTGAAAACAAGTGATAATGAGAAAATCTTAAAAGCAGCCAGGGGAGGGGAAAATCATATTACTTACAAAAAGCAAAGACAAAGATGATGAAGATTTCTCTCTGAAACAGAGCAAGCAAGAAGACAGTGGAGGAACATTTTTAAAGTACTAAAAGAAAAAAGAAGGTCAACCTCGCAAATATAGATTTTAAAAAGATAGGCTAAATGACTTTTTCAGACATAAAAATCTGAAAGGAATCATTATCAGCTAACCTGTACTTCAAGAAATGTTAAAGGAAGCCCTTTGGGCAGGAGAAAAATGATGCCAGGTAGATGTCTGGATTTTCACAAGGAAGTGAAAAGCATTGGAAATAATGACTAAATATTATTCATTGGCTAAATATGTGGCTTTTTATTATTCAAATCTCTTTAAAAAGTAAACAATTGTTTAAATAAAAATAATAGCAATTTATTACTGGGTTTATAACATGCAGAACTAGAATGATAATAATAGCAAAAAGGACAGGAAGAAAGAAATGGAAGTATACAGATGTTATATTGTATACTCGTAGTGGTAAATAATACAAGAAGGTAGACTGCATTCAGTTAAAGCTGTATACCATAAATTGTAAACTAGCCATAAAATGCCAAAAAAGGAGATAAAATGGAATAATAAAAAATACTCAATCCAAATGAAGGCAGATAAAGAGAAAAATTTTAACAGACATTAGATGAGATAAATAGAAAATAAATAAGGTGACAAACTTAATCATATCAGTAGTCACATAAATTCAAGTGTTCTAAACTTTTATTAAAAGGTAAATATTTTCAGATGGAATAAAAAGGCAAAAACCTAGGTATATGCTCCCTGAAAATGCACCAAAACAGAACAAATAGGTTAAGGTAGGGTAGAAGTAAAGGAAGGAAAAATACATAGGAAGCTTACACTAATTTTAAAAGGGCTAGATTAATACATAAATATCAAACAATTAAATGTGAGCGAGCTTTCATACACACACACACACACACACACACACACACACACACACACTTTTATAACTCTATGGCAGAGGCAATAATTTTGAAAACCCCAGAAAGCTTCGAGAACCAAGTGCCTAGAATTTATAATATAAGCCCCTGAATAGAGAAAAAAGCACAAACATTTGATACCATAAGAGCATTTTCCTTACTATTAGAAAAGACGATAACAGAATACTTAGTTTGTGACAGGGAAAAACATCAGAAGGAAACAGCCAGGGTTTTACTGGAGCAGTGAAGGAGGTGTGCTATCACAGCAATTAGGATAAGAGTTAAAAGCTAATTGCAGTTTGTAAGAAGACAGAGATTGCTCCTGGAGTACTACAACTAATATTTTAAAGTGACAAAGGAAAGGAAAGGGACAGTAAATGAATTATCAGTAATTAAAAGGAAACTCAGTTTGAGGCAAAAGTATAATCAACAGATTATGCTTTTGGATATTAAGAAGGAGGTAAGTCTAGTCCTCAATAACTTTAAATATTTAAATTAACTTAGCTGGATATCCATAATCATCTTACTCTTAAAATTCAGAGATCCTGAAAAATCTATCACTGTGAAAGTTTTCCATCAGAAAGTAAATTAAAGCAATTACATGTGAAGAAAAATTGCAACTTGCTTCCACTGAGTGCCATATTTTAGAAATGTTGCGTATGGTTGGATACTTTACATATGCAATAATAATGACAGTAATTACAATAACACAATAGTGAACCATATATAATCACTAGTGAGACACTAAGGCACATAATTTACATGTTTTCCATTCTTTTCTTCTCGGCATATGTCCAGGAAAGTAAAATCTCCATTTTCCATACCACGAAATTGGGACTCCGTGGCCCATCCAAATAACTCAACTAGCAAGTAATAAATGAGACTCAAACTCTAGCACTATACTCATTTTTTTTAAAGGATAAAAGAGCACGAACCCATAATAATGCTGAAAGAAAATGTAGCATAGCCATTTTTGCATGTGCAGCTGAGGGCAATATTCACTTAGTCTAGTTTCCAGCGGACTATATAGCTGGATGGAGTTCATTTAAAATTTGAGATTCCAATTCTGTTGTTAGCCTGAACTTGACTTTAAGCTACAACCACTTTTTTATAGCACAGAAGAAATCATCTGATCCTTCACCAACTGGTTATGCTCAGGTCCCATTTCTCTCCAGCCTCACATATTTTTTTTTTTCCACATCAACTTTCCTTTGCTGTTAATCTAACCCTCATGCAGACTCCTGCTCTGAGCACTAGGTGGACACCTAACCAGCCTCTTGATTTCTGGACAGGGAACAGAGACTCAAGCAATCTTGTGATTTAGATGTGATTTATAACAAAGAAATACCCGGATGGACACGGAGTGGGAAATCTTTCAGAAAACAAAAGATCTCCAGAGATCAGCTTCCTTCGCTTTCTCCCTCACAAGAAACAATGCAGTGTTAAGGTAAATGCACTTCAAGCCCCAGCTGAAAATTTACTCTTCCTTTTCTTACGTACTTACTGACCTCTTATTTACTTCCTTTATAATAAAATGAAGATTATAATAGTACCTATCTCATATGCTTGATATACAATTTAAATGATTTTGTAAATATTAGTTCAACTTTACTGGGAACATTTTAGTCCTCAGTATGTGTAAATTTCGCTAATATTTCACACAGACTTCATAGTCACTTTTGATTTCTACTTCTATTGAGCAAGTCTTCACTGTTCTACTACACATTTATGTGTTGATTATTTCTCTTCTCTAAATATCTTATTGTATGGGTTCTGCTAATAATAATAATAGTTTCAAATTAACCATTTAGATAACATTATGAACCTTAAGGTTTTAGTGTCAGATTTAATACCCTTTCTTATCAGGTGCACTAGTTTCAGTTGAATGGTGTAGAAAAACCCAACTCACATTGGTTTAAATAGCTAAGGAATTCTGTAAGTTCACAAGTGCTTAGGACATCTCTTCTCTAAGGGTCGCTCCTAATAAGCTTTGCTGTTATCTCATTTCCTAATGAAACAATCACTTTGGAGTCCTTTAACATCCTTAAAACATCATGCTTATGTCAGGCCACTCTTCTTCAGGAGCTGTATATTCATATGTATTCAGATGGGTCCAATATTAAACAGTAAAGAAACTCCTTGTGGCTAACTACAAAATGCTGTATTCCTATCTTAACATCAGTTACTGTACCCAAGCATTGAGGCAATTCGTAGATTTATAACATTGCTTTGACTTTGGACATTTTTGTTACTTTCTAAGGACATTTTTGTAAGGAAGAAAGGAATTTATTTCTGTCTTGGGATCCGCATTTGAATTCATCCTTATTTTTGCGGAAAGGGACAAATCAAGTTTTTGTGCCTACTTCAGAATACTGAATGATACTCAAGTTTGCAAGTTAAAGACTATAGCTCTAGATTCTATTCATATCTGTTTTGACCCACCCTACCTTGTGCTGAATATAAATATTTAACTTTTTATGGTTATATTCTCATTTTTATAGATTAAGAAACAGGTGTACAGATTATTGCTCTAGCAACAAGAAAAGAAAAAATTGGTATTCTATTATAATATTTAGGTTAGGTTGCAAGCAATGAAGTAGCAATTACAATGAAATTCTCGATTTCCACATTTTCTTGTGTATTTAAGAGGAATTTGATGCTTGACAAGCATCAAACATGACACTTTTACCATGTTTCATCAAAGCCATATTATCTATAGAAATTTGTTGATTTACATGAACCTTTAGATAACCATCTGGCAAATTATTCCATTACTTAGGAAACTAGAAACTTTTGTATCATGCTGACCATGGAGATACCCTAATTATCAACTATTTTGTCAGGCTGTTTTTCACATTGTAAGAGAACAAATCAGAAACTAGTTTTTATAATATTATTGTCAAGACTGTATTTTACTGAGTGATTGACATCCTTCCAATCAATGGGTTAAGTTGTGTAGTGAGTATCAATTGGTAGAAAACAATTAATTGCACGATTTGAATAATTAGAATGTGAAGTTAATTTTTCTAATTAGCATTTGAAGTTGGGAAAATGAATCCCTGGTCTCTAGTACAGTTTCCAACTCTGGCATTTTAATGCAGTGCCTAAACTTGTGAGGTAACAGAATATGGATGTGATATTCTTTGAGCTCACATGACTCTCTATCGGGCATAGTTTTATTAACACTCTGTAAGAAAGGCTCCTTTTCTGTTAGGACATTAGGAAACACATTTGGAAATATTTCCTATGATACAGGAATAGCTTTTATATGGTTTTGTCTGTGCCAATTTTTATATGATGATTGTGTGTGTGTATAAATGAGCGTGTGTGTCAGACTGTAGAGTGTATCTGTGAATTTCTATCTCTGTCTATGCCAAGGCTTTATTGTTTCATAGATATTATATTTTTTATTATCTCAAACCTTCATTTCCCATTTGTTCTACCCAAAAAGTCAAGGCTATCATGCTACCTGGCCATATTCTGGCCTTATTTGGTAGTCTTTCCCTTATTCACCTGTTGATTTTCTATCATCCTTATAGCTTCAGTGGCCTATCACATTAAACTACTTTTTATCCAACTGATGACAGCATCAGATAATTAGGAAATATTAGAGATGGAAGATGCCAGTCTCCCTTAACCCCAGATCTAGCCCCACACTACTGGGCACTAGCTCATCAGAAACACATATGCCCACTGATTATCCCATAACTTACTAACTTATCCCATTCATAAATCACCTTGTCCCTTCTTCTATTCAAATGAGAGATGTCTCATCCAACTCTTCCTTTACTATTACCTTTCATTTATGATCTTGGTCATTTATCACCATTGCAGATTTAGAGTTCACATCTTAACACTCCAATTTGTTATTTAATGGTCTCTAATTTAATTTCCTCCTTAGTATTTCTGCATTAACTTCTTGGGACTTCAACCCACTGCTTGTCTACAACTAGGCAAACCAATCAGCTTGTCTAAACCCTGATGGTAGGAAAATTTCAAACAAAAAATACCTTTAGGAAAGATAGAGCTAAATCTCATTTCACATGTAGGGACGCCAAGCACCAGAGATGCAGAACTTTGATTAAACTGATGCTACTAGAGTCAAAATAATTAAAATGTTCTATATTCTGACCCTTCATTTTTCCATTATGCTGCCTCTAGGAGAATCACTTTTAAATTTTACTATCATAAAATGTTTAAAATTAACAAAACTCTGCCACGGGTGATAGATATATTATCTCTGTATCTATATCCATGTATCAATGTAGCAATGTATCTATATGTCTGTCTGTCTAATGTCTATCTATCTGTCTTTCTATTTATCTACCTACCAAAAGCACATGTGGTCAACCACAAATGTGACTGTGTAATATTTCACTGATATGCTTTGCCCTAAACTGGAAAGGGAGATTTCCTCTCCCCCACCGCCTTTTGTTTGATGGTGTATGGCCCAGGTTTCCAGGCAGTTCTCATCCATCCAGTTCCTAGTCCTCATTTTAGCACTTCCCTTTCTCCGCATGCTCCATCTGGAAATAATACTTGTTATCCACAGAGTAGGATTTACCTTTAACTAGGGAGAGTATATTAAAGATATGCAAAATCATTGTGTATATGCACTTCTAATCAAATACCCATGAAATGATTAATCCTCAAATACAAACCCATGGTTCCTAGCTCATTTGGACCATATTTTTAATGTGACATTTAAGTCGTTCAGATGTGTTCTATTTAACAACTTCACTAATTCAAACTATAGTTGTTAACTAGGAAATCAATGAAGAAATGTATCATGTACATAAAAATATATCACAGAATTCACAAACAAAGGAGCGTGCTATTGCCTTCCCACCCAAATCTATTCTTTCAGATGCTCTCAATATTTTTTTTGCGAATATATTGAAGAGAAAGAAAGAAAAAATGAGCAGAACTGGAAACAACGTCTGAAAAGACCTCTTTTCCTGTGATTACTGGACATGATTAGATTGAAAGTATAATAAATGTTAAAGAAAAGCACTGGTAAAGCACAAAGATCCACTCATCAACCAAAGGAAACCATTAATGTGGTCTGAAAAAGCTTTAGATTGTTCAAGTCTTAAAATGAACTTGGGGGGCAGGCCATGGTGGCTCAGCAGGCAGAGTTCTAGCCTACCATGCTGGAGACCCGGGTTCGATTCCTGGTGCCTGCCCATGAAAAAAAAACAAAACAACAAAAACGAAGTTGGGCCTGTAAACTTGCAAGAGTTAGAATTAGATGGCAAAATCTTAGCAATCACAAAAGAAGGGATATTTATTCCTCAACACCTTTTCAGATGTGGTATGAAGATGCAGACAACAAAGAACCTAAGAGTCAGAGAAGCCAAGGGCTCTGGGAATTCCTACCAGAGAGCTGTCTCGGGTGTAATCAAGTAACCTTTTCCAATGCTAGGAGAGGAGGCTGAATCATTGTATCTTGGAGAAGAGGAGTAATGTGACCTTCTAATATAATGGTCATTGGATTTCCTTCTGATGGTGAAATCTATACCTGCGTAAATGATTCTGGATTTTGAGCTGGAGAGAACTTTAGTTTGTCTCCTTGGAAAGGAGAGTCGGAATTTCTATACATAAGAAATATACAAATGGATAATTGACTACTATTGGGTAGGCTGGCTGAAAATGCTGACTATTCACTGAATTTCTCTTCTTTTTCTTCAGAGGCATACCCCAACGTATGGTTTCCAGTCTCCCCTTCACAGGTCAATGTGGCCATGGGACTGAATTCTGGCTTATTTCTAGAAGACATGTTGGGTACAACTTGAGGGCCTAACACTCTTTCTCCCCTTCTGGCTGACTTAAAAAGAGATGCCTAGAGAACCTTGGAAGTCACAGGATGTAGATGAGAAAAAAGTATGAGCCTGGGTCCCTAAATGACTATGTGGACGAGATTATTGCCCTGAAGTGTTCCTGGGTAAGAAAGTAAACTGGTTTTAATCACCCGTAATTTTGCAGTCCACTTGATATTGTAGCACAGCCTACAAAAAGTAGTACAGAGAGTTTATTGTCCTATTTTTCTGGCAAAGAAAAAAAAAGGATTTGTTCCCATAATACAGGATCATAATCTGTTCTACTGAACAATTTTAATGGTAGAATTAAAATCGATTTCAAATGTGATTTGCTCTTATCACTCTTGGTATTTTGTTTAAAAACCAAAATACCAAATTTATGCTTTTTCCATTAGTTCATTACAAAGTGAAAAAATGATTCATTTTTTGAAGCAAGAGCTGTTTAAGGATTTGAAAAACTTGGAAAACAAGCTATTTTCCACAATTTAAGTTTAACAGAATTATAGCACATTTCAATATTTGTAATTATACTGACAGAGTAGGTGATGATAACATCTGCTTTTTGCAATAAAACCTATTGATGCTGCTGACCTGAGTGTTTCTTATCTGTAGTAGACAACAAATGAAGATAAGCAATGTTAAGAGGAGGAAAACAGTAATAGTCACTACCAAATAGCTTACTCCAATATTAATGATACCTAGAGTTTTTTCAAGAAACCTTGATTTAATACACATTACTTCAATTCATCAATCTGAATCATTCAGAGTGCTCAAGAGATATTTCGATGCAAATATGAAAGTTGCTATAACACCTCTCATATGTCTCCAAAAGACATTCAGATAATTGATTTATTGTCCTTTGCAGAATGCAACTGGTAAGTCACATGTAAATTGATATTTTACCCTATTTTTACTCACTTGAAATAGTTTTAAATTTTGTTTTTGGTGTTTACTCTGTCAAAGAACATAAAAAAATAAAAGACATAGTTGAATGGATAAAAATAATTATAATAGCCATATGTATACTAAGGACAAGAGAGTTACCTTGTTGCCATCCCTTCAAGCCTGACCAAAAATGTATACTAAAACAAACAAATCTAGCTATAATAAACAAAGTGGTCTGCAATGTTCGAAATTACAGAAGAGATTTTTGCAAATACAGAAAAAAAATGTTTCATGGAAATTAGAGTCGTCTTTCTAGGGAGAGGAGTGATTCTGTAATCATCACTAGCTTCTCTAGTTTAACTATAAGATGGAGGGAGGCAATGTCAACAGATCTGTCTATACAAAACAAACACACTAAGAACTGGGACTTTGAAACCGTCCAGAAGTAAATTAAGCATAACAACGTAATGCTACTCAAATTATAATTGTGGCAAACACAACTACAATTATATCCAGGCTGGGCAAGCAGCACACATCCCTCTTTCACTGTAATTGTGCTGTTTATAGTCTCATTTTTATATTCTTTTCTGCCTAATGGAAATATCTCGCTTGGTATTTGTGTTCTTTCTATTACTATAAGTCACTTCTTTTCCTCAGTATTTAATTTGGAAATAATACTGTCTTATTTTTTTACCTTCTGGGTGGATTGTTAAATGGAAAAACAGTAACATGGGTAATCTTTACTAATATTGTGTAATGGGACTTCCATAAGGGGGAGAACAAATACAGTTTTGTGATAGCTGCAGAAAGAAATGAAGGTATCTAACATGCAGTAAGAATCTATATATGGTTTGAGGCTTAGAGCTTTTACATATATTATATGCAATTATGTCATTCTTGTAATAGTTTTTTAAAGGTAGCTGATATAGACCTTATTTAAGGATGAATAAACTGATGCTCAGAAAGACTAAATGGTTGGGCCCGGATGAAAAAGGACGTATTGGAGCTTAAATTCCAACCCAAGATTATATCCATAGTCCCCAGTAGAGTTGCTGAAACTTTCTGATGGTAGCAAGAAGACAATGAGAAAAATGACAGATATGAAAAGGAAGAAATCTTGTGTTAATTCCATTGCTTTCTGTTGTTCCCTTTTCCATAACATACACATAACAAAGACAGATTCTCAGTGAGAAGACAGGCATGAAACAGAGGAGAGGAAATTGCCTGAGGTGGGATGAGAAGGACTTCGCTGGGAACCTGACATGCCAGAAGTCTTCTTTGGTGGCCCCCTCCTCTTGGACATAGGTCAACCACTGAAAGTCAGAATGGAGATAGCAGAGTTGGAGATAAAGACACAATTTCTTTTCAGCAATTGTGCAGAGATACCTTTTACAGTTTAGGATGAAGATAAATTTAGCTTCCATTGCACCTCCACATTTTTCATGCATGTAAGTGTATACTCTTGGCTTAACGCTGCAAGTATATACTCTTGTTTTAACATTGCTTATACATGTGTTGTGTTGGTGGGCTCTCCAAACTGGCATCTTTTTCTTAGATTTGCTGGGAGGAATTCAATGTTAGGTGAGGCGATACGTCAAATAATATCGTCACCTGGTATCAAGGCTTAAATGGGTAAAGGTCAACTTGGTAGGGAAACGTCCTAAACAAATTCTGTGTTAGCATTTCAAACAGTTTTTCTTTCAGGCTTCATATTTGATAAGGATACATCTAATACCTTATATTTGACATAAAGGCTTCAATTTGATAAGGATATATCTAATACCTTATATTTAACATAAAAGAGCTTCAATAGCTAACTTATTTTTCCCTGTATTGAACCATGGTGGCCTACAAAGACTTCCAACTATCGATTATAACTGGAATTATTTTTATTATGCATAAATTACAAAAAAATACTGAACTAATTCAAATGCAGCTCCTTTTGATTTCAAATGCAGCCTGACACTTACATCAGCTACCTGGGAGTTCAAAGAAAGATAAAAACCTGATCTCTTGTTTTTTATATATTAAAAACAGAGTATCAACTTTCAGGGGATACATATGTGAAAGCACTTTCATATAGGCAAATATTGTTAAAAATGTGGAATTTGTAATACAATTGTTTTAATTCATGTAAGGAAAAAATTCAATTAAATACATGAAAAATACAGAATGCTTTTACTGATTCTCTTATTTTTCTAAATATCTGGGGTATGCAGATCAAATTCTATACAAAAAAATGCTAATCAAGTGAAAAATTCCTCTGTGAGCAGAACACACATACACACAGGAAGGAAAAAAATAATAACCCAGTAAGCCACAGCTGAATTCAAGTTCCCTTCTTTCAGACAATATTTAATGCAAAAATAATTTCAGGATGGCAAGATAATGTGAATAAGCTCTATTATTCATTGCATAGAACTGAAGATGCAAAAGTTCTGAATCTACAACTTTCCTTTATTTATTGCTATATAATAGCTCTGATGTGTAAATATAGTTTGATTTCATTTTTTTTTCTTAATTGAAGAATCTTTTGATTTGGTTTGCTAAAGCTGTCAGAATATAATATACCAGAAATGGTTTGGCTTTTAACAATGGGTATTTATTACCGGGGAAATTTATAGTTCTAAGACCAATGAAATGTCCCAATTAAGGCCTCACCAGTGTGATACCTTCTCTGAAGACAGACTGCTGGCATCCAGGGTTCCTCTAGTGGATTTAAGGCATGTGGCCAGCATCTTCCAAGCCCTTCACTCTGGGTTTTGTTGCTTTAAGCTCTGAGTTCCAGTGGCCTCTTCTCTAAGCTTCTGTGGGTCCTCCTTTAGCTACTCTGGGGCTTTTCTCTGTAAGCTCTCTCAGCTTTTGCTGTCCTTTATCCTCTCATAGAAGACTCAGTAAAGGGTTAAGACCCATCTTTAATGGCTGGGTCACATCTCAATCAAAAGGTCTCACCCACAAAAGGTCTGTCCCCACAGGGATGGATTAAAAGAACATGGCCTTTGATGGGGTGAAAAACTTCTCCAAACTGCTACTTTCAATTGATTTTCTTTTGAGGATTTTTTTATATTCTTGTAATAATCACATCTTGATAATCATAAAGCCAAGTGTGAATACAATTAGATGTCCATGGCATATAAGGTAGATTAACTTGCTCAGCATCTTCCCTGTTCCATGTGACCTGCTTTATGTACTGAGGAGATAAAAACAAAAGACTGCATTTCCAGGACTACCTTCTAACAAAGGCATGGATGTTATTTAGGTTCTACTGATCAGCTGTTAGGCAAGACTTGAATTCAGAACTGATCTAACTGGGAGAATGGCCTGGCATCAACCTGACTATTATATTGTAGCTCTTGAGTCAGCTGTTCTGGTGAAGTTTCTTTTTCCCTTGACCAAGCAGTGTGTTCCCTAAACAATACTTGCAGTGACAACTCTCTGAACCTGATTTTAATTATCTTGTGTGATCATGGACTCAGAATTTGGGATAGCAGTTATCCTGCTTAAGATTCCTGATCTTGCAGGCTGTTTAATGATTAATATTCTGATGTTATTTTGGAATTATTCACAGAGGCCTGAACTAAAGTCTGTTTTTTCAGATTTTTCAGTGATTTGGTTACTGCTTAATTCCTTCTCTTAAGAGCCTGTCTGCATAAAATAGTTAAGCAGTCTATTAGCTGCAATGGGACCCTCATAATGGCATTTTCAAAACAGTTAAGTGATAAAATGAAAAAAAATCTAAAAATTTCTGAAAACTTTTTGAAAGTTACATGCTGTAATAGAGCTATCAAAGGGTGAGAGAATGATAGAGAGAGGGAGAAAATTAATCTAGATGTCACATCTGAGAACTAGAGTACAGAGAGAATTCTGAAAAGATTGAGGAAGTAAATCTGAAACTACTCAAAGGAAAGATTAATTCAGACTAAAAGGCCTAATTTCCATTACACAGAAAAGCAAACTATCTGTTTACATATCATTATGTTTTTAAAGGTTGCAAAGCCTCTGTGATTTTCCTCTCCACAAAACAATGAGAGTATTTTTCTAATCATAGTCTGTCTTTGTTTTGTAAATGAATGTCTGCAGAAGTATGAGTCTCATGTTAATGTTTGTGCTGGTTTGAAAGGATTTATATACCCTAGAAAAGCCATGTTTTAATCCTAATCCATCTCTTGGAGGCAGCCCTTTCTTTTAATCACTATTCAGTACTATAGGTTGGAAACTTGATTAGATTTTCTCCCTGGAGCTGTAACTCACCCAGTTGTGGGTATTAACCTTGGATTAGAGGGAGATGTGACTCCACCCAGTCCAGGTGGGTCTTGATTAGTTTACTAGAATCCTTTAAAAGAGGAAACATTTTGGAGAGAGAGAGAGAGCAGCAAAGCCACAAGAACTATGAGAGCCCACACAGCCAGAGACCTTTGGAGATGAAGAAGGAAAATGTCCCTTGGGGAGCTTCATGAAACAAGAAGCCTGGAAAGAAAGTTAGCAGATGATGCCGTGTTCACCATGTGCCTTACCAGTTGAGAAAGAAACCCTGGACGTCATGGGCCTTCTTGAACCAAGGTATCTTTCCTTGGATGCCTTAGATTGGAAATTCCTATAGTCTTGCTTTAACTTGGACATTTTCACAGTCTTAGAGCTGTAAACTTGTAACTTAATAAATTCCCCTTTTAAAAAGTCGTTCATTTCTGGTGTATTGTATTCTGAAAGCTGGCAAAGTTGAATAATGTTCTTCAACTGAAATCATAGATTTGTGCATTCCTTCAGGTAGTCTCTGAGAAATTAAAAATAATTCAAAATATTATATGCATAAATATGAAAAATTCTCCAGTGTGTGATCTAGATAAGGATGATCTCCAGATTCAGAGAAGTTTCTATGTTCCAAAGAAGGCCAAGAAACCAAAGATTCAGTAGACCATACACAAAATTTACTCTTTACGTTATAGACCCACTTTCTATGTGTACATGTGAAGATTATCTATGTTCATGTGATATTGTTTAATTTTTATCATTTTCATGTATAGCATTCAGCTTAATTCTTTGGCTCTTGATAACAGCATGATGATGCAAATATTTTATTCCTTTTCTATTTCAGTTTAATGTCGGAGACCAAAGGCTTACCTTTGGTTATTAATTGTCAAAGTCATATTTGAAACTAACAAACAATGTCAGTGAATTATTCAAATAAAACATGGCTTAAAACCTTTTGAAATGTGAGCCATTTTCTATGATTTGCAATAATTGTAATTATTTTTTTTAATGTTCAAAGGAATACAGCCACTGCATAATAGCATAACATGCATAAATCTCATATGTTGAGTGAAAGCCAAGCAAACAGTATATGATTCTATTTGCTTCAGAAGGAGGCAGAACAAATCTGTCTCTTTTGGGATGGAAAGGTCTGGTCATATTTGGCAAGGCCAGAGGGGACTCCTGCAGAATTAGGAATGATCTCTAGCTTTACCTAGTTATTGATTGTATGACTATGTTCACTTTATGTTGATTCATTTCACTGTACAATAGTAATTTACCCACTTTTATTTATTTGTGTTATATATCAAAATAAATATAAAAATTAAATACTGTATAAATGCCTAAGTAAGAGAGCGATTTTAGCCCCTTCAAAATTTTACCGAATACTATCTTTATATTAACTACTCTTCTTTTTCTTTCACCATATTTTCCTTTCTGTCTTAAACTCCTCTAATATCCTGCCAGGCAGGACCTTTTATCTTTAATCACTTTTGAAGTCACACCCTGTATTCTATGAGAAGAGTTCCCTTAAGATATTTGCTCTGGGCATTAGTTTAAGGAAGCTGATGGGCTTGCTTGTGAGCCAGGCGGAAGTGGGAGGAAACAGTGTTCTCATTTGATCTTTCATTTACTTGATCTTTTATTTATTTGTCATTTGATCTTTCATTTATTCGGTTCCATCCTCATCTTTACCAAGACTCAAAAAAATTCTGTGAAATAAATTTCACACCAGTCTCTCCAGGATTTTCTTTGTCACATATCCCAGAAAGAGAAAGAGAAATTTACTCAATAGTAAATGTGAATCTGACATTTCCCATTATTTTATGGGGCATGTATGGTGGTTTGAAACTGTATCTACCCCAGAAAAACATGTTCTTAAAATTAATCCATTCCTGTGCATGTGGACCTACTGTGAGTAGGACCTATTCATGAGGTTAGATCAGTTAAGGTATAACTCACCCCATTCAGGATGGAACTTAATCCTATAACTGGAGAAACAATAGTTCAGAAAGAATAAAAACATAAGTAATATAGAAAGAGAAAAAGAAAGCCATGGAAGCAAGAACCTGAAAGCAGCGAAATGGGAAGAGAAGAGATAGATCATCAGATGCCACCGTGTGCCTTGCTATGTGGCAGAGGAGCCAAGGATTGCCAGTGGCTGGTCTTCAGGAAGAAAGAATAGCTTTGATGAGGTCTTACCTTTGACATTCTCACATCCTCAGATTATAAGCTAATAAATTCCCATTGTTTAAAGCAAACCTATCTCATAGTATCTGCTTTGAGAAGCCTTAGAAACTAAAATACTGGGTATGTATTATTAGGATTTCAGATGCTGCCTATTATTGGTTACTGGGCCTATATATGAGGCAAACTGCAATGTGGTAAAATGGTATCTGTACTTAGCGTATTCTTAGGCCCAAAAAGCTAAATTTATCATTTAACTGAAAGACAAAGTCAAGAAGAATACACATTCTTTTCCAATCAATTATGACACTTTTACAAATTTTATTTAGTGATGCATTTGAATAGTCACTAATTCTAAACAAAATTAAAAGACATATATCTTGATATAATAAAACCCCTTTGAAATAAGCTTTTAGATAATCCTTAATATCCTCGATTAGTCCTTAATCTATCTTAAGTTTTCTCTAAGTTTACATCAATTTAATATACCATAAATTTCATACAAAGAATCTTAACTCCAGGAAATGAAAGTACCTTTACATCAAAATCCTAGCAAGTCATTTCTCTCCACGTATCTTGTGTCATAATCTCAACTAGCTACTTTTTTTAGTCATTACCTAGTCAATGAGATAGGCTAATTTGCTTTTTCTTTAATCCCTAATAAAGATAACATTTTTGTCTAATCCCAGTAAAATCCAATCCTTTCTTTTCTATAATGTGTAAAAATGTAATTTTGAATTCAAATTAACTTCACAAACATTTCACCTATAGCCTACTTTTGAACACTCACAACTCATATTGATATACTGAAAGCAATGAGAAACTTTTCAGAGACAACATTGATTCACTTTTTCTTAATCATTTTCCAAAAGTATTTGCCATGGAAATGTCATTTCATATAATGCTTCTTAAGATCCTACTGATTTAGCATTCTGTAGAATACACTTTGAATAACTCCAATCTAGATTACTGAAGAAGCACTACTCACTCTCTTTCCCAGACACTGTATACCGATTGCAGGGGACAGAGCTTCATGCCATTGCATACATCCATGTGCAACTTCCCAGTCCATGACACACCTTCTGTATCTCACTTACATTCTTCTTTTCACCTTAAGACAAATGAAAAAGAGCTAGATTGTTACAACAGTATAGAAAAACTTACTTAGTCCTCCTTTTTCTCCAGCATCTAATTTCTCTAATATTTATTATATCAAAATATAAGTTTCTAATTACTAATTTTAAAATATCGATAAGTGTGTATCTTAGAAACATCTCTGTTTTCCTTAGCAACTATCATCAAGGTTCCTGTTTTTATTTTGATGGGACTGAATCCTTCCTTCAGTAATAAATCCAAGCTTTCCAATACACATTTACATATAAACCCTATAGAATTAAGATATTCAGTTTTATACTTATAACTTTTACTAAAATATCTTCTAATGGTGAATGGAAAAATGTAAAAAAGAATATGTGGGCAAATATTCAACTGCTTACTTGCCAGATAGAGCAGGTAAGAGTAGAATTAAGGGAATAGAAAGTTGTTCAAGGTATTTAAAAAAAATGACTTCATATTGACCAAGTCGAAGAGGTTCCCTCACATTACTTTCTATGTTCATATAATAACAATGCAAATGGCACCACGTAGAATTGTGCAATGTGCTGGAAAATTTCCAAGAGAATATTCACAACCTTTTAGTAGAAAGTGTTAAAGGTTCCTTTCCATAAAGTGCTTAAGATCAAGTAATCAAATTTTGATTATGTGATTTATTAGATGTTAGAGGCACTCTGTTTGTGACTTACTTTTCTGATTCATAAAATGAAACTAGTAATAGTATTTAAAGAATCTAATATTAAGGTAAATTGTCAGCTATAATAAATATTAGGTTTTATTGATTCCAAGCATTCTCTCTTAGAACATATTTTGAAGTTGTGTGTGAATGACCTGATAGCTATTCATTAACACAACAAATGCAAGGTTCTTACAACGTGCCTTCGAATGTTCAGGGAATTGAAGACTTCAGAGTGGTTATGGTGCCAGTATTTCTGCTCTCCAATAACTCACTCTTTAGATGGGGGAAGACAGACAATAAATAACCTAAGTGTGACAATACAGAGACCCAAATGATGAGACAGTGACTAGCACCTGAATATCTGAGGACACTACTGTAAAGAATATCTAGATGTAGGATGAAAAAATGGAAAAGGAGAGTATGTGAGCACTTATTTAATATTTACCAGTAATAGAAAATATAGAAGAGCATTAAATAAGAGGTGTATTTGAGAAAGAGGAAGAAAGCCAGTGCTGTGGATGGAATTGTGTCCTCCCAAAATATATGTTCAAGTTCTAACTCACAGATTCATGAATGTGATCTTATTTTAAATACTGTCTTTGAAAATGTCAACAGTTACAAAGAGGTGGAAATGGATTAAGATTAGCCCTAATCCAATATGATGGGGTCCTTATAAGAAGTGAAGAGATGCAGAGACACGGACACAGGGAGAAGGTCATGTAAATATGGAGGAAGAGACTCTACAAGCCAAGGAATGGCAAGGATTTCTGGCAAACACTAGAAATTAGGAATATGCAAGGAAAGATTCTCTTCTATAGGGTTCAAATGGAGCATTATCCTGCTGACACATTGATTTCAGACCTCTAGACTCCAGAACCCTGAGACAATACATTTCTGTTGACTACAAGCCCAGGTTTGAATACTTTGTTACGGCAGCCTGAGAAAGTAAGGCACACTGGGTGGCTGGACACTAGTAAACTTAATGAAATGAAACCATTAGTGAATAAAACAAACATGATCCCACCTTTGTGGATGTCATGGACTAGCATAATAGTAACATCTTAATTTTAGGAAGGCTCATTAATTTCAAAGAGTACGAAATGAAGTTAGTGCATTGACCTGTGGAATATTAAATTAAAGGAGTTAAAATATAGTCTGGCAGGGGAAAATAAAATAGGTGTTTATAACACTCAGCTTCTTCAGATGCGTTTCTCATCTGTAAGACAGGGATCGTCACACCCGTCCTTCCCACTTCACAAGGTTATTAGGTGAACCATGTCTTATAATGTAAGAATATTTTATAAAATAGAAAATTATAAACTATTGGCATTTACTATTAAAATACTTGAAATCTTTCTGCGAGGTGGTGATTAACAAATTCGTACCCTTTACTGACTCATCTATTTTAAGTCTATTACTGTCTTATGAGTTCTACCCCAATCATACTTTTTAAAATGACAAACCACCCCTAGCAGTTCCATCTATCTTACATGATTCTATATTTTTTTCCATAGCACTTACAAATTTCTAGCCTACTGTCCATTTTTCCTATTTTTAAAACCTGTCTTCTCACAATAGAAGGTAAGGATTCTTGTCCATATGTCCACTGCATTATCCCTTGCATTTAGAATTATACCTAGCACAAAGCAGGTATTCAATAAAGATTTGTTGTATAAATGAATCAATGAAAGCAAAGGTTTAGTTTACAGATGACCATTAATTTCACTGTAAGAATCATTTTTACATTGCTAGCTAGCGCACATCAAAAGAGACAAGGAAGACAGTCATTCTGAGGGTCAAAAGCAGACTGGCAGAGAGGAAAAAGGACTGACACAGGATACTCTAGCTTTGATTGTCTTCACATGACATCAAAGCTCTTAATTTCTCCAAATTGTAGTTCCGCCATTTGTAAATTGTAAATGATTATATCTGTTTACCATATTTTACAAATTGCTTAAGGGAATAAAATTGGCAAGGGATGTGAAGGCTTTCTGAAAATACCAAAATACAAATATGCAAAGTGTTATTTTAAATAAAGGTAACAAACTAAAACAAAAAGTGGATACCTTATAGCAAGTGCTTTGCTCTCAGGAGAAACAGTCCTCTGCTTAACCTAATTTAATATCAACATTATTTAAGTTACTATTTTGCTCAAGGGAAAACAAAAAGCAAAACAAAGAAAAACCCCAATTTCCTAATTGAAATAGTGAATTTATTTAAAAATTTATTTTGTATATACTATATTTCAACCCTAATGATTGGATTTTACTCCTTTAATCAAGATGGCATATTAAAAGAATAAGTAAATGATTTTTTTTATGCTAAGCAAATTGTACTAGTTTGTAATTTGTGATTGTGCATGATTCTGATAGTGAAGGAATTTCATTACAGGTAGATTGAAAATGCAGGATGCATATGCATTTGCATGTCTGGATGCAGGTAAATAAACAGTAAAGCCCATTGATAACAGAGGCCATTATAATTTGAATGAGATTATATTCTCTCTAGGAGAGATAAAGGGTAATGAAAGACAATTCAGAGCTAGTTTATTATTACTTCATCAAATACCTCAGCCTCCAGCTGATAAAACTTGTTTGTATGGCTCCCTGAAGACATTAATGACAACTATACTGCCATCCATTTGTAGTGATTTCTAAAATCATTAATATCACTATTTAAATGAGTTTGTGGTGTGGTATAACACAGGGTAGAGTTAGAGGTGAAATTATTACACAGACTTTCAGCAAAAAAAATCATCAGAAGTGAGGTGTGGGAGACAATAAAATGAACTGTATTCCTCCTGGACAGATGAAATGAAAAGATAATTTCCCATTGATAGTAACAATGAATCTTAATGACTTATTAATAATGTTACTTATGAAAACTCAGAATTATATAGGACCTTTTGCTTAAGCCTTATTTACCAAATTCGAAAACAAGTACTTTCTTTTGCAAATGCTAATTATATTGGCTCTTTAGAGATTCTATTCATACTTAATGTCTATTTCTCCTTCACATATCAACTCAATCTTTGAAATCTTCCTTGTCCATAGATCTGGAGATACTTATTTCTGAACCATATGATCAGTAGATCTCTGGACCGAAAGTGATCTAGAGAGTGACCATATTTTGTTTTATTTTGTTTGTTTAACATACTGTTTGTTCAGAAAGAGGAGGATAATTTCTATTTTGTCAGAGTTAATTTGGGTATCACATTAGATATACAACCAATCTTTTAAATCACATAAATAAAAAAGAAATACTTACCAGACTTCCTAGTTTTAAATGTACATTTAAGGTTAGACATATTAGCTTGATTTTGACATATACCACTTTGAAAAGTGTTCTTACTTTAAAATTCAAACTGCTATTATTAATTTCCAAGACTTTAGTGTTAGGATAGTTTTTAGCACCTGATCTACTTCCTGTTGATTAACTCTGAATGTTACTCAATGGAACAAATATTTCAAAGGACATTTTTGGGGAAAAGCAAAATATTAATCTTTGGAAAATATGAGCGATTTGTTGATGAAGAAAATCGATAAAGTATATGTACAAAATAGGGTATACTTGTTAAGTAAAAATCTGTTACCAAGACATAACGTATTTTGCTAAAAATTTTAAGTCATGTGGCAATAAGTAGAGCTCTTTAACTTCTTACATATGCCTACTTAAAATAAAAACTAATTTCAACAAAAAATTAGAATACTCCAAATATCTTGTAAAACGCATAAACCATATCATTCAGCATTCAACACTTATTTGACCATCTCATTACTTTATTTTTCAATTGCTCTTATTGCAAGTGAAATAATTAAATTTTCATGGCCCTAGGAAAACCCTTTCATATTAGATAAAACTGATCTTGGATGTAGTCACTTGTGAATCTCCCAACCAATCCATTAAATAGTGGAATTTGACAGTTTACTCTTTATTTGCTAAAATTTAACCTCACGGAGTGAAAGGTCAGTTATTTTATCTTACCTCCGACTGCTTCTTGCCTTGTCACTCTTTCAGCTTCTTTAGTCAGGAAACAGTTTTCCAACTATATATTTGTCAGTCTTATCCGCAAAATATCATCTTGTCTTTCCGAATTTCTCAGCCTTGGCTGCTTACACCAGTAGTGAGTCCTAGATTTGATTCTTACCTGAGCTTCCGTCTTTTCACCTATTGTACCCTTAGCTCATTTGTCTTGTTCTTAACCTCTAGCTTCAATAATGAATTGTTTACTAGGCTGCAGCTCTGATTTGCTGCTCTGACACCTGACTCACTGAGCAGTCTCAGACAGAATGTTATTGCGGAAACTGGCTGCCTGCCCTACCGCCCACCACATATGCTGTCCAAACAGGCTCCTGATTATCCTGTACTTCTCTTCTGCTCTCCAAGCTCAGACTTCAGGGTGCTGACTTTAAGACTGTCTGGTATTTGCATCCAAGAGTCTCTCCCAGAGTTTTATCACAGAGAGTCTCATCCAGAGTTTTTACTAGAAAAACACATGGTTTTTCCAGATTATATGTCTTCATCATTTGAGAATGCATTCTATAGTTTTCTCCACTTCTAGGCTTTCATTCACTGTCATTCATTCTTGTGGATAATATTAAGTCAGTTTAGTTGCTTCTTTCTCTCCACCATCTTCAATCACCAAACGGATTGAAGGAACAATAGCCTGCTAAAGATTGAGTAATCCATGCAGCGTGGTGCACCTGACCTTTCCCCTTCTCATGGTCATTCTTTCACTTTGAAAACCTAGTTATACTGAAAAGTTATATTGAATACAAAAGGGTAATGGTATACTAGTTGGGTGACAACAAATTTGGAAGGCATGAAAGACAACCTTTTGCATTTGCAAAAGTGGAAGCTTGGCTCAGAGTGAAAAAACTTCAAATGATTTGCCTCTCATTTCTGTCAACACAAGAGTTTTTTTTACCTTCGAAACACTAGGAAGTGCATTGTTTAAACACAAAGAATGTGCCAAACCTGAAGTAGTTGTTTGAGACCAATTTTATTTCTTAAAAGCAATAATCAGGTAAGTAAATGGATATTATAGGTGGCAAATTTATGGTTACTTAGGAAATCTGTACAAAGATAATTCTTTTGTCTGATTTACCAGAATAAAAGAATAAATTCTATTCTACTTTGACAATAGAAAATTTGCTTTATAGAGAGGTCACTCAGAAAAGTGATCATACCTTTTTATGATGTGGCAGAATGGATTGTTTAAACAAAAAGCAAAGGAAACATGTCATTCACTAATGGCTTTTTTTAAAACAGAAATTGGTTATTAGGTTGATAGAAAGCCATTTTAATACATTTCAAATTATGTGAGCCTTTTTTCCCTTGATACACATTTTTAATATTTTCCCAAAGCAAAGTCATATGCCCCATATATGCAAGCTGATTGGTATGTAGGATAACATAATCCCTTCCCTCTTTAATTACAGTCTATGGACCACAACCTTTTCAATATAACTAGGTTTCCAGATTTGTGTTTAAAGCTTCTACTTATTTAATATATATAATTTTGGGTATCAAAATATTTTATTTTAACTGTATGCTTTTTATTTATTGCATTCTCTACTTTTCATCTGAGTTTTTTGGGTGACAGCTACACAGAGCCCAATGATAGCTGAAGTATAAGACTGAGATTCATAAATCTAACTTCTATTCCTTTGTCACAACTGATGATAACCTTGAGGAAATCACTTAATCTTTTTGTGTTTCCATCGCTTCTCTATAAAACTTGGATAATGATACTTATCTCACTGGATAAGAGGGAGATGTTAATGTTTGTAAAGCCCTTGGAGATCTTTAGATAAAGTAAACAGGCACAGAATTACAAACATAAAGAACTCACTATTATTATATTTCTTCTTCTAATTCTTTCAAAATATGTAAATAGACCATTGCACATACTTCATCTATGTTATTTTATTTAAATTAGCCACTGCAAAATGTAATCTAGTAGATGTAGAAGGATTTTGTCGTAAGACATGTCAACTGCTCCATTTAAATGAATGAACTTCCATTTAACTTAGCTTTCTTAGGGATAAGATTCTCATATACAATAAATACACATTTATGGAATCATTCTTAACACATGCCTTAAAAAAGGTATAAAGAATCACGCACCTGGATTGTTCTTCTTTCTCAATTCTCTGATAAAATTAACTAATGTTAATTATTGAAATATACAGGCACCCGGAATCTTTGTACTATACACTTCATATTTTCTCAAATCCTATATTAATTTTGTTCAGATGACTTCAATTATTTCAGAAAGAGGGAGAGGGCTGTGATTTATTGGGTAATAGGAAAAGTGCTTTAGGAAATGCAAAGATAAACTGAACAAAGCTTCTGCACTCAAGGACACTACAGTAGGATGAGGTCAGTCTCTATTAGAGGATGAGATCAGTCTCTAATACAGGCTCTCAGAAGAGATGGCAATTGAGTTAAAATGATGAATTAGGAGACCACAGGAGAAGTTAACTCCAACTGGGGATTCTGACAAATCTTTGTTTCAAAGAAGTTCATTGAGATGGGGCTTGAAGCATAGATGCTTAGGTTGGGTTCTGGGGAAGGAAATAGTAAAAAGACAAGAGTGATTAGTCCAGGCAGATATGGCAGTTTAGCAAATACAAGGAATTCATATTTCACAGAGCATATTAAATAAACTATGTGTATTCTGATTTAGCTGGGGCTAAGACTGTGAAGAACATTAGACTGAAGAGAGAGCTTTCATCAGAAAGGTAGAGTAAGCATTTCTGTGAGTGCCAGGAAAAGCAATGTGGATTGTCCTGTGTTGATAAGGTTCATTTCAGGTCATTTGAATACAGCCATGCCAATTTCCAGTATATATTTTTTAAGGGTGATTCTGACAGCAATGTGGAAGATGGGTGAAAGAGGATGAGACTGGAAGGAAAGGAAATTGTTAGGAAATGTTTGATAATAGTTAAAGAAAGAGATCTTAACAGGCAGAGAGAATAAGAATATAGAAGAGAACAGAGATATTAGAGAAAGTATACATATAGAATCTATAGGTATATGATTGAATAGTATGTGTGAGGTCGGGGTGAATATACTGCATTTTCAATTGTCCCCAGTAACCCCCTGGTGACAGAACTGTGATTTCGTTTTTGTAACTGGTAGCCCAGGACTTCAGGGGAGGCAAAGCTCACAATAGCCCCAGAGTAAATATTGGTTCAGGTAAGGTTATTACCGTGATTTCATTAGTCTTGCAAGTGATTGTTTAGAAATAAACATTTGTCCCATTTATGAACAGGAAAATGTGAGGGGCATAACTTGGGAGCTTTCAGGAAAAGCTTTCCTTATTCTTTCAAAGAGACACTGTTTGGGGATTTGATTTTTGGAGGTGAGTCAGTCATCTTTTAACCATGAAAAGACAAACCTGTGGATAAAGTTAATGATCTAAGTGTCCATGTGAGTGTGAGGAATCACAAACAAAAATATATACCATTGATGATGCTGTTCATCCTCTGAATTAATCAATCCAGGAACCCTCTTATTTCTTGAATTATTCTTAGGTAAGTTAATAAATATCTTATATTGTTCAATATATCCAGAGTAGGGATATTGAATAATACAGAGAGTAATACAGATATAATACAGAAATGAAAGAACTTAAGAAAATGTCAAGACTTATGAGTTATGAGTTATGTCACTCTAAGGATAATGAAAGGGGTTGGGGATTTTTCTATTCATTCTATGACAGGCTGACCTCTTCCTTATCCCTTTGTAATTACCCCTCAAGGATAGAGGATTTTTTATCTGACAGCTCAGCATCTAAGAAATTCATTTGGGCCATTTTCTAATGTAGAGTTATTGTATCTTAAGAACAGGAATTCTCTGCCTTTCTTGCTTTTACTCTTCTATTTATCAGTAGCCTCTTCACCTTGTGAACCTCCCTCCTTGCAATTCAGAAAAATATCCAACATTTTGATTAGTTGAAATAAATCCAAGCTTTCACTTAGGTCTCAATTTAAGTTCCATGCTCCAACCCAATCTTTCTAAAGGCTCTGTGTTAGAGGATCACTAGCAGTTACTAAGAGGCATGCATTTCTTGTTCTCTAATTGTCCCTTCTGTGTTCATATCTACTGATTATCCTCTAAAGACCTCTGACCAAAATGCCTGGACATTTCTCAAATAGAAGTAGCCTTACTGCTTTCTTAATAGCTATTATACTTGAAAAAAATTACTTTGGGGAATAAGTAGATAATGATCTGACTACTATTATCTGAAGTTTACTTTAGAAAAAGGTTGGAGTTGATTTTTTTAGTGACTGAAAATTCAAATATTTATCGAGGACAAAGCAATGAGGCACCGTCTATACTCTGCCTCTTATTCATAATTGAGATATGACCCATACCACCTGCTAATTCTCTAACATGCAATTCAGTTTAAAATTGCTTCCACCAAATCAGATATTATCTGTTGTATTAAAATACTTTTGAAGCATCAAAACCCCATCCCCGTATATCCTGAAGTTTCAGTTTAGAGGAAACAACAAAAACAATAATGAATCTCTTGCATTTACCAGTTACTTGATAGGAAAATATATATTTTCAAGTACCTGAAGTTATCTATATTTACTGTTTCAACTTGCTAAAAAGTTGCGGACCTATTTCCCTGTGAATTATATCATCATGCCAGCTGTCATTATAGTTTTGTTGGTTGATGTCAAGATTTTTGGCATGGCACAATTCATACACACGTACCTCAGTTTTCTCTGAGTTCTACTATATCTCAGGCAAAGTTCTTTAAAGATTGTGCATTATGGATTAAAAAAATAGAGGCTCATAATGATTACTAGGTAACTAGTAACTTCGTTAAATTCACAGATATTGGGTTTCACTCTCATTACGTATTTCTAGATCAACTTACGAAATCTCTGAACACAATCAAGTTATTGCTGTCAACTCTCCAAATGGTACAGTGTAATTAGCTCTCATTAGTTAAAATGGAATCCATCATCAGAACAGGAGCAGTTGATGTTCTCACAAAGAGAACTGTAACTTTGTTGAAAGAAGAATTCAGTCAGCAGGATGTAAGGACAGAAAATAAAATACAAAAAATAACTAAACCAATGCTGAGAGAGAATCTAATCCTTTTTCCTTTCTGTGGCAGATTCTACAAAAGCTGACTATAAATTTTTGAACACTTCACTCATGAAGAAGGAAGGTTCTATGTTCTCTTCACTTAAATGTGGTTTGTGACCCATACAATATGATGGCTTGACAATGTATGGTTTCCAAAGCTAGGTCAGAAAAAGCAAGAGAGTTTCTTTCTAACATGTTTGCTGGAATAGTTGAAACCTGAGTCTTCATTAAAAAAGTCCAGCTATCCTGCAGCCATCATGCTAAGGAAACCAAACCTTAGCATGGAATGGATAGAGGCAGATGCTCCAGGACATACTTAATCTTTGGTGGTTAGCTTAGGTGACAGAAATGTGAGTGATCCTGTCTTCAAATTATTATATACTCCTGCCAACAAGACACACCCAGCCCTCATATCTTCACAGCTGAGGCTCCAGACACAGGGAAGCAAACACTCCATATTGTTTGAATTCTTGCGCACATAATCCATGGGCATAATAAAGTGGTTGTTTTGACCACTAAGTCTGGGGTGATTTCAAATTTAATAATAGTAAGTAGAACAGTTCAAGTTTGCAAAAAGTCAACTTGAATTATGAGAAATCTTCTGAAATAGAAAGGAACCAAGTTATATGTGGCTCTTCTATTTTCTCAGAATTTATATTGTGCAATCAACATCTTGGGGTTATATTAAACACATATCATTTGCAAAAAATTAAGACAAGCTTAGGATAAAATAATTGTATCAAAATTTTGTTATAACAAATATTAGCTGAATGAGTGTGGACCATGTCTAGTGCTTGGAAAATTCTTCCCAATTCATAGATTCCCTTTGGCGAGTTAGGTAGCTCAATATAGAATGAATATATGTGAGGAAGTAAACATTTCCCATACAATTTGAAGTAAAACCAAGAAAGGATAATGTCTCCAGTTTCCTGATATGAAATAGATCTTTTAACAGCTATTGGTAAAAGTCAGGAATGAAAGTGGCACCCGAAAGCCTAACACACCACACTGTTAATGTGTAAAGATCAGGTGATAAATGGAGTTCTGGCCTAAATTTTCCTCACAGTGTGTGCAGTGTGTTTGAGCACAAAGCTGTAGTCCTTTCTCTAGTCATGGGTGCGAAATAAGGATGGATATATGTAGCAGCTAACAGAATTCTCACATTGGCTTCCTGTGGACTGAGACGAGTTTTCCTCATAAGGAAGTCCAGGCAAAAACTTTCCCCATATCCTTGGAAAGCAAACTGTATCCACATTCTTGGCCAAAATAGGAAAGAAGAAGCAATCCATGCACATAGAATGTTAGATATTAATGCTATTCTCAAAGACTTAACGGAATTAGAGGTGGTAGTATCAGCATATTCTGTTTAATTCATCAGCCTACCTCTGGATCAGCAAACAACAGAAGAGTCTGATAATGTAATCAAGTAATAGCCCCCATTATAGCTAAAATGCTTTATATGAATTCAGTACTAGAACAAATCAGCAAAGCCTCTGGCACTTATATGTAGCTATTTATCTGATGAATTTGTTCTTTGCTCCATTTCAGTAATCATTTTCTTGATCTTTGTCAAAATACAGTACAATGAAAAAACTTTGCCATCTGGATACTCCATTATCTTAGTTTGCTAGGGCTTCCATAATAAAGTTCCACAAACTGGATAGCTTAAAGCAACAGAAATATATTGTCTCAGTTTTAAAGGCTAGAAGTCTGAAATTAAGTTGTTGGCAGGAGGACCATGCTCCCCCTGATATCTATAGGGAAAAATCTGTTTCACGTTGCTTTTCTTGGCTTCTGGCGATTTGCTGACAATTCTTGGGTTTCAATCTCTGCCTCAGTTGCAATATCACCTTCGCTTACCCAAATTTTCTCTTTTTATAAGTACTAAATCATATTGAACTGAAGGTCTACCCCAACCCAGTTTGGTTTCTTTAATTAATAGCATCTTCAAGGACACTGTTTCCAGATAACAGTGTGCACAGATTAGGAATTCGATGTGTCCCTTTGGAGGACACAATTTATCTGTAACATCCACTAAACCCCAAATTTTTCTCCTTTATTGATAACATCATTTTAATCATATTTGGGAAGCAGAAAATGGAAAGACCTATGGCAAAGTAAGACACGTGAGCACCATAGGGTGTGAGACAAACCCTGCAAAGATACAGTGAATATTGTAGAGGTACAATGACCTAGCATATCTTGTCTGTTCTAGTTTGCTAGCTGCTGGAATGCAATATACCAGAAATGGAACAGCTTTTAAAAAAGGGAATTTAACAAGTTGCAAGTTTACAGTTCTAAGGCTGCAAAAATGTTCCTATTAAAGTAAGTCTGTAAAAATGTCCAAATTAGGGCACTAATAAGAGGTTAGCTTCACTCAAGAAAGGCCAATGAAGTTCAGGGTTTCTCTCTCAACTGGAAAGGCATATGGCAAACATGGTGACATTTGCTAGCATTCCAGGCTTCTTGTTTCAAGAAGCTCCCTGGGGACATTTTCCTTCTTCATCTCCAAAGGTCTCTGGCTGCATGGGCTCTCATGGTTCTCATGGCTCTCTTGTGGCTCTGTGGTTGTTCCAAAATGCTTCCTTTTTTAAAGGATCCCAGTAAACTAATCCAGGCCCAACTGGAATGGGTGGAGCCACATTTCCCTCTAATCAAAATTTAATACTCACAATTGGACATGTTACATCTCAATGGAGATAATATAATCAAAAGATTCCAACCTACATTGTTGAATAGGGATTAAAAGAAATGGTTGCTCCCATAAAATTGGATCAGGATTAAAACATGACCTTTCTAGGGTGCATAATCCTTTCGAACCAGTACAGCATCCAAGGTAAAAGTCTCATTTTGTTCCTTATAACTCTTTTCCCTAAGACAGATGCACAGTGCACGGTGGACTTCTTAGGATTTTGGAGACATCAATAACACCATTAGTGACTCAGAAGACCATTGGTATAGAGTAGGATACAGAGCAAGAGATTGTTCTGCACAGATGCAGGCTTCATCGTAAGTGGTATTTGTGGTACATGAAAATACCAAGTGCCATTTCCTTAAGCCTCAAGAAAGAATCTAAGAATGTGACAGCAGAGGCTTCTAGGTTGTTGGCCCAAGACCATATCTTCTGCAGCAGAGAACTATTCATCTTCCGCAGCAGAGAACTATTCATCTTCCGGCATGCAACTGAGCCCCTCATAGAGACAATACACTTCTTCTATCAGGGATACAAAAGTTTTCACAGGTTGCTAGGAAGCAAAGAGAGCAATATTAATCTGTTGAACTATACTAGCAAAGAGAACTGCTTTTATTATAAGGAGATAGCTTTGCTACTATATAATGGGGACAAGTAGGAGAATATATGGAAACCAGTTTCTTTTTGTCTATTCTTGGTGATATTTTTACATGGACAATTGCAGCAAAAATGACTTATAATGGCATGATAGCCAAGGGTCAAACCATTTGGAAATTAAGGTTTGAGTTGGAAAAATGACTTTGTCCAACAGAAGTGCTCTCCAATAAGGCACATTTCAATGAGTGGTATGGGATGGAGGAGAAAAATATTTCCTTATGGAATATGAATGGATTTCTGTGGTGCAAGTAACAGACTGAAGCAGACAATTTTGATATCCTACCCATATCTCTTTGGACTTTCCCAGGGTAGTACACACTTACCTTTTTTCTAGCCCCAAGGACTTTCTACCCGACTCTATCCACATGTAGTCCAGGGCAGAAATGCTAGGAATTAGCATCTACCCTAGAACTACCCCTGAGCCAATAACTGAAAGGAACTGGTACATAAATGCCCAGTTCCCTCAAATTGTGGGAAACATAATTCCATGGTGCATGATCTGCATACTTCCCAATTTTCCCAGTCTTACTTCCCAATTTTCCTTCAGATATTCCCTAATATAACCTCCCAAATAATCTTCCTACTATCAAATCCTTGTTAAGAATTTTCTTACACTAGAGCTAAACTAAGACACAATTATTTGAAGTAATTTATTGTGGGTTAATAGGAAACTGATTCTGAGATAGAAATTATCTCTGAAAGAGCCTCTTGTATGTTTATGAAATTTTTGAGCAACTCTATGAGTGATTCCTTTGGCAAAAGTCAGGGCAAAGTTCCAATTCTTTAAATTTTTTTTTTAATATAGAGCTCTTTTCATTATTTTTTTTTGCCCAAGCAAAAGAAATGTAATATGTTTTAATACTCAAAACTATATATCCAAAGATAAAAGCATATGATAAAGACTTCACTTTTCTTATTAATATTCTTATATGTTAAAAGTTTCCATAATTTTTTCTTTGATTTATGCTGGATTCTTCTAAGGTCTACCACTCTTAAATTGCATGGTTATTAATTTTATCTCATACATTAAAATATTTTATTATGTTTATTATGTTCAGGCATTGTGATATTAACAGATGATTAGATGGTAGACAAAGAATACCATCCTGCTTGCTTGGATATAAAGTATATTGGAGAGACAGATATTAATCAAGCAATCACACATAAATGTATCATTGCATACTGGTATCTATTTAATGTAAATGATGGAAGCTTAAATAGAGAATATGATACACTCACAGGTTCATTTGAACTGAAGTTCAAATGATGAGTAAAATTTACTAACTTGAAAAAAAAAAGAGCACAGAGCCTGGGCATAGGAAATATGCACAAAGATACTTTGGCTTGGAGGATAATAAAATATTTGAGATGTACCAGGGAGTCTGTGTGATGGGGATATGGAGAACAGGTGGGGAAACATGATACCAAATATGAGTTTAGGAATAGGGCTTGGTCTTTCAAAGACATTGAGAGTTCTAACCATTTTATTTGGGGGATAGGGGAGTGTAGGGGTATTACGATCTTATTTGCATTTTGTAATGACTTTTCTGGTTAAAATGTAGAAATGGAATTGGAGGCATTGAGAATAGGTGACAGAAACAAAATAAGGATCTATTATAGTCCAGATGAGAAATTATTTCTTGGCCTAAGATGATGATGCTGAGAAAAGGGGTAATAGGAAAATTTAGTAATATTTAGAATGAAAAATTAATGGGAATTGACAGATAAAAATTGGGAGTTATTGGGCCAAAGAAAAAGATAAATAATTGGATATTAAAAGAAACACCCAAATTTAACAAGATTTTGGGAAAATTTATGTCTGTAGACCTAGCCTGAAGTCTTTGAGAGAACTAAGTAATTCAGTTGAGTAACAGCACTTAAGATGACTCAAAGTCAGAGAGAGCTGGTTCGGAATGATGAATGAATTTGGCAATCATGAATAAATGTATTATCATATATGAAGTTTTGTTTGAATGTATATAAATGAGATTACAAAGCACATGTAGAATGAGAAGATTACTTTGAGATAATCTACTATTTATTTCTCCAATCATCTAATTCCCTTGTTCATGACATTATATTCTTCTAATTTTCTATTTACCTTTCATACTACTGTTTCGCAATCTGCTTTTCATACTTAGTTAATGTAACTGCTTCTGCTTTGGTGATAATGATGATAAAAAAGAAAAAGATCAAGATAATCCTAATAAAAGTAATTACAGTTAACATATGCAGAGTATTTATTATATATAAAAATGGATAAAAATGTTTTACATGCATTAACAAATTCAATCCTTATAACTTCCCCCAAACTATTCATTTTTATCCCTAATTTCTAAATATGAAAACTGAGTCACAGTGAGGTTAAGCAATCGCCATGATCACATTGCTAGAAAGTGGCAGAGAAGACATGTCAATTCCAGCACTTACTGCTGGAAGCTTTGACATTAATCACTCTCCCACACTAGGAGAATATAAATTCTTCTAAAATATACATTAATCATTCATCAAGTTAGGCCATATTCTGGGTCATAAAATTGTCTTAATACAATTAAAATGATCTGAGTCATCAAAATATGCTTGCTGACCACAATGAAATTAAACTAGAGATAAGTAACAGAAAGATATTGCGGGGGGGGATTCTCAAATAAATTAAACAACTCGCTTTAAAGTAACTAGTGGGTAAAAGAAAAAAATTCACAGAACATTAGAAGACATTTTGAAGTGAATGAAAAGGAAAACACAACATTCAGATCTTGTGAATTGCAGCTAAAATAGTACTTAGAGGGAAATTCAGAAAAATCAATTTTCAAAACTTTAACCTTAATAGGCTATAAGAAGAAAAGTTATTAAACACTGAGGAAACAGAAAGAAGAAAATAATAAAAAATAAGATCAGGTATTAATGAAATAGAGAGCAAAAATTAGAGGAAAAAATCAATATCAACATCATACAAGTTCTACCTAAAATAATAAGAAAAGAAATATGCAGATTGAAAAGAAGAAATTAAAATTCCTTTATTCATAGATTACATATTGTCTACATAGAAAACCTCAAAGAAACTACACAAAACTTTTGAAACAAATAGATATAACAAGGTGGCAGGGAATAAAATCAATATTCACAAGTCAATTGATTTCCAAGTATTAGAAATAAACACCTCAAATTTGAATTTAAAAATACCATAATTAAGTATAAATTGAATAAAATATGTAAAGATTTGTGTATAAACAGCCACAAACCTCTAATGAAAGAATCATAAAATAGATGGGTGGTTATTACATATAAATGGTTTGGCAGAACTCATATTAATGTTGCCAGATTGAACTTCCTATGTTCTTGTCCATGCTGCAAGAAAGAATTCAAGGGCATAGTGCAGCATAGAGTAAGCACGTAGCAAGTTTATTAAGAATGCATATGAGCGAACATGAGGGGACTTAGGTAGAAAAGAGGGGTGAGAAGCAAGAGGACCTGACACTGTGGGAGAATTTGCTTCTATAAATTCGCTTTACTTACTTGCCCTCCCTTTCCTTGTTCAAGGCTCCTTCTCCTACCCATCCTTCTCTCTAGGGTGGTGCCTGCTGGTAGATAGTACATTTGGGTGGGTGGGTTGGCTCCAACTCACTCAGGTGCGGGGCCATTGGCTCCCAAGTGTTATTTATTGCTGTCTTCTCAGAGATATCTTTCTCCTTGAGGCCTGGCCATTTCTGAGAATTTGCCCTTTGTTTACACAGCCACTACCTTAATTCTAACCCGCCTCGGTAAGATGCCAATTCTCAAACTAATCTATATAGTCGACATAATTTGAACCAAAATCCAGCAAGCTATTTGGTAGATATCAAAATCTTATTCTAAAATTTATATAGAAGGATAAATGATCTAGAATAACCAACACAGAACTAAAGAAGAACAAAGTTTAAGAACTCACATTTTGTGGAACAACTGGGCAACTTTATGCAAAAAAAAAAAAAAAAAAAAGAAAAAAAGAATCCAGCTATAGACCATATACTTTAAAAATTCAAAGAAATCTCAAAATGAATCATAAACATAAATTTAAAATGCAAAACTACAAAATTTCTAGAAGAAAACATAAGAGAAAATCTATGTGACCCTGGGTTTGTTTATGAGTTCTTAGATATGAGAAGAAAAACAAAATCTATGAAAGGTAAGATAGGTAAGTTGGCTTTTACTAAAATTAAAATCTTCAACCCTGTGAAAAACACTATTAAGAGAAAGCAAAAAACAAACCACATACTGAGAGAAAATATTGGAAAATATCCATATCTGATAAAGGATTTGTATTGGGAATACATAAAGAACACTTAAAACTCAATAATAAGAAATCAAACAACCCAACAAGAAACTGTGTAAAACATCTGAAAAAGATACTTCATCAAATATATACAAATGAAAAATCAGCATATGAAAAGATACTCAACATCATTTGTCAGCACCTTAGAACAACGAGTTACCATTACAACTTTTAGAATGACAAAAAAAGTCCAAACAACTAACAATTCCAATTCCTGGGGAAGAGGCAGAGAAACAGCAACTCTCAATGATTACACCAAAATGGTACAGTCACTGAGGAAGACAATTTGGCAGCTTCTTATAAACTAATCAGAGCTTTTTACAAAACTTATCATAGAATCCACCCCTAGGTATAAATCCAGCTGATTTGAAAATTTATGTGCACACAAAAACCTGCACACAAATGTTCATAGTAGTTTTATTCATAATTTGCAAAAGATGGAAGCAAGAAGTAAATTGATAGAAAACCATGGCAGTATACAGTACACAGAGGATTGCTGTTCAGTAAACAAATAACCTATCAAGCTGCACAATGACATGTTTGATTCTTGAATGCCCATTTTTTAGTGAAGAAAGCTGTCTGAAAAATTATGTAGTGTATGATTCAATGTATATAAAATTCTGTAAAAGGCAAAACTATTGAGATGGTAACAGGTAAGGAGTATCCAGGAGTTCAGGGAAAGTGGAGTATTGAATAGATGAATAACTGGGAATATTTTTATGTTGGTGAAGTAACTGTACAGTACTATCATGGTGTACAAATTACATTGTGCATTCGTCAAACTCCACAGAACCTTATGGCACATAAAGTGAATCTTAACATCTGAAAATTCAGAAATAAATAATCATTTAGGAGTTTGGTGTGTACCAGGATAGAGTGCCAGATGGGACAAAAAAACTAATATAATTGCAAATATATTCTACAATCTCATTAAAGGTGGTCCTGGCATATGTAAATTTGGAAATGAGTGGATTCTTTAAGACTAAAGACAAAGTAAACTACAAAGCTCTATACTCTAGTTGATAAAATTGTATGTCAGAGGGATATGGTCAACACTTCTGAAAATACTGTAATTTAGAAATCAGGAAATCTCTAAATTGCAATCCAGCTGTCTTAACATCCGCTAGTCTCCTGTAATGATTATACAGGCTTTATCTTCTGCCTCTATGATTGTGAAAACCTTGGTTGACCTTCATTTCTATTTGGTTATCTGTGTTTTTTTTCACTTTAGAGTCTTGTGATCACTAAACAGAAGCCTCTCATGTTTATTAAATGAAGGGTGTTGTTGGGTCAGCCCAGAGCTGGACACCATACAAAGTCCAAAGTTATCCTGATGACTGAGACTTGATCTAACCATAAGGGGCCCATGTGAAATGTACAGTAGCTTGGACTTTAACCTAAGTCACTTATACCTCAATCCACCCTTTTCTTACATACATTCTGTGATTTAAGCATGTAATCAATCTGTATATGCTCAGTAATTAGATTACCTCTAATTGTATCATCTGAGTTCACTGTGCTTATTATTCTAACCCTTGCCCATCTTATTCTCTAATAAAACTATCAGAATTACTGCAGTTTGGGGAGACAGTTTGGGTCAATAGACCATCTGCTCTCTTACTACATGCCTAGTAAGAAAGTTCCTTTGAAATCCCAGTGTCTCAGGCACTGGTTATGGAGTGTGTCAGACAAAAGAATCCATGACCTTTTGCCAGTATGCCTGAGGCTCTGGAGCTCCAGTAGAGCAGGTAGGTAAGCCAGGTAACCAAGCCATTTAGCAATAGGTGTTCTTTCTTCTGCTGGCTCTCCAGAGACTTTTGGCATCTCAAAAAGCTTCAGAGAGCTCAACCATTTCTAGCTTCATGTCCAGGCATCTGAATGGGTCAGAAAGGAGCAAAAGTGGATTGGGGAGTAAATATGGCAGTTTAAGTCCCCTAGGCCTAGGCCTGGGTCACGCTTCCAGAATGATCCCCTTTGTTCTGACCTCTACACCACTCTGTTTTCTGGGAAGCATGCTGTACAGGGTTTCAGACTCTGATCTAAATTTGTCTGTTGAGTGTCTCCTAGAAAATGAAAAAACCAACAATTAATTGTTATTTAATGAAATTAAGTAGGCCTATTTAAGTGTTAGCCAATGTGCTACCTGGGTATAGAAAGAGCTTAATGCTTTTCAAGTTGCTAATCAGTGCTTTAAGCATTAAAAGCCTATTTAATTGTTAGTTGATGTGGGTCTATTTATTACTTGGTGTGCTACTTAAATATAAGTATTAATTGCCTGTCTGAATTTGGTATTTGATATGTTCCTGCATTTGTATTGGTCAAATTGCTTCCTGCATTCTATTGGTCAAATTGGCCTAAATGGTTACTGACTACAGAAATTCTTTAAAAAGGAAACCTTTAGGCTGTATTCAAAATAGAAAAGATTTTAGCTGGAGTCTATAAAAAAGGGGGGGTGTATTTCTATAACATAATCTGGCCTCAAATTGATTTAAAATGAAAACACTGCCATTAAAATCAAAATGAAAGATATTATAGTCAACATTGTTCTACAAAAAGCTAACTATGGGATAAGACAATATGCTCAATCCTTTAAGTATGTCCATGTTTCTGTTTCTTGTAACTAACAACTTTCTGCATCTGTCTGCCTGTTCAATATATATTCTTCATAACTCTGGATGGTAATAACAAAATAACAAAGATTCTCAAAAAGCTCTATTGGAATTACTTAAATAGGCTGTTTTACATAAAATTTATGAAAATTGGTACTTCTGAAGTTAAAAAGAGGAAAAACAGAAAAACTCTCTCAACAGCAAGATTCAAAACCTTGGTTTTGCAATTACTATAAACAAATTTAGACATTAGAAAGAAATTGGCCTTGGAATTTCCCTTGTGCAGCAGAAAACTGCCAAATGGGTGCCTCTGGAGAAAGCAAAGACCTTTTCAAGTGGTCCTGGTCACACCTCTTAGTTAAATAAATATAATAACTAGATATAGTTAAAGAAAGGCAAAAGAACTCTCAAAATTCCACGGCCTTCACCTAAAACTTTCAAATCTGAGATAAACAAGCCTGGTTTCTTCTTGTCCAACCTATCCCTATCCAAAGGTCTAACCACCTAAAACAGTTATCAGGAGAGGGCTAGGTACAGAAAGATGAGGCAGGTGTGGTTAGGACTCTTTTTACTGAACCTGGAGATTAGAAATGGTATGCATAAAAAATGCTGCAAAATATGCTATGTTTGTTAATATTTTTTTCCAATAATACCTTTGCAATGGTAATTATAGTAATCAGATCATTATTAAAATATAAATAGACTTGTAATAGGAGTAATTGAATAAAATCTAATTACAACATTTCAGTAAGTGAAATGAAAGATCTTTGAGAGATATGGAAAAGTTTTCTTGGATTCAGGTTAGGACAAATTAAATAATTGCAGTATATTTTCCAGAACTTGATAGTCTTTACTTTTAAAATTGTATGTAATTTTAAGATATTATGAAGACAGAGATTTTTTTTAACCTCTTATAAAAGGAATTTTATCATAAATTTTGAATTGAACAAATGCAATTTTATTCTGTTTGTTATGTTCTCCCTAAATTTATACAAGTTTACTGATAAAACTCGCTAGTATTATAAATACATTCTCAAAATTCCTCTTAAAATAGTCAAATCAGATAGATTAAATTACATAAACTGATAAATGTATCTGGTAATAATAACATATAAATATAAAAAATTTAAAATATGCTAATTCTTCAAACAAATTCTATTTAAGTAATCAGCTATCAAATTTATTTCTGATTATGTACAGACTGGATAAATATATAAAACTATAATTATAATGGATATGGAAGATGGTAGAGGGTTTAAGGAAATGTATTTTGTTTGTTATAGTCATTGTTGACTACAAGCACTGAATGGATTCAGAAAGTAGTAGAAAGTTAGAGGAGGTGAATTTTATTGTTACAGTCATTGTTGACTATAAACTGTGAATCAATATAGAGAGTTATAAAACAGGAGCTTATGAAAGTGAATTCTATCTGTCATAGTCAGTGTTGGCAAAAATCTAATGTCTGTTTATCATAAACCTTTGTGTCAAACCGGGTATTCATACAAAGTTTAAGTTTAGTTTCTCCCTGTTAGGATAACATGGATTATTAGTCTGCTCTTAATGGAAACTTTAAAAAAAATTTTTTCTCAATCATCCAAGTTCTCTGTCCAGAAAACAAAGATTTCACATAAGAATAATATCCTTGTTAATGTTTATGTGGGTCTTACCACCCTTAATTTCAGAAGACAAGTCTTCTCACTGTTAAGAAAAAAACTGTTACAAATAATCTGTTCTTTCATTTTATAAAAGTAGTGTGCTAAAATAGTTTAACATATTGGATAGGAGGTGTTTGGGAAGTATTACAGTGGTGAAAGGGATTTTCTATCCTGTTGCTGGTTAAATTTGTATGGGTAAAATACTATTCCCATATTAGATATTACACAAAATTCTTAAAAAATTGACAGTCTTCTCACTAGCCATGTTATATTCTGATACTAATCTGTATGTTAAACCATTGTTATAATACTAATCTGCATGATGTTAAACAATGGTATGGTGTTGTTAGTCATAGTTTTAGTTATTCTTTAAAAAGCTACACATCATAGATACAGCCAACTTGTCAGTTGCACTGTTTTGTTCTAATACTTCTCTAAAAGTAGATGTAGTCAGCTATATGTCAGAGCTCCATCTGTAACAAGGAAAGACTTGAAAAGAGAGGCAGGACAAATATATAAATTATACTCTATCTATATGTTTATAACTCTGGTAAATGTGTAAAAGTGAAACAGGACAAAACCTCTGCTATGGTTTGCTTATATAAAACAAGTGTGTAATATTTTTATTTCTGAAAGTAGCTTCATTTAAAAATGCTTATAGAAATTTAACTTTAAATTATAATCTTTAACTATTATCTTTAAATTCTGAAATGACTTGCTCTTTGTATTACCTAGCAGTTCCCTGGAACTTTTAAGTACCTGTGTGACATCTGAGACTCAGATTTAGTTCTCCAGCTCTGAAAGTCAGCAACAAGTCTATATAGTAACTGTCAAAAAAAGCTGAAAAATATCAAACTCTGATTGAAGATGTGATGAAATTGATCAGGTTGTAACTAAGGTAAATCAATATACAAGATAAAAATTAATATTGTCTGTATTTTTAAAAGTTTAACTTTTTGTGTGAAGAAAAAAATATTATTTTGTTCCAAATTTAAATTTTCCCTAGTACACTATCTAATCTGTCTGTCAGTTAATTTAAACACCCTTAATTTAATTGATTAATTAATTTAATTAATTATTAAATTAATTAATTATAATTAATTTAATAATATTAATTTAATATAATAATATAAACAGCCTTATTTAATATAGAACATAGAATAAAGAATGAAATCTTAATATTCTGTATAAGTTGTGTTATGCCATGAAATATTTCAGAGTATCTAGGGCAGAAAATAAAGGAGTGTTTGCAAAGTTCCTTGAGGGACTGAGAAAAAATAGAACTATTAAGCTTCTCCACTTAGGGAAATCCTGGCATTTTCTTAAGCAAGAAGAGCTTCCAATTTAATAAGCCAAAGCCTCAATTTTGAGTCTTGCCCTTAATAGCAAACTGAACTTACTTATGATTAGTGCCTAAGAGTCATCTCCAGAAAATCTCTCCAATTGTTGAAATACGGTCTCTCTCTCAGCCAAACTCTGACCATCCCCCCTACATGTCATATAATTTTCAAGGAGTAAGCCTTGCCCTGGCATCATGGGACATAAATGGCTCTGTTATCATGAGGCATAAGTCCTAAGGATGAGCCCGGCCCTGGTGTCATGGATATTCCCAGGCTCTATAAAAGTTTACTTATTAAGTTTGTTTTTCAGAGACTTAAAACCTTCGGATTGTTCTAATCCCAGAGAATTTCTGAAGCCCAGAAATACCAGACTCTCCAAGAACAAGAACCAGTTTCATCATTTCATCCCTCTGCCAGTTAATGACAGTGCCCCTTCGCAGCCTTGAAACAGTAGAAGAGTCATCACTCAAATATTCCTCAAGATTGAGGGTAATTATCAAATGAGAGGAAGGAATTGGAACTAAGAAATCAGGATTTAAGGGATGATTTTGATTACTGAATCAGTATATAGATATTCTTTTTGCTTTCTGGTAAATTGGAGTAGACAGAGGGAAATACACGAAATCTCTAAATTGTAATTCAGCTGCCTTGATCTTTGATAATGATTGTATAGGTTTTATCTTGTGTTTCTATAATTGTAAAAACCTTAACTTTCTACCCAGTTATCAAGTTTTTCTATTTTATAATCTTGTAATCACTAAACACAGCCCCTAATGTTTATTAGTTCTGGGTCAGTCCTGAACTAACCCACTCTAAATCCAAAGTTATTTTGATCACTGAAACTGGATCTAACCAAACTGGGCCCACATGACATGCATATAGCTTAGATCTGAAAGTCACTTATACCTCACTGCACAATTTTCTTACATATATCTGTGACTAAGCATGTAATCAATCTGTACATGCTTAATAATTAGATCACCTCTAATTACATCATTTAGGTCACTGTGCTCATTTTCCTAAACTCTGCCCATTATTTTTGTTCTCTAATAAAACTATCAGAATTATTGCAATTTAGGAAGAGAGAGATTTTGGACCAATAGGCCATCTGCTCTCCTACTAAGCACTTAGTACAAAACTCTTTCTCTCTTTGAAACTCTAGTGTCTTAGGAATTGGTTATTGAGCACATCAGACAAAGGAATCTATGGCCTTTGTCTGGTGACATTACCATAATGTACCCTGGAATTCAACAGCTATTTAAATAGATGGCAAAAGGGGGCACCACATTTCTTGCTGTAGGAATGTGTGATTAGAGATAAGCAAAGGAAAGAGACTAGAATGATCTATGTGTTAATGGATAAGAGTTGAAGACTTTAGTATGAACTCATGTTTCTTTTAATTTAGACATAGACGGCTGCATAGAAATATTTATAGATATGTGCATATACACAGGTTAGTATACACACATATATTTCCTTGATTTGTAAGTTGAGAGGGCCTAGAAGTATTGAAACTCAGGTAGCAATTAGCACATTTAGCACCACATCTTGATTTCTAATACCATTGTCCAATAGGAGGACCCATTTTTCCTTAGAGGACTGGGGCTGGAAATAAACAAGATGAGAGCTGGATGTCTTATAATGTCAGTGTTTTAGTTTGCTAAATCTGCTGGAATGCAATACACTAGAAATGGATTGGCTTTTACAAAAGGGATTTATTTAGTTACAGTTTTCCAGTTTTTCAGAGGAAAGTCAGCTAGAGTCATCTGGTTCCTTTCTAACATGGGAAGGCATAAAGTGACATCTGCTGGCCTTATCTCCTGGCCTCTGGTTCCCAACAGTTTTCCCTGGGGTATTTTCTCTCTGCATATGCAAATGTCTCGGTCTGTGTCAGCTCTGAACCCTGAGCTGAGCTGTGCTGAGCCGCTCGCTTCTGTGACCTCCCTTCTGACATCTCCTTTTAATCCTCCAGCTGGTTAAATTAAGCATCACTCATTACAGAAGGCACTCCTCTCAGCCAACTGTGGATGGAATCAGCCACAGATGAAATTCACATGCTCATGACTTAAGTCCACAGCAACAGAACAAGTGGGCACCATCACCTGGCTAAGTTGACACCTGAACCTATCACAGTCAGAAATTTAGGAAATTGTAAAAAGGAAAAAATAACAACTAAAACCAACAAAACATCCCACCATGGTGTATTTATACCAACTAAAAGTGCTTCCAATTACCAAAAATGGAATAACAAAATATATTACTATTGGATTATATATTGAAGCATAAGATAAATATCCAAGAGTTTATTAAATAGTTGATTGAATAAATAATTAAGTTGGGAGAAGGGACAAATCTCCCACACAGAAGAATTTCAAATAATCTTATGTAGGACCTCCACTCTCAAGGAGGAGGAAAATAACTCCCCCTCCTCAAGTATGAGCTGAATACAGTGACTTCCTTCTATGAATTTAGTATGGATGGGGTAGGGTGTGGTAATAAGTGCTACCTCTGCCAGATGGCCAAAGTTAACATCAACGGTTGCTAGTCATGTTGAAAGTATATACCTTGGATGTGATGAGATGAGAATGGCCTTTATCTTGGTGGTTCCCTTCAAAAAAAAGCATAGACTTAATTTGAGAATAGCACATAAATCTTAGTTGATGGACATCATACAAAATACCTTGACCAGTACTCTGCAAACCTGCCATCAGAAAACAAAGGAACTCTGAGAAGCCATGAGGAGCCTAAATGATGACGAAATATAATGTTGCATTCTGGATGAGATTCTGCAGCAGAGAAAGAAAAAAAAATTAAAACTCAGAAAACTTGAGACAAGTATGCACTTTAGTAATAGCACATCAGTATTGGTTCATTAAGTGTGATGAATGTACCATAATAATGTAAGATGATAATAACAGGGGAAAATGGGTATGGGTATGGATACAATATTCACCATACCTCTCTAAATCTAAAACTATTATGAGACAAAAATACTAAAATATGTTAAATTTAAAGCTAGATATTTGAAAAGAACAATGCAGTTGACTAACTTATAGGCAGATTGATCAGGGTAAAACAAATTTCTAATAACAGGAGTGAAAGAGGAGGCAGGACTCCACTTATGACAATTGTTATGTGGAATGTATAACCATAAATTTGACAAGTTAAATGAAATAGACTTGGAAGACACACACTACCGAGCCCACTCACTAAAGAACAAATAGATGTTATCACTGAAGTTACTAATAAATAAATTCATATCTGAACACCTCCCCAAAGATATCTGCAGGTACTTGTTAATTCTATCTAACATTTATAGAAGAAACAACTCCAGTTCTAAATAAACTCTTCCATAAATTATGATGGGAAGAAAAATCTCTAAACTAAAATATAAGTACTTTGCTTATCGTAGAAACGTTCATTTCCTTAAACAGGGATTATTCACGTTTCTATAAGTTTGGTTATCTGGTTTACAAACTCACAACAAGTTAGGATCATGAACTATAATGGAATAAGTTACAGTTTCATTTGGAGTTAGAATCTAGAACACTGCAAGCTTTAAGGTAATGAATAAAAACAAATCCACACATCATCATTAACAAAATAAAATGATACAACAATTATTATCCTTTAAGAAGAAAGACAACTATTCTATATGTTTTCAAAGGCATTTATCTCAAAGGTTTAAACAGAATGACAAAGAACAACCAAAACATTTCAAGAATTTCCTTATTTCAAATATTTAGAAAAAAAGAGATTTTGTCACTAAAATCAAGGATAAAATTCAGTTTATGTATAAGGAGTATTTGTGTACAATACAACTGTTTTATTAAATTTAAATGAACTTCTATCCAATACTTCCATGGGCTCATCAATAAGACTACTTCCTGTTCTGCTTTGTGGCTAGAGCAGGCTGTAGTATTGAGGTTTGCACCCTGATTCAGGAAAGTGAGCTTTAGAAAGATTAAAGTCATCACCTTCACCTGTGAAATTTAACCACACTGTTTAAAACATACGTTAGGGGAATCTACAAAAGAAGCCATTATCAACATTGAGCCCATAATCTATGAATCTTCAACACAATAAAATAAACTTTTTTTCCCCCAAAACATAAATCATTTAAGATTTTATTCCAAAAATTGTAAATCTTATACTGAACTAAGTTGGACAGTGACATTTCTCTCCCAGTGGATACTAAAGTTACAAATTCCTCAATTCTATTTACAGGAGATCAATGTCTCTAGCAGAATAACCAGAAATGCTAATAGTAGAAAATTTATTTTCAGGTTCCAGGCTATTCTTATTACATAAATTGTGTTTTTTGAGAGTTAGGCTGTGTTATACAAGTTCAAAATGAGCAAAACAAGAGAATATGTGACTGAAGCAGATATACTTTCTACCAGGCTATATCAATTTAACCATTTAACCAGGCTATATCAATAAAACCAAATTCTCATTGAAATTCTATATCCTAACATTACATATTTTAAAAACATGAAAATCAGTAGTATTTAAATTTGTATAGCAGAATACAAACAGTATCAAAAGTACAGAAATTAAAGCAATGTTTATCTCATATAGTATACAGAGAAATAGACAGTTCTACATGGAAAATATGAGATAGTTCACCTTAGAGTGGTAGACAATGGTATATTTCAAGATAATCCACATTGAATTTAAAGGAAGGGGTGACAGTGAATGTATTTATGAATTAAGAATAAAAATCTGAGTACCTTTCCTAGGGAGGTGATTTTAAGAAAACATTCTTCCCTAGCTATATGCTAACCCTCTTAAAATAATAGCAGATACAATCAGTTTTTGAAATGCCCTTTATATCTGTCAAACTAGATAAGATTACAGATTTGTTGCTCTCTAAAATATGATGTCATAAAGAACCATTTGCTGCAGCAATAGTCATTATCTGTCTTTTTGACAAGGAGTTTCATATGATCAAAAAAAGAATGGAGATTGTGAAGGGGCATTTGAAAATGATATTTTTGACTTTTAGAAGGAAATCCGTAAGAATCTAGGTACCAAGCTAAGAAGATTTTTAGGGTAATATGATGAGAATTTACTTTAACCACAAAAGTTTTAAAAGTATGAATAAAACTACTAACCTTTCATAGTCATGTATATGACATTATGACAATTTTTCATCTTACTTATTATGCATATGTCTATTTGGTTGCAAGTTTATCCAAAATTTTTTAATTGAATATTATACTTTGTTTAAATAATTTTGTACATCATATGCAATTATATTACTTGACAACCGGGGAATAAAACCATTTTTGCTTTTTTCTAACATGAAAAAAATAGTCACTGAAGTGACAGTCATTCAGTACCCAGATTCATATGAAAGTTATTCTTAACTTTATATTTAAGCTGAAGTCAAAAGAAATGTTTCATTTTAAATACTTCAACCTGTGAAATGTTATAGCAAAATTTGTTCTCTATTGATTAATTGAACAGTTTTTAAATGAAGGCCCCTTTTGTGTATGAACAGAGCAATAAAATAATAGAGCTTATGTGGAAACATTACAAAACACAATAACAACAATGTGTACACATACACACATGCATCACACTAACCCAACTAAAAGACATGACTGAAAACATTAGAAAATTAGGTTTTTTCATCATTTTCTTAAATAAATAATTTTGTTCATTTCAGTGTAATTTACTTTAGTTTAAAAATTTCATGAAAAAGATTATATAACATAGTACAATTCAAACAAATAATATTATGTATCTGGAAGTGTTCTAAATTTTGATAATAGAGAAGTAGATCCAGTTATAGTATCCATTCTGTAGGTATTAATTTTTATATCTGGACAATTTTTTTTTTAAATGCAAACTCATTGAAGACAACTTTTTGAAATGAGAGGAAATAAAAGCCAGCAGAAACTGGAGGGAAGTGTACCCTTAAAAGGTAAACACAAAGGGAAAGATTTCTGGATTAGGTTTTTTGCTTGACAGTACCCTCTAACTTTACCTGGGTCCAGGCAGCAGAACTCTGGAGCCATACTGTTTACCATCTTGAGACAAAGCAACCAGAAAGTTAGGGGAGAAATGCTGGAGGGGAGTGAGCCAAAGAAGTGATTAGTTCTCAAATCCACTTATAAAATCCATACAAATATTGTCTGAATCCTAACTGTGCATGTATGAGGTTAAGAACTACACATGCAAAAAAACAAGAACAAAACCAAAAACCTAACAACAACCACAAGCAACAAGAAGTTGAAAAACCTGAGCAGTGATTTCAAGTGCATGAGGGAATAGGATAGACAAATTTCAACTTTGAAGTCCAACCAAGGTAACTTCCTGCTAGAATACAACAAAAAAATGTAATCTTTAAGTAGAAGTTAGAATTCATAATTTCTACAAGGTATAGTTCATGATGTTTAGTATCCAATAAAAAATCAAAACAATAAACCTCTAGAGTTTTGAAGAAAGAAGACAACTTAGTGAAATTGATGTGAGCTAAATATCTGAAGTGTTTTCTACCCATGAAAAATTTAATATCTTTCTTTCCCCCCAAAATATGTAATTCCAAGCACAGAAGCTTTCACTGGTAAATCCCATAAAATATTTAATGAAGATATAATGTCAAGATTACATATTATGCATTTTCAGAAAATAGTGGAGTAAAGAACTCTTCCCAAATGATTTTGTGAAGCTAGCATGGGACTGATACTAAATCTCGAAAAGCAATACTTGAAAAGAACTTTGAGGATAATATCCCTTTTGAATATAAATACATGTATCATGAACAAATTATTAACAAATAGAATCCAAAAATCATGATCAAGTGAGGTTTATTCCATGAAAGCAAGGTTGGTTTAATATTCAAATATGAAATTAATATAATCCAACATAATACAAAGTAACGGATACAATTTCACACTATTATTTCAACAGATGCAGGGAAAACATTTGACAAAAACCCTCATTCATAATATACATTCTCAGCAAACCTGGAATAGAAGGAAAATTAGATCTGATAAAGGGCCTCTAAGTAAAAATCTAGCAAATCTCATACGTAATTGTGATGGACTGAATCATTTTCCTCTATAATTGAGAACAAGGCAAAAAAAAATAACAAACTAGTATGCTCTTACTAGTTTTCTCAATTTTGTTCTAGAGCTCGTAACTGCTGTAGGAAAGGAAAATTAAGCTGCAGGCAAAATGATTGGACAGAAAAAGTAAAGTTCATTGTTTGCAGGCAATGTGATTATTTATGTATAAAATTATAATGTACCACTTGTAATGATATATAAATTTAATTTGTATTCAAATCAAATTCAAATTTGATTTGAATACAAATTAAATAAACAAGTAAAAATGTATATTTTTTTAAAAATTGAAAGTCTCATTGGAGACATTGAAACAAAAATCTATTTTTCAGTAAGTCAATAATAAACAATGTTAGAGAATAAATTTAACAAAATACATGCAAATATTTATGCTCAAAATCACAAAAAACATTGCAGGGATAAAGCAAAGAAGATCTAAATAAAGAACCAAAATGCCATATTCATGGTTTAGAAGATCCAATATTCATACATCAATCTATTCCTAATTCATGAGTACACTGAAAGCAAACTCAATCAAATTCCAGGAGGCTTACAATTCTAAAATCTATATGGAAATATAAAGTACCTAAAATAGCAAGTAACAATAACAAAAATTCTTGAAAATTAACAATTATATAGGGCTATGCTACTTGACCTGAAGATATTAAAAATAATTATGAGTGTGGCATTGGCATCAGGTTGCAAACATAGATCAATGGACAGAATAGAAAATAAAGAAATAATTTTCACACTGTATAGTCAATAGATTAAAAAAATTCAATTTAATAAAGAAAAGAAAATATTTTCAACTGTTTATATGGGAAAACATATATAGAGAGAGGGAGGCCATTACCTCTTTATACATACAAAAGTTAATTTGACATGGATCTTACAACCAAATGTAAAAGCTAAAACTACACTGCTTTAGAAGAAAACACAGAAGGTCTTAGAAAACTGGAGTTAGGCAAGCATTTCTTAGAGAGACATAAATAGCTCTAATCCTAAAATTAAAAAAAAACTTTGCTAGAAATAAAACTCATCTAAAATAACTATCAAATAATCTATTAAGAAATCCACAAATGTGGAGACACATTTATCTGATAAAGGACATGAATACAGAATAAACAATCTTTATAAATCAGTATTTATACTCTGCTTGACAATACCAGTGATCTGAAAAGAAAGAAGTCAGAGTTCAGGGCAATTTAAGAGGCTGGAACTTGCAGGTTGACTCACCAATAGGTACGTAGAAGTGGAAGCATGGAGAGGGACTGGGGTGTGGAGGTTCACTATGAGTCCTTAGCTGAGGACAGTGCTGTGTCTATGTGCTCAGCAAAACTTTATAAAACTGACCAGAGAGTGAATGTCAAATAATTGAGGGAAGAATAGAAAAACAAGAAGTCAAATGGTGCTGGATGATATTGGAAATCTGACACAATTAAACTGCAAAGATCTTAACAACTATTAGCATCATAAGAATTTACTTGAGATTTAAGGATGCCTGCAATTTAGGAATAAGCACCACATCCTAAAGTAAGACCCATTATTTCAAAGCCTAAAACTAAATCATGATAATATCCATAGGGAGAAGGGTATGAAGGTTGTGTCTTGACAACTTCAAGGTGCTTGAGAAATGCTTTGATGTTTCTATTGGTATGCTCTAACAAAATGTAAACTAGATATAGTCAAGTTTGAGGCAATCAGCCTATTAGAACAAATTCAACAATCTTTGAAAAAGATAACATAAGACAGATGTAATATCTAATCAACAGGTCCATTATGCATTCACTAATAAATAGACATGGAAAAGACACAAGAAAATGTGATCCATAGTCAAGAAAAAACATCAATAGAAACCAGCTTCAAGATGACCCAGTTGTTAGACTTGCCAGACAGATTATTTAAAGCAGTGATTAAAAATATGCTCAATGAAAAAGAAAAGCAAGTTCAAAGCATTAAAGGAAAGTATAATGCTAATGTAGGTACAGATAGGGAATCTCAGAAGAAAAATTTTTAAAAACTTGATTAAATCCTAAATGTAAAAGGTACTATAACAAAAACTAAAATTGTGTTGGATTTGTTTAATAACAGATTAGAAATGGCAAAAGAAAGTATCAGTGAATCTGAAGATCAATAGTATTATAATCTGAGAGACTGAGAGAAAAAAATTTGCAATTACTGAAACACATGATGAGGAAAACTTTTTATTTATAAACTTCAATACAATACTGAGATATAATAAAAAGACCTATATAAATGGAGCAATATAATTCATTCATGGGTGGAAACCTTAAGAGTAATGATATCAATTATCTCCATAAAATCCTAATTAAAATTCCAATACATGTGCGTGCTCTGTGTGTACATGCAAATTGGTTATTTTCTAAAATTTATATGGAAATGTGTAAGTCCAGAAATAGCCAAAGCAATTTTGAAGAACAAATTTGGAATACTTATATTACCAGATATCTGGACATATTTTATATATAGGCAGTAAATGTGTATACATCGTACATGACAAATGTGACACTGAAGTGCAGTGTGGTAACACAGTCTTTTCAATAATTCTCTCCCAGTCAATTGGATATCTAATTAAAAAAATGAGTGGACCCCTGTCTTATTTTAACAGGCTGCTATGCTGTCATAGCAGGTATCACACAATGAGGTGGCTTAAACAACAGGGATTTATTGACTCATGGTTTTGCAATTAAAAGAAGACACAAATTGAGGCTGCAGTAAGGTGATGATTTCTCTCTAGATCTGAAACATTCTAGTTCTGGCTGCTGGTGATTCTTGGCTTGTCCCTGCCTCTCATCCAGGTTCACATGGTGATGTACTCCCCTTTCTCATCCAGGTTCCTCTGACTTCTTGGCTTCTGGCTTCTCCCTGTGGCTTTCTCTGTGTTGAATTTCTTCTTATAAAGTACTCCACTAATCTGTATTAAAGCCAAGTCTCATTCAGTGGGCCACAACTTAACTGAAAATAGCATCTTCAAGAGATCTTGTTTAAAAAAAGGTACATACTCATGAATGTAGATTAAGATTATGAACATATATAAATTGGAATGGATAATTTAGTCTCCTGTGAGAAGTGTGAATCTTCTCACTGGATCAAGTGGTACAGAATTATTCAATTCTGTTTTTATTGTTCCTTTATCTGGGTGCTAATAACAGAGGGGTGATCATTTTATGAACATGTATTGCCCTGTATACTTAAGATCTGCATACCTTATATGCACTATGTATATTATTATATGGATTATGTATATTATTTTTAAAATAATTTTTATTAATTAAAAAATTACAAGAAAAAATGCAAACATCCTTAATATATGCTCATTCTGTTCTGTATATATAATCAGTAATTCACAATATCATCACATAGTTGCATATTCATCATCACGATCATTTCTTAGAACATTTGCATCAATTCAGAAAATAAATAAAAAGACAACAGAAAAATAAAACAAAAGCAGAAAAAGAAAAAAATTATATACCATACCCCTTACCCCTCCCTTTCATTGATAACTAGCATTTCAAACTGAATTTATTTTAACATTTGTTCCCCTTATTATTTTTTTCTTTTTTTTTATTAACGGAAAAAAAAAAGAAATTAACACAACATTTAGAAATCATACCATTCTACATATGCAATCAGTAATTCTTAACATCATCACATAGATGCATGATCATCATTTCTTAGTACATTTGCATCGGTTTAGAGGAACTAGCAACACAACAGAAAAAGATATAGAATGTTAATATAGAGAAAAGAAATAAAAGTAGTAATAATAGTAAAAAAAAACAAAAAAACCCCTATAGCTCAGATGCAGCTTCATTCAGTGTTTTAACATGATTACTTTACAATTAGGTATTATTGTGCTGTCCATTTTTGAGTTTTTGTATCTAGTCCTGTTGCACAGTCTCTATCCCTCCAGATCCAATTACCCATTATCTCTGTTACCAATGAGATATTTCAAGTTTATTCTCGAATGTCCATTCACATCAGTGGGACCATACAGTATTTGTCCTTTAGTTTTTGGCTGGACTCACTCAGCATAATGTTCTCTAGGTCCATCCATGTTATTACATGCTTCATAAGTTTATCTTGTCTTAAAGCTGCATAATATTCCATCGTATGCATATACCACAGTTTGTTTAGCCATTCTTCTGTTGATGGACATTTTGGCTGTTTCCATCTCTTTGCAATTGTAAATAACGCTGCTATAAACATTGGTGTGCAAATGTCCGTTTGTGTCTTTGCCCTTAAGTCCTTTGAGTAGATACCTAGCCATGGTATTGCTGGGTCGTATGGCAATTCTATATTCAGCTTTTTGAGGAACCGCCAAACTGCCTTCCACAGTGGTTGCACCATTTGACATTCCCACCAACAGTGGATAAGTGTGCCTCTTTCTCCGCATCCTCTCCAGCACTTGTCATTTTCTGTTTTGTTGATAATGGCCATTCTGGTGGGTGTGAGATGATATCTCATTGTGGTTTTGATTTGCATTTCTCTAATGGCCAGGGACATTGAGCATCTCTTCATGTGCCTCTTGGCCATCTGTATTTCCTCTTCTGGTATGTGTCTGTTCAAGTCTTTTTCCCATTTTGTAATTGGGTTGGCTGTCTTTTTGTTGTTGAGTTGAACAATCTCTTCATAAATTCTGGATACTAGACCTTTATCTGATATGTCATTTCCAAATATTCCCTATGTTCTACTCGTCTGTTGACAAAGTAGATAAAAGGGGCATCAGACACAAGGTTTTCACAATCACACAGTCACATTGTGAAAGCTATATCATTATACAATCATCTTCAAGAAACATGGTTGCTGGAACACAGCTCTACATTTTCAGGCAGTTCCCTCCAGCCTCTCCATTACATCTTGGATAACAAGGTGATATTTACTTAATGTGTAAGAATAACCTCCAGGATAACCTCTTGACTCTGTTTGGAATCTCACAGCCATTGACACTTTGTCTCATTTCACTCTTCCCCCTATTGGTCGAGAAGGTTTTCTCAATCCCTTGATGCTGGGTCTCAGCTCATTCTAGAGTTTTTCTCAATCCCTTGATGCTGAGTCTTAGCTCATTTTAGGATTTCTGTTCCATGTTGCCAGGAAGGTCCACACCCCAGGGAGTAATGTCCTACATAGACGGGGGAGAGTGGTGAGTTTGCCTGTTGTATTGGCTGGAGACAGAGGCCACATCTGAGCAACTAAAGAGGTTCTCTTGGGGGTGACTCTTAGGCCTAATTTATGTAGGCTTGACCTATCCTTTGTGAGGTTAAGTTTCATGTGAACTCACCCCAAGACTGGGGGCTCAGCCTAAAGCTTTGGCTGTCCACACTGCTTGTGAGAATATCAATAATTCAACTTGGGGAGGTTGAATTTTCCCCCATTCTCACCATTCCCTGAAGGGGACTTTGCAAATACTTTTCCACTCACTGATCAAATCACTCTGGGATTCATTGGGGCATCTCTCTGGACAAACCAATAAAATCTAATGTCCTACCCAAGGTTCCATGTATTTTTGTTGTTCAAACAACTAGATACATACATTATATTAGGAGATGCTCTAGGCAAAAAATAAATTTTGCACCAAATAAACATTTTTTGATTTAGTCTCACACATAAGTTGAAATTTTAAAATATTAATTACCATCTATTTTCAGCACCTGCAGTAATGACATTCCTTTGTTATTCCTCATGCAAAAACATTTTTAAATTTGTACATTTAGTCATTAGCATTATACAGTCTAGGCATTCCCAGGTTATACCATCTCAATCTTTATCACCTATCTTTGTTTGTGATTTCATTTATGCCCCCAGCCCTCCTCCCTCTATCATTCTCACATTCAGCTTCATTCAGTGTTTTAACATAATTGTATTACAGTTTAGGTAGTGTTGTGTTATCCATTTCTGAGTTTTTATATTCAGTCCTGTTGCACAATCTGCATCCCTTCAGCTCCAGTTACCCAATATCTTACCCTATTTCTATCTCCTGATGGTCTCTGTTACCAAGGAAATACTCCAAGTTTATTCACTAATGTCAGTTTGTATCAGTGAGACCATACAGTATTTGTCCTTTTGTTTCTGGCTAATCACACTCAGCATAATGTCCTTAAGGTCCATCCATGTTGTCACATACTTCATAACTTTATTCTGTCTTACCATTGCATAATATTCCATCATATGTATATGCCACAGTTTGTTTAGCCACCTGTCTATTGATGGACATTTTGGCTGTTTCCATCTCTTGGTAATTGTAATGTCCTTCTTTTTACCTTTACTCACAGTCTTCCTTTCTACACTCTTCTCCACACCTCTCTCTTCTGTCTTTTCATATCTGTCTCTAGTGCTCCTTTTAGTATTTCTTGCAGAGCTGGTCTCTTGGTCACAAATTCTCTCAGTGATTTTTTTAAAAATGTTTTAGACAAATGTTTTAATTTCTCCCTCATTTTTGAAGGACAATTTTTCTGGATATAGAATTCTTGGTTGGCAGTTTTTCTCTTTTAATAATTTAAATATATCATCCCACTGTCTTCTTGCCTCCATGGTTTCTGCTGAGAGATCTACGCATAGTCTTATTGGGCTTCCCTTGTATGTGATGGTTTGCTTTTCTCTTGCTGCTTTCAAGATTCTCTCTTTCTCTTTGACGTCTGACATTCTGATTAGTAAATGTCTTGGAGTACATCTATTTGGATCTATTCTCTTTGGGGTACGCTGCACTTCTTGGATATTTAATTTCAAGTCTTTCATAAGAGTTGGGAAATTTTCAGTGATAATTTCCTCCATTAGTTTTTCTCCTCCTTTTCCCTTCTCTTCTCCTTCTGGGACACCCACAACACGTATATTTGTGTGCTTCATACTGTCTTTCAGTTCCCTAGTCCCTGCTCATATTTTTCCATTTTCTTCCTTATATTTTCTTTTTCTTGCTGGATTTCAGATGTTTCTTCCTCCAGTTCAGAAATCCTATGTTCTGTCTCTCGAAATCTATCATTGTAGGTTTCCATTGTTTTTTTCATCTCTTCTACCATGCCTTTCATTCCCATAAATTCTGTGATTTGTTTTTTCAGACTTTCAATTTCTTCTTTTTATTCATTCCTTGCCTTCTTTATATCCTTCCTTAATTCATTGATTTGATTTTTGATGAGGTTTTCCATGTCTGTTTGTATATTCTGAATTAAATGTTTCAGCTCCTGTATCTCATTTGAATTATTGGTTTATTCCTTTGACTGGGCCATATCTTCAATTTTCCTAGTGTGATTTATTATTTTTTTACTGGTGTCTAGGCATTTAATTACCTTAATTAGTTTATTCTGGAGATTGCTTTCACTTCTTTTACCTAGGGTTTTCTTGCCGGATGAATTTGTTGTCTATCTGTTCTTTGACATTCAATTCAGCTTTATCTGGACCTCTAGCTTAAGTTTTGTTTAACAGAGGATAATTTTTCAGTTCATGTTTTCTTGTTTCTTTCCCTGCTTTTATGGTGCCTTTTCCCCCCCACACTTAGGAGGGTCTACTTAGGTATTATAGACCACAGCCAGATCAAACTGGCCTCCTATCAGGAGGAAAGAATCACCTGAGTTTGTTTCCCTGAGGATGAGACCCAGCAGGTTGAAAGACTTTCCTGTGAAGTCTCTGGACTCTGTTTTTCTTATCCTGCTGAGTGTGTTGTGCTTGTCTGCCTGCAGGTCCCACCAGCATAAGATGATGCGGTACCTTTAACCTTGGCTGGGGGCATGATGAAGACAGCAGAGAGGTTGTGGGCTGGTTTTAATGGCTTCAAATTACCAAGCCCTGGTGTCTGAATTCCTTGATGGAGGGATTCCACCTGAGTTGGGCTTCACCCCTCCTCTGGGGAAGGCACAGTCTCCAGACAAGCCCTCAAACGAGTTTGTTTCTGCCTATGCCTGGGGCAGTTGCAGCCTGAGGAGCCCTGCCACTGCTTCCAAAGGCAGTCAAGCCTTTGTAGAAACCCAGTCACAAAAACCTCTGTTTCCTCCTTTTCTTCCCCTTTTTCTGTCAGCCATGCCCCCTTGGCACTGGGGCAAAAATGAGTGACCTCTGCTTTGACCAGGTTCACCTGAGATGGGGCCTATTTTTAGTGGTCAGAATTTGTTAATTAATTTCACTATTGGAGTTTGGTTGGGCTTAGCCCCTGCTGCTGGTAAAGTATCTTTTTTTTCCCCTCTGGGAAGCAGCCTGTGGGGGAGGGGTGCTGGCCACCATGGCTTGGGGAACTCATGGTTCTGGGGGGGTTCTCAGCCAGTCCAGCTGGTCCAGACTTGGATATACTGTGTGTCTGGTCACTGACATGGCCCTAGGAGCTGTTCTGTACTGTGTCTGGTTATTTAGTAGTTGTTCTGTAGGACGAACTAAAATGTGCACATTGTTAAGCCGCCATCTTATATATTATTCTTTATTAAAAACTTTTGACAGAAAAATTGGACATTGAGAACACATCAGTAGATAACTTATGTAATCTTAAAGATCATACCTCAATCTCCTTCCAGTAGTACCTTATATTATGTGATGCTTTTTAAAAAATTACCATTTACATGTGGATTCATAAAATGATATTTTTCTGTTTTTCATAATCTAAGTGGAAGTATAGTATACTGTATATACTTCTTGGTGTTTTCCTTCTTTCTCCCAATGCATATTCATAAGATTGATAGATGTTTTGTACGTAGCATTTGCTAATTCATTTCATCGTTCTATAGTATCCCATTGTAAGAATATATTAGAATATATCAATCCATTCAAATTGACAATGTCTAACTAGTTATGGTCCTTTGCATTCAAAGTTGTTATGGATAGTCTTGTACATACATTCTGATGCATATTTGACAAATGTTATCCAGTGTATAGCACTTGCAGTGAAAATACTGTAATTTAATATTGACTGATAATGCTCTTTTACAATTTCATAATATAACTAAGATTAGTAACATCAGAAAAATAAATGTTCCAATTACTCACATCTTTGTGAACACTTGATATTGTTAAACTTTATTAGGTTTACCAATTTGATTGGTATGTAATAGCATGTCAATATAGTATTAAATTGCATTCTCCTGATTACTAATGAAGATTAGGGTTAAGTAACTTTTCATATGTTATTTGACTATTTGGTTATCATCATTGTGAAGTATATGTGAAATTATTTCATCTATTGTTTTAGCTTGAAAAGGCTGCCCAGAATGCAATACATCAGAAATGGAATGGCTTTTATAAAGGGGATTTATTTAGTTACAAATTTACTAATTTGTGAAGGCATGCAGAGACATCTGCTGGCCTCCCTCCAGGCTTCTGGGTTCAAATAGCTTTCCCTGGGGTGACTGCTTTCTGCATCTCAAATCGTTTGGGTCTGAGCTGCTGAGCTCTGAGCTGCTTATGGTGGGCTGCACTGGGCTCTGCTGAGCTGCACTGGGCTCTGCTTAGCTGCACTGAGCTCCTTCTCTCTCTCATAACCTCTCCTTTTAAGGACTCAGTCATTGTGGAAGGCACTCCCCTTGGCCAACTGCAGACGTAATCAGGTACAGATAAACTTCACATGCTGATGATTTAAGTCCATAGCAATAGAACAACTGGGCACCATCAGCTGGCTGAGTTGACACTTGAATCTAACTATCACACCTATTATTTTATTAAGTTTTCTTTATACGAATTAATTTGTTGGCTTTATTTATACACACTAAAAACAAGTCATCATGTCAAATATTTGTATTGAAAGTATTTTCTTTCATACTATGTCTTGCCTTTTCACTCTCAATTTACTTTTTAATTAAATAAAAGCTTTTATTTTAGTTGAATTTATAGATCATTTCTTCTATGACTTAGTTTATCATATTTAAGAAGTTTTCCCGATCCTGAAGGTGTTGAATTATTTGAAAGAATACTAAGATTTATTTTGTAGGAGGTAGTGGTTAAAATTTTTTTGCTTTTATTTATGGAAATTTATGATTGTCCCATGACCATTCATTGAAATACCTACCCATTCTCCACTGATAACCAATGTTTCTGTATCATATATAAGGGTCTATATATTCCTGCTAGTGTTTCTGGGCTCACAAGTCTGCCCCACTGACCTAATTATTCTCACATAAATACCACTATATCCTAATTACTAGAGCTTTATAAAATATTTTTTCATTCCAAACTCACCTTACATATTTTTGGCCGATTTAAATCCATGTAAATTTTATAACCAATTTGTCATATTTTGAAATATATGCATATATATGTATGTATGGAATTTTGATAGAAATTCCATAGAACCTGTACATCAATTTGATGATATCTTATACTTTTATAAAACAAATTTTCCAAACTATGAACATGGATACTTCTTAACTTATTTATTTAGGTCTATGTTCTCCGAACTGAATGATTTCTTCCATCCATAGAGCACCTCCACGTCCTTAATGAGATTTATTATTCCAAGAAGTTTGATATATCTGGATGATTTTATTTTTAGCAGTACTTCCAAAAGTATAGTCTCCTGGACCAGCAGCATAAGTATCACCTGAAAATGTGTTAGAAATTCAAATTTATGGGATCTATGCTAGATTAACTGACTAGGAGACACTGAGGATGGTGGCCAGAAATCCATGTTTCCACAAACTCTATACATGATTCTGATGGATGCTAAAGTTTGAGAACTATTGACCTGGAAAAATCAGCAAATTTTAGCTTGAGGAACAAACTCCTCTCCCATGCCTTCCCTGACAATTATGGAAATAAAATTTTATTGAAACTCAATCAAGCTCTTTTTTCTTAAACATATGATTTATAGCTATTTCATGCTACAATAGAAGAGTTTAGTAATTGCAACAGATAATGCATGACCTGTGTACTAGTGGAAAGTATTTTGTACCACAGAAAAGCCATGTTTCAATCTTAATTCAATCTTGTGGGGGCAACCATTTCTTTTAAACCTGATTCAATACTGTAGGGTGGAATCCTTTGATTAGATTATCCCCACAGAGATGTGGTGTGCCCAATCGTGGTTATTTGACCTTTTAATTAGATGAAGATGTGACTCCACCCATTCAACTTGGGTCTTGATTAGTTTATTGGAATCCTTTACAAGAGGAAACATTTTAGAGAAAGTTCAGAGCAAACAGAGTGAGCTGATGTAGATGTTTGAAGATCGAGACAGAAATAGCCTGGATGCTAAGCAAGGACCCACAGAAATAGCCAAAATCTGAAAAGAAGACATTTCTGGGCCCAATAGATCCTATATTAAGAGATGAAATACAAAGTTTTGTCCTGGAGCAGCTAGGTGAATGACCACAGATGCTTAGAGAGGAAACTGTTAGCATCAGAAGCTGGAAGCAATGAAACTGGGAACAAGGACCAGCAGACACCAACCGTGTGCCTTCACAGATTACCTTTCCCTGAGCCAAAGTATCTTCTTCTGAATGTCTTAGTTAGGACATATTTATGAACTTAGAAGTGTAAATTTGGGATTTATTTAATTCCTTTTTTAAAAGTTGTTCCATTTCTGGTGTATTCCTTTCCAGCAGCTTAATAAACTAATATAGCCTGCAAAGATTAGCATATTTAATATCTTGTAATACTGTTTATTAAGCTTCAAGAATGCGATATACCAAGAATGGAATGGCTTTTTAAAAAGGAATTTAATAAGTTACAAGTTTACAATTCTAGTGCTGAGAAAATATCCAAACTAAGACATCAACAAGTGGTTACCTTCATTCAAGAAAGGCTGATACTATTTGAAACACCCCTGTCAGTTGGGGAAGGACCAGATGCCTCTGCTGGTCCTTTTCCCAGTTTCATTCCTTTCTTCCAGCTTCTGATGCCAGTGGTTTCCTCTCTAAGCATTTGTGGGCATTCACTTAGCTCCTCTGGAACTCTGGATTCTTGCCTGTTTTGCATCTTATGCAAAAGCACATGGCAATGTCTGCTGGGCCCTGCATCTCCAAATGTCTGGGTCTCATATTAGCTCTGTTGGGTCTGTCACTTCTGTTCTCCAGGTGCCTGTTGACTCTCTCTGTTGGCTCTGAACTTTCTCCAAAATGTTTCCTCTTTTAAAGGACTCCAGTAAACTAATCAAGACCCACCCCTGAATGGGTGAGTCATATCTCCATCTAACCAAAGTTCACACCCAAAATTGGGCATATCATATCTCCATGGATATAATCTAATTAAAAATTTCCACCCTACAGTATTGAATCAAGATTAAAAGAAATGGCTGACCCCAGTAGATGGATCAAGATTAAAACATGGCTTTTCTGAAAGTACATAATAACTTCAAACTGGCACATACCACTCTCTGAACCACCCCCCCAAAAAACATGATCCTTCCATATAAAATATATTAGTTCAATTATAGTATCACAAAACTTAAATCATTTCAATAACAGTACAAATACAGTACAAAGGCAAAACCAGTACATAATCTCATCAAAGTCAGCTACAGGCATGGTATGTTCTAAGGCAAAAATTCTCTGGCTCTGGACCTGTGAATTTAAGAACAAGTTATCTGCTGCCAATATACAGAGGGACAGTCATAGGATACATGTTTCCATTGCCATAGGGAGAAATTGGGGTCCAGCAACAGGTGTTAGTGGACTCAAGCTGTTCCAATAACCTCCAGGGCAAACTCCATTGGATTTCAAAGTCTGAGCCATTTATTTTCAGGGCTTTAGAAAGTGGCAACCTCTTTCCAAAGGTCTACACAGTGGCCTTGATTTCTCTCCAAATGCTGGGGCTGGGGGAGTTGCGACACTGGAGAATGTTACAGAGACAACTTTTCTCTCAGCTACACACTCTTCAAGCATTGGGGCTGGGAACTCTGCTGTCTCCTGGACACATGCTAACTCCTCCAGAACAATAGAGAGGCAACCAGGCTCACCCCCATCCCCAATGAATGTGCTCCACCCTCTTAAGGAGGCCAGGGGCACCATAACTATTCCAGAACATATAGGAAGAAGGTCTGCCCTCTGCCTTTGGGCCAACCTTACCCTCTCCATTTGTGTGGGAAGGCCTGCTATCCTAACTTGAGATTTCCTGGCTCCAGACCTTAGCTTCCATGGTCCTACCCCTGGAGCCACTTCCCTTCAATTTGTTCCTTTTTTGTTCTTTTTAGTCTAGACATGCATGGACCCATTCATACAGATCTCACAAAATATTTGTTGATTTTCCATGTAGTACACAAGGATCAAAGCCATTAGACAATAAGGCTTTCATAAATCCTTTCTGGATAACTCCATGTCCAATCCTCACCTCTACTGTAATGGCTGACCACTTCATGTTTGGTTAAATATTCACATGGGTCTTGATTCACTGGGTTCTTACTTTCTGGAAGCCTAGAATTTTCTGGGCCATAAATTTCTGCCTTCTTTGTACCCAAGAGTTCAGTTATCATTTATCTCTTTTTTCTCACATTTTACTATAATTTGCAAATACTAGCCAGATTGCGTTTTCCACATTTAGTTTGGAAATTTCTTCTACTAAATATCCATCTTCATCACTCTCAAATTCTGCCTTCCATCCACAAATAATGCCTTCTTTCGAGTTAGCAATGACACGTTCATAATTTATGTCTAAAGCCTCATCAGAGGTATCTTTAGAGTCCACATTTCTACCAAAAGTCTCTTCAAAGCATTCTAGGCCTTCTCTTTCAAGCTTCTCACAACTTTTCTAAGACTCTTCCTTTTATCTTTAAAAAGCTGCTCCAACACGTTTGGTATTTGCAAACCACAGAACCCCATTTTCTGTTACCAAATCTGGTTTATTAAGCTGCAAGAATGTAATATACCAGAAATAGAATGATTTTTAAAAAAGGAATTTAATAAGTTACAAGTTTACAGTTCTACTGCTGTGAAAATGTCTAGACTAAGGCCCCTACAAGAGATTACCTTCGTACAAGAAAGGCTAATGAGGTCCAGAATACCTCTTTCAGCTGGGAAGGTATGTGGCTGGTGTGTGCTGGTCCTTATTCTCAGTCCCATTGTTTCCAGTGTCTGACACTCTCTAAGCATCTGTGAGCCCTCACTTATCTACCCTGGGTTACAACTCTGGATTTGGACTTGCTTTGCATCTCATGGGAAGGCACATGGTGACATGTGCTGGTCCCTGCATCTCCAAATATCTGGATCTGTTCTCAAAGCACCTGCATTGGCTCTCTCTGTCAGTTCTGAGCTTTCTTCAAAATGTTTTCTCTTTTAAAGGACTCCAGTAAACTAATAAAGATCCACTCTGAATGGTCTTAATCACATCTCCATCTAACCAAAAGGCCACAACCACAATTAAGCATGTCCCAACCCTGTGGAGATAATCTAATCAAAAGTTTCCACCCTACAGTATTGAATCAGAATTAAAATAAATGGCTGTCCCCATGAGATGGGATCAGTATTAAGACAGCTTTTCTGGGGTACATAATAGTTTCAAACCAGCACAGACCATAAGCAAGTAAAGTTGAAACAAAACAAAGAAAATTAACAAAGTCAATAGCTAGCGTTTTGAAAAGTTCACAAAATTGAAACACACCTAGATGGATTGGTCAAGCAGAAAGAGAGAAATAACGTAACCCCAATGAGAAAAATGAGAGGTAGTCATTAAATATTTTATAAACACTAAAAGTAATATGAAAGAGCATTGAAATACGATGCCATACTCAATCAATTAGATGAATATGTTTCTGAAAAAATACAACATACCCAAAAGACAGCAGATAAAGCAGAACATCTTAATACCCCATAAATACCAAAGAAAATCAATCCACTATCAAGAACTTTTCCACAAAGAATACTACTGGCTCTGTCTCAATGGCAAACTATATCAAATATTCAAGAAAGAAATAATCTCAATATTACACAAGCTTTTCCAAACAATAGAGGCAGAAATATTTCTCAAATCACTTGATGATACTATAATAACCCTAATGTCAGAAACTGACAAATATATGACAAAATAAAATTTAAAAATTACAGATCCACATTCCTCATGAATATGGAAACAAAAATCTTTAATTTCATTAAAAATCCCCTCTATGTATATTAAAAAATGTGTTTTATGTTACTACTAAGTAGCAGTTATCCAGGAATGCAAGGTTGTCTTAACATTTACAAATCAATCAATATATTTCACAATGTTGACAGAATGGAAGGAAAAAAATATGATCAATTGAGATAAGGAATTTAATAAAATCCAACACCTGTTCTTTATTAAGATATTGCAAAATCAGAAAATTAGAAGTAGGAAAAAGTTCTTAATCTGATAAAGAGCATCTCCAAAAAAGTATAGAGTTGATGTCAATCTTATTGGGAAACCTTGAATGTCTTCTCCTATTGATTGATAACAAAGCAATGATGCCCATTCTCCCGACTTCTGCTGACCATCATACCAGTAGTTGTGTCACTGCATTAAGGGAATAAAAATAACTAAATAGTAAAGAGAAAAAAAGACCAAACATCTCTATTTGCAGATGACAAGAAACTTAATGTAGAAAATCTCAAGGAACCTACAGAACAACTACTGAATTACTAAGTGAGTGTAGCAAGATTATAGGATACAAGGTTAACACACAAAAAGCAATGACTAGTAGAGTAGAGTGAAATATAGCATAGGCTAGAACAACAAAGCATAAAGCACACAGTGAATCACAAATAGTAAGGGTAATTATTGATTTTTTCTGTTTCATAAATAGAGATAGAGATATGCATTTCAGTAGTTTTTAAATATACCAGGTACACTCCTGCCTCAGGGCCTTTGCTCTTATTTCCTTGGCCTGCAATTTCAAGCATTTTTAAATAAATATTTACCTTGTATGGTGCTACACCATAAAAATATATTTGTGATTTGAGACATAGTCAAAACCTTTGAAAATACACTACTGGCTGAGTCTAAGTAGATCCCACTCTCTAACCAAGGATCAATGTTCCCAACAACATTACTGATATACTATGGGAGGAGTCAACCATGATGTATTCTATACTAGATTTTTACATTTTGAGAGCTCCTAGTTTAGGATTTGAAGGCAAGTAGACAAATAGAAAATAGGAATACAGTTTGATAAAACATCATATTTGGGGCCTGAAGACTAGTTAGTTTTTTTTTACTTTTTACACCTGATAAGGGACCCACATAGGTTCCAAGCAGTGGCACTGGGAGTCAAATAGCTTGTACTGCTTCATCAGCTTGAATACTGGCGAGGTATGGTATTCTCAGCCAACTGGAGCTCACCAGTTGACTCAGTTAAGGTTCTTACATTGAAAAAAAAAAAAACAACAACAACAAAAACAGGGACTAGGGCAGCTCTGTCTTTCCTGCACAGCAATTCATGGAGTTTCTCTTCAGGTTGCTATTGCAATCAATTCTAGCCTATTTTTTAAAATAGTTCTGAAAATTCAAATTAACAGATGCAGAGTGTCTTGTTTTGTTCAGATACCCACTATATATTCAGGAATTTAACTGACAGCGTTAACTGACTCTCTGAAGAGATGCTGTTCAAATGTGAGGGAAAAAATCCCCTACAGACAGTGAACTGATATTTAGCAGAAGGGTGATAAATATGATGTACAATCTACTCTGCTGCGAAAGCCGGGATAGTCAGGACCATTTTTTAGTAAGTGTTTGGTTTGTTTTTAAACTATTCAGAATTAGTGGCAGAGGCAGGAAGTTCATACTCAGCTTCAACAAATATGACAATAGCCAAAGATCCCGTGGTGCACCTGCATTGCTTAGTGCAGGGAAAGTAGAGAAATTTTAATATAAAGATTAAGAACATTGAATTTGAAGGCAGTGGGATTGGCCTCAAATTCTACCTGTATCATTAACGAGCTGTGTGAGTTTGGACAAGTTATTTAAGCTTTATAAGCTTCAATTTTTCTCCTCATTGAAACCTGAGTAGACGTTAATAATATTAGCTGCTTGTTATGATCTTACTATGTTTCAAGCCCTGTTTGTAGTTCTATATATACAGCAAATTTTCTAATTTATTGTTAGAGGAAATTGTCACTATTATCTTCAGTTTCATGAGGAAATTGAAGCAGATAGCAGCTCAGTAAATTTTCCACGGTTATTCATTTAGTAAAAGTAGTTTCCAAGATTCATATTTAGCCAGTTTGATATCAGAGCCTGAATTTTTAACCATGAGGGGAAAAATAAAATTTGTTCTTATAAAAGGTCACTGAGGGGGTGCAAGATTGTGCAGTGGTAGAATTCTTGCCTGCTTTGCAGGAGACCTGGGTTCAATTCCCAGCCCATGCATTTCCCCAAACAAACAAACAATAATTCAACAAATGGTGCTGCAATAATGGGATACTCACATGAAAAAAGAAAGAAATATGACCCCCACCATACAGCATACCAAAAAAAAAAAGGGCAGTGGTTTGTTAATGCATCATAACCTAGCAAAAAACTGATTGATACTTTGGTCCACATCTAATATTTTCTATCTCAGTGAATGATGCCATTATACTTCTAACTGTAATTAAGAAATCTAGGGATCACATTTTTCACCCCTGTCTTCTTTTTCCTTCATATTTATTTCATAGCCATGTTCTAATAATTTTAACTGCTTTGGAACCATTTTCTCTCCTTCTATATTGCTACTTGCCTAGACAAAATTACCATAATCTCTGACCTATACTGCTGCATTAGACTCTAGCACATCCCCCTGTATGCACTCCACCCTGTTTGCACTTCCAATCCTACACCCAATCACCAAAAGCAGTCAGAGGGATCTTTTCAAAATGCAAATAGTATCATGATACATGTTAAATGAGGACAGTATTCCAGTTTGCTCCCATTAATTAGGTGGGAGAATACCAGAATGGTATAAGACATGATGAGTTGAGATGTTTATATTGGGAGAAGAGAGGTTTCCTAACGTAGAAAGAGAAATTCTGGAAGTAAGCTTGATGTTAAAGAAATGTATGGACATTTAAACTGGGTTTACCATCCTTCTTTGCTACCAACTCTCAATGCAACCTTGGGTAAATCATCAAGTATCTCTAGTTTGATCATCTTTAAAGAATAATTAAATGAAAAAATTCCCAGCCCATGCACTTCCCCAAACAAACAAACAAAAATTCAACAAATGGTGCAGCAATAATGGGATACTCACACGAAAAAAAAGAATGAAATATGACCCTCGCCATATAGCTTACCAAAAAATAAAAAGGGCAGTGGTTTGTTAATGCATCTTAACCTAGCAAAAATTGATTGATACTTTGATCCACCTCTAATATTTTCTATCTCAGTGAATGATGCCATTATACTTCTAATTGTAATTCAGAAATCTAGGGATCACATTTTTCTGTGCCATATTACTGCCATATTACTCTGAAATCCTCTGATTATATATATATATATATATATATATATATATATATATATAATCGTATATATATATAGCACTGGAAATCTAACCTGGGTCTCTGGCATGGCAGGTGAGAATTCTATGACTGTGCCACCATTGCCCACCCTGATTATATTTTTAAATAATTGGAGGGGTAAAACACAACTTGTTTATATAGAGAAAAGAAGGTTTGTATATGCATTTCGTATAAATGACTGATTGTTTTTAAGCACCCCTCTACTGTCTGAATGACAATTTTATAATATGTTGAAAAGCCAAATGAATATTCTCAGAATCAAAATCATAAAGAACATTTTTCAACTTAAATAAGACTAGAAATTCAAAGTTATTTTATATTTTAAAAAGTCAAACTATCACTGAGCATTCACCACTCTCCTTTTCTCCTTTCTTTTGTTCCTTGCTGACATTTACAAGAGTAAATGTTTTTTTTCTTCCTGTCCTTCAAATAAATGATGGTGACAACAACAAATGCAGGTATTTTTAGAACTGATTTAGAGGACATAAGTCTATTGGATATTTGCTTCTGACCCCATCTCCAATAAAATTAAATTGATGTCATTGACAAGTAGTAGTATTTGACAGATGTGTTTATCAAGATAGTGAGGAGTTATTGTGGGTGACTCATGGGAATATAAGTAGGAGCGATGGGATGTAGCTGAGCCAATGAAATCACAGCCTACATGTCAGAACAAATACCCCAACAATGTTTTGACCTCTTTGGGGAAATTGCCAGAGAACTAGTTATCTTTTTTTTCCCACTATATCGAAAACTTATTAACAGCTAGCACCTGAAGTTAGGATGGTAAAACAGATTCATGAATCTTATCTCAAATTCTGCTTATACCCATTGCTTCTCAAAAAACAAACAAACAAAAAAACAGGATAAAAAAGTAGTTTTCTAGGTAAACTCTTGGTGTTGTCTTTGATGGCCTGTTGGTTTCCAGATCTCATATTTAGTCTGCCTAAATCATTCTCATTTGTTTATTTAACTTTCTTTGACTACATCTGCTTAGCTATTTATTTAATCATTTGATTCATTATCAGCTAGAAGAACATTTCTTCACTAGATACATTCCTATGATGTCTTAACTGCCTGTTGTAATGAGCCACTACTCTTATTTTCACATATTACTATCAGTCACTAAAATGTATGTTTCAACACATGTATGATTATATTTGTGGAAGGTAGAACAATGCTTCCCTCACTCCAAAAGATATCCATGTCATAATCCCTAGAACATGTGGAAATGTTACCTTACATGGCAAAAGGGACTTTGTAGATATTAAGTTAAAGACCTCCAGATGGGAAGAATTTCCCTGAATTATCTTGGTGAGCCCAATATAATCACATGCGTCCTTAAAAGCAGAGAAACATTTTTGGCTGCAGTCACAGAGATGCGATGTTGCTGGCTTTGAAGGTGAAGGAAGGGGACCATAAGCCAAGAAATGTGGACAGAGTGTGGAAGTTAGAAGCAGTAAGAAAATAGATCCTTTCCTAGAAAGTCTAAAAGGAATGTAACCTGACTTTTCATGTTGGACTTCTAACCTACAGAACTGTAAGAAAATTAATTTGAGTAGCTTAAAGCCACAAAGTTTGTGGTAATTTGTTAAAAGCAATAGAAAATCAAAGCAAATTGCTTTCCTTATTAAACCCAAACACTTTATACTTTTGAGATGTCATCTAGGAAAACATTCTAAAATTGTTTTATCATTTTACTCATTTATTTATTTTTTATATGATCCTTTTTTAAATGATGTTTTGTAGACAACATTGGGTTAATTGTTGGAGCAGTGCAAGCAAAGGAGGCACAAACCCTATTAAAAAAAAACCCTTACATTCAAGGAGGTGCTTCATATTAATGCAATATAGTAAGTATATACAACTTCTGAGTGGAAGGAAAACTAATAAATTACCCATGGTGAAGTAATGGAAGTGATGTAAGGGAAAACTCCAAAGAAGAGAACTTGGAACAGTGATTTAAAAGTCTGAGTAGATTTCGCCAGGCAGAAAAAAGAGAACAGAAAATATATTTAAGGAAAAGAATAGGATGACAAAAAGCAAGAAGTGTGTGTAGCTGGGCATAAGGTGCTAAAGATCAAATTTGATGCCTTACTATTTCATTTTATTAGAATGCTATTTGCTTATTAGAATGAATTCTAGTATGAGACATTTTTTGCTTACTACTCTATCTCCTGTACCTAGAAGAATGCCTGGCATATTGTTGGCATCTGTATTAGTCACGGTTTTCTAGAGAAACAGAATCAACAAGAGACACCTGTAAATATGAGATTGATAAAGTTTTCTCATGCAATTGCAGGGAGGCGTGGCTCTAAAATCTGTATCACAGGCTGTGAGGCAGGCAACTCCAATGAAGGGTCTGAATGAATTCCAGAGAGGCTGGCTGAAGGCCAGCCTTTAGTTGGTCATAGATGTAATCAGTCACAAGTGCAATCAACTGACTAATGATTTAATCAACCAGCCATAAAATACCCTTGCAGTAGTGGTTAGGTCAATGCTAGCCTGATTGGACAACTGGACACCGACACCTGGCCAGGCTGACACCTGAACCCAACCATCACATCATCAAAGAAGCATTTGTTATATGAATTAATGCTTGCTATTTAAAATGTGATTCACATAGGTTTAAATATGAAAATATTTAATAAGTTGGCATAATAGTTTAAAAACTAAATCTTAGATTTCCTTTCTGTAGTACCTCAGAGGTTCTACTAAAACAGATTTAAATATGAAACTGTTTATAGGTATTCAATAGCTTAATAGTTTAAAACATTAAAGACTTGCTTTCTGTAGTACCACAGAGGTTTCCTAAGAGTCCTTGTGTGTCAAATTCCCCTAATATCTGACATATAGAAGATAAAACTTGAAAGGTTTGAAAGCTTATATACAAGCAGATATGAGAGTGCAAAGTATCTCATGGATTCTAGAGTTGCATGTCTCAGGACCTGCCGAATTTATTTCAACTTTTCTATGTACTGATTTTGTCTTTAAAGAGCATCTATTTTTGTGAATACAACTAATGCTGCTACTTTTATTTCTCAAGGCCATGCTATCTATTATCAAGTTTACTTTGCTTACAGTTTTTCAAAGCACTTGATTTTAGATGATCTAAAAGTTAATACCACTCCAACTTTATTATAACTAAGAACAGATGTTCAGCAATATAAATTAATTAATTTCACTTTTTAAGTTTTACTGATTAGAGTATTTAAACCTTTTATTAGACAGTTAAAATTTTATATTCTTTAATTTTAGTTTATTGTGAAAATGGGTATTTGTCTAAATTTTATCTTTTGGATTATATATGTTATGATTTTTTAATAGGACATTTCTTCATTACAATGAAATTGAAAACATTTCAAGCATCATCCCAAGTTCAAAAGATTTTATTTATTATAGCTTATAAAATAGTTCAACTTTATATTCATATTTGCAAGCACATATTGGAGACAGAGGTCAAATCATCCAAAGAATGATTTTTCTGAAATTTTCATTTTTGTTTGGGGGTCAAAGACCAAGGATATAAATTGAAGAAATCAGCTCAAATCTGCTTTCAAACACTAGATCCTGTGCAAGGGGGTATAGACACTTTGCTAGCTCAATATAAGCTATAGTTATGAGGTGTTTGAAAGTTAATATGTCAATATATTTCAGTATGCAGAATATTAAACTTTATGAAGAAAGAGGAAACAAGCTCAGTTAGGCCTCAATTAGGGGGTAGATAATTACTGCCTTCTGAATTTTAAATAGAAAAAGAAAGGCAAGATGTCTGTATGTTCAGCTAAAATAAATATATCCCTCTTTTCTTTTCTATAGAATGAGGAAGCCTGAATGCAAGATGGTTGAAAGGTCTCTTTAGTCCTTTTTTAAAAAAATTTCCATCAAGAATGATTACTGCTGAGTAAGAGATATGGTTGGTCTAAATGGTAAGTAGTTGAGTACTTTGATGCCAAACCGCCCAGTATTTGTGGACCAACTGCTTAAAAACAAAAATGAAAAAACAAAACAGCTGTTAACTATAAGCCAATACAAGGACAATTTAACATTTAAGATTGGCGAGAATGCTGCCCAACTGTATTGTAATCAGCTCTTTTAAGCTATTTAAACAGGGTCAAAATTCCATTCTAGCCTATATGAGAGATATCTGACTAGAGAGGCTTAAGTAATTGATTTAATGGTAATAAGAAGTGTCTGAAATAGGCCAATACTATGTTCCTAATTATTGGAAAGAACTAGACTTGTTCCAGATTTCTTGTGTCAGGTCCCAACTCAAGGTGCATACACTCCAGCCCTGTAGTGAATTGAAAGAAAGCAGGAGGAGCCTCTGGTGGAGTGGTTATCTTTAATCATTCCCCCCTCACTCTGATGCTTACAGAACAGAAGTCCCTTGTGTACTAAATTATACAAAAGTGGCATGTTACCAACAGGTAACATCATTTGTAGGACATATGATTGGATACATGTATGTTACATCGTTGGTTACAAAACAGGTGCTGAATCATGGTTATATAAGTTATGCTGTATCATGCTCCCCTGGAACTCTAGACCCAGATAGAAGCACTTATAGCAGCCATCTTAGTTGGCTGTTTATAATGAGCAATGTCTCAGGCCCCACACTTAAATGTCCTGCATTCTAGTGTGTGCCTTATCCTACACGGCTGCACATTGGGCCCTTAGGCCACAATAGCAGTAAAGCGAGCAACAAAATATTACTAGAAATCCGGAAAGGCATGCTAAGGTTACTATTACCCAATGCCAAGTTTATGGAGGCCCACCAGAACTATAAGGATCTTGAGCAGCTGTCAAAAAATCTAAAGACATTCTATTTTGCAAAACAACCCTTTTCATCTAGGTAGTTTCACCCATGGTTAGAGTTAAAGCCTGTTTTGTTTGATTAAGAACATGGGTGGTGTGCTCAGCTAAAGCTTTTGTCATGGTCAGCTTCATGTGTTAACTTGGCCAACTGGTGGTACCTGTTTGTCTGGTTGGGCAAGTGCTGGCCTGTCTGTTGCAATGAGGACATTTCATAGAATTAAATCATGATCATATCAGCTGCATTTATAGCTGATTCCATTTGTAATCAGCCAGGGGGTGTGTCTTCTGCAATGAGTGATGTTCAGTCTAAGCACTGGAAACCTTTCAAGGAGGATTCAGAAGGGACAGGCTCTCTTCCTGCTTTGGCCGGCAAGCCTCTCCTGTGGAGCTCATTGGAATCGTCAGCTTCACAGGCCTGCCCTGCGGATTTTGGACTCTGCGTTCCTGCAGTCACGTGAGACACTTTTATAAATTTTATATTTGCGAGTGTTCCCTGTTGATTCTATTTCTCTAGAGGACCCTAACTAATACAGCTTCAATTTCTAATTCTACCTTAATGGCTCCAGCTCCTGGAAGAAATATGGCTAGAGGATAAAACCACCAGGCAGCTCATTTTTCCCGGTGCCAATAGTAATATACCATATCCCAGTTATGGGGTGTTTCTGGGAGGGAGATGATAATCTGCCCTTTTATATAGGGTCATCCCCATGTGCACAACCCTGTCGAATTAGCAGGTAAGTAGGGCCACCTATATTGTCCACAAACCCATATATACCCCTTAGGGAGCTGATCACTTGGCTTGGTCCATACATGTGGGCGGCCATCCCACCATTTTGGGAACTATAGATATTATGGTTCTATTACAAAAAGATTTGGAATCCACCCTGCTACTTGCTGGGGGTCTCCCTAATGTTGTTCAAAGCACCATGGTGCTTTTCTCTTAAATCCACATGTCCAGCCATAAGCCATCTGCAACCATTCTTTATAGTATACCCAAAAGGGGTGGTGCTGGTGGTTGTCCATGTCCTAGATGAGCAAAGTATCAGCTGCTCACCATCCTTCTTCCCAGGCTGGAGACCTGCAATTATTTCATTCTAGCCATGTCCAGTTCTATTCAGTGGCTGGTGCTTTCTGCCATGGGAGCCCTTCAGCTGCATCTGCTGGAAGCTCAGTACATGCTCTGCCACGAGAGACACGGTGGACCTTTGCATAGATGTTTGCCCATTCTGCCAGGCTGTTGGCCACAATCAGCTTCATCAGACAGATAATAAAGCTTTAGACACCATTAGGGGCAAATCCCTTACCTCAGGGAGAATGCAAGTCAGTTGCTCATCCTGTGAGAGACAGGGGTTTCTGCCCAGGTGAGAATGCCAAACTAGGTACCCTCATGGTATATTGGTGTGATCAGGATGAAGTTTCACAGGCATAAGAGGTACAGGCCAAAAATGTAGGACATACATTCCTTGTAGCAGAGAGCCTTTTCCATCATCAGGTAAGGACACAGTACAGGAGTTGGCCACCTCAGTATCCAAGTTTGTACCTGCAAACCTCAGGTGACACCGTCTTCCCAAGGCAAAAGACAATCTGCTCAGGAAGAGGTTTAGGTCAATATTTAGATCTCTGAGGTTCCTCTTTGTAAAACATGGAGGGATTGTAATAATAACCCTCTTTCCCACACATGGGGTCCACTTACCATGTCACCGCCTCCTTTAATCATTAAGTTCAAAGAAGACTATCCAGTACGTCTAGGCTGTCATTCAGCAAGCAAACAGCATTAGCTAGTTGGGTGGCCCACACCTTCAACATCAGCTCTCCTGGAGCTAAAACCCGAAGCTCTTCTTTTAGGAAGCCATTGTACCTTTCAATCTATTCCCACAGCTTGTGGTCTATATGGGACATGCTGTGTCCATTGTGCTTCCAGACCTTTGACCCAATCCTGGACCATGAACCCAGTGTTATCCAATGGGGGTGGGGAGTTGCCTCTATCCCTTGCAATTTCTGCTGGTCTTCCATTATAGGCCTGCAATGAACGTGCTTTCTGGGAAGCATAGACTATAGCATATATGCTATTTGCCAGGCAGCAAACAGCATAGCAGCTATTTTCTGCTCAATAGGGGAGCATTTCATTTTTGCTCCCTTCCATAACTGGGACCAAATCTTCCCTGGTACTACCCCAGTCCCCAACTAAAGGCTGCTTCATGGGCTGTCATGTCCAGGTGGACAGGAACTGCCTTAACCACCACTTGAGGTGCCTAAGCCTGTGCCACTGCCTCTTTTTCTATCACAAAAATGGGTTTCTGGTCATCCCCCAGTCCCTGCGGGTTCCTTTTTAACCAGGGCATATAGAGGGCATAAAATGTGGACCAAATTGGAAACAAACACTCTCCAGCACCCCAAAAGGCTTACAAAAGCTAGTAGCTGCTTTATTGTGGTTGGTCTCAAATATGCTTGGAGTTTATGTATTATGACTTCTGGGATCACTTTGGTCTGACCTGAGCAGACAACTCCCAAGACCTTCACTTTGGTTTTATCTGACCAGACAACTATCAATAACTGACAGACAATCCAGGTCCTTGGACCTTGGTCTCATTGATTGCCTATCCCCAGGTGTGTAGTGCATGGTGCAGACCATCAGCAGCTTCCTCTAGATCTGTAAGAGAATTAAAGGTTAACATAACATTATCTATATAATGACACAAAGATACTGTAGCCTTATGTTGCCAAGTGGCCAAGGATTGCACCACCAACCCACGGCACATAGTAGGACTATGTAAATAACCCTGTGGCAGCACCACAAAGGTTCATTGCCACTTTTGCAATGGAATGTAAACTGGTCCTGGCGCTCTGGAGCCAGGTCAATGGAGAAAAATGCATTTGCCAAGTCCACCACATAGTGGTACTGTCCCAAGGAAAGAGTCAGTTGATCCACTCCATCAGTCATTGATGGTACGATAGCATGCATGGGAGGAGTGACTTTATTGAGCTCTCAATAATCAACAGTCATCCTCTATGTGCCTTTCAGCTTTTGGGCAGGCCAACCGGGAAGTTGTAAAGGGGTATGGACCATGCTCAGGATTCCTGCCTGTATTAGTTAGGGTTCTCTAGAGAAACAGAATCAACAGGGAACACTTGCAAATATAAAATTTATGAAAGTGTCTCACATGACCGTAGGAATGCAGAGTCCAAAATCTACAGGGCAGGCTGCGAAGCTGATGACTCCAATGGATGGCCTGGATGAACTCCACAGGAGAGGCTCACCAGCCAAAGCAGGAATGCAACCTGTCTCCTCTGAGTCCTCCTTAAAAGGCTTCCCATGATTGGATTTAGCATCACTAATTGCAGAAGACACTCCCCTTTGGCTGATTACAAATGGAATCAGCTGTGGATGTAGCTGACGTGATCATGACCTAATCCTATGAAATGTCCTCATTGCAACAGACAGGCCAGTGCTTGCCCAATCAGATGAACAGGTACCACAACTTGGCCAAGTTGACACCTGTCCCTAACCATGACAGTCCACCCCTTGTCAACTTGGCACATATATATATATATATCACCTTAGACCATACTTAATTTCCAAATGAAAACAAATAAGCACACATTTTTTCTTTTACCTGACAATACTCAACTGTCCTGCATATAACTGGAAACACATTAAATCTCTCCAGAATAGCATGCAAATCCTTGGGCAACATTCATTCTTAAACTTGATATCTTACAACTTAAATAGTATAACACAAACAAAACAGCATTACAGTCCTCGTTTCTGTAACTGATCACGTGGTCGAAGTTCATATTTATCACTACCTTCTTCCACTACCCATTCCATGTTCCTTTTCCCCTCAGCAAGCACTTCAGCTGGCCGTGGTTCTTTGCCTGGTGGGGTGACCCAAACCTTCATTCCTGAAGTCTCAGAGCCATTAGTGGTCCTGCCTGGATTGTGTTGTTGCAGTTTTCCATTGATTTTAATCACAGGGCATGGTAGTACTAATAGATGCCCCAGGGGATCTCCTATATTCCAAGAAAACTCTTCTTTACCTCCATTATGTAGTTGCAGTCCTACTTCCTTCTGATAGTCAGGGTCAATTACCCCAGACAATAATGTAATCCCCTTCTTGGTGTGTTGATCCAAAGGCATAAGTAGCCCAAAGTGGCCAGGTGGCAATCTTAACTTCCAGTTCAGTGGTATCATTGTTGTTTCTCCTGGAGAAAGCATACCCCGTTTTGGAACTAAAACCTGTAGACCAGAAGAACTCAGGGTAGCAGGGACAGGAAGCAAAAAATTTTCCTAGTGGATCACTAGGAGTAATAGTGAGTGGCACCACACCCATTTCCACCCCTTGATTCCTGGACCCATGGATCCTGGCTATGGGAGAAACAGCACCATACAGTGGACGCTGATTCAGAGCATACACAGCTTCCTGGAGAACATTACCCCAGCCTTTCAAGTTTCTGCCACCTAGTTGGCACCGTAATTGAGTTTTCAAAAGGCCATTCCACCGTTCTATCAATCCAGCAGCTTCTGGATGATGGGGAACATGGTAAGACCAGAGAATTCCATGAGCATGTGCCCATTCCCGCACTTCATTTGCTGTGAAGTGTGTTCCTTGATCCGAAGCAATGCTATGTGGAATACCATGATGATGGATAAGGCATTCTGTAAGCCCACGGATAGTAGTTTTGGCAGAAGCATTGCGTGAAGGGAAAGCAAACCCATATCCAGAGTATGTGTCTATTCCAGTTAGAACAAATCGCTGCCCCTTCCATGAAGGGAGTGGTCCAATGTAATCAACCTGCCACCATGTAGCTGGCTGGTCACCTCGGGGAATGGTGCCATATCGGGGGCTGAGTGTGGGTCTCTGCTGCTGGCAGATTGGGCACTCAGCAGTGGCTGTAGCCAGGTCAGCCTTGGTGAGTGGAAGTCCATGTTGCTGAGCCCATGCATAACCTCCATCCCTACCACCATGACCACTTTGTTCATGAGCCCATTGGGCAATAACAGGAGTTGCTGGGGAAAGAGGCTGACTGGTATCCATAGAACGGGTCATCTTATCCACTTGATTATTAAAATCTTCCTCTGCTGAAGTCACCCTCTGGTGTGCATTCACATGGGACACAAATATCTTCATGTTTTTAGCCCACTCAGAAAGGTCTATCCACATACTTCTTCCCCAGACCTCTTTGTCACCAATTTTCCAATTATGGTCTTTCCAAGTCCCTGACCATCCAGCCAAACCATTAGCAACAGCCCATGAGTCAGTATACAAATGCACCTCTGGCCAGTTTTCCTTCCAAGCAAAATGAACTGCCAGGTGCACTGCTCGAAGTTCTGCCCACTGGGAGGATTTCCCCTCACCACTGTCCTTCAAGGACACCCCAGAAAGGGGTTGTAATGCTACAGCTGTCCACTTTCGGGTGGTACCTGCATATCGTGCTGAACCATCTGTAAACCAGGCCCGAGTCTTCTCTTCCTCAGTCAATTCACTGTAAGGAACACCCCAGGAGGCCATAGCTCTGGTTTGGGAAAGAGAAGGTAATGTGGCAGCAGGAGTGGAAACCATGGGCATTTGTGCCACTTCTTCATGTAACTTACTTGTGCCTTCAGGACCTGCTCTGGCTCTATCTCGTATATACCATTTCCACTTTACAATAGAGTGCTGCTGTGCACGCCCAACTTTATGGCTTGGTGGGTCAGACAACACCCAACTCATGATAGGCAACTCAGGTCTCATGGTAACTTGGTGGCCCATGGTTAAGTGTTCAGTCTCTACTAAGGCCCAGTAGCAGGCCAAAAGCTGTTTCTCAAAAGGAGAATAGTTATCTGCAGCAGATGGTAAGGCTTTGCTCCAAAATCCTAAGGGTCTGCGTTGTGATTCTCCTATAGGGGCCTGCCAAAGGCTCCAGACAGCATCTCTATTTGCCACTGACACTTCCAGCACCAATGGATCTGCTGGATCATACGGCCCAAGTGGCAGAGCAGCTTGCACAGCAGCCTGGACCTGTCGCAGAGCCTCCTCTTGTTCAGGTCCCCACTCAAAATTAGCAGCTTTTCTGGTCACTCGATAAATGGGCCGGAGTAGCACACTCAAATGAGGAATATGTTGTCGCCAAAATCCAAAAAGACCAACTAGGCATTGTGCCTCTTTTTTGGATGTGGGAGGGGCCAGATGCAGCAATTTATCCTTCACCTTAGAAGGGATATCTCGACATGCCCCACACCACTGGACACCTAAACATTTTACTGAGGTGGAAGGCCCCTGTATTTTTGTTGGATTTATCTCCCATCCTCTGACACGCAAATGCCTTACCAGTAAATCTAGGGTAGTTGCTACTTCTTGCTCACTAGGTCCAATCAACATGATATCATCAATATAATGGACCAGTGTGATGTCTTGTGGGAGGGAGAAACGATCAAGGTCTCTGCAAACAAGATTATGACATAGGGCTGGAGAGTTGATACACCCCTGAGGTAGGACAGTGAAAGTATATTGCTGACCTTGCCAGCTGAAAGCAAACTGTTTTTGATGGTCCTTACTAATAGCTATTGAGAAAAAAGCATTTGCCAGATCAATAGCTGCATACCAGGTACCAGGGGATGTATTGATTTGCTCAAGCAATGATACTACATCTGGAACAGCAGCTGCAATTGGAGTTACCACCTGGTTGAGTTTACGATAATCCACTGTCATTCTCCAAGACCCATCTGTTTTCTGCACAGGCCAAATAGGAGAGTTGAACGGGAATGTGGTGGGAATCACCACCCCTGCATCTTTCAAGTCCTTAAGAGTGGCAGTAATCTCTGCAATCCCTCCAGGAATACGGTATTGCTTTTGATTTACTATTTTGCTTGGTAGGGGCAGTTCTAGTGGCTTCCACTTGGCCTTTCCCACCATAATAGCCCTCACTGCACGAGTTAGAGAACCAACGTGGGGATTCTGCCAGTTGCTCAGTATGTCTATGCCAATTATACATTCCGGAGCTGGGGAAATAACTACAGGATGGGTCCGGGGGCCCACTGGACCCACTGTGAGACGGACCTGAGCTAAAACTCCATTGATCACCTGGCCTCCATAAGCCCCCACTCTGACTGGTGGTCCAGAGTGACGTTTTGGGTCCCCTGGAATTAATGTCACTTCTGAACCAGTGTCTAATAATCCCCGAAATATCTGATCATTTCCTTTTCCCCAATGCACAGTTACCCTGGTAAAAGGCCGTCGGTCTCCTTGGGGAAGACTTAGAGGAAGGTCAACAGTATAAATTTGTGGCAGTGTAACAGGTTTCTTCCCCATAGAGACCTGGCCTCCCCTTCATTCAAGGGGCTCAGTGTCTGTAAACTGTTTCAAGTCTGGAAATTGATTAAGGGGCCATGACTCTGTGTTTTTGTAATTCAGGTTAGACTTCTGTTCCCTTGACCTAGAACTCTTTTGTTTATACAGCTCCAACAAGAATTTAGTAGACTGCCCTTCTATTGTATTTCTAGGCACCCCATGATTTACTAGCCAATGCCACAAATCTCTGCGTGTCATATAATTTTGATGCCTCCTTTGAGTTTGTTGTCTATTATAATACCCGCGTCTACCCTGTCTTTGGTGATTAAGTGCTGCCACCTGGCTTCTGCCAACTCGGGATCCTGTCATCCCCATTGTGTTTAAGGATTCCAGCTCAGTGACAGCAGTTCCTACAGTAATATCTGACCTACAGAGAAGTGCAACCACAGAGCTCTTGAGGGATGATGGTGCTAGTCTCACAAACTTATTTCTCACTGTTCTGGTAAAAGGTGCATCCTCTGGACATTCCTGGGGTGTAAGAGCAGGCTTTGCATGATAAATCCACTCTAACATCCCAATCTCTCTAAGCCTCTGGATCCCCTCATCTACATTATACCAGGGCAGTTCTGGCATTTCAACCTCAGGTAATGTTGGCCACCTTTTGATCCATGTTTCAACCAACCACCCAAACAAGCTGTTAACACCTTTTCTAACTGCTCTAGCTATAACATTGAATGCAGAATCTCTGCTTAGTGGGCCCATATCAATAAATTCAGCCTGATCCATCCTTATATTCCTCCCACCATTATCCCACACTCTTAAAATCCATTGCCACACATATTCCCCTGATTTCTGTCTATATAAATTGGAAAACTCACACAGTTCTTTTGGAGTATAACGTACCTCCTCATGTGTGATACTTTGTACCTCACCTTTAGGGGCCTGTTGGGACTTTAGTCTAGTTATAGGTCTAGAAGAAATGAGGGGTGGTGGGGGTGGGTCATGAAAAGAATTAGAAATATTTTCCAAGCCATTTGCTTCAGGGCTTTCATTTGCAGTTTCATCTGGTGAAACAGGATTAATAACTCTAGGGCTAATCCCTTCAGGAGGAGGTTGGGTGGTCAATTCCTCAAGGCAGGCTGGAGGTGGGGCGGCTATGTCCTCAGGGCAGACTATTACAGGGTTATCTAAAGAAGGCTCAGCATGGTCTAGGGTTTCAACCTCACCCCCAACATCATTATCAATCCATATGTCACCATCCCATTTTTCAGGGTCCCACTCCTTTCCAATCAATGCCCTCACTTTAACGGCAGACACCATGCAAGACTGAGATTTCAGTTTACGTTGTAAAGTTGCTACTCTAACAATAAGATTCTGAGTCTGATTTTCAGAGATCTCAAGTCTACAGCTACAGGAAATAAAATTTTCCTTCAGGATACTCATAGAAACCTCTACATCTTTCAGACGGCACTTAAGCTTCTTGTTTGAAGCCTTAAGCCCATCCCTTTCACCCTTTAATGTAGACAGTGTATCTAACAACAACCAACCAACATCTCTATAACTCTTATTTCTACAAAACTCTGTAAAGGTGTCAAAAACATTATCCCCCAGAGTCTGGCTTCGTACAAGCGAAGCATTAGGAGAATCGAATGATGATATTTTGACTATCTCCTTTGCCAACTCAGTCCATGGATTGGGAGTGTCATTCTGATTACGGGAATCAGAGTCCTTAGTGTCTCTGAGCCCAGTCAGAGTAGAAAACCATTCATAAAAACCCATTTTTAAGATTCTGTTCCTTAAGAACCACTCCTGGTACCAAGATGTATTAGTTAGGGTTCTCTAGAGAAACAGAATCAACAGGGAACACTTGCAAATATAAAATTTATGAAAGTGTCTCACGTGACCGTAGGAATGCAGAGTCCAAAATCTACAGGGCAGGCTGTGAAGCTGATGACTCCAATGGATGGCCTGGATGAACTCCACAGGAGAGGCTCACCAGCCAAAGCAGGAATGCAACCTGTCTCCTCTGAGTCCTCCTTAAAAGGCTTCCCATGATTGGATTTAGCATCACTAATTGCAGAAGACACTCCCCTTTGGCTGATTACAAATGGAATCAGCTGTGGATGTAGCTGACGTGATCATGACCTAATCCTATGAAATGTCCTCATTGCAACAGACAGGCCAGCGCTTGCCCAATCAGATGAACAGGTACCACAACTTGGCCAAGTTGACACCTGTCCCTAACCATGACACTGCCTTTTCCAGCTATGGGATCATTTGCCCAATCTCCTCTTGTCCTCCTGGCAATTGATATTGCCTCACCTTAACAACTCTTTGGGACTCAGACAGGCATACCAGGGAATGGTGAGGATGACTTCTAAGAACGGGTTTTACCACGAGCCCTTGTAACTGAAATTCTCCTTGAGTGGCTCTTAAAGTCAGTCCTTGCAAAATATCCATGCCTAATATATATATTCAAGAATAGCAGAGAAATATACTGTGTAGACTCAGGGTGGCAGGCGATCAATGCCAGGCACTACCATGGCTTGTCTCACGCAGACTGTTTGCCCTCCATATCCATCAATGTGAGCTAGAGGGCGATCAAACCAGTCTGGGTTTCCATACAACAAAGCGTATTCTGCCCCTGTGTCACGAGGGCTAAGACATGCTGTACATTGTGGGGGGACAATTATGTTGAAAGTTTTATATGTGGCCTTTGGCCCTCTGGTTCCCCTGCTACCTGGGCTCCTCTGCAAGTCCATCGATAAATCGAGTCCTCAACCCTGCTGCTGGAGCATAAAACATCCCTTTTAAGCACAAGGGGCGGGGCTCAGTCTGCTTTTCACCCTTTAGCTTAGTGATTCGCTGCTCCTGGGACAACTTTTTCCACAAAGCCAGTAATACTTCATTGGGCTGTTGATTAATTTCCTCTGGGTCCACCCTGTCTTCCTGGGCGCAGACCCACATTTTCAATTCTTGTAATTGCTGCAGCATCTGGACATGTATTTGTGCTGCTAAAGTTTCCTTATGCTGTTCCTGCACCATGGTTAAAAAAAAAAAACAAAACACAAGACATTTTCCCCATTATACTGTGCTAGGGAATCTGGATGCCAGCTTTAAAGTCCTTTAAAGCCTTGGCACTTTCTTTGGCATGGGATTCACATGATCTCAAGACTCCAGAGAAAACCACTGCAGCAAAATGGCTACTACAGGATGTCACAGGCTTGTGGAGGGCCACATCCCACCCGGTCCAGCTTCCTCTGGGGTGGAGGGACCACTCACCAAATCCTGTTGACTACACCAGATGTCAGGTCCCAGCTCAAGGAGCGTTGCTTCAGCCTGGTAGTGAATTGAAAGAAAGCACAAGGAGCCTCTGGTAGGTGGTCATCTTTAATCATTCCCCTCTGCTCTGATGCTTATAGAGCAGTAGTCCCTTATATATTAAATTACACAAAAGTGGCATTATATCAACAGGTGACATCATTTATGAGATATATGATTGGTTACAGGTATGTTACATTACTGGTTACATAACAGGTGCTGACTCATGGTTACATAAGCTATGCTGTATCATGCTTCCCCAGAACTTCAGACCCAGATGCACTTATGGTGGCCACCTTAGCAGGCTGTTAGTAATAAGCGACTTCTCTGGCCCCACACTTGACTGCTAACTTTAATACACAACTAATTTCCTTATGCTTACAAGATGTTTTCTGAAGTTCTGGGTACATGTCTATGGTTTATATAGAAAAAAGCAGAGCATGGGCAGAAGGCAAAATGCATGTCCTACAGAATATCTCAATTTGTATCAGAATATAATCAGTATCTTTTCTTAGTTGCAAGGGTGTCTGGGAAGGCTAGTGCTTTTAAAGGTTTTTTTTTTTTTGGGTGCATGGTCTAGGAATTGAACCTAGGTCTCCCACATGAAAGGCAGGCATTCTAACCACTGAACTACCCGTGCACCCTTAGAGGATGTTGCTTTTAATCATTCATATTGCTACCCCAAACAAAAGTGGGGTTCTCTTAGTAAGAAAGAAAGAGGGGATAGTTTTTGGACAATTAGCAGCATCTCCTACTTTGTTTTTAAAAATGTAATTATCTAATGCTGCTCAAGTGAAATTATTGAAATGGGTTATTAGCAAAAATTATCAATGGAGCCTGCACAAACAGCATGGTTAAATCTCTGCAGAAAAATACTGTATCTCATAGTTTGGATTATCATTCTCCTAAAAATCATTAATATCTGGTGTTTGTCAATCAATTCCATGGTTTTATTTTTTTTAAAGAAGTTAATACAGAGTTTAAAGGAGACTTCTCCTAATGATTAATATTGTTACTTTATCATAAACAAAAATCACACATATGTCTACTGGGAGGAGAGGAACAAATTTTCATTAGGATAAATATAATTGTTTAGAACACTTGAGAGAATCACATGAAATCTGCTAATTTAGTAACATGGATAAAATAAAAGTAAAACAAAGACATGAGTTTTTCTATATACCAAAATAATCAGAGAGAAAATATAATGGAGAAAGCCATTTGCAATAAAAATTTAAGTGAAATAAGAAACAATTTTAACAAGAATTAATAAGAATTTAAGGAATACATATACACCAATTTATTCAGGACATATGAGAAGTCTTAGAAAAATAGAGAAAGACATTTGTTTTTTGTGCAGGAAGACTTAATGCTTATAAACAATATGATGATACCTCCAAAGTAATATCATCTATTTAATATAATTTCAATTATAAAATGAACAAGATATTTGAAAACATGGAGAAAATTTATCAAAAGTTTATCTCTTAAGAATGAAGTTAAGAGTAGGTAGGATTATTTTGAAAACAGCCAGGGAAATGGGTGTAGCCATCTAAAATATAATGCTCTTTTTTAATGTGCTGTGAGGTAAAAATAAAAACATAGACCCGTAGAATTGATAGCTAGAATATACTGCCATTAAATTGGAACTGTGCATAAAATAATTTAATATATGATAAAATATCACAAATCAGAGAGCAAAATCTCTTTATTTGTAACACAATTATATTAAAAAGTTTGGAAGATAATATAGAGAAAAAGTTTGATTTGTCTGTGATATTTTAAACTTTATATGAAAGTTTGAATATTGCAACATAAAATTATGACTAAAAGCAAAAGGCAAAGGGAAAAATTCCAATATGCTTCTTCAAGGTTTTTGATGCAGTTAATGAAAATGTTGTTAAAAGTTTATTAAATATAACTTTATTATAAAATTATTTCATGATAATAAAATGTACTTATTATATTGCTACAATATCATTACATTTGATAGACATTTCTGAATTATATTTTTAAATTTTTATTAATTCAGCATCTATAGCTGTTCTAGTTTGCTAGCTGCCGGAATGCAATATACCAAAAACAGAACAGCTTTTAAAAGGGGGAATTTATCAGGTTGCAAGTTCACAGTTGTAAGGCCGTGAAATGTCCCAATTAAAGCAAAGCTACAGAAATGTCCAATCTAAGGCATCCAGGGAATGATACCTTGGTTCAAGAAGGCTGATAACTTCAGGGTTTCTCTCTTAACTGGAAAAGCACATGGTGAACATGGTGGCCTCTCTAGTTTTCTCTCCCAGCTTCTGGTTTCATGAAGCTTTCTTTTTTTTTTTACATGGGCAGGCACCGGGAATCGAACCCGGGTCCTTGGGCTTGGCAGGCAAGCATTCTTACCTGCTGAGCCACCGTGGCCCGCCCTCATGAAGCTTTCTAAGGGGCGTTTTCCTTCTTTATCTCCAAAGGTCCCTGGCTGTAGGGGCTCTGTGATTTGCATGGCTCTAAAAGGGACTCTCTCCAAAATGCTTCCTCGTTTAAAGGATTCCGGTAAATTAATCAAGACCCACCTGGAAAGGGTGAAGTCACAATTCCATGGAAGCATCTAATCAAAAGTTACCACCCACAATTGGGCGGGTCACAAGCATGGGAACTATCAAAAAGCTCCAAGGCAGCAATATTGGATGAGGATTAAAGGAGATGGTTTTGCTGGGGTCCACCACAGATTCAAACTGGCAAACCATGTTTGAGATGCTACGCTGATGTTATAAAATATATAAACCCAAGTAAAAGAAAATTCACAATTTCTTGGCCTTCAATTCTTATATCAAAATTAAAAAATTAAAGAATCAATTAAAAAAGTTAGAGAATATCGTGCAGAGCATAGGCAATATATAAGATTCCACAAAGGTTTCAGGGACTAGACTAACTTTCCAGAAACCTACAACCTCTTCTCTGGTCCAGATCAGTCTTGAAACCTAGCCCAGCCTCTCCAGAACATCAGATAGTTCCATTGCCCTACCCCATATTAGTGACAGACCCTTCCAATATAAAAAATTTAGAGTTACCATAGCTCAAACAACCCCAAAAAGAGGTATGGAAAGATCAAAGGTGATGGTGGAATTATGCATAGAAGACAGGACTTAACAAATGAATATGAATGCTGAATCATTAAAGTGATATCTCTTTCAGTCTCCAGTATTTTAGAGCAACTAGAAATAAAAACCTAAAATTGTGAAATTGTAACCCATGTCAAAGTCTGAAATATGTTCTACAACTAATTGTGGTGCTGGGCTTTGAAATTTATAGCTTTTTGTTTTTATTTGTGAATGTTACCATTCACAAATAAAGAAGGGAAAAAATTCGATTGTGATGATAAAAATGTATTTAAGCCCTCTAGCCTCCTATATTCTGGAGCAGCTAGAAGTAAAAATATGAGAGGATCGTGTGGTAGCCCATGACAAACTCTGGGATCTGCCCTGTAACCACTTGTTGAAGAGTGCTTTGAAAACTATTGCTTTTTTATTTCTTTGCTTAGTATATATTTTATAGAATACAATAAAAAAGTTAGAAAAAAAGAAATTGTTTTGAGAGTAGGAATATTCCCAGGTAAAGTTATTGTTGTCAGCCTATGATGATCTCTGTTAAGAGCTGCCCTCTTATTCACTGTTATATTCCTTGTTCACCTACTCATCAGGTTCTAGACAATGCTAAATTTAAATATATGAATGAGCAAAAGATACAAACAAATAAATAACATTATTTAGTCTCTGGGTTAGAGAAAAGAAAAAGATAGAAGAATGGAGATATTAATGCATCAAATAAAATGTTAATTTAATTATTTGTATTTCTGGAAATTCTTAGTGACAATTTACATTACCTTACAATTCAATAAATATTATTCCTTTAAAGCACAGAGCCTTAACAAATGCAGCAATAAGATAATCACTGAGATATAATTGATTACCTTCAGTTAATACAGGAGCATATAAAATCTACAGGCATAAAACCCTCTGTAGGGGACCAAAGAAAAATATGTTAGTGTACTTGTGATTTGAGCTTACATTTGTTATGTAGTTAGTTATGTCCTTCTATTAGGACTTCTTTTTTCACAAAACATAAACTATTTAATTCTGATTTTTAAAGAGCAAAATAATTTTCTGTATTGAAACAGCCCATTCATCATAGAAAGCATTTGATTCTGTCACTTCAAGTGCTTGTTAAATCACTTCCAGCTGCTACAATCAAGGGCCTGGCACTTCTAAGGTCTGGCACTTTCTGAGCTCTATTACACCTTTAAGTATGATTCTTCAATCCAATTCTAGTCTTCATAATAATCAAGTGCCCACTCCACTTAACTTCAAGGCAACTGGGAACTTAGGTATTCCATATATGTCTGTATCTGATTTTCAATCAGACCTCTTCATCCAAAATCTGAAAGGTTCTGAATATCTATGAAGTAGTATAGAAACAACATTTTCACTAAAAGCTGAGTCAAGAGCAGAATCAGTGAAACAAAACTTTGACAAGGAAACTAAACTACAAAAATGGTGCTTCTCCAAACCAACAAGGATGTTAGAACTAAGATAAGTAACATATTCCATGATTGTACCTACATGAATCCATTGATTAAAAAATTTAGCATCAGGGTGGTATTCAAAGTCATTTAAATTATAGGAAAAAGAAGAAAATGAATGTTCAAGAATCTCTGTTGAAGAAACTTTATGCACAGATTTTTCTAGGCATGATGTTTGATTTTCCAACAAATATCTATTGAGCACCTATTGTGAGTATAGCAGTACATATATGCATACAATAAAACATAAAATATATTTCAAAATTATTATGAAAGCAACAAAATAGAGAACATAGTTACCTAGTTCATATATTCACTTCGTTCTTAAAAAGCACTTATCAAACTCTTATTATGTATCAGGGACCATACTAACATGGATTTGATTTTTGCATTATGAGCCAATTTTCATTGGGTATGCACAAAAATATAAGCAATTTATCATAGTGTGATTCTCTGAAACAGAGTGCTATGGAAGACATACAAAGGCTATATAAATCATAATAGGGTTTAATTTAGCTGGGTGAAGGAGACTGAAGGAGTGTGGAGATTATGCTAAGAAGGGGAAAAAGTGGAGAGATCCAAAGATGAGAAGGATGTTGAGTTCAAAGAATTGAAAGAAGTCAATATTGTTAGGACTAGGAATATGAGAGGGGTAGTAGGAAGAGTTGAGGCTGCAGAGGGAATGCAAAGTATTGATGACTCAGGACTTTATCTGAAATACAAAGGAAACATTGATTGAAGTTTTTTTTGTATGCTGTATGGTGGGGTCACATTTCATTCATTTTTCCATGTGAGTATCCCATTATGGCTGCACCATTTGTTGAAATTTTTCTGTTGTTGTTGTTGTTGGTTTCCTTATTTTTATGTTTTAAAAGTGCATGGGCCAGGAATTGAACCCAGGTCTCCTGCATGGCAGGCAAGAATTCAACCATTGAACTACCTTTGCATCCCCTGAATACTTTTTTAAAAGATAGCAATAAGATCAGAATTATAGAATGGATTTGAATGAGTCACAAAGACCATTTATTTAGGTCACCTGACCCTCTATTCACTCATTCAGAAATTCAATACAGATTTATTGAACTCCTTTCTTCGAAGGCTGGTAGTGTCCAGAAAGTATAGGGTTTTTGTTCTTATACTGAGTGGGATGGGAAACCACCTAAGAGTTTAGAGAGAGAGCTTTCTCTGGCTGCTATGCCAGTTGAAGTTCTTTGCAAAATCCAGGTGAAAGATAGTAGTGGGTTGGAGAAGAGGGGTATTGTGCAGATGGTCATATATGGTTAATTAACTGGCACAATTTGAAAGTAGAATAAACAGGAATCCCTGTGGATGATTGTGGAGAGAGACAGAAAAAAAGTCAAGATGCTATTTGGTTTTTGCCTTGAAAACTATAAACGAGGACTTGCTATTAACTGAACAAAGAAAGTTTACAGAGGTATTAAGAGAAAGGAAACAAGGAGTCCTTGGGACATACTAAATTTGACACGTGTATTTAAGGTCATGAAAGTGAGAAAAGATAGGAATAGTAAGGTCCAAGGATAGAGCTCTGAGTCACTTCAACTTTAACAAATGAAGGTGCTGAGAAGGAACCAGCAAAGGATCTCAAGAGGTATCAATCAGTATGGTAGGAGAAAAGTCAGAAGAGTGCACTGTTCCAAAAACCAAGTAAAGAAAAATTTTCAAACAGCCAAGAGTAATAGTTGGCATCGAATGCTATGAATAGGCCAACTAAAATGAGCAATGAGACTAGACGAGTGGATTTTGTAATGTGAACATCATTAATATCCTTAAAGGATCATTTTAGCTAAGGAAGAATGTTTAAACAGTATTGGAGTGGATTTAAGAAGGAAAAGGTTGAGTAATTGGCAATAGTGGGTATAGACTACTGTCTTGGGGAGTTTTGTCAACAAATGATTGTATTCTAGAAGAGGGGATGGATCTAAGTGTGCCTTTTAAAAAATAAACATTTATTTTACAATGGTGATAGATTTATAGAAAAAATGTAAAGTTTTTACAGAGATTTGTCAGATGTTCTGTACTCTTTTTCCCTATTCATAGCATCTTATAGTACTATGGTGCATTACACATTTAATAAAAATGGGTTGATATTGGTTAATGGGTCAAATGTGACAAATAAACCATTGTCATGTTTTCTTAATTTTTACCTTATGCACATTTTAATTCCAAGATTCCATCCAGAATACATTATATTTATTTATCTTGCCTCCTTAAGCTCTTATTGAGACAGTTTCTCAGAATTTTCTTGTTTTTCATAACCTTAATAGTCTCTTGGAATAGTACAGAACAGATATTTTATAGAATGTCCCCAAATTGTGGTTTCTATAATTGTTTTCTATGATTAGCCTGGGATTAATGGTTTTTGGGAGAAGACATTCTCATCACATAATATCAAAGGTCCCAGGATGGATTGTGGGAAGATAGTGGAGTAGAAAGCTCCAGGACTCAGTCCTTCCTCCAGAACAACCATTAAACAGGGAGGCGCTGCCTGAAACACCTATTTTGAAACTCCAAAGTCCAGCAGAACACTGTGCAGCATCCAGGAGAGACTGAGAAGAGGCTGGTAAAGTACAGTTAAGACCAGTAAATTATTGTCTTCTTTCTGTGGTTTCTGGCATCCATCCCCCATGCTCATGGCAGGGTACTGTGGGGTACAGCCCCTGGCTAGCTCATTGGTGACAGAAAGAGATGCAAAAAATCTGCTTGCCCAAGATCAGGAGTGGGCACAACAGAGCGCTGATCATGGCTTGTGATTAAAGACTTTGAATTGTTTGTGGCCTGGTTCTTAGGGTAACCATTGTTTTGACCCGTCCCTTGAAAGGTGGCTGAGGAGACTTAAAGATACTCCTCTTCCTTAGAGCTGTGGAAGACAAGTTCAAGAGCTGCATTTGCTGGACAGGTGAAGGAAGGGAAGATTTAAGAGAGCCTTAGAAGGACCTACTTGTATTCTTTCTAATTCCCTCCACAGAGCAGTTTGGGGCATGTATGAGCTCGTGTTGTGGGACCCTTGTCTTGTTCAAGCTGGGAAATACTGACTTGGGGTAACTCCATGCCAATTCGTCCCCTCCTCCCATAGTGTGCTCTCTAGGGTAAAGCAATTTGAGACAATAAAGAAAGCTCTGTAAGAAACTATTGTGGCAGATGGTCTTAGATAAAGGATCATCTGATTTAAACACCCAGAAGAGGAAAAAGGTCTGTCCCTTGGAAATAGAGGGGGCATTCACACTCCTGCAAACTAGGCGACTCTAAAGAATCTAACAAGCCCAGCCCAGGACAAGACACAGGCCCTGAAAAGATAGCAAAGTTGATGCACTTTGCAATCAACTTGGGAGGACTTTTCTGATTGGACAGCTGACATTCAAGACAGTATCTGTTATATCATCAGCTGGTTACAAAATAAAGAAACAGATGTCTCAGAGAATAAATACCAAAGTGAATATTTTAAAATATTAAAATGAATGGTGTGCAACAAGAGTACAAGGCCAAAAAGAAACAGGAAAAGATGGCCCATCCAAAGGAAGGGGATAAAAACCCAGAAGACATCAACAACAACAAAAAAAACAGACTATGGAGATATTAAACAAAGACTTTAAAAAAATGACCTTATAAAAGCTCAAATAAATGAAAGAAAATAAAGAGAAGTAACTAAAAGATATAAGGAAAGCAGTGAATGTGCAATATTAGAAACTTAGTAAAATGAAATTTTAACAAGAAATGAGATAGAACTTCTGGAATTAAAGATCATATTAACTGAAATGCAAAATTCCCAGGAGGGTTTCAGAAACACATTGGAGCTGGGAGAAGAAAGAATCAGCAAGCTCAACAACAACACAAATGAAACGAGTCAGGCTGAAGAGCAGAAATAAAAAATAATCATAAAGGTAAAATAGCCTAAGAGACCTCTAGAATACCATCAAATGAACCAATGTGCATATTATGGGAGTCCCAGAAGGAGAAGAAAGAGAAAAAGGGATAGAGGAATATTCAAAGAAGGAATGACAGAACTTCCCAAACTGCTAAAGACACGAGCGTGCATGACCAAGAAGTTCAGAAAACACCAAACAGAATAACATGAAGTAAAGCATACCTTATCATATATTGATCAAATTGTTGAATTCAAAGGACAGAGAGAATTTTGAAAGCCGTAAGAGAAAGTCAGCATGTTATATGCTAGGGAGCCCCAAATACAGTGAGTGCTAATTACTCTTCAGAAACCATGGAGGCTGAAGGCTGTGGGTAGAAGTACTTAAAGTGCTGAAATAAAACAACTGCCAACAAGGAATTTTTTTATTCAAAAAGACTTTTTTAATAAATGACAGAGGGATTAAGATTTTCTCAGGTAAACAAATCTGAGGGAATTCATCACCACTAGAACTGCAATACTAAAGGGACTGAAATGAAAGGACACTAGACTGGTTCAAAGTCACATAAAGAAACAAAGCCTTCACTAAAGGTAAGCACTTGGGTAATTATAAATGCCTAATACAGTGTTGTATTTTTTGGCATGTAACATCAGTTCTTATATCCTAGAGTTGCTGTAAGGCAAATGCATAAAGAGTGATGATAAGTCTATGGTTTTGAACATACAATGCAAAGGCATAAATTGTAACAAGTACGAAAAAGTTGGAGGGTGGGAAAATATAGGAAAAAATATATGTGTATGCTATTGAAGTCAAGTTGGTATTAAACTAAATATGATTGTTACATATTTTGGATGTTACCTTTTTTTTAGAGCAAGTAGGTAGAAAAGTTATTGAGTACACATGCAGAGAGCGAGCCTGCTGGCACTCTCACAAGAGGATATAGGCAAGAGGCCTGGAAGTTAAACACAAAAGTAGGCATTAATGAAAACTGAGGGACAAAAAAATGTGTAAGACTTATAGGGACTTAATAGCGAAATAGCAGAAGAAAACCTTGCATATTCAGCAGTGAATTGAAACATAATGGATTAAATTCTCCAGGCAAAGGCAGAAATTGGAAGAATGGATAAAAAAGTATGACCCAACTATAGGCTGTCTGCAAGAGACTCACCCTAAATTCAAAGCCACAGTAGGCTAAAAGTGAAAGAATGGAACAAAATTTACAATGAAAGTAGTAACCAAAAAAGACATGTGGTAGATATTTCTGCAGATAAAATAGACATTAAGTAAAAAACAGTTATGAAGAACAAAGACTCATTATATATTCATAAAAGGGTTAATTCAAAAAGAAGAATAATAGTCATAAGTATATAAGCAGCTAACAGCAGAGCCCCGAAGCACATAAAGCAAATTATAACAGACTTGAAGGGAGAAAATGGTGGTTATACATTAATTGTGGGAGACTTTAGTACACCAATTTTAATTATGGATAGAATGTATGCACAGAAGAACAATAAGGAAATACAAGACTTGAATGATATACTCTAACCAACTAGTGCTAACAGACATTTATAGAACACTTTATCTAACAACAACAGAAAATACACTCTTCACAAGCACACTTGGGACATTCTCAAGGACAGACCATATCTTAGATCGCAAAACAAGTCTCATTCAATTAAAAAATAATTGAAATCATGCAATGTATCTTTTCTGACCACAATGGAATGAAGCTAGAATTCAGTAGCAGAGGGAGAATTGGAAAATTCACAAATATGTGGAAAGAAAACAGCATGCTATTAAATAACCAGTGGGTCAAACAGGAAATCACAAGGAAAATTAGGAAATATCTTGAAGTGAATGAAAAATAAAATAAAATTTACAAAACTTATGGGATGCAGCAAGACAATGCTGAAAGGGAAATCCATAGCTCTATATGCTTATATTAAAAAAAAAGAGAAAGATTTCAAATCATAGGCCTAATCTAAAAACTGGAAGAACTAGAAAAAGAAGAGCAAACTAAACACACAGCAAGCAGAAGGAAGACTACTACAAAGAGTAGAGCAGAAATAAATGAAATAAAGAACAACAGCAACAAAAATAAAATGAAAGAATAAAAAAAACCAAAAGTTGGTTCTTGGAAAAAATCTACAAAATTGAGAAACCTTTAGTTCGACTGACAAATTTAAAAAGATAAAAAAATTATGAAAATCAGAAATGAGAGGGACATTACTACTGACCCACTAAAATTAAAAGGACTATAATAAAATACAGTAAACAACTGTAAACCAATAAATTAGATAACCTAGATGAAATTGACAAATTCTTAGAAATACACAAACTACGTATATGGACTCAAGGTGAAATAGAAGATCATAATAATCAAATTACTGGTAAAGAGATTGAATGAGTAATCAAAAACCTCCCTAAAAAGAAAATCCCAGAATTTATCCAGAATACATGTATTAACAAATTTTATTAAAAATTCCAGGAAGGTTTATTAACAGTCTTGCTAAAACCCTTCCAAAAAGTTGAAAAGGGGGGAACACTCCTTAATTCATTCTATGAGGCTGACATCACGCTCATACCAAAGCCAGATAAAGATAACACACAGAAAGTAAATTTCAGGCCAATATCTCTTATGAATGTAGATGGAAAAACTCTTAACAAAATACAGGCAAACTGAATCCAAGAGCACTTTAAAAGAATTATACACCATGATTAAATGGGATTAATTCCTTGTATACAAGGATGGTTCAACATAAAAAACTCAATTAATGTAATGTACCACATTAACAGAATGAAAGAACAAAATTATATGATCAAGCAATTGATGCAGAAAAGACATTTGATAAACCCTAGAATCTCTTCTTTATAAAAACATTTAGAAAACTCAGAATATAAGAAAACTTCCCCAACATGATAAAGGGCACTTACGAAAAATCCACAACTAACATATTACTTAACGATGTAAGACTGAAATCTTCCCCTCTAAAATCTGGAAAAAGATGAATATGCCAATTGTTACTCAATATTGTACTGGCAATTTTTTTTTTTTTTAACATGGGCAGGCACCGGAAATCGAACCCGGGTCCTCGGGCATGGCAGGCAAGCATTCTTGCCTGCTGAGCCACTGTGGCCCGCCCTATACTGGCAATTTTTGCCAGAGCATTTGAGCAAGAAAACTAAATAAGAGCCATGCAAATTAGATAGGATAAAGTAAAACTTTCCCTATTTGCAGATAACATGAGCTTATATACAGAAAATCCTGAAAAGTCCACGACAGAGCTCCTAGAGCTAATAAATGTAGTTAGCAATGCGGAAGGGTACAAGGTCAATATCCACAAACTAGTATTGTTTTTGTACACAACCAAAGAACAATTGGGAGAAGAAATCAAGAAAATAATTCCATTTACAATAGCAACTAAAACAATTAAATATCTAGGAATAAATCTACCCAAGGATGTAAAGTTAGAGCAGAAATGCATACTGGTTTGGTTTCAAGCAGTATGTACCCCAGAAAAACATCTTCTTAAATTTAATCCATCCCTGTGTTGTGGACTCAATGAAAGTGGAATCTGTTGATGAGGCATCCTCAGTTAAAGTGTTAGTCACCTCATTCAGGATGTAATTTAGTTCTATCTCTGGAATACTTTAAAAGGAATGAATACGGAAAGAGAAAAAGAAAGCCATGGAAGCAATAAGCTGAAAGCAACAAAACCCAGAAGAGAAAGGAGAGACAAGCAGATTCATTCTATAAGACCCTCATCTTCCTCCATGCCATTATGTGCCTTGTCATGTGGCAGAAGAGCCAAGGATTGCCGGCAGCTGGTCTTTTCGGTAAGAGATAATCACCTGGATGATGGCTTGATTTGGACATTTTCATGCCTCAAAATCATGTTTGTAAGTAATAAATTCCCATGGTTTAAACCCAAACCATTTCATGATACCTGCTTTAAACAGCTTAGGAAACTAAAGCACCAATCTTAAAATTTATTTCAAAGCAATGGTAATCAAAGCAGCACAGAAATGCCACAGGAACAGAAATACTGACCAACAGAGTAGAATTGAAAGCTCAGAAATTAACTCTCACATTTATAGCCAACTGATGTTTGGCAAGGGGACAAAGACTACTTAATTTGGAAAGAACAGTCTCTTCAACAAATGGTGCTGGGAAAATTGTATCTTTTTGCAAAACAATGATGAGAACATCTACCTCATACTTTATATCAAAATCAATTCAAAATGGATCAAAGTCTTAAATAAGGGCCAGAATGTAAAAACTCCTAGAAAAAAATATAGGGAAGCAACTTTAGGACCTCATTCTAGGTAACGTTTCTTACACTTTACACCCAAAGAACAAACAACAAAAGAAGAAAGAGATATATTGGAACTCATCCAAATTAAAAAAAAAAAAAAACCTTTTGCACCTCAAAGAACTTTATCATGAAAAAAAAAATGACAACCTTCAAAATTGGAGAAAATATTGGGAAACCATATAGCCAGTAAAGATTTAAGATCCAGCATATATAATGAAATACTTAACAACAAAAAGACAAACATCTCAAAACCAGAAGACAAACATCTCAATTTTTAAAAAAGGACAAAAGACATCAATAGGCTCTCTCCAAAGTATATAACAAATGGCCAGAAGCACATGAAAAGATGATCAACATGATTAGCCATCAGGGTAATGCAAATCAAAACCACAATGAGATACCATTTCATACCCACTAGAATGAATATTACTTTTAAAAAAACAACAGATAATTACACATGCTGAAGAGGATGTAGATAGATAGGAATACTTTTATTACTGGTGGCAATGTAAAATGGTGCAACCATAGAAGAAGTTTGGTCATTCCTCAGAAAGTTAAGTAACAGTTACCATATGACTTGGCAATCCACTTCCGGTTATATACCACAAAGTATTGAAAGGAGGGACTCAAACAGATATTTGCACACCAATGGCCATAGCGGCATCATTCACAACTTACCTAAGATGGAAGCAACCCAAATATCCATCAACCAGTAAATGGATAAATAAAATGTGGCATATACATATAATGGAACATTCTTCAGCCATAAAAAATATATATAAAAGAATGAAACTCGTATACATGCAACAACATGGATGAACCTTGTAGACAACATGTTGAGTGAGAAAGCCAGACATGAAAGGACAAATATTGTATGGTTTCACTGATGTGAAAAAATTAGATAAGCAAACTCAGAGTCAGATTCTAAATATAGCTTACCAAGGGATAGGGTGGGGATAGGGGATGGGAAGTTAAGGCTTAAAATGTACAGTGCTCCTATTTGGAATGATGAAAATGTTTTGATAGTGGATAGTGCTGATGGTAGCACAACATTGTGAACATGATTAACAACACTGAAATGTATATCTGAATGTGTTTAAAAGAGGAAATGTTAAGTTGTATCTAGAATACATGTATTCACAAAATTCCATGAAACTCCACTACACAAACTGGGAATCCTAAGTTCTACCATGGGATACAGTCAATATTACATTCATAAAAATGTGCTTCAATCAGTTGTCAAAATGTACCAGACCAAACAAGGTGTTGAAGATAAGTTTGTGTATGAGGATCTTGTATTTTATGTATGATTCTTCTGTAAACCCACAATTTTTCGAATAGCAGTAATAATAATAATAATAGATATTTAGGGTACTTAATGTCACCATGATATCACTGTTAATGCTAATCTTCATTACTTTGCTGAGGTAGCATTTTTCATGTTTCTCCGCTCTAAAATTAATCTCATCCCCACCCCTACAAACCGTCTCTTTGGCAGGAAATCACTATGCAAACATAGTGTACATCTGAGAGGGAGTTAGGCTCCACCTCATCGAGGGTGAATAGTGTGTGTGTGTGTGTGTGTGTGTGTGTGTATATATATATATATATGGATTATTTGGAATTTTGCACAGATTAGACAGGTCTATACCTGTCTTTTCCTTTCTTTCTTTCTTTCTTTCTTCCTTCCTTCCTTCCTTTCATTCTTTCTTTCATTTCCTTATTTATTTATTTATTCATTGGGGTGTTTATAGCAGTTGAGATCATGCATATTGTATACTTAGGATTATATCCAATACTACTTTATTAATTTTATTGATAAAATTGTCTCTTGGGAAGTTTTGCAGGTAGTTTCCCTGTCCCATTGTCATGCCCCATTTTGTGGGTGTTTTTTAATGGACATTTTTTGTGTATGGTATATAATTTATTCCTTGCCTTCTGGGTTTTGTGTATTTCCTGCCTCGGGCCTAATTTAGCCATTTTTCCAAGGAACTCTAATAACTCTTAATAGAAAATGATATTAGAAACCAAGATTGGAGTGGTAGGCAAGTTTATTAGTACAGAGGTCATTGCTTATAAGCACTCTGAGCAGTCAGAACAAAGATATGTGTATATGTATGTGTATGTACAGATATCTATAAATATTTCTATTTGTGACCACTGTTATCTATACTGAAGTAGATATAAGCTCATACTGATATTTACAACTTCAATCCAATAACACATGGGTCATTTTAGCTTTCTCCCATTGCTTTTCTGTAACCTCCCACTCCAACAGCCATACCCTTACTTAATTATTCAATCCCAGTATCAGCAGTATCAGAATTATTACCCCACAATAACACAGGAAACAACTTTATCAACTAGAGTACTTCAGTGCTTATGTATGGTTCCCTTCTTCTTCAGCTTAACAGACTTTTTTCATTTCCAAAATGACTTAGATAAGCACCTGTATTAGCTAGGGTTCTCTAGAGAAACAGAATCAACAGGGAACACTTGCAAATATAAAATTTATAAAAGTGTCTCACGTGACCACAGGAACACAGAGTCCAAAATCCACAGGGCAGGCTGCGAAGCCGACGACTCCGATGGATGGCCTGGATGAACTCCACAGGAGAGGCTCACCAGCCAAAGCAGGAATGGAACCCGTCTCCTCTGAGTCCTCCTTAAAAGGCTTCCCATGATTGCATTTAGCATCACTAATTGCAGAAGACACTCCCCTTTGACTGATTACAAATGGAATCAGCTGTGGATGTAGCTGATGTGATCATGACCTAATCCTATGAAATGTCCTCATTGCAACAGACAGGCCGGCACTTGCCCAATCAGATGAACAGGTACCACAACTTGGCCAAGTTGACACCTGTCCCTAACCATGACAGCACCTTTTCCCTCTATACCTTTCAGTGAGCTTATTTCATGCTTTGCTGAGAGTTAGGTTCTTTTGTCACATTCTGCATTCCATCCTGAGATCCCCACCTTCCTAGATTTAATTTGTATATTTTAAGGTTTACTCTTTGTCCCATGAATACAAATGCATAATGTCATATATTGACCATTACCAAACTGTTTCACCATCCTAAAATTTCACTCTACACTACCTATTCACCTCCCACCCTGAACCACTGGAAACCACTGGCTTGCTTTTCACTTCTGCAGTTTTGCCTTTTCTAGAATGTAATATAAATGAAATCACACACTATGAAGACAAACAGACTGTCTTTTTTCACTTGCTAAGTAATAAGCATTTAAGATTCATACATGTCATTGCAAGGCTTAGTACCCATTCTTTTTTATTGTTGAGAATTTTTTCCTTGTATGAATGTAACACAGTTCACTTATTTGTCTAGAGAAGGACCTCTTGGCTGCTTCCATTTTTTTGTGCCTATGAATAAAACTTCTACAATATACCTCTGCTGTGTGTTTATGTGTACATGTGTGTGTACACACTTTCTCAAATCATTTAGGTGAATACCCAGGGGTGCAATTGCTGGATCATATGATAAGGCTATATTTAGATTTGTAGGAAACTGCCAAACTGTCTTCTAAAGTGGCTGCACTGTTTCGCATTTCAACCAGCAATGAATGGAGATCCTGTTGTATTACATTCCTGTCAGGATTTGGTATTTCCCCCTTATTGGATTTAAGCCATTCTAAGAGGTATGTAATGGTGTCTCACTGCTATTTTAAAGTGTATTTCCCAAATGACAAATAATGTTGGGCATGTTTTCCTTTGCTTGGTTATGAGTTGAATATCATCTTTCCTAAGGTATACATTAAAATCTCTTTTCCTATTTTTTTAATTGGGTTGCTTGTTTTCTCACTTCTGAGCTGTAATGATTCTTTGAATATTTTACATACAAGTTTTCAGCATATATTTGTCCTGTAAATATTTCTGGCTTTATCTTTTCATTCTCTTAACAGTGTCTTTCACAAAACAGAAGCTTTGGATTTTCAAACATCCAAGTTATAATTTTTTCATGTATCTTGCTTCTTCTGTTGTAGATAAAACACATCACTAAACCTGAGGTCATGTAGATTTTTTCCAAAGTTTCTTCCTGAAATTTTGTAGTTTTGCATATTACATTTAGATCTGTGATCCATTTTGAGTCATTTATGTGCATTGTGTATAGTCTATTTCTAAGTTCATTATTTTTCATATGGACACCCATTTATTTATCTCCATTTATTGTCTTTCTACATTGAATTGTTTTTGCATTTTGCCAAGAATCAGTTGACTATAGCTTCATGTGTTATTTCTGACTTTTCTATCCTGTTCCATAGTCTGTTTATTTAATCTTTTACCAATTCCATGCTGTCCTTACAACTGTAGTTACACAGTAAGGATTGATATCATGCAATGTGAGTCCTCTATTTTCTTTTTCAGGAATTTGTTGGTTATTCTAGCTCTTTTGGATTTTCATACAAATTTAGAATCAATTCGTTGACATTTTAAAAAATAGATTGCTAGTCCCCTTGGGGGAATGGTGAGAAAGGGGGAAAATTCAACTTCCCCAAAGCAGAGGATTCTTGATATTTTCACAAGCAGTCAGGACAACCAAAGCAATAGGCTGAGCCCCCAATCTTGGGGTTTGTTCACATGAAACTTAACCCCACGAAGGATAAGTCAGGCCTATTTAAAATTAGGCCTAAGAGTCACCCCCAAGAGAACCTCTTTTGTTGCTCAGATGTGGCCTCTCTCTCCAGCCAAAATAACAAGCAAACTCACTGCCCTCCCCCTGTCTACATGGGACATGACTCCCAGGGGTGTGGACTTTCCTGGCAACATGGGACAGAAATCCTAGAATGAGCTGAGACTCAGCATCAAGGGATTGAGTAAACTTTCTTGACCAAAAGGGGGAAGAGCGAAATGAGACAAAATAAAGTGTCAGTGGCTGAGAGATTCCAAACACAGTCAAGAGGTTATCCTGGAGGTTATTCCTATGCATTAAATAGATATCACCTTATTAGTCAAGATGTAATGGAGAGGCTGGAGGGAACTGCCTGAAAATGTAGAGCTGCGTTCCAGTAGCCATGTTTCTTGAAGATGATTGTATAATGATATAGCTTTCACAGTGTGACTGTGTGATTGTGAAAACCTTGCTCCTTTTATCTACCTTGTCAATAGACAAGTAGAACATATGGAATAAAAATAAATAATAGGGGGAACAATGTTAAAATAAATTTAGATTGAAATGCTAGTGATCAATGAAAGGGAGGGGTAAGGGGTATGGTATGTATGAATTTTTTTCTGTTGTCATTTTATTTCCTTTTCTGAATTGATGCAAATTTTCTAAGAAATGATCATGATGATGAATATGCAACTATGTGATGATATTATTAATTACTGATTATATATGTAGAATGGAATGATCACAATAAAAAATAAAATAAAAATAAAAGGTAGAGTCAAAAAAAAAAAGAAAAGTTCTTGAAGGAAATTAAAAGTGCTACTCCAATTTCACAGTTTCAAATTTTTATTTCTGAAATCTGTTCTACAACTAATTGTTGTGATGTACTTTGAAATCTAATGCTTTTATGTATATGTGCGATTTAAAGAGAAGGTGCATAACAGAGAAGGTAGGATTTCACAAATGAGTCTGACTGCTGAATCATTATATTGATACTCCTGTTGGTCTCCCGTGTCCTGGAGCAGCTAGAAGAAAAAACAAAAAATTATGGAACTGTAACCCATATCAAATTTTGAAATCTGTTCTATGACTACTTGTTAAAGTGTACTTGGGAATTCATTGTTTTTGCTTTGCTTCTGTTTTTGTTTGTATATATGCTATATTTCACAGTAAAAAAATTTAAAATTTAAAAAAAAATTTAAAAAAAGAGCACCTGGGACTCGAAATGAGACTCTATAAAGATTTCATGTACTAAGTTTGCCTTCCTAGAAAATATAATTCCCAGAGGCTTCCAGGTCAGATAAATCCTGAAACCCAGAGGGATCAGCTTCTCCAGGATTCTTAATTGATTGCATCCCTCTGTCCTTCTCAGCATGGAAGAGTCAGAATGGGCACTTCCGAAGGATTCCTAAAGAGTGGGAGAGGGATTAAAGGAGAGGAAGGAGGTGTAACAGAGAAAATGGAATTTAACAAATGAGTATGGCTGCTGAATCACTATATTAAAATTCTTCCTAGTTTTCAGTGTTTTGGAGCAGCTAGAAGGAAAAATCTGAGATGATGGAATGGTAGCCCATGACAAACTCTGGGATCTGTTTGTAGCTGCTTGTTGAAGTGTGCTTTGAAAATTATTGTTTTTTTCTTTCTTGCTTTGTTATGTACGTTATATTTTACAATAAAAGGGTTAAAAAATAGATTGCTAGGGTTTAATTGGGATTGAGTTTAAACTATAGATAAAACTGGGAAGAACTGACATCTTAACAATATGGAATCTTACAATCCATGGATATCTCCTCATTTATTTAGATCTCCTTTGACTTCTTTCATTGGTGTTTTTAAGTTTCCACATAGAGATCATGTACACATTTTGTTATATTTATAGCTAAATATTTCACTTATTGAAACTCTTGTAAATGGTATATGTGTGTGTGTGTGTGTATATATATATATTTCAAATACCAAATGTTCATTGTTGATGTATAAGAATTTCACTTTGATCTCATATCCTATAACCTTACTATACTCACATAATTCCTGAATCTCTTTTTGTAGACTCCTTGGGTTTTTTTTTTTTTTTTTTTTTCATGGGCATACACCAGGAATCAAACCCAGGTCTCCAGCATGGCAGGCATGAATTCTGCCACTGAGCCACCATCGCACCACCCCTCTTTGGTGTTTTATACATAGACAACCATGTCATCTGTGATTAAAGACTTCTTTATTGTCTCATTAGGAATAGTATACCTTCAGCTTCGTTGTCACATCTTACTGATCTAGCTAGGACTTTCAGTATAGTTCCTAATATATGTGATTCAATAGGACATCCTAGACTCTTCCCAATATTAGTGGGAGTACATTCAGCCTCTCACCATTATGTATGATGTCAGCTATAAGATTTGGTAGGTGTTTTTTATTAAGTCAAAGAAATTCCCCTCTATTACCAGTTTGGTAAAAGTTGCTATGAATGGATGTTACACTGTGTCAAATACTTTTTTCTAAGTCAAACGATAGAAACATAAGGTTTACATCCTTTAGCACAATGATATGGTGGATTATGATGATTAATTCTTGAATTTTGAAGTAGTCTTGAATTCCTGAAATAAAACCCACTTGGTACTCGTGCATCATGTTTAAATAAATTGTTAGATTAAATTTACTAATATTTTGTTGAGAGTCTTTGCATCTATGTTTGTAAGAGATATTTATCTTAGTTCTTCTTTCTCATAAGGCCTTTATCTGATTTTGGTATTAGGAAAATACTAGCCTTGTAGTATGACTTAGAAAGTGTTCCATTTGCTTTTGTTTTCTGGAAGATGATGCAGACACGGCTAGTGGTTTATCAACTTAATGATTCTTTCAAAGATCTAGTATTGGTTTTATTGATTTTCCTCTATTCTTTACTTGTGATTCAGTTTCACTCATTTCTACTCTAATTTTGATTATTTATTTTCTTCTGCTTACCTTAGGTTTATATTGCTCAACTTTCTCCAATTTCCTAAGGTGGAAACTTAGGTTTCTGTTTGCAGATCATTTTTTTTCTCTAGTAAATGTATTCAATGCAATACATTTCCCTGTAAGTACTGCTTTTTCTTCATCTTGCAAATTTCAACATGCAATCTCTCTTTGAAAAGAGCAGTAATGAAGCTAAAAGTCAAGAGGGACTTAAAGAAAGGCAAAAAAGGACACTTAAGGAATTTGAAAGGTCTGGCACCTATAGTTGCAGCAAACATTAAACACAGACCAATTTCTAGCCAGATTAACATAGTTCTCACACCTCATAATAAAGGCCTGTTTATCTCATTTCCTGTTATCTAATATGAAAAATTAAAAGGCTGTAATCTATTACTAATATACTGGAGTCCTGTTGGTTTGGTTTGATTGTAAGGTATGTATCATTACTGATTAGATATGAGTGTTTTAGTGAGTCTCTGTCTCAGGATTGTGACCTTCACAAGTGTTTTCGCAGGGTATAACTCCTCACTCCCCTTTATATCCTACTCTTTTACCTGTCTTTAGAATACTTTTTACCCTGGACAGTATGTCCTTATTGTAGGGAAGTCTCTGGACATACTTCACAAGGATTACTCTTCCCCATCCCTTTTCAGCACATGAAGGAACCTTTCCTGGAGCTTCACTGTGAGAACCTGGTGGGTTTTCTTTATATAAAGCTCACAAAAGCATGGAAGCCCAATACAACTGAAGCTCACAGGAGTTTCTCACTCATGCTTGTCCACACTTGGACTATAGTAATTCAATAAAATTACTGTTTAAGTGTTCCTACTAGTTTATGGATTCAGTGGTTTCTCCTCCAGGTAAGCAGTCCTTAATTGTATCTATCTGGATGAAATGTATGTCCAAATTTTTGTTCTTTGATGGGTTTAAGGAAAGTTGTTGATTTTCTGTTTGTGCACCATTTTGTTTTGTAAGGTTAGCTTTTGAGAACTTTACTTGTAGAGCTGAAACTGGAAGTCAAAAATGTGATTTTTAAAAGTAGTAAATGGTATAACATGCTTGTATAATTATGGGCATCTATAAGCCAAGGAAAAATTAAGTATGCAAGAAAGGAATTTGCTGAAAAAAGTGAGATGCTTGTGCATGTGAGAGGGGTTAGTATCTAGGTCCACAGCAGAGAAGTTGCTGTTATATAGGAGTAGATATATGCATTCTAACAGGAGGCAGAGTAGAATGTATGGGTCAGCATTTGGTAGGTAGGAAGGAAGAGATGCAGGAAGCATATGGAATGCCTCTTCTGTTTTTATTTTTTAAAGAAAAGGGGAGGGTGGGCCGCGGTGGCTCAGCGGGCAAAGTGCTTGCCTGCTATGCCGGAGGACCTCGGTTCGATTCCCGGCCCCAGCCCATGTAACAAAAACGGAGAAACAGAATACAATAAAACAAGAAAATGTTTAAAAAATGTTTCCCTTTCTTCCTTCCTTCCTTCCTTCTATCCTTCCTTCCTTCTCTCTGTCTTTCCTTTAAAAAAAAAAAAAAAAAAAAAAAAAAAAAAAAAAAAAAGGGGAGTGGATCATAAGCTCGGGTCATTAGCTTGAAATGAAGATGGAGAGAGAAATATTGTTGGTGACAAGGGGTTGTAAAATAGATGCCTGTGAGAGTGGGAGTAGAAACGGACATAGACAATGTAACTGGCAGCCCACTTGATGTTAGTAATTTTGATGCTAGTGGTTTTAGTTCAAAGTGAGGTTTCAATTAAGGAGAAAAATGTGGCTCAAAAATTTAGGGGAGTGGCAATGAGGGTGGAGATGAAAGGAAAGATTTGAGAGGTATTTAAAAGGCATAATTAATAGCATGTGGTGATGAATGGCAATGAAGATTCAAGAAAACCAACTGGAGTTCTAACACAATGAAGCTATTATCTAAAATGGCAAACAGAGAAAGAAGAAGAAAAAATTTAGACTTAAGCAATAAATTGTTTTCACTTTTATCTTTACTGGCTTTATACCGTATCAATTGTTGTAAATATCCAAGTCAGTTTTATCACATTTCATCCGATGGCGAAATTACCCAGTAAGTATCTAAAGTACTTCGTAGAAGGAGAAAAATATTTATGTCTATCACTTTGTTAATTAAACAAACATAGCAATAAATGCTAATTACTTATTTACCTGGTTTTTATTTTAAAGTGCAAAAGACAGATCCATCAACACTCTTTGGTAGAGATTTCACCATAAAGGTGTTGATTTACCAATATGTTTACAAAAGGAAATACTTTTGTAATTACTTTTTCATAGGTATTAACGATGATATCAGCCAAAATATTTGCACCAGGAACTTTGTAAAAAAGCCACAGGCTTGTTTGTGTGTGGGAGTCAGTGTGACTGAAGACTTAGATGCCATTTATGCCAAAGAGGTGATTCTTTTTTGCCAACAATGGATCCTCTATATTAGTAAACTAGAGCTCTAGGCTGCAGAGTATTACTTGGGATGAGCTATTTTATCTTCAACCACTGAATACACAGTAGGAGAAAGAAAAATTGTTTTTCATCACTTGGCAATGCCATATATTATTTTGCTTTAGAATGATCTATGTATATCAATGAAATAACTTTTTTTATTCCCATTTTCATTTCCCTGAATAGCCTATATCATATCTTAAAGGCACCAAAATAACTTAGAATATTATTATGATGATTATTTAATCAACCATTTCAAATGTATTTTGTTATGCTTCCACTATATATTAGGCTGGCATAAGGAATTTGGGTTTTCTCCTTAAGGATAATGGGGAACTATTGAAGGAGTTTAAGTAGGAAATTAAATTAGGCAATTCTGAAAAAAAATCACTCTAAAAATTAATTACTTATAACAACAACCTTATCAGCTCAAGATTCTACAGGTCAGCAATTTAGGCTGGGATAAATGGGTATTTTTTCCGTCTTGGTTTTGCCTGTGATTCTTTATGCATCTGCAATCAGCTTTGGTCAGTTTGGCCCACAGGAACACAGATTAAAACTCAAACATATCCTTTTTCAGGTATTCAAATGAACAAAAATTTCATATATAAATAATCATCAGGGTTGTCTTATAGAACCACTGCAAAGATGGAAATACTTTATATTTACAATGCCTGAGCCACTAGTCACTTGTAGTTATTGTGCATTTGAAATGCAACTAGTGTGACTGAAGTACAGAGTTTAATATATTGCCTTTATTACTACTTATTTGTAAATTAAAAATAAAAATTTTATTTAATTTTTGTTAATATTAATTTAAATAGCCACATATGTCTGGTAGCTAACGTATTAAACACTACAGATCTAGATCCAAATCTAGATAACCTGAAAAATACATTTAATTTCTTCATGCATTTATTTCTGAATATTATCAAACTCAATGGCCTAAATGACATATTGGTGTTGAGGAATGGAAGAAATATTGATCAATACTTTAAGTTCATACTATAAGATTGATTTTTGTCACAGGGGACCTTTTTATAGAAAAAGTATTTCTTTTCCTTAGGAATGTGGACATTAGCATTTTCTTAAAACTTTACACGCCTAGGTAAAACAGAATTGTTTTAAAAAAAAAAAGGACTGTCTGGAAGAAAACATAATTGTAGGAAAAAGTTAATAAGCTATGATATTTTACTTGATGAAATTGAAGAAACCATAGTTCAAAAATTAGATAATGTAAAATAAAATATTCCTGGAAACATTAATGTGGCTAGACAAACCGATTTATCTTAGATCAATATTAGGAAATATCTCTAAATACAGGAAATAAAGACTGAATCACCTCCTCTAGTATAACCAGCCAGTCATTGATAGTGTCAGAATTAAAACTTATACCTGACTCTGCATCCTATTCCTTTCATATATTGTATTGTTGCAACCAAATGAGCAGCAACAAAATAAAACGCTATTCTAAAATCGACCGTGTCTCTTATTCTTAACACCAACTTCACAAAAATCTAGTTTTCATAGAATTTGCACTTCTTGCAAATTTCCTTCAGGAAACGTTTGAAAATAGGATGTGAAAGGCAGGGGTACCATGCTAAATATATGCTAGAAGCCATGAATAAGGGAAGAGGAGAGGAACATGGGACCTTCATCCCAACAAATAAATACATGGCAGAAAGTTCTTTCAGAAGTCAGAAATGTCAAATAATTTAAGTGACTGCTTTTCTTTGTCACTTACTATTAAAGAATCATGCAAAATATCTGCCTACTCAATCCCTAAATAAAAAACAAAGAAAGGAACAATTCTAAAGGTAAATTTTCTGAAGTGATGTTTTAATTTTTTTGTCAAATGAATAAAATACAGATTTTTTCTTTCAGGTATTCTTTTTGTGGGTATACAAGCTTATGTGAAATGTGGATTTTAGTACTTTTGAAGCTGTTTTTCTGACTTTAATTGCACTGCAAAGGTTATTCTTAGAGTATACCTTTATCATTTGTGAGCAATATAGACTTTATAATTGACAAGTCTGGATCATTTTCCTTGGAAGGCCAAAAGATGGTGCTGCTGTGTAGCTGAGTTATCCTTCCTCAATAGTCAATTTTCTTCCACAGTTCAATTCAACTGCTAAAATGGCGGAAATGCATCTGTCAAAGGGGCAAGTGAAACAGGTCTGAGAACGTGGTGAAACAAATCAGGTAAATTAACTTAGAGTGGTACCTAGTGATAATCGGACTAAGTGAAAACTGACAGTTGCCTAGTGGCAAAGAGATTTGCAGCCTCTTTTCGTGTTACATGCAGACATTTCTGAGAATTGAGGATAAACATTAAATCTAGAGAAGTTATAGGGCAGGGGAGACAGAGAGAGAGAGAGAGTCTTTAAAGAAATTCATCATCTTTTGGTAACTTTATAGTCTCAGAATAAACTAAAAATAATTGTTTTCTGAAAACTACTAGTGTTACCATTACCATTAAAGCGTCAAGCTATTCATTGCTATTCACTGTCACCACTCTGTGATACAGGGCTGGGCTTTTCCTACTTTTTAAAAATTTTCGTTATTATAATTCATCAAATCTCTGTATTTTCTTACATCAAAAGGTAAATAGTTCTACAAGGCTTATAAGGGAAAACAATGGAAAAGCTCCTTACACTTTGACAACCCCAAAACTATACTTTTCAGAGGACACTCTTTATAATTCTCTTATGTCTGTAGTTTGGTATTCTATCTCTAAATAACATGATTATTCTATTATTTCTGGATTTTCTAATGTTAGATTAATCTATTACTTCCTACTGCAGAAGATTTTTTCTATCCCCCCTCTTCATATGTGTGTCATTCTCTATTTTCTCAATACAATTATATCTGAATTTTTTGCTCAATTAATAATTAGTGTTTATATTATGATTATATGAGCATGAATTATAGTTGAGCAATGCAGTGTTTCATGTATATTTACTTTCTATACAACTTTATGTTTTCTGGAAGATTATAGTCTTTTGTGTTTTTCTTAATAAGGAGTACCTATCACTATAGTTTACAGTTTATTCCCAAACTCCCTGGTGATATGTTAATTTCTTCTCAATACATTTAAACTCACCATCTGTTTAATCAATCGGATTTCCTTGGAGACATTATTCTTGGAAGGTTCCATCTTTGTTTGCTACCTAGGAATGGTACCCACTTCTCTTTCTGGAATTAGAGTTTAGCATTATATCCTTCACTTTTCTCCAGACTTTTTATTTCATAAATCGGTACCCATTTTCCCTTTCTGATTTAATTGCTCAATTTTTCAGATTCTTATGAAAAGGGCAAGCAAGGTAAACTAATTGAGATTATTGTGCATCTCAAAATGTCTTTATTCTATCTTCATATTTAGATCAATGTATTTTCTTCTCTAATTTTTGAAATAGTCCCTTACTGTCTTTGAGAAATTAGTGTTTCCATTGAGGAGACTAATAACTTTCTAGTTTCTTATCCTCTGTATATAACATATTCTCTGGATATTTAAAAGTTTAATTTTCTTTTTATCCGTGGAATATCAAGAAGATAAGGCTCAGTGTGTATTTTTGTTCGTTAATAATTTTATGGGGCTTTCTAAATCCTTTCAATCTTGAAATTCATTTTGAATTCCCAAATCTCAGTTATATCTGGAATTTATGAGCCCAGATTTCCTTTATTTCAGTCTCTCACTTCTGCTAGATTAGTGGCAAGTGAGTCACTCTAATGTGTGATGCAGGGGAGCAGAACTGATGGGTCAAACTGATGCTTACGTATACCTCATTTTTAACATTTCGTTTACTTTTGCTAAGGTATAACTGGCATACAATAGACTACACATATTTAAATTGTATAATTTGATAAGTTTTGACATATACAGGTGCATAATCAACTGTAAGCACAATCAAGATAATGAAGATATCCATCACCTCAAAAGTTCCCTCATATCCTTTTATAATCCCATCCTCTGACTCTTCTCCGTCCTCCCCCACTCAGGAAACCACAGATCTACATGTGAAATTTAAATTTGCTTGCATTTTCTAGGATTTTACGTGTCGTAATACAATATGTACTTTCATTTTGTCTGACTTCTTTTCATTAGCATAATTATTTTGATTCTTCCATGTCATTGTATGTATCATATTTTACTCCTTTGCATTGCTGAGTAACATTCCACTCATTTTCAGTGCCAAGATTTGCTTATCCATTCACCTTTTGATGATATAGGTGAATGGATAGGTGAATATATAGGTTGTTTTCAGTTTTAGCCATTACAAATAAAGCTGCTATGAATATTTGTGTACAAGTGTACAGAAAAATTATTTCCTTTCTGGTAGGTAAATACCTAGAACTGGAATACCAAAGAAACTGACAAACTATCTTTTAAAGAAGTTTTACCTTGCCACAACAGTGTGAGTTCTCCAGTTGCTTCATATCCTTGCCAGCTTTTGATCTGGGCAGTCTTAATTTGAGTCATTCTAGTGGATGTATACTGGTATCACATCGTGTTTTACTTTTCTTTTGCCTAATGGTGAAGGATGTTGAGTTGTAAATGCCCCTTACGAGGTTCAGGAATTTCTCTTCTATTCCTAATTTGATGAAAGTTTTAGTAAGAAATCAGTGCTGGATTTTGTCAAATTCTTTTTCTACATCTATTGAGATGTTCATATGGTTTACCATTTTAAATCTGTTAATATGATGAATTACAGTGATTGATTTTCAAATGTTTAAGCAAGCTTTCTTTTCTTGATCAAGCTTGATCAAGCTTGTTGCTTGATTTGATTGCTATTATTTTTTATTGCTAACACTTTTGATAATAATTTTTCCATCTATGTTCATAGAGGATATAAATCTATAGTTTTCTCTTTTTTAAAATTCTTTTGTTAGTTTTGGGTGTCAGGGTAGTGCTGGGCTCATAGAACAAGTTAGAAAGTATAGCCTCCTCTTTAATGTTACATAAGAGATGACACAAAATTAGTAGTATTTCTTCCTTGCATGTTTGCTGAAATTGAACAGTGAAACCAGTCTTTTCTCCTTGTTTTTATTTTTGATGGTAGCGGCTTGGGGTGGAGAAGTTTCTAATTACAATAAAATTTTTTAATGTAGATTCAGAGTTATTCACTTTATCCATATCTCCTTGATTGGGTTTTGGTAGTTTCTGTCCCTCAAGGAATTTTTCCATTTCATTTTAATTGCTGAATTAATTGAAACAAAATTGTTCACAATAGTGGTTTGAAGCTGTATGTACCCCACAAAGACACATTCTTGAATGTAATCCATTTCTGTGGGTATGAACCCATTGTAAGTAGGACCTTTTGATGAGACTACTTTGGTTGAGATGTGACCCACCTCATTTATAATGAAGCATAATCCTATTATTAGAGTCCTATATAAACGGAATGAAAATAGAAAAAAAAAGCCATGGAAACAAGAACCTGAAAACAATAAAACCCAAAAGAGAAGGGAGAGACAAGCAAATGTAGCAAGCGCTTTGCCACATGACAGAGGAGCCAAGGCTTGCCAGCAGCCAGTCTTTGGGAAAGAAGAATTCCCCTGACAGTACGTTGATTTGGATGGTGAACAAATATATTCCCATTGTTTAACCCGACCCATTTCATGGTATTCACTTTGAACAGCTTAGGGAAATAAAACTTATCATATTTTACTATCTGTTGGATTTATAAGTGATTTAATGTAATGTTTCTTATTCCTGATATTGGTATGCTGTGTTTCTCTCTGCCTATCTCCCTTTCTCTGTCTCTCTCCCTCTCTCCCTCTCCCTGTTTCTCCCTCTCTCTCCCTATCATTCTAATGAATTTGATAAGAGGTTTACCAATTTTATTATATCAAAGAACGAGCATTTGTTTTCATTGATTTCCTCATTATTTTTGTGTTCTATTTCTACTCTTATCTTTATTATTTTCTTTTTCTGCTTACTTTGAGTTTAATTTTCTTTTTCTGTTCTTTAAAAGTAGAATCTGATATCTCTGATTTGACACCTCTCTTCTTTTCTAATATAGATGTATATTCTATAACTTTTCCCCAAGTACTGTTTTAGCTGCATCCCACAAGTTTTGATATGCTGTGTTTTCATTTTTATTCTGTTCAAAATACTTTCCAATTTCCAATTTGAATATCCTTTGTCCTCTTCTTTACTTTAAAATGTGTTCATTATTTAACAGATATTTGGGGAAATTTTTCAGATATCTTTCAGCTGTTGACTTCTAATTTCATTCTATTGTCTTTAGAGAATATATTACACATGATTTGAAACAATTTAACTTTATTGATCTTTGTTTGAAGTCCCAGAATGTGGGCTCTCTTTGCAAATAATGTGTTTCGCATTACTGCTGGATGGAGTGTTAGGTCAAGATGGTTGACCATGATGTTCAAATCTTCTTTCTCTCTCTATACATATAGCCTTATTGATTTTCTATCTATTTATTCTATCAGTTATTTATAGAGGGTTATCAAATCTCTGGTTATAACTGTGAATTTGTCTTTTCTGCCATCTAGTTTTCTGTTTCTGCTTCCTGCTTTTGGAGCTCTGCTATTAAATACACAAATGCATAGGATTCTTAGTGTTCTTAAATTGACCTTCAAATAATTATGAAATGGCATTATCTCACCCAGGTAATATTTTGTTATCTCAATTCTACAAGTCTTTTATCAATATCAGGTTAATATTACTAACCTTATATTGGTTATATATAGCATATATATATATATAAGCATAGTATGCATATCTGTTACATATACATACTTTGTTTATTCTAATGTGTATATGATATTTAGATAATATAATATGCTTATATCTATAATATGAGATGTGTATAATATGTAGATAAAGTATATATATATAATACAATATGTATTATTTGTGGCTTGTTTCTTTCATTTAGTATAATTTTTCTTTAATAATATATTCTTTTTTAATTGGAGAAGTTGTAGGTTTACAGAAAAGTCATATAAAAATACAATGTTTCCATATATCCTTATTATTTATTCTTTGCATTAGTGTGATATCTTTGTAGTATGCTGATAGAAAATTAAAATATTACTGTTAATTATAGTCCATAGCTTATATTAGGTTCATTTTCCCCTATATACCACTTTATTACTAACATCTTATAATAGTGTCATGGATTTGTTATAAATCATCAAAGAACATTCTTGTATTAGTAGTATGAACCACAGTTCATCATTCACAATGGGATTCACTCTGTTATGTAGCCAATGTTTTCTAACTTTCCTTCAAGTAACATATACGACACCAGACTCCCCCTTTCAACGAGATTCACCAACATAACTCAGTGCTGTTAATCACACTTACAATAATGTGTTATCTCCAAACATTTTCAATCAACCAACATAGAAATTCTGCACAAATTAAGCATTGGATCCACTATCTCTAATTCTCTAGCCCCATTGTATTCCCTGATAACTTATATTATAGATTCGAACACTAGGGGTTTGCTTATTCTAATTATTTCATATCAGTGAGATCATATAATATTTGTCCTTTTTTGTCTGGATTATTTCATTCAACATTATACCTTCAAGCTTCATTCATATTATTGCATACTTCAGGACTTCACTTCTTACAGCTAAATAATATTGCCTTGTAGGAATACAACTTTATCCCCTCTACAGTGATTGAATCTAATTCTTATCACTCCTTTTATTCTTCACTATTCTTAGTCCATTTCCATTGCCAGTCCCTCCACGAGCTTTATTGTTTCCTAGACTGACAATGAAATTTCACCACCAAATTCTTAGCATTTGCATTTCCTTTAACTGACACCTGTCATTCCCCCCATCCTTTTACCCACTTCTCAGACAGCCATTTCCAGTGAATATAGATCTTTATTCATGTAGCCCTAGTTACTTATAAAAGTAGAAGAGTTAGTAACTTTTTTTGTTTTTACATGGGCAGGCACCGGGAATCGAACCCAGGTCCTCTGGTATGGCAGGCGAGCACTCTGCCTGCTGAGCCACCATGGCCCACCCAAGTTAGTGCTTTTTGTTCTAATCTGAAGTCCACATCCATTTGGTTATACCACTTTAATCCTATGCCTATTGTTATAGTTTATCAATATTTATGTAACTCACAGCTTTTCTTTTTACTCATCCATCATTGGATCATTGGTAGTGGAGATATTGGTATTAGGGTCAGTTCAGCCAGGGTTTAATTCTGGCTCTGATATTTACCTAAAACGTATTGTGACATATTATTTGTGTTGGTGGCCCTAATTAATGGTCTTTATGCCAATGACCTTTGCAATGTTACTTCACAGCATTTCCATCAAGGGTGAAGTTTAACTTTCCACATTTTGAACCTGCACTTGACTTGTGACTTGCTTTAGCCAATATAATGTGGAGAATGTGACAGTTTGTCAATTTGTAACTTAGTTTGAAGAGACTTTGACTACTTCTAGCTCTCTCAGAGTAAACATAGACCTTGCATACTTTCTTTCTCTCTCTGTTTCTTTCTCTCTCACTCTCTCTGACGGAATGCTATTTCCACTATGAGAACATGCAACGGCAAGCCTGATGAAGGAGAGAGACCACAAGGAATCAAGATGGGCCATCTCAGTTTAACTGGCCAGTTTTTAGTCTACTAGCCAGCAGGCCACAGACGTCTGAGCCACAGAAGCCAAGATCTGCCAAGGCAGGATCAGATCAGCAGTGCTCTCCTACCAGACTCACAGCATTATTGTGTACTGGAATTGAAATGGGACAGTAATTTATATGGTATGGAACTCGTGAAATATTACATGAGATAACTAAAGTGCACAGTTTAATTGCTGGCATACGGTATGTGTTCATTAAATGGACTTATTATTTTTTGCAAATAACCCAATACAAAATCAATACTTTCAACCCTTTCAATTTCAATCATTTCAATCTTTATTCTACTTCAGCCACTTATGAAAACAGCTCTATATCAAATTATATCACTTCATGAAAAATTTCACTTATAAGCCTAAAGGTTCAAAAATGAACATTCTGAATACAATCTTCTTTCCTAACTTGGCAGAATGCTATGAGGGCAATATATATGGAAGTTGGATAATTTTAATTTTAGCACTGAGTTAAATATATTTGAATGCTATAGACAGAAAATATATATACATATTTGAGATTGAAGAATATTGTCATCCAATTGGGGCCTGCCTGGAATGACGAAAGAAACCTTTTATCAGAACTGATCTTCAATGGACATTTCTCCATAGAGACTTGGATGCTGAATTTATTATGACAAGATAAGCTTAAATAGTAAGACTCCAAGTGCCAATATTAACCCCTAAACCAAATATATACAGTCTAAGTAAATGTGAAAATTACCCTCAAAATGCAGAATAATAAAATAAATTTTTGATTATGTATGAGTTTTGTACAAAAAAATATATAGAAATTCCCTTGAGGAATCTTCAAATAAACTCTACATCTCATTTAGCAGCCCTAATTTTTCCTGAGTCTACAAACCAACCTCAGTCAATAAAAGTTAAATGTGAAGAAGGCTCTGTGTATCAATTCAAAACCTAAGTTCAAAAGATCTTTCTTATTTCTATGCACTCTCTGTCTCAGAAGTGTTCAAATCTGTGTGTGTTTTTAATGAATGGAACCTTGATATGAATAATTATTGACTTGTCCTGTATGCATCATGCGATCTAGTACTACAAAAGACATAGTTCATTGTATTTCATATTAACCTTTCTCACATTTACAATGAATGTTTACTTCATTTTAGTTATTAATTTTAAGTGTTCAACATGACTTAGTTTGTTCAGACATTAACCCTTTTTTTTAAGCATCAGTTGTCACAGCAGGCAGGTAGTTGATGCCTTCCTACATCCTATTACTCTTACTTTGTCACTTCAAATCCCCAAAATGGTTTAACTCCTGCCATCCTTACCTTTTCTTCCCTCCCTCAAAAAAATATTCTTTTGACACTGAAATCCCAGAAGTTATCTAATCCTTGTTTTTTGTTTCCTCACAAAAATTATTATGAAACTTTTCATATTACCTAATGCCATATTCTAGATCCAACATATCATGTACCTCATTGCAATCTGCCTCTTGCCACTATCCTGTCACTGAAAAGTTTCTGACCTTCACTTCTTTGCCCTTGCACTCACTCTTCTTATCTTTCCTTACCTTAACATCTGCATAATCAGAAGCCATTGTTTTGTTCTCCCTTTGACTATTTTTTTTGTTTTTGCATTTACCATTCTTTCTTTGAAACATTATTTCCTCTCTTGAATTCTTTATGACGTTAAATGTTTAATTCACCTCTGAAATGTACTGAGGACTTCTTGAGATTCTGTGATTCTTCATTCACTCATTTATTCATTTAAATAAACATCTTTTGAGGACTTACTATACATCACACACCATGCCATTCTGCACTGATATTACTGTGAACAGATAAGGGAAATTACCAGATTTCTATGAGTTTATGCCTTATATAAGACACAAATAAGAAAACAGACACTCATGAAAGAGTGTGATAAAGTTATAATAGAGTTTTCACAGAGAGCCATGTAACAAAAATATCACCCATACTGGAAGGATGGAAGTGGTCAGAGAAAATTGGGTCATTCTAGGTACTGGCAGGGCATGAAAACTACTAAGATGACTAACACTAAGGAGAATTAGTGAGGTGACTATTTATAGGATCTTCGAGGCATCCAGAAGCAAGCAATAGCTGGAAGCCATTAGCAAGGCAATATGGGAAGATGGCAGAGACATAAGCTCTAGGATTCAATCCTTCTGCCAGAACAACTATTAAACAGGCAGAAAGTGCCTGAAACAACATTTCAAAACTCTGCAGTCCAGTAAAATACTGTACAGCATCCAAGGAAGAACAGAAGTAAGAAGCTGGTAAATTATGTTCAAGATTAATTAATTGTTCTTTCCGCTCAACAGTTACCAGTAGCCGTCCTCCACTCTTTTGGCAAGCTTCCATGAAGTCCAGCCCAGGCTAGGTTGTGAGTGACAGAAAGGGGCATGAAAACCTTCTGCACTAAGATCAAGGATGGGCAAGCCATTCGCTGATCAGAGCTTTTAATTAGAGACTTCTCCCACCCCAGATCTGAGGGCAGCCATTGTTCCAACCAACTCTCAACAATGACTGCTGAGGAAGACTAAAAAACACTATGGTTTCTCAGGACTGCATTTCCTGGGCAGTTCGAGAAAGCTCAGCTTTGGGGAGTCATGGAAGAAACTCCTGGAGCCCTTTCTGATACCCTCCCCAGGGTACCTTGGAGCAGGTCTACACCCCTTCCCGAGTCCATGGGAAAGACTGACTCAGGAAACTCCTCTTTGCCAGGACCCATTCTCATCTCCCAACCCCCATCCCTGCCCTACCTCCAGGCAACAGCAGTTTGAGACTAGAAAAAGAATGTAAGAAAATAATAAGTTTAAGGCTAAGGCCTTAAAACACCAGGGAAAAGGAGTTCTGTCTCTAGGGAAATAGAGAGGGCATTCTAACTCCTGTAACTAGGGTGCTCCAAAACAATGTACAAAAACAAGCTCAGGACAAGACACAAGTCCAGAAAAGAAAGGGAGACTCCCGCACACTGCATTTGCCTTGGGCAGACCTTCCTGACAGGAGGGCTGACACTCAAAGAAATCTCTACCTTGTCACCAGCTGGTTATAAAATCAGGAAACAGACACCTCAGGGAATAAATCCCAGCATGAATTTATGAAATAATAAAAGGTACAATGTGCCACAGAAGAGCACAAGGCAAAGAAAGAAACAGGAAATTATGGCCCATCCAAAGGAAGAGGATAAAAATCCAGAGAACAAAGAGAAGACCAGACTGAGGGTACAGCAAACAGACTTAAAAGATCTTAAAAACTTTCAAGGAGATGAAAGAAAAAAAAACACAGAGAGAGAACTAAAAATTATTTGGAACGATGAATATACAATGGAAGAAACTCCATAAAGAGAAATGCAAATGTTAAAAAGGAACCAAACAGAGTTTTTGGTGTTGAAGACCACAGTAATTGAAAATTCCTAGGAGGGTTTCAACAGCAGATTGGAGCTGGGATAAGAAAGAACGAACAAACTCAAAGACAAGATGATTGAAATGAATCAGGCTGAGGAGCAGAAATAATAAATAATTATAAGAAGTGAAAATAGCCTAAGAGACCTCTGGGATAACATTAAGCATACTGATATACGCACTGTGGGAGTCCCAGAAGGAGAAGAAAGAAGAAAGGGGCAAACGGAATATTCAAGGAAATAATGACAGAGAATTTCCCAAACTTAGCAGAAGACATGAATATGCACAGAATCCCAGAGAACACCAAAGAGGATAAACAAGAAGAAAAATACACTCCATCATATATTGATCATACTGTCAATGGGAAAGTACAAAGAGAGAGCGTTCTGAAAACTGCAAGTTATATACAAGGGAATCCCAATTAGACTGAGTGCTGATTTCTCATCAGAAACCATGGAGTCAAGAAGGCAGGGTTTGAATTCCTTGAAATGCTAAGAGAAAACAATTGCCAACTAAGAATTTTATATCCGGCAAGACTTTCTTTCAAAAAGGAGAGAGATATTAAGACATTCTCATATAAACAAAAGCGGAGGGAGTTCATCACACTAGACCTGCCTTATAGGAATGCTAAAGGGACTTCTTCAGCCTGAAAGGAAAGGACACTAGACATTAAGACATGGCTCAAAGCAACATAAAGAAATAAAGACCTCCAGTAAAGGTAAACATTTGGATAATTTTAAATGCAAGTACAAATGTATTATATATATTTTTGTATGTAATTCCACTCCTTACTTCCTACAGATGCTAAAATGCAAATGCATAAAAGTAATGATCAAGCTAGAGTTTTGGAAATACATACATAGATTTGAATTCTCCAATTAAAATGGTGCCATCACTGTAGAAGACAGTTCAGCAGTTTGAGTAAAAATTTACCAAATGGCCTGGCAACCCCAGTACTAGGTACATTCCCAAAAGAATTGAAAACAGGGACTCAAACATATTTGCACACCAGTGTTGATGTGCAATTGCCAAAAGATAGAAATAACTCAAGTGTCCATCAACCAATGAGCAGATAAACAAAATATGATATATACATTCATGGAATATTATTTAGTGGTAAAAAGGAATGAAGTTCTGATTCATGCAACAACATGGATGAACCTTGAAGCATTATACTGAGTGAAATAAGCCAGAAGTAAAGCAATAAGTATTACATGGTCTTACTTATGTGAAATAATTAGAATAAGCAAACTCTTATAGTCAGGATCTAGAATATAGGTTACCAGCAGATAGGGAGGGGAGAGGAAACAGGGAGATTCAGCTTAAATGTACAGAATTTCAATTTGAAATGATGGAAAAATTTTAGTAATAAAGGTGGGTGGTAGCACAACCTCATAAATGTAATTAACAGCACCAAAATATACATCTGAATGTGTTTAAAAGGAAAAATGTTAGGTTGTGTGCATGGTAATAGAATAAAAATTTTAAAGAAATTCATTACATTGCAATTCACAGTGAACCTTAATTTAAACCATAGAATACAGTTTAAAGTACAATAAAAATGTGCTTTGATCAATTATCACAAATGTTTGACACCAATGTAAGTTGTTACAATAGGGTTGTATATCAGGATCTTATATTTTGAGCATGATTGTTCTGTAAACCCACAGCTTCTCTAATTAAAAAAAAAGAAGCTGTTAGTACCCTTAAGGTTGAAGGAGAAAAGGGATGAAATAGCATTACTAGCTTCCAGTGGGAGCTGAGATTCTGAAGGAGGGCCAGCTCTGTTGTAGCTATAGCCATATGGGCCACAGTTAGAAGAGAGGAATGATACCCTGAATTCTCACCTTTCCCATCCTTTGGTCTCATGCTATGCCTGCCAATTGCCAAACTCAACCAGAAGCAAACTGGTAAAGGATCCCAAGTGACACAAACCATAATATCAACCCCCTAGAGAATAAAGCAGAGCAGAGGATGGATGGGTTGGAAGGGAGAGGATAGAAGATAGAGTATAACCCATTATAGAAAACGTCTTTGCCACTCGACATTCATATTTCTTGACATTTGCTCAAATAGAGAAACCCTCATTCCTAGCACAGGGGAAGTATAAACTTCTATCAGAACTCAATATCATTTTGGGATGATGTCAGATTGCCTATATTTTCAACTAGAACCTAAATTATAATAATGCCCATAACCATTTTTCTTTTTACAAATTGACCTAGAAGAAGAGGCAAATAAATAAGTAAAAGTTTTTGTAGTCCCTGGTTTTTGTTGATCATGGAGTCAAAATTTAAAAAAGGGTCAGAATTAAAAATCATCACTTTCTTTTTGCATCATCTATTTCATATCCTCCTTATCCTCTGCTTGCTGGGAGAATTGCCTTAACTGGCAGGCTACCTAATTGATTATTCCAACAAAGTCTGAGTTCTAAACCATTCTTTGGTTGGTTGGCCCAGTTTTCCAATGACCACTATTAATTGACTTAGGGTTCTCTAAGCACCACCCCAATGAATTCCCTAGGTTCCAGATATAGCATTCTTACCTCCCACTGTGTAGCCAAGATCCAATTTTCCCTTAATAATGACTAATCATCCCAATCAGTATAATAGCCCTCTCAAAGCCATGGCATGTAAAATCCAAAATGCCTATGACCATCTTCAGTTTCCACAGATTTGCTTCCTGATAAAATAATTTCTCCCTTGGAAGTAATATCTCAAAGTCTATTGTATTATTCTGTTATTGCTGTGAATTATAAATAACATAGAACCCCCCCCATATCCCTGAATATTTTAATAACAAACATGGATTTTTCTCACTCATGCATGTTAGGTTTAGGTCTACTCCACAGGTCTCTAATTCTGAATTAGCAGCAAACAAGGGCATACACTGCTCATGGAGTTTGATATAAGACTCTTAACTGCAATAGAGCCCCAATTTTGCATAACATCAAGTTTAAACTAACAGACTCATTGCTTACTAAATAAGTTGATCAGAAGAGCAGATGACGCCAAATCTAAATAAGTTTACAGTATGTTGTTTCTCTTTCTTCATGGTGAGTAGTGCAAGATGCTGCAAACTGTCACTCTCATTATAGACACATCCTAACTTCTCCAGACCAATGGAACCCTGCAACTTCACTGATTTGACAGACCTCTGAATTTACATGGGTAGGATTTCTCTAACTGAGATATGTCATTTTTCTAAGGCATCTAGGGTTCTTGTTTCTTCTGGCTCCTAAAGTAGAATAATGTCATCAACATAATGTTCATGTGTGATGTTTTGTGTCATAAATAGATCATTTTATGACAGAATCATCATTTTATAGATCATTTTATGACAGAATGAAGAAGATTTGACCCAACCCTTATTTAATACAGTGAATGCATACTTCTCTCCTTGCTAGGTAATGGCAAACTGTTTATGGTTTTTCTAAGTATTTGGAATTGAGAAAAAACATTTACCCAAGGCAATAGCTGGATAGTAACAGAGGCTGTATCAATTTGACTGACAAAAAATAGCAAATAAAACAGTAGCTGTGATTTTCATCACCACCTGATTAAGTGTAAGATAATCCCATCTACCTTTTATAACAGTGACAGACACAAGTTGAAGGTGATGTGAGAATCACCATTCCTTGTTGGTGGTAATCTCTACAGTTCTACCAGTTAGGTGGAATTGTGCTCAGAGACTAGCAATACAGGAAATAGTTTCTTCTCCAAGGGCTGAAAGGGTAAAGGGAATGGTATGGTCTTATTGGAGTCATAGAATTAGGGTCACTTGATTGGAATTGTTAAAGAAGGATACAACTGCTGCCAGAGAAGTACTTTCAAAGAAATAGGGAAAAGAGAAGAAATATCATGATATCTCCTTACGTTGCCCTCTGATATGTGTGTGCTTTCCACTGGAGGAATCCAATTAGAAGTCAGAAGACAACGGACTCTGGTCACAGGAAGAGAAAAAAGATTAGAGAATGGATCAGAGGTGGGCGCATTTATACAAATAACTGAGATGAAATAATAAGAATGAGGTATCCAGAAAAAGAGTAGGAGGGCAAATTGTTCCACGCAAGGTAAGCACCATGTAAAAAAAAGAAAACAGAAAAAAAAAAAACTGGATATTGAAACATCCTACACATGTGTATTTGAAAGAATTAAAGAATTTAGACATGTTTTATAGGAGCAATGAAAAATACCGAATGGTTTTAAGAGTGACTTGATATGACCATTTTTCACTTAAGGAGGAGCATTTTAACTACATTGGAGAAACAAAATGGAAGAATAAATACAAAGAGAAAAAATGGCAAATAACTGGAATATTAGGTGAGAAATGATGGTGAGCTAGGTCAGAGAATAACTATGGGAAAGGAGACAAGTGGGTAGAGTCCAGAAATATTTAGACAGCATAAAAATAGGACTTGGATATAGACACACACACACACGCACACGTACACACAGAGGGAGAGAGAGAGAGATGGGGAGGAGAGAAGGAGAAATGAGTGAGCAATTGTTGGAAGACCATCCTCTTTCTTACAGTATCTGCCTTAGAAACCTTATTTGTAATTGCAGATGCCTCTATTACATCAGCGTAGCTGACGACTGTCTCTATACTCCAAAGAAAATGCCTGAAACCGGGATACCATTACCCATTGCAGTATATTTCGACCTAAATATCACATTAATCTCTGACACTCAAAATATTCTAACTGAACTTATTAATCTTCTGTTTTAAATACATCCCTTTTTCTGATTTCCTGTCTTACCTTGATGGAACCATCATTCTCTAAGTTTCTAATTCTTGTCATCTTTGAAACACCTTTCATTTATTCCTCTTCTTTGATTCATCACATGCAATCGAACCAATCTTGTCAGAGCTAACAGTTTTTATAGCTCTTGTATCTATCCCTTCTTAACTATACAGACTTTCACTCCACCTCTAATTGTCCTCTTTATGATCTCTTCCTAACTTGTCCAATCATATTTTCTTTCCAACATATTGGATAAAATTGATACAGTAAGTACGCAACATTAGTTATACCTTCTCCTGATCCTAAATTGTCAAAAGCAGTCCTTACAAACTGATTCAATTCCATATGTATTATCTTCCTATCAATTAAATTTCTGATTTCCTTCCTTTTCAGTCATTTGGTTAAAATTCCATTAAGACTTGTCAAATGTGTCCTTTGACTGAAATAAAGAACTCTTTTTCATAGTTTAATTGCTAACCATATCCAGTCCAGTTCATGATGTTAAAAATATATCATTGGTTGTCAGTTCAAAAACAATTATCTATAACAAAAATACCATAGAATTTCTAAATAATAAATTTAGACATCAACATATGATATATCCACATTTGTAGCTATATATTTTAAACTATATGGATCAGAGTTAGCTAAATTGGTAAAATTATCTAAAAACATGGACTCTATCTTGTTTCATGATGCAGTATTTTTTTAGTGCTTTAGAATATTAATAGCTTCTTTAAGATAGCATTATCACAAACACAAAAAAACGTAATCAGAATTGCTTAGTGAGAAGAAATTTGACTTCCCGGAAATGAGATTCTATATCTGTAAATGGAGATAATAGCACTTGCTTTACACACTTGACAGAATTGTTTTGAAGGCCAAAAGAGATTTAACAATATAAATGGTTATAAAATACACACTATATGATATAGAGATCCCATATCTGTACTTCAACCATCTCTAAAACGTATGAGAATGAAGAAACCGCTTGCTTGAACGGAAAAACTGCTATTAAATATATATGTTGTCTGAAACCACTAGCTAGGATGTTGGGCAAAATACTTAAATTCACCAACTTGATTTTTATTGTTATAAAGTGAGATTAATATCTAATCAGTCATTGAATTGTGCTTGGGAAGTAAGAGAGTCCCAGTAAGTCTTTAATCAAATCTTCTTGAAATGGACAAAATAGGCCAAAGTACATGAAACAGACTCCGTATGGGAAAAATGAGTCATTATACTTATAGTTAATACCCATTGATGATGTCTAACTTTCTGCTACTTCGAAACAAATTCTAATAAACTCACTGGCCCACTTAAGATTGCAACACTAAACAAATGAACAGCAGGTGCCTTAGGTTGAGTTCCCAAATACCACATAATGGATAGGCTTAAACGACAGGAACCTTTTGGATCATGGTTTTAAGGCTAGATGAAGTCGGAAGTCCAGGTGTCAGCAATGCAATACTTCATCCTCGAGGTCTCTAACCTGGTGCTGCAGCCAGTGGTCCTTGGAGTTCCCTGGCTTTTGTCCCAGCCTAGCATCCTCTCTTTTCTCTTCCGTGTTCCACTGACTTCCTGCATCTGGCTCCACCCCTGCTCGAGGCTTTCTTTGAGTATGTCTGAATTTCTGTTTCAAATAGACTTCAGTAGTAGAAATTAAGGTTCACCCTCATTCCGATCCGTAAATGAATTCAAACCCACAGGAATGCCGATACCGAACATGTTTTTCCCCGGAGGTGCATAAATCTATCTACCACTGTAGATGTTCAAAATAGGTATTATTTCAATTACAAGGCAAGACAACCAACAGCAAGAGAAGCAGTAGAAAAGTTTTAAATTCCAAGAGCGTGGGTTAATTAATGCTCTTCAGACAGTCTTCTTCATGACCCTGCGTTCTGCAGATGTGCCTAAAGCCCCCTGCGGGAGAGGAGGTGAAGACAAAAGCAGCATTCGGCGCCCTCCACTTGCCTGCCATCTAAGTAGTTTGCTTTTGTTTGCTAATAAATAGACTTTTTCCGAAAGTTTATTTTGAGAAACTGATTTTGGACTGAACTTGGACTGTGGAGTACCGAACTGTAAGAGAATATATTTGCTTTGTTTTAAGCCATTAAATCTGCAGTAATCTATTATAGCAGCTATGGGAAACTGGTGCAGGATGTAAAACATTTGAGAATCTGTGGTTGTGGTAGCCCTATACATGTTACTACTATGACTGTGTGTGATAACATTCTCTATGGAAGTCCCTATAAAGTTTCTCTATGTCATTCACTCATTCATTTATAAACTAAAAGTCTAACATGTCTTAGAAGCTTTCTTAGAGTCAATGGATATACATATTATTGCCCCATATTTCCAGACTTTGAGGAGCTAACAGTATGGGACAGATATTCATGAAGTAATTATAATAAGACATTGAATCCTATAAAAGAGGTAAACAGAAAGGAATATTATGAGAATGTAGGGGAAAAACCTATCCCTATCTGGGCAAAGCAAAAACAAACAAACAAAAAAACTTTATGGAAGAGATGATGGTTGGGTTAAGTCATAAATAATCAACTTCCTAGGGCTAATTGTGAAAAGGAAACTTGAGGCAGGAAAAAGAGCAAGTGCAAAATATAACAACATGAAATATTTTAGCCTTTTCAGGTAACTACAACAAATGTATTTGGGTTAATAGAGAGTTATTCCAAAGACAAAATTCAATGAGTTATTATTAGACTGAAGAATGTCTGCAATGGATACTACCCACATATTATCTTTCCCAAATAATTTAAAGAAAGTCATGCTTATAAAGTTATGCATAAAGGTGAGAGGAATGATTAATCTGTTTTATGATAGAATGAAGATAAGATTTAAAATAGGTGCTGATTTTACTAAATGAGCACCAATGTTTCTTCCAGCTATATGCTAATATAATTCTATTAATTCTAAGTGAAATTTGTTTGAATTTCCCAGGTTGATAGAAATGAAGCTTTTGAATGTATCATAGAAAAAATGTGTGTTTTATAGGAAGGTTTTTGGATTTATTTGCTTTTCAAAGGAACTATTCATATATTTTCATTACATGACATTGAAAATAAGAATTTTACACACACACACACATATACATACATACATATATATATACGGCCATGTACACAATTATCAGAGAGTTTAAAGGGCTTTTTGTTATTTTTGTTGTTCGTTTGTTTTGTTTTCTTTGTTTTGCTTTGCTATTCATTAAGGTGTTCGAGGATTCGTAGCTGTAGTCAAGGTCTTTATTTTGTTCTATTCAAGATAACCTCTTACTTTAGCACTGGTAATTTCACAATCCTCACTCCTTTCTCCACCACTCTTTTAGTAAAGTATGAATGTTTATTGTTTGCCACTGCTGTTACTCCTCTGATGTGAAGGCCACCTGTCATTGAAAAGAGTTACCAAGCTCCAGTAAGGCAGATAAGATGTTTCAAAATATGTTCTAAGATTTATTTAATAGGTTTGACCTTTCCAGAAATTGTCCTTATCCATCATTACGGTACATGATCAATCATTTCATACTTCATCATGTATAAGGCAAACATTAACAATAGGGGAAGGAGTTTACATTCTATTATTCTCCAGAGATTTACATCAAAACAGTCTGGACAGCCCTGCTTAATTAAGGATGAGAAACTCAAAATGTGGACCAATCTGATTAGCCACAAAAGGGTCAAGGTTCTCTAAATCCATAATTTACTTTGGATTTAAGGAACATAAAGTGTTCACCTTGTCATTTTTCTTTGCTTATTCTTATATTATTAGTCTATTTGGAAAAAAATATATACCTTGAGTACTGAGTTTCTAATTTATTGTTCCAAAGTCTTGGCTAGTTTAAAGGGAAGATAGTAATTATTGTTTTTCAATTATATAAACAAACAGGTACACGATGGTTAGAGAATCATCTATATACTGTGACCAGATGGTGCCCAAGTTTTAACTGTTTCAAGTTAACTTTATTATTTCAGACATCATTACAGTCCCACTCTAAGCAATGGGTGGACTGTTGGAGATGGTCTACTTATTAGTCTTCATTTAAGATGAATAATATAGAATGTGTATGTTTTAATTAGAGTACTTTCTCAAATTCACCTTTTGTAAAATAAATTTAAAGTTCTAAAGAGGAAAAATAAAGAATTCCCTTATCCTTGAAATTGCAGGGACACTCCCTGAGCAATTATATCATCTCTTCTCTCCACTATAATTTAAACCAGTGCCTATAGGGATAAAAAGTACTTTTTTCCTATTACCTGAGTGTCTGGGCTCACTAAACATTTGTTGAATGAATGACATCAGAAGAAAGCGTAAGATATTACTTTTATTATATAGTCTTTGCTATTTCAATGTAAAAAACACTAAAGAAGTGCAAATGGAGATGCAAAAGTGGCAGTTGCATAAAAGATGAGAACCAAAATAAACTTTTCAAAAAAGCTCACCTCTTCACTATTCTGTATCATAAAACCAAATTCAGTGAGGGGAAAAAAAAAATGAAAGAAGGGCTCCTGCAGACATGGAGACAGCTTGTCTATGTTCCATCTAGGCTATTGCAGACTGAATATGCAAATGTATTACTTCTACCACTATTTTAAAAAATAATATGAATCTTTAGTGATATGGGCCATCAAGATTCAAATGTAAGTATAGAAGCAATCTTCCTCTTATGATATGTATAACCTACAAATGATCATCAAGTTGATATGGCTCAAAAACAGAGCAGATCCTATTCATATGAGTTTATATTAAACTTCAATAACTTTTTTTTTTAAAAAGGTCACATGTTTTATATATTGAAGTTTCACAAGTAATAGCAATATTTATGATGTTTATAAGTCTATCTAAACTAAATATTCTCTTTGTGTTTTCATTTGTATAAATCAATAGGCTAATGAATTTTAATATCCAATAAAGATAACAGTGACTTTCCTTCACTATGGTTACTTTGATTGTTATCTAGATTATGTCTATACAATGCTGAAATGTCTAGAGGAAAGTTAGAGCAACAACTGCAATAACCAGCAAAAAACTAACTCATCCAGATGTTCTTTCTACATAACAAATATTGAAAACATCTGCATGACTAGCTCTTTCACTTTTTTGTATGACATGAATACGAAGTCATAATTAGACATATTCATCTGTCTTTAATTGAATGAGTTCTGAAATATATTCACTGGATAGTGGGACATCCTAAATGACCTTGAAAGTAATTATTTATTTTTACAGAAAGTCCTTGCCTTTGATCCAAAGTGATTTGTCTGGTATGCGTTTGACTTTTTCTGTCTTTTAATATTCAATTAAAAATAATCTCCCTATATCTCCATTCATTTCCCCGCAAACTAAATGTGAGAATTCAATTGCTCACAAAATGGACACCAAACTCAGAGAAAGAATAAAGAGCAAAGACGAAGTATGTGATTGATATTAAACTGATGAAAAAGCTGCGAAGTGCAAGTTATCCCGTAGAGATACACCAGAATCCATATCGATCGTAAGCTTTTCCTTTTGTATTTAAGCTATGTGAAAGCAAAATTCTTTACTGTGTAGTTTTCTCCTTAGCATTCTATTAAACTTGTATGCTGTTAATTAAGAAGATTAGTTCTTGATATTGTTGATATGCTGCATGTTATAATTTAAGAAGATGTGTATTTGAAATAAAGCAGGAAATCCTCTTCCAATTTAGACAGTAAACTAGTGTTCAAAGAAAGTTAAATAACTAATTTGATATCTAGTACCTAGTCAGTCATATTTCCTAAATTCAAACCCAGTCCTTTTTCCTAGGTCTTTACACTTTGCACTATACTAATTTGCCTTTCAAAATACCTGAATATTAGAGCATGTAAACACTGGATAATAATAGTGTAAAAAAAAGTCACAGTTTATTTAATTAAAATGATACTTCAGTATTGAAAAAAAAAACATATCCAATGAACAATGAGACTATTTTGTGTTGTTACTGGACATGGATAGGAAACAACAATAGAAAAAATAAGTGCTACCCTCACTGCTTCACCAAGTTTAAATGATTGTCCTCTTGTAAAATCAGTTGCTAAAGATTAAACACCCCACAAATATGCCAAATAACTGTAAAATAGTGCCCTTTAGTCAAAGTTTATATTGAGAAAGAAAAAGTAGAAATAATCTCCTTAGTTTGCTGAACTTTAAATGTTGTTTTATTTAATCAGTTTTAAAATGCCTACATCAAGGTTTCAGAGAACCAAATCCATACGTTTTCTAAAACTGCTAATTCTGTTTTGTAAGTCAAAATATTTTTCACTTATCTTATTGATTCAGATTAATGCTCTCCAGGCACAGGATTACTTCAGATATGATTAGAGTCTGTAAAACTGCCTACCTGAAAGAAACCTCAGTTTAATACAGCTAGCTGGTAAGGGGCTAAGACCTGGATGCAGCATGCTGAGACTTTTTTAAAAGCCTCACAGCTCCCGGAACTAATAAACCAGAAGTTCCAGACACATAAGCATCTGGAGGATAAGAACTTAGATAGGAAAGAGCAAACTGATCTTATAATAAATTAGGGATCAGAGAGTCAGGCAGTAAAAATAAGGAATCCTCATGCCAAACTATCCAAGTGAACCAGAGCCAAAAGCAAGATCTAATGAAGACATACTTTAAAAAATATGAAATAAATTTGAATTGGCTCATAATAGGTGATAGAAAAATAAAAAGTATTGCTACTCTTTTCTGTCAACCTTAAGAACTGGCATTTTCTTTACAACTTTAGTATTCCACTGTAGATTGTATTTAAAGGTCAAATAAGCATAATGTTTCAATGACTCCATTATGACATGATAGTAACTTTGGCTGTTTCTGACTGAGACTACAAAAACGAACATTTAAAACTCTGATCACAAGGGTAAATAATATCCTTTCATTGCTGGGAGGAGCAGATTTGTCAAGGAGAGTCTTTCTGAGAGGGATTGTAGAAAAATGGTAAGAAGATCCAGGAATCACCTCTCCACTAGAAAAAAACTGTTAAACAGGTAGGAATTGTCTGAATCAAGCAGTTTGAAACTCTGGAATACAGTAAAGCACTGGAGAGCAACCAGGGAAGAGCAGGAGAAAGAGGCTGGTAGCTACCAGTAAGTTGCTCTCACCTTGTGTGGGTTATTGGCACGAAGCCCCCTCTCAAGGCAGGCAGCAGTGAGGGCTGGCCTCTGACACAGCTTGCTGGTACCAGAAAGGGACACAAAATTCACTTCCCCAAGATCCAGGGTGGGCACAGGCCAACTGGTCAAGGCTTTTGATTAGGTCTTTCGGAATGCTGGTGGTCCAGCTCTGAGGGAGGCCATTGCTCCATTCCACTTGGACAAAGGTGGCTGAGGAGATTTAAAGAAGCTGTGCTTCCTCAGACGTGCTGAATCTGGTGGCAGGTCAAGAATGCACAGCTTTGGGGATCCTTGGAAGAAGCTCCCAGTGCCCTTCCAGGCCCCTCCCTCATCAGCTATCCAGAGCAGTTTGGAGCTGACAGGCTCTCTTTTGTGGGTTCCTGACCCTATTCTAACTTGAATAGACTGGGAAACTCCTCTCTGGCATGCCTCCCTTTCCTGGAATTTGCCTTCCAGATTTGTAAAAGCATCCTGAGACAAATGAAAAGAAAGCACTTTTGACAAAGAAACAATTGAGGCAGAAGGACTGAGGCAAAGACTTACTTACTTAAGTCAGTCAGTGAAGCACCCAGGAGTGAGAGAAGGTCTGTTTCCTGGGAAGTAGAAGGGAAATAGAACTTGGAACAGGGTAGCTCCTAAGCCAGCAGCGAGCACAGGCTCAGCTCAAGATCCAGGCCATGAAAAGACAGGGAGGAAATCACCTTTACTCCTCCCTGAGAAACGCCTTTTTCCTAGTAAGACAGCGCATTTCTTCAAGGAACTTTACTTCCTGCTATCCCAGAAAACCTCCTCTGTTTTGGTCTGTGAAGTAACATTTACGTTTTGTTTTGCTTTAACTTCCACCTCTTATAAACTGACCTTGCCTACATAACCCCTTGGACTCATCACTCTAAAACGACAATTACCTAGAAACAAAATGTCTCTTGAAAGAATTATCCTCTAGCCAGATGTTCTCCTTTCAGTTGACCTTAACATCAAGAGACAAAAGAAGGGGAAAACTTACTGGGATTTAATTTTTTAGAAGGCACAATAAGAATTGGTAATCAAGAATCAAAGAAGATGGAATAGAATACTTGTTAAGCATGGACGCTGGAGCTGGCCAGACTCAGCTACCAAATGGTTGGGTAAATTTGGCAAGTTATTTCACCTCTCTGCAACTTGTCTGTAAATTGGGGGTAATAGCTCCTTGCCCATAGAGTTGTTGGGGGAATTAATTTAGTTAAATTATAAAAAACCTGTAGGAAAAAAAAAAAAAGACAGGGAGGATCTTGAAATTTTCATTAGCCTTGGACAGACCTTTCTGATGCAAGGGCTAAGACTCAAGAAATTCTTTGTCACACACCAGATGGTTACATGCTCAAGAAACAAATGCTCAGGAATAAATCCTAAGCTTAACATTTTTAAATATTAAAATGTACAGTGTTCAACAAAAGATTATAAGACACGGAAACAGGAAGTAATGGCTCATCCAAAGGTAAAGGATAAAAATCCAGAAACCTCAATGAAGATGACCAGACTGTGAATATCCATGACTAAGTCTTTAAAAAATGATCTTCAAATTGCCCAAGGAGATGCAGGAAAGTACACATAAGAGAACTAAAGGATATCAAGAAACAAAGAATGAGCAATATGAGAATCTTAATAAAGAGACAGAAGTTTTAAAAAGGAACCAAACTCCTTAGACTGAAGTTGAAGACCACAGTAATAAATATGAAACATTCCCAAAAGGGTTTCAACAGTAACTTGAAGCTAACAGAAGAAAGAATCAGTGAGAATGAAGACGAGGCAATTGAAATGAGTCAGGCTGAGGAATAGAAAGAAAAAAGAATAATTATAAAAAGCAAAAATAGCCTGAGACCTCTGGGACATGATCAAATAAATCAATAGGTGTATTATGGGAGCCCTAGAAGGCAAAAAGGGAGGAAGGGAGGGAGGGAGAGATTGAGAGAGAGAGAGAGAGAAAGAGAGAGAGAAGGAATATTCAAGGAATATTCAAAGGAATAATAAGAGAAAACTTCTCAAACCTAGAAAAAGAAATGAATATACACATCCAAAATGCTTAGAGAACAGAATAAACTTGAAAAAAAATATGTCCTATTACATATTAATCAAAATGTCAAATTTAAAGGATAAAGAGAGCGTTCTGAAAGCTGCAAGAAAAAAACATTGTATGATGTACCCGATTAGATTGAGTGCCAGGGAGTCCTAGTTAGACTGAGTGCCAATATCAGAAACTACAGAGGCAAGTAAGCAGTGGGTTGAAATAATTAAAGATGCTGAAAGAAAGCAATTACTAACCAATACTTTTATGTTCCGTGAGACATTCATTCAAAATAAAGAAATTACATTCTCAGGTAAACAAAAGCCCAGGGAGTTCATCAGCACTAGATCTGCCCTACAAACAATGCTAAAGGGAGTTCTTCAAACCAAAAGGAAAAACATTAGACAATGGTTCAAAGTGGCATAAATAAATAAAGACCTCTAATAAAGGTAACCATTTAGGTAATTATACATGCCAGTACTATTGCATTATATTTTTTGGTGTTTAACTCCACTTCTTACTTCCCACAGGTACTATACATAAATAGTAATGATAAATCTCTGTTTGTTGACAATGTATAAAGATAAAACTGATAACAAGTACAAAAAAAGTGGGAGGACATAGAGGTATAGGAACAGAGCATGTGCATGCTACTGAAGTTAAGTTGGTATCAAATCAAATATAAATTTATATTACTATGATGTTAAATTTTAATCCCATGGTAGCCACAAGGGAATTATATGGCTATATATCTAGATAGAAATGAGAGGGGACTCAGTATGGTACAGTACAAAATCTAATAAATATGAAAGTAGGTTTTAACAAAAGAATTAAGGGGCAAAAAAGTTATGACTGAAAAAAATAAATAGCAAAATGGCAGAACAATGCTGTATTAGTTAGGGTTCTCTAGAGAAACAGAATCAACAGGGAACACTCCCAAATATAAAATTTATAAAAGTGTTTCATGTGACCGCGGGAATGCAGAGTCCAAAATCCACAGGGCAGGCTGTGAAGCCAACGACTCTGATGGAGGGTCTGGATGAACTCCACAGGAGATGCTCGCCAACCAAAGCAGGAAAAGAACCTGTCTCTTCTGAATCATCCTTAAAAGGCTTCCCGTGATGAGATTAAGCATCACTCATTGCAGAAGACACTCCCCTTTGGTTGATTACAAGTGGAATCAGCTATGGATATAGCTGATGTGATCACGATTTAATTCTATGAAATGTCCTCATCACAAAAGACAGGCCAGCACTTGCCCAACCAGACAAACAGGTACTACCTCTTGGCCAAGTTGACACATGAACATGACCATGACAAATGTCAAGTATTATCAGCAGTAACATTAAATGTAAAAGATGTATAATCTCTAATCAAAAGGCAGAGATTGACAGAATGGATAAAAAAGCATGATCCAAATACAAGTCATCTATAAGAGACTCACCTGAAGTTCAAAGACATATGTAGGATGAAAGTGAATGGATGGGAAAATATACATCATGAATGTAGTAACCAAAGGAAAGCCGGAATAGGTATACAAATATCAGATAAAATAGATTTTAAATTAAAAAAAACAGTTTTGAGGAACAAACCATCATTATATACTGCTACAGGTGCCAATTCAACAAGAAAATATAACAGTGATAAATATATATGCACCTAACAGCAGAGCCCCGAAACATGTGAAAAATTTACTGACAAATTTGAAGGAAGAAATTGGTAGTTCTACATTAGTAGTAGGAGACTTTAATACACCATTCTCAATTATGGATAGAAAATGTAGACAGAAGATCAATAAGGAAATACAAGACTTGAATGATACTCTAAACTAATTAGACCTAACAGATATATTTAGAACACTAAAACCCACAAGAGACTACACAGTCTTCTTGAATTTACATGGATCATTCCCCAGGATAGACCATATCTTAGATAACAAAACAATTCTCTATAAATTAAATATATATATATTGAAACCATACAATGTAACTTCTCAGACCACAGTGGAATGAATCTAGAAATCAATAACAGAGGGATGCATAGAAAGTCACACATATGAGGAAATTAAACAATATGCTCTTAAAAAACAAAAGGGATGAGGAAAAAATCACAAGATAAATTAGGAAATATGTTAATATGAATGGAAATGAAAACACAACCTATAAAAACCTATGGGTTGGGCTACAGTGGCTCAGCAGGCAGAGTTCTCCCCTGCTATGCTGGAGACCTGGGTTCATTTCCCAGTGTCTGCCCATGCAAAAAAAAAAACCTATGGGATGCAGCAAAGGCACTGTTAAAAGGGAAATTTATAGCTCTAAATGTTTACATTAAAAATAAAAGATTTACAAATAGGGACCTGGCCTCAAAACTGGAAGAAATAGAAAAAAATAAGATCAAACAAGAGTGAGCACCAGTAAGGAAATAGCAATGATTAGAACATCAATAGACAAAATGCAGAATAACGAAACAGTGAAGAGAATCAACAAAACCAAAAGTTGGTTCTCTGAGAAGATCAATAAAAATGGATAAGCTTTTACCTAGACTCATGAAGAACAAAAAGAGAGGACACAAATGAATAGAATCATCAAAGAAAAGGCTGGCATTACTATTGATCCCACTGAAATATAAAGGCCTATAAGAGGATACTGTGAACAACTGTATGCCAACCAATTAGATAGCCTAGATGAAGAGGAAAAATTCTTAGAGATACATCAACTACTTAAATTGACTCAGGAAGAAATAGAAGGTCATAACAAATAACTGACTAGTAAAGAAAATAAAGAAAAATCCAGGACCAGATGGCTTAAAAGGGAAATTTTACAAAAAAATTCCAAGAAGAGTTAAAAATAATCCTGCTCAAACTCTTCCAAAAAGCTGAAGAGGAGGGAATACTTCCTACTTCATTCTATGAAGCCAATATCACCTTGATATCAAAGCCAGATAAAGATACGACAGGAAAAGAAAATTACAAACTAATACCTCTGTGGTAGTTTGAAGCTATTACGTACCCCACAGAACACCACATTATTTAAATTCATTTCTGTGGGAGCAGACTTATTGTAGGTGGGGTCTTTTGACTATGTTATTTCCATTGAGATGTGACCTGCATCATTCAGTGTAGGTCTTAATCTTCTTGCTGAAGTCCTTTATGAGAGGACAATACACATACAGAACTAAGAGATGAAATTAAGAGAAGCTCATAGAGAAAATATCCAGATGAGCTCACAGAGGACTCACAGAAGTTCAGAGAGAAAGCTACTGAAGCCAGAATCTTAAAGCAACAAAGTCTGGGAGAGAAGGACCCACAGAGACCAGCCAGATGCCTTTCCAGTGACAAAGTTGTCCCAAATGCTGGTAACCCTTCTTCAGAAAAGGTATCATCCTGTTGACACCTTAGTTTGGACATTTTCATGATCTTAGAACTGAAAATTTATAAGCTAATAAATCCCCATTGTAAAAGCCCACCCACTTCTTGCACATTGCATTTTGTTTAGATGCAATAATCCTCCAAAAATTGCTATAAAAAATTCAATAACACATGAAAAGAACAATGCACCACCTTCAAATGGAATTAATTCTAGGTACGCAAGTGTGGTTTGATATAAGAAAATTAAATAACGCAATACACTATATTAACTGAATGAAAGGGGAAAAAAGTGATCATTTCAATTGAGGCAGAAAAGTCATTTGATAAAATTTAACACAACTTCTTGATAAAAACACATCGAAAAATAGGAATGGAAGGAAACTTCCTCAACATGCTAAAGGGTATATATATATTGAAAAAGAAAAAAACTCACAACAAACCTCCTACTTAGTGGTGAAAGACTGAAAGGTTTCTCTCTAAGATCAGAAACAAGACTGTCATCATTGTTATTCAACATTGTACTTGGAAATTCTTGTGAGAGCAATTAGGCAAGAAAAAGAAATAAAAGAAATCCATTGGAAAGGAAGAATATAGCTTTCTCTATTAGTAGATGATCTGATCCTATACACATAAAATTCTAAAATCTCTACAACAAAACTCCCAGAGCTAATTCAGCAAAGTGGCAGGGTATAAGATCAATACCCAGAAAACATCAGTGTTCCTATATATAAGCAATGAGTAATCAGAAGAAATCAAGAAAAAATTCCAGTCATAATTGCCATGAAATAATCAAATATCTAGGAAAATATGTTGAATGCTATAAAGGACTCTTACTTAGAAAACTACAAAATATTATTAAAATAAATCAAAGAGAACCTATAGTAAAAGGAAGGAAATTCCATGTGCAGGGATTAGAAGATTAAATATTATTAAGATGTCATTCCTATCTTCAATAATCTATAGATTCAATGCAATCCCAATCAATATTTCAAAAATCTTCTTTGCAGAAATGGAAAAACCAATCATAAAATTTATATGGAAATGTAAGTGGCCTCAAATAGACAAAGTCATCTTCGAAAAAAAGAATGAGGTTAGAGGACTCCACACTTCCTGATTTTAAAACTTATTACAAAGTCACAGTAATCAGAACATCACTGTGTTGGCATACACACAAAAAGACATACAGACCAATCAAATTGAATTGAAATCTCAGAAATCAACCCTAATATTTATGGCCAGCTAATATTTGACAAGGGTGCCAAGTCTAATCAGTGGAGAAAATGTAGTCTCTTCAATAAAACAAATGTTGAGAAAACTGGATCACCGCTTGCAAAAAAAAAAGGACCCCATACATATTTGGTGAAAAAAGAGTTCACCATATACAAATGAACTCAAAATGGGTGAAAGACCTTAATACAAGCACCAGAAAGATCAGTCTCCTAGAAGATAATATAGGGAAGCATCTGCCGGACCTTGTGTTAGGCAACGGTTTCTGAAATTTTATACCCAAAGCACAAGCAACAAAAGCAAAAATGGATAAATGGGAGGACCGCCTTAACATTAAAAAATTAGAATTCCACTAATAGGCATATTACCCAAAAGAATAGAAAGGAAGGATTGGAACAGATATTATTTGCATACCAATGCTCCCAGCAGCATTACTCACAAATGCCACAAGATGGAAGTTACTCAAGTGCCCATCAGCTGAGGAATGGATGAATAAAATGTGGCATATAAGCTTCTGGGAAGATGGCAGACTGCAATGGAGTGAGTTCACTCCTGCTCTGTGAAACAAGATAGAAGATGGGGAGAAAATGTCCAGGACTACAGGTCCCAGGGTGTGAACAATATAGGAGGGTCTTTAGGCAGTTTTGGGATGAGGAAGATCTGGGTCTGGTGATCGGGAGCCCCACAGGGCGATGGTGCACCCGGGAGATGCCATAGGAGGGAACTGACTCTCCTCAGCTCCAGCCTGCACAGCTGCTGGCTGGGGAAACCTCCCCACGTGGATGCTGTGGGCAGAACCTGCAGGGAGCCCAGAGGCTGGCAATCATCCACACATGGCGGGCCTCGGGTAGGGTCGTGATCACCAGGTCGGGTGTGGGAATAGAGGCCCACAATCGCGGTGTTTGGCAAGCCCACCCACTAGCCACTAGTGCTGTGAATCAGCTAATTAGCTGATCCCTCCAAGTGCTAGTGGGCTCCCCGTCTGGCAGAGACCTGCCAACTGGCTACCACTGGCAGAGCAGCCCCTCTGCTAAGCACTCCGACCTGGAGTCCTCCCGCCTGTAGGGGCAGGGCTGAGGGAAGAGGAGACTTGAGTGCGCCATTTTCTGGTCAATGCTGTAAGTGCAGGTTGGCTGGAACCTGACCGAGAGGGGAGAACTTGAAGGCGGAGAAGCCTCACTATCGCCACCTGCTGGGAAAAAGGGGTAGACGCCGGCAAGCTAATTCTATCTGCATAGGTCTTTATTTCCACTTTTATTTTATTTTTTTCTTCTTAATATTCTTTTTTATTTTCCCCCTTTTAAAACATATTCTTTCCATACATTTTTATTAGTAACGTAATTGTCCTTTCATTATTTTTCTAAATTTTATGATATTTCCCTCATTTTCTATTTTTATTTCACATATTATTTTTTATTCTTCCATTTTATTTATTTTTAATCATTACTATTATTATTTAACTCTTAAAATTTCTCTCCTTCTGGTGGGTACCAACCCGACTTCACTCCCAGTATGTCCTGGGGTGTCTCCTTCTGATTCTGGTACCTACTACTGTAGAGGTATATTTTGTTGTGGTTCTTGTTTTTGTGTTTCATATTTTTATTATATTATATTATTACTTTACTTTATTATTTTTATCTTTTGTGTGTGTTTGCATGTGCATAGGCTAGGAGTTCAGGATGGGTCTCCTGCATGGTAGTCAGCCATTCTACCACTGGAGGACCTGTGCAACCTGGCCCACCTTATAGTAGACTTTTAACTTGAATTGTATACCCTACATGAGAACCAGACCTTGATTTGGCAGAGAATGACTGATGAAGTGTGAAAGGAAACATTCAGCAAAAACTAAGTAAATACAATACTTTAAAAGAGTGATGTAAAACAATTTGCATAATAACCATATCAAGATAACAAATGCCCAGAACACAACAAAAAATGTCAAAGCACATGAAAATCCAATCAGAAATGGTCCAGCCAAATGACCAAATCAAAATTCCAGTGGGGATACAGAATATGGAATAACTGCTCAAGAATATTTATAAAGAAATAAAGGATATCAGGAAGACACTAGAAGAGCATAAAGAAGAATTCAGGAGGTTAAATAGAAAAATAGCAGATCTCACAGAAATGAAAGGTGTAGTAGACAAAATAAAAAACATAATGGAGACACACGATAGCAGATTCAAAGAAGCAAAAGGAAGAATAAGGGAGCCAGAAGATAGAGTAATAGAACTAGAGTTCTATTTCTATTAATTAACATTTAGTCTATTTTGTCTGATATTAGTATAGCTATTAACTATTATTAACTAGAGTTCTACGTCTATTGAACAAATGGCAAGAAAGATGGAAAAAATGTAACTGGATCTTGGGGAAATGGTGGACAACAAGAGGCACAGAAATACTCGTGTGAATTATTGGTGTCCCAGAAGAAGAGATGAGCAAAGGGTTGGGAAAGTTAGTTGAAGATATAATTGGAGAAAACTTCCCAACCCTTGTAAAAGACATGAATATGCACATCAAAGAGGCCCAGCAAACTCCAAATAGAATAAATCTGAACAAGCTCACTCCAAGACACCTACTAATCAGATTGTCAGGTGTTGAAGAGAAACAGAAAGTCCCAAAAGCTGCATGAGAAAAGCAATCTACTATGTACAAGGGAAAAAACATACAACTGACTTCAGGCTACTCAACAGGCACCATGGAAGCAAGAAGGCTAGTGGTATGATATTTGCAAGATCCTGAATCAGAAAGGCTTTCAACCAAGAATTCTTTATCCATCCAAGTTTTCCTTCAAAAATTGAGAGATTAAAATCTTCAAAGATTGAGAGAACTAGTCAACAAGAGACCACCCCTACAAGAAATACTAAAGGGAGTCCTGTCAGCTGATAAAAAAGACAGGAGAGGAAAGTCTGGAGGAAGGCATAGCATTGAAGAAGATGAGTGAAGGTAATTTAAAGGAAAAGAGAGAGAGAGAAGGAAAATAGTATAGAGATCTGACAAATAAAAACTAAAAGATGAGATGGTAGGATCAAGAACTGCTTTTGCAGTAATTACTTTAATTGTTAACAAACTAAACTCACCAATTAAAAGATACAGACTGACAGAATGGATCAAAAAACATAATCTATCTATATGTTGTTTACAAGAGACACATCTTCAACTCAAGGACACAGTTAGATTGAAAATGTAAGGATGGAAAAAGATCTTCTATGCAAGCTGTAATCAAAAGAAAGCAGGAATAGCTATATAATATCAGACAAAATAGACTTTAAATGTAAAGCTGTCACAAGAGACAAAGAAGGAAACTACATATTCATAAAGGGGACAGTTAACCAGGAAGAAATAACAATCATAAATGTGTATGCTGCCAATCAAGGAGCTCCAAAGTACATGAGGCACATATTGGAAAAACTGAAGGAAGCTATAGAAATATCAACTGTAATAGTGGGAGGCTGCATTATACCACTCTCTGCTATAGATGGAACAAGCGCATAGAGGATCAACAAGAAAATAGAGAACCTAAACAATAGGGTAAATGAATTAGATCTAGTAGACATATATAGATCATTACATCCCCAAACACCAGGATACACATTCTTCTCTAGTACACATGGAACATTCTCCAGGATAGACCATATACTGGAAATATACTGAGTATCTATAAATGTAATAAGATTGAAATTATCCAAAGCACTTTCTATGATCAAAATGGAATGAATTTGGCAATTAATAATCACCAAAGAACTAGAGCTTTCACAAATATGGAGATGAAACCACACACTCTTAAATAATCAGTGGGTCAAGGAAGAAATTGTCAGAGAAATTACTAAATATCTGGAGATGAAAGATAATGAGAATACAACATATTAAAACTTATGGGATGTGGCAAAGGCAGTGCTAAGAGAGAAACTTATTGCCCTAAATGCGTATATTAAAAAAAGAATGAGCAAAACTTAAGGTTTTAACTGCTCATCTGGAGAATTTAGAGAAAGAACAGCAAATTAACTCCAAAGCAAAGAAAAGAAGAGAAATAAAAAAGTCTAAAGCAGAAATAAAATAAACTGGAGAACAGTAAAACAATAGAAAGATTCAACAAAATTAAAAGTTAACTCTTTGAGAAAATTAATAAAATTGGTGGTCCCCTAGCTAGGCTAACAAAGAAGAAAAGAGAGAGGATGCAAATAAATAAAATGAGAAATGAGAGGGGATGTGTTACCACAGATCATGAAGAAATTTTAAAAATCTTAATAGAATATTAAGAACAACTATATGCCAACAAACTAGATAACTTAGATAAAATGGAAAAATTCCTAGAAACACACAAATTGCTTGTACTGACTCGAGAAGAAATAGAAGATCTCAACAAACCAATTACAAGTAAAGAGATCCAATCCGTCATCAAAACTCTTCCCACAACACAAGAAAAACCCAGGACCTGAGGGCTTCACAGATTTTATTGAACTTTTCAAAAAAGAACTGACATCAGTCCTGCTCAAAGTTTTCCAAGGAATTGAAGAAAAAGGTATGCTACCAAACTCATTTTATGAAGCTAACATCACTCAAATACCCAAATCAGATAAAGATGACACAAGAAAAGAAAACTACAGACCAATCTCCCTAATGAACATAGATGTAAAGATTCTTAACAAAATACTAGCAAATTGTGTCCAAAGCCACCCTGAGAGAATTATATATCATGATCAAATGGGATTTGTACCAAGAATGCAAGGATAGTTCAACATAAGAAAATCAATCGATGTACTAGAACACATTTACAAATCAAAAGGGAAATATCACATGATCATATCGATTGATGTTGAAAAAGCATTCTACAAAATCCAGCATTCGTTCTTGATAAAAACACTTCAAAAGTTAGACATCAAAAGAAACTTTCTCAGTGTTATAAAGGGCACATATAAAAAACCCATAGCCAACATCATACTTAATGGTAAGAAACTGAAAGCATTCCTTTAAGATTGGGAACAAGACAAAAATGCCCATTTTCACCACTATTATTCAACACTGTACTTGAAGTACTAGCTAAAGCAGTTAGACAGGAGAAAGAAATAAAAGGCATCTAAATAGGAAGGGAAGAAGTAGAACTTTCATTATTTTCAGTTGACATGATCCTATACTTAGAAAACCCTGAGAAATCTATAGTAAAACTACTTGAGCTAAGAAACAAATTCAGCAGAGGAGCAAGATAAAAGATTAATGTACAAAAATCAGTAATATTTTTATATACAAGCAATGACCTATCTGAGATGACAACTAAGGAAAAAAATCCATTCAGAACAGCCACCTGAAGAATTAAGTATCTAGGAATAAGCCTAACCAGGATGTCAAGGACTTATACAAAGAAATTATGAAAAAATACTAAAGGAAATAAAAAAGTGACCTAAATATATGGAAAGATATCCCATGCTCATGGATAGGAAGGTTAAATATCATCAAGATGTCAATTCTACCCAAACTCATCTACAGAGTCAATGCAATACCAATAAAAACCCCAACAACCTACTTTGAAGACTTGGAACAATTGGTTATCAAATTTATATGGAAGGGAAAAAAGAGTTCCAATAGTAAAGATATCCTAAAAAAGAAGAGCAAACTGGGAGGTCTATCACTTCTTGACTTTAAAGCTTACTATAAAGCCTCAGGGGCTGTTTTGACCACTGTGCCATGCTGGCACAAAGACAGAAGGACTGACCAGTGGAATAGAATCAAGAGTGCAAATATTGACCATCAAATTTATGGACATTTGCTCTTTCATAAGGCCCCCAAATCCATTGAACTGGGACAGAATAGTCTTTTCAATAAATGAGAATGGGAGAACTGCATTTCAATAGCCAAAAGAATGAAAAGGACCTCTACCTTACCCCTATACAAAAATTAATGCAAAATGGATCAAAGACCTAAATGTAAGAGCCAATACCATAAAACTTATAGAAAAAAATATAGGGAAACACCTTCAAGATCTAGTAATAGGAGGTAGCTTTTTTAACTTTGCATTTAAAGCCCAAGCTATGAAAGAAAAAAATAAACAAATGGGAACTCCTTAAAACCGGGAGCATCTGTGCCTCAAAGGACTCTGTAAAAAAGTAAAAGGCAGCCAACTCACTGGGAGAAAATATTTAGAAACCACATATCAGATAAAGGCTTGATATCCTGTGTACATAAAGAAATTACACATCTCACCAGGAAAAGAACAAACAACCCATTTATAAAATGAGCAGAGGAGATGAATAGGCACTTCTCTGAAGAGCAAATGCAGATGGCCAAAAAACATTTGAAGAGCTGCTCATCTTCATTGGCTATAAGAGAAATGCAAATTAAGATGACAATGAGATATCATTTCACACCTATAAGAATGGCTGCTATTAAACAAAGAGGAAACTATAAATGTTGGAGAAGATGCAGAGAAATTTGAACACTTATTTGCCATTGGTGGGAATGTAAATTGATTCATCCACTGTGGAAATCAGTTTAGTGATTCCTCAGAAAACTAAATATTGAGTTGCTCTGTGACCAGCAATACCAATATCAGTATTTACCCAGAATAGTTGAGGACAGTGACACAACAGACATTTGCACATTGATGTTCATAGCAGCACTATTCACAATTGCCAAGAGACTCAAACAACCCCGGTGCCCATCAACAAATAAATGGATAAACAAAATGTGGTCTATACATACGATGGAATATCATGCAGCATTTACACAAAATGATGTCCCAAAACATAGGACAACATGGATGAACCTTGAGGACATAATTCTGATACAAAAGGACAGATACTGTATGATTCCATTATTTTGACTCTGATAAAGCCACGCGTGTTTTGGACCAACTAGAAGGAAAAATCTAAGTTGAGGGCATAGTAGCCTATAACAAACTCTGGGAACTGTACTGCAACTGCTTGTTGAAGTGTGCTTTGAAAATTATTGCTTTTTTAAAAATTTTTTTGTATATCTATACATTGTATTTTATGACTAAAAAGCGGTTTTAAAAAACTATAAGCCATTGTAGTAATATTAGATTACATAAATTCCTGAAATAAAAAATTTGAAAATATTTAGTAACATAGCTCGCCATCTAGCAAAGTTGATATTTGTATTAACTTTTCGCTTGATGTTTTGAGAACACACACAGTTTTGATAGTTAATTAAATGTTGTTTAAGATACTGTTTAATATTTAGAATTCAAGTAACTCTGATATCTGTATTTGTAGATTTTTTCCTTCCTTGCTTTAATTTTAAATTTGTTTATGAAACATATTATACAAACAGGCTTTATGATGATTACATAGATTTTTAAAATATGCCTATGAATAAGCTAATTAAGATATCCATTTTAGGTGGTTAAGATTTCCATATGTTAATTGTAAAAATATTTGCACCTTCATATTTTCCTGAAATAAGGAAAATATTTAGTAACATGGGTCATTACTATAGCAATGCAGATATTTGTAAGAACTTTCTACTTGATATTTTGAGAACATTCACAGTTTTGACAGGTGATCAAATGGTATCTAAGCTAGTTTTTAATACTTAGAATTTAAGAACTTTGCTATCAGTATAGATAGATTTCTTCCTTGTGGCCTTAATTTTTGTTGGTTTATGAAACTTATTGCACAAACTCAGGCTTTACAATAATTATATGATATTTTATTTAAATATGCCTATGGTTAAGCTAAGATATCCATTTTTGATGGTTCTAAGTGTATTGTCTGTTTTATTAAATGAAAATTATGTAGAAAGAAAAGAAAAGAAAAGTTTGGGAACAGGAATAAAATAGTAAGAAGTTATAGTTAATGATCAGAAGAGAAGGCACTGGGATTAAAATGATATATAGCAAAGATGTTTTTCTCAAGCACATAATGATACCCTCTCAGCAATAAAAAATTTACCATCCCCCCAAAATGTGGCATATAAGTGCTATAAAATATATTTAGCTGAAAAAAGGAATGAAATCCTAATACATGTGACAATATGGATAGACATTGAAGACATCATGTTGAATGAAATAAGCCAGACAAAGGACAAGCATTGAATTATCTCACTTATATGAAATAATTATTTCACTTATATGAAATAATCAGAATAAGCAAACTCATAGAGTCAGAATCTAATTAGATTACCAGCAAACAGGATTGGGATAGGAAATAATGAGTCAAGGCTTATAATATACAAAATTTATATCTGGAACTATGAAAAAATTATGGTAATAGGTGATGGTGGCAGTAATGCGACATTGTGAACATAATTCACAGCACTGAATTATATATTTGAATGTGGTTTTATATCTGCTGCTAGAATAAAAAGTAAAAATAAAATCCACAAACAGAGAACACTATTTTAAACCAAGGACTGTGTAGTGAATAGTACAATTATAAAAAATGTGTTTTCATCACTTGTCACGAATATACCACTGCAATGCATGATGTTACCAATCGGGTGTTATATAGGAATCCTTTATTTTGTTCAGGGTTGTTCTATAATGCCTAACTTCTCTAATAAAAATAATCATCCTTTTCTCCCTTGAATTTCCCAGAATTTTGGTTGATTGTTACAGAACTTCAGCAATTTAAACTCACTTTTTATTTTTTAAAGGCAAGCCAAATTATTGTCATCAATATTTCTAATTAATTTCATTTTTTAAATTAAAATTTTAAAAAATGGAACAAGACCGAATACTTAAGAGATAGTGGACATTACTGCATAGCCAGTTCCCTTCAAAAAACACTAAATAAAATCAGTGATTTATGGGTGTAACTGAGCTATTTGGGCAAAAACCATATCGCATAACAGTCCTGTTGGCATAACAGTCATTTGGGATAGTTTAAAACAACAGGAGAAAGAGAAATCCAAACTACTAGCTGAACCATTACCATATTCTGGAAACATTATTGGAAACTTCTGAATGTGAAATAAAAGGAAGCTGATAATTTTTAATATGTAATAGTCAAGTAAACACTTTCTTTTTGACATCATTGGTGGGATAATGTGAAGAGTAGATGATTGAGAGTCAGGTAAATCTTGGATCACATTCCAGCCCTGTTTATTACAGTGAGTTTGCCTTATTCTCAGATACCTCTTGTTAAAAAAAGGAGAAGGATAAAAAGAGATGATGTAGCTACAATTTTTAACCAACTACCTAACACATCACTATTTTATCGAGTAGTAGAAAATGTGTTTGTGGCCAAATGTATTTTATAAAATGCTATTTGCATGATAGGATACAGATTCAAATCTCTAAAATATTGCCTTTTTCAATTCAGATATCTGTATCAACTTAATTTAAAATACATAAAGACATTCCTCAAGATACAAATTTTTTTATTTTTGTACATGATGCAAAATTAAAATAAACAACTCAGAGGTAATGTTCTAGTGCCCCAAATAGCAATTTCCCAAACTTCAAATATGTCTTTAAGTACTTTGAAAATTGCATATAACTGCTCACACTGTACTTGTACTTTTTATATTTTAAATTGGAGTTTTCAAAGCTGTTTTTGAACAAATAGCTTAGTTACACCCACAAATCACTGAATCTGTTTAGCGTCTTTTGAAGGGGTGTAATTTTTTGAAAAATGTGACATTGGTTTTGTGCCAATGCATTTGTCAACATTAGTGTAATTAGCTCAAGTTTTATCAACTAGCTGGTGCATTCTGTTCGGAAAGCAACTTTGAATTTTGAATAGTCTCATAGATTGCAGCTATAGTTTAAACCTATGGATTCTATTTTAGTTCTTATATGGGAAAAAAATGAAAAAAAGTATGTTTTATTAAAGACAGCCCTAACATTTCTGATTAAGTAGTATAGAAAGAAGCTTTAGGATATTTGCAGTTCCTATAGAGACCTTAGAAAGGTATTAAAAGTATTTTTTCCGAAATCCTTTATCCATAAAATTATCATTTTGTAGCATTTAATAACTATACAGTATACTATCAATGCGTTTATTTTAAATGGAAGAATAGTCCAACTGGGCTTAAGGCAGAGAAGGGAACAAAGATGCCAAGAATTATAAGCCTTATTGATACAAATTTGTCTGCACCACAAGGAAGGAGAAGAAATGTCTTAGGAAAAAGAACTTTACATCATTATTTTATCAAACCACATTTTTTGAGATAGATGAATGTAAGGTTTCACCTATGTACATTGTTGGTTCAAACAGTCATTCTAGGAGGAAGAATTTTAGAAAATGTGAGAGAAAAACTACATTGTCTTTTCTGTGTCAATATAGAGTATGCTTAGAATAAAAACCATATTTGAGAAAGAAAGAAGAGAAGGCAGTATCTTTGAAAATGAGTAATGTGAGGCATGAAAGTGTTTAATCCAACAAACAGGTCACGTCTTAGGCTCAATGGCTTAATTTAAATAGAATAGTAAGAAGTGGGAGGTTGATAATACTCATTTTTTAATAAAACAGACTTAGGAACAAGAATTTTTTTTTAATTGTACCGGTATCCAACACATATTTGCTGTCAATTCCCTGTACAGATATAAGCAGAAAATATCTGTATCTATCATTTATGACATTCCCTCATGTTTCAAGGAGCTCATGTTTATGTTGTATTGAAAGACAGATAGAGAGAAAATTATTTCACTGTCAGATGAAGTCCCAAAAATACAGCTTTAAAAAGAAGGCTCATAGATGAGATAGTTCTTGAAGGATAAATCAATTACTTAAATTGGCTGAAATGCATCTTTGGATAAGGATTCCAAGTAAAAGTCATGATTAAAAATCAAGAATTGAGAAAATATAAAGAAGTCACATTGGGTAGGCAGAATGTACTTGCAGTAGGTGAGTTAATGCAAGGTCTTAGACACATCTGCTTATTCATCATTTACTAACCTCTTAAAGATGATTTTTAGGCTGTAGAGAAGATTGGCACATAAGCAGGCTTGGCTATTGGGATACTTAAACTCTTACCACATGGAGAGATTATGAATGTCCATAACCATATTTATTGAGAAAGTTGATTAAAAATAATACAAATGCTATTGTAGCATGGTTCTGTGGGTCGTAAAACACCTTCTGCACAGGAGATTGTGATGGAGATTGGGAAGGTCTGTAGAGAAAAGTAGAATTGGATATGACTCAAGGAGTGACACATGTTGGTCCCCCAATTTGGCAGGGTATCAGTCACGCTTGCTAATCTTTCAGAAAGCATGTGAGTGCAAGTAAAGAGAAGTGGAAATATAAAGAAAATACTGAGCAGTGTAGCATATGAGTGGTGAATGTTAAATGTTGAATAATAGAGATGAGCATGGACACCTTGCCTTTTAGGTGGAAAGCATTTAGTCTTTTGCCATAAAGTGACGATGTTAGTTGTAGGTATGGTTGTAAATACCCTTTAACTGGTTATAGACTTCCCTTCTATTTGTAGTTTGCCAAAAACTTTTATCAAGAATGGAATTTGTTAAATGCTTTTTCTGCATTTATTAAGCTAATCATATTCTTTTCCTTCTTTAGACTGTTACTATGTTGTGGATTTTATTGAGTTTTGAATTTTAAACCAGACTTGCCTTCTCAAGCTAAAGCTCACTTTGACATATTTTAATATTCTTTTTTATATTGCTAGATTCATTCTGACAATTTTTGAGGAGGATTTTTGCTTTTATGTTTATAAGATATATCAGCCTGAATTTTCGTGTTTATTTTTGTATTGTCTTTGGATTCAGTATCTGAGTAATCCTTGCTTTGTAAAATAAGTTGGAGAGTTTCCTCCTCCTCTATTTTCTGGAAGACTTGAGGTAAAATTGGTTCTATTTACTCTTTAAATTTATCATAGAATTATCAGTGAAAACATCAGGGAATGGAGATCTCTTTTTTGGAAAGGTTTTAACTACAAATTCATTCATAGTTATATGTCTATTCACATAAGCTGTTTTACCATAAGTGAGTTTTAGTAGTTTGTGATTTTTTGTGGAACTAGTCCATTTTATCTAACTAGTCAGATTTATGTGCATGGAGTTGTTTGAACTGCTCTTCATTATAGTTATGATATCATTACTGCATCATATACAGTATTATTCTTATTATCTTTCTCACAACCTCATTGCAGATTTTCTAGTGATGCACTCTCTTCCAGTCCTGATATTTTTTGTTTCTTCTCTCTTCTTCCATGTGTCAATATCATTAGAAGTCTATCAGGTTTATTGATCTTTTCAAAGAATCATCTTTATATTTTATTCATTTTCTTTATAGTTTTCAATTTTATTGGTCTCTGCTCTTAAATGTGACATTCCCTTTCTTGACTGGTTTTAATTTTCTAGTTTCCTAAGGCAGAATCTTAGATGATTAATTGAAGTTATCATAAAAGCATGCAATGCTATACATTTTCTCAAAGTACTGCTATAGTTATATTGTACACATTCTGAGATGTATTTTAATTTTTGTACAGTTCAAAATATTTTCTGATTTCACTGAGACTTCCTCTTTGTCCTATGGATTTGTTAAAACGTTCTGCTTAATTTCCAAGGGATTGGAGATTTTCCTCTTATCTTTCTGTTATTGATTTCAAGTCAATTCCGTTCAGATCAAAGAATATATTTTGTATGATTTCAAGTCTTTTCATTTTGTTAACATCTATTCTGTGACAGAGAATAGAGTCTGTTTTGTTGAAGTTCACATGTGCCCTTGAAAAGAATGTAATCTGTTGTTGGGTGAAATGCTCTGAGAATGTCATTTAGATCCAGTTGGTTGATGATGTCGTTCAGTTCTTCTATTTACTCATTCATTTTCTTTCCACTAGTTGTATCTATTACAGAAAGAAGCATGTTGAGGTATCCATCTATAATTGTCAATTTGTCTATTTCTCCTTTAGTTCCATTAGTTTTTGGTTCCTGTGTTTTAGAGCTCTGTTATTAGGTGAAAACGCATTTAGATTGTTGTGTGTTTTTCAAGAATTGTCACTTCATTGAATAAGTTTCTCTTTTAGGTCCCTCTCTATCCTTGGTAAATGTCTTTACCCTGAAATCTTTGTTTGAGAATGATAGCTATTCCAGCTTTTCTTTGATTAGTGTTTTCATGGTGTATTATTTTTCATCCTTTTACTTTCAATTACTTATATTGTTATATTTAAAGTGAGATTCTTGTGGAAAGCATGTATTTAAGTAATTTCTTATACCATTGTGACAATTTTTGTCTTTTAATTGGAGTGTTCACAATATTTTCACTGAATATATTTATTGATATGTTTAAATGGATCTACCATTTTGTTATTTGCTTTCTGTTTGGTCCTTCTGCATTGTATTCTTCTTTGCTCCATTCCCTACCTTCTGCCCCTGCTTGAGTGATCTGAACATTTTAGGATTCCATTTTAATTTATTATTTTGTTTTTGAAAATATTTTTGTGTAATTGTTTTAGTGTATCCTTAAGGGACTGAAAAAAATGTTCTTCCCTTTTCAAAGACTATTTAATCTTACTACAAGATGTCCTCCATTGTTAATGTTATAGTTGTCATATTTTATACCTATTTACATTGAAAACCCCATGAGATTGTATATATATTTTACTTTCAATTGCCACTTAATAATCACATTAAGTTCAACAGAAAAATCTGTTATATTTACCCAGGCATTTACCATTTCTTTATTTTTCCTTTATTCCTGATGCATCATGCTTCCTTCTGGTATCATTTCCTTTCTGTCTTAAGAGCTACCTTTAGCATATTTTGTTTAAGAGCAAGTTTACTAACTATGAATTCTCATTTTTCACTCATCTGAGAATGGTTTGTCTATTTCCCTCTCAATTCCTGAAATAGAATTCTGGATTGATCTTTTGTTTTGGTACTTTAAACATGATAGGTTAGTTTTTCTAGCCTTTGTTGTTTCTGATAAAAAGTGTGTGGTCATTTCAATTGTTGTGCATCCTTTCACTATAGCTGCTTTCATGGACTTTTTTTCTTGTCTTTAGCTTCTGGAATTTGTAGATGTGCTAAATAGGGAAGTTTTCTGTAATGATTTTTTAAAATATTTTTTCTGCACTACACTCTTTGTCCTCTCTTACCAAAACTATGATGGCACTAGTGATCGAAATATTATTGTTGTCTCACCGCTTTTTGAGGCCTTATTAATTTAAGTTTCATCTTTATTTGGGGATTCATACTGGATAATTTCTGTTGAACTATTCATAAATTGGTTGATTCTTTCTTCATCATTTCTATTCTGCTATTGAGTCCATCAAATGAATATTATTTCATTTATTGTAGGTTTCAGTTCTAAAATTTCCATTTTGCTCTGTTTCCATCTTCATTTTCTTTGCTGATAGTTTCTGTTTTTCTATTTTTTCAGGAATGTTGCTCTTTCAAGGAACATTCTGGATCTTTGTCAGATAATTTCAATATATGTATGATCTTGTTGTTTTTCCCTACACAGGTTGATAATTTCATGGTTTTTCATATACTGAGTATCTTTGGATTGTATCTTGGACATTTTGAATATTACCTTATGAGAACTGAAGTCTTATTTAAGCCCTATGGAGAATGTTGAAAGTAATCACATTAAGTTCAGGTTGAAAATGTCCCCAATGTCTGTGTACTGAGGTTCTAATGTCAGCGAAGTTTTCAAAGCCCTTATAGTGGCAATTATGCATTCACAGTAGACAGTCTGGGTTCTGGATGGAGATTTACCCCAATTAGTTCAATTCTCAAAGTCTTTGATGTATTAATTTGAATAAGATTCACAAATGCACAGTTCTGTGCTGAGCCCACAAGTTCATAATTAACCTTATGGGATGGTTAAAAGCTCCTCTCCCTCTACTATTTCCTCAGTACTTTCTGTTCCCCTTCTTGCTTCTCCAACCAGAAACTGCCCATTTGAATGATTTCACTGCATCCAAAGTGGCAAGAGAGAGAGAGAGAGAGAAATAAAGCTCACCACAGATTTAGTTTTACCTCAAATTCTAGTGTCCTTCTCTAAACTGTCTGCAGTTCTATTGTTGCCATTGTCCTAAAATAACTGGATCATTCATTCTCTATAGGTTTTATAGATGTGTTCAGTGGAGAGAAATTTCTAGGTGTGCTAAATAGGGAAGTTTTTTGTCATTATTTTTTACTTCATCTTACTTGGAACTGGAACACCTGATGGGAGTATGAAAAGTTTCCAAGACCAAAATTCCAGACCTTGATACAAAATATTTATATAATGGATGAAACCCCTTCCCATGATATTTAATAATGAGGTGTCTGTTTACTCTTTCTTCTGTTATTAATATTCTGACTGTGAATAAACCTATACTTGCTTTGTTTCTCTGTTAATATTACACCATCATTCTTCATTATCATCTCATTTTTTCACCCAAGATGTTATGAGCCCAAAATGAGGCTGGAAGAGGGCTTGTGTAGTAGGTTTATGATCAAAAACTTGTACCTGCTTTGTGCACTAGTTGAAGTATTATTAGCTAAGCCTGTAGGCACCAATACAACAGACACAGAGTTGAAAATCAACTTTTTATCTTCCATAGGTGCTTGTCTTCTTAGTGATGCAGTATTGGACATAATTTATGTTAGGATTTAACTGAATTTGCTATGGAGTTAACACTTTCCTGAGATTTTTTTCAGTCTACCGATTTTTTAGTAAATGCTGTCTATTTCAGCAGTAGAAAAATAAGTTGCAGTTAACATTACAGACCACCTTGAATGTCAGAATCAGGGCATTGTGACTAGCTTTGGACAGACTTTGAGGTTATCATGCAAATCAACTTAACATTTAAATAAAAGAGTAATTCATATACTGGAAGAATTTAATGAATGGCTAGGCAACTTTATGTCAGGAGAGTGTCAAGGTATCAATCTAAATTTCGTTTATATTTTGAAATGAATATTAAAAACTTCAGTCTTATACCTACTTTCAAATATCAATTAACTTAAAAATTTTTGTTCACGAATGCTTTATTTTTTCACGTGTTTCTAATAGTGAGTAAGAGATGAGTGACACAAAGAAAAATATTAACTTAAACTTGGCTTGCTTATTATAGGCAAAGCACACCTTACTTATACAAATGCACTGATTTTCATGGCAACATTTGAAAGCAGATATGATTACTCCACATTACAAATGGGAAAAATGGATATTAAATAGCTTGCCTAGCAAATATGAACCAAATGGGAATATATTTTTAGATTTTTGATATAAAGTGTGGCTTACATACTCCCAAAGCTAAACAGTCTAAGAAAGATATGGAAAATAAAATAAAAGCAGCTCACTAACCAATTGATACCAAACATCCATAAGATAATTCATGTGTTTACAAAGATGAAGTTCTTTTATATTTGGGTGAAACACACACACCCACACAAACACACACACATGTGTACTAGTCTCTAATTTTATGCATGTGAAAAATATTGGTTGAAATGGGAAAATTGACAAAATTCTAGAGAAATGTGTTATCATTTGTGTAGAAGTTCAAAAATGAATTCAAAATTAAAATAAAGGATAATCATATCCCCAGAGGCAAAAACTGACACTTATTTATAAGTTCTTTTGCAGATAAATACCCTATGCTTACAATGTGGAATTATATAAAATGTCTGGAAACTTTAACCAAATTCCCTTATTGATAAAGATATTCTGTTCTTTCTTTTCAAAATATGCACCTGGGTGACAATTTTGGAGATATATTCTCAAAATTCTTAGAGGAATAAAATAAAGAATTTAGGCTATGTAGGTATAGAGACCATTATATTCTTCAATTTTAAAAGACTAAAAGGAAAGGTTTCTGACCAAATGTCAATATTACATGCAAGTGTTCTTTGATTTCCACATTTATAATAAAATTCTCTGATTTATGAAAAAATTCTGTGGCATCCATTTACAGACAGCTTCCTGTATGGACAAAGAATAATCCACCTTTGCACTGTCATTTCTTAAAAGTGATCTACATGGAGGGTATGAGAGTAATTCAGTGTTAGAATTCTCGCCTGCCATGCAGGAGACCCAGGTTCAATTCCAGGCCCATGCACCATCCAAAACAAACAAAACAGAAAAAAAGTTCAAGAAATGGCACTGCAATAATGGGATAGTCACATGGAAAAAGAATGAAATGTGACCCATACAACATACCAAAAAAATAAGGGGGGATCTGCATGCCCTTTCCAAAATGAAAAAGTTAGAATGGGCATAGCCCAAATACCCCTAAAAAGTGGGAGAAAGATCAAAGGTCAGGTAACAAATCAGTATGTATGCTGAATCATTATGTTGGTATTTCTTTTACTCTCCAGTGTCCTGGAACGACTAGTAGTAAAACCCTAAATATGGAATTGTAACTCATACTAAACTCTGAAATCTGTTCTACAACTAATTGCTGCAATTTGCTTTGAAATTTATTGCTTTTTGTATATATGGTATTTGTCACAAAAAGAAAAAAAAATTCTATTATGATGATAAATCCACAAATGTACGATGATATTGTAAACCACTGATTGTACACTTTGGATGATTACAGGGTTTGTGAATATATATCAATTTGAAAATAGTAGGTAAATAAATAAAAAGAAATTCCAGCATCCAGCCTCCCACCCTCACCCCCCAAAAAAGTGTGATCTGCATCTATTTAATTACTTTTCTTTGTTAAACAATAGCTAGAACTCTGGCTTTTGTAACATGCTTCGATATGCATTTCTTTTAGTCCAGGAGAGGAAAAGGAAAGATAACTTTTGTATTTTTGTGCTCATTTACTTATGAGTAAATTGAAACTGGAAGAAGTTTTGTAAATTTATTATTATACCCAGACCTATTTTACTTATACAGTGGTTTTTATTAGGTAATTAGGATTTATTAGGTAAATCACAATATTATTTCAAGCTGAAAATGATATGTATGTATATTTTATAAGCCACCATCACATGGCCCAAAAAAGCTTTTTTTTGATCACCCATTTTATATTAGCTTCTCTCTATTACTTACTTTTTTTTAATCACCAACCTATTTTACCGATTTGTGTGGGATTTGTGAGAACCATCAAAATTGCAAACTGCATTCCCCCAATCCTAAATCACTTGAGAGATAACATAATAGAGTATTCAGACAAAGCATATTTTATAACAAAAATAATATTGACGAATATGCATTAGGTGTGCATCATGGAATTTCTAACACTGAACACTAGAAATCAGAGTTACCAAAACAACAAATTTCTTCTGGGTCCTGCCTCCCTGGATATCTACTCAGAGGACATGCTGTTTTACTGGAGTCTGGATTCCCAGAAAGAAAAGTGGAAGGAACTGTGTTACAATTCACTCCATCTCCTTAGAGAAGACTAATGGGTAGGCAGGGTCCAGAAAGATTAATACCTTTGAACCAGAACCCAAAGGAGAAGGAAAGATTTGTTCTACCCTTGACATGTTATTAACATTTTAAATTTCTGACTCCTTTCCATCCTCCCACCACTTCCCCAACTGCAGCCCTGTGATTCGAGAGCATGGGCTTTATCTTCTGCAGTGCCATATCGCCAGAACCTAGAATAAGACCTGGCCAACTATTGGTGTCAATTCATGTTTATTGAGTGAATTCATTGATACAATTTTGTTTTACATTTGTTTTACATTTACCTGAATCTTTTAAAATAATTATTTATTTTTTATAGAAGTTGTGGGTTTATTGAACAATCATGCATAAAATACAGGATTCCCATGTATCACCCCACCACCAACACCTTGCACTGGTGTTGGATATTTGTTAGAACTGATGATAGCACATTTCTATAATTGTATTATTAATTAAAGTCTATAGTTTAACTTAGAGTTCATTGTGTAGTATAGTTCCATGGATTTTTTTTTCTTAATTTTTATTCTCTTACTCTAGATACAACCTAATATTCCCTTTAAATCATATTCAGATCTATATCTCACAGACTGCCCTATGGATTTTGGACTCTGTGTTCCCACGGTTACATGAGTCCCACAGTTATGTGAGACACCTTTATAAATTTTATATTTATGGATATTCCCTATTGATTCTCTTTCTCTAGAGAATCTTAACTAATGCAATTGGTTATATTATTTTTATTAGTATTTCTAACAGTGGCTTTTTTTTTTTTACTTTTAATTACCTTTGAATCAATTCTAACTTCTATGGATAAGAAAGTTGTGGCATTTCATACAATGGGATATTCCTCAAGGATAAAAGAGGAGTGACCTATTGATAAGCACGATGATATGGAAGAATCTGAAATGCATTGTACTGAGTGAAGAATCAAGCCTTAAGAAGGAACATGCTTGCATAATTCCACTGACATACCATTAAGGAAAAGGCAAAGCTATAGAGTTATAGAACAGACCAGGGATTGCTAGGGGAGAGACTGACTATAGAGTTGCAGCATAATGAATTTCTTTGAGGTGATAGAGTTATTCTGTATCATAATTGTGGTGGTGGCTAAAAGAATTTATGCATCTTAAAATTCATATCAACAAATATGAATTATATATATATAAACATTTTAAAAGCTAAAAACTAACTACCCTTACATATTTATTTTGAACACTGTACACTAGGTAAATAACATGCAAAAATTGGAATACTTTTTCTAGCATGCACTTTCTTAGTTTTGTCAATTATTTGATATTTACAATTCAAATTCCATTGTCTCATCAAATAGCCATGAAGTTGCTAAGTAAATGGATATCAGGTTTTCCACCAGCCCTTTTGCTATTTTAAAAATTTATCTCTTGGCTAACGTTCATCCAATTCTGTCTTCTCAAACATGGATATATTTATTGTTTTCAGAATCTTGATCGTTTAGAAAGACTTTTTTGTTATATTTATGCTTGAATGAGAACTTTGTCAGGAATTATATTTTCCTTGGGTCATATTCTTCCACACACTTCTCTGAATTTTTGTTTATATCTTTTTAAAAAATGTTTTTCATCTTTGGTTGCCATTATTCCTGAATATCCACTACTTTTTCAGGATATAATTCAGTATGGATTTTTTGTATTAATGTTTCCCAACACAAAATATGATGTTTTACAATGTAAATTGAAGTACTTATAATTTCAATAATATTATCTTCTATTAATTATATTTTATTCTTCAATGTTTTTATTGTGAAGTATAACATGTATACCAAAAAGTAATACATTTCCAAGTACATTTTAAGAAATAGCTGTAGAACAGATTTCAAAATTTGGTATGGGTTACAGTTTTACAATTTCAGGTTTTTCCTTCTAGCTGCTCTAAGACATTGGAGATTAAAACAAATATCAATATGATGATTCAGCAGTCATGCTCATTTGTTAAGTCCTATCTTCTCTAACTCTTTCTTGTTCTTTAGTCCTTCTCCCAATCTTAACGGATATTTGCACTATGCCCATTCTAACTTTTTCATGTTGAAAAGGGAGGTTGCCAATACAGGATAGGGGGATAAAACTAGTTGCTATTCCTGGAGAGGCTGGTCCCTCTGGGTTTCAGGACTTACCTGGCCTAGGTACCATAGGAAAGTAAACTTAGTGCCTGAAACTTTTTTAGAATCTCAGATAGAGTCCTAGGTGTTCTTTAGGGTTAAAAAGAATGATGTTGCTTGGGGTTTGGTAAACTATGGCAATTAGCAACAACTAGCTGAAGTTTGTATAAGAGCAGCCTTTAGAATAGCCTCTTGACTCTATGTGAACTCTCTTAGCCACTGATTCCTTATTTTGTTACATTTCTTTTCCCACTTTTGGTCAGGAAGGCATTGCCAATCCCATGGTGACAGGGTCAGGCTAATCCCTGGGAGTAGTGTCCCATATTGCTAGGGAGGCTTTTACCCCAGATGTCATGCACTACTTAGCTGGGAGGATAATGAATTTCCTTGCAGAGCTGGGCTTAGAGAGAGAGAGAGGCTACATCTGAGCAACAGAAGAAATTTTCTAGAAGTAACTCTTAGGCATAATTGCAAGTAGGTAGGCTTAACTTCTCCACTATGAAGTAAGTTTCATATAAGCAAGCCTCAAGTTCAAGGGCTTGACCTATTAACTTGGGGGTCCCTAATGTTTGCAAGAGTATCAGGGGTTTCCCAGGTTTGAAAGTTTAACAGTTCCATATTTTTTCTCTCATCCTTTGCAGATACTTTTTAATTATCTGTCCAAATATTCTGGGATTTATCTGGTTATTATATTAAGTTATACAGAATTACAAGCCTGCATTCCCATTCTGAGCTCCATGTGTTTGGCTTGTTTCAATGAACTATCCAGGCAGGTTGAGTTAGATTATGTGCTACAAAAAACTTAGGTTTTGGGCAATATAGACCTCTCTTCCTTTGGTCTCAAACAGTAGGTAAAGTTCTAAAATAAAGACAATATCTTTCTTTGTCCTGTATTCTGATTTACCTTAGTCTCAACCAGATCAGCTTTGTTTTTATCTCTAATTGAAGCCTGATCTTTTTTCTGATTTCTTTAACCATTGTTGTATGTACCAGTGCTGACTTTTAGAGTTGTAGTACTCCAACCTGGAGTCTTAGATAACACACGAGTATTTTCCAGGGAAATACAAGAGTATGACATATAGTACTGCATTTCAGAACCTAAAAATAGCACTTACAGCTCTGCATCATTATATCAGCTACAATCTAGGCCCCAATTTTCTTATAACTATTTTTCTAAAAGCGATTGTATGATATTTGTTCTTTAGTTTATGGCTTATTTTGCGCAACACAATATCTCCAAATTTCATTTACTTCATTATATGCCTCATGATTTCATATTTCATTTTTGAAAGGGAAATATCTTCAAATTTTATTTTGATTATAGGAAATGCCTGCTCTTTGTAAAAATTAAAATAATGCGAGTATATTGGAATATTTAAAATTTCTGGAATATGTAAAGATTTCTTGGAAATCAATATTAAAACAACCAATAACAATGAAAAATAGATGACATGTATGAACAGGCATTTTTCAGAACAGGAAACATGAATGCTCGCAAATACTATATATAGAATGCACCATTAATATACATGGAAAAGCAAATTAAAACTATAATGAAATTGGATTTTATATTTATTATTTGTTAGTTGTAAGTATTGCAAATAATTCCTCTCATTGCATAGTTTGATTCTTAAATTCTTATGTGGCATTTTTGTATGAACAGAATATTGATGAGTAGTGGTATAAATGTAGTCAATTGTTTCAATCTTTACCTTTATGGTTTGTACATTTTACATCTTTTATGTTGAATCCCTTCCTATCCTGAAGTCATCCAGGCATCTCTTTTATTCTCCTCTAAAAGTGTTTTTAGATTGGTAAAAAATAAGAATTCTGACATTTAATATTGGTAAGAATGTGGAAAAAACCACATGCTCACACACTACTGATAAGAATATAAACTGGACAGACATTTTTGAAACAATTTTTTAAAATATACAATTTAGAAAATATTTCTAGCATTATCAAGTAAAGGATATATGTACATACCTCATGTTTTCATGTATACAATATGTATACAGTGGTGATGTTTGGTCATCTGGTCAGGCAAGCATCAGCCTGTCTGTTGCTAAGGGGACATTTCATGGACTTAAGTCATGATTACATTATCTGCATCCAGAGCTGATTGCATTTGTAGTCAGCTAAGGGGAGTGTCTTCTGAAATGAGTGATGCTTAATCTAATCACTGGAAGACTTTTAAGGAGGATTCAAAAGAAATGGTCATTCTTCTTGCTTCAGTTGGTGAACTTCTCCTGTCTAAAATGCTGGGAAAATACCAGATATTTTATGAAAACTATGTTATATGTAATATCTTACAGGAGTGAAAGGGAATAAATATACATTTATATATGTGATTTTCAGTAGCAGACACAGTAAAGGTAATAAAGGGAAAACTTATGTGAAACAGTTGTGTCAAGAGATAGCACATTTAATATGTCTTTAAAATGATGAAATATTTTATATTCCCACCAGCAATGTATGAGGGTTTCAACTTCTCCATATCCCCATCAATGCTCATAATTTTCCTTTATTTCTTTTTGGGTAAGGCCTTCTTAGTGAGTGTATTAGGGTTTCTAGAGAAATAGAATCAGCAGGAGATATTCATAGATATAAAATATATAAAAGTATCTCACGTAACCGTGGGAATGTAAGGGTCCAAGTTCTGTAGGGCAGACCACAAGCTGGTAATTCTGATGAAGTTCCTCAATGAATTCTCAGGAGAGGCTGGCTGGAAAATCATGGGAATGAATGAGTCCAAATACGTAGGGCAGGAAAGTTCTGGACAAACTCCACAGGAGAAGTTCACCAACTGAAGCAAGAAGAATGACCGTTTCTTTTGAATCCTCCTTAAAAGTCTTCCAGTGATTAGATTAAGCATCACTCATTTCAGAAGACACTCCCCTTAGCTGACTACAAATGCAATCAGCTCTGGATGCAGATAATGTAATCATGATTTAAGTCCATGAAATGTCCCCTTAGCAACAGACAGGCTGATGCTTGCCTGACCAGATGACCAAACATCACCACTTGGCCAAGTTGACACATGAACCTGACCATGGCAGTGGGGATGGAGTAGTATCTCATTGTGGTTTTGATTTTGCTTTCAGATTCTTCTGATATATAAGTAGTACTGTGATTGCTGGATCTTATGGCAATTCTATGCTTAGCTTCCTAAGGAGCTGCCAAACTGTCATACACAGCAGCTGCACCATTTTAAAGTCCTATAAGCAGTGAATGAGTGTTCCAATTTCTGCACCTTCTTTCCAACAACTGTAGATTTCTGATTTTTTTTTTGTTTATGTAGCCATTCTAATGGGCATAAAATGACATCTCATTGTGGTTTTGATTTGCATTTCTCTAATAGCTAGTGATGTTATCTTGTCACCCATTTTTAAAAATGCAATTGTATTAATAAATATTAATATATATTCACACAGTACAAACCATCTGAAGTATGCAATCACTGGCTCACAGTACATAACATAGTTGTGCATGCATCCCCATGATCAAATTTAGAACATTTTCATTACTCCAGAAAATAAATAAAAAGAAAGAAAAAAGGAAACCAAAATCCTCCCATGCCCCTTATCCTCCCCTACTATTGGCTCACGGTATTGGTACAGTATATTTTTTACCATTAATGAAAGAGTTTTAAAATAATACTTTTAATTGTAGTTCATAACTTGCAATAGGTACATTTTCCTATATACTCCTTTATTATTAACACCTTGTAATAGTGCTGTATATTTGCTCTAGTTTATTAAAGAAGTTTTTTATATTTGTACAGTTAATCATGGACATTGTCTATCACAAGATTCACTGTGTTATACATTCCCAAGTTTTAACCTCCAACTTTCCTTCTGGTGAAATACATGACACTAAACTTCCCCTTTCCACCACATTCACATATCATTCAGTGCTGCTATAGATTATTCTAAAAATATCATGCTACTGTTACTTCTGTCCATTTCCAAACTTTATGTTCAACCTAGTTAAAATTCTGCACATATTAAGCAACATATTAAACAATGTCCATTGTTTAGCCTCATTCTATATCCTGGTAGCCTATATTCTATGTTTTATGTCTGTAAGTTTACATATTATAATTAGTTCATATCAGTGAGATCATACAATATTTGTCCTTTTGTGTGTGATTTATTTCACTTCACATAATGTTCTCAAGTTTCATCTATGTTGTAGCATGCTTCAGGACTTCATTCTTTCTTATTGCTGAATAATATTCTATTGAATGTATATACCACATTTTATTTATCCATTCATCTGTTGATGGATATTTGGGTTGTTTCCATCTTTTGGAAATTGTTAATAATGGAGCTATGAACATCAGTATGCATGTGTCTGTTGATGTCCCTGCTTTTAGATCTTCTGAGTATATCCAAAGTAGTGGATTTATCCATTGTAAGCAAGTCTATATTTAGCTTCAAAAGAATTGCCAAACCTTCCTCCATGGGAGCTGTACCATTTTATATTCCCACCATTAGTGAATAGGTGTTCCAATTTTTCCACTTCCTCTTCAATGCTTTTAGTTTACTGTTTGTTTAATAGCACCGATTCTAGTAGGTATGAGATGATATCTCATTGTGGTTTTGATTTCCTTAATAGCAAGTGAAGCTGAGCGTATTTTCATGTGCTTTTTAACCATCTATATTTCCTCTTTGGAAAAACGTTTGTCATTTCTTTTGACAGTTTTTAATTTGGACTGCACTTCTTTTTATTGTTGAGTTGTAGGGTTTCTTTATATATTCTGCATATCAGAATATATAAAGATCAGATATGTGGTTTCCGAATATTTTCCCCCATTGAATTGGTTGAGTTTTCACCCTTTTGAAATAGTCCTTTGAAGCACTGAAGCATTATATTTTTAGGCATTCCAATTTATTCATTTTTTTCTTCCATTTCTTGTGCTTTGAGTGTAAAGTCTAAGAAACTACTGTCTGTCACAATAGATCTTAAAGATACTTCCTTACATTTTCTTCTAGGAGTTTTATGGTATGGTTCTTATATTGAAGTCTTTGATACCTTTTGAATTAAGTTTTTAATAGGGTGTGAGACAGGGATTTTCTTTCATTCTTTTGGTTATGGATATCCAGTTCTCCCAACACCATCTACTTAAAAGACTATTCTGACCCAGTTGAGCGGACATGGAAACCTTGAAAAAAATCAGTTGGCCATAGATCTGAGGGTCTCTTTCTGAACTCTCTGTTCAATTCCATCAATTAATATGTCCATCTTTATGCCAGTACCATGCTGTTTTGACCACTGTGGCTTTATAATATGCTTTAAATCCAGGAAGCATGATACCTCCCATTTCATTCTTTTTTTTTCAAGATGTTTTGGTCTATTTGAGGCCCTTTACCCTTTCAAATAAAATTGATAATAGCCCTCCCAGTTCTGTGAAGTAGTCTGTTGGAGTTTTGATTGGTATTGCCTTGCATCTGTAGATCAACTTGGGTAGAATTGACATCTTAATGGTATTTAGCCTTTTAATCCATGAACACAGAATGTCTTTCCACTTATTGAGGTCTTATTTGATTTCTTTTAAGTGTCTTGTAGTTTTCTGTGTACAAGTCCTTTACATCATTGGTTAGGTTTATCCCTAGATATTTGATTCATTTAGGTGCTTTTATGAGTGATTTTTTTTTCTTGATTACCTCCTCAGATAGCTCATTACTTGTGTTTAGCAACACCATTGATTTTTTTTTTTTTAACATGGGTAAGCACCAGGAATTGAACCCAGGTCTCCAACATGGCAGTCAAGAACTCTGTCTGCTGAGCCACCGTGACCCACCCAACACCATTGATTTTTCAGTTTGACTTTGTATCTTGTCACTTTGCCGAACTTGCCCAGCCAGCCTCTTCAAATAGTGACAGTTTTCCTTCTTCCTTTCCAATTTGGAGCCTTTTATTTCTTTTTCTTCTCTAATTGCTCTAGCTAAAACTTCTAGCACAATGTTGAATAACAGTGGTGACATGGGCATACTTATCTGGTTTCTGATCTTAGAGAGAGAGATTTCAGTCTCTCATCATTGAATATTAGGTTAACTGTGGGTTATTCATTGTTGGCCTTTATCATGTTGAAGAAGTTTCTTTTGATTCCTTCCTGTTGAAGTGGTTTTATCGTGACAGGATGCTGAATTTTATCAAATGACTTTTCTACATCAATCAAGATGATCATGTGTTTTTTTTTTCCCCTTTTAATTTGTGAATGTGGTGTATTACATTAATTGATATTCTTTGTTGAACTACCCTTGCATACCTGAAATAAAACCCGCTTGGTCATGGTGCATAATTCTTCTAATATCTTATTGGATGTCATTACCGAGCATTTTTTTTAGGATCTCCACACCCATATTCATTATAGAGATTGGCCTGAAATTTTCTTTTTTATAGTATTTTTAGCTGGCTTTAGTTTTAGGGTGATGTTTGCTTCATAGAAAGAATTAGATAGCTGTATTAGCTAGGGTTCTCTAGGGGAAAAAAATCAGCAGGAGATATCTGTATATTTAAATTTTAAAAAATATCTCACATAACCATGAGGATGTAGAGTCCAAGGTCTGTAGGGCAGGCCACAAGCTGGCAGCTCTGATGAAGGTCCTCAGTGAACTCTCAGGAGAGGCTGGCTGGGCAACCATGGGGATGTAAGAGTCCAAGATCTGTAGGGCAGGCCACAAGCTGGCAGCTCTATTGAAGGTCCTCAAGAAATTCTCAGGAGGGCCACGGTGGCTCAGCAGGCAAGAATGCTTGCCTGCCATGCCAGAGGACCTGGTTTAGATTCCTGGTGCCTGCCCATGTGAAAAATAAGTAAATAAATAAACTCTCAGGAGAAGTTAGCTGGCTGAAGCAGAAAACATGATTGTCTCTTTTGAATCCTCCTTAAAAGCCTTAACAACAATCGGCTGTGGATTACACCAATGTGGTCATGATTTAAGTCCATGAAATGTCCTCATAGCAACTGACAGGCCAGTGTTTGCCCAATCAGGCAACCAGACACCACCACCTGGCTAAGTTGACACATGAACCTGACCATGACAGTCCACCCCTTGTCATCTTGATAGCTATACACGTCGCTTTAAACCATACTTAATCTTTAAATAGAGAGCATTAACAGACACATTTTTCTTCACCTACCAATACTCAACTGTCCCATGTACAACTGGAAACACATTAAATCTCTCCAGAATAGGGTGCAAGTCCTTAGATAATATTCACTCTTACAACCTAAATACTATAATATGAGCAAAACAGCTTATGTCATATGACAAAGAGGATAAAATAAAGAGGAAAACAAAGATATTTGATTTATGTATAAATACATAGGTATTAATTATAAAGCATGGAAGAAATATTCATGCCATTACAGTACTTACTTCTGTAACTGATAGCATGGTCATAGTTAATATTTACCCCTCCTTCTTCCACTACCCATCCCATGTTCCCTTCATTCTCAACAAGCACTTCAGCTAGCTGTAGTTCTTTGCCTGTTGGGACGACTCAAACCTTCATTCCTGAAGTTTCAGACTCATTGGTAGTCCTGCTTGGATTGGGTTGTTGCAATTTTCCATCGATTTTAATCACAGGGCATGGCATGGTACTACCAAGAGACACCCTAGGGAATCTCCTATATTTCAGGAAAACTCTTCTTTACCTCCACTGTGTAGTTGCAGTCCTATTTCCCCATGATAGTCAAGGTCAATCACCCCAGCCAGTAAAGTAATCCCCTTCTTGGCTTGTTGATCCAGAGGCATGAGTAGCCCAAAGTGACAGGTAGCACTCTTAGATTCCAGTTCAATGGAATCATTGTTCTTTCTCCTGGTGGAAGCACTCCCCCTTCTGGAACTAAAACAGGTAGATCAACAGAGCTCAAGGTCACAAGGATAGGAAGCAAAATTTTTCCTAGTGAATCACAAGGGGTAATATTGAGTGGTGCCACTCCCATTTCCACACCTTAGTTCCTGGACCTATGGATCCTGGCTATGGGAGAAACAGACATACAATGGATGCTGATTCAGAGCATACACAGCGTCCTGGAAAACAGCTCTGCAAGGAATTGCCACTTAGTTGGCACCATAATTGAGTTTTCAAAAGGCCATTCCACTGTTCTATCAATCCAGCTGTCTCTGGATGATGGGGAATATGGTAAGACTGGAGAATTCCATAAGCATGTGCCCTTTCCTGCACTTCATTTGCTGTGAAGTGGGTTCCTTGATCAGAAGCAATGCTGTGTGGAATACCATGATGGTGGCTAAGGTATCCTGAAAATCCCTGGATGGTAGTTTTGGCAGAAACATTGTGTACAGGGAAAGCAAACCCATATCCAGTGTATGTGTCTATTCCAGTTAGAACAAATCACTGCCCTTTCCATGATGTAAATGTTCCAATGTAATCAACCTGCCACCATGTAACCAGATGATCACCTTGGGGAATGGTGCCATATTGGGGGCTGAGTATGGGTCTTTCCTGCTGGCAGTTTGGGCACTCAGCAGTGGCTGTAGCCAGGTCAGCCTTGGTGAGTGGAAGTCCATGTCGCTAAGCCCATGCATAACCTCCATCCCTACCACCATGACCATTTTGTTCCTGAGCCCATTGAGCAATGACAGGAGTTGCTGGGGAAAGAAGCTGACTGCTATCCACTTTGATTATTAAAACTTTCCTCTGCTGAAGTCACTCTCTGGTGTGCATTCACACGGGACACAAATATCTTCATGTTTTTAGTCCATTCAGGAAGGTCTATCCTTATACCTCTTCTACAGCACAGACCTCTTTGTCACCAATTTTCCAATAATGTCCTTTCCAAGTCACTGACCATCCAGCCAAAACATTAGCAACAGCCCGTAAGTCAGTATACAAGTGCACCTCTGGCCAGTTCTCCTTCCAAGCAAAATGAACAACCAAGTACACTGCTCAAAGTTCTGCCCACTGGGAGGAGTTTCCCTCACCGTTGTCCTCCAGGTACATCCTCGAAAGGGGTTGTAGTGCTGCAGCTGTCCACTTTCAAGTGATACCTGCATATCATGCAGAACCATCTGTAAACTAGGCCCAAGTTTTCTCTTCCTCAGTCAATTCACTGTAAGGAACTCCCACAAGAGGCCATAGCTCTTTTTCTGGTCATTCAGTAAACGTATTGCAGTAGCACATCCAAATGAGGAATATGCTGTCACCAAAATCCAGGAGTGTCTCTTTTTTATTTATAAGAGGGATCAGAGGCAGCAACTTATTCTCCACCTCAGAAGGGATATTTCAACATACCCAATACCACAGGACACCTTGAAATTTCACTGAGTTGGAAGACCTGTAAGTTTTTGTTGGATTTATCTCCCATTTTCTGACATGCAAATACCTTACCAATAAGTCTAGAGCTGTTGCTACTTCTTGCTCACTAGGTCCAATCAATATGATATCAATATAATGGACCAGTGTGTTGTCTTGTGTGGGAGAGAAATGATCAGCATCCCTGTGGACAAGATTATTGTATAGACTGGAGAGTTGATATACCTCTGAGGTAGAGTAGTGAAAGTGCATTGCAGACCTTACCAGCTGAAAGCAAACTGTTTCTGGTGGTCTTTGCTGACAGCTATTGAGAAAAAAGCATTTTCCAGATCAATAGCTGCATACCAGGTACCAGGAGATGCATCAATTTGCTCAAGCTATGATACCACATCTGGAAAGGCAGCTACAATTGGAGTCACCACCTGGTTGAGATTACAATAACCCAAGACCCAACTATTTTCTGCACAGGCCAAATAGGACAGTTGAACGGGGATTTGGTGGGAATCACCACCTCTGCATCCTTCAAGTCCTTAAGACTGGTACTAATCTCTGCAATCCCTCCAGAAATCCAGTATGGCTTCTGGTTTACTATTTTGCTAGGCAAGAGCAGTTCCAGTGGCTTCCACTTAACCTTTCTTACCATAATAGCCCTCACTCCACAAGTCAGACAGCCAATGTGGGAATTCTGCCAGTTGCTCAGTATGTTTATTCCAATTATGCATTCTGGAACTGGGGAAATAACTGGATCCTCCCCCTAGGAGACCTGGTTTCCACTCATTTAAGGGACTCTGCATCTATAAACTGTCTCAAGTCCAGATATTGATTAAGGGGCCGTGACTCTGTTTTTGTAACTCAAGTTAGACTCCTGTTCACTTGACCTAGAACTCTTTTGCTCATTCAGCTCAAACAAGAATTTAATAGACTGCCCATTATTGTATTTCTAGGTACCCCAATGCCACAAGGCTCTGTGAGTCAGATTATTTTGATTAATGCTTTGAGTCTGCTGTCCACTATGATAGCCATGTCCACCTTGTCTTTGGCAACTAGTGCTGCCACCTCGCTTCTGCCAACTTGGGATCTGACCATTCCCATTGTGTTTAAGGATTCCAGATTGATGATAGCAGTTCCCACAGTAATATCTGACTTACAGAGAAGGGTGACTACAGAGCTTTTCAGGGACCATGCACTAGTCTCACAATTTTTTCTCACAGTTCTGGTAAAAGGTGCATCCTCTGGTCATTCCTGGGTATATAAGCAGACTTTCTATGATAAATCCACTCTAACATTCCAATCTCTCTAAACCATTGGATCCCCTCATCTACATTATACCAGGGCAGTTCTGGTATTTCAACCTTAGGTAATGTTGGCCACCTTTTGATCCATGTTTCAGCCAACCATCCAAACTGATAATGCCTTTTCTAATCCCTCAAACTATAACATTGAATGCAGAATCTCTGTTTAGTGGGTCCATATCTACATTCAGCCTGAGATAGCTTTATATTCCTTCCACCATTATCCCACACCCTTAAAATCCATTGCCACACATATTCCCCTGATTTCTGTCTATATAAATTGGAAAACTCACACAGTTCTTTTGGAGTATAGTGTACCTCTTCATGGGTGACATTTTGTACCTCACCTTTTGGGACCTTTTGGACTTTAGCTTCGTTATATGTCTGGAAGAAATAAGGGGTAGTGGGGGTGGGTCATGAAAAGGATCAGAAGTATCTTCCAAGCCAATTGCTTCAGGGCATTCTTTTGCAGTTTCTTCTGGTGAAACAGGATTAATCACTCCAAAGTTAATCCGTTCAGGTGGAGATTGGGTGGCCAACCCTCAGGGCAGACTTGCTGGCTGAAGAAGGAAGAGTAATTGTCTCTTATGAGTCCTCCTTAAAAGCCTTCTGGTGATTAGATTAAGCATCACTCATTGCAGAAGATGCTCCCCTTAGCTGATTGCAAATGCTGTGGATGCCACCAACATGGTCATGATTTAACTTCAGGAAATGTTCTCATAGAAACAGACAGGCCAGAGCTTGCCAAACCAAACAACCAGGCACCATCACCTGGCAAAGATGATACATGAACCTGACCATAATAGTAGCATTCCCTTTTCAGTTTTTTGGAAGAGTTAGAAAAGGAATGGTAGTAATTTTTCTTGGAGTGCTTAGTAAAATTCGCCTGTGAAGCCATCTGGCCCCAGGACTTTCTTTGTCGGTAGGTTTTTGATGATTGATTTAATCTCTTTACTTGTCATTGGTCTGTTGAGGTCTTCTATTTCTTCTCATGTCTATGTAGGTTTTTCATGTGTTTCTACAAAATTGTCCATTTCATCTAAGTTGTCTAGTTTGTTGGCTTAAAGTTGCCCATAATAACCACTTACAGTCTTTATTTTTTGGAAACTGTTATAATGCTCCCCGCTCGTTTCAGGATGTTTACAGCCTCTCTCATTCTTTTTTGTCAGTCTAGCTAAGGGCTGGATGATTTTATTGATCTTTTCAAAGAACCAACTTTTGATTTTTCAGTTTCATTCATTTGCAGTTTCTCTCATTTTGTCTTTGTCAGTCTAGCTAAGGGTTTGATGATCTTTTCAAAGAGCCAAACTTTTGGTTTTATTGATTTTTTATTGGTTTTATTATGAATTTTGTTAATTTATGTTCTAGCTTTGTAATTTATTTCCTTCTGCTTGTTTAGGGATTAGTTTGCTGTTCTTTCTCCAGTTATTAGGTTAGATTGTTGATTTTAGTTTTTACTTCTTTTTTAATGTAGGTGTTAAGGGTTAAAAACTTCTTCCCTTTACTGTCTTCATTGCACCCATAAGTTTTGATATGTTGTGTTCTTGTTTTCCTTTGTCTCTACATTTTTAATGATTCCTCTTGCAATTTCTTCTTTGACCCATTGATTGTTTAAGAGCATGTAGTTAAAACTCCATATATTTGTGCATATTCCTGTTCTCCACTTGTTGATTTTCAGTTTCATTCCACTAGGGTCAGAGAAAGTGCTTTGCATAATTTCAGCCTTTTTAAATTTATTAAGACCTGCTTTGTGCCCTAGCATATGATCTATACTAAAGAATATTCCATAATCACTTGAGAAGAATGCATTACCTGGTGTTTTGGGATGCAGTGTTTGTATATGTCTGTTATGATTTAATTCATTTATCATATTATTAAGGTTCTCTGATTATCTATTGAACCATAAAGAATCCCTGTTTAGTTTTTCTATCTATTGGAGTGAGTGGTATGGTGAAATCTCCCACTATTATGGTAGAGTTGTCTATTACTTCCTCAGTTTTGCCAATGTTTGTCTCATGTACTTTGGGGCACACTGATTAGGAACACAGAAATTTGTGATTGTTATTTCTTCTTTGTGAATTGCCCCTTTTATTAATATATATGGTGGCTTTCTTTATCTCTTATAACATTTTTTCATTTAAAGTCTATTTTGCCTGATATTAGTATAGCTATCCCAGCTTTTTTTTTTTTTTTTTTTTTTTTCCTTTGCTTACTGCTTGAATGGAATCTCTTTTTCCATCCTTTCACTTTCAACCTATTTGTATCTTTGGGTCTAAGATGAATCTTTTCTAAACAGCATATAGATGGATCATAATTTTTAAATTCTATTCTGCCATTCTGTGTCTTTTGGTTGAGTGTAATCCATTAACATTAAAAGTTATTACTGTCAAGGCAGTTCTTGATTCAACCATCTTACCCTTTGGTTTTTTTTTTTTTTTTTTGGTCACATCTTTTTTCTCACTCTCTCTCTTTATCTTTCTCCAAAGGTCTTTTTTTTTTCTTTTCCAGCTGGCAGAACTCCCTTAGGAGTTCTCACAGGACCAGTCTTTTATTAATGAACTCTCTCAACTTCTGTTTACCTGTGAATATTTTAAACTCTTCCTCAGTTTTGGAAGGACAGCTTTGCTAGACAGAGAATTTTTTGCTGACAAATTTTCTCTTTCAGTATTTTAAATATATTGTACCACTGCCTTTTCACCTCCATAGTATCAATGGGAAATCAGCACTTAGTTTTTTTGGCTTCCCTTGTATGTGGTGAATTGATTTTCCCTTACTTCTTTGAGAATTTTTCTTCTGCTTTTCAGCATTTGACAGTCTGATTTCTAGCTGTCTTGGAGTGGGTCTATTTGGATTTATTCTGTTTAGAGTATTTTGGGCTTCCTGGATTTGCATAACTATGTCTTTTAAAGGGGTTGGTGAATCTTCAGCCACTATGTCCTCATATATTCTTCCCGGACTTTTTCCCTTCTTTCCCCCTTCTGTTGACACCCATGGTGCATATTTTAGTGCACTTTGTGTTGTCAGCCATTGTCCTGAGACCTCCATGAATTCTTCAATTTCTTTCTACATTTGTCCTTTTGTCTGTTCAAATTTGATTGATCTGTCTTCCAGCTCACTGATTGTTTCTTCTGCCTCTTCAAATCTGCTCTTGTGTTTCCACTATATTGCTAATTTCATCTAGAGTGTCTTTTATTTCCATAATAGCTATCATTTTTCTGTGTATTCTTTTAAATTGTTCTGTATGCTCTTCCAGTGTCTTCTTAGTTTCCTTTGTGTCTTTATACACATTTTCCTTCATTTCTTTGAATTGATTCAGGAGATTTGTTTGCATATCTTTGATTAGTTGTTTCAGATTCTGTGTCACCTGAGTTTTTGATCTTTTCCTTTGGCTGGGCCATTTCTTCTTGCTATTTGTGTGCCATGTGATTTTTTTGCTGATATCTAGTCATCTGATTTTCTTGATGGATCTATTTTAAAGGTTGATTTCTCCTTTTGATCTAGAATTTAGTTTTTCCTGAGTTGTATTAGGGCACTTCTTTGACAGTTGGGTTGTGCATATTTCTCAGCCAAAAAAAAAAGAGGTGGGTACCCATGCAAGGGTTGTACAACAGCATGTAGATGGTTGGGGACAATGTCTGAGGAGGCTCAGCAGAGCTCTGCAGTGTTCCACAGCACTTTCTGGCCTGCCCAGCAGATCCACTCTTCAGTGACTTAATAAATCTTAGAAGTTGTTTATCTCCTGAAGTCTTGAATTATCTGATTGGGTGGGGTTAAACTGCATGGTGCCTACACCCTCATTTCCCTGGCTAAAACTTGGTTCAATGTTGAGCTGTGTCCTCCATAGTACTTGAGGCAGAGGAGTCCCTCAGCTGCTCTGGTCTGCAGCTGTCCCCCAGAAAAGGATTGGGCTGCCCACTGCTATTTTCCTCAGGGGTAGGGGATGGGCACCAGGACCCATGGCTAAGGTTACAATCTCTGTTCACATTTCCTCACACTCTTCATACCTCATTGACCTGGCTCTGGAAATGTCCTCCCCTGCCCCCAAGGTCCCCAAACAGTTGATTTGGGCTGATTCTGCCTAGCTACTTGCTGTTTTGGGGAAAGATTCTGCCATTTTCTCCCTAATCCCCCAGTTTTGAAACTTCTCACTGTTGCCCTTTTATATTCTTCCCTCCCCAAATGCCGTAAGTCCTGCCATGATCCCTGTGGCATTAAGTCTCTAAGTCTGAATATAGGTGGGGATCTGTCTCACTACTGTGAGATATTTTATAATCTGTGTCCCATGTTGGAGGAGGAAATGATCTTGACTTCTGCCTCTGGTAGGACCAAGTGATGGGGAGGGGAGAGGAGCAGCTGTTTTGGGATGGAAGTTTCCTACCAATTATTTTTCTCTTTCTTTGATTCAGCACTTGCAGAATCAATCTCCAGTCTTTGCCTTCCCCCAGAGTTCTGAACAAGTGAGAATTTGCTGAATCCATGGGGAGAGGTTTCCAGTAGCTGTCATACAGTGTCATGTTGATGATGTGTGTTGATTGTGTTGTCTGTCTTTTTATTCGAGATATTAGACCCCAATCAGATATATGGTTTCCAAATATTTTCTTCCATTGACTAGGTTGTATTTTCACTTTCTTGAGAAAGTCCTTTGATGTGCAAAAGTCTTAAACTTTGAGGAGGTCCCATTTATATTTTCCTTCATTCCTGGTGCTTTGGGTGTAAAGTCTAAGAAACTATTGCCAACCGCAAGATCTTGAAGAAGCCACTCCATATTTTCTTCTAAGAATTTTGTGGTCCTGTTTTTTTTTTATGTTTAGGTCTTCAGTGCATTTTGAGTTAATTTGTGTGTATGGCATGAAATAGGGGTCCTCTTTCGTTCTTTTGCATATGGATACCCAGTTTTCCAGCAACATTTTTCCCCCCAGATAAGTGGATTTCATAGCTTTGTCAAATACCAATTGGCAGTGGATGTGAGGATCTATTTCTGAACTCTCAGAGTTTATTGGTGAATTTGTCTATCTTATATGTACCTTCATGTGAGTACCATACTGTTTGGGGCACTTTATCTTTGTCATATGCTTTAAATTCAAGAAGTATGAATCTTCAAAATTCATTCCTCTTTTCCAAGATGTTTTAGGCTATTCATTGTCCCTTATATGTCCAATTAATTTGATAATTGTTTTTCTATTTCTACAAAATATACTGTTGAATTTTTGGTTAGGAATTCATTTACTCTGTCAATAAATTTTGGTAGAATTGATCTCTTAACAATATTTTATGTTCCAATCCATGAAGACAGACTGTTCTTCCATTTATTTAGGTCTTTGATTCTTTTAGCAATGTTTTGTAGTTTTCTGTATATAAGTACCTACAACCTTTGTTATATATTTTTATTTACTTTTGTTAAATTCATCCCTAAATATTGTCTGTTTTAGTTGCTATTATAAATGGAATTTTTTCGTCATTTCCTCCTAGAGTCATCATTACTAAGTGTTTGGAAACACTGCTAATTTTTTGTGCTGAGAGTCTATCCTGCTACTTTGCTTAAGTTATTTATTAGCTCTAGTAATTCTAGTGATAATTTTAAGGGACTTTTCTATATATAGGATCATGTCACCTGCAAATAGTGACAGATTTTCTTCCTTTCCAATTTGGATATCTTTTATTTCTTTTGCTTGCCTAACTGCTCTAGCTAGAAATTCTAGCACAATGGTATCTTGTCTTGTCCAGATCTTAGAAAGAAAGCTTTCAGTCTTTCACCATTGAGTATGATGTTAATTGTGTGTTTCTCATATGTGCCTTTTATTATGTTGAGGAAGTTTCATTCTGTTCCTATCTTTGGGATCACTTTGCTGTTCTTTTCCTAGTTCTTTGGGTGTGCAGTTAGATCTTTGATTTTAGCTATTTCTTCTTTTTATGATATAAACATTTAGGGCTATAAATTTCGCTCTCAGCACTGCCTTCACTGCATCACATAAGTTTTGATGTGTTCTGTTCTCATTTTCATTTGTGTCAAGATATTTACTGGCTTTTCTCACAATTTATTTGTTGGCCCATGGATTGTTTAAGGGTGTTTTGTACTTCCTTCTATTCGTGAATTTTCCAGTTCTCCACTTGTTGATTGATTTCCAGCTTCATTCCAACATGATTAAAGAAAGTGCTTTGTATAATTTCAACTTTTAAAAATATATTGAGACTTGTTTTGTGACCTAACATGTGGTCTATCTGGGAGAATGATCCATGCACATTTAAGAGCATATATTTTGCTGTTTTGGGATGCAGTGTTCTGTATATTTCATTCTGTTGTCTGTTTTCCTATTGTTTGTTTGCAAAAGCTGCCAGAATGCAATATAACATAAATGGATTGGCTTTTGTAAAGGGGATTTACTTAGTTACAAATTTACAGATATTCAGAGGAAAGGCAGCTAGCTTTTGTCTGATTTCCTCTGTCACATGGGAAGACACATGACAACATCTGCTGGCCTTTCCTGGGCTTTTGGTTTCAAGTGGCTTTCCCTGGGGCCTTTCCAGTTTGCATCCTCAAACATCTAGGTCTATGTCGGCTCTGAGCATTTTCTCTCTCTTCTGACTCCTCCTTTTAAGCCTCCAGCTGATTAAACTAAACATCACTCATTGTGGAAGGGATTCCCCTTAGCCAATCACAGAAGTAATCAGCTATAGATGAAATTCACATCCAGACTACTTAAGTCCATGGCAGTAGAATAACCGGGCACCATCACTTGGCAAAATTGACACCTGAACCCAAGTACCACACTTATTGATCCTGTGCTAGATTTTCTATCTTTTGGTAAGAATGGTGTATTGAAGACTCCAGCTATTAATGCAGAGATATTTATTTCTCTCTTCAGTTTTCTCAATGTTTGACACATGTATTGGGGGTACCATGTTTAGGTGCATACATATTTTTGATAGCAATTTCTTCTTGTTATATTGCTGTTTTTATTAAAATAGAATGTCTTCTGTGCCTCATAAAAGTTTTGCATTTATGTCTATTTTGTTTTGTCTGGTATTCTTAAAGCTACTCCAGCTCTTTTTTTTTTTTTTTTTTTTGCATTCAGTGTTTGTATTGAATATCTTTTCCAACGTTTCACTTTCAACCTATTTGTGTCTTTGGGTCTAAAGTTAGTCTATTGTAGACAACTTATACTTGGATCTCACTTCTTAAAAATCTATTATGCCAGGTGGGCCATGGTATCTCAGCAGGCAGAGCTCTTGCTTGCCATACCAGAGACTCAATTTTGATTCTTGGTGCTTGTCCAAGCAAAAAAAAAATCTATTATGCCAGTGTGTGTCTATAGATTGGGAGTTTCATGCACATTTGATGTTATTAATGTAGGCAGTACTTCAACTATTTTATCCTTTTACTTTTACATGCCATATCTTTTTGCATCTCTCCTTTTGTCGTTTTAGTTACCCTTACTTATAATATTCATTTCTACACTATCCTCCAAGCCTTTGCCTCCTGTCTTTTCCTTTCAGCTTCCAGAACCTGTTGTTTCTTGTAGAGAAGCAGGTATATTGTTGACAATTTCTCTCAATTTCTGTTTATCTGAGAGTATCTTAAACTCCCTCATTTTCAAAGGACAGTTTTTCTATACAAAGAATTCTTCACTGGTATTGTTTCTCTTTCAGTACCTTAACTAGATCATACGATTGCCCTCTCACTTCCACGGTTTCTGATGAGAAATCAGAGCTTAGTCTTAATGCAGTGGCATTGTATGTGATGAATTACTTTTCTCTTGCTGCTTTCAGGAGTCTCTGTATTTTTGGCATTTTACAGTCTAATTAATATGTTCCTTAAAGTAGGTCTTCTATTAGGATTTTTCTTGTTATAGTATGTTGCACTCCCTGAACATGTATATTTATGTCTTTCATAATAGCTGAGAAATTTTTGGCCATTATTTCTTCAAATATTCTTTCTGTCCCTTTTCCCTTCTTTTCTCCTTTGAAACACCCCTGGTGCATGTATTTGTGCACTGCATGCTGTCATTCAAACTCCTGAGAACCTGCTCACTCTTTTCTATTCTTTCTCTCTATCTATTCTTCTGTCAGTAAGATTTTTATTTTCCTGCTTTTTAGTTCACTGATTCTTTTTTCTTCCTGTTCAAATCTGCTGTTGTATTTCTCTAGCGTATTTTTAATCTCTTCTATTGTACCTTTCATTTCCGTAAGTTACGTTATGTTCCTTTTCATACTTTCAAATTCTTCTTTTTCTCCTTTTTCACACCTTGTCTTATTCATATCCTGTATTTCCTTAGTTTTTTTCCCATTCTCTCCTTGAATTGATTTAGGAAATTTGTTTGGACTTTTCTGATTGATTGCTCCAAATTATCTGTCTCCTCCAAAGTTGTAATTTGTTTCTTTAAAGGGGCCATATCTTCCTGTTTCTTAGTATGGCCTATAATTTTTTGCTGATATCTAGACACCTGATTATATTGATGAGTTTATTGCAAAAGTCAGTTTCTCTCCTTTGCCCAAGGTTTTATTATTGATTGACTTTGTTTTAAGACTCTTTTTTGACACTTGGTTCAATTTATTCTAGACCCTTCATGTAGCCTGTGTTTAACTGATCAGACTCTTTCAGCTCTTCTTTATCTGGGTCTTACCCTGCATATACCTGGATTTACACACTTTAAAAGTTCACTATTTCTGCAATTGTTTCACTCCAAGAGAAACTTTCCTTTCCTCTGTTCCTTTTCAAGGGATTATGATCTGTTTTGTTTGTTTCTGTTTTGCTTCTATAATTTTGCTTCTATAATTTTGTTTTTATTACTCCTTTTTTTGTTTGTAGCTACTTTTGACTGGAGGGCAAATTCTGGAAGGTCACTTGAAAGCTAACTTTCCCAAATCTGTGTTTACCAGAAAATATGGGCCACGGACTAATAAAGGGGCTACAGACTGGCTCCAAAGTCCTTTGGGTAGACGGTTAGGAAAGAGATCAAAAGCCTTTTGCTGGCCTGTGCAGCAAATGGTTCCCTTCTGAATATTGTTCCCTGCAACCCCAAGGAGTCACTCTGCCTTTAAACCTCCACCACTTCTGCCTCTCTTAGGCATGTGGTTGAAATAATGACTGCTGCCATTAATACCTTGCCTTTGACTGGAGTGTGAATGAAACAATAGCTATGAGTCAGGACCCAGCATTTCAAATTCAATAATTGAAAGCCTTGATCAGTGCTCAGGCATGTCTCCACCGATTTTGGGGGAAGGGGATTTTTACATCCCTTCCTGACACTGGCAGTTAGCCAGGGACTGGATCACAATGTGGCTCACTCAAGAGTGGGGAATAAACACTGACAGTGCCACGTGGAGAGAGAGCTACTCACAGTTTACCTCAGTTTATTCTTCCTGCTCTTCCCTCAATGCTGTGCAGTGTTCCCTTGCTCTCTGAAGCCCCAGAACAGTTGTTTCAGACAGTTCCTGCCTGCTTACTAGCTGTTTTTGAGGAGTGAATCCTGAAGCTCCCCACTCTGCCATCTTACTTGAAAGTTCCTATTCTTTACCTTCTAGCATTGCTTAAGTACAACGAACACAAAAAATTCACTTATTAACTAAGGCACACAATCTATACTGTGTCTTTGCCCAAAGATGAGGGAAGTGTGGTGTTTAGACAGAGAGCATCCTTCATACTCTAATTTGTCTATCTGTGCTTAGTATGCAAAAAAGGAGAGAAAGAGAATATTGACTTCTTTCAGCCTATTTGGCATCCCCTAAGATGCCTGGCCAGTGGGAAGGCAGTGATTCTGCTAGCATGTCCCAGCTGTGACAGCATGAGCACAGAGCACATCACTGCCTCATTTGGTTACCCCTAAGAGGAAGTGCTATATTTCTCTTTCATGATGCTATCTGGATGTCACTCTTCTAACTATTCATTATTTCATCTAGCCCAACCCATCCATCAGACTTAATATTCAAATCTATACTTAAAATTTAGGCTTATAATTTTATATAAATTTAGATATTGTTTGTTGACCATCTCATAGTAATTTTACTACTTTGCTTTAGGGAAGATGCCTAGTGAGAGTCTTCCAATATTTTCTCAATTATGGTTGGGTGTTAGTAAGAAATTGTAAATTTGGCCAGGGAATAGAATCTCAAAGCATTATGCAGATAACAGTAAAGAGAAAGATAAGTGGATGGATAAGCTTCTCTATCTGATAGTAAAGATAATGGTGTGTGAAGTACGTGTGTTTTAACTGGCCATAAGATTTGGAAAGTAATTAACCCCAGCAGTCTCTGGTGTGGAGTTTCTTCATCTGCCATGGTGAGGACAGTATAAATAGAAGCATAATTTCTTTGTGTTCCAGCATTAAGAGATAACATGAGACTGACTGTAAACAAGGCTGAATCAGGGTAGTAGAAAAAGAAAGCAAGGGTCAAAGACCTGAAACACTAAGGAAGTAAGTTAAGCACCGTGACTTCGAGTATTCATATATACAAGTTTTATGATGCTATTATTTAAAACACTCCCTTCCATTCTCAAAATATCTTGGTGTTTGCAGTTAGTTATTCAACCCCCTAATTAAGTGCCTACATAATATTTGGTAGGAAAGTTTCCTTTTTCCTATGAATAAGGAAAAAATTTAATTGCTTTAGACCATTTTCTTATGAGTAATTCTACTTGCTTTGAGTCCTGTACAGACTCTAGTCTATTGTCCTGTTCTAACTGGGAAACTTATTTTTTACTCTACAAACATTAATTCCCAAAGCTATATATATGTCCACGAACCACTCTGCTAAAATATTTTGAGATATTATTTTTTTCCTTGACTTGTCCATTCCAAACAGTGAAAGCAGATATTTATGTTGTCTATGAAATTATTTTCAGAAAAAGCTAAAGTTCAATCACCAATACACAACTTAGTTTTATAACATTTACTCAGTTACTCTTCTGAGTCTTAGCTGTCACTTTTGTCCCTTTATTACACCTGTGAAATTATCCACTTTGAGTGTGTCATGTATTTTACTGTGGGACAATGACATTTTCCCTTATGTGAATATAATAAATTTTAAAAGCCTGCAAGATGTAGCACTTATTACCCATACTTCCAGAAAAATACTAATTGTTGTTTTTCCTGCCCATTATACCTATGAGTTAAATTTAGGAAAGTTATGTTGTAGAAGTTATGAATTTACATATTCTTGCACATTAACATTGCATATGATGATTCTTGAGTCCAATGATACTAAGTTATTTGGCATATGTATCCTGGTGGCTTTCATCAGGAATTCAAAAGCATGTTTGCTCCTTCCTGATTATGCTATGCATGCTGTATAGATTATTTACCCTCAGGGTGAACTGGGAGCATTACAAACATCCCATTTTGAAATTTCACTGAATTATTAAATGATAGTTGAATTATTATGGTAACTGAATATGGCTAAATTATTAACTAATGGCTAGGATATGGATGGCTACTTTATTGGCTCAGCTATCTACTGTGAAATCAAGTGATGTTTTTAATGTAAAGACTATAATTTAAAAGAAAAAAGCTATTTCATGATAACTAAAACTGTAATATGTTACTGCAGCTCATTTTTTTTCTCCATTTACATTCATTTCTTTGGTTATCTTGCTATTCTAATGCTTTATATTCTACCTCTGAGATTACCACTCACATGGACTCTAGATTAATATAGCCAACTGCCTACTCAGTATTTCCACATGATTGATAGGTAGGCGCCTCAGACTAAAAATATGCCCATTAAAGCCCCTCTATTATCTCAAAAATATACTCTTTTTCATATCACTAGATAAGAACTATAAAAAATCCCAATTCCCCTCTATTTTCAAAATACCTAAAGAATCAAGCAAGTTTTCTCTACCTTCCCTGCAACATAACCTTAGACTAGCCTCTCCTTCTTGGATTTTTACTGCAGCTTCCTAACTGATCTGCTTCCACCGAAGCCCTCTTTTGTCTGCTCTCCTCTTTTCAGAGCAATGAAAACGATCATGTTGGCAGGTGAATCACATTATGTCACCTTTCATCTCAAAGCCTCCACAGCTTCCAACATCACTCTTGACTAGATGATGGTCTTGAAGACGTCACATGACCTAGTCCCATGTTAGCTTTCTGGTTTCGTCTCCTATACTCTATAAGTCATCCCGTTATTCACTCACCTTCACCAGACTTACCTTCCTTGATGTTACTGAACATGCCAGGCACGCTTCTATGGAAGAACCTTTACACATCCTTTTCCTGTGCCCTGCCTCACTCTTTCTCTGTGTAACTGCATGGCTTGTCCTTACATCCCTTCAGACCTTTGTTCACATCACTTCAATGTGGTTTTTATTGGCCACACTTTTGAAAAATTGCAACCCCTCTTCACCTGCTCCATTTCCTATACTCATTCCTATTTTATGTTTATTTTATAGTCTCTATCAAACTGTTTTGGTTTGTTAAAGCTGCTGAAATTCAATATACTAGAATGGGTTGACATTTTTAACAGATTTATTAACTTACACACTTTCAATTGTGAGGCCATAAAAATGTCCATATCAAGGCACAACAGGTAATGCTTTCTCTCTGAAGACCACCTACCAGCGATCCTGGACTCCTCTGTCACTTGGAAAGGCAGTTGGTAGCCTCTGCTGGTCTTTCCCTTCTCTCCTGGGTTTCTTTGCTTTTCGTTTCTGGTTGCTCTGCCTGTGGCTTTCTTTCTCAACCTCTGTGTGTTTATTTCTGGGTTTCATTCTCTTGTAAAGGACTCTGGTAAGAGGATTAAGGCCCACCCTGAATGAGATGGGTCACTTCTTAATTCAGGTCTTTCCTCACCAAAAGATCCTACTTACAATGGGTCCGCATCCATGCGAATAGATTGGCTTCGAGAAAATAATTTTCTAGGGTCCATAAAGACTCCAAACAATCATACACAGAACCTTCCTTACTACACAATTTGTCTTTCTCTCCCTGTAAGACCTTCTCACACTGCAAGGTCCATGGACGTGGGAATCATTATGTTTATTACTATCATATTCCTAATGTTTAGAAGGACAATTGGCACGTATAAATTCAATAAATATTCATTGCATGACTAAAGTAATATGGAATATCAGCCACAAAATCTTAATGAATAGTAACCTCAGATTTTTTTTTGTTTTTTGTTTTTTTGTTTTTTGCGTGTGCAGGCTCTGGGAATGGAACCTGGGTCTTCCACATGGCAGGCAAGAATTCTACCACAGAACTATCCTTAACCACCCATAACCTCATATTTTTGTGCTTAATTCTAAGCCATTTATTATCTACTTCCCAGTCCACTTTCTATAACCTAATTATTAATCCCATCATGTAAAATACTGTCACTTGAAGGCTTTAGTAGCAACACTTTTATTTCATTTTATTTTGCATGGACAGGCACCAGGAATTGAACCTGAGTCTTTGACATGGCAGAAGAGAATTCTGTCACTGAGCCACCATCGCACTGCCCATCAATTCTTTTATTTTTGTACTAAGTTTACCATAACTCCAAGGTCATTGGCCTTATAATTCTTAACCATAAATAGCAACAAAAGACTGTATTTATCTATTGGGAAAAGATTTTTTTTTTATAATAAATGAGTCACATTGGACTACTGTGTTTATCAGTAAAGGTATTTCATCTGTATAAGAGTGTACTTATCCTTGATGGTATTTATCACTTCAGAAATGCCATCAGATAACTTGGAATACAGGGCAAAACTCATCTAGAAAATGTTTTTTTTTCTCCAGCTTGCCAATCAGAACTGAAATTACAGTGAACAACAATAAGATGATTTTAGTTTTAACAGAGATTCAGAGAATTATGTTATTCAGCATTTATGCGGTGGTAAGACTTGTATAACAGAATTTTTTTTTTACCAGTCAACATCTTTTTAGAGAAAATATAGAATGTAATAACCAGTTCATCAAAATCTCAATCTATAATATGCTGGGTGGTCATGTTTCAAGAGAATGGACAGACTCTGGTAATCTCTCATATCTGAAAAATGACATGATTAACTTTACAGAATAGACTCCCAGATCTTTGCCTGTGGTAATATAATGCTCTGGATTTCACAAATCATGTCCAAAAATGTATTCTTGTAACCATTTTTAGGGAAAGAGGAGAATCTTCAAGGTGGTAAGCTTAAGTCATCAATTGGGAAGTAAGTGTGATTTATGGGTCACTGTTTCATTTTAATTATTTTCAGAAAAAAGAGAACACTTATACCAGTATGACTCAGTAAACAATATCACATCTTTGGGTTTTTTTTCACAGCATCTTTAAAAACTTAGATTTCGCTTTATTATTAAATGTGTACCATTTATTTCTGCCCACCTTCCCTCCCAGCTGCATCTTTGATTGGTCAAAAAACCCATATTCATTATATAGTAGTTCTGGTATAGAAATGAAAGGAATAATACACCCTACATGCCACCAAGCAATTCACACCTTTGTACTCCCTCCTTAATTTGCCATTTTTATCATGCATTGACGTTTTTAGATTATTATATTCCAAATTCTTTGTGAAACATTATGTGGAACAAATTTAAAAAGAATAATCAGAATGTGTATGCATCTTAGAACAATGGGATATGCAGTTGGTTAGGGAAGTTCATTTTGTTGGTTTGTAAAGAGTGTGTGTGTGTGTGTGTGTGTGATTAAGAGTTACAGCATTCAAAAAGAAGGCAAGTTAAGAGGTGGTAAACTGGGAAACTTTTTGGTCCTTGGTTCCAGTCTCTGTGTCTTTTTTTACATACTGCCTTGGATTCTGCCCTTCCTAAGAGATTTGGTTCTTTAGTGCTTTCTTTAATTCTATGTACAAACCTCAAATCTATCAATCTTATCGTAAGCTAGTTTTGAATCTCTCACTTGCATCTCAAAGAAAACCAATGAAAATATCACCTGTGCCATTATGAGCACTGTTTTGTTGTTTCTGCTCTCCCCCCAGGTACCAGGCATGTACAACCTTTGTTAGCATCTTAGTTTGATTAATATCAAGCATATTCAGAGCTACTTTTTTGTCTAAGCATTATCACTTACCTATTTTCTCTGCCTGTTACATTTTTTAATGACTGTGTAATGTTACATAATGTACATATGCATTAGTTTATTTAATCACATCTATTTTGGGATTCTTTTTATCAATTGGAAATAATATTAGAACAGACATTTGTTTATACTTCCATTTTCATATTTTAGATTATCATAAGATAGATTTTAAAAGGTGAAATTAATGTATCAAAGGGGATAAACATCTCAATGGCCTTTAATTTCTATTGACAAATTGGTTTCCAAAATGGAAATGATTTATCCTCCTACCAGAACTATTTCCCCAAGTATTATTTATTTTAAAATATTTCTAATTTAGAAAGTGAAAAAGATAACGTATTGTTGTTTCAATTTTTATTTATATGATTACATATGAGGTTAAAGATTTTTATATATGTTATATTATTTAATACAATTGACCTATTTGTATAAAATTAAACCCATCCTTAATGAAGAAAAAAGGCTCATGTATTCAAGCTGTATTTTAACTAATAATGCAAATTAATAAAAAGTTACCTTGAGCTTTAAGATTTGGGTGTTAAAAAGACCAAACTTATTTTTTTTTCAGAACAGCAAGATTTTATGAACATATATTTAGGTGTTGGTGACATAGGGCATTATCTTGTGAATTTTTCTAAGCATACTACCTATGCTGGAATTCCTTGAGTGAATATGCATTGTTTAAAAGTTCTCTGACATATGTAAATGAATATTAGTGGTTATTTGTTCAAGAATCAACAGAATATGTGTATTTCAGAATGCTCTCTATTATCACGGGCATCTTAGGACTCAAAAAATGCATCACTTCCAGGATCAGGCTTTAAAAGAAAAAAAAAACACTCTCCCTCCAAACAGCAGTGTGACTTTTGACACTTTCAGGCAGATTAAGAGCCGCAGTCACAGTGGGCAGCCATAAGACTCTAAACACACTGAGCAATGGGTCTCTCCATTGGTGGGAGGAAATTAGTGACTAAAGCCTTTAAAACCATGGATCAATGGTGCTGATGTGCTACAGGGAATCTATGAACAAACCTCATTCTTTTCCATCTCACAGGGGGCATGGGTAGAGAGTGTGATCTGCTGAAGTCGATAGAGACCTTTGTGAAAATAGTGCTTATGTGTGGATTTGAACCGACCTGAGATATAGCTAAAAGGAAAATAAAACGTAGCAAAATTTGTGGTAATTATTTCCTACATCTTTGGTTACAGATCGTTCTTTGATATCTGGAAGAATGAGGATAACAAGGAATCCACAGATGTGCAAATTCATATTTGTTTAATTTCTGAAATAAACTGGTTCTAAAATAATTTCATTTCAGGAATAATAGAGAAGACATATGTTCTCTCTTCTGGCTTGATGGAAAAATGACAGTCTCCAGTGCATCATAATTGACAGGATGCATGATGATATATTGGAATGCTAAAAACATGGAGCAAGCATGTAGCTGAATTCACTCCAGATTGGCTGCATTAAAATTTAGTACATGTTGGAAGCTTCCATTATGCTGATGCACAGGTTGGAAATTTTCGCATGCGCCCTTCTTTTAACAGGAATTCTCCCCCTTGTACCTGTTTCTAGGCAAGGGTAAGGATAACAGAAGAATTACTGTTGAGGTGAAATGATGTTTGTGGTAAGACTGAAAACCAATCAGGATGGAAAGAAGGAAGATTCAGTGAATTTTTCCTGAACATTGTATTCCCACTCCCAAAAGGAACAGAATTTCTGACCCACTAGTAGACTCATCTAAGGGTTACTACCATCACACATTTTAAAAATATGCTTTATTGTTAAATCCTCATCAGTCAGGTTTTGTTATTATATTTTGACTTCTGGTTATGAAAGATGACAGTTGTATTCCCTCATGTGATCCTGTCTCCCCTTCCTTCGTAAACATTGATATACCTATTTATCATTAAATAACTAATCAGAACTCACTTACTTGCAATTATATAAATATTCTGCCCTGTTAATCTAGAAGGTATATTATGATTATTTTTCTTTATATTGCAGATTTGTGTTTCTCCTTTAGATCATAATTGCCTTTCTGTCCCTCCTACATTATTTGCCAAATTCCTCCTCATCAACTCTTTCTGAGAGTTCTATTTTACTAGCTATTCTATTTTTGTACTTCAAGAACCTTCCTCAGAAAGCTCAATAGTTTCTTGCTTCAAACATCTGATTTTTCTTTAGGCTTTTCCAGTGCTTCCATCCCAGTCCTTATTTTTGTTACTATATTGAGTTTGATCAACTTTATCTCTATTTCATCTTTATTTATATTCTTGGTTTACTTTCTTATTTCATAAGAGCCCATTTTCAAATGACTTCCTGTGAAAAGATGAGGAAGAATTAAATTTCCTGAGTTCTTACCTGACTGATAATGTCTATAATCTACCTTACAAAATTCACTGGCATTTTGGCTGGACATGGAATTCTATGTTGACAATCTATGTTGAGAAGTCCAGTGAGTTTAAGTACTCTTTGAGTGACCTTATCTAGAAACTTTTAGGGTTTTCCTGCCGCGTCCTCTTTTTCCTCCCCGGTTTGACACGGTTCCCTGGAAGGAAGGGCGGTGGCAAGGCCTTCAACGCCCCAAAAGAGGACGAGGCATAAAATGGTGTAATAGAAAAATACTGGGATTAACGACACTAATTGTGTGTTTCTTGTTGCTGGTTGTGCTCCAAGCATTATATCAAAACGAATCAGAAAGCAAAAGAATTGGAAAAAATGATACAAATTGTACAAATTGCAAAACCTTGTTAATAACTGTTTGGAAAAAATTAGGTTGGGACGCCCCCATTAAGCAAGTCATGCTGCAGATACAGCAGTCAGAAGTGCTTTTAGAACAAGTCACAGAAAAGTACCCCATAGAAAGTAAACACTTACAATTAAAAAACCCTGCATTGAGCCATCCTGGAAATTTACTCCCCACCACGGCACCGGTCCATTGCTATAAAACAATAAAAAATCTAAGTAAACAATGTAACCTTTTAATCAAAACAAGCTAAGCTTTAACCAGATTAAAATAGGTCTTGACATATTGCCTCACCTGTAGAATAATAGGAAAAGAAAGTCTAAACTCAGAAAACTGCAAACACAATGTCTGTGGTTTAAGCCAATATCTTGCTGCTATTAAAATCTTGTGTAAGTGTTCCTAAGAAAATCAAAACGTGTACTTTCGCTTTGCTTCCCTGAACCTGTAACTTTACCTAAAACGTAAGCCATGACACAACCATGATTCTGTGATACCTGTTTCCTTGCCAAAAATAAGGGTATAAAATCAGTTAAGCAAAAATAAATCTAAGCAACTCTTCTCAGAAAAAAATTCTCTAAGCTGTCTCTTGGTGTTCTTCTCGCGCCGACGACCCTCCACACCTTCAAGCCCGTTCCCTCTGCTGCGGCTGGACCGCGGCAAGTGGCGCCCGAACAGGGACTTGAAGGTAAGCTTTCTCTTTTACGGGAGGGTATAAGGCTCTCGCTATAAGGCACTGCAGGCCTCTGGCTACGGTCAGGTACTTGGGAAGTACGGATAGAGCGAGTAATCATGGGACATACGGAGTCTAAGGAACGCTCCTTGTTTGTAGATATAACAAAGCATATGTTGAAAAAAAGAGGTATAAATGTTACCAGCAGACAGCTTAGAGAATTTTTTTCTTTTGTGCAAAATGTTTCTCCCTGGTTCCCAGAAGAAGGGACTGTTAACTTAGATACTTGGCAAAAAGTAGGAAAGCAAATGAAAGAATATTATACTAAAAATGGGCCAGATGGAGTCCCTATTGATGCTTTTGCCCTATGGAATGTCCTTAAAGATAGTTTTGACCCCACACTTGAGGCTATTTGCATGGCCAGGGAAGTGGCGACTGAAAAACAGCAACCATTTGTTACAGCTATGACTAAAACAGGCAGTTATACCAGTATAGAGAGGCCTCCTGCTTATAATATACAGAAAGACCATTCTAGCTCCTCAGAAAGTGAAAGTGAAGCAGAGTCAGAAAGAGAGGATAAACTTAATCCTTTTCAAGTAAATGAATTGGAAAGAATAGCGGCTCAATATGAACATAACAATGTCAGTTCCTTCTTCAGTGCTTCGGCACCTGAAATAAAAAAGAAAAAGAAACCTAGGCCACGTTTAAAGCCGCAAGCTTGTGGATGATAAATTTAACTGCATTTACAGGGGAAATTAAACATCATTTTCCCTCGGATCCTATACTGCAATTTATACAAAAACACCCCGTTATATTTCCACAAAGGTGTTGTGTTCAACCCCTATCCTCCCCAGCAGAATTAATTTTCACTGATGGGTCTGCTAAAGGGACGGCTGCTGTATATTCCAAAAAACTTCAAAAACAAATACAGACAAAAGAAAAATCAGCTCAGAAAGTTGAATTATTGGCAGTAATAAAAGTCTTTAATTTGTTCCCTCAGGCCTTTAATTTATACACAAACTCTCTTTATGTGGCAAATTTATTTCCTATTATTAAGACAGCTTATATTTCTGAAAATTCTACTGTTAGTCACTATCTTTTAACATTACAGCAACTCATCCACCAGAGACAGTTTCCCTTTTTTGTAGCACATATCAGAAGTCATAGTAATTTGCCAGGACCATTAACAGAAGGTAATGCTAAAGCTGACCAACTTACTAACTATGTTGCCTTTCCAGTACAAACTCCTGTTAGTCAAGCACAAGATGCACATAAACTGCATCATCAAAATGCTACAGCATTAAGGTTACAATTTAAAATCACTCGGGAACAGGCTAGACAAATCATTAAACAGTGTCCTATTTGTATAACTCACCTGCCACAGTTGCATACTGGAGTAAACCCTAAGGGTTTAAAACCCAATGCTTTATGGCAAATGGATGTAACTCATATTAAAGAATTTGGAAAGTTAGCTTTTGTACATGTTACTATTGATACTTACTCACATGTTCTGTTTGCCTCTGCACGAACAGGAGAGGCTTTAAAAGATGTAAAACAACATGTTATACAATCTATGGCTTATATGGGAAAACCTCAACATATAAAAACAGACAATGCCCCTGCATATGTCTCAAAAGGCTTTGAACAATTTTGTCATCAGTTTCATATCAAACATACTACTGGAATACCCTATAATCCCCAAGGTCAAGCGGTGGTGGAAAGAGCCCACCAAACATTAAAGCACCAAATTACTAAACTGCAAGATAGTGAAAGTAAGTACTTATCGCCTCATCACATCATTAATCACAGTCTTTTTGTCATTAATCACTTAAATGCAAATGAAAAAGGTGAGACTCCAATGAGTAGACATTGGAATAAAGTTATACAGCCTCAAATTTTAGTAAAATGGAAGGATGTGCTAACTGGACAATGGAAAGGTCCTGATGTGTTACTAACATCCGGACGAGGATATGCTTGTATTTTCCCACAGGATGCAGAAACCCCAGTCTGGATTCCTGATAGGCTCATTCGGCCCATATCGGCGCCCATCCCGGAGAGGGAACAAGAGGAGAGCCCCTCTTCCTCCGCAGTGGAAGAACCCGTCATCTTACCCCCAGGAGAATATGGATGAAGATCTTGTGCCTGGAATGGAAGATTTATCTCTCTCTTCTACCCCGCAGGCTCAATCTACCAGACAAGCTAGTCTGCCCACTTGGGGGCAGATAAAAAAGCTTACTGCTGACGCAGAAAGGGTAGTCCTAATAACCGGAAAAACTCCAACTCCTATTCACCTGTTTCTGGCTATAATTGCACTTCTTTCCTGTCAGGTATCTGGTTCTTCTGTAAATAAATCATATTGGGCTTATATACCTAACCCACCACTTTTCCACCCCACTGCGTGGGGGGATAAAAACTTAAAGGTCTTTACTAATAATACCAATCTTATGGGAGGACTCCCTAGTTCACTTATTCCTTTTAAAAGTACTGATAATGTTAATTTTACCGGATATGCTGATGAAGCCCCTCTATGCTTTGTAATAACCGGGACTCCTCCTCCTGGCTGTTTGCCTATCAATTATCGGTCATATTATACTGATTCCCCAAGTCATAAAGGAACTAAAAGAAGCATCTGGGGGCTCAACATGATTTCTCTTGGGTACCATACCTACAATGAAAGTTATGTAAACCTTTCCTCAAATTTTAACTCTTTGATTGAGTCTTGTACAGAAAAATATCCTAAAAAAGACATCTATTGGAAAAATATTCACTCTACAGGCTATCCCCGATGGCTTGAGTGTGGCTTTTTGCATAAAGCAAACATATATCACCCTGTAAAAAGTAACCTTACTATTTATGATTTTTCAGTCTCCTCACCTAATTATAATTATACTGCATATATTATAAATAATACAGACAAATATACTTATAACAAGAGTCTACCTACAGATGGGGAACCCCTTACACGGTGGTTCACCCCAGGATTAGTGACCCCCATTTATCAAAGTAGTGCTTCATCCCATAATCGAACTGGTTTATATAATAACTTATTTCGTCTGCTTGCTGCTACTAATATGGTGTTGTTATATCGCCCATCTAGTTCAACCCCTGTTCCTTACGGCATTCGTGCATGTGTAAATGCACCTCATGCTATTCTAGTAGGAAAGACTCACATGTTTAATATCACACAAATGAATAATGCCTATCATATCACGTGCACTAACTGTCTCCTTACTAATTGTATTAATTCTGGCTTGCCAAAAAATTATACTACTTTTCTTATTGTGCATCAACCTTCTTATGTCTTATTACCTGTTAAGTTAAATGAACCATGGTTTGATGATGTTGGCTATCAAGTTATAGAAAGGCTGAACAACTTAATGAGACCTAAGCGTTTTGTAGCTACGTTAATTTTAGGAATTACCGCTCTAATTAGCATTATTGCTTCTTTAGCTATATCAACTACAGCCCTCATTCAAAATCAACAAACTGCTCATCATGTAAATACTCTAACTCATAATATTTCTTTAGCTTTAACCCTACAAGAAAAATTAGATAGAAACTTAGAGACTAGAGTAGACGCCTTAGAAGATACAGTTATTTATTTAGGAAACCAGATTCAAAATCTAAAAACCCAACTTACCACCCGGTGTCATGTTAATTATAAATGGATATGTATTACCCCAGCGCCCTATAATGAAACAGAGCAGTCATGGGAAAAAGTAAAAACCCATTTACAAGGAATATGGCATAACACTCAACTAGCACCAGATATTCTAGCTTTACAACAACAAATAACTGACATAAGTAAGGCACATATAACAGAACATGAAACCCTAGCAAATAGTCTTTGGTCCTCCTTACAAAATCTTAACCCAATTATTGGATGGCCCAATGTAGTAAACTTCGGCCTTACTGTGACTATAATATTAATTATTATTTTTTGCTTTCCCACAGCAATCAAAACCATAAAAGCATCTATCAAGCAAATCGAGAGAGTCCAGCAAAAAGAAATTTTAAAAAATAAAGGGGGAAATGCCGCGTCCTCTTTTTCCTCCCCGGTTTGACACGGTTCCCTGGAAGGAAGGGCGGTGGCAAGGCCTTCAACGCCCCAAAAGAGGACGAGGCATAAAATGGTGTAATAGAAAAATACTGGGATTAACGACACTAATTGTGTGTTTCTTGTTGCTGGTTGTGCTCCAAGCATTATATCAAAACGAATCAGAAAGCAAAAGAATTGGAAAAAATGATACAAATTGTACAAATTGCAAAACCTTGTTAATAACTGTTTGGAAAAAATTAGGTTGGGACGCCCCCATTAAGCAAGTCATGCTGCAGATACAGCAGTCAGAAGTGCTTTTAGAACAAGTCACAGAAAAGTACCCCATAGAAAGTAAACACTTACAATTAAAAAACCCTGCATTGAGCCATCCTGGAAATTTACTCCCCACCACGGCACCGGTCCATTGCTATAAAACAATAAAAAATCTAAGTAAACAATGTAACCTTTTAATCAAAACAAGCTAAGCTTTAACCAGATTAAAATAGGTCTTGACATATTGCCTCACCTGTAGAATAATAGGAAAAGAAAGTCTAAACTCAGAAAACTGCAAACACAATGTCTGTGGTTTAAGCCAATATCTTGCTGCTATTAAAATCTTGTGTAAGTGTTCCTAAGAAAATCAAAACGTGTACTTTCGCTTTGCTTCCCTGAACCTGTAACTTTACCTAAAACGTAAGCCATGACACAACCATGATTCTGTGATACCTGTTTCCTTGCCAAAAATAAGGGTATAAAATCAGTTAAGCAAAAATAAATCTAAGCAACTCTTCTCAGAAAAAAATTCTCTAAGCTGTCTCTTGGTGTTCTTCTCGCGCCGACGACCCTCCACACCTTCAAGCCCGTTCCCTCTGCTGCGGCTGGACCGCGGCATTTTCCATTTTGTTTTAGTGTTCTGAAATTTGACAATGATGTTTTTTGAGTAATTTTTTTTTCATTTATTTTCCTGAGCACTTGTTGAGATCCTTCTATTTGAAGATGCATTTTTTTTTTCATTTATTTTTCTGTTCTGAGACTTGAGTATCCTCAACTTTTCTCCTATGTCTTGTCTCTTTTCATTTACTGGATTTCCTAGTGTTCTAATGTTAAAATTCTTGGATTGGGATTCTTCTCTTCCTTGGATCTTTTAATTAATATTTTCTGTACTTTCTCTTTTTATTCTAATTTATTATTTCATTGGTTTCTTCTTTCATTAAAGTCATTCAAACTCTTTTATTGAATTTGTTTTCATTTTAGCAATCAGAGATTAAATTTCCAGGAGCCAGTTCTTGTTTTCTAATTGTTGTAGTCTAGATGCAATATCTTCTTCCATCCTCACATTCATTCAACAATACTCTTTTTTCTTTCTTTTAGTATCTTCCATAGTTTTGGCTTTCTATGAATTCACATATTATGTTGGTTTATTAGTATTTGCTCTACTTTGAATTAGAAGTTTTCCTTAACTTTCACATATTCTTTCATTTATTTTTTAAATTTAGTAACTAAAGTTAGTTTGAGAACCTTCTGTATACAAGTGATGTATGTTAGCTGGAGGGATTTGCTTTAATATAAGTGGGTAGGGTATTGCATGTTTCTTCAGAGGATTTCTAAATGCTAGAATGAAGAAGTATTTTCTCATACTCTTTTCAATTCCTCTAGAAAAGAGAAAATTTTTCCAGAAATTCTACCTAAAGTACGACAAAGTGACAGCAGAAGAAGGAATGTTGGTTTATTTTCTATATACAGATTTAGCTGCAATTCCACTCTTTTACGTCCCATCCTTTTTCTACCATTGATCATGTCAAGTATCTATCATCTTCAGAGTTTTTCAGTGACAAATTAGTTACTTTCTCAACAGGAACCCCATTTAGGCTTTCAGTTTATTTTACCTAGCCAGTTCAGTGATCTTTATTTTTCATTCTCAAGAAGCATATTGAAACCTCTAATACACTTATCATGTTCTCACTCTTATCATGTTCATTGTTCAGGATTTATGGGTTGTCATGGTTAGGTTCATGTGTCAACTTGGCCAAGTTGTGGTACCTGTTTGTCTGGTTGGGCAAGTGCTGGCCTGTCTGTTGCAATGCGGACATTTCATAGAATTAAATCATCATCACGTCAGCTGCATCCACAGCTGATTCCATTTGTAATCAGGCAAAGGGGAGTGTCTTCTGCAATGAGTGATGGTTAATCTAATCACAGGAAGCCTTTTAAGGAGGATTCAGAAGAGACAGGCTCTTTCTGTTTTGGCTGGTGAGCCTCTCCTGTGGAGTTTGTCCAGACCCTCCATCGGAATCGTGGACTTCACAGCCTGCCCTGAGGATTTTGGACTCTGCATTCCTGCGGTCACAAGAGACACGTTTATAAATTTTATATTTGCAAGTGTTCCCTGTTGATTCTGTTTCTCCAGAGAACCCTAGCTAATACATGGGCTTTTTTTTTCCTTTTTTTCCTTTCATTACAATGGTCTCTCTGGAGGGATAAGTGCATTTGTAGTCAATCTGCTATCTTTTATTAGAAGCCTTTCCTTACACTCCCCCTCCCCCTCCCCCCAATATTAACTGTGTAAGCAAAGAAAAAGTGGGAGGGGTTAAATTTCTTTAATAATGATAAACATTGGAAAGAGAATTATAGTCTAGAACCTTGGAGTGTTTATTGTCTAAGCCTTAGCTTTTATTTGAGTTCACTTAATGTCCTCCTGTACCCCATCATGATCCCTTTCGGTTGCCCCTAAACATCAACATGCCATTTCACGACTTTGTACATTCCAAGTAACTGCTACTTATTTATTTATTTATTTATTTAACATGGGCAGGCACTGGGAATCGAACCCGGGTCCTCTGGCATGGCAGGCAAGCATTCTTGCCTGCTGAGCCAACATGGCCTGCCCAGTAACTGCTACTTATTCTTTAAGACTCAACTCAATGGTACCTCCCAGGAAAACTTTCCTGATTCTCAGTAGGAACTAAATAACTTCCTCTGTAATGCAATAGCATATTGGATTTTATTAAACTTTATATAAATTCATCTGTTTCTTCACCTAAGTTGAAATATATATCTTATTAGTCTCTGTTTTCCAAGCTTTCACACAACTTTTAACCAGAGGTGGAAGTGGGAATAGTATGTACTTTAAAATATTAATTAAATGGATGAATGGATGACATAACTGTGATTTTTTGTTTGTTTGTTTGCATGGGCAGGCACCGGAAATCGAACTCAGATCTCTGGCATGGAATAACTGTGATTTTTATAACTAAATGTTCAACAGGAGCCAGCAGTAAAAGATAGTGGTAGTCTTAAGTTAAGAAAAATATTATGTTTATGAAAATAAAGGTAAAATTTTGGCATAGATCCAATCATATCTAGACAATTTTACATACTTCTGGAAGTTATATTTTAAGAGAGATATTAAGAAGCAATTATAGAATGTTAAGAAATGGTAGAGAATGATATACAAGTTTCTGGAAATGACGCCCATAGAAGAGCTGTTAAAGGAATTCAGAATTTTCCTTCTGAAACACTGAAGGATAATTATGATGGATTTTTGCCAAATATGTGAAAGGTTTGGTGCAGTTGTCGGATTAAAATTATTTTGAATTTAACTTGATAAAAAGTCAAAATGAATAGGTAGAATAATTTTTTATTCAACTTGAATGCAGTAGATTAAATAATGTCCTCCCAAAATTCATGTCCGTTTGCAATCTGTGAAGGTGACTGAATTTGGAAATAAGGTTTTGTAAATGCATTTAGTTTAGATGAGTTCATACTGGACTAAAGGGTGGGTCTTAAAACTAATATGACTGGTGTTCTTATAAGAACAAAGCAGAGAGAATACCATGTGAAGATGGAGGCAGAAATTGGTGTGATGTATCCATTAGTTAAGGAATGCCAAGGATCACCTACAACCATCAAAAAAGCTAGGCGAGAGGCATAGAACATTTTCTTCCCTACAGACTTAAGAAGGACTATGCCCTGGTGCCACCTTGATTTCAGACCTCTAGCTTCCGTAACTGTAAGCAAATAAATATCTGTGTTTTATGACACTAGTCTGTGGTAATTTGTTGCAGCCCACCTAGGAGGATAATGTAATGAATTAGAACTCTGCAACCAGCACACACTGCTTATGGAGAAATGACTTACTCCTTCTAAAGATATTCCAAATTGAAAGATCAGACCTCTGAGATGTTTTAGGTAGTTTTTTACTGCAGAGGGTCAGAAGTTGAACTATAGGACCCCTAATAGCCCTCTTAACACCAAATGTTTGAACTTTGACAATAGAATGAATGGATTTAACTAAACTGAGACATTAACCACATAGCAGAATTAATGAATTGTAACTTGTATGCAGTCTATGTGCAGAGTATATACAGTTGAAGTAAAACTTTAATGTTCATAAAAGTTTGGTCAAAATAATAACAAGGATATCATCAAAATTAAAATGTTAAGAACCTTTCTTCAAGTATTACTTTATTTCATATAAGTTATAATGTATTTTTTGCTCACAATAGTCATCATTTAATTGATATATTATAAATTTATGTATTCTCAATTTTATCCGATGATTTTAAAGAGCTTTAAAGGCTGAAAGAACTAAAGAAATGAATGGCTAAATTAAATAACTTTCCCAAGCCTGCCCAGAAAATGAGTGAATTGTAATACTTATATTTTATATGCTTGCTTTAAAATCTAGCATTCATATGACTGACATCACATATAATAGTTAAAATTATTACATTTTAATCTGGATGCAAAATGGCATGATCAAAGGATAACGATTCTGAGTGATTTAACATTTACAACCTTCTAAGTCTATGCAAAGACAAGCACCAATTCTCTATTTCCTTTTACAATCACAGAGGAAAATATATTATCTACTTTGCATTCATTATTGGACATTAATATGTTTAAGAATGCTCTCCTGTTTGCTTGTACTAAAGGAATGAGCAGAATTTACACCTCTCTCTCAAGTTACTAATAAAGCCGAACCTCTCTTCTTTCAGTTGTTCCCTAAAACATTTCTCTAAAAAGGTCCTGTGATTATCGAATTGTCTATGTTACTTAAATATATCAAGATACAAGTTTCTAAATTCAATTTAAATTATTCATTTCTCTTAAACTCCACCTGCTGCTTCAGTTTTTCTGGTAATTATATGTTATATGAGTAATCTGTATGTATATGATACTTGAATTTTCTTTTGATGACCCACATACTGAATTCTGTATCCAAAGAACATTTGGCAGAAAAAGCTTCTTTCTGAATTTTGATTTTTTAGATAAGAGTCTACACGAATCCCACAAGGTTACAATGCAGAGGCAGATGTTTGTTATAAACTACAGTTCAATCCTATACACTGCCACTCTCCACTTTTCCTTCCATATATCATCACCAAAAAATAACAAGATAAGTTATGATTCCAGCATGATTTTGGTTGATGATGATGAATGAAGCAGAACAGACAGCTTGATTTTCATAAGTTAAATTGAACTTACAGTGCCAAATGCAGCATCAGCAAAAAGATTAGCAGACGTAACAAGGCAAAAAGAAGGTTTTATGTACAAATGTATAATGCCTTTTGAAAAAAGGGGCATTACAAAAATGTATAAATGCATAAATACTGAAATGTTGGCAAAAATACATTAATGTTGGAAACAATTGTTACAAGGAATCAGGACTAAGTAAACAGAGCAAGGTAATTTAAGGAAATAAATTCATTTGATTTGATTATATAAGAAATCATATTTTGGTTCTTTTTTAATACAATAAAAGTAATTATAAGAGTCTCTAATCTACCTTGTAGTCAAAGGAGAAGACAGGCTTATGTGGCATCCATGAATACTTTAACACATATAAATAACATTCCCATCATTCATATAGCATCATCAAGATGCAAAAAAAAATTAACTGTGAGAATGTCTTGAGGTTACTCTGTGAAAAGTAAACTTTTAAGATATTTTTCTTTTGCAATTATAGTCTTAATTAGGTTAAAACTGATGCCATTGTCATTTATGTTTCTCCCACACTGACCCTTAAGTTAATTCCAGTTCTACTTATTGAAATTAAGTGATTTTACTAGTATTTCAGCTTGTTCCTTGTGATCTTAATTTTAAATGCTAGGGTTACATTAGTTTGATATGTAAGGATATCAAGAAAATAGCATAATATCTGAAAAGTCATTATATCAGAAAAATTATTTGTGCATAATTCATGAAAGCAAACAAGTAAAAATGAAAAAAGAAAAAAAAAAACCCAAAACCAGAAAAAAAGGAGAGAATGTTTAAATCTATTATTGTATGCAATTCACTTCTTAAAATGTCAAAATAAAAATAAAACAAACAAAATATCATTGAACTTCAATGTTGTAAGTTGGAGGAGACATTCTAAAAAGGCAGTGAGTTAGAGCACAAGAAAAACACAGTGGTGTTACTGAGCTGAGGAGGCAGAGAAAATATTTTGTGACTAAAGAGAAAGCTGGTGCTTGAAGAACAGGGTACTGGAGATAAGGAGGAGTTACAGCGATCTTCATAGAATTTCCTTATGCTTTTGGCTGAGGACAAGTCTTAAGACTTGGCAGAGAAAAAATTCTGAGAGCAAGGAACTGAATAGAAATTTTAGAGCGTACATGATGGTGAGAGTCATAGTTCTGATCACTAGCAAATATATGCCTGCTGAAGATTCCAGACACTCCACTGGCATCTCTCAAAGCCCACCTTACAGTACAGCCACACTAGATTTGTCTAAAAGAACTTAAAAATGAACTTTCAACATAACATAATATTTTGGAGGATAGATAGATAGATAAATAGATAGATAGATAGATAGATAGATAGATAGATAGATAGATAGATAGATAGATAGATAGATAGATAGATAGATAGAATGATAAGACAAATGTGGCAAAATGTTAAAATTGGTGGTTCTGTATATCTGGGGAAGGTATGCCGGAGTTCTCTGTATGAGTTTTGTATTAATTTTGCAACTGTTCTGATGGTTGAAATTATTTCAAAATAAAATGTTTAAGAGAATGAAAACAAAACAAAGCATGATAATCCATCAGTAAAATAATAGCTTGCTTAAACAAAATGCAACAATGTCTAAAAATGAGTGAATGAATGAATAATGAATCTACACTTAAGTCAACCAGGCCTATCAGACCTCGATACAAGATTCTACCTTAAATAGAACACCCAGTCTTCTCAATTGCACATAGAACATTCTCTAGGATAGGCTATATGCTAGGTCTTAAAACAAACCTCTATAAATTTAAAAGGATTGATAAAATACAAAGTTTGTCTTTTATAGTCAATTAAATGAAATTAGAAATCAATAGAAGAAAGAAATTTTAGGAATTCATAAATATGTGTATATAAACAATACAGTCCCAAATAATAAATGGGACAAAGGATAAATCTTAAAAGAAATTAGTAAATATTTTGAAATGTGTGAACATGAAGAAATAATATACCCAAACTCATGATGACTCATGAGATAGAATTAAAGCAGTGCATAGAGGAAAAGATATAGATTTAAATGTATACATTTAAAATAACAAAAATCTCAAAACAGTAACCTAACCTTCCATAACAAGCCACTGGAAAAAGAGGACCAAACTAAACTCAATGCAAGAAGAATGAAGAAAATGATAAAGATCAGATTAGTGACAAATAAAATTAAAAAAAAATCAACAAAACCAAAACTCAATTTTTTCAAATGACTAATATTATTGACCAATCTTTAGCTATGATGATAGAAAAAAATTAAAAGGTAACTAAAATTACTAAAATCAGCAGTAAGAAAGATTTCATTACTGATCTTATGAAATAAAAATGATTACAATAGAATACTATGAACAACTGTATGTCACAAATTAAACAACTTAGGCAACATGAGAAATTCCTAGAAAGAATAGAAAGAGAGAGAGAAAACTACCAAACTGAATTTAAGAAGAAATAGAGAATCTGTATAGATGTGTGAGAAGTACTGAATAAGTAATTTAAGCATTTCCCACACAAAAAAACCCAAGCCATTGGCTCTACTGGAGAATTCTCAAAAAAAAAAAAAATTTAAAGAATAACAAACAAAAATCACAAACTGTTTCAAAAAATAAAAATAGAGGGAGCACTATCACTTCTCAACTTACTCTGTAAAGCCAGGATTGCCCTAATCACCAAAGTAGTGAAAGATGTCAAAAGAAAAGAAAATTACAGACCAATATTTATTATTAACATAGTTATAAAATCAACAACATACTAGAACAAACAATATTCAAGAACATATAAAATATATAAAAAGGATTCTATACCAAGACCAAGTCAATTTATGGCAGGAATGTAGGATGTTTTAAATATGAAAATCATTTAATGTAACACAACATATCAGTAAAATAATGGGCAAAAAATGTGTGTTCATCTCAATAGACAAAGAAAAAGCATTTGGTCAAATCCAGCTAACTTCCATGATGAAAATACACAACAAATTCGGAATAGAAAGGGACTTGATGTTCTTCTATCATCCTGATAAATAATTTACCTAATAAACAAAATCTACAAAATCCCACAAAAAACAACATACCTAATGGTAAAAGAATGAACACTGTTCTCAAAGACAAGAAATAAGACAAGAATGTGAACTATTGCCACTTCTGTTCAATATAATTTTGGTGTTTCTAGCTAGGGCTTTGTAAGAAAATGAAATGAAAGGCATCTACACTTGAAAAGAAGAAGAAAAACTATCTCCATTTGTGGATTCCATGATATTGTATATGCAAAATCTTAAAGAATTCACTAAAAAACTATTAGAACTAATAAACAAGTTTAGACAGGTTACAGTATGCGAGATTTCTATACACTACCAATGCTCAAAACAAAAATAAAATAAACAATTATATTACAATAGCCTCAAAAAGAGTAAAGTAACTAAGAATATATTTAACAAAAGAAGTGTATGAAGGTGGAATGTTGACTCCCAAAAAGATATGGCCAGGTCCAGATCCCTGGACCCTCTGAATATTACTTTATTTGAAGAAAAGGATCTTTGCAGATGAAAGATTAAATATCTTGAGATGAGATTATCCTCAATTAATCTGATGGGGACCAAATGCAATAAGTCTGCTTATAAAGGATCGAAAAGGAGTAGAAAGAAGAAGAGAAGGCAAGAGGAAGACAGAGGTGGAGACTGAGTGATGCAGTTATAATGCCAAGGACAACAAGAAATGCTGAAAGCCACCAGAAACTGGAAAAGGCAAAAGAATGAATCTTCCCCACAGCCTCTGGAGGGAGCATCACCCTGCAGACACTTCAGTATTATACTACTAGCCTCCAGAACTGTGAGTGAATAACTTTCTGTTGTTTTAAGCTATGAAGTTTATGGTAATTTGATAACAGCAGCCACAGGAAACTAATGCAAAGTGCAAGACATATAGGCTGAAAACTAAAAATAACATAGTTGAAATCATTTAAAGTAAACCTAATAAATGGAAAGTCACCCCATGGACTAGAACACTGAATATTGTGAAGTGGGCTGTACTATTCAAATTGATCCAAAGAGTCAACACAATCCCTATCAAAATTAATTCTATTATGAAATAATTAACAAGCTGATCATAAATTCATATGGAAATGCAAAGGACCCGGTATAGCCATATAGTCTTGAAAAAGAACAATCCCTATATCCAGATTTTAAAATTTGCTACAAAGTAAGGTAATCAAAAGAGTGTGGTACTGACATGAAGATAGACATAAAGATCAGTGAATGGAATTGAAAATGCAGACATAAACCTTTATATTTAGGATCAATTGCATTTTGACAATGATGCCGAGAGATATTAACGGGGAAAGAATAGTCTTTTCTACAAATTGTTCAGGGACGATTTGATATTCACATGCAAAAGAATGAAATTGGGTTCTTTATTCACATTACACACAAAAATTAACTTCAAATGGATTATAGACCTAAATGTAAAACCAAAGCTATAAAACTCTTCAAAGGAAATCTAGAAAATCTTCTCAGATAACATGACAAAAGCACAAGTCACAAAACTTGTGGTTATATTGGATTCATCAAAATTAAAACTTTTATGCCTCAAAAGACACTATGAAAAAATTTTTTTAAAAGTATGAAGAAAGTAAAAAAGACAACTTACAGAAGGGAAGAAAATATTTGTATTCATATATCTAATAAGGATCTAGTATTCAGAATATAAAAAAATTCTCACCACTTGATAATAAACAGAAAAAAAAATCCCAATGAAAAGTTAACAAAAGATCTGAATAGATACTTCTCAAAAGAAGATATGCAAATGGACAGTAAGCATATAAAAAGATTTTCAACATCATTAGCAATCAGGGAAATGCAAATGTACCAGTTTGAAAATATTATGTACCCCAGAAAAGCCATGTTTTAATCCTGATTCAATCCTGTGGAGGCAACTGTTTCTTTGAATCCTGATTCAATATCGTAGGGGAGAAACTTTTGATTAGATTGGCTCTACAGAGATGTGACACCCCTGCTTGTGGGTGTGGCCTCTTGATTTGATGGAGATGTGACTTCACCCATTCCGAGTCGTTCTTGATTAGTTTACTGGAATCCTTTAAAAGCAGAAACATTTTGGAGAGAACAGAGCTGACATAGATGCCCACACTTGGAGAACAGAGACATGGTAGCTTGGAGATATTTGGAGCCCAACAGACATCACCATGAGACATTATGCAAGCTTTAACTTGGAGAAAGCCAAGGGAAGCCAGGAGATGAAAGCCACCCCAGGAGAAGCAAAGTGAGGAATCTCCACAGGGACAGAGGCAGAAAGCAACAGAGCCCAGGAACAAGGGACAAGCAGGTGCCAGCCACATGACTACTCAGCTGACAGAGGTATTCCTAACCCATCAGCCTTTCTTGAATTAAGGTATCTTTCCCTGGATGCTTGGTTTGGACATTTTTATAAGCCTAGAACTGTAAACTTGTAACTCATTAAATCTCCTTTATAAAAGCCATTCCAATTCTGGTATGTTGTATTCTGGAAGCTTACAAACTAAAACAATGATATGATACTCAAACCCACTAGAATGACTGTGATTAAAAAAGGCATAGAATAGTCACTGATGAGGATGTGGAGAAATGGAACCCTCATACACTATTGGTGGGAATAAAAAATGGAGCAGCATTTTATTTATAATTTTACATATATATGTGTGTATATATAAACTATGAAATATGACATGCACCCATGCAAAAAATGTTCATGAATATTCATAACAGCATTAAATCAGGATATCACTTTAGAGTGAGTAAAAGTCATAGAGTCAGAATCTAGAACGTATGTTACCAGCAGATGGGGTGGAGATAGGGAGTGGGAAGTGAAGGCTTAAAATGTACAGGGTTCCTATTTGGAATGATGGAAATGTTTTGATAACGGATGGTGGTGACGGTAGCACAGCATTGTAAATACAATTAACAGCATTGAAATATATATCTGAATGGGATTAAAAGCAGAAATGTTGGGGTATGTACATGATATGGAATAAAAATTTTTAAAAAAATTGTGAGTTGCACTAAACAAACAGTGAATCCTAAATTAAACCATGGACTTTAATTAATAGTACAATTATAAAATGTGCAATCATCAATTGTAACAAATGTTCCACACCAGAGCAGGTAGTTGTTGATAGGGTGGTGTTTTGGAATCCTGTATTTTATGCAAGATTGTTCTGCAAACCCACAACACCTCTAATGAAGAAAAAAATGCAAAAAAAGAAAGAAAGAAACGGAAAAAAAAAAGGCTGACATCAAAAAATGGATTCAGAGTCTTCATTATGCTCATAAAGCTTTTATTTTTTTAAAGAAAACCTAGTCATATATGGGGCATCATAGCAGAAAAATAAGACAAACAAAAAAAGAACCAAATTGGAATTCTATATCAGAAAAGAACAGTATCTGAAATAAATTGTTCAGTGCATAGAGTTAAATGAAATGCAGAGATGATTGAAGAAAACACCAGAAAGTTTGAGGACACGATAATAAAAATCATCCAATCAGCAAAACAGAGATAAAGGAAATCAAAAAAAGATTTTCAGTAACTTAGTGATCTGTGGGAAAATGTCAATATGCCTAATCATAGCTGGGGAAGGTGGAAAGACAATGAATGGGATAGGACATGTATTTAAATAATTTAAAACATTCTCCATATTTTGTAAAAGGAAAAAAGAAGACAAATACAAATCCAAGAAATCCTGAAAATTGCAAGTAGACAAATTATATTGAAAACCATGGTTAGGAACAGCATGATCAGACTGCTGAAAACCAGAGAGAAAGATGAAATCTTGAAAGAATCTATAGGGAAACAACAGAGTATATATGAGAGAATAATCAGATGGTGGCTCATTTCCCACCAGAAACAGTGAGGGCCAGCTAAAAATGAAATTACACTTTAAAGAGCTGAAAGAAAGAAAACAGGTAGTAATTCAGAATTCATATCCATTAAATATGTCCTAGAAAATAAAGGTGAAATATAGACATTTCTAAGTAAGTGAAATTTAAGGGACTTTTCATTTGTACACCTGCATTATAAGAAATGCTAAGGAAAGGCCTTTAAGGTTGAAGAGAATTCACAACAAATGGAATTTCAGACCCATGAGAAGGAGTTTAAGAGTGCTGGAATTGGTGAGTACGTGGGCAAATGTAAAAACATATTTTCTTCTCCTAATTTAATTTAAATGAGTGACCTTCATTAAATAAACCATTAAGTATTGCCATTCAATACTTCTTCTAAAATAAAGACATTTACCTTTAATTTCTATTAAATATCTTCTTTTACTTTTTTTTTGAAGTATACATTTTTTCAGGGTGTAAAATCTTGATTGACAGTTGTAGTTTTTCAGTACTTAAAGATGCAATGCCATTGTGTCTGACTTCCATCAGTGTGTTGAGAAATCAAATGTAAGTCTTGTGTAGGCTCCTTTGAAGAGAGTATCTTTTTTTTCCTTGGCTGCTCTAAAGCTTTACTCTGTTTTAAGTTTCAGCAGTCTTTCTCTAATATTTTTTGTTTGATATTTACTGTGCGTTTTGAATAGAATTCACAGTTGATGTCTGCCATCAGTTCTGGAAATTCCCATCATTATCTTTTCAAAAAATATTTAGTTTTGCTTGATTCTCTGACTTCTCATCCAAATTTCATGTATGTTAAACTTTTAAGCTGAACTATGAACATTTACCTCTCTTTTATTTCCTAATATTTTTCTCTCTTAATTCTAATTTAGATATATTCTATCCTCCTAGTTTTTCATACGTGAATTTTTCATCTGTTGTGTCTAATCTATCCTTAAAACCATTTAGTTTATTAATTTAAAATTTGTATCATTCAGTTTTAAATGTCCACTGGTTTGTTTTTATAGATTGTAATTCCCTGGAAAAATTATTAATCTCTTCAGCATTCTTTGCCATATTTTTCTCTTTTCTTAAATATATTAAACATAGCTATTTTAAAGTGCTTTCAGCTAACTTATCTAAATTACCCGCATCAGATTCCATTATCTGATTTTTGCTACGTGGTTTTTGGTCATGTGGTTCTGTCGTTTGGAAGCATAGTCATTCTTGTTAACTGCTGGGAAAATTATAATGCCAGATAATGTCTTCCTCTAGAGATGAATCATCTCTAGATGAAATACGAATCATTCCCTCCGACACAACAGATTTATGGCTGATCACATACAAACCATTAACTTCTGTACTGAATCAAGTCTTCTTTCTTCCTCATGCTTCTCATTTACTCTCTGGTGGGCCCCAAACTGAACCTTTGTCTCAAAACTTCCAAATTGCCTTCTATTATTTTAGAGTTTTATGGATTAAGTTTTGAAGTCTCTGTCCTATGTAAACCAAGTATTTCACAAATATTACTAAGAGAAAACCAGACTTTATTTGAGCAACCCACCCAATCCACCTAAACTTCTGCTGGTATCCCAGTCTCTCAGCAGCAGCTGTCTATGATGAGTAAGTATATTTACAAATCAATCATTTTTTAAAAGACAAAATAATATGGGTCCTGGAGAATCTTCATAATCATTTCTATGACCAGCTGATTTTGATAATTATCTAATTATGGGCAGAAGAAAACAATGCATTGAAAACAAGAAAGGACAAAAAATATGGTCACTATTATGTCAAGGTGCTTCCAGCCTGCAGTGTGTAGCAATAAAACTAAAGAAATTGCGAACAAAACCACAATAGTGTACTTGATCCACTTCTTTTTTCAAAGAATCTCCTGTTACTTAACTCTTTCGGGTATTCTTCCATGTGCAAAATTTGGAGGTTAGTTTGAATGATCCTTTAACATCTACAGTAGACCTATTACATCGTGTCGAATTGCCAGAGTTTAAACGCTGACCTTTAAAGGTCAACAGACATTGTCTATTTTTATAATTTAGGAGAATTACATAGGCAATATATTTAGTTGAGCAGGAAGATTATATTAGGATCTGTTATCGGAGAAGCTGATAGTATGTTTTGTAAAGCCATCTATTACAATTCTTGCAATAAAGCATAGCCAACCCAATAAGGGGAACATTATTTGGAAAGATGCTGGAATTTCATTAAATCTGTAAAAGTGAGAGGCAGTGGAGTCTAGCTTAAATTCTTCCTTTTTGAGGTAAAGAATATGACCTCAATTTACTACCTTGTGAACAATGTTCAGAAATGAGGACGCACACACACATGCATAAATTTGCACATGCACACACACGTACATATCCGCATGGGCACATTCTCCCATACGTCTATAGGAAGAGAGTGTGTTCAATAAAATGTTGTTTAGAAACTAACTTTTCTTTCTATATAAATCCCATGTATTCATATATCTATAAATAACATGATGTATGACCAAAGGCCTAAAAATCATTGTTGCTGATTTTCGTTTTGTAGCAAACTTAAAAACAACAGCTAAACCTTCAATTCCACTATTGAAATCAGAGAACACATTAATGTAGAAAGGTTATTGTATAAATTAATCACCCACTCTATTGCCCCTTCACGTCTTATTTATAACACCTGAAAAATATCCTTTTATGATGTGTAAAATGACTGAGAATTAGAAGGAAAATAATTACTGTTTTTCTGTTTCCTTCTGAGTATATTCAAAATATCTAGTTGTCATTGTAAGATACAATGCACAATCTAACAATGCACACACTACATGAGAGAGAATGATCTGATCACATATACCACCAAAACACTGCATCATGTATTTTTAAAAGTGATGTTTGCTTTCAGATTTGACAGAACATTAATGATATTTTACACAATGGCAATTATTAACAATTTATGTTATAGTGTTCATTTCCATTTGTCATCCATCACATGCTGGCTAACATGTTTCAAGATCTTAAACATTTTATGGAGAATTTAACACAGAAACAAAAACAGAATAGTTTAAGGCACTCCCATATACCCACTGTATGTTTCAACAATTGCCAGCCCAGGCTTCAAATTTCATTCTTAAATTTTTCTAAATATAGCTCTACATGATAAGGATTGTTCTTTAACGTTATCCCAGTAACAATATCATAACACATGTTGATAATTTTAAAATTAGTATCAATCTTCCAATTATTATTAACTATCCAGTCTGTCTTTGTATTTCTCAAGTCTCTCATAAGTTTTCCCTTATATTCGGTTTGTCTGAATTAGGATCCACGCGAGGTACAAGGTTCACATTACATTTGTTTGATATGTCTTTTAAAGTCCTCTTTATTGTCAAATAGCTTTATCCTACATTGCTAATCCTTTGTGTTTTTTTGTTTTTTGTTTTTTTGCATGAGCAGGCACCAGGAACCGAACTTGGGTCTCTGGCATGGCAGGCGAGAGCTCTGCCACTGAGCCACATGTATATATATATTTAAAGAACACGGGTTATTTGTCCTGTAGTGTTTCACACATTCAGAATTTTGCTAACTGGATTTTCTTTGTATCCCTTACTTTCTTTCTTTGGCCCATAATTTCTGTAAACTAGAAGTTAGATTTAAAGTCTTATTCAAATTCAGCTTCTATATTTTAGCAAAGATATTTTGAAGATCATATTCAGTACTTCCAAAGCACACAATATATGATTATCTGTCTTTTATTATGATAAAATCAATCACTGGGTTAAATTGCTGTCAATCTCATCTATCCATTATAAAGTTTCCTATCATCTTTTCACCTAATAAGATATGCAACCCTTGATTATAATTGGCCAAATGTATTATTGTAAGGATTTTAAAATGGTGATATTTTAATTGTATCATTCCTTATCATTCAGTAGCTGAAACTCCTTTATAAAAAGAACAATTTTCTTCATCAACAATTTGGTTACCTGAGGCTCAATTTGTGCAAAAAAAAAAAAAAGATAAGTACTTGATGAGTTTTCTTTATTGATGACTGAAATAGTGAATTTCATATCCAATTATTTTTAAGTCTATACGATGTAAAGAAAGAGTATGTGTTGTAAAGATTATAAAATCAGACATTAAAAGAGTTTCTTGCTAATGTAATGTAAAACTGTTATCAGTTTAAGAGTGTTGCAGACATATACACAGGAGCATCACCTGAGCCAATTCTAATAGAGTGTGGGCAATATCTGTAAATTATACAGAATTTAGAATAATATGCATTTTTGACATTTTTTCTTTATTTTCTACACAATGAAACATTTCTCTATACACGTGTTTATAAAAACACTAATATTTCTGCAGCACAAAACAGAGTGCTATTTATAGTCAATTTTTTCTTATATCACAAAACTGGCTATAACTGAGAATTTTGTTGAATATTCATAGTTTTATTAAGAGCCTTTTTTGTTTATTTGTTTGGATTGGATTAAACTACTTATACTAATTCCATTAACTATTATGTTTTTGGTATTGTCATGTTTAAAATATTTAGAAAGTTTCATATATTTTAGTTAGTATTCTAATAAAATATTTAAGTATCTCTGTGTACTTATAAATTTCTATATTAACGTATTGCTAGATTTCATAATTTGACACATCCTGTCATTTCTTGAATAAATTCTACTTGTTCATGCTATATTATCCCTGGAATACATTGCCAGAATATTCTCATAACTATTTTATTTAAGATCTGTGCAGGTAAGTTCACACAAGAGTTTGGATAATTTTGTTTGTTTTACATAATTTGTTCAGATTTTGATAATCACGATTATGCTAGCTTTGTAAATGAATTGATAAGTATACGTACTTCACTATACCTTGAAATATTGTAATGACACATACTAAATATATTTTACATGCACTAAATATATTTTACATGTATTAAATATATATTTAGATTGTCTATATATATATATACATATACGTGTGTGTATGTGTGTGTGTGTATCTTGAATTGTCCCTTAAAATTATTTTAATTAAATATTGCATAGAAGCAAAAAATAAAAGTACATATACAAAAGTTATATATATAAAAAACCCCACAACTTTTCATGTACCCATCTCCCAGCTAAAGAGAGAGAATATTAAGCATAGCCGAGAAGTCTTCCTTTGATTCTCCTAATTTACCTTGTTCTTTCCTTTGCTACAGAGAGTAACCAAAATTGGACCTGAGTACTTTAGGTATTTTTTCTATGCCTGCTGGCAGTTTGTTGAGGTTTGTCAGTAAAGGACAGGTCACTCAATGCCGCGGTCCAGCCGCAGCAGAGGGAACGGGCTTGAAGGTGTGGAGGGTCGTCGGCGCGAGAAGAACACCAAGAGACAGCTTAGAGAATTTTCCTCTGAGAAGAGTCGCTTAGATTTATTTTTGCTTAACTGATTTTATACCCTTATTCTTGGCAAGGAAACAGGTATCACAGGATCATGGTTGTGTCATGGCTTACATTTTAGGTAAAGTTACAGGTTCAGGGAAGCAAAGCGAAAGTACACGTTCTGATTTTCTTAGGAACATTTACACAAGATTTCAATAGCAGCAAGATATTGGCTTAAACTGCAGATATTGTGTTTGCAGTTTTTTGAGTTTAGATTTTTTGTTTCTATTATTCTACAGGTGAGGCTATATGTTAAGACCTATTTTAATCTGGTTAAAGGTTAGCTTGTTTTGATTAAAAGGTTACATTGTTTATTTAGATTTTTTATTGTTTCATAGCAATGGACTGGTGCCATGGTGGGGGAGATTGGGTGGTGATAGGTATCAGTTTTTCTAATTCTTTTATTTCCTCTTGAAGTTTTTGGACAGGTTCCCTGAACCAGGGGCAGCATGTTAAACTCCATTTTAACTGTGATGTTACTAACTGTTGTAAAAGATCTCGTTTTGTTTTAGGCCCCAAAAAGACACCAAGGGGGGCTTGCTCTTCTAAGTTTTTCTATAAATGATAAAGAGTTAAATTTAACGTGCCTATCGTTGACATTTACAATTCTATGGCTATCTTCATTGCAAACTCCTGTGTGTGGTAATGGAGGGTCAGGGAATCTTTTCCCATTGACATTAGCTCCTTTAGGGGGTTCTCACCATTTGTCTCCAATTCTATATTTCACATTAGGTGGTCTTTGCGTGGTGGGAAGTAAATTTCTAGGATGGCTCAATGCAGGGTTTTTTAATTGTAATTGTTTACTCTCTATGGAGTACTTTTCTGTGACTTGTTCTAAAAGCACTTCTGCCTGCTGCATCTGCAGCATGACTTGCTTAATGGGGGTATCCCAACCTAATTTTTTCCAAACAGTCATTAACAAGGTTTTGCAATTTGTACAACTTGTATCATTTTTTCCAGTTCTTAATACAAAATTTTTTGCTTTCTGATTCATTTTGATATAATGCTTGGAGAACAACCAGCAACAAGAAACACTCAATTAGTGTCGTTAATCCCAATATTTTTCTATTACACCATTTTATGCCTCGTCCTCTTTTGGGGCATTGAAGGCCTTGCCACCGCCCTTCCTTCCAGGGAACCATGTCAAACTGGGGAGGAAAAAGAGGACGCGGCAACTCAAGGAGTCATTGCAGGAGGAAAGATGCTTCCTGGTGTGCCTGCTCAGAAGCTCCTCTAAGCGCAGCAGCCAGCAGCTTTCCCCACCACTCCCCTCTGGCGCTTCTGTAGCACAGCGCCTCTGGTAAGATTCATCCCTATGAACAGTTTTCCCAGACACCCTAGAAGGTGGATTTCTGGCAAGTTCCACTGGTGTGGCGCCACAGTGACTTCTCTGCTATCACCTATACTACCGTTATTTGGTAGTGAATACAAAGTATACAATGGTTGTGCCCTCCTGAACAAGGTCTAATGTTCACTTTATGATGGTATGAGGGGTGCGTGAGGTGGGGTGGGAAACTCTTCCTTAGGCCCTCTATCTCAGCCCTAGAGTACTGCCTTTCCTTGTATCTGCTATGCCTCTATTATTTAGAGCTCTCTTTATTTCTTCCTAGCCAATTCTTCACTGTTTCAGTCCTATTATAGTTAATAGTTCTTTATATTAACTCTCACTGTTCAAACTACTGTGTAATCTCTCTTTCCTGATTGAGCCTTGTTACAACATGCTAACTATAATTCACTTAATCTTAGTACTATATACTATTCCATAATATGACTACCCCATGATTTATTTATCCATTCCCTTGTTGATGGACATTTACGTTACTATTTTTTTAATGCAAATAATGCTCCTGTAGGCAATTCTCCTGCAAAAGTATAAGCATTTTTCTAGAATATGGAAGGATTGTTGGGTTATGGAATATACATATCTTTAGCAGGTAAGAGGAAAAGCCAATTGTTTATCACTATGATTGTACAAATTTGCATTCTAACTACCAGTGTATGAAAGTTTCACTTGCTTCATATTTTACCAAGAGATGGTATTATCAAAAGTTTTTCCCATGATATTGATAAAAAATGATATTTCATTGAGATGTCAATTTTTATCTTCCTTATAAGTAATGGCTACTACTTATTTGGATTTTCTCTGTTTTGAAGAACTTATTCCTGTGTTTTACCCTTTATTTTCTACTGGTTTGTTTGCCCAGTCTTCTTTTTTGATGTGTTCTTTATAAATTTTTATATATTCCATTTTAAGTTATAATTCTTATAAGTTATAAGTGTTATTGATAACCATTTAAGCCTGTGGTTTTAGTTTTACTTTCTTTAAGTACATTTTGATATATTTTAAAGCAATCAAAGCTGTATTTCATTGTTTAATAAATCATTTCTCTACCAGAGATCAGATAGAATATTATTTTATATTATTTTATAAATGGTCTATTTTTGTGTGTTTTAAGATACCTGGTTTGAGTTTTTAATCCATGTGTATGGCTTTAAGTGTCTGGTGTTTAGTGAGAGTGAAATTCCATTTTTCACTATTTTGACTTTAATTGCCCCAGCACCAAATATTGAGTTTCCTTTGTTTCTCTCACTGAAATGCTATGAAAACACTATCATAATTAAAATTTATTCATATGTATGGTTCTATTTCTGATTTGTCTTTTCTGTCCCTGATTTTTTTAAGATAGTAGCTATGCTGCACTGTCTTCATCTTTGATCTTATAAGACCAATGTTCATTCATTTTACTTCTTTTCCAGTAACTTTTGTCCATTTGCTCAAGATAGATACATGAATCATCTTGTCAATTTACATGAACAATCCTGTTGGAAATTTTATATGAGTTACACTGAACTTGTGAAGATCAATTTTTGTTTTCTATAGGGCATGAGATATTTCAAAGTACTTTTCATAGCTGTATAGGTTTTCTATGCATGGAAACAATTACTGAAATTTGTCTATGTCCTGGTTTAACCAAATTGACTTTGTCTGTCTGTTGTCTGTTGGAATTTTTGTTTGAATTGCCCTGAATTTGCAAAGATCAATTTTTGTTTTCTAAAGACTACAAGATATTTTCAAATGCTTTTCAGAGCTGCTTAGGCTTTCTATACACAGAAACGCAGAGTTATTGAAATGTATCCATGTCTTCGTTTAAGAACCATTCATTTTGACCATCCTGTCCTCATAATTTGACTCTACTATTAACATAGGCAGGCTCCTTTACCTCTTCAAGCATAGCTTAAACCAATAAAATGCCAGGGAACTTTTTACCCACTTGTCCTTGGGGAGTTCTCTCCATAGGTTAGGCAAAGAAAAACCTTTTTATTTGACTGATGCTGCTGTAGCAGAATACCACTGGGGAAGGTTGGGAAGTTGAAAAGTAGACAATTGAAGAGTTGTGGGAGGATTTGTTCTAAAATTCTTTTTGCCAAACTCTGCCTGGGATTCTACTTAAGAGTTTTCATTACGGTCCCAATGGACAATGATCCTCTGTGGAATTTTTTCTCTGACGAAGCAGATCTTGTCCTCTATATACCGGACGAGATTTGGATACTATACTTGGAAGAAAGTAATCATTGGGGAATATATTAATTAGGTTATAAAAATGTTAGATACTGGAAAATATTAGAAAAAAATAATACAGGAGAGCAGTTGTTTTTGTTCTTTTAAACTGAACCATTATATAAATTGTTTGGAAGAAATGTAAGGTCTTGAAAGAAAGATTGTCCTTTTTTATAAAGGCTAAAATAAAAATACTGTAAAATAGACTGTAGAAATATATTTTTAAATAGTAAAGAAACCTTTTTATCCTCAAAGAATGAAATCTATATAAACCTATACGGTACCTTTTCACAAAGACATTGAGGTTCACTAATTCTGTATTTGTTGCTACTCAAGTAAACTCAGTAGAAATAGTTAAAACACAGTAATTTTGGCAATATATTGGAATAGGTCATGAGCCAAACTAGACTCTTTTTCCCTTAGGATATGAAGAATTTGAATCATATATTGAATGGTAAATGTAATATTGAGAAGTTTATTCTCTTTTTGTTTAATATTGAGTGGCTATGAGTGATGCTACACCAGCAATTGACATTATCATTTATTTAAAATATTCATGAAATTTCTCATTTCCAGACAAGACACAAAAAGCTTAAATAATACCATAAAATCCATTTGAATAATAAAGGTTATTCTTTTGACTAAAATCTAAGTGTGTTATTATCTGTAATTTAAGTATAGATGAATATGGGCTCCATTATACCACATTTAATACTGAAGCAAGTTACTAGAAAATAGTGATGGACTATCTGAAATATTTCATTAAAAAATATAGCGTTTACCCATGCCTGCCCATGTGAAAAAATATATATATATATAGCATGTAGTTGATAATGGAATCAATTCCATTTTGGGAGAACCACCTCTCATATTGTAGGATTTTAATATTCCATATTCCATTATTTTTTTGTGATAGCAAAATCTTTAAGACTTGGTCTGAGGATAGATGATATTCGTATGTCTTATGTTTACCATTTTAAATCAAGTTGACTTTTCTGTCTATTGTAAATTATTTCAAGATCTGTATGTAACTCTACCATTTACAGTAAGTGGGAAATTGGAAAAAGCAGTAGAAGGAAGAAAATAATTTTTACTTAGTATTAAAGACCATTATCTTAATTTAGGAAGAAATAGCCAAGCCCATTTTTTTATGAAAGGTATAACTATAGATACTGATACTTGGGCAATAGGTACAAGTTCTAATACGTTTTTTACACGTTTATGTATGTTTGCTTCTGTGTGTGTATATTTTTATTTTGCTTATGAAAATATTGGCATTGCAATGCCTGATAAAATTGACTTCTTAAAAAAATACTGATTACTTGACTATCTCAATTTTCTTCTGGAGAGGTATTCTGAAAATAGATTGTATTAGAGAAAACAATCATAACTACTCAAACATTCCAAAAATCCTCAAAGGTATATAACCACAGAGAAATGTTTTCATATATATATATAATTTTTTATTAATAGATTGACAATAAATTAGTTGTATAGTTTGATGAGAATATGTCACAGAAAATACAATTATTTAAAATATCTTCTTTGTAATGTAATATAAAAAAATACTGTTGAGTGAAGGTTTTATATAAGCATGGAAACAGTAGCAATTATTTTTATTTGATGTAACCTTGACACAATTTTTTATTTCATTCTTAGGTTTTAATTCATATTAACCCTACAAAGTTCATTGGATGGTATTCTCATCGCCACTCCTGTCAGTCCAATCATAATTTGGTTTAATAGTATGCAAAGATTTGATAAAATTTCTTGAGAAAACTGGATGAAGTGAAATTCTACCAGGCTGAGTGAAGAAATGGTAGTTAAAAACTTTTAAAGCAGCTGAAATATTGTAATTAACTATTATTTAGACAAAGAAGCCACTTTCTTTTAAAATATTAATTGCATTTGGTTGAATTTTATGAATATTTACTTAGTCCAGACACTTGTTGTTGGAATACAAATATAATTAAGGTATGGTCCTTGACCTGATTTAGGCCAACAGTGAAATGAGAGTAGCTGACTCATAAGCAGATAATTTCAATATAATATGTAAAGTGTTAAATATTAAGACATGAACACTGAGAGTAGGTACACTTGGCCACCTCTCTTTATTCCAATAAGGATTCCTAGGGGAGATGACACTGACCTGAGTCTTGAAGAGTGTGGAAAACCTAATACAGTTGAGTGAAGTAAACTTCAAGGGAGAAGTGTTTGCTTATCTCTTGCCCTCAAGTGTCTAATATATTCTTCCTTCCTTCCTTCTTTCCTTCCTTCCTTCCTTTCCCTTTCTTTCTTTCTTTCTTTCTTTCTTTCTTTCTTTCTTTCTTTCTTTCTTTCTTTCTTTCTTTCTTTCTTTCTTTCTTTCTTTCTTTCTTTTTCTTTCTTTCTTTCTTTCTTTCTTTCTTTCTTTCTTTCTTTCTTTCTTTCTTTCTTTCTTTCTTTTTCTTTCTTTCTTTCTTTCTTTCTTTCTTTCTTTCTTTCTTTCTTTCTTTCTTTCTTTCTTTCTTTCTTTCTTTCTTTCTTTTTCTTTCTTTCTTTCTCTTTCTTTCTTTCTTTCTTTCTTTCTTTCTTTCTTTCTTTCTTTCTTTCTTTCTTTCTTTCTTTCTTTCTTTCTTTCTTTCTTTCTTTTCTGTCTCTTTCTTTCTTTCTATGCTGTATGGCGGGGGTGACATTTCATTATTTTTCCATGTTGACTACCCCATTATTGCAGCACCATTTGCTGAATTTTTGTTTGCTTTTTTCTTTCTTTGTTTGCTCATTTGTTTTTTGGTGGGGAAAGTGCATGGGCTGGGAATCAAGCCCAGGTCTTCTTCATGGCAGGCGAGAATTCTACCACTGAACTACCCTTGCACCCCCCCTTAATATATTTCTTAAAATGCACACATCACTCAAACTGTTTTCAATGTTAAAAGAAGTAATTTGGGCAAAAGGAAAAACAAGAAAAAACAAAGGGATCTGAAATAGTGTGTTGCATGTAGTTTTACCAGAAGCTCTATATTAATAAATGAAGGAGTGGTTAAAATGGACTCTACTGTAAGAGAAGGGCAGGTCCCAGAATGCACCTGTCAACAAGAGAGGATATATGAGAATGGTTAATTTGTACATGATTTTTCTACAACTCCTTTAATTAAAAATAAAGAATGACAGGTAAATAATTGTTAAAAATAATACTGCTTAAATACAAAAAACAAAATACTTGAATTAAAATTAAAGTAGAAAGCAGGAAACTGTATGTCCTGTATAAAACTCTTCATAAAGCGTTTAAGAAATAAATAATGGAAAAAGAAAAAAGAAAAGAAAGCTCAAGAAACTATCAAAAACTAGTAGGCAGAATTGAAATAGATTCAAATATAAATGGAATAATAAAAATGTAATTATAGAAATGTAAAAAGTTACAACTTTTATCAAACTACATATTATAAACAATTGAAGGGAGACTATTGAACTGGAAGATTGCGCGGAAGAAATTATCCAGAAGCAGCACAGAAAGTAAAGACCATAAAACTTGCAAAACAGAATAGCTGGGAGACATGGGGAGCAAAATAAACATGTCTATTTAGAGTTCCAGATGGAGAAATAGAATAGTGAGAAGAAGCTAGAGGAAATATTAGTAAAGATGACATTTGCCTTTTTAAAAGAATTTATATAAGATATGTATCCTCAGACACATGAAGTACAAAATAAGCCAAGTGGGATAAATAAAAAGAAATCCACAACTCTATCATTGTAGTGAAACTGACAATTTTATGGTCAACAAGAGTGTCTTAAAAGTAGCCGGGAAGAAGAGAAAGACCTGAATACATAATTATGCTCTGAGTAGCCTCTCGACGTTAATAATATAAGCCAGAGCCAGTGGAATAAACATCTTCAAAGTACAGAGAGAAAATCATAGTCCACTTGCGTTGTGCACCCAGTAGAGGTGGATGAGGACATGGTGGGGACGAAGGGGAAGAGAAAGAGGAAGGAGAAGGGAGGAAGGCAGGTCTAATGGAGAAATGAGAAGACGAGGGAAAGAGATATGATTATAAAAAGAGATTAAATAGATTTTACGCTTCCCTTTAGAGAGAAAAAAAGCGAGTAAGAATGGAGATGAGTGTCAAAACAAATATAAAATAATCTGTTGAATTATATTCGTATATATTTCATAATTATCTTCAACAAACATACCATCATATGCAATGTTTCCCACTCTGAGGTAGAATCTTGATCTCTATCTCCTCAAAAAATTTTCTTTTTGAGAAAGATGTATTTTAATTATAGAAACACTTGCTTCCATAATTCTTTATCATTTTAAATAGTAAAAATAATACATTCATTTTTTCATGTAACCAAGGGACACAAAGCTTCATATACATCTTCCAAAATAGTCCAATAACTTATTTTTCATGGTAACAAAGGGAACCATTTGAGCATAAGATTCTTATGCTAAATAAGCCCCCAGCATAATATGAATAAATAACCACATACAGTTGTGGTGAATATTAGTTTATATAAAGAAAAGTGGTGAGTATTTTGCAATTATTATGAAGGATATTAAAAAAAGATGGTAAATGTAAATTTTATATAATTAAATTTTAAATATCAGACTTTCTTCTAAAAAGACATTGTGATATTAAATTTTCTGCAGAGATACCATTTGTTACTGATAGTTTCAAGTGGAAATGCTTAGATTTTTTTTATAAAAAAATGTGCCAACACAAATAGCCAATGAATATTGTTGAAATAAAGCCATTTTATGTTCAAAATGAAAGCAAATTAAGCTTTACAGTAACTCACAAAAATAAACACTTCAAAGCTACTCAATAACCAGATATGCAATTAAAATTATTTCACAAAACCTCTAAAAAGTGTTTTTTGTCTGTTCTCTTTGAAAAGTGGTTTATTCACATTTCTGCAAATTTATATTCTCCAAATTTCTTTTAGATTGTTATCAAGATTTATATTCATCAATGTTCAAAATAAAGATCCTTAGTTTAAATCATTCATTATGAAATTTTATGTCTATTCATTTGCAGTTTGGTGATTATCTCTTATTTTGATATTTAGTTTAGAATAAAAAATGACATCCTTAAAATAAAAGATATAAAATAGAACTATTAAATAATTTACATTAAGATAATTCAAACAGAAAAACAAAAGATAATTTCCAGATACATGCTTGCTCTTTCTGAATCTCTTGGTTACATCATTATAATAGCATGAAGTCATGTGGAGTTATTCTCCGGGAATTTTTCCCAGGATTTATTATTTTAAATAATTTTGTAATTTCGGAAATATTTCCTAAACAAATTTGGTTTGTGTAACAGAAAACTATGCCAAAATCCCAGAGGTTTAACACGATATAGTTTTATTTGTCATTCTTTGCCATGTGTCCATCATTAGTTGCCCAAGATATTACAATTCATTGTAGGTACTAAGGGTCCCAGGCTGACAGACTTCATCTAGAAACAGTCTTCCAGGATCACAAGAGCAGTTAGAAGTGAAAGAGCAAATCATGCACTTGTTCAAATTTCTATTCAAAAGTACATATGATTGACCAATGCAAGTCACTTGGCCACAAATGACTTCAAAAGGGATCCACCTACCTTTTGCCTGAAAGTCAGAGAGTCAGGTATATTTTCGTTAATTTTTTTAATTTATTAATTAAACAACAAACAAAAATATTAACATGTCATTCCATTCTACATATACAATCAGCAATTCTCAATATCATCACATAGTTGCATATTCATCATTTCTTAGAACATTTGCATCGATTTAGAAAAAGAAATGAAAAGACAACAGAAAAAGAAATAAAATGATAACAGAAAAAAAAAGATTGTATGTACCGTACCCCTTACCCCTCACTTTCATTTATCACTAGCATTTCAAACTAAATTTATTTTAACATTTGTTCCCCTAATTATATATTTTTATTCCATATGTTCTACTCTTCTGTTGATATGATAGATAAAAGGAGCATCAGACACAAGGTTTTCACAACCACAGAGTCACATTGTGAAAGCTATATCATTGTTCAATTATCATCAAGAAACATGGCTACCGGAACACAGCTCTACATTTTCAGGCAATTCCCTCCAGCCTCTCCACTACATCTTGAACAACAAGGTGATATCTACTTAATGCGTAAGAATAACCTCCAGGATAACCTCTCAACTCTGTTTGGAATCTCTCAGCCTTTGACACTTAGTCTCATTTCACTCTTCCCCCTTTTGGTCGAGAAGTTTCTCTCAATCCCTTGATGTTAATTTTCAGCTCATTCTAGGGTTTTTCTCAATCCCTTGATGCTGAGTCTCAGCTCATTCCAGGATCTCTGTCCCACATTGCCAGGAAGGTCCATACCCCTGGGAGTCATGTTCCACGCAGAGAGGGGGAGGGTGGTGAGACTGCTTGTCATGTTGACTGGAGGGAGAGGCCACATCCGAGCAACAAAAGAGGCTCTCTTGGGGGTGACTCTTAGACCTTGATTTTAAGCAGACTTGACCTATCTTTTATGGGGTTAAATTTCATATGAACAAATCCCAAGACTGGGGGCTCAGCCCATAGCTTTGGTTGTCCACACTGCTTGTGAGAACATCAAGAATTCAACTTGGGGAAGTTGAATTTCTCCCCGTTCTCACCATTCCCTGAAGGGGGCTTTGCAACTACTTTTCCACTTACTGATCGAATCACTCTGGGATTTGTCGGGGCATCACTCTGGACAAACCAACAAAATCTCATGTCCTACCTGAGATTCCAAGTACTTATGGCGTTCAATCAAATTATCTACATGAGTTATATTAGGAAATGCACTAGTCAAAATATAAATTTTGTAACAAATAAACATTTTTTGCTTTAGTTTCACACATAAAGTGACATTTTAAAATATTAATTACCATCTATTTTCAGCACCCTGCAATAATGACATTCCTTTGTTCTTCCTCATGCAAAAACATTTTTAAAATTTGTACATTGTATGTTTCACTATTATCGTACACTCTAGGCATTCCTAGATTATACCATCTCAATCTTTAACATCTATCTTTCTTTCTGATTTCATTTATGTCCTCAGCCCTCCTCCCTCTATCATTCTCACATGCAGCTTCATTCAGTGTTTTAACATAATTATATTACAGTTAGGTAGTATTGTGCTGTCCATTTCTGAGTTTTTGTATCCAGTTCTGTTGCACAGTTTGTATCCCTTCAGCTCCACTTACCCAATATCTTACCCTATCCTAATGGTCTTTGTTATCAATGAAACATTCCAAGTTTATTCACTAATGTCAGTTCATATCAGTGAGACCATACAGTATTTGTCCTTTAGTTTTTGGCTAGTCTTACTCAGCATAATGTTCTCAAGGTCCATCCATGTTGTTACATACTTCATAAGTTTATTCTGTCTTAAAGTTGCGTAATATTCCATCGTATGTATATACCACAGTTGTTTAGCCACTCATCTGTTGATGGACATTTTGGCTGTTTCCATCTCTTTGCAATTGTAAATAATGCTGCTATAAACGTTGGTGTGCAAATGTTCGTTTGTGTCTTTGCCCTTATGTCCTCTGAGTAGATACCTAGCAATGGTATTGCTGGGTCATATGGCAATTCTATATTCAGCTTTTTGAGGAACCGCCAAACTGCCTTCCACAGTGGTTGCACCATTTGACATTCCCACCAACAGTGGATAAGTGTGCCTCTTTCTCTACATCCTTCCCAGCACTTGTCATTTTCTGTTTTGTTGATAATGGCCATTCTGGTGGGTGTGAGATGATATCTCATTGTGGTTTTGATTTGCATTTCTCTAATGGCCAGGGACATTGAGCATCTCTTCATGTGCCTTTTGGCTATTTGTATTTCCTCTTCTGAGAAGTGTCTGTTCAAGTTTTTTTCCCATTTTGTAATTGGATTGGCTGTCTTTTTGTTGTTGAGTTGAACAATCTCTTTATAAATTCTGGATAATAGACCTTTATCTGATGTGTCATTTCCAAATATTGTCTCCCATTGTGTAGGCTGTCTTTTTACTTTCTTGATGAAGTTCTTTGATGCACAAAAGTGTTTAATTTTGAGGAGTTCCCATTTATTTATTTATTTCTTCAGCGCTCTTGCTTTAGGTGTAAGGTCTATAAAACCTCCTCTAAGATTTATAAGATATTTCCCCATATTTTCCTCTGACTGATTTATAGTCTTAGACCTGAGGTTTTGACCAGCTTTTATGACAATTTGTAGTCCAGTGTCTTTTTCAGAAAAGTAAAGCCTTAGCTTTTGCTTTTTCTCTCATAAGTATTCTGAATGTTTTCATTGCTTAGTGACACTAGTATGTGATTATATAGGTAATCTGTATGAAAAAATTCCTTGTTCTAAGTCCCAGGTGTCAGAAAAGTATATTTGTCACAATACCATGTCCCTGGAAGGAACTTCCATATTGCCACCAAGCTTGAAAACACAATCTTTAGACAAGAAGAAGTCAGGGAAAAGGAGGAAGAATAGAGAGAGAAGAGAGAAAATAAAAGCAGATGAGAGAGTAGGAAAAAAAGAGGGTAAGGAAAAAAAACAATAAAAGAGAAGAAATCAAAAGAAGAGTAGATAAAGAGAAGGGAGAGGGAAAGGGACTTTAGGTCATTTTTAATTGTATGAATTTAATTTAAAATCAAACATTTGGGATATGGAATACTAAACCTAATTTCAGATAATAGTGTGATATTTGTTCCATCTTGTGATGCATTATTATATGGCATTTTTAAATACATCAATGCAGATTTGTAAACTTGGATTCTTTACTTACAGGTTTTAGCTTGACCTGTGCATTCTCTTCTATAAGCAACTTTACTTGATTGTTCGTACTCTGAATGCACACTTTTGTTTTCTTGCCCTCTCCTAACTCAAAGTCATGGAAAAGGGGAAATACATTCTCATATGTCATAGTCATTAGAATAACTTGGAAATTAGAACAGCTAAATTTTTCTCAGATGATGGTCTCCTTGAATAAATTGTTTCCATTAGAAATTGAAGTCTTGCCATTTGGTCCTTTATTGACTTGCTGTATAGAAAATAAGTTTCTTAGGCCTTGAGCCATTCTGTCTCTGTGATTAGTATGAAAAGCCAAAGAAAAAGGCAGATTATCAAAACAACTTCTTTAAGTAGATAAAAGAACTTCTAAATTTTAACTGGAGAACAAAAAAAATTAGGAAAAAAGCATTCATAGTAACACATTACTATTTTCAAATTGACACAGTTATTTCCAACCTCTGAAAATAACTATGCCAATTTAAATGAACATGCATTAGGTTAACAGTTATTTTCAGTATGAATTTAAAAAATCATTTTAGAATGAAAGACTAAGTAAATACACTATTCCTCTTGGGCTGTATTGTAAATAAGAATAAAACCATGTCTTCTATCTCTACTCCCGAATAAAACAGAAAAGAATAGATATGCCTTAATTTCCTATACTTTATTTCATGTTGTCACTTTTGAAATATCTGGAAGCATACTTTAAATAGAACTACAAAAAATGTTGTTTTTGTAAGTGCTTTGTTGAGAGATATTAGACAATTGAAAAATTTTCACTTGTCTTTACTTATTTGATTGTGGAACTTTTTAACTTCCCCTAGATTCTAGCTAACATCACCTCTTTATTTTATTTTCCAGATATATTGGTAAGGAATTCAGGATGATTTATCAGTCATGATTTGTTTTCTTAGCATTGACAGCTATGGAGATTTTCTGATCTATGAGTATTCCGTTTTGGGGACAGCACATTCACCTAATTAGCAAAAGCTCCAACTTACTGAGCATGGGAAGGATAAACAAGTAATGAAAGACAGAATTCTCTTACCAACCAGATTCAAATTTCTATGTACAATGGATATGAAATTATTACTACACAAAAATATACTTTTTGAAGTTTAGATGAGTTAATATATGTATTGCTCTTACTATCTTATCTGCACATGCGTGCTGTTTAAATGTTTGCTATTATAATTTCTCAATTGTCTCCAATACACTGTTTTTAAAATTGGGAATATTTTTAAACAAGTACAACAGACTCAGAAGACTTTACATGTTACATTAGCTGTCAAGTGGTGCACGATTTATCCTCCCTTAGTCTCCAACTAAATACCCATCAAAAATTCTAAAACAATTGAAACCAACACCACCATAGAGTGGAGACAAGAAATATAAGTAATTTGTACATGAATGACTACTCTCAAGTTCTTACAGGTCATTGAATTCCTTCACCCTTCCCTTTTTCCTTTTTGCCTGTATTGTTTCTTGATAAGGCTTCAAGATTTTTCATCCCAGAATGTTCTGCATCACATGAGTTGCAGTGGTACATGTTGGAGTTGTATTCTCTGAATTCATATGATACAAGATGAGACTAGAGAAAGGAAAGATATTGCAGCACTTTTGCCAGGTGAGAAGCTTGTTCAGTGTAGTTACGGGTCAGATTTCCAATTAGAGCTGATCACAGACGTAGTGTGAGTGCAGTGTTAGGTGCATGCTTTTCAATATTGTAACAATTATAAAGATACATGTAAAATATAAGTATGAAAAGATCAACGCATTGAAGGTATATAAATAAATGTCTATTTATGCATATGTAGATACAATAAAAAAAATAAATATAGCAAGATGACCTAGTTTTAAAATTGGTGCTGTGAGAATAGTAATATTAGATTCTTTTGCAGATATGTGCATATCTTAATTTTATAGTCTGAAAAGCATAAGAATGTCAACCTAAACGACTCATGATCCCAAGTAGCATGACTATAGTTTAAGCCTAAAAATGGTATCAACCATTCTTTTAGAACACTTGATGATAATCTAGATTCCATTATCCGATGGAAAATGAAAATCAATTTAATGTAGAGAGCTATTTTATCAATTGGAGACAACAGAGTAAATTTATTATGGCCCCTTATACATATTATTGCCCTTTTACCAGAATAGTTTACTATTTTTTTAACCTCACCAATTATCTGATGAGATTAGTCTAGTCAAACCAAACTTATTAAAGGTCTAATTCTCATAAAAAATGGCTAGTATAATGGGGATGGTTTGAAAGAAGAAAAGAAAGAAAATAACATTTTTCCTTCTAAGAATTTGTTTATTGAAATAGATACATATCAGCATTTCACATAAGAGATAGGGTTTAGTAAGTGCTGTGGCAGTAGTCCAAACCTTATATAAGAATAGAGGAAGAAGCAAGCTGAATTGTAGTGTAAAACCACAGCTTATACTCTATTGTCTATACACACCTCTCTATTTTTATAACATATTAAGTATTTCTGCTCTTTGTTATACATTTCATGTTTCTTTCTTCTTTAAAAGATGGATATCATCTAAAGAAAGGCATAGATAAATGATTTTCTTAAGTCATTTGTTAATGAGTTTGGAACATGATGACTTTTCTTATTTGCCTTGTGAGGATATTTTTTTGCTTGGGAAATAGAGAGTGATAGATCAGGGCTTGGAAACTTCCTTTCTCTTTGTAATTCCTTCATTAGGCAGGACTTGAGGCAGCCAGTTGTTTGCTTATCTGCTTTGTTCTACTCCAAGAAGTAAATTAAGTTAAATTATCAGTTTATACTTTCTATTTACAGCATTTTCTCCAAGGTCCCACAAAAGGCTGAATGACAAGATATAATTTACTTTTCTTCAGTGAGTGTGGTTTGGCCATATATTACTCTGACATTTTATGTTTTACATTTTATTTATTCCTTTTTTAAAGCTCTTATTTTTACCTAAAACTATTCTATATGCCGTATAAATATCCTTCATCCAACAGATGCTTCTTTTTTATACACAAAATTACACCCTTAATGTAACACCTGGATACTGCAGATAATCAAAAAAAATACTGGCAAAGTCCCTTGAGGGATGGGAGAAAAAATATGGGACTATTAAAATTTACCACCGGGGAAACCCCTGATGCTGTGTCAGACATTAGGGACACCCAAACCAATAGGCCAAGTTCTTGGTCTTGAGGCTCCCTCTTGTGACACTTATATATGCAGCAGAGAAGTATAGCCTACCTATAGGTATGCCTAAGAGTTACTTCTGAAGGACCTCTTTGGTTGCTCAGATGTGGCCTCACTCTCTCTAAGCCCAACTCTGCAAGTGAAATCATTGCCTTCCCCGCTACGTGGGATATGACATCCAAGGGTGAAAGTCTCCCTGGCGGCATGGGAGATGACTCCCAGGGATGAGACTGGCCCTGGCACCATGGAATCAACAATTCCATCCTGACCAAAAGGGGGAAAAGAAGTGTAACAAGTAAGTATCAGTGGCTGAGAGAGTTCAAATAGAATCAAGAGGCTACTCCAGAGGTCACTCTTATACAAGCTTCAGTTAGACATTGCTACCTATCATAAATTGCCAAACCTCAACCAAAACTACTCTGGCAAATCATAAAGAACATGTAGGACAATATATAAGATTCTACAAAGGTTCCATGCACTAGAATATCTTTATAGAAACCTCCAACTTCCAGATGAGTTCCAGGACCAGGTAAGTCTTGAAACCTAGAGGGTCCAGCCTCTCCAGAACATCAGCTAGTTCCATCTCCCTACCCCAAATTACTGCCAGCCCATTCCAACATGAAAAGTTAGAATGAGCATAGTCCAAATACCCCTAAAGAGGGGAAAAAGATCGAAGATGATGATGGAGTTATACAGAGAAGGTAGAGTTTAACAAATGAGTATGATTGCTGAATCATTATATTGATATTTCTTTTAGTTTGCAGGATCTTAGAGCAGCTATAAGTAAAAAGCTAAAATTGTGGAAATGTAGCCCATACCAAACTCTGAAATCTGTTCTGCAGCTAATTATTGCACTGTCCTTTGGAATTTTTTGCTTTTTTGTATATTTGTTATTTTTCATAAAAAAGAAAAAAGTCTCTTGTGATGATAAAAAATATTTATTCCTTCTAGCCTCCAATGTTCTGGAGCAACTAGAAGGAAAAAATCTGAGATGATGGTATGTAGATCATGACAAACTCTGGGATCTGTCCTGTAACTACTTACTAAAGAGTGCTTTGAAGACTGTTGCTTTTTCCTTTCTTTGCTTTATATATATGTTATATTATACAATTTAAAAAGTTTAAAAAAGTAAGTAAAAAATAAAAGAGCATGAAAAAAATTACATGCATATATTATTAGAAAATCCTAAAGGGCATGGAAGGGTTTTTTTAACAGAAAAAAAAAATTGTAAGCTTCTGCCTCTCCCCTCTGTTTTCATTACTATCCCCAAAGGCAAACACATCTGTTTTTCTTTTTTATTCCTCTTTATATTATCTTCAATTTCTCTATATCTTTATTTAGAATTTATATAATCTGTATGTATTAGTTAGGGTTCTCCAGAGAAACAGAATCAACAGGAAATATTCATAAATATAAAATTTATAAAAATGTCTCACTTGACAGTGGGAACGTCAAGTCTAAAATGTGTAGGACAGGTTGTGAAGCTGATGATTCCGATGGAGGCTCTGGATGAACTCCACAGGAGAGGCTCGCTGGCCAAAGCAGGAAGAGAACCTGTCTCTTCTAAATCCTCCTTAAAATGCTTCCAGTGATTAGATTAAGCATCACTCATTAAAGAAAGCACTCCTCTTGGCTGCTTACAAGTAGAATCAGCTGTGGATGTAGCTGATGTGATCATGATTTAATTCTATGAAATGTCCTCGTAGCAAAAGACAGGCCAGCACTTGACCAACCAAACAGGTACCACCACCTGGCCAAGATGGCACATGAACCTGACCATGACATTGTATAATTAGACAAATCATACTATTTTAGTATCAAGTTCTGATTGATCAGGATTAATATCATCTGTTAAGATCAAACCCCTCTCCAATTCATTTGCATCCCAGTTTTTGAAATATAGAACTATATAAATGCATCTTTGTTACACCTATGCCTTTAAGTAGAACTTCCCAACTAGTGGGCCATGAATGATTTATAGGTTTGCTGAGATATTGATCCCATCAACCCTTTGGGCTACCAAGACAGGCCTGGGGTAGGCAATCTACAGAGGTTCTCTCCAACAGTGGACAGTCTCAGTTATTAAGCCAGTGTGTGTCACAAATATGGTAGATGTGTTTTGGGTGTCATGATGTAAAGATGTTTCAAAGTACTGCTTTAAATATTGCTCTTCATAAAACACAGTGTCATTTAAGTTCTTCTCAACTCTTGTTACCCCTAGTTTTACTTTAATGCTGCCAAAATTTATTCTGTAGGCATAATTAAATGAACACTATCTCCAGATAAATTTCATAAGTCTAAAATTACTAAATGTTTATGTAATTGAGAATAGGATAAAGATGTTATTTTCTTTATAGAGGGAAAAAAGTATTCTATGAATTTATCATCTGTGCAGTAGAGTCCTCACATTCCAACCTCACCTCAGCCTGGTCAAATTCTATTTATCTTATTGATTTCCTTTTCTTATTGCTTTAAAATTGGTTTTACTTATACTTAATTTTTTCCAACATATTTATTTTTATAATCTCTGAACTTTACTTATGGATACATTGAACCTTAAAATGAATGCTGCTTTGGGATATTAAACATAATCACTTCAAAGAAGGTAGAAAAAGAGGAAAAGAAAGTTTGAATAGGTTGTGTTAATATTAAACAATAATATAAACCAAAATATATCACGTTACATGGAAAATGATTTTATTCCCTACTGAAGAAATTATTTTCAAAATAAACAATAAAATTGTACTATATGCTGTTTATAATAGGCATATATAAACATAGGATTCAGAAGGTTGAAAGTAAAAAAAGGAAAAGCATATATCATGCAAAGTTGAAGATTTGTGCTAATGTAAAAGACAATAAAAGTTAAGTTAAATGGTCACACTAGAGATAAACAAGGATATTTCCTAATATTAAAATTTTAGTTTACCAGTAAAATAAATTATAGTTACAGGAATATAGTGAGTAAATTAAACACAACTTTATCAATATTTGCTAAATCAAGCACATGCAAAAAAAATCCGTAAGCATATGGACTATTTGAACAACATAATTAGTGAACTTGACATTATCATATTTCAAATACTATAAGACAACATTACAGAGCATATTTTTAGAGTACATACAACATTTACAAATTTTAGTTTGCTAATGCTGGTTGGAATGTAATACACTGGCTTTTATTAATGATTGGCTTTGTATAAATGGGTTGGCTTTTTTAAAAGAGATTTATTAAATTACAAGTTTACAGTTCTAAGGCCATAAACATGTCCAAACTAAGGCATCCAGAGACAGATACCTTGACTTTAAAAAGGTCAATGGCATCTGGGAAACCTGTCAGCTGGGAAAGCATGTGGCTGGGGTCTGCTGGTCCTTCGGCTTCTGGTTTCAAACAGCTTCCCCAGGGGAATTTTCTTTCTGCATCCCCAAAGTCTCTGTGTGTGTTCCCTCTTAAAGGAATCCAGGAAATAGTTTAAGACTCACTTTGAATGGGCAGAGACACATCTCCATGGAAACCACCAAATCAAAAGGTCTCACCCACAAATGGGTGGGTTACACCTCCATGGGAACAACCTAATAAAAAAGATCCCACCTTATCAAAAGGTCCGCCCCCAACAGTGTGGATTAATATTGAAATAGCATGGTTTATCTGGGGTACACAATGGTTTCAAACAGCACAATGACCATTTCTTTAGCAATAGGCAATTTCAACAATTTCTTAAGGATTGATATCATGCAGAGTACATCTTTGGCCACAGTAAAATTAAATGAAAATCAACTAAAGGGGAAAAAAGTAAGTTCACATTATAGGAAATTATGAAATACTTTTCTGAATAAGCCATTATTATAAATACAATTAATAACTAAAAAGTATTTTGAGCTGAATGATAACAAAACTCTTGGGAGTCTTCCATCTTCTTGAAAAGCATAATTGGATTATCTTGTTGTGAGAGGCATGCCTTAGTTGATTGCAGATGTAATGAGCCACAGATGGAATCAACTGTCTGATGATTTCATACACCAGCCTTCCAGTTTATTAGCCAGCTACAAAATATCCTTGCAGCAATGGTCAGGCCAGTGTTTGCCTGAGCAGACAACTGGGCATCATCACTTGGCCAAGTTGACACCAGAATCTAACCATCACACATTTTTTCATTATTAAAAATATGTTTCTTGGCGGTAGCTTAGGGTACAGTATATGCCAGTGAATTGTACATGGTGTAAAATACTTACTTTGAGCCAGAGCTTGGGTTATATGCTTTGTTCATTTTTGCTATTTAATGCTAATAGCAATTCTGGTACTAGGGGCTGAATGTTTTCATTTGTCACATCATGAGAATAAAACTCGGTGAAGTTAAATGGAAGACCATCTTGAGGTGTAAAACCAGTTTCAAATTATCTATATTTCAGCTTAGTATAATTTCTTTATGCTCTTAACTTTCCATGCAGGTTTGATATACAGCTAGCACATAAATCTGCTCTTATATGGTAGGTATTCGTGTATTTTAAAAAAATTTTTCCACAAAACTGTAAGCTTCCTGGGAAAGCAATCCATACTGAATCATAGATATATTCTTTAAAACCAATAAAGCAGGACTTTGTTCACATGTGATGCACAGATGAGTTATTGATTAATGCATGAGAATAGTTGCCTTGTTGCTACCAATTTTTAATCATAGATTCTATGTAATACTTAAGAGTATATCTTTGGAATTAAACATGCTGAATTCAGTTCCTGCTATACTAGTAAATGCCAACTATTGGACTGTGGGCATATCACCACTTCTACATCTCAGTTTTTCCATTTGTATAAAGAGATTATAATAGTATCTACTTCATAGAATTCTCATGAGGTTATGCGATGTGCCAAGCATGGTATCTAAGGTCCAATAATCTCTTTTAAAGAGTTTTTTTTTTGTACCATGATGTGATTCCAAAACTTTCTTGCCAACACTGTCTACTTTTGGGTAACATAAAGAATAATTCTATTAAGTTACTTGCTGTCTTCCAAATACAACAGTCTGTTTCACATCCCCAAGGCCTTGCAGATGCTGTTCTTTCTTCCTTGACTGCATTTAATATTATGGTCTTCTTGGCATCAGTGCTAACTACTCAAGATAAGTTTCAAAATTATCTCTTTCATTAATATTATTACTGTGCTGGCTTGAAACTGTTATGTACCCCAGAACAAGCCATGCTATTTTAATCCAATCTTATGGGTGCAGACTCATTGCAGATAGGACCTTTTGATTAGATTATTTCCATGGAGATATTACCCCATCCATTTAAGGTGGTTCTTAATTAGTTTACTGGAGTTCTTAAAAGAACTCACAGAGAGAGAGAGCACTCAGTGCTGACACAGAGAACAGAGAGATGAATCCAAGTGACAGACATTTGGAGATGCTTGAAGAAAGAAGCTCAAAGAGGAGGCCACTGGAACCAGGGGCTGAAAGCAACAAAAACCTGGAGCAAATGTCATCATGTGCCTTCCATGTGACAGAGAAACCTAAGACATGATCAGACTTTCTTTAGTGTAGGTATCCCCTTGTTGATGCCTTAATTGGGACATTTTCAGGGTCTTAGAACTGTATACTTGTAACTTAATAAATACCCTTTGTAAAAGCCAACTCTTTTCTGGTATATTTCTTTCTGGCAGTTTTAACAAACTGAAAACAGATTTTGGTACCAGAAAACTGGGGTGCTGCTGAATTTGTAAATACCACACATGTTGAACAGTTTTTTACATGGATAAGGGGAAGAGTCTGAAAAAAATTGTGATTAACATAAAATGAAGTGTCCAGAATGATTTGAAGTGATGGTATTCATATGTATGCTAAATATTCTTTCAGTAAGGTTTAGACAGAAATGATGACTGTGTCATTGCAAACTGGAAGAAAGGTGATGCTTGTTTTAAAGTGGCAAATAATTTGGCAAAATTGAGTCTTGATGTTGGATGCAAGGTAGAATTTGAAGGCAATAGGCATGGATATCTAACTGTGGAAATTTCCAAACTAAATGTGACTTCTTCTTTCAGCTTATAAAGTGTGACAGGAAAGGGATAATCTGAAAATTGAACAATTGAGTCCAAAAAACAGAAATTGATGGTCTGGAAGATTCTGGGCTTCCAGAAATTGATACCCCAGAGGCTAGGCCACCACACCATGATCTAAACAAACATGTAACCAGTCAACTATTTCATAAAAAGCCAGGATTGGGGATGGAGTTACCCAGAAAGATTTGTGGAAAGTTCTATTGTCTGATGGTTGTGATACCTGTATACTGCATGGAAAACTGACAAGAGTGTTGCATGACCTGTACAAATGGAACCACTGCCAGTCTGGACTAAAGGAGACAGGAAAGAGACAAATTGAAGGAAAAAATACTTCAAGGGCAGAAGCTAAGGTCTGGAGCCAAGAAATCTCAGGCCAAGAAAGCAGATCCATCCATGCATGTGAGAGGGTGAGTTTACCCCTGAAGCAGATGGTGGGCCTTCTGCTTCATTGATCAGGAAGAGTGTTGCCTCTTAGAAGGTGTGAACATTCCATGGGGATTGGGGCATGCCTGGCCACCACCCCCACTGTTCTAAAGAGTGTGAGCATGTGGCCTGGAGATGACAGAGAGTCTGGGTGCCACCCAGATGCTTGAGGAGGGTGGGACCTAGAACAAGGTGGTCTCCCTAGTGCTTTGATATGTTGGAACCCTCACTCCAGTGTTTGCAGAGAGCAGGACCACTGCATAAGCCCTTGGAGAGTGTGCCAGTTTGAAAAGGCTTATGTACCCTAGAAAAACCATGTTTTAATCCTAATCCTATTTTTAAAGACAACGATTTCTTCTAATCTAAATAATCTTCTAATCTATTTGGTATCATATGTTTGAAACTTTAATTGGATCATCTCCCTGGAGATGTGACTCAATCAAGAGAGGTTGTTAAACTGGACTAGGTAGAGACATGTCTTCAACCATTCTAAGTGAGTCTTGATTAGTTTACTGGAATCCTATAAAAGAGGAAACATTTTGAAGAAGCAGGAGATTCAGAGAGTAGAGCAGGATGACAGAATGCCATAGAATCACAAAGAAGAGTCCATCAGACAACAAACTTTGGAGATGGAGTAGGAAAATGCCTCCCAGGGAGCTTCATGAAACAGGAAGCCAGTAGAGAAAGCTAGCAGATGATGCCATGTTCACCACATGCCTTTCCAGATGAAAGAGAAACCCTGACTGTGTTTGCCATGTGCCTTTTCCACTTGAGAGAGAAACCCTGGACTTCCTCAGCCTTCTTGAATCAAGGTATCATTCCCTGGATGCCTTAGATTGGACATTTCTATGAACTTGCTTTAATAGGGATATTTTCTCAGCCTTAGGACTGTAAACTACAACTTACTAAATTCCCCCTTTTAAAAGCCATTCCATTTCTGGTATCACATTCTGGCAGCTAGCAAACTAGAACAGAGAGGATGGGACTGCAAATCTCTCAAGCACCAAGGATAAATTACCTTAAAATCTACTGGAGTTTGCCTTACTGATTTTCAGAACATTTTGGGTCTGGTGACCCATGTTTTCCTTTCAATTTTTTCTGTATAGATGGAAATGTTTATCTTATGATTGTCCCTCCCTTTTATATGGGCAGCAGATAACTTGTTCAGAGTTTCATGTGTCCACTGCCAGAGGGCAATTTTGCCTTAGGACTGGTCATGCCTGTAGCTGATTTTGATGAGATTTAGTACTCTTTTTGACCTGGTAATGTATTTGTACTGTTACTGAAATGGTTTAAGGCTTTTGTTATATTTTGATGGAATTAACATATCTTGTATATAGAAAGAACATGTCTTTTTGGGTCCAGAGGGTGGAGTGTGCTGATTTGAAACTGTTATGGGCCCCAGAGAAGCCATACTCCTTTTTTTTTTTTTTTTTTTTTTTTTTTTTGCGTGAGCATGCACTGGAAATTGAACCTGGGTCTCCAGCATGACAGGCAAGAACTCTGCCTGCTGATCCACCATGGCCCACTGAGCAATGCTCTTTTAATCCAATCTTCTGGGTACAGACTTATTGTGGGTGAGATTTTTTGATTAGGTTGCTTCCATGGAGATGTGACCCACCCAATTTCAGTGAGATCTTTTGATTAGTTTATTTTCATGGAGATGTGGCCCTACTCATTCAAAGTAGTTTACTGGAATCCATAAAAGAGCTCATGAAGAGAGAGGGAGTACTCAGAGCTGACACAGAATGCAGAGGGATGTAAAATGAGATGCTTGTAGAAAGAGACTCAGAGAGGAGTCCACTGGAACCAGGAGCTGAAAGCAAGAAAATCCAGGAGCAAAGGGCCAGCAGATGTTTTCAAGTGCCTTCTCAAGTGACAGAGAAATAGTAGACATGATCAGCCTTTCTTTAGTGATGGTATCCCCTTGTTAATGCCTTAATTTGGACATTTTCATTGCCTTAGACTGTAAGCTTGAAACTTAATAAATCCCCTTTATAAAAGCCAGTCCATTTCTGGTATATTCATTCCAGCAACTATAGCAAACCAAAATAATCCCTAATAATTTCTCCCACTTATGTAAGTAGTTTCTCAGTATATATTTGACAAATGTAGAATTGATGACATATTCTATTGCAGAGGAAATATATAACAATAAATACAATTGCTAAAACATTATCATTAGTTTCTCTCTTAACGTAATTCTATTTTCTTATATTCCATATATGTTCTATTGTTCATAATTCAAAAAACATTTTATTTAGCTAGTGTTGAATATTAAGTTGATGTCTTTATTGAACTTTTCACAGTGACATCTGGATCTCTTCCCTTAGGAAATAAAACACATTAAAAAATGATCAATGTCTAACAGAAGTTTAATTATTCTCTAACATTCATTAGTTCAGTCTTTTCTAGGTTGAATAATATCTTCCTAGAAATTACCAAAAGCTAGCAGCTAGAAACACAGCTGAATTCAGAGTATATAACTATTTTTTGCTTTAATTTATTTTCATAACTTGCAAATACATGTTGTGATGTTGCAGGCCATACCTAATAAACACCTTATAACACATGTATTGTAGTAGAGGATATTTCCTATTATGGCCTACCAAGTATAATGGAGATTATTTGGGATATTAAGTAAAAGCATCTTAAAAAGTTAAATTATTTCTGCTAATCAAAATAAATACCATACTGATAATATACTGTGACTATTAATGACAATGAAAAATATTAAAAATACCTCAGAGATGGAGATGTTCAAATTGCTTTCATTCCTTGAGGTCAAAGTATTTTAATTGAATGAAAAGGAAAGTAAGTACTTTTATTTTTTAGGTTTTTTTAGAATGAATTTAAAATGAAATTTTCATTTAGTTGACCAAATTTTAAAAAGGGACTTCTATTTTACTTTCATTTCCAAAATTAAGTTAAGGGTAAAAAGGGGCAGATAGGTTTCTTTAAATTATGGCTACTTGATAGGATTCCTTTCTTTTCTGTCCTTTAATTGGTAACATTCTCACAGATCAAATTTGCCTCTTAAATAATATTGATCTTTTTAAAGTGAAAACATTAGTTCAAGTATGTTATACTTAATTCCTTAAGAGAATTTAAGAGAATCATTGACATACCTAAGTTCTTTTGTCATGACATGTCTCTGTTAGCCTTATCTCTTTTGGCATTCTTCAGGTCAGGAAGTATACTATGATAATGCTAACAAAATAATGTATCTTATTTTTAAAAGGATTTTAAGATTACAGATCAATGGGGCAAATAGTACATAAACTTCCTATGTAATCTCCCTCCTCAATTATGCTCCATCTTTTGGTAATGGTCTCTCTTAGCCACTAACAACTTGCATTAGTATAGTACATTTATTACAACTAATATACCAATATTGCTATATTATTATTAACTAAAGTCCAAATTTTACATTAGGGTTTACTCTTTGCATTCTACAGTTCTATGGGTCTTGACCGATGTGTGATATCCTGTATCCACCATTACAGTAACATACAGAATAATTTCAATGGCCTAAACATTCCAGGTACTTCACCCATTCACTTATCTTCCACACCATACCACTCCAAACCCCTGGCAACCTCTGATCATCTCATCTTGCTCTAGTTTCACCTTTTGAGAATGACTGCTTTCACTTAGCAATGAGAACTTAAGGGTCCTCCATGTCTTTTCAAAGCTTGATAGCCCATTTGTTTTTATTGCTGCAAAGTATTACATTGTATGGTTGTACCATAGTTTGTTTATCCATTCACTTATTTAGACATCTTGATTGCTTCCAATATGGGGCATTTATTAATAAAGCTGCTATAAGGAACTACATGCTCATTTTTGTGTGGACATAAATTTTCATATCAGTTCAATAAGCATCTATAAGTGCAATGACTGGATTGTATGGTATGATGGTGTTTAGATTTGTAAGAAATTGACACACTCTTTTCCAAAGTGAGTGTATCATTTTGCATTCCTACCAGCAATGAATGAGAGTTCCTGTGGCTCCACATCATCACGTGGTATTTTAAATGCTTCGTATTCCAGCCACTTTGATAGGTATGTAGCTGTATTGCATTGTTTTTTCAATTCTGCAAAACATATGCTGTTGGTCATCATTTTATATGCTTGCTTGTCATCTGTATATCTTTTTTGGTTAAGTGTCTGTTTAGATCTTTGCCCATTTTGTAATAGTTTTGTTCATTTTCTTATTGTTGAGTTTTAACAGTTCTTTTTATAATTTGGAAGCAAGTCCTTCAGCAGATATGTTTTCTTGCAAATATTTTCTCCCAGTATGTGGCTGGCCTTTTTGTTGTCTTTACAGTGACTTTCACACAGCAGATTTTTTTTTTAATGTTAATAAAGCCCACCCTATCAGCTTTTTCTTTCATGTATCATGCTTTTCATGCTGTATCTAAAAATCCATCACTAAACTAAGGCCTTTAGATTTTCTCTTATATTATCTTCTAGATGTCGTAGAAATTGCATAGTTTCAAGTTTTGCAGTCAGGTTCATATTGTCAGTATTGAATTAATTTTTGATAACGGTATAAGGTCCATATCTAGATTGAATTTCTTTTTCATGTGGATGTCATTTGTTACAGTAGCATTTATTGAAAAGTTTATTCTTTATCTATTGATTTGCCTTTGCTCCTATATTTGTTTACATTTATATCTTTTTTTATTGTATACAATTGATACCACATTATCCTAGTTACTGTGGCTTTATAATAATTCTTAAATTCAGGTCATTTTTGTTATTTTTGGTCTTTTGCTTTTACATTTAGACTTTAGAATTGGCTTGTTAGCATCCAAAAAATAACTTCCTGGGATTTTGATTAAGATCATGTTGAATCTATAGATCAAGTTGGGAAGAACTGACATTTTTAAGAATATCAAGTGCTTTTATTCATGAATATGGAATATCTCTCCATTTATTTAGAATTTTTTAATTTGTTTCATCAGAAATTTTTAGTTTTCTTTATATAGATATTGTTCATATTTTGTTAGATTTATTCTTAAATGAACAATTGGCAGAATCAAATGGTGATATTTTGACTATCTCTTTTGCCAGCTCATCTTGTGAACTGATGAGATGAGCTGATGATGGGAAAGAGAGTCATTAATGCCTTTGAGTCTAGTCAGAGTAGAAACCCAATTGTGCCTTTGAGTCTAGTCAGAGTAGAAAAACAATTGTAAATAGCCATTTTTAAGATTTTGTTTCTCATGAACCAGTCCTGGTACCACGCTGTATTAGCTAGAGTTTTCTAGAAAAACAGAATCAGCAGGAGACATCTGTAAATATAAAGTTTATATAAGTGTCTCATGCAACTATAGGAATGTAGGAGTCCAAAATCTGTAAGGCAGGTCACAAGCTGGCAGTTCCAATGAAGGTCCTCTATGAACCCTCAGGTAGGCTAGCTGGCTGAAACAGAAAGAATGATTGTCTCTTCTGAATCCTCTTTAAAAGCCTTCCAGTGACTAGATTAAGCACCACTAATTGTGGAAGACACTCCCCTTAGCTGATTACATTTGCAGTCAACTGTGGATGTGGCCAATGTGGTCATGATTCAAGTCCATGAAATGTCCTCACAGCAAAAGACAGCCCAGTGCTCACCTGACCAGACAACCAGGCATCTCCATCTGGCCAAGTTGACACATGAACCTGACCATCACAATGCCTAAGTTATTTTGTGTAAATATAATTTTGTGTTTTAAATTTCAAATTCTACTTGTTCACTGATTGTATAGGACAGGAATTAACATTCATAGACTAACTTGGGATCTTGCAACCTTGTTTTAATTGCTGATTTGTCCCAGGGTTTTTTTTTTCCATCAATTCTTTGGATTTATCTACACAGACAATCATTTCATCTACAAACAAAAACAGTTTCATTTCTTTCTTCCAAATTTTTATAGCTTTTATTTCCTTTTTAGTTTTATTTCATTAGCTATGTCTTCCAATATGATGTTGAATAGGAGTGGGGAGAGGGAATCCTCACTTTTCTTCTCAGTCTCATAGGTAGAGCATCCGGTTTCTCACTATTAAATATCATGCTAGCCGGGGGGGGGGGTTGGATAGATGTTCTTTATCAATTTAACAAAGTTCCTTGTATCCCTTGTTTACTGAGATTTTTTTTTTATCATGTATGGGTATTGTATTTTATTAAATGATTTTTCTGTTTCTGTCATCTTCAGCCTGTGATGAGATGGGTTGCATCCATTGATTTTTTTTTTTATTTTTTAGCATAGACAGGCACCGGGAAAAGAACCCGGGTCTCCAGCATGGCAGGTGAGGACTTTGCCTGCTGAGCCACTGTGGCCCACTCCAGTCTAATAATATTTTATGAAGAAAATTTTTGTAATACAATACCTGAGAATATTGGTCTGTTTTCTTTTCTTGTAACATCTTTTCCTGGTTTTAGTATTAGTGTAATACTGGTTTCATAAAATAAATTAGGATGTGTTCCCCTTGTTTCTATTTTCTGGTGCAGAGTGTAGAGAATTAGTATAATTTCTTCTTTTTATATTTAGTATAATTCATGAGTTAAATCCTCTTAAATTGGGGCTTTCTGTTATGGAAAATAATTGATTATAGATTTAATTTCTTTAATAGAGATAGGATTATTCAGATTTTCTGTTTCTTCTTGTATGAATTTTTGTATATTGTTTCTTTAAGGGAATTGGTCTATTTCATTTAATTATCAATTTGTGAACATAGAGATGTTCATAAAATTCCTTTTTTATCCTGTACTTTCCATGGGATCAGTAGTGATGGTCCCTCTTTCATTTCCAATGTTAGTAATTTGTGTCTTTTCTCTTTTTTTCTTGTTTAGCTTGGCTTGAGTTTTATCAATTTTATCGATCCTTTCAAGTGCCAGTTTTTGGTTTTGCTGAGTTTTTCTAGTGTTTTAATGTATTACCCCTAGCAAATTTCCAATATGTGACTATTGTAGTAATGCACAGTTCAATAATATGATAAATAAATGAGTATAAACAAGTTTGGCATTCAGGTAGGTGCTGACACAACTGAATCAGCAGTTACTGTTTCTTTTCTGACATTTTGGTGTCTATGTCACAATCATTTTCAATTCTTTGCATGGCCCTAGTGAATATACGCTTTTAGGAACTAGCTTCATCATGTGTGTAGCAGTTTTGTTTTTTTGTGACTATTAATAAAACATAATTCAACAAGCAGCATTACTAGTGAACTTATGTTACTTACCTTGTTTCAATCTGCACAGAAAAACAGTCCAAATATCACAGTGTTTAATGCAACCTGTGTCAAGAATGACTAAGAGTAAGTGCATTTTAAAGTTTTTAAATTTTGTTTTTTTGATTTCTATGAAATTGAAATATATTTTTTTATTTCTCAAATAAAACGTTAGGAGCAACATAACGTGATATCAGGATTAGAGAGTTAATTACACATAATTTAGTCCAAATTCCCCCCATGTTCCAGGAATCTCCTCTACAATGGTTATGAAGAACTCATTACCACAGTAGGCTGATCATTCCTTAAGTAGAACATTCTATTACATGATTCTGCATATTGATTAGGAAGATGTGTCCCTTACACTTTTAAAGATTGACTCCAGTTTTGTCTTTTGTAGCCAAATAGGCTAAATTTTACACTATTGATGACTGATCACTCTTAAAATGTTTGAAGATAATTTTCATGACTCTTCCTCTCCCCTAAATCTTGTCTGAAGGCTAAGCCCCTTTTGTTTCTTTAACAGGTGCACATATAAAAAAATCACCTGAACTTTTTGTAACTTATTTTCTTGATATGCCAATTTCAAGGCCAGTTCAACAGGGTGGAAAATATAAACACACAGACCACTCATGCTTTGCTTCTTGAAAGCTTAGAGAGCTGTATACTTTGCTCATTATCTTTGCCCATATGTTCAGAAATTGAATTTTCTAAACAACTAAAAATGGGACAGGTTTTTGCTCCATTTTTGTTCTGCTATTATCTTTTGAAGCGAGACTAAAATTTACTTATTTCTTTATCAATCCTCTTCTTTCTTATAGAGTCATAAATGGCAAAATTCTGAAGATAAATGTATACCCAGTAGGAGAAGGCTGATTTAGCTTTATAGCATTCTGGAAATTCAGAAGCAAGTAAAGTAACAGGAGCAGACTGAGACTTGGAGTCAAGGTATATAGCAGAGATTTTGGCACAAAGGATATTTTACTAGCAACTTTGAAACTAATCCACAAAACAATAAGAAAATACTTGAAAAAAAGAAGAAAATACTTGAAAGCCCTTGGACACACAGATATGTTGGAATAAGAAAAAGTCTCTAAGAAAAATCAGAATACTATAAGAGAGTATTAAATTATTTAAATACATCAGAGTATGGGATAAAAATGATGATGGTTGGTATATCAATCAGAAAAACAATATAGGTGTAGATGTATTATTGCAAATATTTTCTCTAAGGCTGTGGCTTTTTTTTTAAATCTTAACAGTATTTTCAAAGAGTAGAAGGTTTAATTTTTATGAAGTTCAATTTATCAATTCTTTTCTTTTGTGGTTCATACTTTTATGTTGTATCTGAGAAATCCTTGCCTACTTCAAGGTGGCCAGCATTTTCTTTAATTTTTTTCTAAAAATTTGATGATTTCATATTTTATACTTATATGGATAATGTATTTCAAGTTAATTTGTGTGCACGGAGTGAAGCAAAGTCTAGGGAGGGTTTTTTTTTTCCCAAATAGATCATCAGTTATCTCAGTGCCATTTGGTAAATAGACTCTCATTTCCCTATTGAATAACTTTTGCACACTTGTCAAAAATCAATTGCTTATATATGCTGGGATGTATTCCTGGGCTCTCTAATCTGTTCTATTTATGTATATGTCTATCATTATGAAAAGAACACACTGTCTTGATTGCATTTTCTCTATAGTAAGTTTGAAATGAAGTCATGTATGTACTCCAGTTTTGTTGCTCTATTTCAAAATGGTTTTGGCTATCACAGCTGTTTTGTTTTCCATATATATTTTAGAATGAGTTTTTCAATTTCTATGTTTTTAAAAAGACTGCTGGATTTTACTGTGATATTCTTCAATTAATATGAATGTTCCATTCAGAATCAACATGCACTTACCTCCTCTCCCAAAAAATCTTGTCTTACTTTAGCATTAGTTTGAGGTCCAGAAGTTTATCTTATCCAAGAGTGGATGAGGCTCTGGTGGGGACTGAGTTATGTCCCCCAATAAAGGCAATGTTCAGATAATAATCTGCATTTTTGTGGATATGAACCCATTTTTAAAATTATCCTTGAATATTTCAAAATGATTCAGGGTGTGGACTCATTTGTGACTTGGGTTTTCAAAAAGCCTGTTTAGGTGTGACTGAACAGAACCAGAATGGACCTTAGTTCATTTAGCTTGAGGCCTTATAAGAAAGGAAATTTGGGCACAGCTAGTCACTATAAATCCAAAGTCAGAGGAATCCAGAGAAGAAAGAGGGATTGCCATGGGACAGAAGACTGCCATCATTGGAATGTTAGACTCTGGAGAAAAACATGGCTTTGTTAATGTCTTATTTTAGACTTCTCGCCTTCAAACTGTGAGCCTATAAATTCTTGTTGCTTAGGACAACCCATTGTGTGGTATTTGACATAGCAGGCCTGGCAAACTAAGACAGGCTCCTTAAAAAACCTTCAAATTGAGTCTTTCAGGGGATATGTCTCGAGATGGCAAAATAAGATAGGTTGAGTTCAACCCTTTTTCAAAGAACGTCTAGGGAAGAAGGGTCTGGAGGGTGATTGAGATGGCAGTTCCAGGGTATAAATGACATGGGAGAGTCTTCTATACCACATAAGGAGGCCCTGGTTGCAAAAGCTGAGGAACTGAGAAGCAGAAAACAGGAGATCATCAGGCTGGTGCAAACAGCCTAATGCTGAAACCTAGAGCCCTCAGGCATGCATGGACAGGGAGACAGGGACTAGGAATTATGCCAAGCTTTATTCCTTGAATGTGCTACCTCACTGGCACAGCCATGTGACTCACCCCACACCCCAGGTACTGAACCCCACCACCCAACTCCCCTCCCTGCACTCCAAGCACCCTGTGATGTGAGTATTCACCCCACAACTCCACCCCAAGTGTGTTCAAGCATGCCACAGCCCAACCCACCACTCCAGCAAAAGTGCAGTCTTGACCTGCCCCCCTAAACCCTACCACTCTGTCCCTGACCTCCCACCAACCCCCACAGATAGCAGGCAGTGCATAAAGGCTGGTGGGCACAAAGGCCGTGGGCCCTTACCTACATACCCAGGGTATACCTGCTCCCAAACCGTACAATCCTACAAACCTACCTGGCCATCCTGAGCTCTGTGTGCATGTCCATTACTTTACAGCCCTCCAAGATTTGCATATGCACACAACCCCCAATCATGTCTCTCAGCTCTGGGCAAAGGCTGACATGTGCAGCCAGGCCATATCACCCCCAACCCACACAGGCACAATGCCACCCACTGCTCTGGCTCTGTTTATGTACTCAAAGGGACATGTGCCCTAGAGCAGCGAACACCAGGGCCCCCCCCAGACCCATGGACCCACATAGCCACATCCTCTCTGCTGCTGGGCACCCATGCACACAGGCACCAGTGTAGCATCCCCAATCTGCACCTATATCTGTACTGTAAGTATTAATGCACTGTTGTGCCCCACATGGCACCCTGCATCTTGTTCCACATCCATTCCACAAATATAAGGCATTAGACTTCTGAAGGAAATCAACTTCCAAAGTAAACTAATCAAGATATTTACACGCCATAAAGACAGCAGAAGATCACTAAGCATATCATGATGCAGACAGATATATCCCAGCCTAATAATCAAATTAAAACATGAGAGGAGATATAGACATTGGAACAAATAATCAAAGATGTTCATATAACTCTACTAAATAAAATAAATGGGATGGCTCATAACATAAAGGAGATCAAGAAGACACTGGAAGACCATAAAGAGGAATTTGAAAGAATAAATAGAAAAATAGCAGATATCACAGAGATTAAAGATGCTGTAGACCAAATTAAAAACATATTAGAAACACACAACAGCAGTTATGAAGATGCAGAAGAAATAATAACTGAAGTAAAGGACAGGACAAGTGATTTTGAAAACTCAAAACAACAAATGGCAAAAAAGAGGGAAAATTTGAATTGGATCTCAGGGAAATGAAGGACAAAACAAAGCACATAAATATAAGGATTATTGGTATCCCAGAGGGAGAAGAGTAAAGGGCTAGGAAGATTAGTTGGGGATATAATGGGAAAAACTTTCCAACTCTTTTAAAGGACGTAAATGTGCAAGTAAGAGAAGCTCAATGAACTCCAAATAGAATAAATACAAATAAGCTTAACCCAACACACATACTAATCAGTCTGTCAAATGTTGAAGAGAAGCAGAAAATCCTGAAAATGGCAAGAAAAAAAACAACCTACCTCATACAAGAGTAACCACATAAGACTGAGGTCAGACTACACAATTGGCACTATAAGTTGAGAAGGCAGTGGTATTATATATTTAAGGTCTTGAAAGAGAAAGACTTTAGTCAAGAATTTTGGACCCAGCTAAATAGTCCTTCAAAATGGAAGGACAGATTAACTTTTTCACAGTCAAACAAATCTTAAAACAATTTGTCAATAAGAGACTGTCCCTACAAGAAATACTAAAGGGAGGTGTGCCAGTTGAAAAAAAGGGACAGGAGTGGGAGGTCTGGAGGAGGGCACAGAATTGAAGAGTACCAATTAAGGGTAACTTAAAGGATAAAAAGAGGAAGAAGGAAAATAATATATAGATCTGACAAATAAAATCCAAAAGACAAGATGGTGAATTCAAAAAATGCCTTTTCAGTAATAACTTTCAATGTTAATGGACTAAACTTACCAATCAAAAGATACAAATTGACAGAATAGGTTAAGAAATATAATCCAGCTATATTCTGCTTACAAGAAACTCATCTTAGACACAAAGACACAAATAGATTGAAAGTGAAAGGATGGAAGATGTTCCACTCACGTTGTAACCAAAAGAAACAGGAGTTGCTGTATTAATATCATACAAAATAGACTTTAAATGTAAAGACCTCATAAGAGGCAAAAAAGGACACTATATATTAATTAAAGGGACAATTTACTAAGAAGAGATAACAATGATAAATGATTATGCTCCCAATCAAGGAGCTCCAAAGTACATGAGACAGACAGTGGCAAAACTGAAGGGAGCAATAGAAGTTTCAACAATAATAGTAGAAAACTTCAATACACCACTCTCCTCTATAGATAGAACAACCAGATGGAAGATCAAAAAGGAAATAGAGAAGTTAAACAGCTTGATATATGAATTAGATCTAACAGACATATATACGTCATTACACACTAAAACACCAGGATATCTATTACATTCTTCTCTAGTGCTCATGGAACATTCTCTAGGATAGATCGTATGGTGTGGCATGAAACAGGACTTTATAATTTCAAAACATTGACATTATTCAAAGCACTTTCCTTGATCACAATGGATATCAATAACCACCAAGGAATAAGAACTTTCACAAATACATGGAGATTAAATAATAAACTCTTAAACAACCAGTGGGTCAAAGAAGAAATTGCTACAGAAATCAGTAGCTCTCTGGTGATGAATGAAAATGAGAGTACAACTTATCAGAACTTATAGGATGTGGCAAAGGCTGTGCTGAGAGGGAAATTTATCACTCTAAATGTCTATACAAAAAAACAAGAAAGAGCAAAAATTGAGGACTTAAGAGCACACCTGGAGGAGCTTGAGAAAGAACAGCAAACTAACCCCAAACAAATAGGAGAAAAGAAATAAAGATTAAAGCAGAGTTAAATGAATCAGAGAACAAAAGACCAATAGAAAGAATCAGTAAAACCACAAGTTGGTTCTTTGAGAAAATCAATAAAATTGGTGGGCCATTAGCAAGGCTGACAAAGAAAAAAAGAGAGGATGCAAATAAACAAAATCAGAAATATGAAGGTGTGCATTACGACAGACCCTAAAGAAATACAATAAATCACAAGTCAATGCTATGAACAATTATATGTCAACAAACTAGACAACTTAGATGAATAGACAAATTCCTGAAACACACAAACAAGCTACACTGACTCAGGAAGAAATAGAAGATCTCAACAAATCAATGACAAATAAAGAAATTCAATCAGTCTTCAAAAATCTTCCTACAAAGAAAAGCCCAGGGCCATATGGCTTCAGAGGAGAATTTTATCAAACATTCCGGAAATAACTAACACCAATCCTGCTCAAACTTTTCCAAAAAATTGAGGAAAAAGGAACACTACCTAACTCATTCTATGAACCTAATATCATTTCAATACCAAAACCAGGTACAGCTGCTATAAGAAAGAAAAACTATAGGCCAATTTCCCTAATGAACATAGATGCAAAAATTCTCAACAAAATGCTAGCAAATTGAATCCAACAACACATTAAAAGAATTATAAACCACGATCAAGCAGGGTTTATACTAGGAATGAAAGCATGGTGCAACACAAGAAAATCAATTAATGTAATACAGCACGTTAACAAATTGAAAGGAAAAAATCACATGATCATCTTGATTGATGATGAAAAAGCATTTGATGATGAAAAAGTAAAATTCAACATTCTTTACTGATAAAAACACTTCAAAAGATAGGAATCAAAGGTAACCTCCTTAATATGATAAAGGGCATATATGAAAAACCAGTAGCCAGCATCATACTCAATGGAGAGAAACTGAAATCCTTCCCCCTAAGATCAGGAATGAGACAAGTATGCCCTTTGACACCACTATTATTCAATATTGTACTAGAATTTCTAGCTAGAGTGAACAGACAGGACAAAGAAATAAAAGCCATCCAAATTGGAAAGGAAGAAATAAAACTTTGATTACTTGAAGATGACTTGACACTACACTTGGAAAATTCTGATAAATCTACAACAAAATTACTTGAGGTAATAAACAAATCCAGCAAGGTGGTGGGAGATAGAATTAATGTGCAAAAATCAGTAATGTTTCTAAGCATAAGCAATTATCAACTGAGGAGTCAGTTAAGGAAAAAAATCCATTCAAAATAACAACTAACAGATTCAAGTACTTAGGAATGAACTTAACTAGGGACATAAAAGACTTGTACACAGAAAACTACATAAGACTGTTAAAAGAAATCAAAGAAGATCTAAATAGATGGAAAGACATTCATGCTCATGGATAGGAAGGTTAAATATAATTAAGATGTCAATTCTACCCAAATTAATCTACAGATTCAATGCATTACCCATCAAAATTCCAGCAACCTCAGTTGAAGACTTAGAAAAGCTAGTTACCAAATTCATCTGGAAGGGAAAGAGACCTCAAATAACTAAAAAATCCTAAAAGAAGAGCAAAGTAGGAGGATTAACACTTCCTGACTTTAAAACTTATTATAAAGCCACAGTGGTCAAAACAGCATGGTATTGGCACAAAGACACAAGTATTGACCAATGGAATTAAATCAAGAGTGCAGAAATGGACCACCGAATCTATGGCCAACTGATTTTTAACAAGGCCCCCAAATCCACTGAACTCAAACAAAATAGTCTTTTCAATACATGGGCATGGAAGAACTGGATATCAATAGCCAAAAGAATTCAAGAGGAACCTTCCCTTATACCCTATACAAAAAATAAACTCAAAGTGGATCAAACACCTAAATATAAGAATTAGCACCATAAAGCTTCTAGAAGAAAATGCAGGGAAATATCTTCAAGACCTAGTAATAAGAGATAGCTTCCTAAATTTTATACTGAAAGCAGAAGCAACAAAGAAAAAAATAGATAATGGATATTCATCAAAATCAAATGCTTCTGCACCACAAAAGACTTGTCAAAAAGGTCAAGAGGCAGCCAACCTAATGGGAGAAAATATTTGGAAGTCACAAATTGGACAAAAAGTTTGATATCCTTGTATACATAAAGAAATCATACAACTCAACAACAAAAGAATAAACAACCCAATTATAAAACAGACTAAAGATATGAATAGACAGTTTTCTGAAGAGCAAATACAGATAACTCAAAAGCACATGAAGAGATGCTCATTTTCATTCGCTAAAAGGGAAATACAGATCAAGACAATAAATGAGTTATCACCTCACACCTATAAGAAAGACTGCTATTAAAAAAAATAGGAAATTATAAATGATGGGGAGGATGTGGAGAAATTAGGACACTTATGCACTGCTGGTGGGAATGTATAATGGTACAGCCACTATGAAGACAGTGTGGCAGTTCCTTAGAAAAGTAATATTGAGTTGATCTATGACCCAGCAATAGCACTGCTGGTATATACTCATAAGACCTAAAACCAGTGATACAAACAGATATTTGCACACCGATTTTCATTGCAGCATTATTCACAATCTCCAAAAGATAGAAACAACACAAATGCTCATCAACAGACAAGTGGGTTAACAAAATGTGGTATATACATACAATGGAATATAATGCAGTAGTAAAAGGAAATGACATCCTGAAGTACGTGACTAGATGGATGAGCCTTGAGAACATAATGCTGAGTGAAATAAGCCTGACACAAAATGATAGATAGTGTATGCCTCCACTTTTATGAACATGGTAAAGATAAATTCAGAGGCTTATAATACAGAATATAGGGGACGTAGAGATACATGGAAGCTAGAAATGGGTGAACAGTTAGCTAATGAAGTTAAAGTCCAATGTAAGGAAACATGTAGAAGTGAAGGCGTTCTCTAGTAAGTCTATAAGTAATATTACCATATTGAAGGGGAATATGATTGGAAGAGGTTGTATAGACCTATGTGTCCCACTGATTTACAGTAGAAATATAAATAAATTCTTGAAAGAACTACTTCAAATGTATGATTCAGGTACAAAAAGTGTTTAAGTCCAGAGTACAGGAGGAAAACTGCTATTGCATGCAATGGGCTATGTTTAATAGGAAAATATCAGCAGTACTATAGACACAGAAGGGGTAAATAATGGGGGAATGGACAAGAGTTAAGTGAGGTTTAGATTTCCTATTTGGTGAGGGTGTGTTTATTGGTTATCTTTCTCTTGGGAAAAATGAAATTATCTAAAATTGAGAGTGTTGATGGATTGTGGACTTTGGCTTTATACATGATGCCTAATAAATGCAGGTGGCTGAAGGATGCACTGACTGAGAAGTAGATTGGCAAATGATAGTGTATACATTTGATTGAATATTTTGCTGCTACAAAAAGGAACGAAGCCATGAGGCATGCAACGATGTGAATGTTGTGAATTCACAATGATGTGAAAGAACTTGTGGAACATTTGGGGTGGTCATATAAGTCAGAAACAAAACAACAGTTATTGTGTGGTGTCCTTTAGAAAACACTTATAAGGAAACAGGGGCCTAGATTGTAACCTCTTATAACAGACACATTTGGTCTGGAGTGGTAATTATTATTTCTGTATTTTGAGAGGCTGCTTTATATATGGTATGTAGAGATAAGAATGAAGCTGATCAGTCAGGACTAAAGTAATTCAGAACACAAGGGTAAGGAAGACAGTCTCTATACTCCATAACCTCACCTACTCTTTAGGACCAAAGGAAGAAAGGTTTATTTTGTCCTGAACCGAAATTTTTTGTTGTATATAATCTAACTCAACCTGATGGATAGCTCATTTGAGCTATTGAAACACAGGGATCCCAGAATAAGAATGAGGGCCTTTAATCCTGTATAGCTTAATTTAATGCCTGGATACACCCTAGAATATATTACGCAGATAATCTGAAAGTATTGGCAAAGTCCCTTGAGGGATGGGAGAAAAAATGTGGAACTAATAAATTTTTCCATCAGGGAATCCCCTGATACTCTGTCAAACTTTAGGGACACTCAAATCAATAGGCCAAGCCCTTGATAGTGAAGCTTACTCTTGTGAAGCTTATGTAGGTAGTGGAGAAGCTTAGCCTACCTATAGGTTTAGCTAAGAGTTACTTCTGAAGGACCTCTTTTGTTGTTCAGATGTGAACCCTGTAAGTGAAATCATTGCCCTCCCTCCCACATGGGACATGATGTCCAGAGGTGAAATTCTCCCCGGCATCATGGGAGATGATACCCAAGGATGAGTCTGACCCCAGTACCATGGACTCAACAATTCCATACTGACCAAAAGGGGGGAAAAGTGTAACTAATAAAATATCAGTGACTGGGAGAGTTAAAAATAGAGTTGATATGTTACTCTGGACATCACTCTTATGCAAGTTCCAGTTAGACATTGCTACCTATCATAACTTACCAAACCCCAACCAAATCCATTCCAGCCAATCCTAAAGAACATCTATAGCAACATATAAGATTCTATAAAGATTCCATACACTAGAGTAACTTTCCAGAAACCTCCAACCTCCAGATGGGTTCCTGGACAGATAAATCCTGAAACCTAGAGGGCCCAGCCTCTCCAGAACATCAGCTAATTCCATCTCCCTACTGCGTGTTATTGACAGCCCCTTCCAATGTGAAAAATTTAGAATGGCCATAGACGAAATACCTCTAAAGAGTGGGATAGAAAGATCAAAGGTGATGGTGGAATTATACAGAGAAGGTAGGGTTCAACAAATGAATATGATTGCTGAATCATGAAATTGATATTTCTTTTAGTCTCCAGTGTCTTAAGCAGCTAGAAATAAAAGCCTAAAATTGTGGAATTTAACCCATACCAAACTCTGAAATTTGTTCTACAACTAATTGCTGTGCTGTGCTTTGAAATTTATTGAAATTTTATTGCTTTTTTATATATATGTTATTTTTCACAAAAAAAGAAAAAACTGTCGACCATGATGATAAAAAAAGTGTTTATTCCTTCTAGACTCCTATATGCTGGAGCTGCTAGAAGGAAAAATCTGTGATGATGGTATGGTAGCCCACGGCAAACTCTGGGATCTGTTCTGTAACTACTTGTTGGAGAGTGATTTGACAACTATTGCTTTTTTCTCTCTTTGCTTTGTATATATGTTATATTATGCAATAAAAAAGTTTAAAAAGTAAGCTCATATCCAAGTATATGTGGGTCATTACATATAATTCCTTGAGTACATCTCCTCTTAAACTGAAACCTATGAGCAATGAGACCTGTTACCAAGCCCTCCCACCCTCCCCACCATACCTGTCATACAAGGGCAGAACAGGCATAGCAACCCTCTATGGGCAATCCAAAGGGGGAAACAGGAACTTAGCTGATCCATAGCAAATCTGAAATACAACAGGCCCAGGTTGCATCTCTTGATTAGAGCTTCAAACTCAAGAACAATTCACCATAGCTCTTCACTCTACCCTCTAGGCATTTGATTTTATTCTCTATTTCAGCCTTAATTTTTCATGAATGGCAGCATTTGGGGGTGGGGGGCGTGCTAAGTAGTAGTGCCAGACTGCCTCCTGCTTGTCAATATTTGGGTGCTCAAAGGCTTCTTTAGAAACTTTTCATGCCATCTTTATCCTTTTAAATCCAAGCTTACATTGCCTTTGCCAATATGATTGTATAAAACACTTCCTGGGTCTCCTATGGCTCTTACTGGGATCCACTCAATTAGATAAAATTGATACCCACAAATTACTTCACAAAACTGTCTTCTCTAACTTGGGCTTCTACTGATCCTGCTGAGAGGACAAGGCCCTTAACATCTTAGAGACTTTTTGCTTGACTGAACAGTTTTCTGAGGCAAGGCTTGGATCTTTCTGAGATTTTATAAATGAATTTTATGCACCCACTCTGAGCATTACCTACAGATTATGTTTACCTGGTAAACTTGGATTTTTTTTTTTTTTCACCAGCTCTGCTGAAATGGAGCCTCCAAAAATTTCGTACAAGAATATTTGTATGCTAAGAATTGCAATGGATCTGTTTTTAACTTTGATAACATTTTAAAATTTTGGCTCCTGTATGGGTTAGAAACTTTCAAAGCAGAAAGCCCAGAATCCTTTTTGTTTAAATAATCTTTCAATTAGCTTATTTTTCTCACCTTTTACTATAAGTGATGCCCAGAAATCGGGTGGCATGATCAACATCCTGCTTATAAATTTCTTTACCTTGATTGCTCAGGTAATTAGGTGATTAGTTTCTAAACTTTCTGCCACTAACTCACCAGGATTCCCATTCCTCCAGTTTCTAACCACGTTATCATCACTTTCCTTTAAGCCCTCATTGCCAGGTGCTTTAAAGTGCATTTGTCTTCTGTTCAAGGCACTCCAATAAATACTGAACTCTTTCTTTGATATACTTTAAGCTTCTTCCCATTACCTGATCCCAAAAACCTCCCCCACAATTTAGTTAGATGTGCTATCATTTCGTGAGCAGTCAACACATCCCCTGGTACATGGAATGCAACTATTGATGGTGTAAATGCTTTTTTTCTCAATAGCCATCAGTAAGGACCACCAGAAACTGTTTTACTTTAACTGGCAAGGCCAGCAATATACATTTTCTCTCCTGCCTCAAGGATACATCAATGCTCCTATTCTTCTACCTCAGGGGTATACAATTCTCCAGCCTTATGCCATTAATCTTGTCCACATGGATCTTGATAATTTCTCCCTCCCAAAAGATGACACACTGGTTCATTATACTGATAATAAAATGCCTCTTGGTCCTAGTGAGCAAGAAGTAATAACTACTCTAGGCTTATTTGTAAGGCATTTTGTATGTCAGAGGATGGAAGATAAATCCAACCAAAATACGGGCACATTCTACCTCAGCAAAATTTCTAGGTGTCCAGTGGTGTGGAGCATGTTGAGTTATATTTTTTATGGAGAGGGATAAGCTGTTGCATCTGACCCCTCCTATAAGCAAAAATAAGCACAATGCCAGGTTGGCCTCTGGATTTTGGAAACAACATATTTCTCATTTGGGTGTACTACTCCATCCCATTTACCAAGTGTCCATAAAAGCTTCTAGTTTGAAGCAGACACTGGAACAAGGTGAGGGGGGTTGCGATTTGCAGCTTGAGCCATATGATCCAGGAGATCCAATGGGACTGGAAATGTCAGTGGCAAAGATAGAAGCTGTATGGGGCCCTTGTAGGAGAAACACTAATGCAGGCCCTTGGGATTTTGTAGTGAAGCCTTGCCATTCTCTGCAGATTACTATTCTCCTTTTGAGACACGGATTTTGGTCTGCTACTGGGTCTTAATAAAGACTGAATGCTTAACCATGGGCTGCTAAGTTACCATGAGAAATGAGTTGCCTTTGATGAGCAGGATTTTATCTGACCAACCAAGCCATAAAGTTGGGTATGCACAGCAGCACTCCATCATAAAATGGAAAAGGTATAAATGAGTTAGGGGTCAAGCATGTTCTGAAGGCACAAGGAAGTTATGTGAGGAAGGGTCCCAAATGCCCATGGCTCCCATTCCTGCCACGTTCCCTTCTCCTTCCCAGCCCAGAGCTGTGGCCTCTTGGGGAGTCCCTTACTATCAGTTGACTGAGGAAGAGAAAACATGGGCCTGATTTACAGATGATTCTGCATGATATACAGGTACCACTGGGAAGTGGACAGCTACAGCTCTGCAGCCCCTCTCTGAGATGTCCCTAAGGGACAATGATGAATGGAAATCCTCCCAGTGGGTAGAAGTTTAAGCAGTGCATCTGGTTGTTCATTTTCCTTGGTATGAGAACTGGCCAAAGGTACATATGTATATTTTATCTCATGGGCTGCTGCTAATGGCTTTGTTGAATGGTCAAGGACATGGAAGGAACATGATTAGAAAATGTAGGACATAGGGGACTGAGGAAGAGGTGTATGAATAAACTTTTCTGAGTGGGCAAAATACAAGAAGATATTTCTGTCCCATGTGAATGCTCACCAGTGTATGAGTTCAGTGGAGTAAGGTTTTAATAATCAAGTGAATAAGATGACCCTAACTATGGATACCAGGCCTCAACCACCCTTGTTATTGCCCAACAGGCTCATGAACAAAGTGGTCATGGTGGTAGGGATAGAGGTTATGCATGGGCTCATGACATGAACTTCCACTCAACCAGACCAACCTGGTAAAGCCAATGCTGAGTGCCCAATATGCCAGCAGCAGAAGAGACCCACACTCATTCCCCAATAGGGTACCATTCCCCAAGATGATCAGCCTACTACCTGATGGCAGGTTGATTACACTGGACCATTTCAGTCATGGAAGGGGCAGTGATTCATTCTAACTGGAATAGACATATATCCAGATATTGGTATGCCTTCCCTGCATGTAATACTCCTGCTAACACTACCATCCATTGACTTACAGAGTGCATTATCCATCATCATGTTATTGCACAGAGCCTTGATTCTGATCAAGGAAACCACTTCATAACAAATGAAATGTGGGAATGGGAAAATGTTCATAGAACTCTCTGGTCTTACCATGTTTCCCATCATCCAGAGGCAGCTGGATTGATAGAATGGTAGAATAGGCTTTTGAATGTTCAATTATGGCACCAACTAGATGGCAATACTTTGCAGGGCTGGAGCAATGTTCTCCAGGAGGCTGTGTATGCTCTGAATCAGCATCCACTGTAGAGTGTTCCTTTTCCCATAATTAGGATTCCTGGGCCCAGGAATCAAGGGGTGGAAATGCAAGTGTTACCACTCACTGTTACCACTAGTGATCCACTAGAAAAATTTTTGCTTCCTGTCCCTGCAATCTTGACCTCTGCTAGTTTACAGGTCTTAGTTCCAAAAGAAGGAGTGCTTCCACCAGGAGATGGAATGATGATTTCATTGAGTTGGGAGTTAAGACTGGCCACTTTGGGCTTCTTATTACTGTGAATCAACCAGGCAACTAGGGAAGTACTATAATGGCTGGGTCGAGTGGTCATGACTATCAAGGGGAAATAGGACTTCAATTACTCTTTGGAGACAAAAAAGAGTTCCTTGTGGAATACAGGAAATCCTCTAGGGCATCTTTTTTTAAACATTCTTTTTTTTGTGTGAAATATAAATATATACAAAAAAACAGTAAATTTCCAAGTACATTTTAACAAGTAGTTATAGAACAGGTTTTAAAGTTTTGTATGGGTTACAGGTCCATGATTTTTCATCTTTTCTTCTGGCTGCTCAAAGACACTGGAGACCAACAGCAATATCAATATAATGATTCAGCAGTCATACTGTTAAATCATATCTTCTCTGTTATAATCTTCCTTCCCTTTAAATAACATACAAAAAGCAATAAATTTCAAAGTATATCACAACAATTAGTTGTAGAAGAGATTTCAGAGTTTGGTATGGTTAAAGTTCCATAATTTTAGTTTAGCTTTTTTTTTTTTAGCTGCTCTAAGGTACTGGAGGCTAAAAGAAATAACAGTATAATCATTCAGCAATCATACTCATCTGTTAAACCTGACCTGTTCTGTATAGCTTCACCATCACCTTTGATCTTTCTCCCACTGTTTATGATAGGGTATCTCTTAATACTACCATGCCCTGTGATTAAAGTCAATGGAAAACTGCAGCAATCCAATCTACCAGAATTACCCGTGGCCCAAATGCTTCAGTAATGAAGGTTTGGGCACTCCATCGGGCAAAGAACCATGGCCAGCTGAGGTGCTTTATGAAAGTAAAGGAAACATGGAATGAATAGTGGAAGAAGGTTATGATAAATATAAACTAAGACCACATGACTAATTGCAGAAATGAGGACTGTAGGGGTATGAATATCTGTTCCTTGTTTTTTATATTTGTATTTTGTACGTAAAGCAAATATCGTCTGTTTCTTCTCTATCTTATCCCCTTATAAAACGTAAGTTGTACGGTTCATATCATAGTATTTAAGTTATAGGATATCAAGTTTAAGAATGAATATTACTCAAGGACTTGCACCCTATTCTGGAGAGACTTATGTTTCTGGTTATATGCAGGACTGTTTAGTAATGTTGGGTGAAAAATATGTCTATTAATGTTTTTTATAGACAGATTAAGTATGGTTTAATGTGGTGTGTATAGCTGCCAAGTTGACAGGGCGTGCTTGAGATGGTTAGGTTTACGTGTCAACTTGGCCAAGAATGTTGCCAAGTTGTTGGGTCAAAGAAGCATTAGCCTGACTATTACTGCAAGGACATGTAGTGGGCTTAAATCATGAATAAAATGATTGCATCTATGACCGATTACATTTACAATCAACTAAGGAGCATCTTCAGCAGTGAGAGACATTTGGTCCAATCAGTTGAGGATTTTAAAGGAGAAATCAGAAGAGATAATCTCTCTTTCCACTTCAGCAATCCAGGTTTTCCTAGGGAATTTATCAATGACTTTCACTGTAGTTGACAACTTGTGACCTGCCCTTGGAATCTGGACTCATGCCACCCCATGGTTGAATGAGATACTTCTATAAAACCTCATATTTATACATATCTCCTGTTGGTTCTGTTTCCCTAGAGAACCCTGACTAGTGTATTTAATTTATCTATTTTTTCTTTGACTTGCTCTGTTCAGCTTTTAGGTAAAGTTAACTATTACCCCTGAAGTTGAGAGAACGTTCTAGTGTTTCATTCTGCTGAATTCTTAATTGAGATTGGTTCTTTTTCTTTTTTCTAGGCTTATTATGAGTAGGGTTTCCTAAAACTCCTCATTTTTGCATTACTTGAACTTCAATGTAACATACTCATATGAAGTATGAACAAATGACCTCAAGACAAGAGATACTTTATTTTTCTAATATTTTACTTATCTCTCTAGGTTAAGAATTCCCTTAATTCCCTGGCCTACCATTTCTCTATTTCTTGTTCAAATGTTCAATGCTCTTGAATTTTTTAAATATTTTGCCTTTCATTCTTTAATTTTTTCTTTGGGAGTTTGATATCAATAATCTGGACCATTATACTGGAAAAAGAGACAGTTCATGAATAATTTTATTCATAAATTTATATACATTTAGGGAAATTGGAAATGTTTTTCAGAAGGGAAGCATATATTTATAACATCAATTATACAAGCAGTAGAAAGGAATTCCATTTATCAAAAGGAAAATGGTAAGAAGAAATTCTGTGTCTCACTAACGAGCCCAAAGATATATATTTTTAAATCAACAAAAATTGAAAATGTGGTTGCAAGTTGTGGAGCAAAATGAAATAGTTACTTCTTTACTTATAAAGAAAAATCATTAAAGATAAAGCAAGCTATGAAATATCATGAGAATGCCTAACTACATTATAGAGAATACCCAGAGCTAACCCCAGCTTTCCCTCAGAATTTTCCTTTGTTGGAAAAACAAAACTAAAAGAAAACTTTCCCTAAGAGAAGATCTTGGTTCTCTCTTGGTTCTAGTAAACATACTAGATGAAATGTAGACAGAGCAGGTAACAAGTAAGAGTTGTAAAGCAATGTTATCAGAGATTAACACGAAGGATATGAAGAATTGAAATATATTCATCATAGAAATATCAAAGTTATTTTCAACAAATGACAGAGCATTCTGTGGTGATGAAACCAAACAAACGAAAAACACTACAAAAGTTTAAATTGCAGCACATGCTCACAAATATTGTCTCAAATGATCTCACAACAGATCATGAGGCCAGCACTTTAACATTTTAGAGATGACAAAAAGTGTGATGAAGTTCTAGTGACTAAGAGACTTCAAATTCAAATTTGATATCAGCTCTTCTAACTCTAAATCTTGTCTCATTTTTACTGTGTCCTGCAATCATCTTTCTCTGAAATAAAAGTAACAATAATCAGAAGTTTAGAGTTTTCTGGAACCATGATATTTCTTATGTGCCTGTCCAATAATGATATATTTTTCTATAAGAATGGGCAGAATAATTTGTATTAAATTACTGTAATTTCTTACTAAGACTTAGTGGTAGAGCAGGTAAGGCAAAGAATAATAGCAGGTGTTATTGTGTGAAAGTGATTTCAAATGCGATGTGCCCTGACTTTAATGCAATTAAAATCCACATACACCTTAGACAGCCAATTAAGTGGTAAAGACCTGGTTAAGCACAAATGTAAATTAATGAATATAGGGGGCTTGGAACTCCCAAAATATGCTATGTTACAATACTACTTCTTTGAAAGATGTTTTCTAAGATTTGCAGTCTTTCTGAATGTAGCAATAAAGTGGCATGGCTCATTAATATGACTACCCTTCAGAATAACATTTTAAAGACACATAGCAGAGGTTTTGAATTAGATATACACAGAATTTTACTGAAGTTATTATTATTTTTTTCACGTGGACAGGCCCTGGAAATGGAACCCGAGCCTTTGGCATGGCAGATGAGAACTCTGCCTGCTTAGCCACCATGGCCTGCCCCTAATGTTAGTTCTTATTCCTCTTGAAATTACATGTATAAACCAACTCCAGCTATAAACCAGAACCTTCAAGGGTGAAGAGCAGGCAAATATATTTTGAATTTCTAATCTCAGATATTTTGATACCAACACTTGATAAAGGACTATAAAATAGAGAGATAGGTATTGTTTTCCAATTTATCTAGGCCCTGATTCTTTGAATCATGAGAAAAGCAATGGGACAGGTACATTTTTTTCCAGAGGCTTTCTTGTTTCATGAGAAGAAGCCAGGAAATGATGACCTGTCATGGTCAAGGCTGATTTTTATGTTTGGCTCCATTTTTATTACTTTGTAAGGATTTCTACTACATTTTGATGCTATATTGTCTATTAAATTTTGTATTAGGTATGGTTGTGAGTCTATGTTCTTTTCCCTTTTGCTTTATAAATAGATTTAGTAAAAGTTTGGAAGAGTATATCAGGGACTTCTGGCTAGATGACAATTTGGACTGGAATTCCTAAAATTATTTTTAGTGGAACTTAGAACTATATTATAGTTGTTTGGCAAATTCACTTGGAACAACATATACCTATGCAAAAAAAATTCTATTTAAATTATCCTTCATTTTCTTTCCAAAAGCACATTTTAAGAGCTTAAACATTCGAAAATTATTTTGGTTGTCAACTATGCATATGCCTTTCATATAAGGGCATGTGACTAAGTTTTAATGTTGATAACTTTAGACAGTTAATAACGTTAGACTTATTTTTTCCTTATTTTTAATTACAGCATTAAAAATATACTGGCTGTGCTGCAAATTATTGGATCTCCAATGGAGATCTGAGGGTGTCCTACTTTATATTTTCTGGTAAGAGGCACTCATGTTAATGGAGATGCAAAGTTTCTTTCATTTCCTGCCAAAGTTTAGATTCTATTTTTGCCAGAGTAGAAGTAAAGCACATTATACAGGATATGTCTCTCTGGTGGTTAGTTCTTCTGCCAGTTTCACTTTATTACCATAGAGTTGCAGCAGCAGATGGACTCCCCAAGTTAGCACTTGGAATCAAAAGGTGTTTAGAGGACTGTGGGGGTGAGTGCAACTCCTTAAAGAGAAATTTTAAGGAAGATGAAAGGAAAGTAACCTATTAAATTGTGCAACTAAACATCAAATTTGACTCATTCAGTGAGTATTCTCTCTCTCTCTCTCTCTCTCTCTTTCTCTGTGTGTGTGTTGTAAATGTTTCAGATATTGGATTTGGGATTAAAATATTATTTTGGAGCTTCTTCTCAAACCCAACAGTAAAATCTCATTCTTGCTTTTACTTGCCAGCCTTTTACAAGTCAATTTGTCTTCCTTCTAAAATACTTTCTTTACATTTCTCTAAACTGCACATGAAGGTTTTTCTCCCTACCTGACTGATTGCTATGTCTCAGTATCTTTTCTAGAACTTTCTTCTCTCAGAACTTCTATTTTTGGAACGCTGCAGCAGTCAGTATTCAGACGTCCTTGCTTTCCTAGGTAATTTCATTTATCAGCATATCTCTAAAAACTATTTCCATGCTCATGGCTTCAAAATATATGTATTTAATTCAGAACTCTAATATGAACTACAGATTTGAACTTTTGACTACATTTAAAAGATGCTCACTTGGAGGACTGTTGGAAATTTCAAAAATACGAGTCCGAAATGTCCACTTTCCCTAGTCTGCTCTGCCCCCAGCGTTGTTTATATCAATGAGTGGCACCACAGATCCACTTCCACTCATGAAGAAAGAACTCCTGTGGGTTTTCCCTCACATTGCAAAAAACTATGAAATGGGACAAAATACATGAACTATTTTTGGCCACCGAACAAGAAATGGCAGGCAATGTGAAGAAGTCAGCACCAAAAATGGACCTGAATAATCCTTGCTCTTTGTAATCACCCCCTTGTATATTTCCCATTCACTCTGAATAGGAGGGACCCATGTAACAAACATGGTTTTATGAAAATTATGATGTGCTGCTTCCAAGGCTAGCTCAGAAAGAAATTGTGACTTCTACCTTGCTCTCTTGTGGAACACTTTCTCTTGGAGAAGCCAGCAAAACGGCGCGAAGATACTCAAGATACCATTTAGAGAGGCCAATGTGATTAAGATTAGAATATTTCTGCCAATAGTAATATGCATGAACCAACCTAGAATCAGTTTTATTAGCTACAGCTGAGCTTCCAGATAACCACAGCTTAAATTAATATACTGACCACAACCTTAGAGGAGACTTTGAGTACAAGCCACCTAGAAGAGCTAATGCTGGATTTCTGACTCATGAAAAAGTGTGTGAAATAATAAATTCTTATTGTCATAAACTGTCATATTTAGGGATAATTTCTTACTCAGAAATAAATCACAGATTTTGGAACTTGCACATGGAAAGCTGCTGAAGTAAATAACTAGATTGTGGGGGAGTTTTTTGGGATCAGGTAATGGGAAGAAGCTAAAAGTATATCAAGGAGAGAATTCGGTATGTATTGGAATGCCTTGAACAGAAGACAAATGCACTTTAAAGAGGCTGGTAATGAGGACTTAAAGGAAAGTGACAATAACATGGTTAGAAACATGAGGAATGGGAATCCTGATGAGTTAGTGGCAGAAAGTTTAGAAACTAATCACCTAATTACCTGAGCAATCAAGGTAAAGAAATTTATAAGCAGGATGTTGATCACGCCACCCGATTTCTGGGCATCACTTATAGTAAAACGTGAGAAAAATAAGCTAATTGAAAGATTATTTAAACAAAAAGGATTCTGGGCTTTCTGCTTTGAAAGTTTCTAACCCATACAGGAGCCAAAATTTTAAAATGTTATCAAAGTTAAAAACAGATCCATTGCAATTCTTAGCATACAAATATTCTTGTACGAAATTTTTGGAGGCTCCATTTCAGCAGAGCTGGTGAAAAAAAAAAAAAAAATCCAAGTTTACCAGGTAAACATAATCTGTAGGTAATGCTCACAGTGGATGCATAAAATTCATTTATGAAAGATCCAAGCCTTGCCTCAGAAAACTGTTCAGTTAAACAAAAAGTCTCTAAGATGTTAAGGGCCTTGTCCTCTCAGCAGGATCAGTAGAAGCCCAAGTTAGAGAAGACAGTTTTGTGAAGTAATTTGTGGGTATCAATTTTATCTAATTGAGTGGATCCCAGTAAGAGCCATAGGAGACCCAGGAAGTGTTTTATACAATCATATTGGCAAAGGCAATGTAAGCTTGGATTTAAAAGGATAAAGATGGCATGAAAAGTTTCTAAAGAAGCCTTTGAGCACCCAAATATTGACAAGCAGGAGGCAGTCTGGCACTACTACTTAGCACGCCCCCCACCCCCAAATGCTGCCATTCATGAAAAATTAAGGCTGAAATAGAGAATAAAATCAAATGCCTAGAGGGTAGAGTGAAGAGCTATGGTGAATTGTTCTTGAGTTTGAAGCTCTAATCAAGAGATGCAACCTGGGCCTGTTGTATTTCAGATTTGCTATGGATCAGCTAAGTTCCTGTTTCCCCCTTTGGATTGCCCATAGAGGGTTGCTATGCCTGTTCTGCCCTTGTATGACAGGTATGGTGGGGAGGGTGGGAGGACTTGGTAACAGGTCTCATTGCTCATAGGTTTCAGTTTAAGAGGAGATGTACAATTCTGTATATCAATTGCCTATATGCATTCTTTTAATGTACAATTTTTTCATTATTTCATATGTTTTGTTTAACATAGAGAAGCATATATAATTCTTTTAAGTATGTAATATTTGGCCTATTATATTAATTGAAATATAATTTTACAACTGTTGAAGCTGATGGTAAAAATTAAAGGAGGAAATGTACTTGCTCCAGTTTGCTAGCTGCTGGAATGAAACACACCAGAGATGGATTGGCTTTCAATAAAAGGGGATTTATTTAGTTAACATATAGTTTTTCATTGGAAAGGCAGCTAACTTTTGACTGAGGTTCGTTCTTATGTAGGAAGGCACAAAGTGATCTCAGCTGGCCTTCTCTCCAGGCCTCTGGGTTCCAATGTCTTTCCTTGGGGTGATTCCTTTCTGCATCTCCAAAGGCCTGGGCTGAGAGCTGCTAGTGCTGAGATGAGGTATGCTGAGCTGCTTGGGCTGTGTTACATTGAGCTCTCTCATTTAAGCACCAGCCAATTAACTCAAACATCATTCATTGCAGCAGGCACACCTCCTAGCCGACTGCAGATGTAATCAGGAACAGATGAGGTTCATATGCCATCGGCTCATGTCCACAGCAATATAACCAGGCATCTTCACCTAGCCAAATTGACTACTCAAGGAATTATATTTAATGGTACACATATACTTGAATGTGAGCTCCTTTTTAAACTTTTTAATTGTGCAATATAACATACATACAAAGCAAAGAAAGAAAAAAGCAATAGTTGTCAAATCACTCTTCAACAAGTAGTTATAGGACAGATCCCATAGTTTGCCATGCGCTGCCATTCCATCATCTCAAATTTTCCCTTCTAGCTGCTCCAGAATATAGGAGGCTAGAAGGAATAAATATTTTTTTAATCATTACAATTGACTTTTTTTCTTTTTTTTGTGAAAAATAACATATATCCAAAGAAGCAACAAATTTCAAATTACAGCACAATTTGTTGTGGAACAGATTTCAGATTTTGGTATGGGTTAAATTCCACAATTTTAGGTTTTTGCTTCTAGCTGCTCTAAAACACTGGAGACTAAAAGAAATATCAATTTAATGATTTAGCAATCATATTCATTTGTTAAGCCCTACCTTATCTGTATAACTCCACGATCACCTTTTATGTTTCTATCATAGCAGCTGCAATTGGAGTCACCACCTGGTTGAGTTTATGATAATCCATTGTCATCCTCCAAGAACCATATTTTTTCAGCACATGCCAAATAGGAAATCTGCATGGATGTGGTGGGAATCTCTGAAGTTCCTCTAAGAATCCAGTATTGCTTCTGATTTATTATTTTGCTAGACAGAGGAAGTTCTAGTGGCTTCCACTTGGCCTTTCTTATCATAATAGCCCTCACTCTATGAGGCAACATACCAATGTGGGGACTCCGCCAGTTGCTGAGTATGTCGATTTCAATTTTAAATTCTGGAACTGGGAAAATGATCACAGAATGGGTCTGGGGACACTCTGGAGCCCCTGTGAGATGGATCTGAGCTAAAACTCCATTGATCACCTGACCTCCATTAGCCCCTACTCTGACTGGTGGGCTAGAGTGATGTTTTGGATCTCCTGAAATTAATGATCCTTCTGAACCAGTGTCTATTAATCCTTGAAATTTCTGATTATTTTCTTTTCCCCAATGCACAGTTACCCTGGTAAAAGGCCATGGGTCTCCTTGGGGAAGGCTGGGAGGAAGGCTAACTGCAAATTTAGGGTAGTGTAACAGGGTCCTCCTCTAAGTGGATCTGGTCTTCCCTTCATTCATGGGACTCTGGGCCTGTGAACTATCTCAAGGCTAGGAATTGATTACGGAGACCTGACTCTCTGGTTTTTTTTTAATTCAAGTTAGAGTTTTGTTAACTTGATCTAGAACTCATCTGCTTATGCAGATCAAACAAGAATTTAGCAGGCTACCCATTATTTTACTTTTGGTACCCTCTGATCTACTAGCCAATGCCGTAAGTCTCTGAGAGTCATATTATTTTGACTGCTGCTTTGAGTCTGATGTCCATTTTGATAACCACACCCACCTTGTCTTTGGCAGTTAAGAGCTGCCAAAGTGGCTTCTGCCAACTCAGAATCCAATCATCCCCATTGTGTTTAAAACTTCCAGCTCAGTGACAGCAGTTCCCACGGTAATATCTGGCCTACAAATAATGGCAACTACAGAGCTCTTCAAGGATAATGCAGATAGTTTCACAAATTTATTCCACACAGTCCTGGTGAAATTGTGCCCATTGGACATTCCTGGGGTACATGGGCAGGTCTTCCATGATAAAGCCACTCTAACATTCCAATCTCTCTAAGCTTCTGGATCCCCTCATATATATCATGCCAGGGCAGTTCTGGCATTTTGACCTCAGACAATGTCAGCGATCCACCCAAACAAACTATTAACACCTTTGTAATCCCTCTAGCTACATTATTGAATTCAGAATCTCTGTTTAGTGGGCCCACATCAATAAATTCAGTCTAATCCAACTTTATATTATTCCCCTGATTTCTGCCTGAATATTTGGGAAATTCATACAGTTCTTTTAGACTGTAGCATACCTCCTCTTGGGTCACACTTTTTAACCTCACCTTTCAGGGCCTGTTGGGACTTTAGTCTAGTTGTAGGTCTTGAAGAAATGAGTAGTGATGGGCATGGGTCATAAAAACAATTATAAGTGTCTTTCAAGCCAATTACTTTAGGGCGTTCTGTTGTAGTTTCATCTAGTAAAGCAGGATTAATCTTTAAAACAGAGGAATGAAAGACGTTACTTCAGAGGAGGTGGCTACAGGTTTAGTGGGCATTAAAGAGTTAGTGTCTTCAGATGGCAGTTGGATGGCAGACTCCTCGGGCGGACTGGAGGTCTGGAAGCTGTCCCCTCAGGGCAGGCTGGAGATTTGCAGAGATATTTTCTAAGAGCAGGCTGAAAGTGGTCCTGTTTCCTCAGGGCACACCAGAAAGATTCAGCAGAACCCAGGGTTTCAGTGTCTCCGTATGACCCCATCCCAATTTTCAGGATCCCATTCCTTTCCAATCAATGACTTCAGTTTATGTCATAAATGTGCTACTCACACAAGGACTCTCTGGGTTTGGTTTTCAGAGATCTCAAGTCTGTTACCACAGGAAATAAGATTTTCTTTCAGGGGCCATGGTGGCTCAGCAGGTAAGACTGCTTGCCTGCCATGCCCAAGGACCTGGGTTCGATTCCCGGTGCCTGCCCATGTGAAAAGAATAAAAAGATTTTCTTTCAGGACTCACATAGAAACTTTTACATCTTTCATACAGTGCTTAAGTTGCAAATTTGAAGCCTTCAGCTCATTTCTTTGTTTCACAACTGTGTACAGTATATCTAGGAACAACCAGTTAACACCATTATACCTTTAACTCCAAAAAACTCTGTTAAGGCACCAAAAGCACGATCACCTAGAGCCTTGCCTTCTATAAGTATATGATTAAGGTAATCAAATTTGACATCTTGTGAACCCCTGTTGCCCACTCACTCCATGGACTGTTAGTGCCATCTTGATTATTGGAAATAGAGTCATTAATGCCTTTGAATCTAATCAGAGTAGAAAACCAATAACAAATACCTATTTTTTAAGATTCTGTTTCTCGAGAACCACTCCCAGTACCAAAGCTATGTTAGTCAGGGTTCTCTAGAGAAACAGAACCAACAAGAGATATCTGTAAATATGAGATTTTATAAAAGTGTCTCATTCAACTATGTGGATACATGAGTCCAAATCCATAGGGCTGGCCACAAGCTGGCAACTTCAGTGGAGGTCTTCTTTGAATCCCCAAAAGAGGCTGACTGGCTGAAGTGGAGAGAGAGATGCTCTCTTCTGACCTCTCCTCTAAAGCCTTCAAGTTGTTGGATTAAACATCTCTCATTAATGAAGACACTTTCTTTAGTTGATTCTGGATGCAATCAGTCATAGAAGCAATCATCTTACTGATGATTTAAGTCCACAAAATGACCTTGCAGTAATCTTTAGGCCCATGCTTGTCTGACCAGACAACAGGGTAACATTACCTAACCCATAAACCTAGTCCACACACTGAGAAATTGTGGTTTGATACAAATTTGCATACAGGGTGTGCATCATTTAGGCAAGTCAGATATACTTAAGCTAAGTTGGTTTGAAGTGGTCCCCAACTGAAAGTGGCCTATGTGCCTGACAGAAGTAAATGCAAATCTTCTGTGTTAAAAACAAACAGAACAAAACAACATGCATTCATATGAGATTTCAGGGAATTTCCACTAGTTATATTCCACTAATTATATTCCAAAAAAACAGCATAAGATCATTCAACACACAAGAGATAAAAGACAATGTGAACAAGAACCAGCAAAAATAATAAACAGTAGAAAAATAGCTACTACTGTCTTCAGATTTCTATATCCGCTATTGTTGATTATAAAACCCCTATTCTTTCTATTTTTTTAAAAAATTATAACAATGAAATACCTGCAAAGAATAGAAAACCATAAAAAGTGACACTGCATATTTGAAAAAAGAAACAAATAGAACTCCTTAAAATTATATTATAGTTGACATAAAACATTCTTTACATATGTTTGGCAAATAATGGATCTATCAGAAGAGGGAATTAGTGAATTTGAGGATAAATCAGAAGAAATAATCTAAAATGCAGAGATGAAAAATATAGAAGAGCTATTAAGAGACCTTGAAGATACAGTGTGATGGTTAGATTCTGGCGTCAACTTGGCCAAATAACTACGCCCAGTCATCTGGTCAGGCAAGCACTGGTCTGACCATTGCTGCAAGGCTGTTTAGTGGCTAGTTGATAAACTGGAAGGCTGGTGTATTAAGTCATCAGTCATTTAATTGGCATCTGTGGTTGATTACATCTCGATCAACTAAGGTATGTCCCCCACAAAGAGATAATTCAGTCATTTGAAGCCTTTTAAGAAAGAAGCTCTTTCACTGCTTCTTCAGCTGGCAAGCCTCTCCTGTGGATTTCATCCAGACCCTTCACTGGAGTTGCCAGCTTCACAGCCTGCCCTACAGATTTTGGACTCTTCCATTCCGATGGTTGCCTGAGACACCTTTATATATCTCATATTTACAGATCTCTCCTCTTGGTTCTGTTTCTCTAGAGAACACTGACTAATACATACAGTGAGCAAATCTAACATACAATCATTTGGAGTCCCAAGAAAGACAGCTTGCAAATAGGAAACAATTGAGAGATCATGTCTGAAAATGGTCCATAATTAGTTGGATCAATCAAAACAAATATTTAAGGAGTCCAGTGAACTCTAACAAGTTAAATACAAAGAAATCCAATCATATGAAATTTAAGTAATAATTATAATTATGATAAAAGAGAAAACAAACCAAAAAAGCAGCTGGCGTGAGTGGGAAGATATGGGATAAAAGAAATACTAACTTCAAAATGCAAAATTCAGAGTGACAACTGAATTCTCAGTAGTAACAATGGGAGTGAAAAAATGATGAAATATTGTCTTCAACATATTAAATGGATATACTGTAAGCCTGCAGTTATGTATAACATCAGAAATGTATTTCAAAAAATGAAAGAAATAAAGATGGCTTTTGAAAAACAAAAATTAGATTCTTTAGAACTAGCAAAACCTCTAAAGCATATGCTTTAGGCCAGAAATCATGGATTCCAAGTGGAAGATCTGAGGTGTAAAAACAAATGAAAAGAAAAAAAAAGGTGACTATGCAAGCAAATGTAAATAAGAATTGATTGAATGAAAGAGGAGTAATATCAGGTGAGGTATTTAAAAAAAAAGCAAGATAGGCTTAGAATAATAGTAAATTTTACATTGGTAGGGGTTGAATGAAATTTGTGCTCTAGAATTCTTACATCAATTAGAATCATAATAGTTCTTCACTTTACACTTTGAGAACTCAAGTATGCATGCTGTAATTTCTCTGGTAATCATTAAAATAATGCAAATCAAGTTTGAAATATTCCAGATAGTGAATAAAAGATACTCATTCAAACCAAAAGAGAGGAAAATAATGAACTTGAATGAAAGTTGGGAAATAGCCCAACTTATAACAATTGTTTATATCTTAATATTTCAGTAATTATAACATTCAGCCTGAGTGGATTAAACATACCAGTTTAAAAACAAGAATTGCCATTCAGGAAAACAATACTAAGGACATCTATTTATAAGAGATAAATCTAGAATATAAAAAATACAAAGTGGGTGAATATAATAACATAAAAATTATATATTATGAAAACTTGGTTGTTCAAGCACATTTGCAAAATCTCCCCAAAATGGACCACATGTAAGGATATGGAATAACTAGAACTCACATATGTTCTGGTGATAGTTTTAACCAATTCTACCTATTTGAATAACAGATTGGCATTATCTAGTATACTGGAAGATACTCATAATCTATAGCCCAATAATTCCATTCATAAGTAAATATGCTGAGAACCCTATTCACATGTGCATCACAAGGATCCATGCATGATAATAGTCATAAAAGCACTGTAAAAGCTAAAAATTCTAAAGTCAAATGTTTATCAAGTGTAGAGTAGAAAAATGAATTGTTGAATATTCATGTGATGGAGTAGTAAACAGCAATGAAACTGAATGAACTATAGCTTCAATGAGTGTATTTTACAAAGCCAATGTTGAGTGAGAAAAATAAAAACTTGAAAAAAAAATAATAAATTTGTATTTCTGTTAATATAAAACTCAAAAGCAGGAAAAAGCAAACCAAGATTGGACAACTATGGCAGATGGCCAAATTTGGCTTCCCACTTGTTTTAGTAATTGAAATTTTATTGGAATATAGACATGCTCCTGCTTTTACAGATGGTTTATGGTTGTTTTTGCACTATAGAGAAAGAGTTGAGTGGTTGTGATAGAGTCCCTATGGCTACAATGCCTAAAATATTTACTCTCTGGACTTTACAGAAAAGTCTGCCAGTCTCTGAACTAAATAATAATTTAGGGATGGATATAAAAGTGCTAAAACCTAAAGAAAAAGATAGGAATGTGGAAATAATTTAAATTTTCCCTTTGGGACCGTGGAAAAAAGAGTTATGACCACAAAGGGCCATGCAAGAGGCTTCTTTGCTACTAATAAGGTTCTATTTCTTCACCTATACTGTGCTAACATTTCATGAACATTCACTTCATAAATGCCCATTAAACTGTGCATGTATGTAGTTACGAAATTTTTGGTAATACTTCACAATTAAATACCTTTAAAGAATTTTAAAGTAAAATGAAATAAACAACAAAAAAACACAAAATATAATCAACAATATGCTAAGGCTTTTTCTGAATGTGCAGCCCTAAATTGCAAGTGGTTGCTATTGATTTTCCTAATTTCACCACCCAAATTCTGTAGCTTCTACATTCTTCTTTCTAATGGTTAAGTAAAAAAGTAATTCCAATCAAGTTAGTAATGCCTTTAACTTTTCATCAAATAAATCATATACCTAATAGAACTTGGGACCCTTTGCAATCTCATATAGGCATTTATATTTAGTAAAGCCCCTCAAGATCAGAAATCATCTTTTGTTGATTTTCATATCCTGCGCTCTGAACCAAGGATATAAATATCCAATGATTTTTTTGTTGTTGAGTTAATGAAGAAAGCACCACTCATTTATTTCTAATTAAACAGCTAAGACTGTAAATGCAGATCAGACATTTATGTCCAACCAACTCTGTACATTCCTTTCTCTCATTTGTAAAATAAAGGTAAATAAAACGAATGAAATTTATAAAGCAGTTTATTAATATTATAATGCAATTTCTTAGAGTAGTATGCAAGAATTACACATTTACCCATTTTATAAACATATTTAATTGACCCACTAGAATTATATCAGGAAGTCCTGCCGAGTTGACATAAAGCTTGTTCCAAATTTGGAGTCAATAGCAAGTTCTGAAGTTTTGTGGGAATGCTAGCGTGCTGGTTCAGAGATCCAAAACTTATATTTCTCCAGATGGAGCATTGTTAATATTCTGGATTTGTGGCATTGCACTATTTTGAAACAAATAAAATGAAGCAGTAAAATGAAAGTTTGTTTGCCATATGGCTGTTTATTTCTGTGTGTAGAGCCCAACTGTGAAATATATGGTGCCTCAATATGGGACAGCCACACATTCACACCAGTGCACCTGCTTTAGCACAAGGAATCCTTCTTTCAGCTAGTATTAAATTCACTTTATATCATGATATGAAGATTTCCTCTCATCATTTATGAGGCTATGGGGAGACATCTGGCATAAAACATGGAAAATGAGATTATACACTGGTAGCTTTTACCCTTTAAATATATATGCATTATTTAAATATCAAAAATATCTGTTTTAGGTAAGTAAGAGAATATGAAGAATAGGAGTGTGACTGTTAATACTGCAAGGGAGGCTTGTGTTCCGGTTCCACCTGTGGCAGAGATTTCTAATCCAGCCCTGGGCAGGACATGACATTTCCCTGCCTAATCTATTATACCTTTATAATTGGAATTTAAATAATAGAATCACAGGGTTATGGATTTCTCAAAAATCGATCTAGGTTTGCCTCTGGGAAAGACACAATGAGGAGACAAGAGGAAGCATTTTCTTTCCCTCTAGAAAACAACTTCTGTTCCTAATCAGTCTAATCAGTACCATGTTGCCATTGAGGTTAGAGGTCAACCTGTTCTTTGGAACTTGCTTTCACTTGTACTACTGGAGAGTTAGGGAAAAAGTGACCCCTTGCAAACCTAGAGGATTTTGAAGTGCTGCTTTCAGACTATAATAAGTGGCAAAAAGACTTTGCAAGGATAAATACTTTGCTTAGATCACAGGTGAGACTCTCATATTTGGCCACCTACAAACCTTTCTCAGGTACATCTACTTAGATTTGATGATGACTTTCAATATCTTACTTAAACCTTCCATCAGTTCTTTCATAGAAATATCATGTTTTCTTACTTCATGTATGCAATGATTTTACAAGATTTCAACCTTCAATATCTTCGTACTCTGATAGTATAAATAAACCTTCAATAAGTATTAATTACTTAGATGCACAATATAAAACTTTATTACCAAAAAAGGGAGGTATGGCCCATATTTTAGGGATATACAAATCTCTTTATCTAGTTGGATAGATGTAACTAATATATGAAAACAACTTTATTCTAAAAAATGTACACTCTTGTAAAAAATACAAGTAATTAATTTCTTCTTTTATGCCATTATTGGCATTCTTTCCAATTCTTGAATAAATTGTTTTCTTTTATAACCTTCTCATACTACTTAAATTTCAATTCCCATCTTAAATCAAACGACTTCATCAAAAACCTCATCAAAGTGACCAATCTGAAAATTGTATATTTATTACCAAAGTTCTGTCACTTGAGTGTCTTACTAAAACATCTAGAGTGTTTGCTATTTCTTATGCGCCAAGACCAAACAGCAGGAGATCATCAAAATAGTAAATCAGTGTGAAGTTTCGTGAGTTGCACATCCAGATAAATTCAAATCATATTATGTTAGGGAAGGGATTCTGACAAAGCCTTGAGGTAAGCCTGAATGTGGAATGCTGACCCTACCATATGAACACAAATTTCTGATCATACTTAGTAATTGCTTTTTAGAATGTCCTTGCTAAATGGAATGAATAAATGAATTTACTCCAATGAATCAGTCACCTCCTGATTTAAATTCATATAATCTTCAATCATTGTCAAAAATTTTTGGACCTCTTTTTATCACTGAACAACAGCTTAATGATTGATAGAAATCACCACTACTCTACCTTTCAAGCTTTTTAATGGCACTAACTTCTGCAATTTTTTCAGGACTGTGGTAGAATTGGTTTGCTCTTGGGTAATAAGGTGCCACTGAGAAACACAATTAGTGTGTTTTTCAATGGTAGAGTCAGAAGGATGTCGTGGTCGAAGATGACAGGTAAAACATAACAAAATCCAAATGGTATTCTTATTTTCTTTTTCTTTGGAATCCTTTGTCCACATAATGGCAGGTAAGTTCTGGCATTTTTATCGCATTGAATATAGGCCACCATTGAACCCAAGTTTTATTCAAACTGTTAGAAGCATTTTCCGTAACTGTATGAGCATATTAAATTCAAAATTTCTGGTAAGGGCATACATATGGATATATTCAGCCTGATACTCCTTGAATAAGTCTTTATAACCAATTTCTACATATCCTCCCTCTATCCCTACTGATAAAAATTAGCAACATTTTGCAGGTATTTGGGCATAGAAGCTATCCTCATTTGATCTCCCGAGACTCAGTGTGATCTTATTCTATTTATAAACCCAGAAGCAGTCAGGAACATTGTGGATGGGTCCTCAGACCTAGCAAGTGTCCCCTTCCTAAAAAGTTTCTTTAAGTGAAGGTTTGGGGGTTCAGTGTTCTCAGATTTATCTACGTCTGACCAAAATTTTCCATCACAAGCCTAAAAGTCCCTCCCCTTTCCAAGTAATTCCCTAATCTTAACATAAATATTTGGTAAACCTGTGAATTCAACTTGCAACTTGCTCATTCCACCATGAATTTAATTTTTGCTCTGTTCATCAGCAAAGAAGTTACAAAAAATAAGAGAACTTTTAAAGGGATAAGCACTCTAGTGTTTTACCCATCACTGTAAGATGTAAAGCACCCTATCTTCTTGTCTTCATTATCACCACACTGAAGAATGCAACAACTACTTGATTGCCCAAAGACTTTTCTTCAAAAACTATACCATCCAAACTAAACCTTTGATAATACATATATTCTTTATACCACTGAATGCCTGGAATAATTGTTTTTGCAAGAGTATTTTCACTGCATTCAAGCTCTAATGAGTGGGCAACCTATTTACAGGCTTCTATCTTGGGGGGTCGGATTCCTAGGACCACCCACATAACAAGAAGTCCCTCAATCAGTGTTCAGTCAAGAAAATAGAAAAAAAAATGGAATTCTAAATAGATGAAAGTTAATGTAGGGGATTTTTTTTTTTAACAAAAAGAATTGGTGAGAACACTAATTGAGAATGGGAGGAGATACAGCCACTGCTTGGTACATTGCCCAAGCAAAAGAAAATCTGGCTTTCATACTTTTCCCCAATCTTCAATGATCTTTCGAGGCCAATGAGTGCCCCAAATTGCTTGAAGTAATTGGCAAGGGAAACTTAGAAATACGGTTGACTGAAAAACAAAGCAGAGTGTGCCACGTGGAAAAATGTACCCACAACCCCTACAGATGTATATGTGCTGAACTCTGGAACCTGTAAACGTATTATGTTACGTGGTAAGAGAAAATTAAGGCTTCATATGGACGTAAGGTTGCTAAACAGCTAAGGAGGACATTATCCTGCATTATCTGGGTGGGGCCAAGTTTTTCTTTCCATTCATGTAGTCAACAGCTATTATTAAGTATCTGCACTAAATACTGAGAAGATAAAGATTGCTCTTATCTTCAAAAATATACTGGAGATTAATTTAGGTAAACAATTTAGGAAGACTATAGATTGAGTCTTTCATGGCCTGAAAATCTAACTTATATTCCTCATGGTTTAGTTTAATTGATTATTTAAAAATTCCCTCTATGAAAATCAAGCAGTTCATCTTTACCACTTCAGTCATGTTCATTAAATACAGGAGGGTGTTTAAATTCCTGCCAGTATTATTAATCATCATGTATATTTGGTATTATTAATTTTTATTCTTTTTTTTTTCTAGACCATCTCAATATTCTCCATATCTCACCTGGGTTTTGAAGATTAAAATGAGACATAAAGGCCTCTTGCCTCTGTTCTCTTGTGAGAGTGCTGGCATGCGGCTTCTTTGCGTGTGTACTCAATAATTTTTCTACCTACTTGCTCTAAAAAACAAAAAAATTAGATATGAGGAAAATCTTGATTATATATTATTTGATAATGAGTATCACATTTTATAAATATAGAACGCTGGCTCATATCATATGTAAAAGATTAATTGACATCTCTAAATTTCTCCAGATCAAAGTTTACAATCTGTCTTGGGAAAAAACATAGAAAACAGTTTCTTGCAGGAAGACTTGAAGTTTCAAATCTGTAGGGTTTCTCAGATGTTAACAGGTTAATACTCCCTTGTGGTATCATAGCATTTGAGTACTTTAAATATAAAACACATTTAATGATCACAAGAGAGAATGCAATTACAGAAGCAAGCTTATCTGCACTCTCTTCTTAGTATCTGGCTTGACTAGAAAACTGGAGCAAACATCTGAGCACAGAGAGCAATTTGAAGGATACGGGACAGCGGTATTTGTAGGTTAAAGGGGTCCTGTCCCAACTAGCCCTGCAGGAACAGCAGGGGCATGGCATTTCAAGTGTTGGCCACTGCTGTTTGGTTATACTGGGTTATTTGAATAAAACCTAAAATGGCCAATCCAGTTTGAATAATCCAATCTAATTGTATACTCAAACTAATAGATGTTTTTTCTCTGCATTGTCTTATCGCTTATTAAACCAGGATTTCATTCTTATGTAAATAGTTACTGACAGAAACATTTGTATTTGCCAAAGTATTTGAAATGGCAATGCTAAAGTCTTTGTTAATTAGGATTTTACCTCTATCAATATTAACTCACATGTGATATAATGCCATGTACAGAAACATAGACATAGAGCTGACATTTTAGCAATTTAACCGCATCCCGCCTTTTAATTGTGGTAACAATAGGGAAAGAAATTAAAATAGATCTTTTCTATCTATAACAAAATTAGAGGGGACTCTCTCTAGAAATATATACTGGTATTTTCTCTAGAAAGATGTGACGATCAAAACCTGCATTTGGGACAATGAGTCAAAAACAGCTGACCTATACAGCCTTATAGCCATGTTAAGATGACAGATAACAATATATTTTAAAAGTTAAAAAAAACAGTGCCATGATGGGGAGTGGAATGCAGGCTGCAGTGGGTGGATGAATAAGTCCCAAATATTAAAGATTCTAGTTGTTTCATTTTCATGAAATATTTACTATGTTAAAATGGCCAAAATAATTTGGAAGCTTTTCATTTCTACTGTATAAATGTCAGCAAAAAATAATAATTTTGAATGAGAACTCAAGCTTATGGTGTCATAAACATAACCTCAGAAAAATCAGAAGAGTTCTCTAAAAAAACAATTTGAAGAAATATTTCATCATATCTTATTGAGTAAGGAAATTAAACATTCCTAACTAGGTTACGTTCACTCAATAATTTTTATTTAACGTTCACTAATGTTATTCATTATTTGCAATATATTTATTTAACAAGAATGATGAAAGGACTCAAACTGCTAATATCCAAGTAATAATATAATATTCCTTAAATAAACTCTTCCCTGACATCACTACTTTAGGTAATGCAAGTAACTGTTTTGAGTTATTAAGTTATGCATTTACAATGTACAATTATGAGAAAGAAAAATGATGGTAAAATGTAAAGGATAAAAATAATCTATGTTGGGAAGTTAAAGATTTGATCATTACACTTCAGAACCCAAAAGATTACATAAACTAATCTGGCTAATAATCACTCCTAACGCACATACTTTCTGCAACCTCTCATTGTATAACCAAGAACTAAGAAGTTCATAAATGTTATATTAGGAAGCTTTTACTTTATAATGCAAACCATGGCTGTGACCCAAAGCAAGAATATACAATACTTTTCTGTTGGATATTCAGTCAGTTTCATTCCCTTTGATGCTCTCTCTTCACTTTCAGGGAAAGAGCAGAGGGAGTTCAGGTCTGTGGCCTGATCCCCTGTTGTCCTTCATTCTACAGTTACTGAAAGCAAGATGAAACCTCAATGCTCACTAGTGCACATGCACACACACACACACACACACACACACACAATCCACTGGCTTTCATCAGTAACTTTTTTTCTTCATGAAAGTTTCTATCAGAGAGCAGTGCACCTTATTATACAGTCCACCCAGCTCCAGTCACCATGGCTTAGTATGAAATGAGGAATTGCAGAAATTCACCAAAGCTTTCTTCATCTGTAAGATCCTCAATGAATTCTTTTATCCTTACAATGGTGAGGAACAACTGAACTGAACGAAATCTCCATAGACATACAGGAACCGGTAGATCATAAAGATTTCTTTGGCCCTGATAACCTCCTTAGTTATTTCACTCTACCCAAAGAACTACAATGGCATTGATTCAGCATCTTCATACTCAAAATACATGGGTCTAAATATTTGTCATTGGATAAGGCTTTTCAAGAACAGTGAGAAAAGAATAACTCTTATTGGGTACATGTTCCTAAAGGTCTTAAAGATAAAAGTTCAGAATATTACTATTTCACAGTTAACTTTCTTTCAAACTCATATAAATAGAAGCTCTTTTTAAAAGCAAATTAATGAAACAAAACAAGCACAGCAACAACAAATTATAGACCCATAAAACATAGAAAGGTCATAGAATCAGTCCTTCTATTCTAAAAAGGACTAATTATTAATATGCAATGAAAAATGTTAAAATTTCCAAGGAAATCTTCCATTCTAGAGCTGAAGGGGAAAATAATCCATGCCTCTCATTTTTATAGTAAGAATTTTAAGTTCAGGAAGATTAGTTGGATTACCAAAAGGTGCAGCTCTAGGCTTGGACTTTTCTTTCAACTCACAATGCTCTTCTTTTTATATTTCTTTTGTAATTAAAAAATTATATAGCTATTACATAAATTCATCAACTGAACAATTCTACAAATATTTATCAAATAAATTTTACATGCTAGGCACTCTTTCAAACAATAGGGATAGGAATGTAGAAAAAACAAGCAATACCTTCATACTTAAAATTTAGATGGGAGCTATAAAATACATAATAAACAAATATATGATATAATGATAGGAGATGATTACTATGACAGAAACAATAAATTGGGGAAAAGGGAAAATGAGTGATGATGTATGCAATAACACCCCTCTCTAAGGTGACAAATGAACAGAGACTCAAATCAAGTGAGTGTAAGCCACTGAAATGTCTGTGGGAAGAGGGAAGAAGAGAGAACATCAAGACAATGGCCCTGAGGCAGGTGTCTGCTTAGGATGGTCAAGAACCACAAGGAGAGCAGTGTACCTGAAGCCGGGTGACCAAGGGGAAACATGTGATAGACAGGTGACAGATAGTATCTGGTCTCATATACCTTGGCTAGGACTTTGGATTTTACTTTATGTAAACAGAAAAATGTCGGATTTATACTTTAAGAGAATAACTTGTTGCCCCCAAAAATAGATTGTAGTTAGGCAAGAGTGAAAGTAGCCAAAGGAATAAGGAGGGTATTGTGACAATCTTGGGAAAAAAGAAAAGTGGTTTGACCGGGATTGATACTGTTAGAGGTGAAACGAAGTGGATGAGTCAACATATAATCTTAAGGTGCTCTAATAAGTTCTGTTATTCGATGAGGTGTGGCGTGTGAGAGAAAGATTAAGTAATTAATTATAACTTATTCTTTTGGTCTGAGTGACTGTGTGAATGATGGTGCCACTTAATAGCATTGAGATTACTGGGCAAATTTATGGGTAGAAATCAAGAATTCAATTTTGGATATATAAGTTTCAGATGCCTATTAGGCATCCAAATGTAAATGTTGAATAGTGAGATGGATTTACGAGTTTTGGTTTAGCCGAAGTTTATGGTTTGAGAAATCTTATCAATCATTTTCACGTGGGTGGTAATAAAAAAATGTCAGGCCAGATGTCAGGCCCCAAGTGGATATGTGTGTGAGTGGAGCTGGCGTGTATCTCTGGTGAATCAGACTGTGCTGATTGTGAAGTCTTTATAAACTAAACAGCTGCCACCCTTTGCTGTTTTTTGACATAATTCCAGGAATTTAAAGACAGCAGAGAAGGAAGCCAGGCTTTGCAGTCAAATAGATTTGAGTTTCAGATTTGCACTGCACCTCCTACCAGTTTAGTAACTGCTCTTAGCCTGCATTAGCCTTAATTTCCAGAGCTGTAATAAATAAATAAATAAATAAATAATAAGTAAATAAATGAATAGATAGATAGAAAAATAAATAAATAAATAAATAAATTATATATATATATATTTATATATTATACACGCAGACACACACACACATTCTGGATTAGATCACTTAGAAAATAGTGTAGAGAAGAGAATGAGTCCCAGGCTATAATTTAGGGCATTCCAACATTTGGAATTTTGAAATTTAAGGATAATTCAGCCAAAGAGACTAGAGGGAGCAACTAGTGAGGTAGAAGAAAATCCACCGAAGTGTGGTGTCCAGTAGCCAAATACAGAGACTATTGTAAGAGAGAAATGATGAGTTGTTTCATATACTGCTGAGACGTCAAGGATGATAATTAATCACTATATATGGCAGCACAGAGATCACTGACAATAAATAGAGATAGTTTTTAAAAAGGAATTTTCTGATGGAGGAAAAGGGACAAGGGACGGTATTTACAGAGCAGTATGGAGTGGAGTGTTTTTTTTTCCCCATTAAGAATAAATAAGCAATATTATTTTGGCATGCTAATGGGATGGAATAGAGAAAGAAATCATGGAATAGAGAAAGAAAAACTAGTGATTCAGTAAAGAGTAAACAATCATCTTATTGTAAAACATTTAAACCTAACAAATCATGTAATCATTTCATTTTATAATACCTTTTATGTTTATATAATATTTTAATTTTTACTCTCTATAAATGAGATTTTCCTTACTTGTTTTTATCAAATTTATTTTTCGCTCAAGGGTATATTTTGTGATATTTCTTTAAAAATTCACAGAAATGGTTATAATTATATTAATGACTACACAATACTCTGTTGATGTACCAAAGCATTATTTAATAATCTTCCTTATCAGTGTTTATTTCTAATTTTTCTGTTATAATTAATGTTGTAGTAAATATTCTTATACATACCTGTTTGTGAACTTGGGTATTACTCTGGAAATTATAAGTAAATTTGCAGGAAATGGATGGATACACTTAAAGTAGCAATTACCCATAGATCAATATTTAATGGGTTCCTAGTAAAATGCCATAATATTTTTGGAGCTAGGCAAGTTGAGTATACATTATTTTGGAAGAAGAATTAAGTATAGACAGAAGACTAAGGAGAGCAGTGAGGGCAGCTCTATCAACTTATTATAAGAGCATAGCATCAGTTCATGAACAGAAAAACCAACAGCACATAATACACAATGCAGGCAGAATTAGACCCAATTCCATATAGAAATGGAGTAGAAAAGGAAACCTCATGAAACTGAGAGAAAATAAGTGGAAATCTAAAGAACTGGCATGAAAACTGAATAGCTAGCCGTATGAAAAAATAATATTGAATTTATTATTCACACCGTTCATGAGGAAAAATTACAAAATTATCAGAGGCAATGTTCAAGCACGGGTGAATAAAACAGTCCTACGATTGAAAACCTAGAAACAATAAGGGGAATTAGCGATAAAGAATTTGAATTAAGCATAAAATATTTGTTTGACAAAATCAAGTTAAAAAAAAAATCTGATAACCATTTGAGGTGATACCCGCAATTTATATAACAAACAAATGTTTACTATTCCTATGTGGATTGAATTATGTATCCCGATTTAGGAATATACTTAATCTTGTTCCACATTCCTGGGTGTGAGCCTATTGTAGAAAGGACTTCTTGAAAACGTTATATTAAGTTAAGGTGTGATTTAACTGAATGAGGCTGAGCCCTAATTAGGACTGTTGGTAGCCTTTACAAGCAGGAGAAATTCAGACCTAATCAGAGAAGGCAATGGGCAGAGCAGGGGACCAGGAGGCAGGACCCGTAACCGGAAGTGAAAGGCACCTGGCGAGAAAAGAGAGGATTTAGCTGTGTAACTGGAGGCAAGCATCGCTGGCCCCAGCACCTGAATACTATACATTTGCGGGAGAAAACGTAGCCTTACTGACGCCTCGATTTTGAACTTCCCCTAGCCTCAAAACCGTGAGCTGATATATTTCTTTATCTTAAATTGTTAAATTGTTATTTGTCAGCTCTAGAGGAAATCATAAAAAATAAGTTACTAATTTGAAAGCTGGTAAATAGAAAGAGAGAAAAAGGAAGCATATATTCTTCATTTTCTTATTGAGCTCTATCTCAGAGGGAAAAAATAGTGAATGGGAGGGAATTTCTCTCCAGAGGGATATTCCAGCTAATGCATGAAGAAGAAATAAGAGAATTTAAATATCACCATGTTGTAATCTTTAATGTAATAATAAATCTAGGTAATTATTATCAGTGATTCCCTACATCATCAAAAGAGAGATCACATATCTGTATATCGTAACGTAAATATGTGTGAATACATATTAACTATTTTTGCCAAAAATTATATCTGAAGTTGATCAAAATTCTAGTTCTAATCAGATCATTTCAGGAAATATAGAGGACAAGGTAATATATGAAGTCACAACCCAGGAACACCATCAACATGAGTGAGAGTAAGAAATGCTACAGGACAAAATGTCCAGTTTGTTCAATGAATTAATTGTATGATCTTTTTTAAGTGGGAGGAGAGACTGTATACATAAAGGAAATGAAGGGACATAACAAAATGCAATGTGTACACAATAGTCGATTCCTAATTAAAAACAAACTAACTGTAAAAGACGAGACAATTGGAGAAAAGATGTACACTGACTGGATAGTTGATGATATTAAGGAATTCTACATATTTTATGTATCATAATGGCATCATGGTTATATTTTTTTAAAGTCTTAAGTTTATTGTTTCACTCTTTTCTGCAATGTTTTGCTCTGAAATAGTTTAAAACCCACAAGAAGTTGCAAAAATAGTGCAATGAGTTCCTGGTTCTATTTAATTTCTCACAACAGCAACATCTTATATTATCATAGTCCATTATCAAACTACGAATTCACATTGGTAAACAAAGGGCCTTATTTAGATTTCACCAGTTTTTACATACTCTCTTTATTTTATATATGCTTCCATGGATTTTCATTACATATAGAAATTTGTGCAGCCACCACAAAAATCATGATACAGCCTCTTCCATCACCACAAAGAAGATCCGAGGCATTACCTGTCTATAGTTACACTCTACTTCCAATCCTAAACCCTGGCAACTGGTGACCCATTCTTTGTCATTATAATTTTGTCATTTCAGGAATGTTACATATGTAAGCACACAGAGTGTTATAAGATTGACATTTTTAATACATCCTAAGCTTTAAGATTCATCACAGTTATTGTGGGTGCTAATATTTTCTTTCTTTTATTGCTGAGTAGTATTCCAGTGTATGAATGTTCCACAGTTTATCCATTCACCCATTGAAAGACATTTGGTTATTTTTAGTTTTTCACTGCTAGAAATAAACTTGCTATGAATATTCATGTACATGTTTTGTGTGCAAATGTTTTCATCTCTCCACAATAAATACCCAGAAGTGATTGCTGGTTTATATGGTAAGTGTAAGTTTAACTATATAAGAAACTGAAAAACTATTTCCAAAGTGGCTATACCATTTTGCATTCCCACCAGCAATATATGAGTGATCTAATTTCTTTGTATCTTTCTTTAACCTTTATGGTAGATATGTAGTGGTATCTCATTCTGACTTTAATTTGCATTTCCTTAATTGCGAGTATCTTTTCTTATGCTTATTTGCCATTTATATAACATTTTTTGGTGAGGTATCTGTTGAAATCTTTTACCCGTTTTCTAATTGCCTTGTTTGGTGTCTTACTGCTGAGTTTAGAAAGTTCTTAATATACTCTTTTTTTCATCTTTATATACTCTTGATACAAGTCATTTGTAGGATATATGATTTGCAAATATTTTCTCCCAATCTATGGATTATCTTCTCAACATTCTAACAGGATCTTTCACTAAGCAAAGTTTTTAAATTTATTTATTTTTTATTTGTGGATTGTGCTTCTGATGTCATGTTGAAGAAATCTTCGTGTAATCCTAAATTGTGTCTTCATGTTTTTGAGGTACACTGAACTACTTATGGATGAAATGATATTGTGCTGGATTTTCTTCAAAATAATTGAACAAATGGAATGGTGGTTCGGGGTGGAGAGAGTAATAGATGGAATCAAGGTGGCCAAAAAAATTGATAAATGTTGAAGCCATGTGATGAATATATGTGATGTGATTAACCTATTCCCTTTGGTTTTATATTGAGCATAATTCCAAAATCATTGGAGCCCCTAACTTCCAACTATTAATATTCCAATATCATTGAAGTGAGATATCATTGAAAGAACAGACTATCTTTTTATGGTTAATCTCTTATTCTTATATGGATTCTTTGACTGGTTATTTCATATGACTTTTTATATTTGTGACTTAGTGCTAGGGATTTTGATTCTATATGTACATAATGAAAACCCAAATTAGCAAATATTTGCTGAGTGGTATAGTGTAGAAAATCCCTATGCTCAAGAAACTTAAATGTTAGTGTAGAATAAATACATGTGAACAACTCTGTACACAGGTACATAAACAGTATATTATACATAGTACAACATGATAAATGCCATAATGGAATGCTCATTAAAGTACAAAAGAATAAACAATTTCTAACAAAACAAATTTCAAATGTCATCCTTAGAATCAGAATTAAGTAGAGCTCTTAGCTAATCTTGGTTAGACTATTGAATATTCAGATTTAAAATGTACCACCATGATCATGAAATATATATTAATATAAAATAAAGTAGTTAACTCATTTACTTCTGTTTCCTGTACTACTATATTTCAGCTTTATGGTTCTTAAAGCTTTAAATTCTATATAAATAGGCACAGTAGAGGAGATAATAATATTTCTTTTATAACTATAGAAGAACTATAGCTAGCTAGATTTTACGTTCACAAAGGCCAGCTCAGGGCGTAGTTTAATTTCTAAGCCAGATAGGGAATGCCCACCTACTAAATCACTCATACCATTTCATGCAGGTTTTAGTGTTGCCTCTAAATATTCCCATGTAGATACCTACAGGGGCAACTCTAATTGTTGTTTTTTGTTTTTTGCATGGGCAGGCACTGGGATCTAATTGGTTTTTAAATTTTAAAACATCAAAGTAGAATAAGATGTTTGCAGGGCACCTCCTACATTAATTCCATAAACCCAGATGGCATGGAAAAAAATGGCAGGTATCTACAATAAAAAGCGTTTATAAATTCAGCAGAGGTGATTTTCCTAGTATGTCAGATACTGGAAATATTCTATTAAAAATGCATTTTTCTTGTATGCTGTATGGCAGGGGTCACATTTCATTCTTTTTCCATGTGAGTATCCCCTTACTGCAGCACCATTTGTTGAAGCTTTGTTGTCTGTTTATTTGTTTCTTTGTTTTGCTTATTTGTTTGTTTTGGGGAAGTGCATGGGCCAGGGCTCAAACCTAGGTCTCCTGTATGGCAGATGAGAATTCTATCACAGAACTACCCTTGTACCCCCTAAAAGTACATTTTAACATTAAACCATTAGGATCCAATATTTTAGTTTGCCTAATGCTGCCAGAATGCAGTATACCAGAAATGGAAAGGCTTTTGTAAAGGGGATTTATTAAGTTACAAGTTTGCAGTTCTCAGATCATAAATACTTCCAAATTAAGACATCCAGAGAAAGACACCTTGATTCAGGAAAGGCCAATGTCCATGACATGGGAAGGCACGTGGCTGGCTTCTACATCCTTTCCTAGTTTCTGGTTTCAGATGGCTCTCAGCCTCTGTGGATCCTCTGGCTTCCAGCTTGCTTAGCATCTCATAGGAAGGCATGTGGCGATGTCTGCTGAGGTCCACATTTCCAAATGCCCATGTCTAGGTGTCTGCTTTCTCGGTCCAACTCCAAGCATCTCCTTCAGCACTCCAAGCATCTCCAAATGTCTGCATCTGTGTTGGCTTTGGGCTTTCTCCAAAATATTTTCCTTTTTAAAGGACTCCAGAAAACTAATGAGGACCCACCTTGAGTGAGTGGATTCATATCTCCATCTAATCCAAAGGTCACACCCACAACTGGGTGTGTCACATCCCCATGGAAACAACTTAATCAAAAAGATTCTAGTATACAATATTGAATTAGGATTATACAACATGATGCCCCCACAAAACCGGACAGGATTAAAAAACATGGCTTTTCTGGGGTATATAATGGTTTCAAACTAGTTCATCCATAATCTATAATCACATCTATTCCCTATTAATAAAGGAGCTTTCCAAATGTGAATTGCTCTGCTATTTAATGGAATATAGTCTTCATATAAAAATTTGCTGTAAATGAAAGTGGTTGAGTACAAAAATGAGGTTTTACCTGAAATCGTTCAGTGGTAACATTAATTCCTCACAACCACACATATATGCAATTTAAAGGTTTGTTTGCATATATGTTAAACAAAATGCTACTAAAGAGAATTCATGTTTTTAAGAAATTATGTATATTATATAATTCCTACTGTTGGAAACCAGTTTTTCCACTTAATTATATGAAAAAAATATTTTGTTATTACATATTTCTCTAAATTTTTAAATGGCTTCATAATACTCCATAATATCAGAGAATAATTAGTACACATATTTCAATGTTCACATTAATTCTAATTAAATATTAAGAAAATTCTGATTATTAGTATAATAAACAATATCTGAATAACATATTTCAAATATATATATTTCTGCAATGGCCTAATTAATCCCTCAATATTTTTCTTAAGAAATTAGTAAACCAAAACATATGCTCACCTTCAATGCTTTTAACAAAATATTGGCAAAATACCTTTCATTTATTTATTTTTTACAATTGCAGGCACTGGGAAACGAACCTGGGTCTCTGCCATTGCAGGCAAGAACTCTGCCACTGAACCACTGTTGTCCACCCCAAAATACCTTTTATAAAGACCTTTCAGTTTCTCCAGTTATGAATTTGCATTAGAATTTATCACCATCTTGATGGATATTGGATTTTTTGAGGGAAATGCTCGTCCATTTTAATTTCCATCTTTTGCTCACTTCTGAAGTAGAGCAGCATTTCATTTGTTTTGTAGTTATTTATATTTAGGGTGGGTGATAGAAGTGATTATGCTGAAATGCTTGATGATTCCCTTGGAGAATTTTTTTAATTGTTTGCTTTTCTCTGTTTTTGTAGTAGTTCTTGATCGCTGTGTCTCTTAGGTGTTGCTGCTGATACTCCCCTTTGTTCTTTGGCATTGAATTGTGCTTGTGTCTTCTTGCTCAAAAAAAAAATGTGTTCCCTGTGTGGGTGTGGGTGCGTATTTGTGTGTGTTCATTGTTTTTCAAATCCAGCAATATTTTTCCTTAGGATATTTACCATGGTTCATGAATTTAGAAAGGATTTTACAATAACAAGGTAATATAAAAACCTGGCATGTTTTTCTTGCAATACTGACATTTATTTTCTTCACAATCATATATTCAATCTATCTGAAGTTCATTTGGGAGCTTGAGTTAAGTAGTCAGTCATCTAAGTTTATTTTACATGAAATTTAGAATTACTATAAAATCAGTAATTAAAATAAAGATTGGAGAAAAAGATCCCATTGTTTCTAGAACAATATAAAACCACTTCCTTTACCTTTCATTAAGTTCTCATACAAGGTAGGATCCATTTCTGGCTTCTCTATTCAGTCTCACTAATTTTTCTCTTATTTTGACAGCTTTACAGCATTTTAGTTATCATAGCATTATAATGCATCACAAATGTGTGGCAGTTCACAGCTCCCCTTTCCTCAATTTTTGTGTTTGTGTGTGGCAACATCCCTTGAATATTTTCTTCTATATTGATCTTGTTATCAAGTTTAAAAGGAGTCCCTTTGGGGTTTTGATAAAAATTCATTTAAGTTATAAGTCCATTGAAGGAATATTCATACATACTCAGTATCTAAGGTTTTAAAGCACATAGAAAGGTGTCTGTATACTTTTTCTTCTTGTTCAGATTATTATTAGATACTATACTGCTTATTACTTCAATTAGATTTTCTACTCAGTTATTTTTGGATATTGAAAAATTACAGAGTGTTGTTTTGGGGGGAATTCACATATTATGCTGCCATTAATAGTGTTTTAAGTGGAAATTGAAGAGATGATCATATTAAAATCAAATATCTGGTCTAATACTTTCAGTTCAAAAGTTTTAAATACTTGTCTTTGTACCCATGTGCTATGTGTTTCCCATGTATTCTTGTTCACTTTTTTACTGGTTTTATGATTCTTTATTCCTTGCTCATGTCATATTTTCTAACATAATATACTACATCTGTATCTCTTACCAATTTCCTAGAACCTTCTTTCTCTTCCTTATTACAAACTCCACTCATTGGCTTCCATCCATTTTTACTCCCCTTAGAGACCCTTTATTATCAAAGACATGAAAATGTTTATGCCACACAATGAAAATACTTAATGTATATAATTATAGTAAATTGGTAAATGCCAACTTTAACACTAATAACACTTCAAAAAATTAAAATGCCCTATTACTATTGAAATAATTTATCCCAGTCTTGGGGCAAAAAAGCAATTTGAAAAAACAGGTGGAGACCCAGGTTTTTTTTCCTAGTATCATATTTCAAAAGAGACTTGTTGAGGCAGTATCAATATTAAAGCCAATTCTCATAGTTATTAAAATGTGCTGCATGCCTCATTAGTCAGAAATGATCTGCTCAAATCACAAAAGTAGTCAAAGTTAAAAGCTTTTAGGGTAGCACTTCAATAAAAACTGAATGACTCCTGAGTTAAAAAGAAACAATTATCTTTGCCAATATTCAGTGTAATACCTAATTTCAGGATTTCCTCCATAAAGAATAGTTTCGCCTAGGTTTTTGTTATTTTATAAAACTATTAACACACTAATCATTATTTATTAGACTCTGAAATTGTTTTAATGAATAGGATGATATCTAGTTCTTATGCTTAAAATGGGTGGTAAAGGGGGAAATCTATACAGAAATGATGAAATCTCAATAATACATTAGCATATATAGTAACCACCTGCAAACTATATTTAAGTATAAAATATATAAAAGATATACTATACAAAATTACAGACATAAAATATATGAAATATATGTAAATACATGATTTAAGCTTAACACGAAATTACATATTTCATATATGCTTCTAATAATCTAACTATGTGTGTAATCCAGCGGTTAGGTGGTTCAGTGGTAGAATATTCACCTACCATGATGGAGACCTGTGTTTGATTCCTGGTCCATGCACCCCTGGAAAAAACAAAACAGAAAATTTTCTTTTATCCAGGGAATGGACAGATGAGTAAAAAAATATGGATAAAAAATAAATAAATAATATGGGGGATATGGGGTAAAATAAATTGGGTAGATGGAAATACTAGTGCTCAATGAAAGGGTAAGGAGCATGGTATGTATGAGTTTTTTCTTTTTTCTTTTCATTTCTTTTTCTGGAGTGATGCAAATGTTCTAAAACATAATCATGGTGATGAATGCACAATGATGTGATGATATTGTGAGCCTTTGTACACACGTATGGAATATACATGTGTGAATATTCATCAATAAAATATGTATCTTATATAGAGCGATTTATGAGATAACATCTTTGGCTATAAAAACTAAGCTATATATTTAATAAATCTATGATAGATTTTGTTATCAATATGATGAAAATATGTAAAAAGTGGAAGGAACTCAATGTCTAATTATTTCAAAGGTAAAGAAGCAGTAGTAGACAAGTTAGTATGAAAGAGTAAAGCAGGAGCTAGTACATAGCTTTTCCTGCTTTATACAGTACTCTTATCATTTACCATTGCTTATGGTTGTACACATTTATTTTTAAGATCATTTTTAGAATATGAAGATTGATTACATTCCCAAATTTTGATAAACTAGATGGTTAATATTTACAACATTCTAAAATAAATTGACAGAACAATGTGCATTTGGTCACTAACATCCACAGAATTTTGAATTCATGCTTGGTTAAAGCCATTATTTTTTTATGCGTTTGGTAAAAAAAAAAAAAGTACCTGTTATCATTTCAAGGATTCATTGTATTGGCCCATTGTATCACAGTTAAGTATACCTAACAATAAGGGTTATAGAAGACATGCCTGGGGAGTATACTCTACTTATTCTCAAAATGTAACTAATATTTATTTCAGAGCGGTTTCCACTAACGTATGTTGCCAAGCCGGAAGGGTCCCCATTGCTCTTCAGAATTAATGTCAAAATCCTTACTGTGCAGGTGTGTATATTCTGGTCAAAATGCTTTGAACTATATACTTGAAATGGTTGCAGGTAACTGATGTCTACATCAATAAAATGTATACAAAACAAAAATCTGAAACGTGCAATATGTGGACATTTGAAGACTGACCTTTGCCTGTCTTTCGTGCAGTATCTTAAATCACATACATGTTGTGTTCATTTTCTCTCCCATGGACTTTTTAAATTATTTATTTTTTAATTAGAGAAGTTGTGAGTCTACAGAAAGATCATGCAGAAAATAGAGTTCCCATATCTGCCTCCCAGACACCCACATAGTTTTCTCTATTATCAACACTTTGCATTAGTGTGATACTTTTGATACGACTGATGAAACAATATTATAAGACTAACTATACTCCATGGTTAACATTAGGGTTCGCTGATTATGTTGTATAGTCCTATGGTTTTTTTTCCTTAAAATTTTTATTCTACTAATATATACACCCTAAAATTTCCTCTTTAACCAAATTCAAATAATTCAGTTACATAATTACATTAAAATTGTGATGCCACCATCCCACATTAATACCATCCATTACCAAAACTTTCCCATCATCCCAAACAAAAACTCTGTGCCAATTAAGCATTAATTATTTAAGTTAATACTTAATTGGTACAGAGCATCCTATAGACTTTTATTGCCATATCGTACACTTTTGAACATTTCCTATCTTTTGATGCTCTTATGTCCTTTTATTCCTGTTTAATAGCTTTCTTTTAGGTTTCTTCTAAAATACTAGGAATTCTCTAATGTTTCCTTAGAGTCCCCTTCTTAAATAGGATCTGAGCCTTTTAGGTCTTTTCAGAAATAATCCCCAGTTCTATGCAGAAAATTCTGCAATTTTATGCAGTTGGTCTTGTGTTAAAATGTGGGCCAGTTGGTGCTGTGTTAGAATGCGGTAAAACGGAAGCGTTCTGAATTCTAGTCTACTCCATTCTACTTCCTGGCAAGCCTTACTAAACACTCATTTCATCATGCTATTCGTTAAAAAAATAAAATAAAATCCCTTCCATGGGTCTTAAAAAATAAGGGAAGCATTCTATAGTCCTATGATTAGGTCTCAGTCTTGAGTGAGCTGAGCCCCTGGGCTGTGGCCTTCAGAAGTGCTTCTCAGCTCTCCGCCCACCCCCTCTAAGATAGACAGAAAGACCTGTGGGGGCCAAAGTTGCCTATTTCCCTTCCCTCAAGTGGTTATGCTGGTAAAACAGTTTCCTTTTAAGGCAGGTATTTGTTATAGAGAACAGAATGTCCTGTGGTTATCTCAAAATGGTTACTTTCCCCTTCTCCTGGCCAGGAGAAACAGGAGTGAATTTTTCTCAGATCTTCACAATGGGAATTTGGTGGAGTTCCTGGAGTAAAACTCACAATGTGGGAGCGTCCATAAATTGGGACCTCCAGGAATTTTTATCTCTCAAATGAGCCCATGCTCAAATTCCAGCAATTAGTCAATCATCTTTTAAGTATTCCTACCTGATGCGAAGTTGCTCTGTGGTGATTTCTGCTCCAGGTAAACTGAAATTCTCTTATCTGTCCATCTTTTCTGTTTTCAGGGCAGAATTTCAGAATTCAGCCCTGTGACCTGAATTCTCTGATGGAACTAAGAAGAGTTGCTGGTTTTTAGTTTTTCAGTTTTTTTTTCTTGAAAGGAAAATGGGAGTGACGAATTCCAAGTTCTTTACATGCTGGACAGCAAACTGGCAATGCCCTTACTTTTTAAAGTTGCTGTGTGATGTATAAAAGCTCTTATCTTTAAAAGTCAAATTTGTTCATCTTTTCTATGAGACAAAATCTTGGAAGTATTTGAAACTAACATCCTTTTGGTGCAATACTTTTGCAAAGATGAGTTTTCAGGTTTCTTATTAATTCCTTTCTAGGCTTGGGTAGAAAAGCAGACAATAGCAGGACTCTTAATTCCGCTGTTAAAACCATTTATTTTTTCTTCCCAAGTGAGAAAATGATGAAGCAATTGCCTGTGTGGGCGTCATGGAGCAATCTGTCTCTGTGGGTAGCTTCCTTGGGACTACTAGGAAGTGTGAACCCCTAAAGACGCCTCCTTTCTGCTAGCCCTATAGTTAGCTTCATGTTCAGCCTAGCTTCCTGGATTGATTCCAGTTTGGAAAATACACATCTACTAAAATTCTTTTCCCAGTTTGAACTCAATAGAGAATATTTCTTCATTTTTTCTATTCATAAAATCTCCTTCAATGTGATCACACAACTATTAAATTATATTTTAATCTCCAGGGTGGGCGCTTTTCAGTGTTGCATATGATTTTGTGTGACATAGTCAAAATAAAAGTTTATTGTATTAAAAATAAATGTGCATTTGAACCATTCTTATCTTGTTTAATCCATATGGATTTGCTGTCAGAAAGCCTTCAGATAATATTGCAGGTATGATAATTGAGGATGAAAATAATATAAGACTGTATATCAGTAAAAGCTTCAATTTCAAAGGATCAGACTTGGATCAACACAATTTCTATATTGCTTAACCTGGATCTAAACTCCAGGTTCATGCAGGCTTCTAGAGATTTGAATATCCTAATTTGAAACATAGGAAATGCAGATACGTCTTTAGAAACAGTAGTCTGCACCTTCACAGATCGCCTAAAATTGAGTTAAAAATTCAAAATCTAAATATATAAATAGCTACTTTGTAAAGTACAATCCTGCAAAAGCTTGTTTCATAGAATCAAAACTATGTATTGAGAAAGGCGCTCTGAGTCATTTGGGGCTAGCTTAACGATTGAATGAGGTTGACTGCATGACCAGTTCTACTGGGAGCAGATAATAGGATCATTATGGTAGTCAAAAGATGGACAAACAGAGGAACAGATTTTAATGAATGTACTTATCCATTACAGGTATTTTTAATTTGCCACTAATTTTAACTTTATATATCTCTATATATGTATATTACATTCTTCTACTGAGCCTTTAGCTAATATATAAGGTAGATTTACCTATACTTCAATCGCTGTTGATTGCTTAGCCATAAAAGGAAATTTTCCTCAGATATTATAAATTTAAATAGCAGCCCATTAGAACATACAGAACCTCTGGAATACATGAGGCCAAGTAGGTAAATTAAAGGATGTTCTTATAGAATTGCGTACCACTCAAAATGATTTTCTGAGTAGAAAGTAATAATAATAAGAAGAAGAACAATAATAATAGTGGTTTACAATAAGCCAGAATATCACGCCTACTCTGGAAATATTTGAAGTTTAAATAAAACATGGGGGGTGGGTTGGATTGTTGATCAGGTGTCCCTATATTTGGCAAAAAAAAAACTGTTAACAATTTTAGTTCTGATGAACACATCAAAGTGATTGTTGCATACCCCATCCTTTTAGAAAGCGTATGTTAAACAGGGCAGGCAAAGATAAACTTTAAAAGGATTCACTTGTCCTAACAGCCCATCTGTTTCCTACTCCCCACAGAGCACATCTCTTTTCTGGGGTCTCTTTCAGGTGCGGTCTTACCTTATGTAACACTCTCTTTATTGTAAGTTCATGCTGTGACCCTGTCAGAATTGCTACAGCAGGGGTGACCTCAGTAATGACCGTCCACAGCCTGCCAAGCTAACTTGGTCAGTGTTAGCTGATTAAACTTTTAACAACATCCCCTGTGCGATAAAGGGCAAAATGACAACTTTGCCCATCGTCAAGGTGTCTGTATAATAAACTAATTAGTAAACCACACAGTCTGTGGAGCTTTTAATGAGTGCTATCGGCTGGCCTCTGTAATAAAAACCCAGTCTGCCCCCTTTTGGGATTCAATTAAGGCACAGACTGTCATATGCTTGGTCTAGCTGATCAATGAATCCATTCCGACCTTTGTCGGAGCTGTTTGCAAGGTCAGTGGCAATAGTGAAGAAAGCCAGCTTGGTAAAAGGAGATATCCCAACAGTGGCCGACAGGCACCAAATCCAGTTTAATATCCTTGTGGTCATTTGACATCAGCAGAAGTTTCTCTCATTCAAAGGTTAGCTGAAAGAGAAGACAGCGATGAAAAAAATGTATTGGTATTTTTTTACAGAAAGGTCTCTCTGTTATTAAAAAATGATCATTAGTCTGTTAACATCTACTTTTACCTTGCAGTATCTCCTTTTTCTTCAGCCAGTGGAATACACTATCCAACTTTTGTTCTTCCAAATATACCTATTGATTTCATTCTGTTCCGGAAGTGAAAACAGCTGTAACCTTTATGGAATCTAGTTTTGTTTTCATGATTCAAGATTTTTTTTTTTAAGAATTAAATTACAAAAGATGATATCTTCATTAAAGGGTCATGATGCCAGGGAAACATTTTTATAATTAAAATTTGTTTACTACGGTATAATCTTAGATATTGTAATATTCTTCACATCCATATCTCAAACATGAGCTTTTTCTTAGTAATGGGGAATCTTGGTATTTGTTTCTACTAGAAAATAATTATTTGAAAATAAATAGTCATTGTTTTCTAATACTTAATACTCATAAAAATTGATGTTTTAATTAGAGACTGAATATATTCTTCCAGTTTGATCATAAGTTAGTATGGAAAAAATATCTACTAGTAAAGTAGACTCTGGCATTTCCAGACCTCATATTTATGGTTTTTAGAGTGATCAAAAGGAGGTTTAGTTATCTATAATTTTATTGAGTCAAAAATTGAAATCTTTGCTCCTAGGCTGCAAAATGGAAAATCACTGAGTTAAGTGAGACTAGCTGACAACCCAGTAGCCATTTCTCAAAGTTACATTGTTGTCACATAATAGTAATATATGAGAGGCCCTATGTAATGTCTCTATTTGTAGTTTGATATAAAGTGAAATAAATGTTAGAAGTGCTATATGTGATTTTTGGAGACATATATAGTTAAATATAAGGGTTCTAAACAGATTACTGTTTTCTACAAATTGGTATCTATGTTAAAATTCCTATTGAAACATTTAGAATTTCAACAATTTTTAAAAATGCATATTTGTGTAAAACATTGAGTGTAATTATAACAACAATTTATGTATTTCTGTGAGTACAGTTGGTACAATCTTAAAGCATTAAAAATGAACATAACATACATGGCACTCAGGAATTTTCACTATAGGGTTTCATCTAAGGAAAAATTATAAAGCTATATAATATGCAATTTTAAAAAATCACCAAATAATTGATGTTAATATGAAGCAATTGTTTAAAAATGAAATACCAACTATAGTGTATAACATTTAAAGATATAAGGTCATTTTTTGGAATACAAAAATGCATTCCTTAGAAATGATGATATAGGCCTATAGCCATAGCTGTAGAAAAATGTTTGTAATATTTGTCAGTGAAGATATACCACAGTGAAAGACATTATTCCTTTTTTATATATCTATTTAATAATATATATTATGGATGGATGGATAAAATATACAAATATGTATGTAAAATATTTATGAACACATATATACATGTGTATATGAATATCAATGCAAAAGTTCACATATGCATATCCACACATACAACTTTAATATAGGCAGATCACTCTATATAGTAAAAAATGTATACATATTCTGTATTTATCAGGGTAGTGTTATCTAGAGAAACTGAACCAATAGAAGATATCTGTAAATATGAGATTTATAAAGGTGTCTCACACGAATGATAGAATACAAATCCCTAGGGCAGGCTATGAAGCTAGCAACTCTGATGAAGGATCTCGACAAACTCCACAGGAGAGGCTTGCTGGCTGAAGAAACAATGAAAATTCTCTCTTCACCCTTAAAAGTCGATTGGGTCAAACCTAACTGATTGGAGTATCTCCTTTGGGAGACACACCCTTAGTTGTTCCTAGATGTAATCAGCCATAGCTACAATCAACTGACTGATGATTTAACAAACCAGACTTCTGGTTTATCATCCAGCCATGGAACGTTCTTGTAGCAATTGTTAGGTTAGTGCTTGTCAGACCAGACAACTGGGCATCATCTCCTGGCCAAGTTGAGACCAGAACCTAACCATCACAGTCCACCTCTTGTCAAGTTAGCAGCTGTAAACATCACCTTGAAACATGCTTAATTTCTAATTAGAACACAACAATAGACATATGTTTCACCCAACAATACTCAACTGTCTTATGTACAACAGAAATGCATTAAGTCTCTCCAATGGAGTGCAAATTCTTAGGTAATATTCACTCTTAAACTTAATATTCTATAACTTAAATACTATGACTTGAACAATCCAGCTTATGTCATATGATAAGAGGAAAATAAGATATTAAAACAGATATTACATAGTATGTTACATAAAAACATACTCATAACACAACAGGGAGGAAATACTTATACAATCACACTTCTCATTTCTGTAACTGATCACGTGGTCATAGGTCATATTTATCATCACTACTTTCTTCTACTACCCATTTCATGTTCCCTTTACCCTTAGCAAGCACCTCAGCTAGCGGTGGTTCTTTGCCAGGTGGGGTGACCCAAACCTTCATTCCTGAAGTTTTAGGCCATTGGTAGTCCCACCTGGGTTGAGATGTTGTGGTTTTCCATTGACTCATCACAGGGCATGGTAGTACTAAGAGATGCACTAAGGTATCTCCTGAATTCCAGAAAAAACTCATCTTTACTTCGAATGTGTAGTTATGGTCCTATTTCCTGTTGATAGGATCAATCACCCCACATAGTACAGTAATTCCTTTCCTTGCTTGTTGACTCAGAGGCATGAGAAGTCCAAAGTGGCCAGATGGCAGTCTTAACTTCCAGTTCAATTGTATCGTGTCTCCTGGTAGAAGCACGACTCCTTTTGGGTAAGGACCTGTAAACTACAGAGCTTAAGGTTGCAGGGACAGGGAGCAAAAACTTTTCTTGTGGATCACTAGAGGTGATAGTGAATGGTGACACTCCTATTTCTACCCTTTGATTCCTGGACCCATGAATCCTAGCTGGGGAAGATATGGCACAGTATAGTAAATGCTGATTCAGAGCATACACAGCCTCCTGGAGTACATTGCTCCAGCTCTGCAAGTTCGTGCCACCTAGTTGGTACCATAATTGAGTCTTCAAAAGGCCATTCCACTGTTTTAATAACCCACTGCCTCTGGATGATGGGGAACATGGTAAGAGCAAGAATTCCATGAGTATGTGCCCTTTGCCGCACTTCATTTGCTATGAACTGGTTTCCTTGATCAAAAGCAATGCTGTGTGGAATACCGTGATGATGGATAAGGCATTCTGTACATCCGTGGTTGACAGTTTCGGCAGAAGCACTGCATACAGGGAATTCAAACCCATATCTGGAGTATGTGTCTACTCCATTTAGAACAAATCACTGTCCCTTTCATTACAGAAGTGGTCCAAAGTAATCAACCTGTCACCAGGGTAGCAGGCTGATCTGCTTGGGAAATGGTGCCATATCAGGGGCTGAGTGTGGGTCTTTGCTGCTCACAGATACAGCACTCAGCAATGACCATAGCCAGCTTGGCCTTGAAGAATGGAAGTCCATATTGCTGAGCCCATGCACAACATCCATCCCTACCACCATGCCCACTTTGTTCATGAGCGTATTGGGCAATGACAGGAGTGACTGAGGAGAGAGGATGACTTGTATCCACAGAATGGGCATGGGTCATCTTATCAATTTGATTATTAAAACCTTCCTCTGCTGAGGTCACCCTTTGGTGAGCATCCACATGGGCACAATTATCTTCATGTTTTTTGCCCACTCAGAAATGTCTCTCCACATATCTCTTCCCCAGACCTCTTTTTCAGCAGTTTTCCAATCATGCTTCTTCCAAGTCCCTGACCATCCAGCCAAACCATTAGCAGCAGCCCATAAATCAGTATACAAATGCACCTCTGGCCACTTTTCCTTCCAAGCAAAATGAACAACCAGGAGCATTGCTTGAAATTCTCCCCACTGAGAGGTTTTCCTCTCTCCACTGCCTTTAAGGATATCCCAGAAAGGGGTTGTAGTGCTACAGCTATCCACTTCCAGGTGGTACCTGCATATCCTGCAGAACCATCTGCAAACCAAGCCTGAGTTTTCTCTTTCTCAGTTGACTGACTGTAAGGAACTCCTCAAGAAGCCATAGCTCTGGTTTGGGAAAGAGACCATAACTCTAGTCTGGGAAAGAGAAGGTAATGTGACGGGAGGCCACTTCTTTGTGTAACTTAGTGTGCCTTCAGGACCTGCTTGAGCCCTGTCTCTTATATACCATTTCCATTTTATGATGGAGTGCTGCTGTGCACACTCAGCTTTATAGCTTGGTGGGTCAGACAACATCCAGCTCATGATAAGCAACTCATGTCTCATGGTAACTTGGTGACCCAGGTTTCAGTATTTCTACTAAGGCCCAGTAGCTGGTCAAAAGCTGTTTTTCAAAAGGAACATAGTTATCTACAATGGATGGTAAGACTTTACTCCAAAATCCTAAGGGTTTGCATTGTGATTCTCCTATAGAGACCTGCCAAAGTTTCCAGACAGCAACTCTATTTGCCACTTACACTTCCAGCACCATTGTATCTGCTGGATCATATGGCCCAATTGGCAGAGCAGTATACACAGCAGTCTGGACCTGTAACAAAGCCTCCTCTTGTTCAGGTCCCCATTCAAAACTAGCAGCTTTTCTGGTTTTCAGAAAATGGGCTGGAGTAGCACACACAAATGAGGTAAATTTTGATTCCAAAATCCAAAGAAGCCAACTAGGAATTTTGCCTCTTTTTTGGTCTTAGGCAGGGCCAGATGCAGCAGCTTATCCTTCACCTCAGAAGGGATATTTTGATGTGCCCCAAACTACTGGCCACCCAGAAATTTCACTGAGGTGGAGAACCCCTGTATTTTTCTTGGATTTTTCTCCTGTCTCTGGACATGCAAAATGTCTTACCAGTGTCTAAAATACTTGTCACATCTTGCTCACTAGGTCCAAACAACATGATATCATCAATATAGTGTGATGTCTTGTGGGAGGGAGAAATGATCAAGTTCTGTGCGGACCATGACATAAGGCAGGTAAGTTGATATACTCCTGAGGTAGGCAGGGAAATTATACTGCTGGGTTTGCCAGCTGAATGCAAACTGTGATTCTTACTGACCACAAATCTAGTCATCCTTACTGACCTCTATTGAGAAAAAAAGCAATTTCCAGATCAATAGCACCAGGTACCAGGAGGTGTGCTGATTTGCTCAAACAATAATAGCACATCTGGAAAAGCAGCTGCAATTAATAAAAACTTAACCACCTGGTTAAGTTTACAATACTCCACTGTCATCCTCCAAGAACCATATGTTTTCTGCACAGTCCAAATAGGAGGGTTAAATGGGGCTGTGGTGGGAACCACCACCCCCGCATCCTTCAGGTCCTTAAGAATGGCACTAATCTCAGCATTCCCTCCAGGAATCCAATATTGCTTCTGATGCACTATTTTGCTAGGTAGGGGAAGTTCTACTGGCTTCCACTTGGCCTTTTCTACTATAATAGCCCCCACTCCATGAGTCAGAGGACCAATGTGGGGATTCTGTCTATTTCTGAGTATGTCAGTTACAATTAAGCATTCTGGGACTGGGGAAATGACCACAGAATGAGTCCAGGGACCAATGGGCCCGCTGTGAAATGGAATTAAGCTAGAACTCCATTGATCACCTGATTCCATAAGCCCCTACTCTGTGGGACCAGAGTGCCATTTTAGGTCTCCTAGAATTAGTGTAACTTCTGAGCCAGTGTCTAATAATTCCTGAAATATCTGATCATTTCTTTTTCCCCAATGCACAGTCACCCTGGTGAAAGACTGTAGGTCTCCATGGGGAATGCGGGGAGGAAGACTAACAGTGTAAATTTTAGGCAGTCTGACAGGATCCTTCCCCAAGGGTACCTGGTCCTCCCCTCATTCAAGGGGCTCTGGGTCTGTAAATTATCTCAAGTTTGGGAATTAAGGAGCCATGACTCTGTTTTTGTAATTCATGTTAGACTTCCATTCACCTGACCAAGAATTCTTCTGCTTATACAGTTAAAATAAGAATTCAGTAGACTACCCATCTATTTTACTTCTAAGTACCCCATGATCTAGCAGCCAATGCCACAGGTCTCTGTGTGTCAGATTATTTTGACTACTGCTTTGAGTCTGCTGTCGATTTTGGAGGCAACACCTAACTTTTCTGTGATTAATTGTCACCACTTGGCTTGAGCCGACTCAGGATCCAATCATTCCCATTGTGTTTAAGGATTCCAGCTCACTGACAGCAGTTCCCATGGTAATATCTGACCTATGGACAAAGGTGACTATAGAACTCTTCAGGGATGATGGAACTAGTCTCACAAATTTACTTCACGAAATTCTGGTGAAAGTGTTACCTCTGGACATTCCTGGGGTGTGTGAGCCAGTCTTTCATGATAAACTCACTCTAACTTTCCCATCTCTCTAAGTCTCTGGATCTCCTCATCTACATTATAACAGGACAGTACTGACATTTTGACCTCAGGTAATGTTAGCCACCTTTTGATCCATGTTTCAGCCAACCATCCAAACAAACTGTTAATGCCCTTTCTAACTCCTCAAGCTACGATACTGAATGCGGAATCTCTGCTTAGTGGGCCCAAATCAATAAATTCAACTTGCTCCAACTTTATGGTCCTTCTACCATTATTCCACACCCTTAATACCCATCCCCACACATATTCCACTGATTTCTGTCTATATAGATTGGGAAACTCATGCAGTTCTTTGGAGTATAGTGTACCTTCTCATGAGTCACACCTTGTACCTCACTTTTGGGGCCTATTGGGACTTTAGATTAGGTACAAATTTTGAAGAAAAAAGGGGTGATGGGTGTGGGTCATGAAAACCTCAAGGCATCTCATTGCAGTTTTACCTGGCGTAACAGGATTAATTGCTCCAGAAGAAGGAGTAAGGGCTGTTTCCCCAGGGGAGGTGGTTATAGGTTTAGCAGGCACTGTAGGGTTAATCTCTTTATAGGTAGAATTTGGATGGCAGACTCCTCAGAGCAGACTGATGGCCAGGAAGCTGTTTCCTTAAGGCAGGCTAGAGGTCCTCAGGATAGGTCCACAGGATTATCTAGCAAAAGCTCAGCAGATTCCAGGGTTTCCATGACCCCATTGCCATCATTATCAAACCATATGTTCCCAGTCCAAGATTCGGGATCCCATTCTTTTCCAATGAAAGCCCTTAGCCTTAATAGCAGATAACCTGCAAAGATGAGATTTCAGTTTATGTTGTAAACCTGCTACTTACACAGAGATGCTCTGCATCTGCTTTTCAGAGCTCTCAAGTCTGCAACCACAGGAAATAACATTTTCTTTCAGGGCACACATGGAAATTTTTACATCTTTCATACCATGCTTAGGTTGAAAATTTGAAGCTTTCTGCTCATCCCTTTCCCTCATAGTTGTATCCAGTGTATCTAACAAGCAGCCAACATCATCATAACTCCTAATTCCACAAAACTCCATTAAGGTGTCAAAAACACTCACACCCAGAGCCTTGCCTCATGTAAGCGTACAATTAGCAGAATCAAATTGTGATACTCTGTATCTCTATTGCCAACTCACCCTATGGTTTGTCATTGCTATCTTGATTATTGGAAACAGTTATTAGTGCTTTTGTGTCTAGTCAGAGTAGAAAACCATTTGGAAAAATCCAATTTTAAGATTCTGTTTCTCAAGAGCCGCTCCCAGTACCAAGTTGTGCCAGTCAGAGTTGTCTAGAGAAACAGAACAAACAGGAGATATCTATAAATATGAGATTTATTAAGGTATCTCATACTACCGTGGGAATAGAAAAGTCCAAAATCCATAGGACAGGCTGTGACACTTGCAACTCTGAAGAAAGATATGGACAAACTCCACAGGAGAGCATTGGGGCTGAAGAAATATTGAAAATTCTCTCTTCTTGCTTAAAAAAAAAAAATATTCAACTGACTGGATTAAACCCAGCTGATTGGATGACCTAATTTGTGGGAAATGTGTCCTTAGTTAATCCTAGACGAAATTAGCCCCAGCTGCAAAAGCTAACTGATGATTTAATAAAACAGCCTTCTAGTTTATCAACCAGCCATGAAATATCCTCCCAGCTGTGGTTAGGCCAGTGCTTGCCTGACTAGAGAGCTGGGCATTGTTACCTAGCCAAGGTGATAACAAAACCTAACCATCACCGGTACTTTCAATTTTAATTTTTTCAATATTTTGTTGGCATTTTTCTCTTGATTTCTATGTATTATTTTTATCATAAAAAATAGAAAGAAAAGTTATTTCAAGTAAGCATTCTTTAAAATGTCCCCAGTTTAAAATGAGAGTCAAAAATTATGCAATTGAAATTCTGGGATGTGTTTTCATAAATTTGTAAACAATACTTTAAATAAATATATCTTTTGTTTACTTTTATTCCACGGTAGTTTTCACTTGGTAATATTTTCACAGAAAATATATCCAGAAACATGTATGTTTAAACCCAGCCTTGGCTTGAGAGTCAATATATATTTAGATGAAAAATTTTTTATAGTATTACAGGCAAATAAATCACTCAAGGAATCATGGAAAAGGATGCTGTTATAGCTGGAAGAATTGTGGAGAAAACATCTTTCTTTCCAATTTATCCATTAGGAAGTTGACGAGAGCTAAGCAATGTTATTTCACTGAGATCATATTCTTAAGTATACCTAGAATCCCAAGGAAAGTCCTATGGGGTTGTGAAGTTTGAGATGTGAGGGGGTAATTATGGAGAAAAGAAGTGTGATTGAAGAATCTTGATTCTGAATTCTGTAATTCCAAGTTTTCTCTCAGTGGGACCAACTCTATCTCTTTAACACACACACACACACACACATACTCTCAAGTGAGCATTAACTGGACAGAATTTTTTTCTTTTTCTTTTCGCTAACTCAGGACAGAGGCATGAATCTGAAAGATATATTACCTAAATTATTCACAGAGCTCATATGTAAAAACAAAATGTTACCAATGCAATTTGATGATATAGCAGGTATATCTTTTGTCCTTTTATAAGCTATTCTGTCATTAAGAATATTGGGTATTTAGAAAATGAAGATTCCTAAAATCTGTTTTGACCAGCTCAATCATGTAACAAATGTGTATCTGTTTACCTTATTGAAGTTGCTTTTGTGATGATTTGTTTTTAGAAATACAAAAGTTCAGTCTAAGCCAAGAAAAATCTTGATTCTGAATTCTATATTTCCAATTTTTCTCTCAGTGGAACCAACTCTATCTGTTAAAACACACACATATGCTCTCAAGTGAGAGCTGATATTGGAGGATGGGAAATGACAAGGGTAAATAGAACAATGAAGGGAAAATATGCCTTATGATGCCTGTTTTGATTTGCGAATTCTGACAGAATGCAATATACCAGAAAGGTAAAGCCTTTATAAAGTAGATTCATTAAGTTTCAAGTTTATTTATAAAAATGTCCAAACTGAGGCATCTAGAGAAAGATACCATGGCTCTGAGAAAAGGCTGAATAGCATGTAGGATTTCTCTGTCATCTGGGAAAGCATGTGGCCGGCATGTGGCTCCTGCTTCATTACTTTGTGCTTCTGATTTCAGTGGCTTCTTCTCTAAACATCTGTGGGCCCTCACTTAGCTTTTCCAAGGCAAAGCTTTGGGTTCTTGTTTGCTTAGGATCTCATGAGAGGGCACATGGCAATGTCTGCTGGGATCCTCTCCCAGCTTCAGGTTTAAAACAGCTCTTGCAGGTCTTTTGGGTCCTTCTGATGTTCGCCTCTGCATCTCCAAATGTTTTCATCTGTGTTGGTCCTCTGCTCTCTGGGGTGCTCTCCTAAAGACTCCAGTAGACTAATTAGGATCCCTTGAATGGGCTGAGTTACATCTCCATCTAACTGAAAGTTCACACCCACATTGGGTGTGTCACATCTCAATGGAAACAACCAAATCAAGAGGTCCTACCCTAAAATATTGGAGATGACTGCCCCCACAAGATTAGATTATGATTAAAAGAGCATGGCTTTTTGGAGGTACATAGCAGTTTCAAAACAGCACGCTGCCCACATAATTTAATTTGGCATCTAATCATAGGTTCATAGTTCCTATATCCTCAAATTTTTTATTTGATTTAGCCAGTCTTGCAAAATGATGTGTTTGGAACCAATAACTATATATTAAGGTTAATTTTTAACATAAAGAAAAGAAAGAATTTTTTTTTAATCCAGAGATTCTCTAACGTTTTAAATCTAAACTATTCAAGCAATTTGATTTTAACTTTGATAAGATATTCTAGTTATACAAACTATTTTAATAAATTAAACATCCTTGACAGTATAAATTTTACAGAAATAAAAATTTCCTGTAGTTGTTCATGATGGTGTATTTCCTGTGCCTTCACAGATGTTATTTCTTTTATGTTTCATGATGTCATATTTCTTGAATATACTATAAAAGTGCATAACAAAGACATTGAAAATGAAAACAAAATATAATAAATACTGATTGATGCTAGAGTACTCATGATAGGCCTTACCCACTTTGAAGAGACATTAATTCACAGAAATCAAAATTTGGGAGTGTATCAAAAGGAGTGCTTAGAGGGAATTTATAGCAGTAAATGCAAATGCACAGATTAGAAATAAATTAAAACACAATACATAAATATCTGGGAAACTAGATACAGAAGAGAATATTAATCAAAAACAAAGAGAAGAAAAGAAGTAATATAAATTGAAGCAGAAATTAATGAAATCAGGGGAGCAATAGAGAAAACCAATGAAGTCAAAAGCTGATTTTTAAAAAGATCAATAAAAATTAATAAATTTATAGCCATGATTACCAAAAGAAGAGAGACATCACAAATTGCTCATGCCAAAAATTGAGAGTTCATCACAACTGATACCATGGAAATTAAATGTATGAAAAGGAGATACTATTAACAACTCTATGTCACAAATTTGACAACTTAGATGAAATGAATCAATTCCTTGAAAGGTACCAACTATCAATCTTCACACAAAAGAACAAAATTAAAGAAATGGAATCATTAATTAAAAATATACCAAAAAAAGAAAGAAAGAAAACACCGTAATCACCTCCAGATTATAGAAACTGAAGGAGCATTTTTGAACTCATTCTATGAGGCCTGCATTGCCTTAATGCCGAAATCAGATAAAGATATTATAAGAAAATAATATTACAGACCAATATCTTATATAAACATAGATTTAAACATTCCTCAACAAAATATTAGCAATTTGAATACAATGTTTTAAAAGATGATATACCAGGATCAAGTGACTTGATTTATTCCATGTATGCAGTGCTGATTGAAGATTTGAAAAATCAATGCAATTGACCATATCAACAGATTAATGGGAGAAAAAAAACATTTAACCATATCAATTGATACAGAAAAAGCATTTGATATAGTCCAAACACCATTAATGAATAAGACTCTCAGAAAACTAGGAATTGAGGGGACCATCATCAACTCCATAGCACATATCTTAAAAAATCCTACAGCTAAGCATCATACTTAATGATGACATAGGACCTTTTCCTCTAAGATAAAAAACAGATCAAAGATGTTTGTTATGCTTTGATATATATCTCCTCATTCCTATTCAACTAGGAATAGTTAGTGCAGTAAGACAAGAAAAAGGAAAGAAATCATACAGTAGAAAGGAAGGAATAATATTGTCTTTATTTGAAGATGGCATAAATGTCACCAAAATAAACTCCTGGAAAAAATTGGTGTTTATAGCAAGGTCAATCTACTGTACAAAAAGCAATGTATTGGGTGCATGGGGGGTTCAGCAATAGAATGCTCACCTTCCATGCATGAGTCCTGGGTTCAATTCCAGGGCCATGCACTGTCCCTCCCCCCCCCCCAAAAGGCAATGAACCAAAGACAATTGCTTACCAATATATCAGCAATGAATAATTGGGATTTGAGATAAAATATGCCATCTACAATAATGCCCCCTCCCAATAAATGTTTGAGTGAAAAGCTAACAAAATAGGCACAGGATCTTTGGGCTGAACTTCAAAACCTTGATAAAAGAAATTAAGGAATATCTAAATTAATTGGAAGATATTTCATTGTTATAGGCTTTAAGTATCAGTATGTTTAAGATATCAAGTCATAATGAGTTGATTTATGGATTCAATGCAATACCCTACAAAATCCCAGCAGGGTATTTTATAGGTATTGAAAAAGTGACTTTAAATTTATATGGAAAGAAAGAAGAACTAGAACAGCTAACACAATACTGAAGAAGAAGGAGGAGGAGGAGGAGGAGGAAGTTGGAAGATTCACACTATTTATTTTCAAGACTTAATATAAATAAAAATTGTGGTGGTGACAAAAGAACAAACATACAGATCAATGGAACAAATAATAGAGCCTAGAAATAGACTCACAAATGTAATCAACTGATTTTTTACAATGTTACAAGGGCAATTAAATGGAGAAACGACAGGCTTTCCAACAAATGGTGCTAGAATAATTGCATTCCAACATGAAAAGAAAAATGAACCGAAACACAGATATTGAACTTTTCACATAAATTAACACAAAGTATGTCATAGACACAAACATAATATACAAATTTATTAAATTTCTAGAAGTTAGAGGAAATAATCTAGGTGACCTTAGGTTTGTTGGTAGCTTTTTATACACAGCACACCAAAAGCAGAATCAATGAAAGAAAAAATTTTAAGGTGGACTTTAAAATTAAAAATTTCTACTCTGTGAAAGACAATGTTAAGAGAATGAAAAAGAAGCCACAGACTGGGAGAAAATATTCTCAAGTATATAGCTGATGAAGGACCTGTATCTAAAATAAACAAAGAATGCTTAAAACTCAACAGTGAGGTAACAACCCAATGAAAAAATCTTAACAGACATCTCACCATAAAAGATATACAGAGCACATTTGAGCATATGATAAGATGGTCTACATCATTTATCATTTGGAAAAATGTAAATTAAAACAAGATGAAAAGACACAGCATACCTATAAGAATGGCTAAAATCCAAAATACTGGCAATGCCAATTGCTTGTGAGGTTGTGGACCAACAGGAACTCTCATGCACTGCTAGTAGGAATGCAAATTGGTAAGGCTACCTTAAAAGACAATCAGGGTGGGCCATGGTAGCTCAGCAGGCACAGTACACACCTGCCACTCTGGAGACCCCAGTTGGATTCCTGTTGCCTGCCCATGAGAAAAATAAAAACAATTAGGTTACTTAAATTGCTAAACAGAGTCTATCATATGATGCATTAAATAAGCATCAAGTGATCTGAAAATATGTACCCATAAAACCTGAACACAAATGTTTATAGGAGCTTCCTTCCTAATTCCTAAAAACTGGAATCAACCAGGATGTCCTTCAGTAGATGAAGGGAAAAGCTGTGGTACATTTCATACAATAGGATACTATTTAGCAATAAAACTTATAAGATATCAGGTTAAGCAAAAGCAAGGATGAATCTTAAATGCATATTGCTAACTGAGAGAAGCCTGTCTGAAAAGGTTGTATGGTTTATGATTCCCTCCCCTGCCTTCTGTTTAGTCACAGCAAAGGCAAAAGTACAGACACAGTAAATAGATGAGTGGTGCTAGAAACGTGGGAAAGAGAAAGGCTTAAATAGATGAAGCACAGGAAATTTTGGAGGTGGTGAAACTATTCTGTAACTATATTAATAGTGTAGACATACAATGCACTTGTCAAAACCCATAGAACTTAACAGCACAGACATTGAACTTTAATGTATGCAAATTTAAGAAATCATTTAAGAGGCCAGAGATGCCAGGGTAGAATGCAGACTGGGACAAAAGAATTTAAAATAATTGCATATGTATGAAGTAATGGCAATGAAAGTGATAGGGGGAAATGGTATTGACCTAAGTTACTTTGGAAATCAGTGGAGTATGTAAAACTAAAGGTAAGAGAAACTTGGCATAAGTCCTGTACACTAGTTGATAAAGTTACTTTCTCAGAGACCACTATACACAATTAAGTTAACAGATGGTGGATGATAGCTTCAGTTTTTCACTGTTGTAGTGGCAGGCTATAGACAAGCAAGGGGACAATATTATAATAGTCCATGTTGTGATGGACTAGAATTGGAGACATCAGTGTGAACTCGTGTTCATATATATATATGGATTAGTAAACCCATATATTTCTTTTACCTGTCAGTTGAGAGGATGAAGAAGCAATGAAACCCGAGTACAATGAGCATACATAGTGCTTAGGTCTAGATTTCCAAAACCAATCTCCAATAAAAGTAATAAGGGCTCCTGGGAGAAAGAGCTGATTCTAGGACAGAAGCAGACTGTGTATGTAATGATCTGGAGTATCTTTTAGGGCCCCCAAATAAGGAAGTGCTCAAAAAAGAAATAAAAACCAACAACATTGGGGGTATGTTAAAGAGACAAAGGATTCAACTGAGAGTATGCAATGGCTGACAATAAAAAAATTTGAGCAACAAAATAAGGTATTTTTTTATTATAACTAAAAGTATAAAATCAATATTCATGAGCCCATACTGATACAAGTAAATGTAACAATATTGGTTTACTAACTATGAAAAATGTTCCATACTAATATATCAGTAATAGAGGGAACTGGATATGGGGTATAAGGGAACTCTCTGCAATATTTTTGCAACTTTTCTGTAAATATAAAACTATTCTAAAATAAAATTTTATTTTAAATAAAAGTCTATAAGTTACCTTTGTGGTCAGAGAGTATGACATAAATTTGGAGATACAGAAAGGGCCAGCCATGTCATGGAGTGCCTTGAAGTCCACAGAGATATTGTGTACTAAATTGATCAGAATCATTGGTGATATTATGATTTGATTTCCATTTTAAAAAGATGATTCTGTTTGTAGGTGAAATACAGATTACAAATTGAAAAGAATGGGGTGGGTTTGGGGTATTCAATTTGAATGCTAATAAGATAGTCCAAAAGAGGAATGATGGTGGTCTACACAAGTAGGGCTGATGGAAGTTGATGACTGATTAAATATGGATATTAAAGACATGGTTGTGGATCAGGCCAAAGATTTTTTTTCTGAGCAGCTTGGTGAATAGTGATGGCATTTTCTACTATGGGGATTTTGAAGAAAAAGCCATGCTTGTGTTCTGGGGACTGCCAATTAATAATTGTAGCAACCCTATTGTTTCCATTACATGGTAGCCTTTTTTTAAAAATGTTATGAAACATGCCCAAACTTAAACACCTAGAAGCATTACAACTGGTATATCATCTCAATGAGTTCAAATAAAGTCATCCTTACATAGCCCATGTTGCTTCTGTGCAGTACATTCTCTAACACATAGTAGATAAATTCTTGTCCCTGCTTCTAAAATTTCCAGGGTAATGTCCATGTGTCTGTTGGTCAAGTAGTCTTTCAAAATTGCATAACATACCGGAGACCTGGGTTCAATTCCCGGTGCCTGCCCATGAAATAAATAAATAAATAAATAAATAAAAAGTACATAAGAAACCTTTCTAAAATGAGAATAAGGAACAGCAATATTATCTCAAAATTTGAATTCAACTTGTACTTTCTTTGGGAACTCAGTGACAAAGGGGCTTAACTTTTCTTATAGCAAAAAGGATGGAAAAGTTCTTTTCATCTAGTAATAGACTAAACATGGGACTTGGTTTGTGTGATCTGATTAATATTCAGGGCTGCATTATCACTTTTGTGGGCCCTAGGTACTTTTGACTTTGTGGACCCTTCTGCTATTAAAAATATTAAAACATATTTTACAACAGCATTGGATAAAATATATTAATATTATATATTATAACATTTTCTTTGGCCTACTGTGTTTACAGTGCCTAATGGATAAGTCAGTTTTATTCATATCTGTATAGAGAGTATGAATTAAGAGTTAAAATGTTGAATAATGGAATATATGTTACTAAATCCAGGGGTTCTAGACTTTTCAATTGGGGATTTCTTCAATTCATGAGGATTGTATATAAAATTTAGTGTCTCATTTACTGAAGCACGTTTTCTTTTTTATCCCCAAGCTTTTTGATAATGTATTTTTTTTTAAGGAGATATGCTGGTTTGAAAGGATGTATGGACCCTAGAAAAGCCATGTTTTAATCAAAATCCTATTTTATAAAGGCAGAATAATCCCTATTCAGTATTGTATGTTTGAAACTGTAGTCAGATTATCTCCCTGGAGATGTGATTTAATCGAGTGGTTGTTAAACTGGACTAGGTGACATCATGTCTCCACCCATTTGGGTGGGTCTTGATAAGTTTCTGGAGTCTTATAAAAGATGAAACATTTTGGAGAATGAAGGAAATTCATAGAAAGCAGAGAATGCCACAGCACCATGAAGCAGAGACCCATCAGCCAGTGCTTTGGAGATGAAGAAGGAAAAATGCCTCCCAGGGAGCTTCATGAAACAGGAAGCCAGGAGAGAAAGCTAGCAAATGACACTGTGCTCACCATGTGCCCTTTCAGCCAAGGGAGAAACCATGACTGTGTTCATCATGTGCCTTTCCAGATGACAGAGAAACCCTGAACTTCATTGGCCTTCTTGAACCAAGGTGTCTTTCCCTGGATGCCTTTGATTGGACATTTCTATAGACTTGTTTTAATTGGGACATTTTCTTGGCCTTAGAACTATAAACTAGCAACTCATTAAATTCCTATTTTTAAAAGTCATTCCATTTCTGGTATATTGCATTCTGGCAGCTAGCAAACTAGAATAGGAGTGATGTGATTCTTTTGGATAACAGTAATAATTTTTTTTTTAACCAAGGATTTTTCCATTCTTCAGATGGTGTTGTGTCATTTATCTTCATTATTAAACTCTTACTCTATACAATGTGTCATGGTTTAATTATCTCTTTTTCTTTTTAGTAATCTCAGTGTTTAGAGGAACTGAACTTTAAAAAGTTTTGTGTGTGTGTGTGTGTGTGTGTGTACGTATCCTTTCTTTCTTACCTAAGTTTTGTGTCACTGCCTTCTCAGTTTTGATCTTATATGGTATATCTGGGACATACTTCCTGCTCCTTTTAGATTTGTCATAAGCTACAATAAGTTTTACCATCGCAAGCATTTGGTCCTTGCCCTAAATATTCTAAAAGAATGGAAATACTCTGCTAATAATTATACCTTTCTAAGAAAGACTTAATCATGTAGGAAGGTCAGCATATTAATTAATTAATGCATGCACCCAGAGGAAAATTAAACAGTTGAAATAATAAATGCAGTTGTGTCTCTGAATATTTGAATTGAATTTTATTGTCACTAGTGAATTCTAATCTATAGACGAGGGCAAAATAGTACTTGGAGGTGTTTTCTTCTATGTAGCTGAGAATTCTAGATAGCTAAGAGTTATAACTTTGCTTCTTAAAATGTATTTACCTATAATGGATAGGAATCATTTTAAACATGATCAGTCATTACTTTTTAAAATAAAATTAATTATTGCATTTGTGACTGAAAGCATTGTTTTGTGATGTTATTTTTAATTTTGAGATCCACATACCAGGAATATTCATTAAAATTTGTTTTAGCCAATTTAAAATGTCACCTTGTACTTATTTTTGGGTGGTCTTTTTGATACCACCAGGCAAGCAAGGAAATGTGCCTTATAGTAGAAAATGTTGTGCTTCACTTTGTACATGTTGCTTATGGTTGTTATAAGAATTGAAAATTTTACTTGAGCAAAAGGAAAGTAAAATATCAATTACCATGGATCTGTTGACATATTCTGATTTAAAACAAAACAAAACAAAGTGAAACAAAAAACTGCTGCTGCACATAGGAGTGCTTTAGATTACCTAGATGAAATTCTGAAATATCCTTTCTTGTTAGGATGATTTGATAAATTTTTTATCAAAGCAAATAGACAGTATTACTAATAAGGTAGACCCTAAATTATCAATATAAAAAGAAACATTTAAATGGGTTTATTTAAAGGAATCATAAAGACTATGACTATCCATTAAAAGCAACCTAAGTAAATTGGAGGAAATAGGTAGAATGTATAGGAAGTTCATTAAATGACATGGATAAGGCAAAATTGAACATGGACTGTGTTTATATTTGGAAAAAAAAAGTAAAGTTTTCTTTCCATTTTCTTGTAAATACATTCTAAATAAGGTTTCACTTCCCATCCCCCACTTCACTAAAACTGCTCTCATCAAAGTCAATGACTCTTCCTTGTTGATGAATCCAATGACAATTCTCAATTCATATTGTAACTTGAACAATAAATGGCATTTGAAACAATGGGTTAAGAAACTCTTCTCCTTGCCTGGGCACCAGAACTCTTAAATTTGGAGTCCCCCAGTGCTCTCTCTTAGACCGTTTCTTTCCTCTACCTTCTTGACTTAATCTGGTCTGCAAACTTTGAAAGGAATCTATATGGTGCAGCCCAAACTTCTCCTTTGCACTGATGACTGATGAGCTCTATATTTACCTGACTCAATATATGTGTGTGTGTGTATATATATATATATATATATATATATATATATATATATATATAAACTTTGTATTGTATTAACATATATACAACTCAAATTTCACATTTTAACAACTTTTAAGTGTACAAATCAGTAGTATTATTTAATTCACAATTTTGTGCTACCATCACCAACATCCATTACCCAGATTTTTTCATCACCCCAAATAAAAACTCTATATACATAAAAAAAACCTCTCATTACTTCCTGCACAGCTCTTGATAACCTATAATCTACATCCTATAACTATGATTTTACATATTCCACATATGTATATAAGTAGAATCAAACAATATTTGTCCATTTGTGTCTGGCTTATTTCATTCAATATGGTATCTTTAAGATTCATCCATGTTCTAGGATGTATCAGAACTTCATTTCTTTTTGAGGCTGGACAATATTCCATTGTGTGCATATACCACATTTGTTTACTTATTCATTTGTTGATGAATGCTTGGGTTGCTTGTACCTTTTGGCTATTGTGAGTAGTTGTGCTATGAATATGAGTGTAAAAATGTCTGTTAGAATCTTCACTTTCAATTATTTGGGGTATATACCAAGAAGTGGGATTGCTGAATCGTACAGTAATTCTTTTTTCAATTTCCTGAGGAACAACCAACTGTTTTCCACAGCTACTGCACAGTGTACAGTGCCACCAGAAATATATAAGGACTCCTATTTTTCTACATCCTCAGCAGCATATGTTATATTCTGATTTCTTAATAATAGCCATCCTAGTAGGTAGAAAGTGGTATATCATTGTCGTGTCGATTTGCATGCCCTGGTGACCAATGATGTTGAATATCTTTTTACTTGCTTATTAGTCATTTGTATAACTTCTCTGAAATGTCTATTCAAGTTTTCTTTTTGAATTTTATTAATTGGGTTATTTTATTTCTGCTATTGCGTTGTAGCAATCCCCAGTATTTTTTTATTAAAACATTTTTAGATATTGGTTAGCAATAATTTTCTCCCATTCTATAGGTTGTCAGTTTACTTTCTTGATAATGTCCTTTGACATTCAGAATACTTTCATTTCAATGAAGTGCAGTTTACATATATGTGTGTGTGTGTCTATGTTGTCTTTTGTTGATTCTGTTTTTGGCAACATATTTAAGAGATCATTGCCAAATCCAAGGTTGTGACAGCTTTCCAGTATGTTTTCTTTTATGAGTTGTATGCTAGCATCATTTGTTGAAGAAGCTATTCTTTCCTTTCCTCATTTATTGTTCTTGGCACCCTTGTTGAAGATTAGTTGGCCATGGATGTTTGGGTACATTTCTGGACTCTCTAATCTATCCCAACATTGCATATGACTATGTCTATTTTGGTTATTGGGACTTTGTAGTAAGTTTTGAAATCATGGAGTATGAGACCTCTGAGCTTTGCTCTTTTTTTTCAATATTTGTTTGACCATTCAGTGCTTCTTGTGATTCGATATAAATTTGAGGACTGACTTTTCCATTTTTGAAACAGATTTCTTCTGGGATTTTCATAGGGATTGCATTAAATCTGTAGATCTCTGGGTAGTGCTGACATTTTAACAAGATTATGTCTTCCTAAACATGAACATGGGGTATCTTAATATTTATTTAGGTGTTCTTTAATGTCTTTCAGCAGTGTTTTATAGCTTTCAGTGTACAAATTCTTCACCTACTTGAAGTATTTTATTCTTTTAGAAGCTATTTTGTATTGACTTTTTTTTTTTTTTTTTTTTTTTTGCATAGGCAGGCACCAGGTATCGAACCCAGATCTCTAGTTGGCAGGCAAGAACTCTGACACTGAGCCACCATGGCCCACTCCTGTATTGCCCTTTTGTTTTGTTTTGTTTTGGCATAGCAGGCACTGGGACTTCAACCTGAGTCTTGGGCATGGCAGATGAGAACTCTGCCTGCTGAGCCACCATGGCCTGCTCTGTATTGACTTTTAAAATTTCAATTTTGGATTTTTCTTTGCTGGCACATAGAAACCCAACTCTTTTTTGTGTATTAATCTTGTAGCCTGCAACGTTGCTGAATTTGTTTATTAGTTCTATTAGTTTTCTGGTGAATTATTTGAAATATCCTTTATAAAGATCATGTTATCTGCAAATAAAGCTAGTTTTACTTCTTTGTTTCCAATGTTGATACCTTCTATTTGTTTTTCCTGTCCAACTGCTCGGGTTAGAACTTTCAATTCAAGGTTGAATAGAAGTGGTGAAATGGGCATCCCTGTCGTATTCCTAACTTTAGGCAGAAAGCTTTCCATTTTTCCCCATTGAGTACAGTGTTAGCTGTCGATTTTTCATGTATGGTCTTTATCATGCTAAGGATATTACCTTCTATTACTCTTTTTCTCAGTATTTTATCAAGAAATAGTGTTAGAATTTGTCAAATGCCTTTTCTGCTTGACTTGCAATGATCATATTATTTTTCCTCTTCATTCTATTCATATAGGGGCATTACATTGCTTGATCTTCTTATGTTGAACCGCCCTTATATACCTGAGATAAATCTAACTTGGTCTTCGCGTATAATCCTAATAACATTCTCTTGATTCTATCTTCTGGTATTTTGTTAAGGTTTTTGTATCTATATACATAAAGGAAATTGTTTGCAGTTTTCTTTTCTTCTGATGTCTTTATTTGGCTTTTGTATCAGAGTAATGTGAGCCTCATTTAATGAGTTAGGAAGATTTCCCTCCTTTTAGATTTTTTGGAAGAGTTTGAGAAGGGTCAGTTTTAATTCTTCAAATGTTTGGTAGAATATGCCAATGAAGCATTTGGTCCTGGACCTCCCTTTGTTGGGAGGATTTTGATTACTGACTTAATTTCTTTACTTGTTATAGGTCTGTTAACAATTTGTCTTTCTTATTTAGTCAGTTGGGTAAATTGTGTGTTTCTAGGAGTTTGTCCATGCCCTTTAGATTATCTGATTTGTTGGGATGCACTTTATCATAGTTTTCTTTTATATTCTTTTTAATTATTGCAAGATCAGCATCATGTTCTGGCTTTTATTTCTGATTTTAGTAATTGAATCTTCTCTTCTTCTCTGTTCTTTATCAATCAAACTAAAGTGTTTTTTTTTTTTCTTTTCATTTTATTGATCTTTTCAAAGCTCTGACTTTGGGTTTCATTGTTTTTTTATAGTTTTTATCTTTTCATTTTCTTTTATCTGCCCTCTAGCCTTTATTATTTTCACCTTTCTGCTGCCTTTAGAGTTGGTTTGCTTTTTCTTTTCTAGTTCCCAATAAGCAATGTTAGATATTGATGCAAAACCTTCCTCTTTTGTAGTGTAGTTGTTTACCATTATAGATTTCCCTCCAAGCACTGCTTTTGCTGCATTCCATAACTTTTTTATGCTGTATTTTAATTTTTATTTATCTTTGTGAATTTTCTTCCTTCCCTTATGATTTCTTCTTTGTTTCATTGGTTGTTAAACTATGCATTATTTAATCTTCACATATATGTAAATTTTCCAGTATTGTCCTGTTATTGACGTCAAACTTCATTACATTGCATTTTGAGAAGATACCTTGTAAGATTTCAATCTTTTTCATTTTATTGAAATGTGTTTTGTGGCCTAACATATAGTTTATCCTGGAAATTGATCCATATGCACTTGAGAAGAATGTGTGCACTGCTGTTCCTGGATGGAGTGTTCCATGTAGGCTTTTTAGGTCTAATAATTTATAGTATTATTCAAATCCTCTGTTTTCTTACTGATCATCTGTCTAGATGTTCTATCCATATAGAAAGTGGTTTACTGAAGTTCCCAAGTATTATTGTAGGACTGCCTATTTCTCCCTTCAATTTTGTCAACGTTTCCTTCATGTACTCTGGGGCTCTGTTATATTTTGCAAGTATGTTTATAGTTGTCATATTTTCTTGTTGGAGGGGTCTTTTTCTTATTATATAATATTCTTATTTGTCTCATATCAGATTTTGGCTTAATATCTATTTTGCCTGCTATTAATATAGTCATCTTTTGGTTAATTTGCATGGAATATTGATTTTCTAATCTTATACTTTCAACCTAATTGTGTCTTTGGGTCTAAGGTGAATTTCTTGTAAACAAAATATGATTGGATCATATACTATTTTATTCATTCTCCCAATTTTTGCCTTTTGCTTGGAGAGTTTGGTCTACTTACATTTAAGGTAATCATTGTAAGCATAAGAATTACTTCAGATATTTTTGTCATTTATCTCTTCTATCACACCTTTTAGGTCACTCATTTCCTCCCATTCTCCTTTCCTTTGTTTATAGTTCACCTTATTTTTAGTGAAGCAGTTTGATCACCTTTTCATTTCCTTTTCTGTATTATTTTAGATATTTTCTTTTTTGTTACCATGGGGTTTTTATTTGCATTCTAATTCTATAACAATTTAATTTGAATTGATACAAACTTAGTTTCAAAAGCATACATGGTCACCCCATTTTACATTGTTCTTGTCACAGATTACTTCTTTACATTTTTTCAGATGATATTTTTATTCATTTGTATTTTAGATCACGTAAGACATTAAAAAGAGAAGTACAAACTCATAATATAAAAATACTAGAATTTTTATCTACCCGGACAGTTTTCCTTTATCAGAAATCTTTCTTTCTTCATATAACTTCTGGTTACTGTCTCATTTCTTTTCCTTTCAACCTAAAAAAACTGCCTTTAACATTTCATATAGGGTAGGCATTCCCTCTGCTTTTGTTTATTTGGGAATGTATTCATCTCTTCCTCATTTATGATGCACAGTTTTGCCCCATATAGAATTCATTGCTGGCACTTTTTTCTTACAGCACTTTAAATATGTTATTCCCTTGCCTTCTCACCTCCATGGTTTCTAATGAGAAATGGGTATTTAATCTTTCTAAGGATGCCTAGTACATGGTTAGGCTCTTCTCTTAAACCTTTTAGGATTTGTTCTTTGTGTTTGACATTCAACAGTTAAATTTTAATGAGACTATGTGGGCCTTATTATTATTATTATTATTTTTTAGTTTATACTGTTTGGAGTTTGGGGGATTGTTGGATGTGTATATTCAAGTCTTTGATCAAATTTGGGAAGTTTTTGTCCTTTATTTTTTCAAATATTCTTTCTGGGCCTTTCTAGTTTTTTTCTTCTAGGATTTCCATAATGTACATTTTGGTATACTTCATGTTGTCGCATAGGCCCTAGGTTTTGCTCACTTTCTTTTCATCCTTTTTTCCTTTCAGTGCTTCAAACTGAATAATTTCAATTATCCTATCACCAAGTCCATTAATTCTTTCTTTTGGCTATTCAAATCTGCTATTGATCCCCATCTAGGGAATTTTTATTTCCACTGTTACGTTTTTAACCTCCAGAATTTCTGTTTGATTCCTTCTAAACATTTTAAATTCCTCCTTTTGGTTATGCATTATTTTCCTGATTTCCTTTAGTTCTGTGTTTTCCTTCAGCTACTGAACTGATTCAGGAGAGTTAATTTAACACCTTTAATTAATTGTTCCAATGTTTCAGCTACCTATGTTGTTTTATTTTGTTCCTTTGCATGGGCCATCTCTTCCTGTATTTTTGCATGCTTTATTATCTTTCATTGAAGTCTGAGCATTTGGAATTTTGATGCACTAACTTTGAAAGTCAGATTCTACCTCTTTCCAAGGATTTTAGGTTCATACTGAACCTTTAAATCATTCCATTGTGAACAGCTGGGTTCTTCTCTGGTCTTCCTAAGTAGGTATTTTTCCCTGAGCATCCATAGTAGTTTTAAACTACTATATGTTTGCTGTTTACCCTCAAAAAAGTAGTTTCTCTCCACAGTTTCTAGTCCCAGAGCCTGACTATACTCTTTAACTGAATCTCAGTCTTTCACCCCAGGGAGCTGTGGTCAGCTCTGCTCTGTTCTACAGCCCTGCTCCACATTTCTAAATCATTTTTCATTTTCAGATTAATCCTATGGGGTGATCCAGACACATGCCTTGAGTCAGTCTTCCAAGGAGCAGGTTGGGACACGTGTACAAAGACACTCCCAAGATAATAATCAGGCATCAGGAAACTGAACTTGAAGCATATCAGCTGCCAAATTGCCAACTCATCATGGGTCCTATAAACAGTTGGTTCTGAGGGAAGCAGAGACTCCCTGACAATTCTTGGAGATTTCCAGTCTTTTTGGGTTTTCTTTCTCCTGATTCAGTACTTGCTGTGGTATTGTCTAGCCTAAAATGTTTTTCAGAGTTCTGAGAAAGTTGGTTTTGATAGATTCTGCCAATTTTTTGCTTTCCTAAAGGGGAGGGTATGTTCAGCAGGGTTTCTTACTCCACCATCTTGCTGATATAACCTCAAACTACCTGATTGTTCCAGAGGATTCTCAAATTTAACATGTTCAAAATTGACTCCATGATCCCTTCCAACTCTGCTCCACCTGTACTGTTCTTTGTCTCGATTATTGGAGACTCTATTCTTGCAGTTGTTGAGAGGGAATCATGACTCCTTTTCTCATGCACATGCCTACTTAATCAGGAAATACTACTGAAACTACCTGAAGATACATCCCGAATCAAACTAATAATCATCACTTTCAGCCTTGTCTAATCCATCATCATTATACCCCAGTATTATGGCAATAATTTCTATCTGGTTTCTCTGCTTTCATCATTGCCATGCCTACTGTCTATTCTCAATAGAACAATAAGAGTAATCTTTTCGAACAATGAAATGAGGTTATCGTTCTGCTTAAAACTTTCCAGTGGCTCTGCAGCCCACCCAGAGCTGTACATAATACATTCTCTCTTTATTTCTGACCACTTCTCTCTCCTGTTAACTTGTTTCTACTTGCCTTCCTTGTTATTTCTCAAGCACATCAGACATACTTCTGACTGAGGGCCATTGTATTGCTCTTTTCTTTTCTGGGAATGCTCTTTCCCCAGATATCTGCATCATTTGCTTCTTTATCTTATTTTTACTCAAAAATTTGAAAAAAATTTGCTCCTGATTGTCCTATTTAAAATGAAAACCCCCTTCTGGCACTCCTACTCTTCTTAACACATATTATCTTCTAATATATCTAGGTATGTGTTTAGTTTACTATTTTTCCATGTCCTTATTATAATGTAAATTCCATGAGGGAATCAATTTTTTTTTTGTTTTCTTTTGTTTCTAACCGTTGTATCCCTAATATATAGAATAGTACATAAAATTGCTCAACAAATCCATGCTGTACTTGTTTAATGATTTTATAGATCCATAAGCAGTAAAATTATTTTGGGGTAATCATGATATTAAGTCTTTGATGACATTGTAAGAGTATCATGTTCAAGGAGGTGAATTATTGGATGAGATTAAAAGTAGAATTATAATAATGATAATTAAAAGGTTAAATTTAAATCCATGAGTAATCAGTACAAAGTGGTTCTCAACATTAGTAATTATATCATTAGCTATTTGTTAAAAAAAAATCAGGTATGTTTTCTGATGTCACTTCTGAATATTCTGAACTGCAGGGTATCTGCATTTTAACAGACATATGAGGCTATTCTAATGCAAATTGCCCAAAGACCATGCTTTAAGTAAGAGCCTTAGAAAAAGAAAAGGAAAAGCTGAAAGAAAACTTCTAGAGTTTGAGTGATCAGTAAGATCCAGCATATGAGTATGTGGTTAAATACAGAATTAAAAATTAGATTTAGAAATAGGCAGTCTGTTTTTTTCTTGGTCAGGACTGATAAACTGAGGAAGTTAAACTGCTTTTTCCTAGAAGCATTTAAAAATAGATTCTCATCTTTCTGAAATGATTTTTATGATGGTCTATTTTAAGATATCAGATTAGCCAAAATGAACTTGTACGTTTCTCTTCAAGTGCTGTGATCATGACTTTAAATCATCTTAACAGCTACAAAGGGGCAAAGTATTTGTTCTGCAGTAAGTACCAAGTTGGAGTAATGGATAAATGAGCCAACTTTTCTTTGAGTAGCAAGCAAATCAAATGCAATCATATTTTTAAAGTAATCTTTCTACCTAGATTCTTAATGACTCTCTCTTTCTCTATCTTTTTCTCTCATCAAGGTATAGATTTTTAGGTCTAAGTAAGGTCATATAAAATATAAAATTACCTACTTTTCATTTTTAATTAGCATTGGTGCAGAATTTTGTCAATAGAAAGGCACTTAAGGATATAGTTTTACCATTTTAACTTGATAGTGTTGCGTTTTATATTTCTCAATCAGGGATTAAATAGGACATCTATATCTAACCACAGTGACAACAAAGGTGGACAAAAAGAAGTGGGAGTGAAAGAAGATGAATTAAAATTTTTTTTTGACTTTTTCAAATATTCCTGCATTGTGGTGTTGTGTATCAAAATCTTGGCTTATTTAAAGATATTAATGAGCTCAATATTTCCTTTGCTTTATTAAATGAGTTTTAAAACAAATAAATAGATAAATAAATAGTTTCAAGGTCATATTCTAAAATAGTCATTCTCCTATTAAAAAATTCCTATTAAGGGTACTGGTCTGACCATTGCTGCAAGGCTATTCATGTCTGGTTGAGAAACTGAAAGGCTGGTGTATTAAATCATCAGCAAGTTGGCCAATCACATCTGGAGTCAACTAAAGCAATTGAATTAAAGATTATTCAGTCAGTTGAAGACATTTTTTAGAATTTTTTTTTATTGTATAGTATAACGTATATACAAAGCAAAGAATTTAAAAAGCAGTAGTTGTCACAGCACTCTTCAACAAGTAGTTAAGGACAGAGTCCAGAGTTTGTTATGGGCTACCATACTATCCTCTCATATTTTCCCTTCTAGCTGCTCCAGAATATAGGAGGGTAGAGAGCTTAAATATTTTTTATCATCACAATCGATTTTTTTTTCCTTTTTTTGTGTGTGAAAAATAACATATATACAAAAAAGCTATAAATTTCAAAGCACAGCTATAAATTTCTACCACAGTTAGTTGTAGAGCATGTTTCAGACTTTGACATGTGTTACTCACAATTTTAGGTTTTTACTTCTAGCTGCTCTAAAATACTGGAGACTGAAAGAGGTATCAATTTAATGATTCAGCAATCATACTCATTTGTTAAATCCTATCTTCTCTATATAACTCCACCATCACCTTGATCTTTCCATACCTCTCTTTAGGGGTGTTTGGGCTATGGCAATTCTAAATTTTTCATATTAGAAAAGGCTGTCACTAATATGGGATAGGGAGATGGAACTATTTGATGTTCTGAAGAGGCTGGGCTAAGTTTCAGGACTTCTCTGGACCAGGGACCCATCTGGAGGTTGTAGGTTTCTGGAACCCATGTGGAATCTTATATATTATGCTGGTGTTCTTTAGGATTGGCTGAAATGGTCCTGGTTGGGGGTTGGCAGGTTATGATAGGTAGCAAGTTGTAACTGGAGCTTGTGTAACAGCCATCTCCAGAGTAGCCTCTCGACTGTATTTGAACTCTCTCTGCCATTGATACTTTATTAATTTACACATCTTTTCCCTCTTCTGGTCAGGATGGAATTGTTGATCCCATGGTGTCAGGTCTGGATTCATCCCTGGGAGTCATCTCCCACATTGCCAGGGAGACTTTCAACCCTGGATGTCATGTCCCATGTAGGGAAGAGGACAATGATCTCACTTGCAGAGTTGGGCTTCGAGATACTGAGGCCACATCTTTCCAATAGTTTTTTAATAGAATAAGATAGAGTTCCTTCAATCCTGTATAGATGATTGTAATGCCTGGATACATCCTAGAGTATATTAATCAGATAATCAAAAAGTTGAAAACTTTTAAGGAAGTAGAGAGACTCTTTTACTGCTTCTTCAGCCAGCAAGCCTCTCCTATGGAGTTCATCCAGATCCTTCATCAGAACCACCAGGTTCACAGCCTGCCCTGTGGATTTTGGATTCTTCCATACCCGTGGTTGCATGAGACACCTTTATAAATCTCTTATTTAAAGATATCTCCTGTTGGTTCTGTTTCTCTAGAGAACCCTGATTAATATAACCTTCTTGTCCAAAAATTATTAAAAGTTTCTAAACAGAGACAGCAAAGCATTAAACCAAGCATAAAGCCCAATAAAGCACTAAGTCCTGTGCAGATGTCTAGATGGCACACTCAAGGAGCTAGCCCTGAATAAAACTCAACCTGTGTCATCAACTCTAGCTTTCCTTTGACTTAATTTTGTGATCATAATTGGAAAAGCACAGATCATAGTTTAATCTGTCTAAGAGTTACAGTAGCTCCCTACAGGCGCTTCTTCATTTTCCCCGTTGGGGGTGATTATCACTGCACTTCTGCCTTCAGGTTTATAGGCTTTCATAATTTCTCTAGTCTGGTTTCTTGCCCCATTAAAAAAAAAACTGTCTTTCTGAAAAAGATATAGATTGATTTATGCAGTCATATGCTCCATTCTCTCAGGTTTAAGGGTATGTCTATCACAAATATTTATAAGATTTATATATCCTGCATCCTGCAACCCTCACTGCACTCCTTACCCAGAAGCTTATGTTCTACAGTTCACATTATGTATTTCACCTGCAAACATGGATAGCTTCCTTGTCCTTCTCTCACTTTGTTTTCCTCTCTTGATAAAACTCTAACCATAGTTAAATTTGTGCTCTATACCTAAAATATATTAGAACCTCTGAAAATGGACAAGGTTCACTGTCTCATTTTTCATGACTGCTAGTTTCAAGTGGCCATTAAAATTTCTTTCTCTTCTGGATCATCCCTATAAGTATAATCACATGCTGTAATTTCTTCCATTTATAAAATAAACCTCCTTGTCCTATATTTCCATCCAGTTCTGTCTCATTTTTCTGCTTAATTTTAATTGCAAAACTCCTGGAAAACTTGTCTAAATTTTGTGTCAACAATTCCCTTCCTCCCATTTTCCCTTCAGTACACTTTACCTATTCATTTGACCCACAATTCCTGAAAATGCTTTCATAAGGTTACAAATGAGATCCATCTTTCTGAAGATCCAAATTCTGCTGTATTTCTCGACAGCTTCCTTTCTCTCACACCCTACATTAGATCCATCATCAAATACTTCTGCTTTAACTGAAAAATATTTAGAATTTGATTTTTACTATCCAGACACCTTATCCAATCCACCATATCTTTTTACTAGATTATTTGAAAAGCTCCCTAATGAGTCTCCTTGATTCTTTCTGTATCCCCATTAGTAGATAGTCCATCCAGAGGCCAGAGTTAACACTTTTAAACCCAAGTAGGCTTTCATCATTCCTAACTTAAAATACTCCATTCACTTCCATTTCACACAAAATAAAAAGCCCACACTAAATACATATCCTGGCCCCCAAATACTTGTTTGATTCAACAACTATTACTCTTCTACTCACTCTTTTCCAATAGCATTCATCTCCATACTGTTCCTCAAACAAACCAAATATGCCCCTGCCTAAAAGCCTTTGTACCTGGGATACCTGACGTAACTGGGTCACTCTTATAAGTCTTTGGCCAAATGTACCATTCCCAGTGAGTCCTTCTAAGATAACCCAACAGTTATCTTATATATCTAAACAGTCTTCTTTATAATCATCACCCTATCTTCCCCCCATGTTTTACTTTTTCTCTGTAGTACTTTTGACCTTTTAACATGATATTTAATTACATATTTATTCTGTTTAATGAGTGTCTTTTATCAGTAGAATAAAAGTTCTACCATAACAGGGATCTTTGTGTATCTAGAACATAGCAAATGCTCAATAAATAATTGTTGAATTAATCAAAGTATATATAGTTATGAAGTTCTTGTAAAATATTAAGATTCTTTACAGGCTAAAACATTCTATATTATATTTGTGATGTACCTAAAAAATTCCCACAAGGATAAATTTAAAGACATATGAATAAGATTGAAGAAGTAGAAGATGCAAATTATTTTCAAAATGGATGAAAATGAAACTAATGTAATAAGTCAAAATATATATACATAGAACATAAATAGTTATTTCAAAAACCAATGTAAAACTAAATGGAAAAGGACTATATAGCCTGAATTTGTTAAAAAGTATTGACTAAAAAAAAAGATAAATTTTAATCAGTTCATCATGGCTTCAGCTTAGCATGAATTTAGAATATAAGAGAAGACAGGAGTTACTCTAGCTTGTGAGGTATGTATTTGTGTGCATGTATGTGTGTGTGTGTGTTAAATCTTCAGTGAATAATATATTTCAAGTTATTGGATAATTCTGTGCTTTTGTTATTAGGTTAGAGTTCAGACAAAATCAAGTCCGCTTTTAAAAATGCCTTCCTCCTATTTCAGATTGTTCAAGCTTTCTCCTTAATGTTTTGGCAGTACTTCTTAAAGGCTACTATCAAATTTGTAATAGTTTGAAATTAAAATACAGATGCATTAATCTTACAATGACCTTTTTCCTGAACTTAGTGCCGGACAAAAGGATGCTGAATCTTTTGTAAGTAACTTCAAGGCAAGATACCATACAGCATTCAAATACAAGCTTTTATCCAGTTAATCATCAAGCATTACCTATTCCCATCAATGTTTGGGAGCTTAATTCCAGGATTATTCATCTCTAAAAGAGCTAAATATGAAAAATCAGAAGTATAGACCCAAACAATAGAACTTTTATACCATGATAATTAGAAAAGGAACCTATTTCCCAGGATTATAATTAGTGACTAACATATTAAATGACCTTTAACATTTACCTTAAGCCCTGGATTTCTGGAAAACCAGCAAGGTTATGAATGCCATATTAGTAATCTTTAATCTTTATTACTGCTGTGGATAGAATTTTAATGATTTTTAAATAGGCAGTGGTCACTAACATATCCCTATTAAAATAAAAAAATCTCATAAAAAATTAAATGGATTAAGACTTCAAATGTACCATCATCAAAAGTATTATCTAATTATGGAGTTCAGTGAACAGGCCAAGTGAAATGGTTGGTAATATTAGTTACTTGCCACATGGGAATGCCCAGGATTTATGCACAAATAGATTCTGCTTCTGTTGCAACATAGTAATTAAGAATTTGTCAGGGAAATTTGACCTTCTAGGGTAGAAATTACTTTGTAAAATAAGAATGGCAGAGCACTAGTCTCTTTGCTGCACATAATTTAACTTGATTATTTATACATCAAAGAGTGTCTGCAGTGACTGCAGTATAATATTTAAGTACAGGGATATTAAAGAAAGAAGCATCTAGTGAAATCTTTTTTCCAAATCTCCGTGAGAAAATAGAAGAAATTTTCATAAAGCATTTCATTTTGCATATAAATTGGGACCTAGATTGTGCCTGTGAATTTACTGCTGTCAAATTTAATTTTTCTTTAATTCTTCAGGCCCAGATGTGAAAGGCTCTGTGTGCAGGCTGCAATTTTCAATGCTTACAGGTAGCACCCAGATCGATAATGTGTCTTTATGAGAAATTACCGTTAATGTTATTGAGTATGCATTTTGTTTTATGGGATAATAAGGTAATATGAAATGCCAATTCATTCATTAGAAGAAAGCTAAGTGCTTAAATGAAATGGGTGACAGTTCTGAAAAAAAAGATGTAGTTATGGGCAGGAAGGCAAAAATGGATTTTTAATGACATAATACTTAAAGGTTTAAGCATGTTTTTGCATTTTCTTTTCATGAACAATTTAATCTATAAAATAAAGAAGCTTATTTAAATTAGGGAATGTGTTTTGCCTGAAAATCTTCTGCCAAAAAAAGAAAAAAAAAAGTTTCAGAATATTTTTCTAATGGGTTGCTTTTTCTGGATCACAACACCTAAATTAACTGAAAGCAGACATTCCATTGTGAAGTAAATGCTATAAAAATGATCAAGATAAAATTAGTATGTCATGAAGGGGACCATATTTAACTTTGTAACAAGATAAAAATATATTTAACATCCCTGTTGCTGAAGTATGCAGCCACAGGCGCTAATTCTGAAATAAAGGCAACAACAAAATTTTGAGAAACCTTACAAATTTGAGAAACTATGACCCAAGTAATTGGAGAAGAGACTAAAGAAACAACTTTTCAAAAATCGAATTAAACCAAATGTGAATTCTAGCATTGATATTAAGACCTTTATATTGTGACACTAAGGAAACCAGGTTTCCACACCTTCATGAGTAAAATATTTCTGACCCAGCACTGTGCTCAGGGGCACTAATTATCTAGAAAGTTGGGTGGACTCATTAACTTGATATCTGTGATTTTAGAAAGAGTCAGTATGTACTCTACAAGTAAAGCATTTGGGCAACTCAGTTAAATAAGTTGTTTTATAATTTTTTCCCAAAATACAAATAAAATAACTATGCTATTACATAATTCAGATTAAAATGACTTGTTTTTGCCATCTTACTATATATATATGCTACCTAATTATATGTAATTCTGATACTGACATGAGCCTCATTGGCATGCTGAGTACAACATCATGAAAGAAAAATTACTGGATCATATATCTCCAAAATCAATAAGACACTCACATCTTTCAAGATGTTCCCGAATCAAATATCAGAGCCAAAGGAATCAGGCATGAACATCCACAATTATAAGAGAAATAAATAAATAAATAAAATTGTTGATCAGACTTGATCATTTTACAATGATGAAAACAGTGTAAAGTTGTGTTAGTAAAGGCACATTCCCTTATTTCATTATTTGGAAAGCCAAGTTGTGGAGGACAATAGGTTTGATGAAAGAACCTAAGTTAGTAGTCAGAAAGATGTGGGATAAAATTCCAGCACTAAGGGTGCACAGGTTGTTCAGTGGTAGAATGCTCGCCTTTCGTGCAGGAGACCTGGGTTCAATTCCCGAACCATGCCTCCCACCAAAAAAAAGACATTCCAGCACTAATAATTATTACCTGTTTAAATTAGGCAAATCATTTATTCTCTCTAAATTAGTTTCCTTGTCAGAACTATCTAATTCATCACTACCAGTGACCATACATGGAAGGTGAACTAAAATTTGTCCATATTAGAGTCTTATACTTTAATATGTCATGCTTTAACCACCCACGACCTCCTATCTTTCCCCTCCAAATGTTACTCCCACTATGCTTAATAACCATCAGCCTCACGTAAACAACCAGTTCCATGCTCCTCTTTCCTTCTCTCAGCTCACCTGGGTGTTCCAGGACTCACTGTTACTCACTCCAGCCTGGATATCATCACTGATCACTTGAACTTCTATTTTACAATAACTTCAATGTCTTGCACACTTACCTTCACACAACATCTAACCAACAAAATCCCAACCCTGAGTTAATTCCACTGTCATGGTCAGGCTCATGTATCAACTTGGCCAGGTGATGGTTCCTGTTTGTCCGTTTGGGCGAGTGTTGGCCTGTCTGTTGCTATGAGGACATTTCATAGAATTAAATCATTATCATGTTGGCGGCATCCACAACTGATTGCATTTTGTAATCAGCCAAAAGGACTGTCTTCTGCAGTGAGTGATGTTCAATCTAGTTACTGGAAGTCTTTTAAGGAGGATTCAGAAGAGACAGTTTCTCTTCCTGCTTGAGCCAGCGAGCCTCTCCTGTGGAGTTCATCTAGACCCTCCATTGGAATCGCCAGCTTCACAGCCTGCCCTGCAGATTTTGGACTCTGTGTTCCAAAACACACACAGTCACGTGAGACACTTTTATAAATTTTATATCTATGGATATTTCCTGCCGATTCTGTTTCTCTAGAGAACCCTAGCTAATACACCCACTATCTACCTTCTCCACAGTATTAGCAGTTGTTCCATGCTGCTAAAGATGGTTCCACAACTTAAACATTTATGTAATAAAAATATATAGTATTTAATCCTAGATAGTTTTTCAGGTCTTTTGAAAGCCTTTTAACTCTTTGATGAACTCCCCTTCCCATTTTTTTGGCCATAATTTATCTTTATCCTTAATCACTTTCCATTCCCCCATTCTTATTTTTAATAACAAAATATCTATATTTTTAGGAGATTTGAATCCACAGGACACGGATTATTTGCTCCTCTGTCCTCCTCACATTAGGACTTTCTATACCAATTTGTTATCTTCTGAAAAGAGGATATACTTCATCTCTTCATGACCAATCATAACCCAGATATCTGTTCTTCATTTTATTTCCTAAATGTCCTTCAGGGTTTTAGTCCACTCACTGCATCTTCTCCTTCCAATATGTTCTTTTTCCCTTTTGCTTGGCTCTTTCTCCTTTGTCTTTAAACAAGTATAATGACTCTGACACCCTCTGTCACCCCCAGATAAGAAAGTAGTTAGAAAGAAACTTATTTGAAACTTAAACGACCGCTATTATTATATGATTCTTTTTTCCCCCTTTATCACTTTGTTTCTTGAAACAAGGCATTTTCCCTCACTTCCCATTCACTTTTTAATTCCTGTAAACTGTACAGTGTTTTTATCATTTCACTGAAATTGTTTTGTCAGAGTAACTAAAGCCTCCTTATTTTCAAACCGAGTGGATTTTGTCATCTTTCTTGAACTACTAGAACACTTGCAATATTACTACTCTTTTCTTTGTTATTAGAAAACTATTTTCTCTCTCTCTTTGTCTTGTCTTTCTCAATATCCTGTGAGTTCTCTTCAGCCCTCTCATCAAATATCTCTCAACATGGGTCTATGATTGTTACTACTCTGCAATCGCTCCCTGAAGACTTTTTTCCACTTACACAATTTTATTTACTAACCAATATTTGTGACTCTTGTGCTGGTTTGAATCTATTATGTACCCTAGAAAAGACTGTGCTTTTAATCCATTTATGTGGGTGCAGACCTGTTTCGGTGGGACCTTTTGCTTAGATTGTTTCCATGGAGATGCGGTCCACCCAATTGAGGTGATTCCTAATCCTTTTTTGGAGTACTCAATGAAGAGAATAAATAGCAGAAATACCCTGGAAGAAACAAGCAAAGACCCACAGAGGCCAAGGGACATTTTGGAGAGAAGGACCAGCAGACGTCACCATGTGCCTTACCATGTTCCTGGATGCCAGGAACCTTTTCCCAGTGAAGATCTCTTGTTTTTGATGCCTTAATTTGGACAGTTTCATGGACTGTAAATTTGTCACCTAAGAAATCCCCTTCAAAAAAGCCAACCCATTTTTGGTATATTCCATCCCAGCAGCTTTAGGAAACAGCAACTCCCAGTTGTGTATTTCTACTGCCAATACCTATAATGAAGTTCAGATTTAACTAGTCAACTACCATGGAGCAGCTTCACAAGCATCTCAAACAAGACATGACCTTGTCTTTCCCCATGAATTATTCCTCTTAATGTATAACCTATCCAGGTTATTAACAACTGTTATTAAAATGTTAACTTTTTAACTTTCCTTTCCTTACCCAAACTTCTAGGCAGCCTTGTACTAAATTGACCTACTAACTTGTTTACACAACTGTAATCTTTCTTCAAGCCAAGTCATCATGCCCTTAATTTGTACCCTCCCTATCCCTAGTTCAAATTATATATATGTAGATATATATATATATATATATTAGTTATATATATATAGTTATATATGTATATAAATATAGTTATATATAAAGTTATATATATAAACTTTTATTATTGCTGCAGTATTTCTTTCCTTCAATCCATCCTCTATGAAATTACCACGATTAATCCATCTAAAAAAGATCTAATTATTCCACTTGCTTGTTTTAGATCCTTCAGGAAAAACCAAGTGTGGTGATTTGAATTTTTGGACCCCAGAAAAGCCATGTCCTTTAATCCTCACTCTGTATTGTTGGGTGGGAGTTTTTAAATTAGCCATGGAGATGTGACTTGCCCAATTGTGGGTGATAACTTTTGATTAGATGATTTCCATGAAGGTGTGTCTCTACCCATTCAAGGTGTGGTTGCTTACTGGAGCCCTTTAAGAGGGAAACATTTTAGAAAGTGCTGCAGAGCCCATGCAGCCAGAGACCTCTGGAGATGAAGAAGAAAAATGCCCCTGGGGGAGCTTCATGAAACAAGAAGCCAGAAGAGAAAGCTAGCAGACACTAGCAGACACATATTTGTCATGTGCCTTTCCAGTTGAGAGAGAAATCCTGAATGTCATCAGCCTTCTTGAACCAAGGTATCTTTCTCTGAATGTCTTAGATTGGACATTTCTATATCCTTGCTTTAGTTGGGACATTTTCACAGCCTTAGAACTCTAGACTTACAACTTAATAAATTCCCCATTTTAAAAGCTGTTCTGTTTCTGGAATATTGCATTCCAGCAGCTAGCAAACAGAACAGATTTTGGTGCCAGAGACATGGGGTGCTACTTCAGTTTGCAAATACCAAACATATTGAAATGGCTTTTTAAATGGATTAGGGGAAGATTTTGGAGGAGTTATGAGGAGCTTGATAGAGAAGGCCTAGATTGCTTTGAAGAGACTGTTGGTATAAATGTGGTCTCTAAAGATACCTCTGATGAGACTCTAGACAGAAATGAAGCATGTGTTCTTGCAAACTGGAAGGAAGGGGATCCTTGTTTTACAATGGCAGATAATCTGAGAAAATTGACCAGTGGCTTTGGCTGGAAGGCAGATTTTAAAAGACATGAACTTGAATGTTTAGCAGAATAGATTTCTAAATTAAATGTGGTTTCTCCTCACAGCTTATAGTGAAATGCAACAGGAAAGAGATAAATTGAGAACTGAACTCTCGGGTACAAAGGAACCAGAAATTATGTTCTTGAAAATTCTGGGTTTCCAGGAAGGGAGACCCCAAGATTAGTGCCCCATGTGAGGGTTTAACCAAATATGAAACCAGTCAGCCAGTTCAGAAAAGCCAGGATTGGAAATGGAGTTATCCAGGAAGGATTTATGGCAACTCCTGCTGTCTGATAGGCATGATCCTTGTTTGCTACATAGAAAGCCAATAACAGTGCTGTGGGACCTGTATAAAAAGAACCATTGTCAGTCTCTACTGGGGGCTACAGAAAAGGAACAATGTGATGGTAACATACCTTCAGAGGCAGAACTATGGAAGCTAAAGTCTAAAGTCAAGAGACCTCAGGCCAGGAGAGTGGAACCACCTGGGTACCTGGAGAGTTTGCCCCAGAGGCAGAGGATGGGCAGTGGAAGAGTTGTGCCGCCCCAGGCCTTGGAGAGTGTGGGGCACATTCCTTGGGGATTGGGGAGAGCCTGACTTCCATCACAGGGAGAGGTTGAGCATATGCCCCAGAGATGGCAGAGAACCCATGCAGCCAGAGACCTTTGGAGATGACAAAGGAAAATGTCCATGGGGGAGCTTCATGAAACAAGAAACCAGAAGAGAGAGCTAATAGACACCATCACGTTCGCCACGTACCCTTCCAGCTGAGAGAGAAACACTGAACAACATTGACCTTCTTGAACCAAGGTATCTTTCCCTGGATGCCTTAGATTGGACATTTCTATAGACTTGCTTTAATTTTGACGATTTCACTGTCTTAGAACTATAAGTTTGCAACTTAATAAATTTACCTTTTCAAAAGCTGTTCTTTGTCTGATACATTGCATTCCAGCACCTAGCAAACTAGAACACCATGCTTTCTATAAAATCCTGATTCTTTGGTGTTATATAGTGTGTGTATCTTCATATCTCTTGCAATGTCCTACCACTTAATTTATGCATCTGGAATCTCATATTCTTTGTTATGCTTTTATTCACGCTATTTAACTGCTCTGAATGCACTTCCTCACATTCTTTGCCTGCTTAGTTCTCACCATGCTGTTCCTCAAGAAATCTTCCTATATCTCCCCATTCTAAGTGTAAAAATCCTCAGCTCCCATGCAGGTATTGTGCCCCCATAGCCTTGCTCTTTAATTATCTTCAATTTTTTTTATCTTTTCACTCCACTAATTGTAAGTATTTCATAAGCAGAGAGCACATTTTATTCTTTTAAGCTGATATATTTAGGATTTTGAATTTGCTAGAGTGAAACATAAACCATTTTGTTTTTTCAAATCAGTACTTCCTACTTTCTCACTTGGTTGTGGACTCCCTCCAAGGACAACTTGGTTCATTTCTGTATCTTATCAATATTGTTAGCTGTTAGAATAGCAAACTTCTAGTTCCTAAGACCCAGATATATTATTTTTATTTAATTTTACCATTTCATTAAAAGCTTCTTCTTTTTAAAAGAGCACTTGTTCTAGAGTGACATCATTCAATGTAAGGCACTTCTGATAAAGCCTCCCCAGAAATATAGTAAAGAAAAGGACAAATCACACTTGCTTAGAACTCTGGTGGATGCACAAAATATGAAATAGGACCAAAACAACTTAAAAGGGTCAAACAGAGGGTTATGTGAACAGAGAATGTATGCACTATTGAAGCTAAGTTGGTGTCTTCTCAAGTTAGTAGGTTATAGATACAGGTTGTGTAATATAAACCCTGGGGTAGCAATAAAGAAAATATTTTAAAAATATACAGAAACAGAAATGAGAAAAGGTTCAATCAGTTATATCATAAAAGATAATGATACAGAAAAGAAGGCTGCAAGGAAAAGAGAGACAAAAAAAATATGAAGTATAAAAACCAAAGTACAAAATGGCTGAAGTAAGTACTGCCTTTATGGTAATAACACTGAATGTTAATGGATTAAATTCCCCAATCAAAACAAAAATTAAACTTGTTCTTCTTCCCTACTCCATCACTGCTTCACTTTGTAACTGACTAATTATCCCTACCTTCTGTGATGCAGACATCCACAAAGGACACATTTGATGTTTCTTGAGAGAGTCCTAGGTGGGAAAAGATGCACATATTTAATTCCCTGTTGAGTTCACAGGAGTCTTGATATATGCCACTATCTCACTCCTCACAAATTACACACACTGCTATTGCTCTTAGTTTTCTCAAATTTAGTAAATGACATTTTGGGTGTGGCTAACACCACCTTTTGTAGTAACCTCTTGCTATACTAATTCCAAAGGCAGTTTGCCAAATTGAGTTATCTTCTTTGAATCTGCTCTCTCACTGGCATACATTATTCCATTCCCAGCAGTATTCAGCATTCATTTGTCTAGCATGTTATAAACTTTCAGAGAGAAGGTGGTGAATATCTCCAAATTAATGGAGAGGAACTCTGGTCCTTATGAATTACTACCTTAGGGTTTCTTGTATTCTCTCAGACAGAGATGTGTTGAGGAAATAACCTTTATTTATTGACACTGTTGCACCCCAAAAGTACACACCCCTTTATTCTACTTAGTTGATGATGACAATACTGATTGGGTGAAATGGTCCTCTTAGCCCAAGCAACTCACAGTTCCCTGAACTTAGATCATTGAAAACTTGATCATAATTTAATCAACAAGTATTTATCAAAGTCTATAATATATTAGTCATAGTAGTAGCTGCTAGGCTTATCACCATGAACAAGGAAGATAAAATATATATCGTCAGTCAAGGATTTTCTTCTATTCCTGATTTTGAGCCTTAGTGTGCAATGCTGAGAAAATGGTATCCTGCTTGGCACCTAAGAGTATCCTGTGGTATTATCTTTCAATTGCCTTACTTAGCATTTTGTCAAGTGTATAGTTGGTGATCAGTCAAATGAAAGCAAATTAAGTGATATAGAGTAGGGGTTAGGTCATTGATTCAGTTTGCTAAAACTGTTGGAATGCAATATTCCAGAAATGGATTGGCTTTTATAAAGGAGATTTATTAGGTTACAAATTTACAGTTCCAAGACTATGAGAATGTCCAAATTAAGGTATCAACAAGAGGATACATTTTGAAGGAAAGATTTTCTCTGTCACATGGGAAGGCATATAGCAACCTTCTGCCATCCCCTTTCTCCTAGGTTCTGGTTTCAGTGGCTCTTTTTCTCTCTCCTCCCAAGGCTTTTCTCTGGATTTCATGTCCGAGCTTCTCTCTTGGTTCTTTGTAGGTTCTGGCTCTTTCAGTTTCTGTGGATCCTTGCTTAACATCTCCCATGGCATGTTAATCTCCAAGCATCTATGCATTTTCCAAAATGTTCCTCTCTTAAAGCACTCCAGTAAGTGGATTAGGACCCACTTTGAATGGATGGGGTCACATCTTCATGGAAACAACCCAATCAAAAAGTTCCATCCAACAATAGGTCTGCCCCACAAGATTAGATTAGAGGAACATGGCTTTTCTAGAGTACATAACAGTTTCAAACCAGCACAGTCATATTGTTTTCTTATTCCTCTTATTGAAACTTTGAAGATTTTAATTTTAAATTAACTAACTTTCCAACTCTACATTATATATATATGAGTTTCTTTTAACATTGAAAATAACCCATTTTAAACCTCTAATAATTCTATTTATCTAGGTTAAGTTAGGCTGAAATAACATGACTTAAAATCTCAGTGTTTTGAAGCAACATTTATCTCTTGCTCAAGCTACATCCAACATGGGAATGAAAATTCCAAAACCTAGAATATGTCATGGAAGCAGGGTAAAGAGAGAGCTGGTAAATCTCCAACCAGCAATTACATACTGAACCCTATTAGCTAATAGCCAATTGGCCAGAAGTAAATGCATAGTCCATCAATATGCAAGGAAAGTAGGGAAGTATAATATTCCCATTTTCTGAAAGGGAGAGGACTGGATTTTGATGAGCAATTTTAAGGCTTAACATAAGAACCAAACAACAACTGTGTTATTTAAAAGTGAATGAAATCTCAGAGATGACTCCAGGGATGAGTCTGGCCCTGGCACTATGGGATCAACAATTCCATCCTGACCAAAAGGGGGAAAGGATGTGTAACTAATAAAGTATCAGTGGCAGAGAGAGTTCAAATAGAGTCGAGAGGCTACTCTGGAGGTTGCTCTTACACAAGCTTCAGTTGGACATTGCTACCTATCATAACTTGCCAAACCCCAACCAAAGCCATTCCAGCCAATCCTAAAGAACACCTAGGGCAATATATAAGATTCTGCAAAGGTTCCATGCAATAGAGTAACTTTCCAGAAACCTACAATCTCCAGATAGGTCTCTGGACTGGATAAATCCTGAAATGCAGAGGGACAAGCCTCTCTGGAACAAATAGTTCCATCTCCCTATCCCATATTATTGACAGCACCTTCCAACATGAAAAAATTAGAATGGTCATAGCCCAAATACCCCTAAAGAGAGGGATAGAAACATGGTGGAGTTATACAGAGAAGACAGGATTTAACAGATGACTATGATTAAAGAATCATTAAATTGATATCTCTTTTAGTCTCCAATATTTTAGAGCAGCTAGAAGTAAAAACCTAAAATTGTGGAGTTATAACCCATACCAAACTCTGAAATCTGTTCTACAACTAACTGTGGTGCTGTGCTTTGAAATTTATTGCTTTTTTATATGTATGTTATTTTTCATAAAAAAGAAAAAATGTTGACTGTGATGATAAAAAAAATATTAGTTCCTTCTTGCTTCCTATATTCTGGAGCAGCTAGAAGGAAAAATCTAAGAGGATCATATGGTAGCCCATGACAAACTCTGGGATCTGTCCTGCAACTACTTGTTGAAGAACGCTTTGAAAATATTGCTTTTTTTTTTTTCTTTGCTTTGTATATATGTTATATTATACAATAAAAAAGTTAAAAAAAAAAGTGAATGAAATCTCAAAAGGGTAAACCATTCTCCCTATGTCTTAACCATGGCTTCAATTCTCATTGACCTCTCCCTCAAACTCCTGGCAATGTTATGGTCTACTCTATGATGTAATAAAATAAAACATTAAAAGACCTGTCACCTTCAAATAACCATTGCTTCTGTTTGAATTAATAATTTATTGAGTGGAATACAAGATACTCTTTGGAAATGATGGTATTACTGAAATCCATATGAATAAAAGGTGATCATGGCATTTTTAACATTCAGGCTTCATGAGGCTTGCTTGTGGAAGACTGTCCTACACATTGTAGGACATTAATTCCTGTTCTTAACCAACTAGATGCCAGTAGCACCTCCTTTCCCAGCTGGGCCAACCAAAACTGTATCCAAACCTTGCCAGATGTCCTCGGTGTGGGGCAAAATCACCCACAATTGAGTACTACTGCCTTTTAAGAACTCATCAGAACCCTAAGAACTCAATGAACTAATTTTTTTTTTTTTTTTTTTTTATCAACTGGTAGTGTCATTGAGTGAATCTCTCCAGGCTTTCCATTCCTGAAGAATCTCATCTCCAAAGAATCTCTCATGCCAATTCATTTAGATTAGGGATTTCTCCCACTCCTTTCACAGACATTAGTTGACCATGATATTCTTTTAACTGGTTTGCCATTTCTCTAACAATTATAGCCAATATCTTTTCTTTCCCTTATGTTGAATTACATTGTCCATCTCCATTCTTTGCATAGGATCTATATGGCTTCTCTATTGGGGGAAAACTATAAGATTGGGAAGAATTTTTTAATTGCTGTTGTTTAAACTGAATAAAAAGAAACTTTCCCTTAAACTTCTTTAAATCTTATGGAAATTTCTTATCTCATGTAGCAGAGATTATAGAAGTAGGATGGACTTCTGAAATTAGTAGTACATTGATGCAGCAATGCCCGTGGGCCCTATATTCTTTTCATTTCTCCAGCCTGACATACTTGGTGGTGGATTCATCTTCACACTGGTACCAGTTAGCTCCTTTAGATCTAGGTGTTATAACATGACATAACAAGATCCAGATCAAGACTAGAGATGGTCTCTCTGTAGTTATCTAAAAAGAGTGAAACTGCTAGATTGGGAAGCCAAGGTTACCCCAAATTATTCCAAGTCTTGGGGTAAGTGGCTTATTAACTCTGGGCTTCAGTTTTCAGATACGTTAAATGAAGAGATTAGATCAAATGAACTTAAAAACCCCTACCTACTTTAGAACTTTATGAAATATTTCTTTTTATAGTACAAATACATGATTGGAATCTGAAAATTGAATAAGCATGCAATTTCCTATTAGAAGATGGCATTTATTTCTCTTCAGATGACATAATAACTGTTAAGTTTTGTTTCACTCTTCTCTGTAGAGTAAATGACTCCAAGAGCCTGAAGGTGCTGCTTGGTGGAGGGAGGAAATTTCCTCCTAGTCATTCTAAGGTCCCAGAGGCACTACCCATCTCCAGCTCATCCAATCAATAGCCAGTTAGGGCTGAGGAGAAACAGTGAGTAAAAATTACAGAATTGATCTGTCCTGCCCCACTTGGGCCATCATTCACTCTCTGCACTTCTGAGGTTGTGAAGGGAATGCTCAGGTTAATGGAAACACAGTGGCAGAACCGGTCTTGCATTTTCTCATTTCTCCTCTCTTGTCCCAGAGTGAATGCATAGGTCTAAGGGAGTCAGAGAGGCCAGGGGAATCATAATAGAAATTCCCATCTAGGCACCTTTCAAAATTCGCCAACACTAATAATGATGTCTATTCACTTTACTAGGGGAAAAGAAACATAATTTGGGGAAGTGGGAAGGAATTTCCTCTTGCCAAGACAAATAATGTGGTACACATTCAAAGACATGAGATATGAAGGACATTAATTGAGAAAAGAAAAATTTATCCTTTTCTTAATTTAAGATTACTTATTTTTTTGCAGTAAGTTTAGTTGCTGATATTTTTGATAAGCTTTAATATTACTTACTTCAAAATGGTCCTCTTAGGAAATCTGCCATTAAATTCAAACATCAAACACCTTTTAATGTTGTTGTGGCTCATTTACAGTTTTGCACAGATACTGACCACAATGGTATAGCAGAGAGAGTTTTGTAAGTAAACATAGGTTCTAATGTCATTCAGCTTTCTAAGCTAAGTTAGTAATTTAAAGATTGCATATCTTTTTTCCTAACTGTAAAGATAAAGTTAAGTGTTTCAGTGCAGATTCTCTCTAAGATCTTTCTGGCTCTGTAATTCTTAATTCTGTGATGATATGATTTACATTTTAGAGGCAAGATGATGATCCCACTTATTGGCAAGATTAGGCGTAATAAAACCTCAGTTAAGTCCATATTATTTTGAGACCTGCAAGCTAAGAGAGTGAGGTAAGATTTAAAATTGTTTTCAGTGTATCTTGTTATGAAGCACAGAACAATTTTTTAGAAATAATCTCAAAAATATTAAAAAATAATCAATAATCTTAAAAAGAAAATTCAGTGTTCATGAAATTTCCTTAGAATTTCAAACAGAATCTGATCCAAGTTTCTGTCTGTGCTTCAGTTGAATGAAAAATAAACCAAGAAAGAACAAAAATTAAAGAAGAATAAAATATATGTAGCCATATGTTAAAATTTCAAATTTTAAGTTCAGTTTCTGCTGAGGCCACAAGATGATTAATCATTTTACAGTGAGATGAGAAACGATCATGCAAATGGAGGCTTAAAGAAATGGATTTCTAATTCTTAGCTCACACACAGTGAGGGAATAAACCCAGCAGAATTTTGATTAGTCAAGGATTTCTTTCATTCCTTAACAGGAAAGTTGGTGCTTTCCACTCTACAATTGAATTGAAAGTGTAAGAAGACTACTTATTGTAATGTGTCACCTCAGTTTGGTAGACACAGCGAGCAATAACTGACTCATACTTCAGAAATCTGAAGCATGAGAGACCAGCCGAACTACTCTGATGCAGAGGGATTAATTTGTGCTTCCACAATGTATTAAGAAAAAGGTTGTCTGTTTGTTTCCCTAGGACCAGCTGTGGTCCAGCAAGAGAGAAATATTTAGCCTGAAATTGTCTTCTGTGCTGTCCAAGGGGATTGACTGCAGATGTGAGACTTCCCCAACTGGAGGGTAAAATACTAGATTTTCCTAGGAGCTAAGAAAAGATCATAAACCATAAACCAAAGTATTTAACCTCATAAAGGGACTGGCAACTGGTAGTGAGTTATCCTGAGCTACGGTGGGGTTCTCAAGACTCCCCAAAGACCCATGAGAGGAATAGCCAACTATAAATACATCAAGGCTCCAGTGTACCTATGCTATTTTCAACTTTGAAAAGTGCCTCTCCTTTCCCTCCTCCCATTCAACTCTGATCCTGAAGAAATTTGAGACCTCACATGGTGATAGGGAGGAGTAGCACAAACTACAAACACAGACAGGTAAGAGGAAAGGACTCAGTTATATCCCTTCTTCCTGTGCGGTTGTCAGGTCCAACAGAGGGAGCAGCAGCAGAAGAAAAGCTCTTCGGTATACTGATGCTAAAAATTCTAGATATTACAAAGTAATTGACATGTTTATTACTTAACCAGATTGTTAATATTACCTTCAAGAAAGTCAAGTGATCGGTTCAAAAAAGTACATCCAGGGACAGTGGAAGAGCTAGCCTCACATAATACATTTAATGGTTGTTATGAGTCAAGGTAGATTAAGTAGTAAAACCACCCATAAATCAGAACTTAAAAATACAAGCAAAAGTTTATTTCTTGTTTATTTTATATGCCATATAGATATGCTACATTATGCCATATTTTATATATGTATATAAATACATATATATAATATATATGCATATATGTATGTATAAATTTATATATATATATAAAATTGGGTTAGCACGAGGGGCTTTGATATCTCTAGTCACTCAGGGACCACATATGTTCATCCACTTTCACAGCAGCAGGGATGGACATTGGAAAAAACACACAATGGTATTTAAGAATTCTGCGGGAAGTGACACAGTTGCATTTTGTTGGTCAAAGCAAGTAGGTAGACACTTCCAACCTCAAAGGCAGAAAGTAATTTTCCTATTATGTGTTTAAGGGAGGAAAAAAATAAAATATATTTCAATAGGGCTACAACTGTTACAATGGGAAGATAGAATATAAAATTTGAGACAACATATATCACATAAATTATATAAAATGCAAATCATCAATGTGTGTGGTATATATTTAGAGTAGAAGTTTGGAAGACAACAAAATCAATCTAAGTCTCAGCTATTATTAAAATACCATTTTGTGGCTATAATAACAGGTAAAACCTGACCAGTCCTAATGGTATTTGAGAAAGATTTTTTACTGCATATTTTATATACATGGTCCTAGAAGAAAAACATGTCTTAAATGCTCAGTATTGGAATTATGCTTTTTTTACAAGGGAATTTCTTCATGGCTATATTGAAACTTAAATATGTTGTGTATTTTCAGAACACTAATGGTCAGTGTCTCGGGATTCTGTCACCTAATCGTTCTTCTCCTTCAAGAGAAAGAAACTGAGCAAAGAGTATCCATAAAACAATAACTAGTAATAGTAAAAGTGAGTTCACCTAACAATTAATTATGCTCTGTCACAGCGTGTCATGAGAATGGACTTTTCAATGTTTGTGACATGGCCGAGTGGCTTAATAGCACATGTAATTGACTAGCAGCCTAAGGACAACAGAAATTAAAACCTTATAATAGTCTAAGTATCTTCTTCAAGCTTATTAAATGCCCGAGGATTATCATCTGCTTTTTGTTAGTATTCCAACTCCCAAACTTTGTGGACAAAATTTTAGTATTCTTGGGGATATTTAGCATTTTACTTTGTGTTTTTTCTTTGTTTTAATTTTTTTAAACCAATGCTAAGAAGGTATGACTATTGTCTCCTGATCCTACTTAAACTTCAACTTGAACTCAAACTTTAACTCTTGTGTAATACTAAGCTGCTAGTAGTTTCTTAGAAACATCTGTTTCATGTACCCATATCTTTGCACAGAGGCTACTGGGTCTTTCTTTTTATTCTCAAAACTCATCTTGGTCAGGCATTTTCATACCTGTCATCCACCCCCCATATATTTAATCATATGCTACTCTCTATTGACTCATTTATCATCCTGTAAAAATTCCTGCAAATGATATATAATTCCAACTTTTTGGAAGTAGATGGTAAAATTGTTAATTGAATTAAGAAGAATTAAGATCATTTTGTTTGTCTTATCATCCCAAGCATGTTAAAAAATATATATGCAAAATATTCTCTTTGTGGAATTATGTATCACCAGTAATAGGAACCTTGTACTTTAGATTCACAAAATTGCGTATGTCAAGATGCAATTTGAGAACTTTCCATAAATGTTAATCTCCTTCATCGATGAGTTGCAGAATAGGGAGTTGGAAACATTGTGGAATATTTGGAAATGAAACCAACCATTAGATTGGACTCAGGTTCCACATCCTGGTGTTGACACTACCTTGCCATTCCCATAACTGAGCAGCTAGCATAGTATCTTTCAGCACTATTTCTGGGAAAAAGTCCCTGTGATTTTAATCTCCTCAACCACTTCAGTTAGGCTTCTATCCAAGTGCCTCCACCAAGAAACTTTTCATGAAAGTCACCAGGCCTCCGTGTGGCTGAATCTCAAGTTTTCTTCTCAACCACATTTAGCACCATTTATTTTCCTCACAAGCACATTGGAAGGTCTGATTTAGACTTCTTTATAGGGTTCCCTTCCTCTAGTTTTCCTCTAAATGATGGGACACCCCAATCTATGTCTGAATTGGACCCTTCTCTCTATTACACATACTCACTAAGGTGGCTACTGAGCCCCATGGCACTGATAACATCTGCAGGTCACTGACTTCCAAATCTGTACCATTGGGCCTGATTGTTCCTCATAATCACAGACTCATGTAGGTAGGCCTGCTCTGGTACAACTTTGTGGAAATCTAAAATACACTTCACATTTTACATGGCGTAAACTAACTTCTAACCCTTGATTTGCAAAATTACCCTTCCCATCTTTCTCAGTTTCACAATGACCACAATCAAAACTTGAAGAAAATACTCTTGATTCCTTTCTTTCTCTTACCTGCTTTGTGCCCATAATATCTCTAATATATTTGCTTATATTCTGCTTATCCCCTTTTAAATATCACGACCTTGATGATAAGAACTTTGTCTTATTTGATGCTGTAATCCCCCTGCCAGAATCTAGACTATTGCTTGTGCCATAGTGAATGTTCAATAAATATTAGTTGAATGAATGAACTATAATAATATCTTTGGGCAAATTATGTTTTATCATTTAGGCCAGGTTGATTTTTAAAATAAGGGTTCAGGCTATGTGATATATAAATTCTTTCCATTTTCAATTTTATTTTGAAAATTGGAATAAGATTATTATTTATTCCCCAAATTTCTTAGGACTAATCATCTTTCAAGCACAGGCAGTGCATTAAGTAAATTATACACCTGATCTGCAACAATGCTACTTATATAAATTGCTGCTGTATGCCTTTACTCCAGTCATCTCAGATCATCTCAAAGATAGTTGCTAAAACCCTCAAATTGTTGAGCAGAGATTCCCATCTGTCAGCTGGTAAGGAGAATCTTAGGAGACAATTTTATATTTTTTCATTTTCACCTTTTTTTTTTTGACCCTCAATGAATTTACCCTGACAAACTTCTAACTTTTTGCTGTTCACAAACTCAATTTTGGTACACTTTAATTCATGCGTTGAGTGAATAATATGTATATAAGCACCTTGATATACTCTTATTTTATTTTTGAATTTAATTAAATTACATTTTATTAAGCACCTGTGGTAGGTACTAAAGTGAAGATAAATATGTTTTAAAACCACAATCCTTGCATTTAAAAATTTGCAGCATTAAATATAGTAGGTGCTTTTGGCAGAAACTACTAATTGTTTCTAGTAGTTTATCCATTCTCCCTTCCCTAATCTTAGAACCTCCTACATTTATCTGGACACCTGAACCACTTCTCCTTTATTCTTTTAATGGGAGCAATGCATATAACTTGCAAGTCTTGACCCAGAAGAGATCTACCTGCTATTCTCTGGCTCTTTCCTTTCCTACACCTTCCCCTTTGGGTAGGAAATGATGAAACTAGAGCTTTACCCTTGAACTCAAAGAAACCATGCGTTGAAGATTATACAACCTGGGCTATTTACCTGTTATACTAGGCAGAAATAAAACTTCTAACTTAACATGAAATTTTACTTTGGCTCTTTCTGTTATAGCTGTTTAGCCTATACTTTAATATAGTAAAGTTCCCAATAAATATGTAAAAGTTTTGTTGTTGTTGTTGTTGTTTACCATTTCAAGCTTCAACTATGCCATTAAAAATTGAGTTTTAGAAACATATCTGTAAGTTGGATATTGCCTATAATATTTCAATTTAACAATTTAGGATTAAAAATGATGCCAAGCAGGAACAGGAAGTGACTGCAAATGGGCAGGTAGGATCTTTTGGGGGCGATGAAAATGGTCTATAATTGGATTAAGGTGTTAATTGTACAATTCTGTAAATTTACTAAAATTATTGAATCATACATTCAAAATGTGTGAATTTTCATGTAACTTATACCTCAATAACTGTTTTAAAAAGTAATGTTGTACTTTTATACTACTTGAGGCAAGTTGAAGTATTTTTTAAGATTTATTTTGCTTTATTAAGTATACTAACAACATTTCAAGGTATTTTTCCTGCAGTTAATACATGTAGAAATTAGGACAGACCTATAAAGTAAAAGAAGGTGGTACCTTTTCTCCTTAAAATAAAATGAGCTTTATGCTTATTATTTTCCAATGTGAAAAGCCATTTTTCCTAGGATGAGTGAAAATTTATCATACACCTGTATTTGCTTACCTGAAGATTGCACTGATTTGGATAAACTTAGTTGCATTAATTACTACACAAATAAATTAGACTGGGTATGTTTGGAGAAGAATGACATATTGCAATATATGTAAGATTAACAGGAGTATCAGAACAGAGTTGGCAGAATAAACACTTTAAAAATGCATTTAAGCCTAACCTCAGACAATGTAGTTTTATATGGGATTATAGGGAGTTACAGGCCAACGGGATTTTTTTTTACATCAGTTACAGGTTGGCTCTCTTAAACTACAACATTGAATAGGCTATGAAGCAAAAAGACAGGTTCAAATACATATTTTTTTCAGTCTTGTCCATATATAGACGTCATGCTCCATTGATACTGGCATCTTCTATCACAGTGATCATTGTCATATCGTACCACAAACTTTCCATGATTCGCAACCCCATCCATACGCTTCCACTAAAACCAGGATTTTGTGCTTATTTGCTATATCACATGATATGGTAATACTTTGCTTACTGATGCATTTTCTTCATTATGCTGTGAACTATGAAAAAGGAAGACATGGACTTTTTTTTAACCTTTGAAATCCTATACCTAGCAGAGAGCATGGCAAACAATAAGCACTTGATAAATTCCTGTTGTTATTGCATAATTTTTCAAGACCCAGAGGCAGAAATTCGTGCCTCTACCAAATGGACAGTCCTTCTGAAACTGATCTCAATTTGTCCTGCCCAAATATAGGAAAAAATCTCAAATTATATTAAGAATTTTTCAAAATACATTTGAAAGTTACACATAGAAAGTCACCTATATTTTAAAGAAATATATTAAGCAATAAAGCTCATTTCCTATGAGTCATTTAGGATCCAAGTTTGCTACAGAAAAATTACAGAAGTCAAGAAAGACTGATTTTGCCTTGTCAGGTGTTATTTAACAATTTTTTTTTCTGAAATCAGTGCTAAAAATATGAATGGCCCTAAATGAACTTCCAAATTTGATTCTGCTACAAGCATATTTTCATTTTATCTTCTGTAATATTTATAAATTTCTGTTCTTAACTTGCTAAGAATCAATATGTTTATTTTCTTGATTTTGAAAACTTGAGCTGTATTAATCACACAAGATGTTTGAAGCATTTGTGTTGGGGGCAGGGAGCTGGGACCCATGCCACTTTCCTTGTTTTCAAAAGCAAGTACTTTGCTTATAAAGGAAAACTGGAGAAAGAGTGTGGATAAGTCCATGAATAAAATGACATAAGTACATATTGATGATAGCTCAGTAGCATCATCCATTCCAATGAAGAATAGAATTTTTTATCAATGTTCCTTGTCCCAGAGTAGTATTTTAAGAGTAAATCATATCACTGATGATAGTCTATAAAAAGATTTTGGAGCCTTTTAATGGAAGCAATTATTTTTGCCTGGTTCTTCTGTGTAACAGAATTCAGACATACTGATTTTCAGTCATATTAACTTAGAAATATATGTTCAGTTAAGTTATAGCTCTTGATCATGTCATATGAAATCTACACCATCAATTATGAAATATTGGAAAGATTTGTGTTCTGTTATAAAATTCAATACCACATTACAGGAAAATATATTTTATATATTTTGTTTTCATTGAAAAAAAGTTATGATGTTTAAAACAAATAATAATTATTAACTTCCACACCGTATGATCTGGAACTACAATACATTAAACATGTCCTATAATCTTGGCTTATTCAGAGAAGGTAATCGAATGCAAAGTCATATTCCTATTAAGTGTCCCTGGGGAATATTTGTTAGTTTGGATGGCATCTTGGTAAAGTTTCAGAATTATCCAACAAACAACCAATCCTCCAAATGCTCATAATTGGTATCAAGCTACCCAGACCTTAGAGAGTCTTGTCTTTAGAAGAGATTCATCCCAGATCCTAATAAATACAATACTTGCAAAAATGTTATCAAGAAATACATGGATACAAGAAAGTCAAAGAACATGTCCTTACCTTGAGATTAGTAACCACCAGTTGAAAGAATATTTCCCTTTCAGTCAGCTTTTGTGGCATTGTGAGAACACAGCCTTGGGCTATGAAGGCAGCCTTGAATTGATGAGAATCCTTAAGGACACTTTTTCAACATCAAGTATTATTGAAAACTTGATGTCAAGACATAAGAGTCAATGCATAATATTATGAAATATGGAAAAACTAATTGTGATCAAATTAAATTGTGCTCAGACTCTTCCTGACTCAAAAATTACTGTACATGTTAGTTTTAAATTTCTATTTTCAAAGGCCATTCATATAAAAGTCTCATCCTCAAAAGTTGAGTCATTTTCAGATAAAGTTTTTCAGATTTTTAAGTGTGCATAATAATGAAGCCATTTAATCTTGCAAAAAGTAACTGTGGAGAATATCTAAAACCTAAAAACCTACACACTTAAACCTGTAAGCAGTACTTAGGAAACCTAAGTAACCTAATATGGATTTCTTACTTTTCCTCAAATTCAACTTGTATGAAGTAAGATTGTGCAACTAAAGATAAAAGATTGTGCAACTAAAGATACAAGAATAAATGACAAACCAAGTTGAAATATATATATATATATATATAATAGTCGTTGATGGTAATGTACACTTTTCCCAAAATAGACAGTTTTTGAATGAGCTTTGTAACTGATGTGCAAGATATACAATGGAACAGAAGCAGTAGGGGCACGGGGAAAGATGTGTTTATTTAGCTCCTGAGAGTTGAATCATACTTACTAGCTAGCTACTTGTGAATGATTAATGAAGTGGGGTAAGAAGCATAGGGAAAAAAAAAGAAAAAGGAAAGTGCCCTCCAATCCTCAGATAATAAACGTAGAGAAAAAGCAGTATCCATTGCCTAGAACATTGTTTCTCAAAAATCTCTCATTTTCAACACTGTGTTTCAAAAGTCAAACTCAAGGGCCACGGTGGCTCAGCAGGTAAGAATGCTTGCCTGCCATGCCCGAGGACCCGGGTTTGATTCCCAGTGCCTGCCCATGTTAAAAAAAAAAAAAAAAAAAAGTCAAACTCAAGAGGCCAATGCTTATTTATCACAGCATTTCAGTATTTATTTAAATCACTTTTTCTTCTCCTTTGAATTATAGAGGATTAGCTTTCAGATTAAGTGGAAAAAATCAGTAAAACTTTCTCAGTCTGACTGAAATACTAAACTACTCTTGATATTGTTTTCCCCTACAGAAATTAAAGGAACTTAGCTGAAACACTGAAAAGTTAGATTTGAAAATTCAACTCCACAGATGCAATCACAGCCAGACACTAATTAAGCATCAGGCCAAATTTGGTCCTATAAATGTGTATGCATAATTTCTGACTTTAGTGGGAGTTGTCTGTGTGTTTTCTAAGGCAAACTTGGGCTAAATATTTATCGGAAGATCCAGGAAGAAAATGCTTTGGAAGAAATATGGCACCTCTGTTCAATAATTTTTACTTCCTTGTAAAATTTTCATTTTGATTTAGAGATATTATTGGTAAAAAAAAATACAGCTATTTTATTATTTGCCACATCCATGGAAAGACAAATACTGAAATTATGATCTTCAGTTTCTATTGTTATGTGAAGGGGGGGGGCATAGAAGGGTTTTACAATCTTCTCCAAGAAAGGTTCTTTTTGCAAATTCCTAGTATTTCAAAGATTGTCTCAGGATAAGTGTTGGGCAATGGAAAGGCAGGTGTGAGGGACCTAAGTAGGGCATACTGATTCAGCAAGCTCTGCTAAGAAACCTCTCCTGAGCCAAGAAATCCAAAATCTTATAGAATATTTCCTTGTTCTTCTCTTTTTGGGCTTTAATTTGTTTTAGTATTTGATACGTAAAGGGGGAAAAGTATTTCACACAATGTTACATTAAGGATGTCCATGCTTGAATCTTCTTATTTCCTTTCTTAAGCTCCATCTAGGATCCCTGTTCAAAGATAGCTAAGTGCCACTCTCCAAAAGAGTTGCTCTAGGAACCCATCTGGGAGGGTGTGGGCAACTTGGCCCATCGTGAAAGCTAAGTAAACGTTTTTAAATGGATGATGGAAAGTTTCCTTTTGTCTCTAACCCCATTTTCCCTACCCATGAAATGGAGAAAACACTTCTCGGTAGAATTGTTGTAATGATCAAAACAATGACAACAGCAACAAAAACTGTATGCAAAGCCCCTAGATTAGTGCTAAGCACATGATAGGCATTCGATTATTTTTCTTATTCATGTTATTCCTGTTATTGTCCTGCTCCCTTCTCTTGCCCCTTTCCTTCCCCTCCTGTTTCTCTTCTTCCTTCTCCTCCTCCTCCTCCTTCTTCTCCTTCTTCTTTCTATTTTCCTCTGATAATGATGATGATCTAAGATCTGTAGACTATGTAATTTATATAGTTCTTTATGTATTTTGATGTAGCTATCACAAAATATTTTTAAAATCATATTCATTGCGTAAAGATTTTTGGCATACATACAATAACAGTGAAGTCAAATATATATTTTTAGAATTCTAATAAACCATATATTTAAATAATTCTTTTCACATTTAAGTTTTCATTTACATGTTAGGGGTTTTTAATAGCATGTAACCTGTGAATCCACAATTAGTGATTTCCTAACATTTTGCTTTTCCTATTGAGAAATTAGACATCGTTTAAGATTCATGAGCTTCAGAGGGTTAGGTGATATTCATTCTATGGAGCTCCTAGAAGAGTTTCCTTTATAAAGGATCACTGGCCTCAGGGAAGCTAATAGCACATCAAAGGTTCCAAAGTGAAGAAAGGAGGGTAGAGCAGCCAGTCATGCCCAGAACAAAGGACTCTGCCGGCCACAGCTGGAGTTGTGATTACTTGGTACAGGAAGACATTGGAGTGGTAAAAAATTGGACCCTTTCTTTTTCTAAAGAACCCAATTCCTAACATTAAGTTTCAATGTTCTGTTCATTTTCCCTTTTTCCAAGACTCTTCAGTGATCCATGCTATTAGCAATGTCATCATATTTAGCTCCATCTGTCTAGAGAACGGAGCACAACTTTCCTTTCTCTCTTTACTCAGGCACTCTGAGAGGACTGTAAGGTGAAAGCAAGAAGCTGGAGCCAACGTTAAAGGCAAAGAATCACTGTTCACTTGACAGTAGTCTCCTATTACCAACATTCACCAATGAAGTACTGGCTTTGGTCTATACTATAACAATTTAATAAGCTAAAGTTTATACTTCTCCTGAAGCAGTCAAGGAATTTCTCAAGAGAAGACGTTAGTGAATTCAGATTCCAGAAAGACAGCATACCAAAGAAGCAGAGAAAAGCACATTTGGTAAATTAGATATTCCAAATTCTAAGTAAATCATGCTCATTATAACTAATATATGATGTTTAAAATTAAATTTGGTTTCAATTTGCTGTAGCTATGAGCTATTTTTCTTTAAGCATTTCTTTCCTATTTATAAAAAAAAGAAGAAAAAGCAGCCAAGGTGTGTGAAAGTAATGGTTCTCTTTTGCCAAAATGAAATCTAAGCTCATATTAATCACCAGCAGGTATTAATTGAACTATTTTTTCATTGGACCTTATCACTAATATTTCCACCACATCTGTAATATTACTTATTTTTTTGTTAATGTTATAACACTGGTAATTCAGCAGGATGAAAGCAAGTGCCTGGCTCTATCCCTAAATGTCAACCGTTTAAGTGGTTTGACTTTTATTTTCTATTTACTTTGGTCAGTGTAAATTTCTATGGGTTTTGCTGGTTGGGGGAAAGGGGATTTGAGGATCTGCAGTTCTTGGTTATTAATATTTGACTTTGTTAGTACTATCTATTTACTATATGACTTGTGAGAAAAAAAAGAAGAAGAAGAAATCAGATATTCGCTCACAATCCTTAAAATTCATGGGGAGTGTGATCACACATTGAGCCCGCAGTCTCCATATATTGCTGTTCTTTCTAGTCTCATATTTAAGAAATAATGGCCTTTGATCTTTTATGTATTTTGCTTTCCTTATTCAGTTTGCAGAATTAGGAATTGGTAAGTTTTTCTTAAAATATTACACCCATTAACTAGGTGCTTAAACAATCCTGCAGTTATGGCGAATGGATGGCTAATCTATCCCAGGATTTTGTTTTTGACCATGATGGCTATAAGCATACTGAAAACAATGTGTGCATATGACCCTTTATGCCATTTTCCTCCAAGCGGTTAATTTTCTCTCTGCTCTAACAAATGTATATTTATTACTTTCCATTATTTTTCGGTGCACAAAGCAAAGACTCTATTGCCTCTCGCAGTAAATATGTCTGTCATAAACATATCCAAGCAATTACCTGAATTTTCTAACTCCAGCCCAGGACTTCTGAGAGCTTTGGACTTCTTAATTGATTGGGTCAGCAATATTCCTATTGGGAAATACTATTCCCACAAATAATCCCACCAGCATTCCATTTTACTCTTTAGTAATGAGGTAGATGAGAGATAATAATGTGTTCCCCAAGCTTTGAAGGACAGCCTGGATTGTTCTGGCTCACATAGGTGCCAACATTGTACAGAATGAGCCAGACCTTGCATTGTACCTGGGATTATCAGTCTTTCTGTAAATGTCATATAAGACAACAGTCCTGAGCTCCTCTTGGACTTCTTCCTCTGAAGGGGTAATTATCATGAGATCGTGAATTCATTGCAGTATATTATTCTTAATGGTCATCAATTTTAAGGCCTGCCGTATTAAATTATGACAGTGTATCTGCAAATTCAAATATCCATGTGACAAAACTATAAATATGTTGAATGCTATCCTACAAAAATTCAGATTGTGTGCAGTTAGTCCCTAAAAAGGGTATGGGAAAGAAGCCTTTAGCCAAATCCATCACGATATTCCAATCACTTGTGGCCTGTTGTACTTCCAGTACTTATTAAACAGTCTTTCTAATTTGGGTGTGGTTAAAGAAATAAGGGGGAAGCAATTTATTTAATCCCTGATGAGGTGCTGTTGGCTGCTATGAGCAGTCTGTGTTCTGCCCAGACAGATCTGTTAAAAAAGACAGTGTTCACTCTACTTCATCTACTACCATTTCCTTTACCAGAAATGCTGAGCCCTTTTTCTGACACCCCAGAATTCTCTATTACTGAATATTTAATTCCACGAAGGGCTGAGGCAATTCCAAAGATTCCTTTTTAGAGTGTCCAGTTAAAACTGAGGGAGAGGTTGACTTAGTCAATACTCCATGGTAGTGTGGTAATGGCAGACCCTCTCATTCACACATAATTTGTATTCCAATTTATATATTTGTGTAACAGCAACTCAAGTACACTATATTTACTATTTTCTGTAGTTACTTTTTCTAATTTGTAGCATATCTGTCATTTTATTTCCCCCAGCCAAGCATCTCTGTATCATGCAGGTTTACCGCGCTACACGCCGTGGGCCTCAACGTATAGTAAAGGAGCGTGTCTACTAATTCTACAAAAGCTTTTTATATCACTTCCATACTATTTAATCCATATCAAAGCAAAAGGCCATGGATTCCCCACCATGGGTAGGACGAGTAGATCTCAACCTATCATTTAATAGTTTTCAAATCTGTGGTTTTATCTGATGGAGTAAATTTAGTCCTTTACTTAAGTATTTTCCATTCTAAATCATGATCACATAATTGCATTTGAATTCTTCCAGGCTGGGAATATATGGAGAAAATTTGATGGGGTATTTAAAATGTTTGGGAGAAGTCAAAGCAGTTTCCTCATTGCCTAAAATCTATAAGGTCCTATCAGCTCAGTGATGGAGTCCCACCAGTTTTCTCATTTTTTATCTCTTTCATCAAAAGCTATCTGAACAACTTCACCTAGTTAAGCCAGTTACCAGTCCCTCCCTACTCCTTTCATTTGTTTTCCCCAAATTGCCACCTCTTTTCTGGGTAACATGAATCTTTTTCTCTATCACTTAGTCCCTTTTATGGTCACTGAACTATCTCTTGCTGCCTTCTGAATATTTTCTTCTCCTTAGGTTGTAAACCTTTCCCCAAGAGTAAGTTAAGTATGTATTTTAGCATTTATCATGGTATGTGTAAATGATGTTAAATTAGTGTACTTCTCTGATCATCATAAAGGCAATCTTCAGTTTTTGCATCCATTTACTACTTTCAAAATAGTATTCCATCTGTTGGTCAAAAAAAGGGGCAGGGGAGTTGCCCATATCAGTGTAAGCCTGCAGAAATCCTACCTTTATCCATTGAAGCAAGTTTGTTATTAATCCATTTGAAAGCATCTGCTTACAAAAGTTCGTAAACCTAGGGATCATTCATAACCCAAATATGAATGGCCGCTTTCATTCAGTGGCCTAGAATTAGTGATGTGCTCCCTGATCATTTATCTAAGAATCCATGCTAGCAGGAATCCATCAGACTGGTGCTGGTATGTCTCCTTCAGTTGTCTCAGATCTTAGGAGAATAACCTCTGGAATCTAAAGTTACCTGGGTTGTGAATGAAGACAATGGTTTTACTAAATCAGAAAAATGTTTATCAAGTCTTGCTTCTTCCTCTTCTGTTCTCATGTCTTCCTGTAGAGGATTAGGTTTTACCAGGACTGCCATTTGTCCAGCAGTCAGAGAATAGTACTTTTTTTTTTACTAGCTTCCTTCCTATTTGCATTCTTGTCTCTTTGCTTAGCCAGTTGCCCCAGGTTTAAATCTATTTTTCCCTAAATTCCATTGTTAAGACATGCCATTCATGGTCTGACTAAACATTTATACCACTTCATATCAAGAATGTACAAATTCTTATAATAATTTTTCATCTCTCCCATTTTATTGTCAATAAAGCACTTAAGGAAATTTATGGTTCAGAAAATAATCATACCTCCTTTACGAATTTTTGTTAACACATGAATTAAAATGTTAAAAGAGACATGATAGCTCTCAAAAGCACTAGGTTTACTGATGATTCAGAAGGCATAGGCAGACATGAGGACATTTTTTCCCTGTAGGAGTTCAATTAACTTGTAGATGCAGCACCCAAAATATTCCTTTTTTCCCACATTGCTTCACAGTTTGGTTTGAGATTGACATATGAGGTCTATGGACAATATGTTCCGAAGTATCAATCACAAAAGTAAGCTATTGCAGTTTTGGAACATTCCTATTTTTTATTCCATTAATTTCACATCTATAAGACTTTTCCCCATTCTCCATGATCCATACATCCATAAATTCCAGGTTTATCTAAAATAAGCAGTCTAAATGGAAAAGGTATATCCTCCCCAAACATTTCACAGTAGTGCCCTGTTAGCATTTGTCCCCTAGTGAACTCAATTAATAATGTGTGTGAAGAAGGGAGGAGATGGGTGACAAGCCTACTGTTAATTCTTTCCTTCCTTTCACTGGTTACCTGGGGACAATGGAGTTTATTTTCATGGCTTTACAGGTTTCTATCAAGAACCCCTTTGACCTTCCAAACAGAGGCCCCTTTTATCAGAGTGATTTCTGAATTAGATAATTTCAATCAGAGTAACTTTAATAAATATTTATACCAATATATTAACAACCAAGCCTTCTAGTTTAATGACAGGCCCTGTCATTTGTGCTTCAGTGAATAAATTTGACTTATTTATAATTAATCAGCTTTCTGTTTTCAGATCAAACTTCTTATATTAAAATCCATTAAAGAAATAGGCTTTCTTTAAAAAAAACAAATTTTCCATTAATATTATAGTTCCAACTATAAACTCTGAATTAGTTGAAGCCTTAATCAATTATAGTTTATTATAATAGCATTTTACCAACTTTAATCTTTAGGGATTAGTTTCTTTATGAATATCTTATTCCTCCCTTAGTGTGCTACTGAGAGATAGAATTTCCAGTTTCATTACCAGTTTTTTCACAGACGTGTCTTGTGGCAAAACACTAGGCCCGTGAGATGCGTCACAACAACGACAACAACCAAAAGCCAAAACAAGTAACAGGGGATCAAATAAATTTGTAAAACTTTGCTTTAATGTACACCTTGTAGAATCAAAGATCACATTCACATATTAAAGATTGAAAACTATTATTTCCCAAACTCTTCGGACCAGGACTCCCTTTGAATAAGCAAAATCTTTCAGCATCTTTCAGAACTGCTCTCCTGTGTAACAGCCTTTGGTAAACGCTCGTCTGCAGGATCCAGATGCTCTATGTCCTCTTTTCACATTTTCTGATCTACTGCTAGTCTCCTAATCTCACCGTACACATTCTCTCCTCTCCTTCCCACCTCATAGCATTGCCGTGGTATTTTCTTCCCCTTCCTTTCCTCATCTTTACATTCTCCTCTCCCTTCATGGTCTGGGTCGTATTCTGCTCCTGTCCAAGCTCTTGATTTGTCTCCTTCTTATTGCCCTTACCTTGGCCAGTCCTTGACCTGTTTTGAGCTAAAATCCATCCCTTTCCATTTCCTGGTTCTGTTCTGTATTAAGAGATCATCGTTGATGCAGCCTGCACTTCCAGTTTCCTACATCACCTGGTTTCAGGCATCCAACCAATTGCAGGTGCTGCTGTGGGACTGGAGGGGAAAGAGAAAAGAGACCTTTTCCCCCTTTACTTGTCTGCTTTGGCCAGCTTCTCTAGCAATAGCTGATCTTCCCCACTAGTCTCCCTTTGACTAGACAGGCCCTCCACTTTGACTTATTCCTCAGGAAACTGCCTCTTCGATGCGCAAGTATAGGAGTAGTAGCAGCTTCTTGCAATTGCTAATCTTTAGGTTGAGGCTTCTCATGCCATTGCTTGTACCATAATCCCCTGTATTAAATTCCCTCTGTCTAAAGGCCTGCAGTAATTTCTATTTTCTTTATTGTAAACTAAATGACATACTACATAAGTATTATATAAATTACCGTTTGATTATTATAATATCATGTTTTTCTATTAATTTGTAAAAGGTATATTACCTGTGTCTCTCTATCATAGGCTTGATCAACCTCTATGTATAACACAAATGCCTCATGTTTTGGGTTATTCGCAAGAAGAGTAGTAGCCTATTATAACAAAATTTTGGGATGTGGGCTGAAAATTTTAAAAATACTTTTAGCAATTCTGATAAAAATGTTGATCTTTTTACCTTTGAATAAAGTTACACATCCTTTAGTTTTGTATTTTTACCAGCTTATACATTTATAGTCTTCCTCTGTGAGCTCCAAATGCCTCTCTTATTTAAAGTCAATAGTCACCCATTCCTTCTGAAATTTAGTTAATAAATTAGGTCCCCCATAAAATTATTTTAGAAGACTAGAGGTATGTTCCTTTTTGTCTAACCATCTCCTAGGATGTTAGCTCATTTGCCCTATTGATGAATGGGAAGTGTTAATCTCTGAAAGATTAATTCTTTTTTGTCCAATGCAGAGAGTGTACACAGAAAAGCAGGGGAAAATACCACAGTAAAAACAATAAACACAATCATCACTTTTAGGATTTAGAAAGCAACTAATAAGTAGATGAAACACGGAGTTCATCTCAGGCCTCTTTTCATTTCTCTTTCCACGAATCTCTCCTTTTTTTTTTTTTTTTAACCTTTTTTCCCTTTGTGGAGACAAGTACATCTATTCCTGAATAGCAGTAGAAGGTCTTAAATCATATAAAAGAGCGACTTTGGCTTGGTAAATTTGTATATACAATGTAGATCATGAATTGTAGTTTCCCAAAGCATTCATTGAATTTTATCAGCCTCTCTGTTCATTGCTGATTAAAAGATTACATTTCTTTTTAATGGGGCATATTTTTTCTGCTCTTTGCTAAGGTGTGCTCCTGGTGAAATGAGGACTAACACAGTAGGAAAATCACCTTGACGGCTACATTGAACTGTTCATTGCATTTTAGTACTTGAAAGCTTGCTAATAAAATTCCATTGGGGAACCACTAGGTGGCAGCTGTAACGTAAAAGCACCTCTGGTCAGTAGCCAGCAAGTTGTAAAGTTGTCTGAGTTTCTTTGTATTGGTTTGATTATTTCGTTTTGTATTTTTAGGAAAAAAAACTAAACCAAAAATAGAAACTTGAACAATTTATAAAATGAATGAGAAGAAGAGTTTTGTTTGGATGTATTTTACTTTTATAAGCAAGGATGCAAGTAAGCAGAGCTTCAATTAGGGAATCTCAGATGCCAGATAACTGCCAGACTGAACAAGAAAGAAGAAAGCAAATGTCTCAGGTATTTATCATTCAGACCAATTTTAGCTTAAGATTTAACCCTGGAGCTGTACCCAGTGAGATGATGGTTAAGCAAATCACTCCTTTTTTTTTTTTTTGGACAGTATAGTTCTATGTTGCTAGAGCCACTGCATAGTTTCCAGCACCCTCCATAATATTCAAAGGAGTTCTAAAGTGTTTTAGGAACTATTAAAAAGCTAGATGGCATACTAATACTAAAGAAGCCTAATTTATTGGAATAAGATATGTGACAAATTTATGCAAAGCGGAATTTTTTAAGACAAAAGATTTCCACATGTACAATAATTTTTTTTATTTTTTACCATGTTAAGATGTACACTTTCTAAATAAATCTACACAGATATACTCAACATACAAAGATTTTAATGAGTAAAAAACATGAGCAAAGAATTTATTTAAACCAAATTGTGATATAGATGCTTCGTGACTTTTTTTCAGTATAAAAATATAATTAGTAAATAATGGAACAAGTAGTTTACTTTAGTTGATATGGCTCTATTTTATTTTTCTAAAACAAAGTGGTTGGGAATTAGTTGCAATTATTTAACTATAAATATGATTGACTATTAAGCATAGACACACATAAATACTGTTTGGTGTAGTGTTTGAAAAGGACTAAACATCTTTCTCCAATCTTTTTGGTAGCTAATTGCTTTTATTTCTCTTTTGTTTCCTAGTTTGTGAGCACTGATCTTTAGTTAATGGAAGTTAGACAAATACAAAGTTGTTATATTTGATAGCCTAGAAAGTTGAAAAGAACATAGATACCATTGAACTATTAAAATTTTCTCTTCTTTTGTGCAGCAGAAGGAAATTAAGTGTGGTATAATTAATATTGTTCACTCAAAAGTCATGCAAACATCTTCCTCAATTGGGAAACTAGAGATCTCTTCCTCAGTCAGGCAGAAATTTTCCCTTTAGGGACCTCAGTTACTTGCTCCATTAAGATGAGATTGATCTCGGAGCATGTTACTGCAAAGTGTAATAGATAAGGAATTATGAAAAATAGTTTGCTTTAGTTATGAATATCAAGTTGGATAAGAGATGTGCAATGGATAAACCTATTATTCTACAAGTTATCAAAGGCCATATTTAGAGTTTGTGGCTTGATGAAACATTCTACTAACCTTAAGTTATTTATTTTTATTTAGTAGGTATCTCATTGTTTTTTCTTTATCAGAGAAGTTGTGGGTTTACAGAAAAATAATGCATAAAACATAGGATTCCCATACAACTTGCATTGGTATGGAACATTTGTTACAATTGATGATAGCAGATTTTAATTATTGTACTATTAATTAAAGACCATGGTTTGACTTAGGATGCACTGTTTGTGTTGTGTCGTTCCGCGGATTTTTAAAAAATTTTTATTCTGTTAGCATATATACAATCTAACATTTCCCATTTTAATCACGTTCAGATACATATTTCAGTGCTATTAATTGCATTCACAATGCTGCGCTACCATCACCACCAACCATTGCCAAAACATTTCCTCATTCCAAATAGGAACACTGTACATCTTAATCCTTAAATCCCCATTCCCTATCCCCAACCTGTCCCCTGGTAATCAATATTCTAGATTCTTATTTTGTGAGTTTGCTTATTCTAATTGTTTCAAATCAGTGAGATCATACAATATTTATCCTACTGTCAGGCTTATTTCCCTTGAAATCATGTCTTCCAGTTTCATTGATGTCAGATGTTTCAGGATTTTATTCCGTTTTACAAAGAAATAATATACCATTGCATTTATAAGCCACATTTTATTTATCCATTCATTGGTTGATGAGCACTTGAGTTACTTCCATCTTTTGGCAATTGCCAATAATAATAATAATAATATTAATATTAATATTATAATAATATAATATAATAATAATTAATAATATAATATTATTATTAGTGTGCAACTATCTGTTTGAGTCCTGCTTTCTATTCTTTCAAATATAAACCCAACAGTGGAATTGCAGGCTCATATGGTCATTTTTAAACTTAGCTTTCTGAGGATCTTCCACAGTGAAGGCAAACTTTAACATTGCCACCAGCAATGAATGAGTGTTCCTATTTCTCCACATCATCTCCAACACCTGTTGTTTTTGTTGTTGTCTTATAGCAGCTGTTCTAATGAGTGTGAAATAATATCTCATTGTTTTGATTTGCATTTCCCTGATGGGTAATGATATTGAGGATCTTTTTGTATGCATTCTAGCACTTGAATATCTTCTTTGGAGAGATGTCTCTTCAAGTCTTTTACTCATTTTTTTTAAACTGGAGAGATTTCTGTTCAAGTGTTTTATCCATTTTTAAAATTGGGTTGTTCATCTTTTTATTGTTAAGTTGAAAGTTTTTTATATATTATTGAAATAAATCCTTCATCAGATATGTGACTTCCAAATATTTTCTCTCATGGTGTGTGTTGTCACATTTTACTGTCCTGAGAAATTCCCTTGGGGGCCAAAAGTTTTAATTTTGATTAGAGTCCAATTAAAATACTATTTTCTTTTGTTAACCTGTGCTTTGGGTATAAAAGATCCATTTCCTAATACAAGGTCCTAAAAATGCTTCCTTATGTATTCTTCTAGGAATTTGATGGCTCTAGTTCTTATGTTAGGGTCTTTGATCCATTTTGAGCTGATAATTGTATACGATGTAAAGTAAGGGTCCTTTTTTTTTTTTTTTTTTGGTAAATGGTTTTCCAGTTTTCCCAGAGCTATTCTTTCCCAATTGAGAAGTCCTTGTCACTTTGTAGAAATCAGTTGGCCATAAACATGAAGGTTGATTTCTGAGTCTCAATTCTATTCCACAGGTCTGTATCTCTGTACTTGTGCTAGTCGTACCATGCTGTTTTGATTACTGTGACTTTGTAATAAGTTTCAGGAAATGTCATTCCTCCAACTTCAATCTTTTTCAAGTTGGCTTTAGATATTGGGGTCTCTTTTACAGGTCCATATAAATTTGATAATTAGCTTTTGCATTTCTACAAAGTATGGCTTTTGGAATTTTGTTTGAGATTGTATTGAATCTATAAACTGTTTTGGGTAGGATTGAAATCTTAATAATATTTTGTCTTCCAATCCATGAATACAGAATGTCCTTCCAATTATTTAGGTCTACTTTGTTTTCTTTTAGCAATGTTTTTAAGGTTCTGTGTACAATTTCTTTACATCACTGGTTAGATTTATTCTGAGATCTTTGATTATTTTAGTTACTAGATATTGATCTGTGGTTTTCTTTTCTTCTGGTACCTTCACTGGCTTTTGTATGATGGTGATATTGGCTTCATAGAATGAGTTAGGGAGTGTTCCCTGGCCTTCAATTTTTCTGAAGAGTTTGAACAGAATTGGAGAGAAATCTTCTTGGAATGTTTGGCAGAATTTCCCTTTGAAGCCATCTGGTCCTGGGTTTTTCTTACTGGCAAGCTTTTGATTATTGATTGGATCTCTTTATTAGTAATTGGTTTGTTGAGATCGTCTATTTCTTTTTGAGTCAATGTAGGTAGTATGTGTGTTGTACATTTCTAAGAATTTGCCCATTTCATCTAGTTTATGTAGTTTATTGGCATATAGTTATTCACAGTATCCTTTTATAGTCCTTTTTTTAATTTCAGTAAAACTGGTAGTAGTATCCTCGTTTTCATTTCTGATTTTCAATAGTTGTATCTCTCATTTTTCCTTTGTCAGTCTAGCTAAAGGTTTGTCAATTTTATTGATCTTTTCAAAGGACCATCTTTTGGTTTTGTCAATTCTCTGTATTATTTTTTGTATTCTATTTCATTTATCTCTACTCTAATCTTTGTTATTTCCTTCTTTTGCTTATTTTGAGTTTAGCTTTTACTTCTTTTTTTCGTTCTTCCAGTTTTGAGGTCAGGTCTCTGATTTGAAGTCTTCTTCTTTTTTAATGTAAGCATTTAGAGCTATAATTTTTCTCTCAGCACAGCCTATGTTCCATCCCATTTTTGTATGTTGTATTTTCATTTTCATTCACCTCAAGATATTTCCCAATTTTGCCTCTGATTTCTTATTTAACCCATTAGTTATTTAAGAGTATGTTGTTTAATTTCCACATATTTGTGGATTTTTCATTTCTCCTTCTGTTATTGATTTATGGCATCATTCTATTGTGGGTTAGAAAACAAACATTGTATGATTTCAATATTTTTTAATTTATTGAGATTGGAGGCCCAAAATATGGTCTATCCTGTAGAATGATCCATGTGCACTCAAGGAGAATATGTATTTTGTTTTTGTTTAGTGCAGTGCTATATGTCAGTGAGGTCTACTAGGTTTAGTGTATATTCCTGTCCGGCACTTCCTTACTGATCTGATAACTAGATGTTCTATCCATCATTGAGAGTGGTATGTTAAAGTATCCTCCTATTAATGAAGAATTGTCAGTTTCTCCCTTCAAATCTGTCAGTATTTCCTTAGTATGTTTTGGGGCTCTGCTGTCAGGTGCATACATATTTACAATTGTTACATCTTCCTGTTGACTTGTCCCCTATTTCAGAATATAATGACCATCTTTGTCCCTCATAACTGGCTTTGACTTAAATTCTATTTTCTCTGATATTAATATAGCCACCCCATTTCTTTTTTGGTGATTATTTGCATTGTATATATATATATATATATATTTTCCACCCTTTTACCCTCAGCTTACTTGAATCTTGGAATTTAAGGGGAGTCTTTTGCAGATAGCATGCTTATTTTTTACCCATTCTGCCAACCTCTGACTTGTGACTGGAGAATTTAATCCATTTACATTTAAAGTCATTACTGATAACCCTGGAATTTCTTCTGACATCTTTCTATTTAGCCATTTTAAGTCTTAAAGCATTTTGTGCCTCATTTCCATTTTTAAAATTTGTCTGGTTAATTGTGTTGTGCCATATCGAGTCCTTTCTCATTTGTATCTGGATATATTTTTTCATCTGTTTTCCTTGTGATTTTCATGGGGTTAAAATTTAACTTCCTAAATATATGATGATCATATTTAATTTGATACCAGTTTAACTTTGATAACATGTACCTATAACCTTCTGTCTTGCCATCATATTTTGTACTTGTTACCACTATACCTTTTACATTGTATGTTCAAAACCATAGATTGACCACTAATTTTCATGCATTTTCATTTTGCGCCTGTAGAAAGTAAGAAGTAGACTCACATACCAAACAATACAATAAAATATTACTGGCATGTATAATTACCCAAATGTTTACCATTACCACAGGTCTTTATTTCTTTATGCTGGTTTGAATCACTGTCTTAGTGTATTTTCCTTTCAGTCTGAACAACTTCCCTTTAGCATTGCTTTTAGGGCAAGTCTAGTATTGAAGAATTCCCTCAGTTTTTTTTTTTTTTTTTAGTATTGAATATCTTAATCTCTCCTTTTTTTTTTTTTTGAGTGCATGGTCTGGGAACCAAACCTGGGTCTCCCACATGGAAGGCCAGCATTCTACCACTGAACCAATTCTCTTCATGTTTTAAAGAGAGTCTCACTGGATATAAAATCTTTGGCTGGAGGTTGTTTTGTTTCAGCACTTCAAGTACAACCCTGTGCCTTCTTGGCTTCTGATAAGAAATGATCACTCAATCTAATTGGAACACCCTAGTACATAACATGTTGCTTTTCTCTTGCAGCTTTCAGAATTCTCTCCTTGTCCTTTGCATCCAATAGTGTAATTAGTATATGATGAAGGTATGTTTTTCTTTATGTTTATCCTGTTTGGTGGTCTCTGAACTTCTTGGATATGCACATTCATGTCTTTTGCTAAGTTTGGGATTTTCTTTTATTATTTCTTTGCCCCTTTTCCCTTTCTTCTCCTTCAGCCCCTTTCTCTCTTCTCCTTCTGGGACTCTCATAATGTGTCTGTTGGCTCATGTGATGGGTGTTCTATAGCTGTCTTATGCTGTTTTTGCTTTTAATATTATGTTTTTCTTTCTTCTCCTCAGCTTGATTCATTCCAAGTGTCTTATCTTCAAGCTCGTGGATTCTTTCTTCTGTAGACTCCAATCTGTTCTTCAATCCCTCCTGTGCATTTTTCATTTCAAGTTATTTTGGTCTTCAGCTCCAGTAAATCTATTTGTTTCCTTTTAAAGTTTTTTATCACCACTAATTCTCTCATATTACTCATTCATTGTTTTCATGATATCCTTTAGTGGTTTCTCTATACTCTCTGTCATCTCTTTGAGCCTTTTTGAGATAATTTTTTAAAGGCTTTGTTTGGAATGTCCACAATCTCATTTTCTTCATAAGTGTGTTCTGTATCTTTATCCTCTTCCTTTCAATGAGTTATCATTTCCTGTTTCTTTGTTTGTCTTATATTGTTTTGTTGTACACTGCACATTTTACATTTCAAAATGTTAACTCTGGGATGTATTCCCAGCGTTTTGTAACTAGCTGTTGATAAGACTGAGATGTTCTTGAACTTCAAACCTCCTACCAGGAAGGTCTTCCCAAGAAGGCACAGGCAGTGTATGGGGTTTCCCTGCCTTTCTGGGCCCCTCTTCTGTCGTGGGCTTTGGCTTGTTAGATGTTTTGGAGTTCCCCTTTTTACAGGAGTTTTGTTGACCCTGTTTCTCTGGAGAAAGACCCTTCCTCTCCTGGGTATTTGAGGCCAGCAGGCCTTTGTCCCAGCTGTCTGTCTCTGTAGGTTTTTCTATTACTTTCATTATGTCCAGCTGATTTCACTTAGAGGGCAAATTCTGGGAGAAATGTCATCCCAGAGAGGACTTTCCTCTGTCAGTCTTTCCCAGTCAAAACAGGGCCAGGTACTCATAAAGGGGTGTAGACTGGCTCCAAGTGTTCCAGGGAGGGTATCGGGAAGGGCACCAAAATCTCTGATGACTCCCCAAAGCTGAGCTTTCCTGGTCTTCCCAGCAAACACAGCCCTTCAGCTAACTGTCCCCTACAGTCCTAAAGAACCACTGCATCTTTAAATATGCATGCTGTTTCCCCCTTTCTAGGGAGGGTTGAAACAATAGCTACCACTACTGGGTGTGGAAATAATAGGTGCCCTCTAGTCAGGGCCTCCAGCAATCCAAATTTGCTAATCAAAAGTGATGATCTGAAAAATCAAACAAAACAAAGTGATGATCTGTACCCACCCCTGTTCCTGGGGAACAGGATTTTTAGGTCCCTCTTGTCATCAATGAGCTCATTAGGGACTGGTCGCCACAATGACCTGTGGTGAGAGTAGGGTGTGGGCACTGGTAGCCACTGCATGAAGAGAGTAATTCACTGTTCTTTGCCATAGTTTATCAGTCTCCTCCTCCCACTCTTCCCTGGATGCTGCGCAGTGTTCTTCTGGCCTCTGGAGTTTCAAAACAGTAGTTTCAGACAGTCCCTGCTTGTTTAATGGTTGTTTTGTGGAAGGACTGAGTCCTGGAGCTCCCTACTCTACCCTCTTCCCCAGGAGTCTTCATAAGTATCCTACCACTGAGTTTTACAGAATATATCCATCAGGATGTTGTAATTGTGAGAAGACATTGAAAATGGGAATTATTGTTCAAACCAATAAGTGACCCTTCACCAAAATTTCTTCTTCTGAAAATAAGTGCTTTAAGGTAACCACAGGTTTAGGAGACCCTAGTGAAAATATCGAGATTCATTGTATCTGGGGTGAAGCCCAAGCTCCCGTTTTTAATCAGGTTCTGGCACCCCTGCTGCAATAACTTTTCTCATACAAATTGGATGCAAAGCTCCATGGCCTATGCAGGAGAATCAGGCTGAGCTACATCCTTTGTTTTTTAGGAGGGTAAAAGTGAAATATTGGCTTCTAAAGTCATTGTTTCACTTATTTTTTTATAAATTTTCAAAGTATGTTTTCTGCATGAGTGTGTTTGAGGTAACTCTGAAGTTCTTATGTTCTGGTATGGGTCCATAGAACAAAACTGCTGAGCTTAGGAAAGGTACAGTTGCTTTTATTCCCCAGTTTTCATTAGCAAACTGTTTGAAAACCAAATAGCAAAGATTTTTCCCAATTAGATTTATTGACATTGCATTATTCGCATAAAATGCTATTTGAGATATTTAACATTTAAAACACATTGCCATCATATTGAAAGTGAAATTTTCATTAAAATAGTTGACTGATTAGATAGATAGATGATAAATAGATAGATGAGACATAGAGACTGAAATAGAGACTTTAAAATTGGCATATAAGAAACAGTCATGGAAAAATAAGTGATTTTCATGATGGTTGTGAAACTCACATGGGTACTCATTACTTTGTACCTATATCCCTCAATCTTTAATGAAGACTGCAATATACTTAAGCAGCAGGAGATACTTTTGATATCTATGCTACTTAAGGCAAAGTTGAATTAGCTTAGGTTGACAGACCTATAGAGATGGAAACCTAAGTCAAATTAGGCCAAATTCTTTGAAGAGATATGGAAATGAAAATGCTAAAACATTGTGAGAAGATTCAATATGATTGCTTTGCTTCTTTCACATCTACTTTTCTTATATAGCTAAAAAAGTGACAGTGGTTAAAAACAATGGTTACTTTAGGTATAAAATGGTTTCCTGTCTACTGCAAACTCATCTAGACTTAGTCTAGGATTTTCAGTTGTAGATGTGGAGGGAGGAAGGATATAAAATAGCTATATCAGCTCCAGGTTTTAGTGATGAAAACTGCAACAAATGTTAATGCTAATGCAGTAAAATGCAAATTATATATGAAGAATATGACATATTTTACATTATAGGCATAATTTTTGATATAAATAAGAAGCAACTTATTTCTCAATCTATAGTCTGATTGAATAAAAGAGAGAAAATTTTTAGATAGAAATCTATAAGCAATGATATTGATTTTTAGCATTACAACCTTGATGATAGATCTTTCTATACTGATCTGTCTAAAAGAATACCCCTAAAGAAAGTTCTTGAACTTGCAACTTTGTGAATGTAACAAGAGAATTGATTGAGAAAGATGAACTCCATACTCTGTAGCAAAAACTGTATGCATTTCATTCCACATGCATTTATTCTATAAACTAAAAATGATATTCCCTGAGTTTAGATGCCAGTCCGTCTTTCCTTCTCACTAACCAGCCTCACATAGTTAAATGCAGTTTCCCCTAATATTCCTATGATAAGAACCAATTTGAGTACATTTGAAAATGCTAACTACCTGATCCAATAAATTAGAATTCCATGGTAGGCATCTGGAAAACTTTATATTTAATAAATACTCCAGAGGATAATCTTCTTCAAAGATGTTTGGAAAATACTGGTAAGGACAATTACCTTGCAAGAAGTTTGAAAAATCTGGTTCAATAGCAGGTAGTCAACATCATTCTTTGGGAAGATAGTCCCATGATATGCCTACTCACTCTGACCCAAGATTGCATCTCCATAGGATACTGAATAGAAAGTCACACATCTACACTCCTGGGGTTCTACTTGCTCAAATTAGTGCCTCTGGTGTTCACTCAAGCCCACTGCACAATGCAGTTGCTCAAATTAGACTTGTCCTGGGCCTGGACAAATTTGGCTTATACAGAAAGCTAACCTTTCTTTCAATATTTATGGAAAATTCTGCAGATGCTGCAGTTCTCTGCCTTTCCAACTTAAGTACTGTTGCCTGTGACTGCACTCAACTGATGTGCTGAGCCCTTCTCCAGGATGGGGAGAGGTGCAGTTTAATGTTCTCATCTTAGCTGAAGTTCAGATAGCTACCTCATTGAAGAGAGAAATGGAAAATTGCTTCACTTGTGGTTGCTGGCTTTTGCAAAATGGCAATTGCCTATGGCCTTGTACAAAATAAGTTCCTTCTGTTGAAATTTCTTTACCTATGTTGTTCCCTTTGACATTTAAAAACAATGATGATGACAGTAAGTCCTATTCATTCTCTTCTTTTTTAATAGAGAAGTTGGGAGTTTAAAAAGCAATCATTCATACAATATGAATTCCTGTAAACCTACCCACCACCAATACCTTTCACTGGTGTGGAACATTTATTACTATTGGTGATAGGATTTTTAAAGATAATCGTATTGTTTTTATTTAACAGTAGTTACCTTTGTTATGATTAATGAAAGATTAATAAAATAGTTCTATCTAGGATCCGTTATTTATTTACACTAGGTGTATTTTCTCCCATATACCACTCTATTATTACCACTTTATATTAGAATCATTCATTTATTGTGGCCCATGAAAGAACATTCTTATATTTATACTATTTACTATAGCTCATCATCTACAATAGCATTCACTGTGCTATGCAGTCTTATGCTTTGTCTTTTAATTTTTCTTCTTCTAATATATATATATATATCATAAAGTTTGCTTTTTTAACCACCTTCACCTATGTAGTTGTGTTGTTGATTATACTCAGAATAATGTGCTGCAATCACCACCATCCAATTTCAAACCTTTATCATAACCTGAATAGAAATTCTGTACAAGTTAAGCATCAACTCTTTATTCACTAACCCCAGTCTATCTCCTAGTAACATATATTCTAGATTATAATGCTATGTACTTGCTTATAATTAGTTCTTAACAGTTAAATCATACATACTTGTTCTTTTGTTTTGGCTGATATCATACACAAAATGTCCTCAAGTTTCATCCATCTTGTCACATTCCTTCTTACAACTGAATAATATTCTATTGCATGTATATGCTACATTTTGCTTCTCCATTCATCAGCTGATGGACACTTGGATTGCTTCCATCTTTTGGCAACTGTGAAAAATGTCACGAACATTGGTGTGCAGACATCTGTTTGAGTTTCTGCTTCCAGGTCCTCTGTGTACATATCTAGTAGCAGGAGTGCCAGATCATATGACAATTCTATACTTAGTTTCCAGAGGAACTGAAAAACTGACTTCCACAGTAGCTGCGCCATTTTACAATATCACCAGTAATGTGTGAGTGTTTCTTTTTCTCCACATCCTCTCCAGCACTTGTAGTTTTCTGTTTATTTGATAGTGGCCACTCGGGTAGGTGTGCAATGATATGTCACTGTAGTTTTGATTTGCATTTCCCTTTTAGCTAGTGATGATGAAAATTTTATAAGTGCTTTTTGGCTATTTGTATTTCCTGTCTGGAAAAATGTCTACTCAAATCTTTTGCCCACTTTTAAATTGGGTTCTCGTTTTATTGTACAGTTATAGAATTTTATGTTCTGGGTATTAAACCCTTACAGAATATGTCATTTCCAAATATTTTCTCCCACTGAGTAGGTTGCCTTTTCATTTTCTTGGCAAAGTCCTTTGAAGCACAAAAGTTTTTAATTTTGGAGAGGTCTCATTTATCTGCTTTCTCTTTTGTTGCTTGTGCTTTGGGAGTAAAGTCTAAAAGGTCATTTCCTGATGCATGATGTTGAAGATGCATCCCTACATTTTCTTCTAGGTATGTTATAGCCCTGGTTCTAATGTTTATGCCTTTGATCCATTTTGTTAATTTTTGTATATGGTGTGAGATAAGGATCCTCTTTTATTCTGTTGAATATGAATATTCAATTTTCCTAGCATCATTTGTTGAAGATGCTATTCTTTCCTGGTTGACTGGATGTAGAAGACTTGTCATATATTAATTGGACCTAGATGTGATAGTATGCTTCTGAACTTTCAACTCAATTCTATTGATCAATATATTTATCCTTATGTCAGTAGCATGCTATTTTGACTATTATATCTTTGTAATATATTTTAAAGCCAGGAGGTTTGAATCCTCCACCATCATTCATTTTCATGATGTTTTTGGCTATTCATGACCCCTTAGCCTTCCAAATAAATTTGAGAATTGGCTTTATGCTAAGTATGCTGTTGGAATTTGGATTGAGATTGTGATGAATCTGTAAATCATTTTGGGTAGACTTGAAATCTTAATGGTCTTTAATCTTCTGATCCATGAACATAGAATGTCCTTCCATTACTCAGGTTTTCCTTGATTTCTTTTAGCATCATTTTGTAGTTTTCTGTGAAAAACATCTTTATATCTTTGGTTAGCCTTGTTCCTAGATATTTGATTGTTTTAGTTGCTACTGTAAATGGAATTTTTGTCTTGATTACTTCCTCAGATTTCTGATTACTAGTATATAGAAATATAACTGAATTTTGCTTTTTGATCTTTATTCCACTAAACTGAAGAACTCATTTATTAGTTCTAGTAGCTTTGTTCTAGATTTTCAGGATTTCCTCTATATAAGATAATGTCTTCTGTAAATAGTGACGTTTTTCTTCTTCCTTTTCAATTTGAATGCCTTTTATTTCTTTTTCTTCCCTAGTTGCTCTAGCTAGAACTTCTAGCACATTGTTGAATAATAGTGATAACAGAGGGCATCTGTGTTTTGTTCCAGTTATTAGATGGAAAGTTTTCATTCTTTCACCATTGAGTATAATATTAGCTATGTATTTTTCATGTATGTCATTATCATGTTGAGGAAGTGTCCTTCTATTTTTATTTTTTTGTGTTCGAGAGGATTCTGGACTTTGTCAGATGTCTTTTCTGCACCTATTGAGATGATTGTGTAAGTTTTTCCCCTCAAGTTTGTTCATGTTATATTAATAAACATTTATTATGTTTATAATAAATGCTCATAATATAGAAATATAAACACATTTATAATAATAAAATATTTTATTAATAAAAATTTTTAAAATTAATTTCCTTATGTTGAACTCCTTTCACAAACCTGGGATAAAATCCATTTGATCATGCTTTACAATTCTTTTAATGTGCTGTTGGATTCACTTTGCATGTATTTTTTTGAGAGTCTTTGCACCTATATTCATTAGAGAAATTGGTCTGTAATTTTCTTTTCTTGTAGTATCTCTATCTGGCTTTGATATGAAGGTGATGCTGGCCTCATAGAATGAGTTAGCAAATCTTCATCCTCTTCATTTTAGGGGGAGATTTTGGATAGAATTGGAGTTGTCTTATTGCAATGTTTGGTGGAATTCATCTGTGAAGCTATTTTGTCCTGGGCTTTTTTTATTAGGAGGTTTTTGATAACTGACTCAATCTCTTTATTTGCAATTGCTTTGTTGAGGTCTTCTATTCCTTCTAGAGCTTTTTAATGTGTTTCTAAGATTCTTCAGCTCACCCAGGTTGTGTAATTTGTTGGCATATATTTGTTCATAGTATCCTCTTATGATCCTTTTTATTCCTATGTGCTTACTAATAATGCTTCCCTCATTTTTTATTTTGTTTATTTGTATCTTTTCTCTTTTTTTCTTTGTCTGTGTTTTAGTTTGGCAAAATTGCTGAAATGCAATATATCAAGAATGGGTTGGATTTCACAGTGGGGATTTATTAACGTATAATCTAAAGTTTGAGGCCATGACAATGTCAAAATCAAGGCATCAGCCTGTACTCTGATGACAGGCTGCTGGTGAGCATTGGCTCCTCCACCACATGGCAAGGCACATGATGGGTTTTCTGGGCTCTCCTTTCTCTCCCAAGTTTCATTGATTTCAGCCTCTGTATTCTCTGTCTGTGCCTTTCTTTCTCAACTACTGTGTGAGCCCTCTATCAGCTTCTATATTTCTCTGTTTTTAATCCTCTTATAAAGGATGTCAGTAAAGATTAGACCCATCTGTGGCATGCCTCAACTGAAATATAATCTAAAGGTCCCAACCACAATAGGTCTATAGCACAAGAATTATTGGTTTTAAGCACATGATCTTTTCTGGGGTCCACACAGCTTCAAATCATCACAGTCAATCTTGCTAAGGACTGGTTAATTTTATTGATTATCTCAAAGAAGCAACTCCTGGTTTTCTTAATTCTCTCTATGTTTTTTTTTATTCTCAATTTCATATATTTTTGCTCTAATCTTTGTTATTTCTTTCCTTCTGCTTACTCTGAGATTTGTTGGTTGTTCATGCCCTAATTCCTGTACATGTTCAGTTAGGTCTTTGATTTTAGCTTTTTACTCTCTTTTTGTTGTAGGCATTTAGGATAATAAATTTCCCTCTCAGCACTGTCTTCACTGCATCCCATAAGTTTTGATATCTTAGATTCTTGTTTTCATTTTTCTTTCAATATTTACTAATATTTTTGCAATTTCATTTTTGATCCATTGAATGTTTAATAAAGTATTTTAACTTCCATATATTTGCAAATTTTCCAGTTCTTTGCCTGTTACTGATTTCTAAGTTCATTGCATTGTGGTCAGAGAAAGTGCTTTATATAATTTCAATATTTTAAAATTATTGAGACTTGTTTTGTAACCCAACACGTGGTCTGTCCTGGAGAATGGTCCATGAGAACTTGAGAAAAATGTATATCCTGCTATTTGGGTGGTGCAATATTCTGTATATGTCTGTTAGGTCTGATTCATTTATCATATTATTTAAGTTTTCTTTCCTTTTTTTATCTTCCTTCTCAATATTTTGTTTATTGACAAACATGGTGCATTGAAGTCTCCCACTATTTTTGTAAAGAAATTTGTTCTAGTTTGCTAGCTGCCAGAATGCAATATACCAGAAATAGAATGGCTTTTAAGATGGGGAATTTAATAAGTTGCTAGTTTACAGTTCTGAGGCTGAGAAAATGTCCCAATTAAAGCAAGTGTATAGAAATGTCCAATCTGAGGTATCCAGGGAAAGATACCTTGGTTCAAGAATGCAGATGAAGTTCAGGGTTTCTCTCTCAAGTAAGAAGGCACATGGTGAACACAGTCAGGGATTCTCTCTCAGCTGGAAAAGCACATGGGGAACATGGCATCATCTGCTCGCTTTCTCTCCTGGCTTCCTGTTTCATGAAGAGGAGTTTTCCTTCATTTCCAAAGGGCACTGGCTGATGGACTCTCTGCTTCTCGTGACTATGTCATTCTTCTCTCCTCTCTCTGAATCTCTCTCATTCTCCAAAATGTTTCCTCATTTATAGCATTCCAGTAAACTAATCAAGACCCACCCAAATGGGTGGAGACATATCTCCACCTAATCCAACTTAACAACCAGTCTTGATTGAATTACGTCTCCAGGGAGAGTGGATTATCTCCATGAAGATGTGCCCCCTCCCATTTAAGATGGGTCTTATTTGGTCTACTGGAGCCCTTAAAAAAAGAGCTCACAGAGAAAGAGAGAGTCAGAGTCAACACAGAGACCAGAGAGATGAAACCAGAAACAGATGTCTGGAGATGCAGAAGGAGCTGACAGAGCTGTTTGAATTAAAAACTGGGAGAAAAGGAAAGCAGATGTTGACATGTGCCTTCCTATGTGGCAGAGAAACCCTGGAATCAGCCATTCTTGAGAGAAGGTATCCACTTTTTGGTGCCTTAATTTGGACAATTTCAAGAATTGTTACTTGTAATGTAATAAATCCCCTTTGTAAAAGCCAATCCACTTCTGGTACATTACATTCTGTCAGGTTTAGCAAATCAAAACACCAGCCATGCCTACCCAGCCCCCATTTGGGGAACAAAATTTCTATGTATTTTTCTGACAACAGCCCTTAGCCAGGGACTGGATCCCAAGGCAGCATGTCATGAAAGTGGAGGACCGAGGTCAAAGCCACTGCATAGAGAGAGCTACTCACAGTTTTTACAGTTGTTTATTCGCTTCTTCCTCCCACTCTTCCCTAGATGCTGTGGAGTATTCTTTCTGGCTTACAGAGCCCCAGAACAGTTTTTTTTTTCAAACAATTCCTGCATATTTACTAGCTGTTTGAAGAAAAGAGTGGGTCCTGGAGCTCCCTAAGTATAGGGAGCAATTGCAATGCAATTTTCCCCAGAAGTTTTTTCCTCTTATTCATTTTACATTGCTGAATTTCCCTAATATTGCTCTTTTAGAACTGTGTGCCACTTTATATTTCTTGGTACAGTCACAGTTTTATATGGTTTTTCTGATTATTTAGCTATTTTATGTTGTAAACACAAGCATTTAATGTACCTGATGGTGAAAACTAAGTGTTTTCCTTAGCTTTATAGCTTCAGTGCCTCGTATAAAATCAAGCACATAAAATATGATTACAAAAGTATTCTAAGAACTATTAAATGTTTTCTAAATGTGAGGAGCTATGCTAAGCACCTTAAATGAAGTACCTTACTTAATCCTAATAACAATCCTATGAGATCTTACTATTATTATACCTGTCTTGTTTGTTGATAAGAAGGCATGGAGGCAACAAATGACTTGAGCAAAGTCATATAATTGCTATAAAGTAAAGTCAGGAATGAAATCTAGGTGTTTTTACAGCAGTAGAATTAATGAATAAATGAATGAGTGAATGGAATTTTTCCTCCCTGCTAGAGATTAACTTGGTCTAGATCTCATAGGAAATTAGATCTGATACTTTAGCTGCAGTAGATGTTATCAAATTGAATTATTTCCATACAAGTATACTATTGGTTTATGTATTACTATTATTTAATTACCATCTGATTGTGGACAAACATAGATGTCTCTCTTATCATAAGGAAATTATATAAAATAAAACCTCCAATGTTGGAATTCCAAGACTATAAGACCTCTGAGTTCTAATAATTATGCACTACTAAGAGTATAGCTAATGAATCTTTCAAAAAGTCCTCTAATTCTCATGAACTTATATCAGTTAGGAGAGGATAGAAATATTGAAGGGACATGTTTAAATTCTAAAATTAAACTGATCACTGTGTATTTATTCTAAGACTTTTACAAAATATGATGCTTTTTGTTTTGAGACTACTTTTACCTATTATCCAAAAGGATGGGCCTGAATAATCCAAAGTGGAGTGATGATTTTTATGTGGTTACTTTGAGTAATATGAGTATCTTATCTAGATTTTTCCGGTTTTTTAAATGATTTCATTTTGCAAGAAAAAAATATTTCCAGGATAATTCATCCATTTTATGCAAGATAGAACAGATTGGCTTAGTTTTCTTCTCAAAATTCCCTGGAAAATGTCAAATTTTTCACTTATTAATCTGCATAACCTTAGATGTTTGAAGGATATGGCCACATAACTCTTAATGAGTATTTTTTTTTAATTATTTTTTTATTTTTTATTAACGGAAAGAAAGAAAAAAAGAAAAAAAAAGAAATTAACACAACATTTAGAAATCATACCATTCTACATATGCACTCAGCAATATTAACATCGTCACATAGATGCATGATCATCGTTTCTTAGTACATTTGCATCAGTTTAGAGGAACTAGCAACACAACAGAAAAAGATATAAAATGTTAATATAGAGAAGAGAAATAAAAGTAGTAATAATTGTAAAAAACAACAACAAAAAAACCCTATAGCTCAGATGCAGCTTCATTCAGTGTTTTAACATGTTTACTTTACAATTAGGTATTATTGTGCTGTCCATTTTTGAGTTTTTGTATCTAGTCCCGTTGCACAGTCTGTATCCCTTCCGCTCGAATTACCCTTTATCTTACCCTGTTGCTAACTCCTGCTGGACTCTGTTACCAATGACATATTTCAAGTTTATTCTCGAATGCCCGTTCACATCAGTGGGACCATACAGTACTTGTCCTTTAGTTTTTGGCTGGACTCACTCAGCATAATATTCTCTAGGTCCATCCATGTTATTACATGCTTCATAAGTTTATCTTGTCTTAAAGCTGCATAATATTCCATCGTATGTATATACCACAGTTTATTTAGCCATTCTTCTGTTGATGGACATTTTGGCTGCTTCCATCTCTTTGCAATTATAAATAACGCTGCTATAAACATCGGTGTGCAAATGTCCGTCTGTGTCTTTGCCCTCAAGTCCTTTGAGTAGATACCTAGCAATGGTATTGCTGGGTCGTATGGCAATTCTATATTCAGCTTTTTGAGGAACCGCCAAACTGCCTTCCACAGTGGTTGCACCATTTGACATTCCAACCAGCAGTGGATAAGTGTGCCTCTTTCTCCGCATCCTCTCCAGCACTTGTCATTTTCTGTTTTGTTGATAATGGCCATTCTGGTGGGTGTGAGATGATATCTCATTGTGGTTTTGATTTGCATTTCTCTAATGGCCAGGGACATTGAGCATTTCTTCATGTGCCTCTTGGCCATCCGTATTTCCTCTTTTGGTAGGTGTCTGTTCAAGTCTTTTTCCCATTTTGTAATTGGGTTGGCTGTCTTTTTGTTGTTGAGTTGAACAATCTCTTTATAAATTCTGGATACTAGACCTTTATCTGATATGTCATTTCCAAATATTATCTCCCATTGTGTAGGCTGTCTTTCTACTTTCTTGATGAAGTTCTTTGATGCACAAAAGTGTTTAATTTTGAGGTGCTCCCATTTATTTATTTCTTTCTTCAGTGCTCTTGCTTTAGGTTTAAGGTCCATAAAACCACCTCCAGTTGTAAGTTCATAAGATATCTCCCTACATTTTCCTCTAACTGTTTTATGGTCTTAGACCTAATGTTTAGATCTTTGACCCATTTTGAGTTAACTTTTGTATAAGGTGTGAGATGCGGGTCGTCTTTCATTCTTTTACATATGGATATCCAGTTCTCTAGGCACCATTTATTGAAGAGACTGTTCTGTCCCAGGTGAGTTGGCTTGACTGCCTTATCAAAGATCAAATGTCCGTAGATGAGAGGGTCTATATCTGAGCACTCTATTCGATTCCATTGGTCGATATATCTATCTTTATGCCAATACCATGCTGTTTTGACCACTGTGGCTTCATAATATGCCTTAAAGTCAGGCAGCGTGAGACCTCCAGCTTCGTTTTTTGTCCTCAAGATGTTTTTAGCAATTCGGGGCATCCTGCCCTTCCAGATAAATTTGCTTATTGGTTTTTCTAATTCTGAAAAATAAGTTGTTGGGATTTTGATTGGTATTGCATTGAATCTGTAGATCAGTTTAGGTAGGATTGACATCTTAATTATATTTAATCTTCCAATCCATGAACACGGTATGCCCTTCCATCTATTTAGGTCTTCTGTGATTTCTTTTAGCAGTTTTTTGTAGTTTTCTTTATATAGGTTTTTTGTCTCTTTGGTTAAATTTATTCCTAGGTATTTTATTCTTTTAGTTGCAATTGTAAATGGGATTCGTTTCTTGATTTCCCCCTCAGCTTGTTCATTACTAGTGTATAGAAAAGCTACAGATTTTTGAATGTTGATCTTGTAGCCTGCTACTTTGCTGTACTCATTTATTAGCTCTAGTAGTTTTGTTGTGGATTTTTCCGGATTTTCGACGTATAGTATCATATCGTCTGCAAGCAGTGATAGTTTTACTTCTTCCTTTCCAATTTTGATGCCTTGTATTTCTTTTTCTTGTCTAATTGCTTTGGCTAGAACTTCTAACACGATGTTGAATAATAGTGGTGACAGTGGACATCCTTGTCTTGTTCCTGATCTTAGGGGGAAAGTTTTCAATTTTTTCCCATTGAGGATGATATTAGCTGTGGGTTTTTCATATATTCCCTCTATCATTTTAAGGAAGTTCCCTTGTATTCCTATCTTTTGAAGTGTTTTCAACAGGAAAGGATGTTGAATCTTGTCAAATGCCTTCTCTGCATCAATTGAGATGATCATGTGATTTTTCTGCTTTGATTTGTTGATGTGGTGTATTACATTAATTGATTTTCTTATGTTGAACCATCCTTGCATACCTGGGATGAATCCTACTTGGACATGATGTATAAGTCTTTAAATGTGTTGTTGGATACGATTTGCTATAATTTTATTGAGGATTTTTGCATCTATATTCATTAGAGAGATTGGTCTGTAGTTTTCTTTTTTTGTAATATCTTTGCCTGGTTATGGTATGAGGGTGATGTTTGGTACCTAGAATGAATTAGGTAGTTTTCCCTCCACTTCGATTATTTTGAAGAGTTTGAGGAGAGTTGGTACTAATTCCTTCTGGAATGTTTGATAGAATTCACATGTGAAGCTGTCTGGTCCTGGACTTTTCTTTTTAGGGAGCTTTTGAATGACTAATTCAATCTCTTTACTTGTGATTGGTTTGTTGAGGTCATCTATTTCTTCTTGAGTCAAAGTTGGTTGTTCATGTCTTTCTAGGAACCTGTCCATTTCATCTAAATTGTTGTATTTATTAGTGTAAAGTTGTTCATAGTATCCTGTTATTGCCTCCTTTATTTCTGTGAGGTCAGTAGTTATGTCTCCTCTTCCATTTCTGATCTTATTTATTTGCATCCTCTCTCTTCTTCTTTTTGTCAATCTTGCTAAGGGCCCATCAATCTTATTGATTTTCTCATAGAACCAACTTCTGGTCTTATTGATTTTCTCTATTGTTTTCATGTTTTCAATTTCATTTATTTCTGCTCTAATCTTTGTTATTTCTTTCCTTTTGCTTGCTTTGGGATTAGTTTGCTGTTCTTTCTCCAGTTCTTCCAAGTGGACAGTTAATTCCTGCATTTTTGCCTTTTCTTCTTTTCTGATATAGGCATTTAGGGCAATAAATTTCCCTCTTAGCACTGCCTTTGCTGCATCCCATAAGTTTTTTTTTTTTTTTTTTTTTTTAAAGGAAAGACAGAGAGAAGGAAGGAAGGATAGAAGGAAGGAAGGAAGGAAGAAAGGGAAACATCTTTAAACATTTTCTTGTTTTATTGTATTCTGTTTCTCCGTTTTTGTTACATGGGCTGGGGCCGGGAATCGAACCGAGGTCCTCCGGCATAGCAGGCAAGCACCTCGCCCGCTGAGCCACCGCGGCCCGCCTGCTGCATCCCATAAGTTTTGATATGTTGTGTTTTCATTTTCATTCGCCTCGAGGTATTTGCTAATTTCTCTAGCAATTTCTTCTTTGACCCACTTGTTGTTTAAGAGTGTGTTGTTGAGCCTCCATGTATTTGTGGATTTTCTGGCACTCCGCCTATTATTGATTTCCAACTTCATTCCTTTATGATCCGAGAAAGTGTTGTGTATGATTTCAATCTTTTTAAATTTGTTAAGACTTGCTTTGTGACCCAGCATATGGTCTATCTTTGAGAATGATCCATGAGCACTTGAAAAAAAGGTGTATCCTGCTGTTGTGGAATGTAATGTCCTATAGATGTCTGTTAAGTCTAGCTCATTTATAGTAGTATTTAGATTCTCTATTTCTTTATTGATCCTCTGTCTAGATGTTCTGTCCATTGATGAGAGTGGTGAATTGAAGTCTCCAACTATTATGGTGTATGAGTCTATTTCCCTTTTCAGTGTTTGCAGTGTATTCCTCACGTATTTTGGGGCATTCTGGTTCGGTGCATAAATATTTATAATTGTTATGTCTTCTTGTTTAATTGTTCCTTTTATTAGTATATAGTGTCCTTCTTTGTCTCTTTTAACTGTTTTACATTTGAAGTCTAATTTGTTGTATATTAGTATAGTCACTCCTGCTCTTTTCTGGTTGTTATTTGCATGAAATATCTTTTCCCAACCTCTCACTTTCAACCTATATTTATCTTTGGGTCTAAGATGTGTTTCCTGTAGACAGCATATAGAAGGATCCTGTTTTTTAATCCATTCTGCCAGTCTATGTCTTTTGATTGTGGAATTCAGTCCATTAACATTTAGAGTTATTACTGTTTGGATAATATTTTCCTCTATCATTTTGTCTTTTGTATTATATATATCATATCTGACTTTCCTTCTTTCTACACTCTTCTCCATACCTCTCTCTTCTGTCTTTTTGTATTTGACTCTAGTGCTCCCTTTAGTATTTCTTGCAGAGCTGGTCTCTTGGTCACAAATTCTCTCAGTGACTTTTTGTCTGAGAATGTTTTAATTTCTCCCTCATTTTTGAAGGACAATTTTGCTGGATATAGGAGTGTTGGTTGGCAGTTTTTCTCTTTTAGTAACTTAAATATATCATCCCACTGTCTTCTAGCTTCCATGGTTTCTGCTGAGAAATATACACATAGTCTTATTGGGTTTCCCTTGTATGTGATGGATTGCTTCTCTCTCGCTGCTTTCAAGATCCTCTCTTTCTCTTTGACCTCTGACATTCTAACTAATAAGTGTCTTGGGGAATGCCTATTTGGGTCTAATCTCTTTGGGGTGTGCTGCACTTCTTGGATCTGTAATTTTAGGTCTTTCATAGAGTTGGGAAATTTTCAGTGATAATTTCTTCCATTAGTTTTTCTCCTCCTTTTCCCTTCTCTTCTCCTTCTGGGACACCCACAACACGTATATTTGTGCGGTTCATATTGTCCTTGAGTTCCCTGATCCCCTGTTTGAATTTTTCCATTCTTTTCCAGATAGTTTCTGTTTCTTTTTGGAATTCAGATGTTGTATCCTCCAAATCACTAATTCTATCTTCTGTCTCTTTAAATCTATCATTGTAGGTATCCATTGTTTTTTCCATCTTTTCTACTTTATCCTTCACTTCCATAAGCTCTGTGATTTGTTTTTTCAGTTTTTCTATTTCTTCTTTATGTTCAGCCCATGTCTTGTTCATGTCCTCCCTCAATTTATCAATTTCGTTTTTGAAGAGGTTTACCATTTCTGTTCGTATATTCAGCATTAGTTGTTTCAGCTCCTGTATCTCATTTGAACTATTGTTTTTTTCCTTTGACTGGGCCATATTTTCAATTTTCTGAGCGTGATCCGTTATCTTCTGCTGGCGTCTGGGCATTTAGTCAGATTTCCCTGAGTGTTGGACCCCACAGGTTGTAAGATTTTTCTGTGAAATCTCTGGGTTCTGTTTTTCTTATCCTGCCCAGTAGGTGGCGCTCGTGGCACACGTTTGTCTACGGGATCCACCAGTAAAAGTTGCTGTGGGTCCTGTAACTCTGGAAAACTCTCGCTGTAGGGGAGGTTTGGCAGACGAAGCGTCTTGGAAGAGTGCCAGCCGGCCCGGGGGTCCGAACGCGGGGAGGGTCACCGGCCGCCGCAGCATGTGAGAGTGCCCGACCAAATTTCCTAGTCGGCCCGGGGTGCCAAGCGTGGTGGAAGGGCACCAGCTGTTGCAGCCCGGGAGAGTGCACTGTTCCCAGGCGGACCGGGGAGTCATGTGTTTGGAAGGGACCCCCTGGTCACCGTTCTCCACAGTCTGGGGATTTCTGACCCAACTCTTTCAGTTGGTCCGGGGGGCCTTGCATGGTGGGGACGCCAGCTGCCACAGCCTGAGGGGACCGCCTGCCCAATTCTGCCTGCTGGCCTGGGAAGGAGGAAGGGAGGGACTCCGGCCGCTTGCCATCCCACCCAGGAAAGCCCGCGTCCCTCGGTGTTCTCACCGGAGCTGGTTCTCCCAGACAGTCAACCGTTCCAGGATGGGGTACGCTGTCCCTTTGATCTCCGTCGTGGCTCCGGGAGCTGCTCTGTATTGTCTCCACTCCCCCAGTAGCTGTTCTGGAGGAGGAAAGGTGAGGGCGGCAAGGCTGTCGAGGCTGGTGGCGGAGGAGCCGGTGACGGTGGAAGAGGGCACCGTGGTGGTTGGAGAGCCGCCGGAGCAGGAGGGGGAAGAGAGGGGAGAAGGAGGGCGGGCGGGTCGGCCGCCGTGGGGCGTGGGTGCCGCGTGGCGGGCCGGTGGAGAAAGAGAGGGGAGAAGGATGGTGGGCGGGTCGGCCGCTGCAGGGCGTGGGCGCCGCACGGCGGGCCGGTGGAGAAAGAGCTTAATGAGTTTTTAAACTGCAAATAACCTTAAAGATTCTTTTAGGGTCTTAATAAGAATATTTTACGCTATTTCTCTGAAATCAAATTATCCAAACAATTTTAATCAAAAGTTTTATTATTAACCATTCATAAATTGAATACAAATTGAGATGGCTGACCAACTTAATCTCATGTCACTTACAATAGTGAAATTCATCAAATGATTTTTTATCAAATAATGTACAAGTCTCTCTTTGATTTTGTATTATATGGAGCTTTATTTTTCACTAATTTTTGAATTTTATTATTGGTTGACACTTTTCTTGGTTGAGTTAAGGGCAGCCCACACTATTCAAGGGTATGAGAGGAATTGAGATATACACAAGGTGACTTTATTGTAGAATCTTCAAATCTGAAGACTGTAACCCTCAGATTTGAGTATTTGCAAGATACCAGAGGTCCATAGACTAAAATAAATAGTAATTTTGCTAAGACAGGTGAATCATGAGCATTGGAGCACAATGTATAGAAATGAGTACAGTAAAGCACACAGCATCTTTAGCTCACTGCAGTGTTTCTCAACTCTTCTTATATTGCCTGGAAAGTACATTAGTGGTATTAACTCATTTGAGTATTAGATAGCATTTCCCAAAGATGTCTTTTGATAATACTGAGTCTAATACAATTCAAGAAATGGAATTCATTTGGGATGGCGATCATTTTCTGAATAACAACAAAAAGTGATTTTAGTATTTTTTCAAGCCAAAGCACTGAGCATATTTGCCATAATATTTGTTGCACAGAGCACACAAAAACCCTGCCCAATCAAGTCATTTTATCTGCTCTCCAGCAATGGCTGCACACATAAGCTTTGCTAACTTGCCATGAAAAATTTTATAAGCAGCTGGTTCAATGAAAATCTTGCACTGATGAGGTCTCCAAGACTTTTAGTGTGACCAAATACTTTATCAACAGAGAGCTCTGAAAGGAAGTAGATGGCCTGACATGCAAACTTGTCAGAACAAGCAGAATGAAAGCGGACAGCATGATTTAGTTCTAAGCAGGATGCCTGGCAACAGAGGAACATTGAGTACTTTATTTTTCCAGCTTTATAAGGCATTGCTGTAGGCCATCTTTCCATGACATATCAACTTCTGGCACCAAGGAAGTAATATGTATGAATTTAAGGAGATGTCATGATTTGACTCCCAGAGCTGAAAAACTATCATTGTTAAGGATCTGGGGGGAGAAAAAGGAGCCAGAGTCATTTAATATTGCTGGTGATCCTGCTCCCATTTGTTTTAGGAAGGAAGTCTTGGTGAGACAGACAGCCCCCAAAAAATCACTGTAAGGAACATATCTTAACTAGTATCCTTCCATCTCTAGGCTGAATACCCATTCTGGTTCACCCATTTATACAACTCAGTATCCACTCTATCAAGTTCAACCACCTACTCTCTGCACAAATTTCTCTTTTGCTTTACTCATTGTCTCACAAATACTACACATTTTTCCTGATTGTCAGTCTAATGATTCTGTTTATTTTTCAGGTGTTTTCCTTTCTTCTTTTCCTGGAATTTCTCTTGCCTCATTTACTCATTTGCACCTCTCCATTTTTTCATTACCCTGTTATATTGCTCTTCCCTCCCAATTTAATTGCTGCTTATCTAATTAAGCATCTAACAAATTAGGAGCACCTGTATGTATGTGCATACATTCAAACTGATTAAATTTAGCAAGCAACATACTCATTCTTTAAATAGATATTTACATAAAGTAAATAAATGTAATGTAATATCCATTAATTCACCCGATATTTACTGGTATCTACTATATGAGAGTTACAGATGTATTGCAGTGAAGGAAATCCCTGTGCTCATGGAAATTACATTTGATTGAAGAACCCAGACAAGGAAGGAACAAGTAAATATTAAATGTAATTCCATGTAGTGATAAATGGCATCACTATGACTGTGATCTCTACTTCAGATAGGGAGCATCCTGCAAGCTTTGTCTATGAATGTGACCTTTGATCAGAATGAAAGATGCAGCCTTTTGAGTATGTAGGAGAAGAACATTAAAAGTGCACACACAAAAGGCACATTTTCAGAATAGCTTGAAGAGTATTGTGGCTGGGGAGGTGATTGCAATTGTCTGCTTGATAGAAGATAGGGTTTGGACTGGGCTGGTGACTGGTTCAAGTGCAGATGGTGAGAAGAAGTCAGAGTCAAGACTAGTTTTGAAAGAAAAGCTGAAAGAATTTGTGAACAGATTCTATATAGAATGTGAGAGAATGAGAAGATGAGAGTACCTTCAACTTTTTCAGTCTGAGGAACTGAAAATGTGGAATTGCCATTTACTGAAATGATGAGAACTGTAAGATGAGAACAGTCTTGGGACAAAATATCAGGAGTTATATTTAGGTAACATCAAGTATGAAATATTTACAAAATATCCTGGGGAGGTACTATGTGGGCAATAGGATATACAATTTTGTATTTCAGAGAGTGGTCAGGGAATCATTGACTATTTAACCTGATTTTTCTCTAGAGTTAAAAACAGAAGCTTGGATTGCCTGTTGAGAAAAAAATAGATTTTTCTTAATAATCTTGCAAAATAGCAACAGTTTGTGCATATGCATAGGCAAGGAGAGAATGTTTCAACTGATTCTTAAAGTATTTTCTCATTCTGACCTTGTGCAGGCAAATTATTTTGAAATTACACTTCCAGGTCACTCTTACAGGCAATACTGATATCTCCTCACATCCCTGTCTCTAAAAAATGTGAGGCTAAATATGTAAGCCACATTTGTGGCTAGTGTGAATGCTAAGCATGTTGATGAAAATTTGGTGAAGAAATGTATTTTCCTTAGGGCCCTGTTCCCTTATCTTGGTGAGGTATATCAGCTCTGGGTCTTAAATATATTATTGAGGATACATCCTAGTATACAGGAAGGTCACAGATTGTAAATTATGAGGAATGACTTCTTGCATTCTTGGATAAATACTCAAATTCAGATATGAAGGGTAAGACCCACCCTAGTACTCAATTTTCTCTTCTGTAAATTGGGTATGATATTATCTACCTATATCTCAGAGAAAATAATAAGATAATTAAATGTCTGAAAAGTCAAAACCACAAACATATATTATTAATCACATTACTTATAACCAAATGTAGGTAGAGGAAATATTATATTTCTTTAAGCAACATTTCAGAAGGATGCTAAAATTGTTTTTTAATTTTCCCAAAACTCACTTTCCATAAGAGAAAGGAACACATAGCAAATTATTTATTAATCTCTTATCAATTTAGCTCACTTCCATAGATATTTTGGAAAAGACAGGTTGCTTCCATTAAGGAGTTAACAATTTGAGGCTGAAAAAATTCGGATATGTGCACAAATAAGTGCAATGCAAAACAATGAGATAACCGCTGCAAAGTGGTGCAAATAGAAAATACAAAAAAATAAAAAAAAACACTTTAGTATCCTTCCTATGCTAGCTTATAATTCAGAAGAAACAATAACATTTTTCCAAAATAATGTCTAATAGGCAATCGCTTTCCATCCAGATGCATGAAATTTGATTATCAACTTATATGAAGCCAAATGTGGTCCAAGAGCCTAGAATTGTTTGAGTGTTTGAAGAATCCATCTACATGATTCAGTAATGTTGCATGCTATAGCAGCATATTCCACAGGTTGATTGTATACTTTGTTATACTGTTTTAGTTTAGTTGTCCTATATTTACTATACTTTGACTTTTAAGTATCCTTTTCTCTATATACTTTCCTCTGTTACTTTATATTACTGTAATGTGGTATTAGGCAAAAATTGACTCACCAGCTATCATCATTCATTTATAGATGCTGGTCTTTTTGGCTTTATTGACTTATGTTTTCTCTTCAGTTGCAGAAATGAAGCATTGTTATACCTTGGCTAAATTCATTAGCTAGTAACTAGATCCCCTGAATGGAAATATTTGAGGGACTACAAAAATATGTCCTCACATATACCATTGCATTAATTAAGTTTGCCTTCACTTCTCCTGAACTTGTTGAAAACATTAAGAAAAAATATCCCATTGTGTGGTCATTGAATAGAATGAAAGCTGGAGTTCCAAAGAACCTGTTAAACACTGAATATTTATTTCACTTCTATGTAAGCACTAGAACCCGAAATAGTGACCTGTAACATGAAATAATAAAACTCTAAGATAACCAAAAACTATCTTCAGTTTTGTTTCTTCAATGGCATTACATTTAATCATATTTAAATACTGCATTGTATACGGGTGCACTTTTTATCTACTGGTATTTTATTAGTTAGAATGAACTGCCTCCCACTTTAGAAGTTTATTGCCAGGGTGCTTGCAAGTTGTCTTCTTGTATCATACATTGTATTTTTCTCTCTGTTTGAACTGTCCTACTTTCTCCTCTCAGCTCGAATTCTTCTTGTTAGCACTTAGCTTAGGGTTCCCCTTGTTCAGAAGGCTTTCACTTAAATACATCAGTTTGTTCAGGTGTTCTTTCTCTGTTTTCCTCTTAAATTTTATATAATATTCTACTTTATCACTTAACAGATTGCACTAAAATTTTATTTTCTATTTGTTCCCCTAATGGGATTTAAGCCCCTAAAAACTAAGATTGTTTCTTATGCAGCTTTCCCAGAAAGTAGTTAACAGATGTTAATACAAGACAGGGGATCATTGAATGGTTTCTTTGAACAGTGCTAATATGTTCTTATTTTTAAATTGCATTTGTGAAGTGAATCTTAAATAAAGTTTGTGACTCAAAAGGAAGTTATTTCCATTTTATTTATGTGCTTAGTACAATGTTGCAATAAGCTAGTGATGGATGAATAAAATATATTTTAGAGCTATTTTCATAAAAAAATGAGTATATTTTTAAAAGTTAAAATTTGGTTGTTTAATTGAGGCATTCTCCTTATTCCCTTATATAATACAAATCTCACTATGTAATTATGAATATTTCAAGCATTAATTTGTGTTGAATTTGTTTTAAATATGTACTTTCTATAGAGATCATCTACCAACATGGGACCCTGACATTTTTGTGTCCCTTTTAAACTTTACATGTATTTTGTATTTGATATTACTATTTCTTTGTGGTATTTGTGATGAACAAAGTGAGGGTTTGTTGCAGGCTACTACTTCCCAGGGGCATGTGATAGTGCTGTGGTTCCTTCATGTCACCTAGTTATTTCCTTGATGCTAAAATTTCCCATTTTTCTAAGAAAACATATTAAATAATAACACTTTCATTATTTAACCTATACTGATTAATGCACTCCTTTTGGAGCATGTTTTTGGGTATAGCATTTACAGTACTCTGGTTGGACTGGGCAGAGATAAGTTGTTCAACAGTACAGGAAGCTGGGACCCTTAGACGCTGTTATGTAAAGCAAGAAGGTGGAAGTAGAAATTCAATTTTTCAAGAATTTTAGCAGTATTCTAATATTGGTGGAAAGTATCTAATGGATTTTTTTTTACTATTATTAATATATTTAGCATAGTGCAAGCGCACATAATGCTCACTAAGCAAATATTTGTTGAAAGACAATGGAGGAATAATAATAATCTTTGAAAAGCATTTCTGAAGCCTTTAGAAATAATCATGTGCCTCACAAATGTAGTGATGTAGCTAATGTGCAATAAGAATCATGTATAAATATTATTTAAGAGACGTTGTGGTATACAAAAAAGCAGTACATTTGGAGGCAGAGAGAGGCTCTGAATTTGATGTGTGGTTTTCTTGTCATATTTAACTTCTAGGTCTCAGTTTTCCAGCATGTTAAAAAAGAGTATATATAATAAAATAATAAAAGGTGATCCCATTTCTTTAAACAACAGAGATTTTAATGATTATCTATCTCTTTTATTTATTAGAACTTAATGCTTGGGGGGTGGATACTGTTGTATATTTCATGCAGGCAGATATTTAGATACCTTAAATCCACAAGATGAAATTAGATGAAAGACATATGAATGAAAGAAATATATAAGCTATGAAGGTGGAGGCTAATTTTCTAGTAAAATAAAGGTATTTGTTCAAATCAAATAAAAAACTTTGAACCTGATCAATCAAATTCAAGCTAGCAGTGCAAGCCAAGTCATATGCATCCTGAGTGATTGATAGAGATTAATACTAGTCTTAAAGACACTGGCGAGTCTCCATTAACATTCTCCTTCAACCAACTGGTATGGCCCCTTCAAACAAATAAACGGATGAATCATGATTATTTACCATGGACTATAATAAACTCAACTAAGACATCATTCCAATCACAACTGTTGTACTGAATATTATAGCATTACTAGGACAATTCAATGCCACCTAAATGGTACTTGATATGTCACTATTGATCTGGTGAATGTTATTTTCAGTCTTCACCAAGAAAGAGTATCAATATATTTTGTATTTACTTGGAAAGGATAGTAGTAGAATTGCACGTTTTTTGTTTTTTGTTTTTGCACAGAACTAAATAAAATTTCCTGTTCTCAGTGACAACAGAATTCAAAGGGAGCTTTATTATCTTTTTCTTGCAGAATATTTCACTGGTCCCTATGTTGATATCAATGCACCAATTTTACCAAGTGAGCAAGAGGTGGAAATTCCCTTGGATGCCATGTAAAGACACATATGCCAGATAATTGGAGGCAAATAACTCAAAATTAAGGGGCTTTCTTAATCAGAGCAATTAGGTATCCAGTAGTTTTCAAGTCTGAATGGAGGGACAAATGATCTAAGGGAAGACTATGCACAGAAGTTTATATAGCGGCAAAAGGCTTGGCTGCTTTCACAGCAAGATTGAAAAATCAAGAGAACACTATCTTGGAAGCCGGCATATAAACAGACCTATATGAAAGAACACAGTGTGAACCTTTATGATTCATGTCAATGTCCATCAGAAACTGTGGGGATGGGGCCTGGCAATCCATATTTTATCACGTCCTCCAGGTCATACTGATGCATCCTAATGTTTGAGAAACATTGCTCTTGATAAATAGTGTCAGATCTCAGGATAACCCTGCTGGAAAATTCCAGCCCAGCTACAGAAAACACTAGCTTATCCACCAAAGGAACTGCAGAAACTTTTAAATTATATATTGGTTTGGAAATGAGAAACATTTATGTGGAAGGATCTTAAGATTAATGTGAGAGAGAAAGAATTTAAGGTGTAATATCATAAGCATTCTGAAAAAACAATGATTTCAAACATAGAATTATCTAGCCTGTCAAACAGCAAGCATTAAAGAGGTTACTTCAGAGATATGAAAATACTAAAAAAATTTCATTCTTAGTAACCACCTGTGAAAGCCATTGGAAGAGGAGAACCATCAAAAGAAGAGAAGAAACAATAAAAGAGAAAAGCACTGGAACAAAGAGAAGAGAAAAAAAACAAAGGGTGATAGGTGTCCTGGTTGTTGATATGCTTTCTCATGGGCACAGTCATGAATCATAAGGATTCACATGGTTCTGTGAAATCTATTCTAAGGGCCTGCTTTCCAGGGATATTTTTAATACCAATGGCTTGAATTTCTCTAAAAACTAGGATCCTAAATCAAGAGTTTTATATGATAGTTTTTTTTTTTCTTTGTGGGTAGTGATGATCTCAGGAACCAAAAGTTAAGGGGTGAAAAATAAGAAAAGAAAAGATAAAGATCTACAAAGTCTACTAAGAATGTTTTCATAAAGCTCTTTACCATCTTTGGACAAACAGGACTCCATCCTATAATTCTTCCTGAATAATCATGGAAGTAATTCTGCCACAAAACAAAAGGAAAATGAGAACTGAGTATTTATGTTGCCGCTGTTAAATCTATGGCTTTGACTGAACCCGAGTCTGTGGGCCCCAAAGTCGTCAAGCTGAAAAAGCAGAAAGATATGAGTTCTTGATAGTGTGCTTGGGAAGTGTTCAGACTTGTCATTGGTAAAATAGGAGGTGGTTTAGAGAACATGAGGCCTCAACAGTATCTACTACAACTATTTTCTACTTAGTTTTCTAATAAATGAATTTCATAAAAGAAGTTTTCCTTGATACCTAACAGTAAACTTACCCTATTATAAGACCTGTGGAACACTGTATTTCTCCTTATAAAATTCAGAGAACTTATAGTAATAAATGTTCCTAGAGGGAATGATTGTTTTCTAGTTAATTTGTTGCTGCCAATGACTTAAGCTAACCTGATTAATATACTGTCTAATCAGTCTTCTTTCTGAATCTTAACAAGGGAAGCAATCTTTCCTTGTCTCAGTCAGAACATATACAGCTTGAGGCATTTGGGAGAAATCTGAAGAATTATGATTGTTTTAGATTCTCTTTATTTCTTACATCACTGCAACCCTTCCTGGTATCTTTAGCATGGGACAGAGAATCCTCAATTTCCAGTGAGAATTTAGACTTTTCAGTCCTACAAATTAAGTTTTTCTGTGGTGTCCATTCTTACTCTACAAGGATGAAAGTTGTATATTATATCTTCTTTGCTTTCAGATAGGTAGCTTCAACCTAATTTTCTCTTATTTTTGTAGGATTTTGTTAAAGTCTTGGTAGGTTGAAAGGACACAAAATCATGATACCCTTCTTAACCCCTATTAAAACATATGGCAGTAGGACTATTGAAGAGGAAGATAGTATAGGCAAAATTTATCTTACTATTTCATTTATTGCATAGCAAAGATCACCAGCTTTCTATCCCGGGATAAGATATCCTATATTTCACCCCATAACAATACACTTCAATTTGGTGGTAACAACTCACTTTAGATAACAATTTCTTATCAGTTAGGATTATTTTCTTGCAAATAGCCAAAATCAATATTGACTATATTGGACTGGGAAGAAATGTATAAGAAAGGTGAGCTAGCTAATGGAATTAAAAGGAAATCTAAAGAACCAGACTTAGAAAGAACAGCAGTTCATGTCTTTTGAAATCTAACAATCAAGAATGAATGAACATTACCTCCTGACTAATTGACCTCCAACTATTTTCAATCTTTTTTATGACTTTAGTATCACAATTCCAGGGAGCATGCTTATGCCTGCCCTGGCTGAGGTAAGGTGGGATGAATTAACATACATCTTACAGGACCATAACAATGATTCTCTAAAGTCCAACTGGGATATTATTACTAGAAAAAAGGATATGTAAATGTAAGCACACTGAAGGCCATGATAATTCTGTTGTTTTGATGCAATATCCCTTCCTTCCACTAGCCCCCACCATGCCCTTAAATTACATGTTTTAAAAATAGTTTTCCATTTCTTAACATGCCAGAAAATTTCATACATCTATGTTGCATTTCCTGGTCATGGGTCTATCAGTCTTTAAAACTCAACTCTATCATAGCCTTTACTATATGAAGCCTTTTCTCAGAATACTTTAGCCCACTGTTGTTAAGATTAAATGTATTTCTCCTGGATATAGCATTTGTAAGATATACATCATTTTGTCTGTCGATCTGCATTACTAGTTTGAACTATTAGAAGGTGGAAATTGCATATTTGTAAATCTAATACCTAGGTCAATGCCTGAAACATAGTGACTGTTCAATTAGTGTTTGATGAATCAATAAATGAATGGATGGCCTCACCAACTGAATTCTAAGAATAATGAAGCAATATCCATTTCAGCACAAAACTATAGTTAATAGGAAAGTAATTACTTTTTGTGAACAAGCTTTGAATTCTAAACATACTCTAGAAAATAAGCATTCCAATGATTTCTTAATAGAATAAAATATGCTTTTAGTGATCAGAAAGCAGTGATTCAAATAAAAGCCTTCCAAACAATATGTCTTTTAAACCTAAAAATGTAATGTCTTACTGAAAGACAAAGGATTTTCATTTCACAAGATTACAGGCACAACTTTTTTTTTTTTTTTTTTTTTTGGTGCCATCCAACATATTTAGTCTTGTGTTTTGTAAGGGCAAGGAGGTCTAGACTTTACCTGTAGATTTTGTTACATTCTTTGTAGTTTCCTGAATAGTGCTCTGCGCAAAATTAGTGCCTCAATAGATATTTGAAGCAAATTCAATTGCTTGAGAAAGTATTTAAAGGAAATTGACTTCATTTTGCAGTGTCTTAAGAAACTTGAAAGAAATGTTTGTAGTAATCTGAAACCATGATTAATAAAACTATATATTTTTTATTTTATAAAAATACTTAAGAGACATCCAAAATGTAAACACATAAAGGAAAAAGTGAACATTTGATATATCTAAGAAAAAACACTATGGGAATAGGAGTAAACATATTCAAAATGAAAAAAAGCTATATATATATTAATCACAATCAGTTTCCATGAGCAATTTTAAACTAAAAATAAGAAACATTACCTTAAATGTGAATGAAATAAAATTTATAAATTTAAATAATCTTGTTACAGGAATCTTAAATGCAACTTTAAGTAATAGAGCTATGTGTTTATGAGTGATTTATCATTTAAGAATACTATAATATTTTCATGAAAATTCATTTTAACAAGCTTTTGAAAGGATACTTTTAATCAGTTTCTTCAAAGACATGAAATTGCCCTAAAAACATACTTTTTAATACACAGGAATTTTGTTTGTACCATTTTTTTAAAAAAAAAGAAAGTCATGATTACACGCTTCACTTATAAACTATAAGAGCTGTATGAAATTTATTAAAATTTTATTTCAATTGCATAAAGCGTTCCTTTCCAGGGATATGAATTGCAGAGATCAAATTTTTCAGAAAATTTCTGTTTGTCAGTTTATTTTAATTAAAAAACATAAACAGGCATCTAGGCAGATTTAACAAAACACATGATTTTTTCTCCCTATTACGATTCTACCAAAAATGACACTAAAAGATATTTTCAAAAACATTTACCAGTAAGTACAATCCAAATGTGAAGAATATAAGTGTGCTGGTTTGAAAGGATGTATGAAACCTAAGAAAGCCATGTTTTAATCAAAAGTCCATTTCGTAATGGCAGAATAATCCCTATTCAGTACTGTATGTTTGAATCTGTAATTAGATCATCTCTCTGGAAATGTAACCCAATCAAGAGTGGCTGTTAAACTGGATTAGGGGAGATGTGTCTCCACCCATTTAGGTGTTTCTTGATTAGTTTCTGAAGTCCTATAAAAGAGGAAACATTTTGGAGAATGAGAGATTCGGAGAGAGACGAGAATGCTGTAACACCATGAAACAGAGTCCACCAGCCAGTGACCTTTGGAGATGAAGATGGAAAACACCTCCTGGGGAGCTTCATGAAACAGGAGGCCAGGAGAGAAAGTTAGCAGATGTCGCCAAGCTCGCTATGTGCCCTTCCAAATGAGAGAGAAGCCTTGACTGTGTTCACCATGTGCTTTCTCACTTGAGAGACAGAGACCCTGAACTTCATTGGCCTTCTTGAATAAAGGTATCTTTCCCTGGATGCCTTAGATTGGACATTTCTATAGGCTTGTTTTAACTGGGGAATTTTTTTTGGCCTTAGAACTGTAAACTGACAACTTATTAAATTCCTCTTTTTAAAAGCCATTCAGTTTCTGCTGTTTTGCATTCCAGTAACTAACAAAGTGAAACAGTAAGAAAAACCAAAATGTTGGATGACGAAAAACAAATGTTTGAAGGTAACTGCCCTAACAGACCCAAGAAAGATTAGTTATAAGCTTGCAAAAATTGGAGCTGAGCTGTAGTCTGATTTACAATGCAGATTACATAAAAACTAAATATTGGTAACACCAGCTAAAATGCTGAACATACAGGTGAAAATTGACCTAAAAAGATGGGGGCATTCTAGGAATCTGTTTAAGAAGTTTTGGAGTCCCCGATCTTTTCCCTTACTTAGGCAGAATATTGGAGGCTTTATCACAATCCAGTGTTAAACAGAAGGACCAGGAGTGGAAGGTAGGTGAGAAACAGGGTCAAAAGTCCCTGATGGAAAACATTATGAATTAAGTAATGTTTACCTGCCGAATGGTGAGACCGTACTCTTCCCCTCCTCCACCCCAAGCTCTTCCAGTGCTGACCACCAGATTTTTATTCTCCAGTCAGGAGATAGCAGGATCTTTCCTTGCAGAATCTGACCAGCTGGTAAGAGAAGGTTGAAAGGTATTAGTTCCTGTGGTTTTCTTGAAGAAACGGTGCAGCTGGTTAGTAAACAAAAAAGCCAGCAATTACAAACATTATCCCACATGCTCAGTTTCCAATTATCTTAATTGGGTTCCAAGGATGAGAAAACATTTTAGGAGGGCTCTAAGAAGTAGAATGAAACATAGAGAAAAGAGTTACTATACAAGAATAATTTCTTTAAAAATATTATATCATAGCTAAAAGATAATATTATACATATTTAAAATGAACATTAGGAGAAAGGGGCTTTTTAAAATTAAAAACATGAGAACAGGTACAAGAAATGCAAAAGAAAAGTTGAAATAAAATGTTAAAGAAATATCTTAGAATGAGGAGCTAAATCATTCTCTATTTTTTGGACATAAAGGAGAATTAAATTTCTATGGCTCCTTGAAGTGGAGCAGGACCCGTGATTAGTTCTATCCTGTGGGTACTGGATTCATGAAATCAGTGAAGACTTGAAGACTTCAGCTGCCTATGTGAATCCCTTCAGCACTGTCTTTCCCTGCTCATTGGCTAAAGAGAACACATTTTCCAGAGGATGTAACTATTGAATCATGGAGCCTTCATCAACCTTAATTTTGAGACATTGCCTTCATGACACTGATTTTAGAGTTTCTTCGACCTTCAATAGGCTTTGCTTGAGCAAAATTTAAAACTTTGTTGCTTTAAGCCATGAAAATTTGGGGGTTATTTGTTACTGCAGTATAATCCAGCATAATCTGAGTGATGCAACCAATATTATCATACGGCTTTAATAGAAAGATGTGGTGATAAGAATGCATTTGTTTGAGTGTTTGTGCACATGTGCACGGGCATGTAAGAAGCAGACAGTGAGTTGGTGGTGAAAGAAAGTTAAATTATCCTCTTTCACAATGAGGAGATGAAAGAAAAGTGCTAAAACTGAAAAATAAAAAATAGAAATAGAACCCAGAGGCTTCTGATAAAACAAAAATTTCAGTTACCATGGTTACACTAGGTCATCAACACATGGTTTAAATTTAAGTTACCATGATATATTAGTAGTGAATAATTACATAAAATACAAACTTCACTGTTTGCTCTTCAGTCCACAAATCTATATGAATAATAGATGTGCATCATCACCAGTCACATCATTTATTTCAAAATCTGTTGGCAATTGCTCAATGAACACCTTTTATTCAGTTTATACACCCACAGGAAGTATGTAGTAGTCACATGCCCTCTCTCCTGATGATAAAACCCATGTGAAATTTTAAAATGGGTAATCAATAGAAGTAATTGGGCAACACAGATGAAAATGCACTAAATAGATGAAAAGTGACAATACTGAAAGTGAAATTTGAATTGAGCATAAATGGAGTTATAGAAAAAAATACTTGACTGTGATAAATTGACTTATGGACCCCAACAAATATCATGTTCTTAATCTTAATCTGTATTCCTTTGGGTGTGAACTCATTTGTAAATAGGACCTTTTGAAGATATGTTATTAATTAAGGTGTGGATTCATTTGTGAATAGGATAGTCTAAGATTCTATTTAGGTCTGGCCAAGCTGACTTCCTATGAGCCTTAATCTGTACCATCAGAGGGTTTGCAAAGAGAAAGCCACAGGAAGAAGCTGCAGGTCAGCAGAAACCAGAACAGACAAAAGAAATAGAGTGTTTGCCAAGTGACAGGAGGCAGAGATTCAAGACAAGGAAACCAAAAGATTGTGACAAGCCAGATCCAGAACACAATAAATTTAGGTGGAAAGCATGATCTCTAGCCCCTGAAATCATGAACAATAAACCAAGCAGTGTGTGTTATTTGTCATAGCAGCTCTGGCAGACTGAGACACTCACCATGAGAATGTTGACACTGCTGCTGTTTGAAAGACTCTAGAAGCACAGTCAGAGGAACTTGGTAAAAATGAACTTATCCACATAAATGAGGAAAGTGATTGTGATGAAGATTCCTAGAGAAAGGGATCCTAGAAAAAACTTCACCTTAGAAGAACTGTAGCAGATATTTCACAATGTTGGAAATGTAGATGATGGAATGTTGGAAGCTGACTCAAACTTACAAAGGAATTCATCAAGGTAAAAATTCATCAAGGTAAAAAAAAAAGATGCTCTCTCCATATCGTAAAAGAAGGCAGGCACTGATGAAATGAGTCTTTTTAAGTTTTTATTTTTTAACAAAGAAATTAAAATTTTGATTTTCAAAGTTTCTAATGTTTTAAATTACTGTATACTAAGTAAATATTAGTTTTAATCTTTTTTCATTTTTCTATATATTTATAACTGACAGCAAGAGAGTCTTTAGTATTTTGACAAAAATTTTTAAAGGTCAAAGGACAATCATAATTTTTTCTATTGGTTATTTAGATGGCTTTGAAAAGTTTCAGGTTGCTAGATCATGTTTTTATGATCTATCACTGCTGTGCTAAGTGAAGACTACCTATGGTTGAAAACTGTTTCCTCTAGGAAGTGCAAAATTAACAGGTAAAGGAGGTAGAGGACTGCTACTCTTTGTAACAAGTCATGTAGTGTTATGTAAATCTTAAAAATTATTAGTATGCATAATTTTGATCAAAATATCTAAATGTAAAAAAAATTTTAACAATTAGAGTGAAAGTCATATTTAATATGACATATTCTTTGGACAACAGATGGTATTTGAACATCTGTAGGCAATCCTTTTCAAAGGAAAGAATTAATGCAATAGTTATTCAGCAGTGTCATAGAATGCATTTTAGTTATGTTTTGTAGTTTCTTTTATGTAACTCATTTTGTAATAGAGACTCAGGTTTGCTTCCATTTTCCCAGTGCCTGCCCATGCAAACAAGCAAACAAACAATAGGGTTGAGTCAGAAAGTTTTTCTTATTTTTACTGAGCTCTACATGTAATTCTTGGCAAGTTTTTAGACTTGTTTTGAGAGATAAGTTTGAAAATCTAGGAATTTTGTTGAATACCCCGTGACTATTTACTTGCATAAATGTCAAAAGAACTTTCTGAAATGTAGTTTCAGGAAACCCTGTCTTACCTATGAAAAATTGAGGCTGAATAAAAGTCAAACTCAGACTTATTTTCCTACAGGTTGAATCTTATCGATCCATTAGCTGCTTCAATTCTTCTGATAGGTGGTCATAAAAACACTCAGATTTGGAGTGTACTTCCAGGAAAATGACTGAACAGAGTAGCTCAAGCTTAGCCCTGCTCCACAGAAAAGGTAGAGAAGGGACAGGAAGGCGACTGAGGTGGTGATTCAAGAGTGTGGCTGACCTGGGAGATCCTTCTGCACCACATGCAGCAGCCCTAGTTGCAGAGGCCAAGGAACTGAGAGACAGAAAGCTGGAGCCAGGCACAGAGGCACAGAGTCATGGAGCCTGCAGGAGTGCATGGATGGGAACCCAGGACTAGGAAGCAAACCAAACCACGTTCCTTGGTTGCATTACCCTCATCAGTGCAGCCGTGTGACTGGTGACTCAACCCCACACTCGGTGCACCTGAACCCTGTCATCCACTCCCATTCCCCACGCTCCAGGCACCTCCACCCCACCAGCCCCCAGTGCACATACCTACCCCACACCCCCACCCCAGGTGCAGCCCAACCCACCTCTCCTGTACCCCTCCAGAGCACTACCTCCTCCTACCTGTTCCCTGCAAGGTGTTGTCAGCACATAAAGGCTGTGGGCACTAACCTTCACACCTAGGCTACCCCTGCCACCTCAACCTCCTGCCCATAGTGTCACACAACCATACTCCATCCCTCTTGAGCTCTATGCATCTCTTTATGGCACTTCCAGGCCCACACATGCACATAGGATCCAAGTCATGTCATTCAGCTCTGGGAACCACACTTTGCAGCAGTCCTAGAACCGCACATGCACACGGCCCTCAGCCACACTTCCCAGCTCTGATAAAGTACTGACATGCACAGCCAGGTCACATCTGCCCCCAATCCACAAAAGCATAATGCCAACCTGCTGCCGCAGCTCTATGCATGCAAACAAAAGGCCCCATGCCTTAGACCAGCACACACCAGAGTTATGCCCTCCAGACCAGTGCACCTGCACAGCTGCATTCTCCCTGGCCATTGGGTGCCCATGTTCACAAGCATCAGTGTAACATCCTCAACCTGCACTTATATCTTCCCTGAAACAAATCACCACACTGGGTGCCCACCTGTGCCATGCTCCCTGCTGTACAACCATCCCAGAAACACAAGGCCTTAGACTACTGAAAGAAATCAACTCCCAAAATAAATCAATCAAGATATTTACATACCATGAAGACAGCAGAAGATCACTAAGCATATCACAATGCAGACAGATATAGCCCTGCCTAATGACCAAATTAAAATACCAGAGGAGACACAGATGCTGGAACAACTAATCAAAGATGTTCATACAACTCTACTTAATAAAATAAGTGGGATAGGAAATGACATAAAGAAGACAGTAGAAGAGCATAAAGAAGAATTTGAAAGAATAAATAGAAAAATAGTGGATGTCACAGAAATTGAAGACTCTGTTGACACTTGTAAAAAACATACTAGAGGCACACAACACCAGATTTGAAGAGACAGAAGAAAGAATAAGTGATATAGAGGACAGGATGATTGACTTTGAAGACTCAAAACAACAAATGGCAAAAAAAAAAAAAAAAAAAAGGAAAAAATTGAATGGGAACTCAGAGAAATGATAGGCAAAACAAAGCATGCAGATACAAGAATCATTGGTGTCCCAGTAAGAGAAGAGAGGAGTAAAGGACTAGGAAGAGTAGTTGAGGATATAATGGTGGAAAACTTCCCAACCCTCATAAAGGACATAAATATACAAGTCAAAGAAGCCCAAAGAACTCCAAACAGAATAAATCCAAATAGGCCTTCACCAAGGCACATACTAACCAGCGTGTCAAATGTTGAAGAGAAGCAGAAAATCCTGAAAGCAGCAAGAGAAAAACAATCTACTACTACAAGGGAAATCAAATAAGACTGAGTTTAGACTACTCAACTAGCACCCTGGAGGTGAGAAGACAGTGGTAGGAATGACTTCCAGCCAAGAATTCTGTGCCCAGCCAAATTGTTCTTCAAAATTGAGGGAGAGATTAAAGTTTTCTCAGACAAAGAAACCCTGAAAGAATTTGTCAACAAGAGAACAGCCCTACAAGAAATACTAAAAGAAGTTCTGCCAACTGAAAAAAATGACGGGAGAGGGAGGTCTAGAAGAGGGCAAAAATTGAAGAGTACCACTAAGGGTAATTTAAAGGATAGAAAGAAAAAGAGGAAAATATTACATAGATCTCACAAATAAAATTAAAAAAAGATAAGATGATAGAAGAAGAAATGCATTTTCAGTAATAATTTTGAATGTTAACGGGCTAAATTTACCAATTAAAAGATACAGATGGATAAAGAAAACTACAAAAAACTGCTAAAAGAAATCACAGAAGACCTAAATAGATGGAAGGGCATACCGTGTTCATGAATTGGAAGACTAAATATAGTTAAGATGTCAATCCTACCTAAATTGATCTACAGATTCAATGCAATACCAATCAAAATCCTAACAACTTATTTTTCAGAAATAGAAAAACCAATACGCAAATTTATCTGGAAGGGCAGGGTGCCCTGAATTGCTAAAAACATCTTGAGGAAAAAAAACGAAACTGGAGGTCTCACGCTGCCTGACTTTAAGGCATATTATGAAGCCACAGTGGTCAAAACAGCATGGTATTGGCATAAAGATAGATATATCGACCAATGGAATCGAATTAGAGTGCTCAGATATAGACCCTCTCATCTATGGACATTTGATCTTTGATAAGGCAGTCAAGCCAACTCACCTGGGACAGAACAGTCTCTTCAATAAATGGTGCCTAGAGAACTGGATATCCATATGCAAAAGAATGAAAGAAGACCCATATCTCACACCTTATACAAAAGTTAACTCAAAATGGATCAAAGATCTAAACATTAGGTCTAAGACCATAAAACAGTTGGAGGAAAATGTAGGGAGATATCTTATGAAACTTACAATTGGAGGCGGTTTTATGGACCTTAAACCTAAAGCAAGAGCACTGAAGAAGGAAATAAATAAATGGGAGCTCCTCAAAATTAAACACTTTTGTGCATCAAAGAACTTCATCAAGAAAGTAGAAAGACAGCCTACACAATGGGAGATAATATTTGGAAATGACATATCAGATAAAGGTCTAGTATCCAGAATTTATAAAGAGATTGTTCAACTCAACAACAAAAAGACAGCCAACCCAATTACAAAATGGGAAAAAGACTTGAACGGACACCTATCAGAAGAGGAAATACAAATGGCCAGAAGGCACATGAAGAGATGCTCAATGTCCCTGGCCATTAGAGAAATGCAAATCAAAACCACAATGAGATATCATCTCACACCCACCAGAATGGCCATTATCAACAAAACAGAAAATGACAAGTGCTGGAGAGGATGCGGAGAAAGAGGCACACTTATCCACTGTTGGGGGAATATCAAATGGTGCAACCACTGTGGAAGGCAGTTTGGCAGTTCCTCAAAAAGCTGAATATAGAATTGCCATATGACCCAGCAATACCATTGCTGGGTATCTACTCAAAGGACTTAAGGACAAAGACACAAACGGACATTTGCACACCAATGTTTATAGCAGCATTATTTACAATTGCAAAGAGATGGAAACAGCCAAAATGTCCATCAACAGAAGAATGGCTAAACAGACTGTGGTATATACATACGATGGAATATTATGCAGCTTTAAGACAGGATAAACTTATGAAGCATGTAATAACATGGATGGACCTAGAGAACATTATGCTGAGTGAGTCCAGCCAAAAACTAAAGAACAAATACTGTATGGTCCCACTGATGTGAACGGACATTCGAGAATAAACTTGGAATATGTCATTGGTGACAGAGTCCAGCAGGAGTTAGAAACAGGGTAAGATAATGGGTAATTGGAGCGGAAGGGATACAGACTGTGCAACAGGACTAGATACAAAAACTCAAAAATGGACAGCACAATAATACCTAATTGTAAAGTAATCATGTTAAAACACTGAATGAAGCTGCATCTGAGCTATAGGTTTTTTTGTTGTTGTTTGTTTTTTTACTATTATTACTACTTTTATTTCTTTTCTCTATATTAACATTCTATATCTTTTTTTGTTGTGTTGCTAGTTCTTCTAAACCGATGCAAATGTACTAAGAAACGATCATGCATCTATGTGATGATGTTAAGAATTACTGATTGCATATGTAGAATGGTATGATTTCTAAATGTTGGGTTAATTTATTTTTTCCCATTAATTAATAAAAAAAGATACAGATTGATTAAGAAACATGATCCAGATAAATGCTGCTTATAAGAGACTCATCTTAGATACAAGGATACAAATTGATTGAAAGTGAAAGGATGGAAAAAAGATCTTCCACACAAGATGTAACCAAAAGAAAGCAGGAGTAGCTATACTAATATCAGACAAAATAGATTTTAAATGCAAAGACATCATAAGAGATAAAGAAGGACACTGTATACTAATTAAGCAGTCAATTCACCAAGAAGATATAACAATCATAAATGTTTATGCTCCCAATCAAGGAGTTCCAAAGTACATGAGACAGACATTGGCAAAACTGAAGGGAGTGATAGACGTTTCAGTAGGAAACTTCAATACACCACCCTCCTCTATAGATAGAACAAGACAAAAGATCAACAAGGAAATAGAGAAGTTAAATAACTTGGTAAATGAATTAGGCCTAACAGACATATATAGGTTATTGCACGAGGTTATACATTCTTCTTTAATGCTCATGGAACATTTCCCAGGATAGATCATAAGGTGGGCACAAAACAGGACTTTATGAATATAAAAATATTGAAATTATTCAAAACACTTTCTCTGGTCACAATGGGATGAAGCTGAATCTCAGTAACCACAAAAAAACAAGGACATTCACAAATATGGAGATTAAATAACACACTCTTAAACAACCAGTGTGTCAAAGAAGAAATTGCTAGAGAAATCAGTAGCTATCTGGAGATGAATAAAATGAGAATACAACTTATCAGAACTTATGGAATGTGGTGAAGTTCTGAAACTTTGGGATGGGATGTGTGCTGAAAGGTGAACTTATTGCCCTAAATGCCTGTATTAAAAAAGAAGAGCAAAAATCAAGGACTTAACAACAAACCTGGAGGAACTTGAGAATGTACAGCAAAGTAACCCCAAAGCAAATAGGAGAAGAGAAATAAAAGATTGAAGGAGAGATACATGTATATAGAACAAAAGAACAATAGAAAGAATCAATAAACCCAAAAGTGGGTTCTTTGAGAAAATAAATAAAATTGATGGGCCACAAGTAAGATTGACAAAGAAAAAAAGAGAGAGGATGCAAATAAACAAAATCAGAAATGAGAAGGGGTGTGTTATCACAGACCCTGAAGAAATAAAAGAAATCATAAGAGGACACAATGAGCAACTGTACACCAACAAACCAGACAACTTAGATGAAATGGACAAATTCCTGGAAACACAGCTACACTGACTCAGGAAGAAATAGGACATCTCAACAAACCAATCACAAGTAAAGAGATTCAAAGTCATCAAAAATCTTCCTACAAAGAAAAGCCCAAGGCCCGATGGCTTCACAGGTGAATTTTATTAAACATTCAAAACAGAACTAACACAAATCCTGTCAAACTGTTCTAAAAAAATGAGGAAAATGGAAATCTACCTAACTCATTTTATGAAGCTAATATCATTTTAATACCAAACCCATGTGTTCTAATTTGCTAGCTGCTGGAATGCAAAATACCAGAAACAGAATGGCTTTTAAAAAGAGGAATTTAATAAGTTGTCAGTTTACAGTTCTAAGGCTGAGAAAATGTCCCAATTAAAACAAGTCGATAGATATGTCCAATCAACGGCATCCAGGGAAAGATACCTTGATTCAAGAAGGCCAATGAAGTTCAGGGTTTCTCTCTCAAAACTGAGAAGGCACATGACTAACACAGTCATGGTTTCTCACTCGGCTGGAAGGGCACAAGGCGGCATAGCGTCATCTGCTAGCTTTCTCTCCTCTCTTCCTGTTTCATGAAGCTCCCCAGGAGGTGTTTTCCTTCTTCATCTCCAATGTGCTGGCTGCTGAAGTCTCTGCTTCATGGTGCTGTAGCATTCTCTGCTCTCTCTGAATCTCCTTTCTCCAAAATGTTTCCTCTTTTATAGTACTCCAGAAACTTCTCAAGACCCACCCAAATGGGTGGAGACATGTCACCTAATCCAGCTTGATTTAATCACATCTCCAGGGAGCTGATCTGATTACAGTTTCAAACATACAGTATTGAATAGGGATTATTCTGCCTTTATGAAATGGAATTTAGATTAAAACATGGCTTTTCTAGGGGATATACATCCTTTCAAATGAGTACACTGTGCAACAATGCTATAAGAAGGGAAAACTACAGGCCAATCTCCGTAAGGAACATAGATGCAAAAATTCTCAAAAAAAAAATTACCAAATTGAATCCAACAACACATTAAAAGAATTATACACTATGAACAAGTGAGGTTTATACCAGGAATGCAAGGATGGTTCAACACAAGAAAATTGATTAATGTAATGCAGCACATTAACAAATAGAAAGGGAAAAACCACATGATCATCTCGATTGATGCTGAAAAAGCATTCAATAAAATTCAATCCTCTCCTGATTAAAGCACTTCAAAAGATAGGAATCAAAGGTAGCGTCCTCAATATGATAAAGGGAATATATGATAAATCAATAACCAGCATCATACTTAATAGATATGGAAAGTTTCCCCCCTAAGATCAGGAATGAGAAAAGGATGCCCTCTATCAGTGCTATTATTCAACATTGTGCTAGAAGTTTAAGCTAGAGCAATCAGGCAGGACAAAGAAATAAAAGCATCCAAATTGGAAAGGAGGAAGTAAAACTTTCATTATTTTCAGATGACATGAAACTATACTTGGAAAATACTGAGAAATCTACAGTAAAATTACTTGAGCTAATAAACAATTCAGCAAGTTGTCAGGATATAAAATTAATGTCCAAAAATCAGTAATGTTTCTATACCTTTATAGGAATATAAAGGACTTACACACAGAAAACTACATAACATTGCTAAAAGAAATCAAAGAGGATCTAAATAGGTGGCTAGATATTCCCTGCTCATGAATAGGAAGACTAACTATAATTAAGATGTCAGTTCTCCCCAAATTGATCTACAGATTCCACACAGTATCAATCAAAATTCCAACAACCTACTTTGAAGATTTGGAAAAGCTGATTACCAAATTCATCTGGAAGGGAAAGAGACCCTGAATAGGTAAAAGAATCCTAAAAAGAAGAGCAGAGTTGGAGGATTAACATTCCCTGACTTTAAAACCTCTTATAAAGCCATAGTGGTCAAAATAGCATGGTACTGGCACAAAGACAGAAGCACTGACCAATGGAATCGAATTGATAATGCAGAAATAGACTACCAAATCTATAGTCAACTGATTTTTGACAAGGCTCCCAAATCCTCTGAACTGGGATAAAATATTATTTTCAATAACTGGGCATGGAAGAACTGGATATCAATAGCCAAAAGAATGAAAGAGGATTAAATTAACTCAAAATGGATCAAACACCTAAATATAAGAATGAGCACCATAAAGCTTAAAGAAGAAAATATAGGGAAATAACTTCAAGACCTAATAATAGGAGGTAGCTTCCTAAACTTTACACCCAAAGCACAAGCAACAAACAAAAACATAGATAAATGGGAACTCTTCAAAATCAAATGCTTCTGTACCTCAAAAGACTGTCAAAAAGGTGAAGAGGCAGCCAACTCAACGGGAGAAAATATTTGGAAATCACATTTTGAACAAAGGTTTGATTTCCTGTATAGACAAAGAAATGATACAACTCAACAACAAAAGAAAAAATGACCCAATTATAAAATAGTGTAAAGATATGAATAGGCATTTTTTTCTGAAGAGCAAACACAGGTGGCTCAAAAGCACATGAAGAGATACTCATTTTCATTGGCTATAAGGAACTGCAGATCAGGACTCCAAGGAGATTCCACCTCACACCCATAAGAATGGCTGTTATTAAACAAACAGGAAACTACAAATGTTGGAGAGGATGTGGAGAAACTGGGACACCTATGCAGTGCTGGTGGGAATGTATAATGTTGCAGCCTCTATGGAAGACAGTTTTAGTTTCCTTAGGAAACTAAATATTGAGTTGCCTTATGACCCAATAACAGCACTACTTGGTATATACCCAGAAGAGCTGAAAGCAATGATACAAACAGACATTTTGCACATTGATGTTCACAGCAGCATTATTCACAATCATTCAAAATATGGAAACAAGCCAAATGCCCATTAACGAGAGAGTGGATCAACAAAATATGGTATGTACATAAGATGGAATATTATGCAGCAGTAAGACAAAATGATGTCCTAAAGCACATGACAAGATGGAAGAGCCTTGAGGACATAATGCTGAGCAAAATTAGCCAGACACAAAAAGATAGATAGTTTATGATTCCACTTTTATGACCAGCCTAAAGATATAATCAGAGGCTTATAATACAGAATATAGAGGGCTTAGAGATACATAGAAACTAGAGAGGGGTGATCCGTTAGCTAATGAGGTTGAACTCCAATGTAAGGGAGTAGATAGGAGTGAAGGTGATTCTCTAGTGGATCTAGAAGTAATATTACCATATTGAAGATGAACACGATTGAAAGGAGTTGTATAGACCTACATGTCCCACTGATTCACACTAGAAATATGAATGAATTTTTGTAAGAATTACTTCAAAGATATGATGAGTACAAAGAGTGTTTAAGTCCAGGATACAGGAGAAAAGCTGCTGTTGCATGCTATGAGCTAGGAGAAAAGCTGCTGTTGCATGCTATGAGCTATGTTCAAAAGGAAACCATCAGTGGCCAGATCGACTGGTATTACAAAATGGTATTTAAAATAAACTAATAGCATAACACATCAAAGCTAACCGCATACATTTAAATATATCATGTTCCACCTTCCTTTTACTGCTGGCGCCGGGGAAAGGGAAGTGACGTATATCCGGTGTGATGGCGGCACGATGGAGCTCCAGGTGATATTTGCAGACAGAGAGTAAATTGTTGAGAAATTCAGCCCATTGGGTACTTGCCGTTTGCAGCAGCTTAAAAAGTATTTGACTCATTGGGTCAACTGGCAACAAAATGAAAAGTAGTGTGGCACATACAAAACATTCTTCTGGTTATGATGGAAGAGAAAACTACAATTCTTATCAAAGGACCTCCTCTCCAGAAGACAGATACGCAGAACAAGAAAGATCCCCCCGGGATAGAGATTACTTTGATTATAGCAGGTCAGACTATGAGAATTCAAGAAGAGGACGTTCTTATGATAGTGGCATGGAATCACGAAGTAGAGATCGAGAAAAACGAAGAGAAAGAGAAAGAGATATGGCCCGGAAAAGGTCCCGGAAATCCCCATCTCCTGGAAGAAGAAGCCCAGAACCATCAGTAACCCACAGTTCCTCTGCTCAGGATGAACCTACTGCAAAGAAAAAGAAAGATGAGCTGGATCCTCTCCTTACTCGTACTGGTGGAGCATATATTCCTCCTGCAAAACTCAGAATGATGCAAGAACAGATAACAGATAAAAGCAGCCTAGCTTACCAGAGGATGAGTTGGGAGGCCCTAAAGAAGTCAATCAATGGTCTTATCAACAAAGTCAACATTTCTAATATAGGTATTATTATTCAAGAACTTCTTCAAGAAAATATAGTTAGAGGGAGAGGACTGTTGTCCAGATCTGTTCTGCAAGCACAGAGTGCTTCTCCAATCTTCACCCATGTTTATGCAGCACTAGTGGCAATTATCAATTCAAAATTTCCACAGATCAGAGAATTAATCCTCAAGAGGTTAATTCTTAATTTTCGAAAAGGCTATAGAAGAAATGATAAGCAACTTTGTTTGACTGCTTCAAAATTCGTAGCACATCTTATTAACCAAAATGTGGCACATGAAGTTTTATGCTTAGAGATGCTCACTTTGCTCCTGGAAAGACCAACGGATGATAGTGTTGAAGTAGCTATTGGTTTTCTCAAGGAATGTGGCCTCAAATTAACGGAAGTCTCCCCAAGAGGAATTAATGCTATATTTGAACGTCTTCGAAACATTCTCCATGAGTCTGAAATTGACAAAAGAGTTCAGTATATGATTGAAGTGATGTTTGCAGTACGTAAGGATGGATTCAAAGACCACCCTGTTATCCTAGAGGGACTTGATCTAGTGGAAGAAGAAGATCAGTTCACCCATATGCTTCCTCTAGAGGATGATTATAATCCAGAAGATGTTCTTAATGTTTTCAAGATGGATTCTAATTTTATGGATAATGAAGAGAAGTACAAAGCCATTAAGAAGGAAATTCTTGACGAAGGAGACAGTGACTCAAACACAGACCAGGATGCTGGAAGTAGTGAAGAGGAGGAGGAAGAGGAGGATGAAGAGGGAGAAGAAGATGAAGAAGGACAAAAAGTAACTATTCATGACAAAACAGAAATTAATCTGGTTTCATTTCATCGCACAATCTATCTTGCTATTCAATCAAGTGTAGATTTTGAAGAATGTGCTCACAAACTGCTGAAAATGGAATTTTCTGAGAGTCAAACAAAAGAACTTTGCAACATGATACTTGATTGCTGTGCCCAACAAAGGACATATGAGAAATTTTTTGGCTTATTAGCAGGGCATTTTTGCATGCTGAAAAAAGAATACATGGACTCTTTTGAAAGTATATTCAAAGAACAGTATGACACCATCCATCGCTTGGAAACAAACAAATTGAGAAATGTTGCTAAGATGTTTGCTCACCTTTTATACACTGATTCACTTCCATGGAGTGTTCTTGAATGTATAAAGCTAAGTGAAGAAACCACTACATCATCCAGTAGAATTTTTGTCAAAATATTTTTTCAGGAACTGTGTGAATACATGGCTCTTCCTAAACTTAATGCAAGATTAAAGGATGAAACCTTACAGTCATTCTTTGAAGGATTATTACCCCGAGATAATCCAAGAAATACTCGGTTTGCCATCAACTTCTTTACATCTATAGGTCTTGGAGGTTTAACGGATGAATTGCGTGAGCATCTCAAAAATACACCAAAGGTCATCGTGACCCAGAAACCAGATGTCGAGCAAAGTAAATCCTCCCCTTCCTCTTCCTCTTCTGAGTCCTCCTCTTCTGAGTCCTCCTCTTCAGATTCTGAATCTGACAGCAGTGAAAGCAGTTCAGAGTCTTCCAGTGGGGAGAGCCATTCTTCAACTACCAGTAGTCATAGTTCTGCCTCAGCTAAAAATATAAGAAAAAAGGCACAAAAGAAAGCCAGAAATAAAGAAGTAGATAAATTGCTCAGAAAACATTCAACAAATGATAAGAAACAAGAAGAAAGAAGACCAGAACAAAGGCATCAGGAAACAAGGACTGAGAGAGAAAGAAGGTTGGAAAAACACAGAGATCAAAATTCAAGGGATCCAAATTGGAGAGATCCCACAACAAAATATACTTCAGACAGAAGGGTGCCATCTGAGCAAAATAGTTACAGTAGAGTTATGAATGACAGAGATGAAGAAATGCACATAGATTTTGAAAATAGGCATGGTGATCCCAAAAAGAAGAGAAGAGAGAGAAGAAATTCTTTCTCTGAAAATAAGAAGCACAGACACCGAAGTAAGGACAGTGACAATTTTAGAAGAAAAGATAGATCAGAGTCAAGGGAAAAAAGTAGAAAACATTCAGGCTCTAGAAGTGATGAAGATAGGTATCAGAATGGTGCTGAGAGACGATGGGAAAAATCTAGCAGATACTCTGAACAGTCTAAAGAATCAAAGAGAAATCAGGACAGACGAAAAGAAAAGTCTCCAACAAAGCAGAAATAATCCTACAAAATAACATAAACTGAACATGCCTTACGTTCAGCTGAAACAAAATATTTTTTACACTGATTGACGAACTTTATAGAGATTTCTTGTATAAAGTACTGGTTTGTATTTTGTAATTTTAAGAATGTCTTCATTTCAACATTTTTTTATAATTGGTACATCTCAAGGCCCTCTACATAAACTTACTTGAAGAGAAAAATTTCATCAGAGAAGGATGTAAGTCTTGCTTATTTTTGTAAATAAAATGATCAAATATTCATTGAAAAAAAAAAAGGAAACCATCAAAACTACCACAGCAACAACGGAGGTAAATAATGGGTGAGGGACAAGAGTTAAGAGGAGGTTTCGATTCCCTATTTGGCAAGGGTATGGTTATTGCTTTTCTTTCTCTTGAGAAAATGAAATTATCTAAAACTGAGAATGTTGATGGACTGTGGACTTTGGGCCTTCTACATGATGCCCGATGAATGCAGGTGGCTGAAGGATGCACTGATGGAGAAGTAGATTGGCAAACAATGGTGTATACTTGTGAATGAAGATTGCGCTGCTACAAAAAGGAGCAAAGTCGTGAGGCATGCAACAATATGAATGAATGTGTGGGACATTTGGTGAGACAAAACAAGCCATAAACAAAAGAACAACAATGGTATGGTCACCTTTAGAAAATGCTTGTAAGAAAACAAGGGGCCTACCTAGATTGCAAGCTTTTAGAGCAGACACATTAAGTCCGGAGTGGTGATTAATTTTTCTGGATTTTGAAAGACTGTTTTATATATATATCCTGATATTTAGAGATAAGTACAAAGCCAAATAGGTTGGGGTTAGAGTAATTCAGAACATAGAGGTAAGGAAGACAGTGTCTATATTTTAGAACCGCACAAACTCTTTGAAACAAATGGGAGAAAGATTTATTTGATCTGGAACTTAAATTTTCTATAATACACAATCTAATTCAACCTATCTACATACTTCAGCTGAACAATTGAAACACAGGGAGACAGAATAAGGAAGAGGTCCTTTAATCATATATAAACATCCTGGAAACATCCTAGAATATATTAAGCAGATAATCAAAAAGTACTGTCAAAATCCCCTGAGAGAAGGGAAAAGGCTATGGAATTATTAAACTTTACCAACAGGGAATCCCCTGATACTGTGTCAGACTTTAGGGACACCCAAATTGATAGGCCATGCTCTCATGCTTACTCTTGTGAAGCTTATGTAGGTATTGGAAAAACTCGAGACTACCTATAGGCATGCCTAAGAGTTACTTCTGGAGGACCTCTTTTGTTGCTCAGATGTGGCCTCAGTCTCTCTAAGCCTAGCTCTGCAAGTGAAATCATTGCCTTCCCCCACTATGTGGAACATAACATCCAGGGGTCGTCTCCCTGGTGACGTAGGAGATGAATCCAGACCTGGCACCATGGGATCAACAATTCCATCTTGACCAGAAGCAGGAAACGAAGTGTAAATTAATAAAGTATCAGTGACAGAATGAGTTCAAATAGAGTCGAGAGGCTACTCTGGAGGTTGCTCTTACACAAGCTTCAGGTAGACCTTGCTACCTATCATAACCTGCCAACCCTCAATCCAGAGCATTCCAGCCAATCCTAAAGAACACCTAGGGCAATATATAAGATTCCACAAGGGTTCCAGGTACTAGAGTAACTTTCCAGAAACCTACAACCTCCAGATGGGTCCCTGGTCCAGATAAGTCCTAAAACCTAGCCCAGCCTCCCCAGAACATCAGATAGTTCCATCTCCTTATCCCATATTAGTGACAGACCCTTCCAATGTCAAAAATTTAGAATTGCCATAGCCTAAACACCCCTAAAGAGAGGTATGGAAAGATCAAAGGTGATGATGGAGTTATACAGAGAATATAAGATTTAACAACTGAATATGATTGCTGAATCATTAAATTGACAGCTTTTAGTCGCCAGTATTTTAGAACAGCTAGAAGTAAAAGCCTAAAATTGCAAAATTGTAACCCATGTCAAACTCTGAAATACATTCTACAACTAATTGTGGTGCTGTGCTTTGAAATTTGTAGCTTTTTTGTATGTTATTTTCACACACAAAAAAAGAATGAAAAAAGTCAATTGTGATGAAAAAAAAATAGTTAAGCCCTCTAGCCTCCTTATTTTGGAGTAGCTAGAAGGAAAAATATGAGAGGATCATAGGGTAGCCCATGACAAACTCTGGGATCTATCTTGTAACCACATGTTGATGAGTGCTTTGAAAACTATTGCTTTTTATTTCTTTGCTATGTATATATGTTATACTGTGCAATAAAAAAAAGTTAAAAAAACACTCAGATTTGGGGGAAATCATCTTTCGTGTGGTGTAAATAGTGTGTGTTGTTTCTAAATAAATTTGATCATTTTGTTTTATCATAAAAAGTGGCCCTCTCGGTTTATGTTAAAAAAAAGATGGCTAATTAGTTTGTAAGGATAGTTATACTTTTTATTTTAAAACTGCAATGTTAAAATGACACATCAGAAAAAAGTACATTTATCAGTTGAGTAACTTACAAGGTAATGCAGGAAAAGACAAATATTCCAGAATTAAAAGAGCTTGTACAAATACATCCTCCTGTATGAATATATATATATTAATATACATGTATCTATTTCTTTTTATGAAATGCATGTTAGGTTATATAATTAGTCTCTAAATTTAAGAGGGATATGAAAGTAAAATGATAAAAGAAGAAGATTTTACATTTTCTAATTAAACTAAATATTTTAAATTATCTTGCAAACTTTTAACTTTTCGCAATTGGGCATTTTATAATATATGCTATTCATAATAATTTATAGTTGTATAAAACTGACCAGAGATTCTTAGGAAAGAGTTTTGGTGGAGTATTGACTGTTTTAAAGCATATGGGTCTGGAATCTAGAAAAGGGAATGAAGTGCAAAATGATTGTCATTCTACTGTCAACATAGGTAGTTCCAGGCTGAGATATGATTGCAATAAGGAAACTGACTTTTATCATTAGTTATCACTAGTTTTCTCAGACTGATGATAAACTAAAATGACCTTTTTAGAAAAGATTCATGCTTTTTGTTTAGTTAATTTTCAAAATAACTGTCAAGGAGATAACATATATGAACATATGAAATACGATATATAATCAATAATGTTTAAAGTTCTGATATGGAGCAGAATTCTAATCAAGAAGTTTCTTGGGATGTTGCCTACCTATCCCTGTATTGGTCAAATTATTCTGTTTGACAATACTGTCAAAAGATAAACATTTTTAATGAGAACTTATATGTTCTAATAATGTTAAAGTTATATATTGTGTTCTTGGTCTGACTATTTAAACTGCCTCAGTAACTTAGTTTACTGATAGTAACAATGATAATAATGGTACTGATAATATAATTGAGAACAACAGAATTAAAATTTATTCAGTGTTCCCAAGGCAAAAAATAAAATTGAAATGGAAGATATTCATGTTATTTATAGCTACATTCAAACTTTGATGTCAATGGTTACTAGGTCACAAGAGCACTTAAAGACATGGTATATCTAATAGAAATAATAGGTACATTGTATTGATTGCTTACCCTGTGCTAATCACTATTTCATGTTTTCTTATTTAATATTTCCAACAACACTGTGAATATACGGCACCAATTATCATACTTTTGCAGATCAGTAAAGAGAGACAGAGATGGTGTAACTTCCCCCAAAGTTGCATTGCTAGTTAAGTATCTAATCCAGGACTAAGACCCCAAGCTATCTCTGGAACTCTTGCTAATGTCTCATATGGTATTCATATGTATATGTAAGTTTTGTAGAATTTGTATATATACGTTCATAAGTATTTGTGCTAAAACTAAATAATAAAATATTTTACCATATCAAAATAAAGTATTTTGATTTTAAACAGGTCGGAAAATAGAGAATTCTGCACCACAAATTAGCTATTCAAGAAACCTGTGGACAGAATGAAACATTCTCCTGCCAGAAGGAATTTTACAAGGATCTATGCTTATTAGAGAAACCATCATTATTTTTAACACAGCATTATGTAGTCACAGTATAGTGAATTCTGTTTACACAAACAAAATACCATTTCATGATAGGAAATAAATGTGTGTTTTAGAAAATCTAGGCTCAAGGATAAAAGTACTCTATCCAATCAATAAACCATAGCAACCTACAGAGTTAAAAGAGTCTAGCCCAATTTTTTTTTTTCATCCTTCAGGAAACAACCACAAAATGGGACAAATTATATTGGTATTGGAGCATAAAGGAATGTCATGCTTCAATGTAAATTTGCTTTAGAATAATAATAATTGCAGAGATAAATTATGGTTGAAAGGTCACTATATAAGGAATTCAGGTAGCTATTTGTAGGGCTTGGACATTTCAGTCAGTCTCACTATTTAAATTACATGTTTGTCAGTTAATTAGAAGATTTGAAGAGGGTAGGCACTTATGAATTTGGATATATCTTAATCTTCAACCTATACTAAAGATGATTTATTGTAGTCCACTCACCACAGACTGAACTTTGTATCTAGTAACTGTGTACTGGTCAAAGAAGGATTTCATGAAAGACTGATGCCTCAGTTCTGGAAAACAGCGTGAAAGCTTGGTGCTGGTAGTGGCCCAGAAGCATGATTTTCACATCAAAAAGGATGGTTAATAAAATAAAAAATAGAAGTAGAACTGTTTTTCTTGCAATTCCACCTTGTCATTCTGTTGACATAGAGTTAAATTTCCCTAAATTTAAGGTACAATCTGTTCTCACTATACTCTTCAATGATCTGAAACTGGTTTTAAAATAAGTGGTGGATTTATAATCTAATCCATGTCATTGACAAGCAAAGGAAGTGCCATTGTAATGGCCAAGTTCCTTTTCCAAGTAATGCTATGCAGCATATTCTCCTGTCAGTAGATTTGCTTCAGGAATCACCTCTGCACAGTCAGTGGAATGCATTAGAACATCATGGAGCATTCTTCCAGCTTCCCCGGGAAAGAAAGAATTCTGTTTTCCACTTTCTAATTTTCACTAGATGGATGGACTGTCCCCAATGTCATTAAGCAATGAATGAACGTGTTAAAAATAAATCCAACTATTGCCACCAAGAGGCTACCATGTTATCTTAAGGCAGCTTTAATTCCCTTGCAGGGAGGAAACTGAGTAGGATGGAGCTAGGGAAACACTTAAAACCTCATTACCACATATCTCCTCTTCACCCAGAGGGCCTCCAGCCTGCCCATGATTGTCCTGGCTGTACTTTCTGCGGAACTTTGAAAAGTAAAGGTTCAAAGAGCAAGACTTTCAAGCTCCCCTTTCCATGTCAAACACTTTCAACTCCTGATTTCAAAGTGCCACTCCGTGGCTGTTCAAAGGCCTGTGGACTCGTAGGGGGTGAGATTGGAGTTAAAGGTTGAACTACAAAGCTCCTTGCATTCACAGTAATAGCCAGCTTCAAGATACAAATGGTAATATAAACTCAAGCACCTATCAATAAAACGGCCAATATATGAAAGGAGAAACAGAAAGATTCTAAATGGCCTTTAAATTTTTTTTTTCAACTGAGCTCATGCTGTCATCAGTTTGGATGAAAGCCTAATTGATATTTTGAAGCACTGCGTTGCTGTCTGTTCCCATTACAACAAGGGGGACTGGAGAATCCATCAAGAAAGAAAAAATAAGAAAGAAAAATCACCCACAAACCCCAAAGAAGTTAGATAAGAATAGCTAAAGAAGTCCCTTCTAACATCTGAGAAAAAAAACTCCTACCCCACTCTAGTTGAGTATTCACACTCTACCCTTGTGCTCGCTAGCCTTTTTATCTGCCTGCCCACAAGACATGGAGCACCATTAATTGGTCCTCAGGGAGGCTAACGGGCCTCAGCTTTTATGACTCAGTTCTTTGTATTGTACACATGTGGGCATCTCTCAGGAGATAAACAAAAGAATATGTGTGGAAAGGGACCAGAAATCGCACAAGTCTAAATACTGAATAAACCCTTTCCTTCATTTACTGTTAATGGTTTAAATTACATGAAAAACTCTAATGCCCCACCCATTGCCCTCTTCACACTGGTTAAGCTAATGTGCTTTTTCTCATTGCTCCAGATCCATCGTCTGTGGAATTCTATTTTCTATTTGAAATCAAACACTCTAACTCCTTCTTGGCCCCTTCCTCTTATCCCTCCCATCCTCTGCCACAAATCAGAGAGGCGGTCTTATGGGAAGATAAAAAGAATAAAAGAATACTAGATCATAAGAACTAACTTGGAACCAACACATTGGCCTTGCGTCTCTTCAACACAGTCTAAACCCTGGGCACCTGCAGCTAATTCTCCTGATTTCTAGCCCCGGACTTGGAAGTGCTGAGGCACAGACTCTGCAGCAGTGTTTTTCCTGCCTCATAAAATGTTTTTTTATGTGACCTCCCTTACGCAGCATGTCATTCCTTTACTATAGATAGTAAGTGCTCATTATAGTATTTGCAGCAAATTGTTTTCACATGAGAACTTGTATTGCTTTAATACAGCTAGCATTTAAATGTGAAATTCATCTTGAAAGTAAAATCAGGTTTAAATTTAGCACACATGAACAGAATGCATTTTGCTTCTTGAGGTCTAAAATCAGACCCACAGAGGCCAATGGTAATATTCAGGGGTCAGACCAGGGGCCTTCACAGTGCTACATAATCAAGATAAAACATTTAAGCTTAATATATCTAAAACTTCCAAAATATTCTGAAAAATATATAATTTACAAAACAAGTTGCTTAAAAAAACTTTTTATTTGAGAATAATTTCAAACCTACAGGACATTTGCAACATTAACGTAAACCCCATACAGAGGACTCTAAAATATTTCTGTTCCTCCAGATACACAGATCAACCAATTTTAATATTCTGCTACCTTTGCCATATAATTCTCTCTTTCTATCTATTAATAGATTGAACTACCTATTATCTGTCTTTCTTCTGAACATTTGAAAATAGATTGCACACATCATACTCCCTGAATACGTCATGCTTCCTTGTATGTTCACCTATGTCATCACTTTAAGTGTCGTTACCAAGTTCAATAAATTTAACACTGATATAAAACTTACCTTCTATATTCCATTTTTTCTTATGCCCCAATAATGTCCTTTTCTTTGGAATTTGAAGAAGATTTATTGAAGTAAATTCACATCCCATACAGTCCATCTGAAGTGTACTATCAATGTCTTCCAGTATATTCACAGCGCTGTCACCACAATCAGTTCCAGAACACTTTCCCACTGAAAAGACTTCAACGTCTCATACAGTTTCATGTTTCATCCTCTGCCTTTCCTTCTAGTGATATACATGGCCCTAAACTTTCCCTTCCACCCACAATCACACCCACATATTATCACAGTTACACCCACTGTAATGTGCTTCCATTACCTCCATCCATTTCCACCCATTTAAAATCAAGCTTATTTCATATTCTGCACAAATTAAGCTTTAGCTTCTCCCTGTTTTCTGCCCTTATTCTATTTTTTGGTGACCCATGTTCTAGTTATTAACCATGAGTTTGCTAGTTATGTTTAGTTCATATTAATGAGTGTTCTGGTTTGATAGCTGCCAGAATGCAATATACCAGAAACGGAATGGCTTTTAAAAAGGGGGATTAATTAAGTTGCTAGTTTACAGTTCTAAGGCTGAGAAAATGTCCCAATTAAAACAAGTCTATAGAAATGTCCAATCTAAGGTAGCCAGGGAAAGATACCTTGGTTCAAAAAGGCTAATGACGTTCAGGGTTTCTCTCTCAAGCGAGAAGGCACATGGCAAACAGCATCAGGGTTCCTCTCTCATCTGGAAAGGCATGTGACGAACATGGCATCATCTGCTAGCTTTCTCTCCTGGCTTCCTTTCATGAAGCTCTCCGGGAGGTGTTTTCCTTCTTCATCTCCAAAGGTCGCTGACTGGTGGACTCTCTGCTTCTCGTGGCTATATCATTCTCTGCTCTCTCAGAAATCTCCCTTTCTCCAAAATGTTTCCTCTTTTGTAGGATTCCAGTAAACTAATCAAGACCCACCCAAATGAGTAGAGACATACCTCCACCTAATCCAGCTTAACAACCATTTTGATCAAATCACATCTCTAGGGAGATGATCTAATCACAGTTTCAAACATACAGTATTGAATAGGGATTATTCTGCCTTTATGAAATGGAATTTTGTTTAAAACATAGCTTTTCTAGGGTCCATACATCCTTTCAAACCAGCAAAGTGAGGTCATACAATATTTATCCTTTTATGTGTGACATATATCACTTAACATAATCTCCCCAAGATTCATCCATGTAGTCACATGTGTCATGATTTCATTTCTTCTTACAGCTACATACTATTCTATCATAAGTAGATACCACACTTTGTTTATCCAATCATCAGTTGATGGACACTTGGATTGTTTCCATCTTTGGGCAATTGTAAATAATACCACCATGAACAGCAGTGCACAATTGTCTGTTCATGATCCTCTTTCAGTTCTTCTGAGTATGTACCTAGTAGTGGGATTGGCGGGTCATGTGGAAGTTCTATACATAGCTTCCTGAGGAACCACCGAACTATCGTCCACAGCAGCAGTGCTATCCTACATTCTCACCAATGGAGAATAAGTGTTCCAGTTTCTCCACATCCTTCTCTCCCACACCTGTGCTTATCTGCTTTTTAAATAGTAGTCACTCTAGTAGGTGCGATATGACATCTTATTGGAGTTTTGACTTGCATTTCCCTAATAGCTAGTGATGTTGATTTTTAGTCATTTGTGTATCCTCTTTGGAAAATTGTCTAATCATGTTTTTAATTGAGTTGTCTTTTTATTGCTGAGTTGTAGGATCTTTTTATATATCCTGGGTATTAAACCTTTTCTGGCTATGTGATTTCCAAATATTTTCCCCCATTGAGTAGGTTGCCTTTTCACCTTCTTGACAAAGTCCTTTGGAGTGCAAAAGTATTTAATTTTAAGGGAGTCCATTTATCTTATTTTTTTTTTTCCTTTCTATTGTTGCTTGTGCTTTTGGTGTAAGGTTTAAGAAACCACCTCTACCAAAATATCTTGAAGATGGTTCCTTGTATTTTCTTCTAGTTTTATGGTTCTGACTTTTGTATTTAGGCTTTTGGCGCATTTTGAGTTAATTTTTGTATAAGGTATAAAATGGGGGTCCTCTTTCACTCTTTCAGATATAGATATCCACTTCTCCCAGCCCCGTTTATTGAAGAGATAGCACTGTTCCAGTTGGGTGACCTTGATATCCTTGTCAAAAATCATTTGCCCCCATGCCAGAGACCCAGATTCAATTCCCAGAGTCTGTCCATGAAAAAAAAAAAAAAAAAAAGATCAATTGACCATAGATGTGAGGGTCTAATCAATTCCATTAGTCAATATTTGTATCTTTATGCAATACCATGCTGGTTTATTTTTTATCACAGTAGCTTTGTAATATGCTTTAAAATCATAACATAAGAGTTCTCCGACTTCATTTTTCTTTTTCAAGTTGTCTTTGGCTATTTGGGGCCCTTTACTTTGCCAAATGAATTTGCAAATTGATTTTTCCAATTTTTCAAAGTGGACTGTTATAATTTTGATTGGAATTGCATTGACTCACTAAATTTAACTGGGTAGAATTGACATTAATAATGTTGGTCTTCCAATCCATGAACATGGAATGTCCTCCCATTTATTTAGGTCCTCTTTGATTTATTTTAATGATGCTTTGTCGTTTTCTGGATGCAGATCCTTTATATCCTGGGTTAAGTTTATTGCTAGGAATTTGATTCTTTCAGTTGGTATTTTAAGTGGAGTTTTTTTCTTGATTACTTCCTCAGATTGTTCATTACTAGTGTATAGAAATACTACCGATTTTTGGTGTGTTAGTATTGTATCCTGCCACTTTGCTGAAATCATTTATTAGGTCTATTACCTTTATTGTAGATTTTGTGGGACTTTGTAGTTTTTGGATCATATAATCTGTAAACAAGGAAAGTTTTACTTCTTCCTTCTGATTTGGATCTTTTATTATTTTTTTTCCTGCCTAATTGTTCTAAATAGAACTTCTAGTACAATTTGAAAAAACAGTGGTGACCGTGGGTCTCCTTTTCTTGTTCCTGTTTTCAGCAGCAAAGCTTACAGTCTTTCTCCATTGAGTATGATGTTAGCTGTGGGTTTTTCATTTATGCTCATTATCATGTTGAGAAAATTTCCTTCTATACCTATCTTTCAAAGTGCTTTTATGAAGAAGGGATGTTGGATTTTGTCAAATGTCTTTTCTGCATCAATTAAGATGATTATGTCCCCCCTTCCTTTGATTTGTTAATATTCTATTATACATTGACTGATTTTCTTGTATTGCACCAGGATGAAACCCACTTCATCATAGTGTATAACAGTTGTAATGTGCACTAGGATTAGATTTACAAGTATTTTTTTTTTGAGGATTTTTGCATCTATATTCATTAGAGAGATTGGTCTGTAATTTTCCTTTCCTGCAATATCTTGGTGCGGTTTGGGTATAAGGCTGATGTCAGCTTCATAGAATGCGTTAGGGAGCTTTCCTGCCTTTTAAATTCTCTGGAGGAGTGTGGGCAGGACTGGTGTCAGTTCTTGGTATGATTGGCAGGTAGAATCCACCTGTGAAGCTGTCCGGTCCTGGGCTTTGTGGAAAGGTGTTTGATGGCTGTTTCAATTTTTCTGCATGCTCACTCAATGTCTGCTTAATATTCTTCATCAATTTATCCATCTCATTGAATTTGTTTGGATTTATTTAAACATTTTTTATTAGTTCTAGATTCTGTATTTCCTCTGAAATTATTTGCTCTTTTGATTGGACCCTATCTTCCTGTTTTTAAATATGGCTTATTATTTTTTGCTGATGTCTGAGCATCAGATTATGTTGGAGAGTTTACTCTGAAGATCAGATTCCCTCTCTTGCCAAAGCTCTTGTTGATTGGATCTGTGGTAGTGTGGTTTTTTGACACTTGTTTCATCAGTATTTCCCAACCGGGACCAAGGAACCATGGAAAGGGGCATATACCAGTTCCACAATACTGCAGGGAGAAGGCCAAGTAAAGATGCCTAAAGTCCTTTAATTCTGCTCCCCAAGGGTGCACATTCTTTGTCTGCTTAGCATATGCAGAAAGCCTTTTACGGCTTCCCTGAGGTGCACTTTCCTTATCTGCCAGCAGAGGGCACTCTTCAGCAAACTATTCCCCTCCGCCCTTGGGATGCTGGCTGTTTTTAGCTGTTAGCGCCAACTATGGTGTATGTAGCTGGGCTGGGTGAGGTGGATTGAGACCCCTGCAGGCACAGAGCTAGAGCATGTCCTCCACTGCTCTAGGGAGAGTGGACCTCTACTGCCCTTTCAGTCTAGGGCTGCCCATGCACCAGTCTGCAGAACCAGACACTTTCTGCTGCAAGAATGGGGGAATCGGCACTAACATGTGGGGCTGAGGGTTTTTACCATGTAAAAACAGCTCACAGCTTCTCTGTCTCTTCGCCCCACACTTCCCCGTGTGTTGTACAGCACTTACCCTGATCTCGAGAGATCCATTGTTGCAGATTGCTTTTAACAATGTGCTGATTGTTGCTTAGAACCCTAGTCATTTTTTCTAGGAGAGAATTAAGCTCAGCTTCTCCCTAATCAGTCATTATTCCTTTTGAGCCCTTTCTCCTCCAGTTTTATATCCCATCCAAGGTCATTTAGTCTAGTTAATTGTCATTATCTCTTCAGTTTCTCCTTCTCTCCCCCTTTAATTGAGGAAACATACATAACATAAATCTTTCCATTCCAACCCGGCTCAAGCTTACCATTCACGTTTGTAGTATTGCAGTACCCTCACCATTGCTAGAAGTTTTGCTTCATCCCAAACATAAACCCTACACACTCATTCTGCATTAGCTCTCCTTAGACTCTGCCCGCCCACCCCCACCTTGTTAACCTGGGCACTATCTTCTGTCTCAATGAATTTGCATATTCTTTGAAATTTCCTTTATGTTAAACATGGGGCTTAAATTTAACATCCTGAATCTGAACAATCTCATTTAGTTTGCTACCAAGTTAATGTCAATAGCATATATAAACTACATTCCTATAGTCCTCCATCCCTCCAGCATTATGTAGTTGTTCTTGTCACAAATTATATATGCATACATTATGAGTCCAAAATCGTTGATTTATAATTACATTTTTTTTTTGTGCAATTGATTCTTAGACCCTGTGGGAAGTAAAAAGTGCAATTACAGATCAAAAATAGAGTATCACTGGTATTTATATTTACTCAAGTCATTGTCTTTAATGGAAATCTTTATTTCTTCACATGGCTTCAGTCAATTGTCTAGTGTCCTTTCTTCCAACCTGCAGAGCTCCCTTTAGCATTTCTTGTGGGGCCAGTCTAGTGGTGACAAGTTCCCTCACCTTGTGCTTATTTGGCAGTGTCTTAATCTATCCCTCACTAAAATAAAAAAAAGTTTTGTTGGATGCAGTATTCTTGCTTTGTATTTTTTCCCCAGTACTTTATATCATCCCACTCCTTCTTGCCTTCATTGTTTCAGCTGAGGAATCAGCTTGTAATGTTATTGAGGCCCCCTTGTACATGACACGCTCCTTCTCTCTTGTGGCTTTCAGAAGAGAGGGCTTCTCTCTCTCTTTGGCGGTTGGCGGTTTGATTATAATATGCTGCTCTGTGGGTCTATTTCAGTTCATCCTGTTTGAAGTTTGTTGAGTATCTTGGATGTGTATATTCCCCTTTTTCATTAAGTTTGAGGAATTTTCGGCCATTATTTCTTTGAATATTCTGCATCTCTTTCTCTATTTCCTTTCTTTCTAGGTCTCATGCAATATGTATATTGGTATGCTTGACAAGGTCTACAGGTTCTTCACACTCTGTTAACTATTTTCATCCTCTATTCTTTCAGCTCCTCGGACTGGATTATATCAAATTTCTTATCTTCAAGTTCAATGATTCTTTTTTCTGCTATTTCCAACCTGCTGCTGAACCACTCCAGGGAATTTAAATTTTCAATTACTAGAGCCTGTAGTGCTGTTTGTTTCCTTTTCATAATTTTCATCTCTCTAGTGATATTCATTTTGAATTCATCTATCTTTTTTTTTTAATTTCCTTTGTTCTTTAGCCATGTTTTCCTTTAGCTCTTTGAGTATATTTAGTATCTTTTTTTTTAAAACAAGACTTTGCCTGTAATGTGCCACGTCTGGTCTCCTCATTGGTGATTTCTGTTGCTTTAATCTTCTCTGTTGCCTTGGTCGTCACTTCCTGTTTCTTTGCATGTTTTGTAATCTTTTGTTTAAACCTGGATATTTTGATATTTTAAAAGACAATCACTTAATTTAACTTCTTAGATGTCTGCTCTTTAAGCTTGTATTCAGCTAATGTTAAGACAGAGCTTTCCTTGGATGTCAAGAGATAACAAAAATAAAGTAAAATAAGAAGAAAAACAAAACAAAACAGCTTCCCCAGTCTTTGCAGACTGACCTGTGCAAGTGCTCTCCTTCCAAGCTTCTCCATACAATGGAGTTTAGAGAATATATCCAGGCTGAAGCATAGTGGCCGTCATGATCCTTTCTGCACGTGTCTTGTCTTAAGCATGCACACATTACCCTAGTGATTCCCCTGTTTACATGGATGCAAATACCTCCTCTTCCCTAGGAAACAGTTTCCTCATGGTTGTAGCCACTGCACTGCATGTCCTACAGTCAAGAACTCCTTACCCCGAATTAGTGTTCTGTAGGACTGCCCTCCTGTGGTGTTCTATAGGAGAGCTCTGTGAGCGATCTCTATACGAAGGGCGGGTTCTGGGTCGGCGATTCTGTGACACATGTCCTGGTTGACCAGCAGACCACCGCAGATATATCGGGCTAGATATACATGTTTCCATTCTATGAATGCGAGTTACTCTGCTCCCTCTGGAATGGGAACCAAGTCCCACTGGGAGCACAGGCCAGCTCCAAGCAGAGCCAGTAAGGGGTGGGGTGGGGTGGGGGAGGGACCCACAAGACTGCCGTAAGATCTTACCTACTCTGTAGTGGTCTTTTTCTTGAATCATTGTTCAGCTTGTGACTATAGGCCTTTAACTGTTTTCTGGAGCTTTGCAAAAGATATTTGTGTCAGTTCTTGCTGGTTGTTTATAGCTTCTGTGGGAGGATGGATCTCTGAAACTTCTTACTCCACCATCTCATGCCTAAGATTTCAGCCTGTTCCACTCCAATCTATTCCTAAACATGTCAATATAAATTATTTTATAATGCCCTTTTCCTGTTTCTCTTAACTCAGTCCTCTAGAAAATAGAGCCTGCAGCAAAAGTTTATATGATAACATTTTATCAGAAAAAAGGCAAGTTAGAGCAATAATAGTAAGTGAAAAAGAGAAGCAAAGATGACGTGAGAGAGGTAAGACAGGCCATGTTTTACTGAGTGAGTCATATATTCTCAGTTAACGCAGCTAATGGCATTAGCCTCATGGGCGATTTTCATGGAGTGGTATAAAACTATTGCAACTTGGAACATCCCATAAGAGGAAAGAAGAACAAGGAGTTTATCTGCTGGTTCCTTACTGTGTCCTATTACTGGTTAATATATGATTCATGGGATCTTAACTTTATTGTACATGAGGGGTACGTCTATGTGCTTCTAGGCAACTGCCAGAAATGCCATAACAGAATCTTCATTTATGCAGTTCAGTCACAACGCAGGCATGGAGGTCTCCTTGACCGCTTGTATCATACGTGGGCTGCTCTCGTTTGTCTCGAGGTAGGAGAGCACCTTTTATGGTGACTGGCTACTTAAAGAGCAGGATTTCACAGAGACCCAGGAAGGAACTACAAGGCTTGGTTTGTCGTATATACGACAATATAAAGTTATGCTACGGCATAACTTTAGAAGTCACAAGGGTTCATTTCCCTGCATTTTACTAATCAAAGTGAGCCCATATTCAAGGAGGAGGACACAAGGGTGTGAAGAGCCGGAAATGTGGTTTATTAGCAGACTCAATACAAGTATCTATGCTCTGACTAAATACTTTAATAAAACATAAGACCTATCTTCTCCAATAAAGAAAAAAGTAGCCACTTTCTGACGGAGTGTGAGGTATAAACTGGGCTTTCTGAATGCATTTTTATAACCATCAGCGGATACATATTTATTCTATTCTTACGCTAGGACAAACCTCACACAGGCTAAATAATTTGCCCCAAATCACAAAGTGCTAGTGCTGGAGATGAAGTCCATTCCGATGAATCTCAAGTATCATGTTTTTTAACTGAATTTTTAGGGCTTTTGGAATGCTGTGGGCATAAATACACACAGAGAAGATTTTGCTCTGCCTTTGTCTTATGGGCCAGTTTATGTGAAAAAAAATGTCAGCATTTTTTTTTCTGAGAAGCAAGTGGGTGTTGTACTTATGAAAAACAATTACATGGTAATTCTGTATTCTGTACTTAATGTTGTGTATTACAAACATTCTCAGATTGTTTTAAATGTATGTTTTAAATCCCCTAGGTAGATTATAAATTCTTCTAAGACAGAGATTGTGTTTTCTGTTTGTCCTACATCCCAACTTGCATTACCTTGTTCAATTTTCTACACACAGTTAGATATTTATCACATTTTGCTGTCAAATCAAATTTATCTTTTCATCTGATTAGGAAAATAAGGTTTCCCACTAATCATTTAATGCCATTGCATCTAGTTATAGAAAAAAATTATTATTCTGATTAACCATTTGCAAAGAAGCAATTCTCAGGTGGTTATAAGGAGGGAAAGGTCCTGGGGAAAACTACAATTATAAGCAGCTGCAGAATGAATTACATGTAATTATAGTTGATTCCTGTAAATAATTCTTTCTGTAAATTTCCATTCCAAAAGGATTTATTGCTTGGTAACAAACGCTATTTTGAATTTAAAATACATTTTCCTAAATTTGTGTAAATAAAATTTTATTTACCAAAAAGAAGATGGTGAAAGAAAAAAGGATCAAATGAGAGAATGTTTCAATTTCTAGGTGCATTTCTTACAGGTCACAGGTTGTGATTTCTTACTTTAATAAAAAAAAAAAAACACTTATTTTTTTCTTTAGACTATCTATAGATTAAGTAGAAATGAAATACAAACCCCCTTTCAAAAAGAAAAATATGACATACTAGCTCTATAATAATTGTCAGCAAAATCAAATAACTATTTTAAGCAACATAATAAGTATAAATGACAGGTGGCATCTGATGTGTCACCAAGGCACTCTTGATTACATTAATATGACTCAAATTTTTGTTGTTATTGTTTAGAGGGAATAACTGTTAGTTATTTCCTTTTCTATTATAATTTTCCTATGTTTTCATTGCAGTATATATTTTTTCCTATCAATAATGGGGCAATATGTGCATTATTCATTTATATATATATATGTGTATGATGTGCGTGTATATATATATATATATATATATATATATATATACACACAGTACCATAAATGGCAAAAGAAGAGTTGATGTGTTATTTAAATCAATCTAACATATTGCAAAGTAAAATGCAAAAAAAAGCATATGTTGAATGATGCTTATAAATGGAAAGAGTGTCTGCATTTCTGAATTACAACACAAAATTAGAAGGATAGTTTATGATTTGGTGCTCTTTTTTTTGTAAGGAGAGTTCATCTTCTTCTGAATTATAGCTTTGTTTTTCCACACAGCATCTACTCCCTATGCTATGCATGACTATGACATTAATCTAATGTGAAATAATTTGTATTGTTTAGAGAAAAACTGATATGCATATCTTTGTTTGACATTTAACATTTCTAAACTTCACAAGTCTCTGAGGTAAGACAACGTCCACGCTTTTCTTCAAAAATGTGAACTAAATTGATATGGGTTCTTTTAATTTTTTAAACAAAACTTGCAATTCTTGAAAATTTTTAAGTCCATGAATGTAACTATTCTTTCTGTACTTAATCATCATTATATTGTACATATGAAAGCACACACAGCATAATTACCCACCAAAATATTTTGTGTATGTTGTGCATAAAATCTTACTCATAAACCAGGCACATGAGCAAAATAAAAGAAGAAATATAAAAAACACACAAAGAAAAAGTTTCACCTCTACACAGGGCCTTTATTTTGTGTAATATATTAGGCAAAAATAATCCATCTCTTAGAATATTAAACAAGTCACTCTGATGTACTTCTGCACAAAATAATCTAATTTCCATAAAATGTCCGCAGGGTTTTGCACATCAAGATATCTCTCTCACTAAAAATGTTTATAGAAATAGGTCATTATGGGTATTCCTAAAATAGGCAATTTATTGTTTAAAAACAGCTTTTGTATTAACAGTTGCAAATAAGCTCTAATTTATCAAACATTTTAAATATAAGCAATACATATGTTTATGTTATATTAGTGACACACTTCTTGCACAAACACAGTGTTTATGCAAGCTAATTAGAACAGATATTTACAAAAAAATGAAAATTTAATTTATTCCTGTTGTACTATTAGGTGATAGAGAATGTATCAGACTCTGTAAAATGCAAAATTTTTTGAATATTGAAATAAAATACAAATGAAATGATTGAAAATTATAGTACGTACCCATGCATTTAGTTCCTCTGTAATGTTCAATAATATTTATATATATATATATTTTTTTTAAGACACATAAGTCTAGCTAGTCTATATTCCATACCAGTAAAAGTGAAGGAAATGCAAAACATCTATGCAATTATTTCAGTTAATATACAAGCATTAGGAATTCAAATTCCTAATTAAGAGACAACATGCCCTGTCAGGCATCTGCATGGGCTATTGAACATTGCCTGGATTGTTCCGTAATTATCCTAGCTTAATAGTTCTAAAAACACAAGCAATCTGCATCCATTGAATGAAAGTCCTGCTTATCATATAAGAAGGTGCAGCACAAAAACTTGTTCTGGTTCTATGTATTCATGCTGAAATTTTTTTTTATTGGAACATGGTTTAATTAATCTTTGAACAGAGGGTGACAGCATGCCACCAGTGAAAGTTGTTCAAACATTCTTTATTGAAAAGGAATCACTGCTTGTAGGCAGCAGTAAATGTACATTCATTGTAGGATTTTTATTTTGATACACTCTCTTACTTCGATGACCATATATCCTAGAATAGCAGTTAACTTAGCTTAATTAAATGTTTCTTAGGTAAAACATTTAGGCTTATGCAAGATATATGACACGATATTCAGTTTTAAAATATAATCTTACCTAGGATATTTCATGTATCGTGTGAAAAATAATCTATTGGAATCTTTGCAAAAAACAGTATTTTTAATCATTAGTTTTTAGTACAACTTTGTGTCAGGGTAGAATAACTCGTTTTAAGGTAAAAAAAAAATAGTGGGATTAAATAGATAAGGTGACATAGAGGTCATTATGTTTTATTATCTAACTTAAATATGCAGTAGTATGGAGTATAAAAACATCAAATAAGTGAGTAGCCTTAGATATGAGGAAAAATGTGTTTCAGGGGTAAAAGAATTTATTGACAAAGAAAATAGTATCAAATGTCTCAATAAAGAAGTAAATGAAACAATTAATGTTCTTTTAGTGGCAAAGGGAGTCAAACAATGTAGATTTGATAAATTGATGTTTACAAATCTGATTGACCATACAGGTATAAGAATTATGTGTACAACAATATTTTAAGACAACATATACTATTCAAGTGTCTACATGGGCAAAGATGTACTGGGGGCAAAAAGAAACAAATGATATCCCTTAATGTGCAATTAAGAAAATAATTGATACAAGTCTAAGTGCAAATAAAGCATTCAAAGGGGAGAGCAAAACCAAGAACAGCAGTGAGTAAGTGAGAGAGAGAGGAGATTTTCCAGTAGGACGAGATCAAAGATGATTCTGGAATGTTATCTGCAAAAGATTAATTTTATAATGCTGCAGTTTAAAATTTCATAGCTTGAAACAGTAGGAAGTTTGGTTATAATTCGTATAACTTGAGTTTAGTAGTTAAGAGGGTATAATATGTCTTTACCACTTAATGGTAAGGCTTATCTAATGCTAGTTATTGTTGATTTAAGGTTCATTTCCTCTTACAACTCTAAAATCCATTCTCCTATTTTTCCTTGCCTAGTGCAAAGTGGTCTCTTTAATTATTTTTAATAATTTTAACACTTTTATTATAATAGTTGTTCAATTTCATTTAAAAACAGGTGTGATTTGTATTATCTCAACCTACATACAGATACAACCTGAATAGTAGATATAATTGTTTTCCTTCTACTGATGTGGACTAAGTTGCTATATGGTTTATTGTAGGGACACAGGACTAGGCACAATAGACTTTCAACAAATGACTGCCTTATTATTTACACAGTGCAAAGGGTCCAAAAGATCTGAAGTCAGTTCCCCAGGCAGGCTAACTGGGTCGGGTCAGCAGTTACACACGTCTCTATTTGCAACATAGATGAGGGGCACCTGTGTTGCCTGAGTGTTGGGGCCCTGCCACTGAGCAAAATGCATTCATCAAGCAACTTCTGTGCCATGGAAAGCTTTGGGGGCTGGTGGAGATTTAATATCTCCCCCATGATGATGGTGGTCTCTTTCAAAATGAAACATACTGAACACCTGCACACAAACAAGCAGGAAAGGAAACTTACAAAACACCTGCATGCAAATAAGCAAAAATGGAACCATACTGAGCACTTCACAGGAGCTAAGGGAGAGTGGAAAAAGAGGCGGATAGGTGAGGACAGTTCCACAGAAGCTGCTTTTTTTTCTAATGACCCTATACTCTAGAATGAACACTCTGTAACAGAAAGCTCGAACCTTATTTTTTTATTTTTAATTTGGTAACATATATATTACACAAAATTTTCCATATTGAAAACTCATATATAGCAACTGCATTCACAATGTCGTGCCACCATCACCACCATCCATTACCAAACTTTATATCACCCCTAAAAGAACCACTGTAACCCTTAACCAATAACTCCCCACCTCTCCACCAGCCTCTTGCAACCTTCTTTCTGTCTCAATGATTTTGATTTTTATAGATATTGAATATAAGCTGAATCATACAATATTTATATTTTGGTGCCCGGCCTATTTCATTCAATGTGATTTCTTCAAAGTTCATCTATACTGCAAAATGTATCAGATCTTTATTCCTTTTTATAGCTGAATTATCAATTTACCTGGTGATGGACATGGGTTGAGTCTCTTTCTGACTATAGTGAACAATTCTGCTATGAACATTAATGTACATATATCTATATGAATCCCTGTTTTCAATTATTTGGGGTTTATACTTGGGAGTTGAGCTCATAAGGTACATGGTAAATTTATGTTTAATTTTCTGAAGAAACAGTTCCAAACAGTTTTCCACAACAGCTGCACCATTTCATGTTCCCATCAACGATGTACAAAGATTCTTATTTCTCCACATCCATGCCAATACTTGTTATTTTCTGTTTTGGTTTTTTTTTTGTTTGTTTTTTCTTTTTAGTAATAGCCATCCAAGTGGGTATGACGTGGTATTTCATTATGGTTTTGCTTTGCATTCCCCTAATGGGTAGAGATGCGCATCATGTTTTCATGTTCTTATTGGCCATTTGTATATCTTCTTTGGAAAAATATCTCCTAAACTTCTTTGCCTGTTTTTAATTCAGATGCTGTCTTTTTGTTGTTGAGTTGTAGGAGCTCTTTATATGTTATGGACGTTATATCCTTATCAGACATATGATTTCCGAGTATTTCATCCCATTCTGTAGATTTTCTTTACACTTTTTTGCTAATGTACTTTGATGCACAAAAGATTTTAATTTTGATGAAATCCATTTATCTATTTTTTTCTTTCATTGCTCATGCTTTTAGTGTCATAGCTAAGAATCCATTGCCTAATAAAATGTCCAGAAGATTGCCCCTGTTTTCTTATAATGATTTTATGGTTTCAGTGCTCAATCATTCTTTTGCATGGGATTATCCAGTTTTCCCAGCAGCATTTTTTGAAGAGACTATTTTTCCTTTATTGAGTGGATTTAACAATCTTCTAAAAAATCCATTGGCCATTGTTGTGTGGGTTTATTTCTGAACTCTCAATTCTATTCCATTGGTCTATATGCCAGCCTCACACTGTCTTGATTTCTGTAGCTTGCAGCTTTATAGTAAATTCGAGATAGGTAAATGTGAGTTCTCCAACTTCATTCTTCTTCAAGACGGTTTTAGCTATTCAGGGATGCTTGATATTCTAATGAATTTGATGATTGGCTTTTACTTTCTGTAGAAAAAAATGGTGCTGGAGTATTGATTAGGATTGTGTTGAATGTGTAAATCTCCTGGGGTAGTAATGCCATCCTAACAGAAGCTTAGTTTTAGTAACACTTTCAAAAGTAGAAGAGCAATTTCAATTACTTCTCAAAAATTGTCCCAATACATGGCAAAAGAAATGAGGAAATTTTCAAACTAGCAGCATGAGGAGTTCTTTGAATCTGTTCTCCAGGAAACAAACCTGTTTCCCCAGGAAACAAACATTAAGTGGCAAAAATTGTTCTTTAAAACCCGAACTATTTAAAGTCTCTAGAATTTCTCCTAAGGGCATACGGCAAGTGAAGAAACACTAATTCAAGAAAACCTACCAAATCTCAGTAAAAACAGCATTTCCACCACAACCTTCTGTGTCCCCCTCTCAGCACATAGAAACTGGGTGTCCCCCTCTCAGCTACTAGTTAAGGGGTATAGTTTCTCACTGGGAGGGGCAGACCACCAGCTGATAGTTTTCTCATCCCTGCAACTCCAAGTTGCACAGGCTATATATGTAGCCAGTTCAGCGAAGAAATTGGTGCTCACTTTCTCCGTACAGGCCCTGGTCAAAGGACAGAAACTATGTCCTAGGCATAGAGGTCTAAGATAGTGGGAACCAGACCCCACTTGTGCCAACTTGCTCATAGTGTAGAAGTTCTGCTCTGTGAGAGGTAAAGTAAAATACCAGAGGCTACTGTCCCCACCCAGCACCATTCCTGTAAGGCAGTGGTGTCCCTCCAAGAGAAGCAGGTCATTATACTTCCATCTAGTTCTGAGCAGTGGCTCAGAGATTTTTCCCAGTGGGAGAGGCTATCCATGAAATTAGGGAAGTCCAATCATCTGTCCAAAGGAAACTCCTTTTTAGAAATATAGTGTGGGGAAATTCAAGAAAAATATAATGGAGAATTTGTTGGTAAGCAGTTAAGAGGAGGATGGTAGAGCAGCAAGCTAAACCATAAGACAACTTAATAAAGCTGAACCAGAGAAAGGGACAGCTAATAAGAATCCTCCTAGACCCAAGATGAGCCTCAAAGACAGGACTCAAATACTATCCCTGTGAGGGGCACAAGCTTAACTGGATATGACTATGAAACAATTTATGTTCCAGGACATTGTTGAAACAATAAAACAATTATCCAGAAATTAATGGGCCCAGAAATTCACAGACCCAGGGGCAGATAGCTTAAAAGAAAGATAAAGGAAATAGACAGAAAAATTCCTGCAAATGCCGCTATAATCCAAAAGTCATTGTATACATTTTATAGGCCACATTCTGTTAGATGAGGAGCACAATTGGAGGTGCACATTCAGGGAGGAAGAGACATCACTGAACTAGCCCAGGCAACTCATTACAAAAATAAACAAGCAAACAGCAATAAAAACAAGTCATTGAGGAAGATTAATACATAAAATTTTTGCAATAATTTGCTTAAAATATCTAGTTTTCAACAAAAATTAGAAGACACACAGAAACTCAAGAAGCATACATAGGCAGAGAAACTTCCTGTGATAGGGCCAAGATATTGGCTTTAACAGAAAGGTCCTTGAAAACAACCATAACAAATATCTTATATTTTGAAAGGACTAAAGGAAACCATGCTTAATGAAGTAAAGGTAAGCATGGTGATAATGTCCCATGAAATAGAGAATATCAATAGGCAGAAATTATTTTTAAAATAATGAAATGGAAATTCTAGTGTTAAAAAGTACAAAAACTGAAAAGGAAAATTTAGCACCCAGGCTCAACAGATTTGAACTGGTGGAAAAAAAGATCAGCAAACTTGAAGTAAGGTTGCTAGAGATCACTCAACCTGAAGAACAGAGAGTAAAACAAGAACAATAACCTATTAAGTGTACCACCATATACATAATGCAAATGTCAAAAGGAGGAGAGAGAAAAAAGAACAGGAAGAAAATTTTTTAAAATAATGGGTGAAAACTTGCAAAATTTTATTTAAAACTTTAATTTTCATGTCAGTGAATGTCAACAAGTGCTATGTAGGTTTAATATAAAGATATACACTCCCAGATTCAGCATAGTAAAACTCCTGTAAGCCAAAGACAATTAAAATATTTTGAAAGCCACAAGATAATTTGTCACATAAACATGCAAATTATGAGAAGATCAACATTTGATTTCTCTTCAGACACAATGAGGGACAGAGTGTGGTGGGATGAAGATTACAAGTGATGAAATAAAAGAAAAGAAATGAACCAAAAAGCCTCCCAACCAAGAATCATATCCCAGAAAAAACTTTCTCAAAGATGGAGGTAAAACATGGTCCCAGAAGTAATGAAATAATTATTTTCAGCTTTTGGCTTGGAGAAGCCCAGAGTGCAATTTTCTTTGATTGTCCTGAATGAGGTTTCTTCTAACACCAGCCACAAAAGTCCTCTGTGTCGCCCTAATGAGGTCATCAAAGTCGCGAACCTGAGGTTCACAGATGAGGAAGTTGTTGCCATGACTACAGTGCCCCCAAGATCAATGCCTGAGTCTGTCTCCAAAAAACACTGGTGATGTCATTGTCAAGGGAACTGGTGACTGAAAGGGACTAAGGATGAGGGTGAAACGGACCATTCGGAACAAAGATGCCCGGACTGAGGCGACACCTTCTGCTTCCACTCTGATTATCAAAGCCCTCGAGGAACCACCTAGAGACAGAAAACCATTAAACACAGTGTAAGTATCACTTCTGATGAGACTGTCAAAGTTCTCCAACAAATGTGGCACTTACCTTTAACCAGAGAACTTTCTGGAAGGATTAAAGAGATTTTAGGGACTACTCAGTCTGTGATATCATAGACATGACCAGCAGTGATGCAGTGGGATGCCCTGCTAAGAACCACACTGGAGAAGATTTCCATGAAGGAATGAAGGGTCATTTGTGACAGCCGGAAGTCAGAGGTGGGTAGTAGGGGTGGGGAGAGAGAGAGAGAGAGAGAGAATCAGTTGTCAACAGATTGGATTTATGGAAAATACTAAAAGAAGTTCTTCGGGCTCCAGACAGTAATTCAAATCCTCACGATAAAACAAAAGATCACCAATAAAGGAAATTGCATGTCAGGATAAATGCATATTTCTTTACTTTTAATTTACTTAAAAAAGTAATTGAATAAATAGCAGGAATATAATTGTATTCATGGACCTATAATATACAGAAATGTGATATATTTGACAATAATGTGACAGAAGAAATGATAGGAACAAAGCTATATTGGTGTAAGGGAAAGACATCAATTGGAAGCCTGAATCCACATTGTCTTAATTTTGCAGGGCTACTGAACAAAATACCACAAAAATGGTTGGCTTAAATAAGGGAATTTATGGACTCACAATTTGGAGGCTAGAAGTCCAAAATCAAGGGATTGCTAGGCCATGTCTTCTCTAAAGTGTAAAATTCTGGTGGTCACTTATAGCCAATATTTATCTCTGTCACTGCCTCCTCCTGGGGCTTGTACTTCCATATCCAAATTTCCTTTGTTTATATGACTTCAGTCCACCCTGATTCAGTTTGGCTTCATCTTAAAAGGATCTTCAGAGATCCTATTTACTAACGAGTTCATACCTATAGGGTAAGGGATTAAGTCTTTAACATGTCTTTGTGGGGGACAAATTCAATCTACCCCACCCAGGAACGGATGAGGAGAAAAAGAACGGTAAATAAGATTGAGAAAATAAATTCTATTCATACACACTTTCCTTTTCCCTCTTGGCTTCTTTCTTAGATGTAAAATTATACAAAGTAATAGTTACAACAATACATTGTTGTATTTGTAACATATATAGATGTAATATCAATAACCATAATGGCACATAAAGGATGAATAGGGACTAGAGCTATTCAGGAATAACATTTCTATATACCACTAGAATTAAAGTTACATTAATCAAATAGCATGAATCCATCAGGAAGATATAATGAGTATAAAACTATATCCATCTGGCAATAGAGGCCCAAAATATATGAAGCAAAATCAGACATAACTGCAGGAAGAAACAGACAATTCAACAATAATAGTTGGGGATCAGTAGCCCACTTTCCAGAAAAGATAAAACAACAACTAAGTAGATGAACAAGATCTTATAGAAGACTTAAAATAACACTATAAAACAAGTAGACATTGCAGACTGCTATAGAAACAATCTGTCCAACAGCAGAATATACATTCTTCTCAAGCACACATGCGCTATTTTCTGGGAAAGACCATTTAACAGAAAGAAATCAAGGCTAAATAAATTTTAAAACAATTGAAGTCATACAAAGTATGTTCTGAGATAAAAAATGAATGAAATTTGAAGTTGGTCATAGAAAGAGGAATCCACATTACAAAATAAAACAAAGCCACAAGAAAATTTAGGAAAGACTTGAAGATTAAAGAAAATGGAGACCCAATGAATAAAGCCTATGCAATGCAGCTTAAGTAAGGCTTAGGGATAGATTTATCATTTTATATCCTTTATATTTTAAAAAAAGAAATATCTCAAATCTATAAACTGTTCTTCTGCCTTAAGATACAGAAAAAAATAACGGAAAACTAAAACAAAACATGGAGAAGGAAGGAAATAATAAAAGATGAGGGTGGAAATTAATGAAATAGAAACTTGATAAACATTAGAGAAAATCAACAAAACCAAAAATAATTTTTATGTAAAGATTTAAAAATTGGTCAAATCTTTATTATAAATTGGTCAAGGAAAAAAGACTCAAATGTCTGAAGTCAGTAACAAAATAGGGGGTATTACTACAAACCTTGCAGAAATATCAAGAATTATGAGAGAATACTATTAACAGCTATATGCCAACCAATTAAATTTATGTGAATAAAGTCTTTGAATGACATACACTATCAAACTGACTTGAGAAGAAATAGAGAATTGAATAGATGTATAATAAGCTAAGAAATTAAATCAGTATTCAAAACACTACCCATGAAAAAGATGATTTCACCATTGAGCTCTAATGAATAAAGAGGAATTCATAACTTAGCAAACTCTTGCATAAAATAAAAGATGTAGGAACACTTCAAACTCATTCTTTAAGACTTTTACAGTAGTTATTAAAACCAGATAAAGAGATCACAAGAAAAGAAAACTATAGATCATTATTACTTATGAATATAGATACAAAATTCCTAATAAAATACTAGCAAATTGAATCCAGCACCATATAAAAAGTTTTACCCAGAAATGAAAGGTTGATTTAACAACTGAAAATAAACTTATATGATACAGCACACCAATAGAATAAAGGACAAAATCCACATGATCTTCTTAACAGAGGTAGAAAAAACAGTTGATAAAATCGTACATCCTTTTTCAACATTGTATTGGAAATTCCATTTATTGCAATTGGGAAAATGATAGAAATAAAAGTGATGTAGATTGGAAAGGATAAAGTAAAACCATCTCTATTTGCAGATGATGCAATATTGTGCCTAGAAAATCCTAAGGAATCTACTACATACTTTTTCAGAACAAATGAATGAGTTCAGCAAAGTTTCAGAGCACAAAATCAATGGCAAAAATAAAGTGTATATCTATACATAGCAAAGAACAATCTGAAAATGAAATTAAGAAAGCTTTTCTAGATACAATAGCTTCCAAAAATAAAAAATAAATAAATTTAGTAAAAGTAGTGCATAACTTATACTCTGAAAACTACAAAACATTGTTGAAAGAAATTACACAATAGCCAAGTAAATGCAAATATACCTCATATTCATTGATTGGAAGACCAAATATTACTATAGTGAAAATGCTCCCCAATAGTTCTACATCTTCAATGCAATTATTGTCAAAATTCTAGCTGACTTCTTTGCAGAAATTGAGAAGCTGATCCTAGAATTCACATGGATTCTTAAGTGACCTAGAACAGCCAAAAGATTCCTGAAAAAGAAAAATGAATTTGAATGACTGATACTTCCTGATTTCCAAACTGTCACAAAGCTACAGCAATCAAGACAGTATGGTCTGTCATATTTATAGATATATGCATCAATAGAATAGAACTGAGTCTAGATATAAATCCTCATATGAATTTTCAACAAGTGCCTTGGAAATTCAATGGGAAAATAATAACCTTTTCTACAAATAGTACTTTGGCAACAGGATGTTCAAATGCAAAAAAAAAAAAAAATGAAATTAAATGCTTACCTCATACAAAAGTTAACTAAAAATGCATCAAAGACTTAAATATAAGAGCTACAGTTATACACTTTTAGAAGAAAACGTTGGGATATAAATTTTAATGGCTTTGGATTAAACAATGGTTTTTAATATATGACACCAAAAGCACAAGTAATAAAATAAAAAAATAAATAAATTGAACTTCAGAATTATTTTTTTACATGCTGCAAAGGACACCAAAATAGATAAAATATTTGCAAATCAAATATGTAATAAGGGACTGTGCCAGTTTGAGAGTATTATGTACTTTCAAAAAAAGCCATGTTTTAATCCTGATCCATTCTTGTGGGAGCTGCCATTTCTTTTAATTCTGATCCAATACTGAATGTGGAAATGTTTGATTAGATTATCTCCACAGAGATGTGATGTGCCCAACTGAGGAGGTGACCTTTTGATTAGATGGAGATGTGACTCCACCCATTCTAGGTGAGTCTTGATTAGTTTACTAGAGTCTTTGAAAGGGGAAACATTTAGGAGAAACCTTGGGTATGACAGAGCTGAGACAGAGGAGAGAGAGAGAAAGTTGACACAAATACTGACACTTGGAGAAGAAAGACATGGGTGTTTGGAAGTACTTGAAGTCCAGCAAACATCAACATGAGATGTTAAACAAGCACAAACCTGGAGAGAACCAGGGGAAGCCTCAAGATGAAAGCCAACCTCGGAAAAGAAAAGTGAGGCACTCCCTCAGGAACAGAGGCTGAAAGCAAAGGAACCCAGGAGCAAGGGATCAGCAGATGCCAGCCACATGATTTCACAGCTAACAAAGGTGTTCTGGATCCACTGACCTTCTTGAATTAAGTCTTTCTCCCTGGATGACTTAGTTTGGACATTTTTCTAGTTTTCGAACTGTAAACTTGCAACTTAATAAATTCCCCTTTTAAAAGCTGTTCCAATTATGGTGAATTGTATTCTGGTGGCTTGCAAACTAATACAGGGACTTTTATTCCAGATATAAAGACATCATGAAACTTATAAATTAATAACAAAGAACCCAATTTAAAAATGGACAAAGAACTGTAATAGATATTTCCCACATAGCTTTACTCATGGCCAATGAACTCATAAAAAGATATTCAACATTACTAGCCATCAGGGAAATACAAATCAAAACTATGATATACCACTACAATGCCTATAGTGAAAAACACATATAATAAAGCATGTTGGTGAGAATATGGAGAGATTGGCATCCTCAAACATTGTTGGTGGAAATGTAAATTGGTGCAGCCACTGGGAAAACATCATCAACATGAAAAATCCAGGAATTTCACTTCTAGGAATATATTCAATAGACATGAAAACACACATGTACAACAGAAACTTTTCACCCATGTTCATAGCAGAATTGTTCTTAAGAACCCAAACTGGAAGGAGCCAAAATGTGGAATGGATAAATAAAATATGATATTTCTATATAATGGAATATTTTTCTGTAGTAAAAAGAAGTGAATTACTCCTACATGTTACAACATGAATGAACTCTGGAAACATTATTCTCTATGAATGGAGCCAATCACAAAAGACCACATACTGTACGATTCCATATATATGAATTGTACGTATTTGTCAAATGTATAGAAATTGAAAGATTGATGGGTGCCTAGGCCTGGTGGTAGGGGACGGGCAAGGAAATGATTATTAACGGGTACCTGGCTTTGAGGGATGACAAAAATGCTCTGGAATTATATTGTGGTGATAGCTGCAGTTTTTTATTATACTAAAAGTCATTGAATTGTAAGACTTTAAGTAAATTCATCATATTGTACATCTGGTGAATTATATCTCAAAGTCATTATAAAAAGTAATCTGAAAAAGATGAAAGGGAGGATATCTTTTAGTTACTACTGAATGAAGATATTGTCTATTTTTTCCTAGAACCAAAAATATATACATATTTCTAGGGGTGAGGCAGTGAACCCAGAACAGTTCTTTGCTAAGGCTGAGAGATGTCAGTTAAAGTCAAAGCCTTACCAGGGCTGATATAATAACTTGGATTTAAATATGTATAATCAGCCCATAACTACCTGTCCCAATAATTATTAAGGCAGAACCAAAAATGTCATCCAAAGCAAGACTCTTCTACAATTTCTCCACAGTATGTTGTTATAGCTTCTTTATGTTTCTCAAGTGATTTTCATGTTTAATTCTTAATTCTTTAAGTTACTAATAAGGCTTTGCTCAGATCTTAGCTCATAAAAACCTTTCCATCTTCCTGATTCCTAATTTACTGTCTGTAGCTTCTACTGGATTGTAAGTGTCATGAAAATGGAAACTTTGTCTCTTTGTTGGGAATGCAGTTCCAGTTTTTACAAAACAATGCCTTGAATATAGATGGCATTCAATAAATATTGTTTTTCAATAAATATTGTTTAAATGAATGATTCACTTAATGAATTAATAGATCTTAACCTGATTTCATTTCTATACAAATGCTTGGGAATATTCTTCATTTAGTGCCAGTTTTCTTAGAAATCGAACATGTATTATTACTGTTATCCTCCTTTTATCCTCTCCTACCAATAAGTCCAGAATAGCAAGCTATTTTCATTTTTCTAGTATTGGCTACTAATCATGGCAAAAAAATCAATTTGGGTATGCATCAATAATTTATCATTTTAAAAAGAAATGAATCAATGCCAAAATGAGGAAAATGAATGCATTTAATCAATATATTAACTTACAACAATACAAATTTTATGTTATTTATCCTTCCAGTTAAAGGACAAAGACTAAAAGAGATGAGCATGTGTTATACAACATTTGTATAAATGTTGAAAGGTGAGGAAAGAATGAGAGGAAAAGTAGGATGAATGTTTGAAAATTCAAAAATATGAAAAACTAACACATTTGCTAGTAAGCATTTTTTATGACAATTTCAAAATTTCAAACTGTAAATATTAAAGATTTTACTACCTAAGTTCAGAATTAAAGTCATTTATGAAAGTTCTCCCTTTTTGTCAAACTTAAATAATGGAAATATACCATTTTAATATCTCATATGAAGAAGGAAAACTAACTGGAAAATAGATAACTTTATAATATCTTGTGATATTATTGTAAAATACATTTAATATCATAATGTAATTTTGCAATATGAGGCAAAATTTTAAATATAGCTAGAAGAAATTTAAGGAACAGTAAGAGAGTTCTAATATATAGTATAAAGACCCAAAGAAGATGTGATGAAATGAAGTTAGCAACACAAAAGACAGTAGGAGCCTGAGTCTCACAAATTTTTCAGAAAGAAAGGTTCAAAAGGGTTTGCACGTTCTGAGTCAGACGTGAATTGAGAATTGTATAAAAGGAAAACACATGTAAAGCATGTGTTTTCTGTGTAATTTTTTATTTTCCTTATTTCTATGGATATAGGTATAATGTACGAATATTTCAGCCGCATGTCAGAAGAACAAATGTCAAAGTAAATAATACCATAACAGAATAAAATTTCTGGTTTTCACAAATACACTGAAGTTTTAACCAAAAATATTATTGAATTTTAAATAGTTGAATTCAGCAGCAGAACCAGAATTTCTACATGTCTTTAGCTGATAGATTACTCCTTTAGCCACCGCACTGCACATTCACTGTTCTAAATTAACACTCACTTGCAACTGAATGTTGTAGAGAAGCAAGATCTATTTTGACTTGTTCTGTCAATGTCTGCTATTGTGGAATGGTTTTGTTACCATCAAGTTATTAAAAAAGCAAAGTAAACTATGAGAACTGTAAGAAAATATCAGTCTCCCATTGAATTAAGCAGCTTTTTAGACTTTTAAAATAAGGGTGATAATGATGGTGATGATGATGATGATACATTTTAACCAAATCAGTTATTTTGAGTATTGGCATTGAGACCAATATCCATTGGGAGTCTGAAAATTTTCTGTCGCTTTTTTCTTTCTTCATTCTGTAGATATTTTTTTATTATAGCTCATTTAAAGATGATTTATCAAGGAAGTTGCTATAGAAGATTTTGAATTTCTTCCTTGTGATATTTTGAGATATGGAATTGACTCTTTACTTTTCATCCTCACAAGATTTAAAAATAATGCCTGGTTATAATTTTTTACTTGAAAGGCTCTTGGCTAAAGTAGAATTAAAGCACTAAATGTATACATAGTTCATATTCATGTCAAATGAAGAATGTTATTATGCCAACCAGTTAAATAATAATAAAATTATGAGATAATCTAATCTTTATTATTCTTTCTTGCATTATTATTTAAATTATATAAACATTTGCTGGTTCAAAAGGATTTAATCATCCTAAAACGTTTAATTTACTTTCTTAGTATTCCCACTAACTCTTAATCTATTTCACTATTTCTTTATCTATTTGAAAGTTTATAATAGTTTTTAGACAATTAATACCTTTCAAAAATAGTAATTGTTGCAACACTTGTCCCTTATAATTAAAAGTAAACATTTATAAACCTCCTAACTGCTAGTTTTTCACACATAAATAACAAAAGAAATATTTCGTTCCAAATTGCATCTGGAAAACTTACCTATATTTGAACATGCATAGTCACATATTAATTATACATTCAAATGCCAAGCTTGTTTTTTATTATCAACTTCAGTACACTAATTAGATATGAAGGTAGCTGTGAGATTACACCATCATCAGTAAAGAAATATAGTTCATAGGAGTTAGCACTGACAAAAAATAGACTTTCTGTCATTTGGTCTTAAACTGGACACAATGCAAAGGACACATACAAAGTTGAAGCCCAGATTTGGGCTGAACACCAAAATCAAGCTACATTTCAATGCATCATTATCATTAACTCATGACTCTGGTTCAACAGTTGATCAATTATCAGCTGATTCCTCACCATGAAAAGGGGTTGAGTGATTATTTCCTGAGGCAACAAAGGAAAGTGAGCTTGGCAAAATGGGGAACTGTTATGCAACGTGTAGCCAGTATTGCCATGTGACCCAAGATACTACGGGAAAAGGTGGTCAAAGGGAAGAAATGGCTGAATCCCTAGTCTGAGTGTGAGAAAAGAGTCTGCAGTAGTAGATACTCTGATGGTCCTTGACCTTGTATGTTTAGGAGGAGAAAGAGCAGTATAAAGAGGAGACTAATACATACTGAGCACCTAACCTATTGTAATCCCTGGACTAGCTACTTAATTAATCTGTAGGACCGGCTACATAATTTTTGGGAGCCAGTGCAAAATGAAAATGCAAGCATCCTAAACATAATTACAAATGTAAAGACGGTGACTACAATATATTAACCAGTCATGGGATTCTTCTGAATTCAGGGCCCTGTGCTACTGCAGAAGTTGAATGCTCATGAATTTGATGTTAGTCGCTTCAAGAATGCTGTGTAATGCACTAGGATTACCTTCCAGAAACCTACAATCTCCAGATAGTTTCTAAACCAGGTAAGTCCTGAGACCCAGAGGGCCTAGTCTCTCCAGAACATCAACTAGTTCCATCTCTTTATCCCATAATATCAACGGTCCCTTCCAACATGAATAAGTTAGAATGGCCATTGCCCAAATACCCCTAAAGAGTGGGAGAAAGATCAAAGGAGATGGTGTAGTTATACAGAGAAGGTAGGGTTGAACAAATGAGAATGATTGTTGAATCATTATATTTATATATGATTTAGTCTCCAGTGTTTTGGAGTAGCTAGTAGTAAAAACCTAAAATTGTGGAATTGTAACCTATATCAAACTCGGAAATCTGGTCTGCAACTAATTTTTGTGGTGTGCTTTGAAATGTATTACTTTTTTTGTATTTATATTATTTTTTACAAAAAAGAAAAAAAGTCTGTTGTGATGATGAATGCACAGCTATATCATGATATTGTTAAGTTCTGATTTTATACTTTGGATGATTACATGGTATATGAATATATAATATATATCAATAAAATTGCAGTTAAAGAAAAAAATGCTATAAATACATAATTTTATCCCTCTTCTGTATTTAAAAAACTGAGGTTAGAAAGGTTTAACTTAGCCCAAGTTTACACATTTTGTAAAAGACAAAGACAGGTATGTATATGACTCTAATCTCTCGCTTTTTTCATTTTTACCATGCAGTTTGTTTTAAAGGCTTACAGAATATTAGTAAATGTATTATTCATAACATCATACAATATATATTTAATGTATATAAAGTATTCAATCCTCATTGTCTCATAATATGGTTCTCTTACTTTTAGGTTATTGTATCGTGCTTTGCTCTGTGCAATCTGCAGCCATTTTCCAAATGAGAGTGCGATTACACATCCAATGGGTAGGCTCGGCAATATGGCCATGAGAGCAAGTGCAGTCTTGCAGCTTTTCAGCATCCATGTAGAACTGGGATTCCATTAATGGCAAAGCAAGAAGACCATAATTGTTTAAGCAGCAGCTTCAGTTGATTGCTTCATATATGGTCCTCTTAACTGTTCATTAATATTGAAGGCCAGGTAATTCCTCCTTAAAAATCCTATGGTACTTGTAAACCTCACTTTTTGCCAATTTTTCTTTTCTGGTTTGTAATAGAGAGGTGGTCTTTCACCCACAGGAGTGCACTCCATGAATCACTAGTTTGTGTACTCTGCTGTGGGCAGTCCACAGGTTTTATATTTTTGTTTTTATTTTTGTTTTTTTTTTTTACTTTTTTGAGGATGGCAAGTGAGAAAAGGGCTTGTAAACAGCATGTGACTTCTCACTGAACAAATTAGGCCTTGTGAATTGTATAAGTGAGCAAATCTAATTTTAGTGAACAAAAGAGGCTGGGAGATGCTGAGTGTAATTTTTATGTAAAAATAGGAAGTCTCCAAAGACGTCTCTCTTTAAACAGATGAATGCAAATGACCAAAGTCATCTAAATCGAGAAGGTTGATTTATGCATTTTCCATTGTACCCTTCAACAACAAAAAAGCTTTTTTCTGTTTCCAAATAGTATGCATTTGGGGTAAAGTTTCACTTTATGCACCGAGAAGGGCTAAGAGAGGAGCGATCCAAAGCAGTCATGTAAAGAAATTGTTCTCTCTTTCTTTTTTTCTAAACAGAGCTTCTGCCAAATAGGCTGTCCAACTGTCTACTGTATCCACTTTTAGCTACTTGAATTTTAATTGAAAAATAAAAGTTTCAGCGTTATGTATCAGAATATATGATTAATTCTCCATTGGCATTCTATGTCTTCAGCAGAGAGCAGACATGATAAGAAAAAATAAAATTATGCATGAAAATAGAGAGCAGCTCAATTCCCAAATCAGCATCAGCTATTTTAGAAGATGCATTTTATTCATTGGCTCTCTCAGCATTGTCAGTGCTTTTAGTTCAGGTCTAGCTTTCAGTACTCAAATATCTTTAAATGACTAGTGAATTGTTAGCTACTAACAATATGTCTAAACAATTGTTCTGTTTAAGACAATGGACTACTTATGTGATTTTCTCATACTCTTATTCCTAGGATTTCTTCTTTCCCCTCCTCACTTTCTAATATCCTTTACTAATACTTGAAGAATTTTATAGTAATATATAGCAAGAGTGAAGAAATTTCAACTTCTCTCTCTTTATACATGTATCTGTGTGAGTCTGTTTGTTTATCCATCTATCCGCACATTCATACGTTTATTCAACAAGCATTTCTTTTTTTTTTTTTTTTTTTTTTTTTTTTTTTTTTTTTAAGAGAGAGGAAGGAAGGGAAGGAAAGACAGAGAGAAGGAAGGAAGGATGGAAGGAAGGAAGGGAGGAAGAAAGGGAAACATCTTTAAACATTTTCTTGTTTTATTGTATTTTGTTTGTTTGTTTGTTTTTTACATGGGCTGGGGCCGGGAATCGAACCGAGGTCCTCCGGCATGGCAGGCAAGCACTTTGCCCGCTGAGCCACCGCGGCCCGCCCAACAAGCATTTCTTGAAGGCCAAGTACATTCCAGCCATTAGGCCAAGCACTGAGGATGTTTCAGACAATCCCTCCTAGAGTTTAAAGATTAGCGGGTTACATTGGTTGCCACTGAAGGAACATTTTAAATTCATTGCTTGACAATTTTTCTTGTCACTCTGCCAGTCTAGTGCTGCATCTGAACCTTAAACCCTGGTTTTAACCATATGCAACTAGGAATCACAGCCTCCCCATGGCATACACTTTTGTGCTTTTGTGCCTTTCTAAGGCTCTCCCTTCTATTTACATTCCCTTGAACTCTTTTAAATATGTAAATGAAATGTCCAAATTGTCTGTCCTTCTCGAGTTACTATTTTCTTAAATATTTAAGTAAAATGGCTTCAGTTCTTGTCATGGTCAGGCTCATGTGTCCACTTGGCCAGGTGGTACCTGTTTGTCTGGTTGGGCAAGTGCTGGCCTGTCTTTTTCTGTGAGGACATTTCATCAAATTAAATCATGATCACGTCAGCTACATCCACAGCTGATTCCATCTGTAATCAGCCAAGGGGAGTGTCTTCTTTAATGAGTGATGCTTAGTCTAATCACTGGAAGCCTTTTAAGGAGGATTCAGATGAGACAGGCTCTCTTCCTGCTTCGGCTGGTGAGTCTCTCCTGTGGAGTTCGTCCAGATCCTCCATCAGATTCATCAGCTTCACAGCCTGCCCTACAAATTTTGGACTCTATGTTCCCACTTTTATAAATTTTATTTTTATGAAATTTCCTGTTGATTCTGTTTCTCTAGAGAATGCTAGCTAATATAGTTCTGAATCCTATAATTTATGGGAAGTGCACCACTGTCAACCTTCTCTCCAAGAGACTTTTGAGGATAACCTTGCCTTGAATTTCCTTGATTAACCCTTGCTACGAAGTCATGCTGCCCTTGAATTCTGAATTCTCAATGTAGATTTTGGTAACTAATACCATGACTCCTGTCTTCTTTTTTCTTTCCTTTGCTCATATTACTTAACACTTCTCCTTCATTTTCTAAAAGTTGTTTCATATAGAACTGTTTACTGAATTTGGGTATAAAATGGAGGATGACTACAGCACAGCCCAATCTAGGAGCCAATAAATATTCTCCCTATTATGCATACATTTTGTAAAGATGCTGTCACTCCTGCCATTGGGTGGGTTAAGGGGATCTTCTCTTGGTCCCAGGTCATGTTCCTAAGTTGCATTGTCCTTCTCCCCAGAAACCTCATTTCAAATGTTTGACTTGTTATTGTGCCCATATACTAATTCTCAATTCTCATCTCTAACTAGCTTCAGTATATCTTTTACTTTTATGTGTTTTGCTCAACAAAAGGACAATCAATATAAAATTCCCTCTCAGTTGTACAAAGCACCGGCGGAAACATGGGCATTTATAGTTTGTGCTTTTACTTGGGTGAGGTTTAATTCCTGCATAAGCTTCTTTCATGCTCAGACAGGGATTGTTAGAAAAGGCTGTTTTTGTCATTTCAATTTAAGGTCAGGCCCTCTTTCTCAAACCCGTACTTTCTCCTCCACTAGAAAAAATGTTTACCTCACTGTCAGATGAATTCCTGAGGTCCTTCACACATCTATCTTTTTATTTACCACATTGTATTATATTCTAAAATAAATTTGCCTCTCATCTATCCCCTAGCATACATTAGATGTGTAATCAGCAATTATTCAATAAAGAAGTGGTTATTACTCTCTTTGCCAGAGCTGTTATGACAGATATTACACACAGGTTGGCTTTCAACAACAGGAATTTATTGGCTCAGGGTTTGGGAGGGGAAAAGTCCAAAATCAAGGAATTATCGGGACCTTGCTTCCCGTGGGGTCGACAGTGTTCTGGTGCTGGCTTCCACAAGCTGGGGGGTGGCTTGGCTTGCATCTGCTCTTACGTTTTTGCTGGTTTCCTGCTTCTTTCTATGGCTGTTTCTGGTTTCTGGCTTCTTTGTACCAGGTCTGCAGTAGCATGCATTAGTAGCATAGTAGTGTATAGTAGTATACATTAAGGCCGGTCCTGTTTCTGCTTGTCCACATCTTAGAAGTTCCTATTCACGAATAAGTCTTTACATTAACTGAGAATATCTCTTCAAATGTTCCATTTACAAATGGATTCACACGCACAGGAAACTGATTGAGATTAAGAATATATGTTCTTTATTGGGTTACGCGATTCATTCCCCACATACACTAAAAGAAGGCACAAAATGTTTCTCACCTCATAGCCAAGGTAAATTGTCTTACTCTTTATCTATGCACCTAAACACCAAAAATCCAGAAAGAAGATTTGTACTTCAGTGAAGAGGGAAATATCTTCAGAAGCATGTTTTACTGATTTCATAAGGAAGCATTACTTTCTCAGCAATAAAGAAAAAAGTAGAAATGAGCCAAAATATTTGTCTGCATATAAGACTAGGTTGAGTGATTATTCTGATTGCTTGGGTTATCAACTCTCTGAACTATACCCAGGAACCCATTCATCAGTCCATATATTTCCCTTGTCCCCTTTACAGCAAATCCCCTGCCACAGCTGCAGACCCTGGCAGCTGCAATCTGCTGCCTGACACTATAATTTCACATTTTCTAGAATATCATATAAATGGAACCATACAGTGTTTTTTATGACTGACTTTTTTCACCAGTGTAAAACTTTTCATATTTCATATAGTGTTGCATATATCAGTAAGTCATTCCTTTACGTTGCATTTGAGTATTCCATTGTATGGGTATACCCAGATTTATTTATCCATTTGCCGTTTCGTGTCTATTGGGATGTTTCAATTTTGACTGTTATGAATATAGTTTCTATTAGTATCAATATATAGGCATTTGATTAAACATGCATGCTCATTACTCTCAGTTAAATATCTACAAGCAGGATTGTGGTTTATGTGGTAAGTACATATTTAAAAAGTAACTTCTGAACTATGTTTTTCAAAGGGCTGTTCTATTTTACATCCCACTAACTGTATGAGATGCAGACACTCCACATCTTCCCAACACTTGGTATTTTTTATCTTTTTAGTGTCAGACATTTTAGTAGGTATGCAGTACTATCATTGGGCTTTAAATCTTGTTCTTCTAATACTATATTACTTATCTTTCCATGTATTAGTCATTTTCCAGTTTTCTTCATAGACATATACGTTCAAATCATTTGGCCATTTTACTAGGTTTTATGAGATTTTTTTTTAATTATTGAATTGTAAAGGCTCTTTATATATTTGGGATAGGAATCCTTTTTAGATATGTGTTCTGCAAAAATATTCTCCCAGTTTCTGGTCATCTTCATTTTCTTAAGAATGCCTTAAGAAGAGCAAAATTTTAAGTTTTGATGAAGTCCAATTTATTGTTTTTATTCTTTTATCTTTCATGTTGTTTTGTCCTATCTAAAAAATATTTAGCTAACCCTATCATTACATTTTTACTTCTTCAAGTCTTGATATCCTTTATGTGAAACCCTCTCCTTAGCCTTGGCTTCAATTATTATCCGTGTAACCTTTACTCCAAAGTTTGCGTTTCAAACCCAGAGCTCCCTTTTGAACTTCAGGCCTGTATATCCAGTCTACATTACATCTTCTCTTTGATACTTCAAAGGTATTTTAAATCCAAAATATTTGGGACTAAATATATCATTTTTCTTCCTGAAAATACAGCTCTTTCAGTATTCTCTGAGAAATTATTGATAATTTTATGTGTCTTTTCTTAAAAAGTAGTAATCCATTAAGCCTAGTCGTGATGAAATATAATCAAAGGAGCACAAAACCAATAGGAACTCTAACATTTTAATTGTAAATCTTTCAAACACTTAATCGGTCCAAGTACATGTTTAAATTAAAATAGATATGTAACCACCTGCTATACCACAGTCTCTAGACTTCAGAAACTTGCTGGAATGTTCTTATTTATCTCACAAATAATTTTCATACTTTCTTTCACTCTAGGTGTCTTGTTCTTAGTGTTTTGTCTTAACCCTTAATTCTGTTTTTATACACAACACCTGTTTTATTCCACAAATGGCTTCTCCCTAATCATATATCTAATACCATCTTGCTTGACCTCAATTAGAGAGCATCTTTCTTCTTTAAGCCCACATTGTCATTTTTTTTTTTTTTTACATTACTGGACCAGCACACACTATTTCTTGCCTCAGACAGTAGGCATGTGGGATGGGGAAGAGTAGAGGGTGGAAAAGGAGAAAGCACCGAAATTAGGCATTCAGGGCAAGATTTCTCTCTTTTGGAACCCTATGTGTTAATAATTATTGGCCCATAACATGTTTGCATTTCTCTCTCACTATTATAGGTTATTTACAGTAAGGACTGTTGTCTGAAACCTCAGTGACTGAAAAGTCTGCTAAATGAATTAGCAGATGTTCATTAAGTTTCTGCTAGTAGTTTCTTTATATTAATTTGTTTATTAATTCCTGTCTCCATAAGTGTTTTGAGAGTTAGAGGAGTGCTGTGTTTGACTTTTGTCTTATAGAAAAGCAATGAAAATTGCTTTTTTTTTTTTTTGTCTATTTTGCTTTGAAAATACTAGAAAGCAACTGCTTGCCTCACTATACCTACCTCCAAACCTACCCGTTTCTCTAAGATCTTACCGTGGGAGGTCAAGTCTTTGCATCCTCAAGGGTTTTAGATTTTCAGGATAATTTTGATATGTGAATTTAAATTGTATATAATTTTAAATATTAAAAAGGTATTATTTAATTATTAATCAAAGGTATATAGTCTACTCTTAAAATATTTGATATTCTACTTTTGAAATTGTACAATAAGTCTAGGTTTCTGGTCTTGAATTATACAAGAAAAATGTTGGATAGGGATGCTTTAAGGATTATTTAAAGCAACACTTTTAATTCAAATCTCTGAACAAAACTGTTTATAAATATTTATTCATGTATATATACGCATATACTTTTTTGTATCTATAGATACACAGTAAATTTTCTAATATTTTATATATTAAAAACATATATTTAAGTATATTCTTTTTTTCAAAATATCAGTGTCAAAATTGAGGAAAAGCAATTCTTCATCCACCTTACTGTGACTAAGCTTTCCAAAAGTCTGTAAGCAGTGGGAAAATTCAGACACCTTTACATTACACCACAGAGACATTACAGGGGCATAGTAAACATAAATCTTAAAAATAAGTGTAGGGCGGGCCGCGGTGGCTCAGCGGGCAAAGTGCTTGCCTGCTATGCCGGAGGACCTCGGTTCGATTCCCGGCCCCAGCCCATGTAACAAAAACGGAGAAACAGAATACAATAAAACAAGAAAATGTTTAAAAAAAAAAAAAAAAAAAAAAAAATAAGTGTATATTTCCTTAATGAAGTAAATTAAAATAAAATGCCTAACAGATGTATTTATGTTTATATCATTTTATGTTAAACGCTAAGTTATCACTGATGTTTCATTATATTAAAATAACATACTACATTCTGTAATTGATAGTTCCTGTTCCCTGCTGCTCTTTCTTAAATATATCAAAATGCTTCCATGTCACCAATTTGCTTTCATGTCACCAATTTGCATCCTCATTTCCCAAGACTCATTGATGGATACTTTTCTTGAAGATACATGTTTATAAGAAAATTAAGATGCACACTTTTCAATTGTCATTGCTTCCAAGCATCTTTAGTATCTCCCATGTTCCAATGGGGAACCACTTTTCCATCATGTAAGCCATACTGCAATGGCACACAAATGCTTGTTCAAGCCCCAGATCTGTCACATACTTTTTTAAGCATTTCTGAGGCCTCAGTTCTTCATGAACTCAAATGGTTAATTAAATATTTCAACCATAACCATGAACAAAAAAGAGGGAAACCCAGTCAGTCACATAGGGAATTAATATTGTCTACTCCATTTTTCTAAGAAAAACATTTTCTAAGAAAATCCCTTTGAAGTTTAATAAAAAGACTAACAAGACATGCCTCCAGATTGGGATGATCCAGAACTGGACTCAGTTTGGAAATCACTTTGTAATTTCAATGTGAATTGAGTTTCTTGTCAGCATGGTTTGGCAGGGATTTAATTGTCAAATAGTGTGCCTGATGACTTGCACTGATGTCAGTCATTATAAAAATTATTAATGGTGCCAATATTCTAACACCAATCATTGAACTCCCAAAGCTGTTAGATTTTGTCATCTTCACTGTGTTTCAGTTATTCAATCAACAAATATTTATTAAGCACCTACTATGAGGTGGGGAATGTGGCATTGGGATACAGTTCCCACCTTATGTACCTGACATTATAGTGCAGAAGAAACAGACCTTAAAAAAACGTTAAAATAAATCAAATAATTTTAAAGGAAATAAACACAGTATTGAAATGCAACTGGAAATACTAATTAAAGCTAACAAATATTGGTTTTAACATAGAAATCATGAAATATCTTCAATCATGGGTTAAGCTATATACTCTCTGAGAAAATAAAGAACAGAATCTCCTGATGATGAAAGAGGTGAGATAAAGGGGAAAGAAACGTGTCTTTAAGAGTATATTTGTTTCACAGGACAAGCCATGACAAACAGGAAAGTTTATTGAATTACTTCTTCAATTGGCTGCTTTGGCTATTGATGCCTTTGTATATGTCACCTGGATGATAAAAAGATCAAAAAAAGGGATATCATTCAGATTCATTTTCAAACATCTCTCAATTTGCAATTCTTTTATATTGTTAGGAAAATGTGAGGAAGAGAATGACATCTTTGAAATCAGCAAAGCTAAAGGCTCGTAAGTGGGAGAGGAAGGGAAGAACGGGCAAAACCATAACCGCTAACATGTATCATGTTCCGAATCTCTCTACTATATTTTTTACAAATTCAATTCTGTGGGCAGCATGACATTCTCTTTATTTCTCTGTTTCGTTCTCCTGCTTACCATGACGACATCTACTATAGTCAACAAAATTAATTGTTGAATCACTTTATATCATCGCCATGGGAGTTTTTCCTTCGGCACAAAGTATATTGTACCACCACATAAACCATTACTCTAATACCTTATTTCTATTTCTATTGATCATAAAATAATCAAATTATTGTATCAAATGGACCAACTTTAATTTGTAAAAGAGCCCTCAAACTTACATGCAAAATGAGAAAGTGCAATTAGTAAATTTGAAAATCAATGGCATATTATGTAAAGTTGACTCAAATGGCTGTTACATGTTAGGACATCAATTAGGAATGTCCTATATCTAATCTGGGTTTATTCTTGCTGCAGCAACAAGGCAGTGATACATGTTCCTAGAATCCACCGAAATTTAGAGTTCTAATCTTAAGGGTACTCAAACTCATTTTATAGACATGTGGAGTCAAGAGACAATAAAAATGACTTGTGAACCAAGCAACATTAAGGCTAAAAAAATACTGCTTACTTTGAATATTAATTGATTAAAATATGCTATGTTAGGGATTCTCCTACTATATACCAATGATTTTTCATTAGATCACTGGTAGCAGTTTTTAAAATATACTTATAATAATTTTTTATTGATAAGTCTATACCTGGTCCTGGGTCACATCTTTTTTACTTTTTTCACATTATCTTCCTTCTTTCTACAACTAGCAAAATTCTTTCTTATTTTCCTTTGATCCATAATGAATTATTCACATCCAGAATCAATTCTGCTAAATTTAGATACTTCAATAAAGTTGTTTGACCCCAAATATTTATAATACAGAAACATCCTTCATAGGGTGAATTCTTATAATATTTCTCAATAAAAGACAAGAACATATTCTAAAACTATAATTAATGAAGAGGTAATTGGTAAGTGAAATTAACTTGATCCAGTTTTCTGGGGATCTAATGATGCAGAAAATGAGATGACAGCTGGACTAAATTAATTCTAGCCCTTAGATCTCAGGCAAACACATGGGATTCGGTGTTATAGATTCAAGAATCCCGTTAGGCAGAAATAAAATTAACTTATGAAGGTGACTTATGGTTTTGTTTTGTTTTTGTTTTTTATTTTGTTCTTGTTTTTTTTCTGTCCATTTGCCTAGAAAGCTCATGTCCAAAGCTATTGCATCATAGAATATAGAAAACATAAATTAACCTGGAAAATTTAAGTGCAGTTATTACAAATTAATTTCTGTTAAAATAAAATATTAGACATGATACCACTTACAGGAGTTGATTTAAGCAGTTTACAATTCATGAATCACTCCACATCTACTGCATGTGGAAAAGAGCTCCGTGAGGGGGTGGAAAGAGGGAGCTTATATAGGGTAAACAGGGAAACAACTGAGGAAATGTCGTGATCAGCTGACATGAAGTTTCCATTTTACATAGGAGGTCACAAAGAGGGGAACAGATATATATTGATAAATATAGCATGCTTGTCCATTCTGATAACCTCTCTCTACTGAATGGAAACTGGTTTATCCCCAGGTGTTGTTTATCTGCAATTCTGCAGTGTGTATTTAATTCTTCCATTGTCTTGGAAAGCTCCTATAGATACATTGCTTCGCTACTGGAAGATCCTTTCTCAGAAAGGGGTCCCTTTTGACAATGCCCAATAAAGGCAGCTACTTTTTATTTAATAATTCTGTACTTAACAATTCTAAGGGCTTTAGATGGTTCTTAGGAAATATCTAATTTTGAGTAAACCTTTCCTTGGCTAGGTTTGCTACGATAAATTAACAGTGATTTTGCTCAGTGTACCTAGATAAATTGCCCTGTTTCAAGTAATTATTTAATAACACATTTGCCTAAAATATTATTTTGGTTTGGGCCAAGCTGATGTTGGGCTGCTCTTTCAGACAGTACTTGGATAATAGATGTCCACTGTTTTTTAATTTCCTTCTAAACCTGTTTTAGTCACAGGAGGACACGTTTAAATTCATTCATTTAAATTTAGCCAACATAAACTGAGCCTCCGCTTTATGGCACATATTGTGTCCAACTATCTGGAATATGGATGGGAGAAAAATCACAATACATTATATCTAAGAAACTTTTACACATAATCAGGAATTTGATTAGTTACCTAAGGCTGTTTAACGAATTGCTCCAAAAACATAGTGCTTTAAAATAGACACAGTCATTTGTTACATTTAATGGTGTCTGCCCGTCAAAAATTAAGGAGTGGCAAGATTGGGTGGATTTCGTTTGGAGTTTCTCATGAGGTCACAGTCAGATGTTAACAGAGTTGCCTTGACAGGGAGGGAAGGATTCTCTTCTAAGGTTGTCCACTTATATGGCTGGCAGAGTTGGCAATGGTTGTTGGCTGGGGCTCTCAGTTTCTTTCCAAGTGGTTCTCTCTACTGGGGTGCTTGTGTCATCTTACAGCACGGCAGTCGGCTTCCCCCAGAAAAAGTAATTCAAGAAAAAAAAAAAAAAAAAGGCAATGCAGGTCCAAGATGGTAGAGTAGTATATTTTACAAATGACTCCCTCCATTAGAAAAATGAAAAGCCTTGAGAAAGAGATTGAAATTAACCAGCAGAACCAGAACAGACATTTAGAACAACTATAGGAATGCCAGAGGAAGCAAGAGCTGCCAAAAATTCAACTTGTGGAGGTGAAAACACAACCAGTGACCAGCTTCCATTGCTCATCCCCATGTCAGTTGCTGTGGCAACACAGCCTGGATTCTGTGAGTGGCCAGCCGAGGCCAGAGATGAAAATGGAACCCTCCTCTTCTAAGAGTTTGGGTTGAGCTTGGAATTTGATCTGGGGGATGTCCAAGGGACTGGCATAGAAGCAGGCTTCAGTTTTGGCTCTCTGAGCAGCAGCACTTCCATCGAGAGTAAAGAGCCATCTAGAGTAAAGAGCTAGTCCACGTCCTTTGGTGTTTTTTAAATGTCTTTATTCCTTTTGTGTGTGGGCATTTCTCTCTCCCTGAGAGCAAAGCATAGGACCCTGGCCTTGGTTTTTAGTCTTCTTTGCAGCAGCTTCTGGTTTCACACTGTTATCTTCTAGGATCTACAGATGCTGTGCCTGTTTTCATTCACTAGGTTTCTGCTTTCCCTTCATTGTTTCTAGATCTGGTGAATCCCCAAGGGATGAGTCATTTTGGCCTTAAAAGCAGTGGCTCCTGCCTTCCCACTGACACTAAAAAGACTTGGAAAGGCGGTACATTTCTTCTTTTTTTTTTCATTGTGCCTTTTTTGTGTTTGTGTGGGTGTTCTGTATGTCTGTTATTATTTTTTATTGTTTTCCACCTTCTTTCTCTTTCTTTCCTTTCTTTATTTTTCTTCTTCTCTTCATTCTTTCCTTAGCCTAGTGGACTTAAGATTGGAAAAATTAGATTCCCACAGTGACCACAACATAACATTAAGAATGTCCAGTTATCAAAAAACATGTAGTGACTTCCAGGATGATGGCGAAGCGGAGTGGAGTCCACTCCCGCTCAGTGAAACAAGATAGGAGACAGGGAGAAAATGCCCAGGAGGGCAGGTCCCAAGGTACGAGCAAACTAGGTGAGTTTCTACATAGTTTCGGGGAGGAGATCATTGGTGAATCAGGGGAGAGCAAGTGGGATGGGTAACCAGAATCCCCTAGGGGGGCGTCTGCAGTGCACAGGGAGATGTAATAGGAGGGAACTGACCCTCCTAGGCTCCTGCCCGCACAGCTGCAGGCTGGGGAAACCTCCCCACGTGGTTGCAGTGGGCAGCGCCCTTAGGAAGCCCGGAAACCAGCGATCGTCTACCTCGGGTTGGAGGGAGTGCCCACCCGGTTAGGTGTGGGGGTAGCCTGCCTGCAGTTGCGGTGTCTGGCAGGCCCACCAACACTGCGGATCTGCTGGGCTCCCCAGCCCCCTGGCAGAGACTCGAGCTCTCGGCCTCGGCCTCGAGTGGCTTCCTCGAGGAGGGGCAGGGCGAGCGTGCCATCTGCTGGCCAGACTCGGTAAGTACCGGTGGGTCTCACAAGACAGGCAGGGGCGAGCTTGAGGGAGGAGGAGCCTCACAGTCACCACCTGCTGGGAAGAAGGGGTAAGTCCAGGCAAGTTAACTCCCTATCTGCCTAGGTCTTTTTTATTTTTATTTTTTTCTTCTTAATGTTGTTTTTTTATTTTCCCCCTTTTAAAACATATTATTTCTATACACTTTTGTTAGTAATATAATTGTCCTTTTCATTTTTAAAATTTTTATAGATATTTTATATTATATTTTTATTTTCTGTTTCACATATTATTTTTTATTATTCCATTCCATTTATTTATTTATTTATTTGGAATGGGCAGGCTCCGGGAATTGAACCCAGGTCTCTGACATGGCAGGCGAGAATTCTGCCAGTAAGCCACTGTTGCACCACCCTCATTTATTTTTATTACTACTATTATTATTTTTCTCTTAAATTTTCTCTGCCTCTGGTGAGAGAAACAGCTGTCTTTACAAAATGGGATTAGGATTAAAACATGGCTTCTCTAGGGTACTGTTCTAGTTTGCTAGCTGCCAGAATGCAATACACCAGAAACGGAATGGCTTTTAAAAAGGGGAATTTAATAAATTGCTAGTTTACAGTTCTAAGGCTGAGAAAATGTCCAAATTAAAACAAGTCTATAGAAATGTCCAATCTAAGGCATCCAGGGAAAGCTACCTTGGTTCAAGAAGGCCAGTGAAGTTCAGGGTTTCTTTCTCAAGTGGAAGGGCACATGGCAAACACAGTCAGGGTTCCTCTCTCATCTGGAAGGGCACATGGCAAACATGGCATCATCTGCTAGCTTCTTCTCCTGGCTTCCTGTTTCACGAAACTCCCCGGGAGGCATTTTCCTTCTTCATCTCCAAAACTCACTGGCTGGTGGACTCTGCTTCTCGTGGCTGTGTCGTTCTGTTCTGCTCTCTCTGAATCTCCATTCTCCAAAATGTTTCCTCTTTTATAGGACTCCAATAAACCAATCAATACCCATCCAAATGGATGGAGACATGTCATCACCTAATCCAGTTTAACAACCACTCTTGAGTAAATCACATCATCCAGGGAGATGATCTGATTACAGTTTCAAACATAGAGTATTGAATAGGGATTATTCTACCTTTATGATATGCGATTTTGATTAAAGCATGGCTTTTCTAGGGGGCATACATCCTTTCAAAACAGTACAGGTACATAAATCCCAACTTAAAAATCGTGACAACCTACTTTGAAGACTTGGAGAAGCTGGTTATCAAATTTATATGGAAGGGAAAGAGACTTCAAATAACTAAAGATAGCCTTAAAAAAAAAAAAGGAAACTTCGAGGTCTATCACTTCCTGACTTTAAAGCTTACTCTAAGGCCACAGTAGTCAAAACAGCATGGCACTGGCACAAAGACAGGACTGACCAATGAAATATAATTGAGAGTGCAGAGATGGACCACCAAATTTTATGGACATTTGATCTTTGATAAGATCTCCAAATCCACTGAATTGTGAGAGAATAGTCTTTTCAATAAATGGGCATGGGAGAACTGGATTTCAATAGCCAAAAGAATGAAGGAGGACCCCTACTTTACATCCTATACAAAACTTAATTCAAAATGGATAAAAAACCTGAATATAAGAGCCATTACCGAACTTCTAGAAAAAAATGTGGGGAAACTTCTTCAAGATTTAGTAATAGGAGGTGGCTTCTTAAACTTTACCCTAAAGCACATACTTTGGAAGAAAAATTAGACAAATGGGAACTTCTTAAGATCAAGAACTTCTGTGTCTCAAAGGACTTTGTTACAATGGTGGAGAGGCAGCCAACTCAATGGGAGAAAGTATTTGGAAACCACATATCAGATAAAGGCTTGATATCCAGTGTACATGAAGAAATTATATAGCTCAACAACAAAAGAACAAACAACCCAAGTATAAAATGGGCAGATGGAATGAATAGGCACTTTTCTGAAGATCAAATACAGATGGCTAAAAAAGAGCTGCTCATCTTCATTGGCTATAAGGGAAATGCAAATTAAGATGACAATGAGATATCACCTCACACCTGTAAGAATGTCTGCTATTAAGTATTATAAATCTTGGAGAGGATGCTGAGAGATTGGAACACTTATTCACTGTTGGTGGGAATGAAAAATGGTTCAGTCATTGTTGAAATCAGTTTTGCAAGTCCTCAGAAAACTAAATATTGAGTTGCCCTATGACCTGGCAATACCAATACTTGGTATATACTCAGAAGAATTGAGAGCAGTGATGCGAACAGACATTTGCATACCTATGTTCATAGCAGCGCTGTTCTAGTTTGCTAGCTGCCAGAATGCAACACACCAGAAACAGATTGGCTTTTAATAAAAGGGGATTTATTTTGTTAGTTCTTCAGAGGAAAGGCAGCTAACTTTCAACTGAGGTTCTTTCTTATGTAGGAAGGCACAGGATGGTCTCTGCTGGCCTTCTCTCCAGGTCTCTGGGTTCCAACAGCTTTCCCCGGGGTGATTTCTTTCCTTATCTCCAAAAGCCTGGGCTGAGCTGCGAGTGCTGAGATGAGGTATGCTGAACTGCTTTGGCTGTGCTTCGTTGAACTCTCTCATTTAAGCACCAGCCAATTAAATCAAACATCATTCACTGCAGCAGGCACGCCTCCTAGCCTACTGCAGATGTAATCAGCAACAGATGAGGTTCACATGCCATTGGCTCATGTACACAGCAATAGAACTTGGCCCCTTCACCTAGCCAAGTTGACACCTGGATCTAACTACCACATGTGCTATTCACATTTGCCAATTGTTGGAAACAACCCAGGTGTTAATCAACAGGCACGTGGATAAACAAAATGTGGTATATACATATAATGGAATATAATGCAGCATTTAGACAAAATGATATCCCAAAATATATGACAACAAGGATGAACCTTGAGGATATAACGCTGAGTGAAAGAAGTCAGACCAAAAGGACAGATACTGTGTAGTTCCATTATTAGAACTCGATTAAAGCTGCCAATGTTCTGGAGCAACTAGAAGGTAAATTTTGAGATGAGGGCATGGTAGCCCATGACAAACTCTGGGAACTGTTCTGCAGCTGCCTGTTGAAATGTGCTTTGAAAATTATTGTTTTTTTTCTTCTTTTCTTTATATATATGTGATATTTTATAACAAAAATGGCACAAAAATCATAGACTGTTATGGTAATATTAGATAAAATAAATTCCTGAAATCAAAAATTTGAAAATATTTAGTAACATAGCTCACTATTATAGCAAAGTTGTAACTTTTCCCTTGATATTTTGAGAATGCACAGTTTTGATAGTTAATCAAATGGTATTTAAGATAGTGTTTACTATTTAGGATTTAAAAAACTCTGATATATGTATCTATAGATTTTTTTCCTTCCTGCTTTAATTTTCAATTGGTTTATGAAACATATTGTACAAACAGGTTTTACTATGATTACTTAGATTTTTTTAATATGCCAATGGATATGCTAACTAAGATATACATTTTCAGTGGTTAAGATTTTCATATGTTAATTGTAAAAATATTTTTATCTTCATATTTTCCTGAAATCAGGAAAATATTTAGTAACATAGGTCATTACTATACCAATGTAGATATTTGTGAGAACTTTCTCCTTGATATTTTTTCTTTTTTTATTAATTAAAAAAATTAACAAAACATTTAGAAATCATTCCATTCTACATATACAATCAGTAATTCTTAATATCATCACATAGTTGCATATTCATCATTTCTTAGTACATTTGCATCGATTTAGAAAAAGAAATAAAAAGAAAACAGAGTAATAAATAAAACAATAATAGAGAGAAAGAAAAAAAAACTGTACCTCACATGCAGTTTCATTCAATGTTTTAACATAATTACATTACAATTAGGTAGTATTGTGCTGTCCATTTCTGAGTTTTTGTATCCAGTCCTGTTGCACAGTCTGTATTCCTTCAGCTCCAATTACCCCTTATCTTACCCTATTTCTAGCTCCTGATGGTCTCTGTTACCAATGACATATTCCAAGTTTATTCACTAATGTCGGTTCATATCAGTGAGACCATATAGTATTTGTCCTTTAGTTTTTGGCTAGTCTCACTCAGCATATCTCCTCGATATTTTGAGAACAGTCACAGTTTTGATAGCTGATCAAATGGTACCTAAGATAGTGTTTAATACTTTGCTATTTGAATTTGTAGATTTTTTCCTTGTTGCCTTAATTTTAAATTTGTTTATGAAATGTACTGTGTAAAAATAGGCTTTACAATAATTATATGGATACTTTATTTAGACATGCTATGGTTAAATTAACTAAGATATCCATTTTTGTTGGTTCTATATATATTGAATAAAATGATACATATGATCCAGTCACAGGACAAAAATAAAATTCAACAGAGAATATTCTGAAGGCAGTACAGTCCCCAGAATTACTAGTGAATGATCTTGAGAAACTGTCATAAATAGGATCAATGAACTAAAGAAAACATGGAAAAAGAACTAAAGGAAATCAAGAAGACTATCTAAACAAAATGAGAATTTCAATAATAAATATAAATTATAAAGAATAACCAAGTGGAAATAAAACTCATAAGAAACTATCTTAAGAGAAAAAATTCAGTAGAGGGGTTCAAAGCAGATTGGAGGAGGTAGAAGAAAATACTTGCAAACTTAAAGACAAAGCAAATGATATTGCTAAATTGAGGAGCAGAAGTTTTTAAAAAATGACAAAAAAAAATATGAGCAAAGGCAGAGGAACCTTGAGACACCATTAAGTGTACCTATATATATATATCATAGGAATCCCAGAAAGAGAAAAGAGAGATAAAGGGATCAGAAAAACTATATGAAGAAATATTGGCAGATAACTTCCCAAATCTGATGAAATATATGAATATATAAATCCAGAATGCACAATGAATGTCCAGCAGGATGAACTCAAACAGCTCTGCACCAAGACACATTTTGATCAAACTATCCAATGCCAAGGGCACAGACAGAATCTTAAAAACATCAAGAGAATCAATGTGTCACACATGTAAAGGGTTATTAATAAGATTAACAAATATCTCAGTAGAAATGGGAAGACATATTTAAAGTACTTAAAGAGAGAAAGAAAAGCAATTGTTACCCAAGAATAATATACCTAGTAAAGTGGTCCTTTAAAAATGAGGGGGAGCCTGGAGTCTTTAATGAAAAAAAATAACTACAGTAAGATATAAATTCACACTCTCTATATTCTCTGTATTGGCAAGGATACAGAGTAATATCGACCCTCTACATTGTTGGTAGAAATGTTTAAGAGTAGCCATTATGGAAAAGTTTGGCAGTTCCTCAGAAAGTTAACCATTGAATTACCATATGATCTGGCAATTTCACTCCTAGGTATGTAACCCAAAGAATTGAAAGTAGGGACTTGGACCAATGAATATTTGAATGCCAATGTTCATTGCAACATTATTCACAATTGCCAAAAGGGGAAGCAGCCCAAGTATCCATCAACAGATAAATATAGAAACAAAAAGTGGTGCATCCATACAATTGAATATTATTCACCCTAAAAAAGATATGAAATGCTAGTATATGCTACAACATAGATGAACCTTGAAAATATCATGTTAAGTAAAATAGGCAAAGTGCAAAAAGAACAAATATTGTATGATATAGTTTTATGAAATACTTAGAATAAGCAAATTCATAGAGACAGAAAGCAGAATAGTACTTACTAGGGGTACGGAAAGGGAGAAGGAGGAATTATTGTTAAATGAATATAAGTTTCTGTTTGGAATGATGGAACTAATCTAGAAATAGATAATAAACATTACACAGTATTGTCAATATACTTAATGTCAAAGATTATCCACTTAAAATTGTTAAAATGATTGTTATATATATATATATATATATATATATATATATTTTATTATTATTATTTTTTTTAATGAAGGAAAAATTAAGATATTTCCAGACAAACAGTAGCTGGGTGAGGTTAATACCACTAGTACTGCCTGATAGTAAATGTTAAAGGGCATCCTCTATGTTGAATAGAAAGAACAGTAGACAGAATTTTGATTTTGAATGAAGAAATAAAGATCTCTAATGTAAGTAAAAATATGGGTCAACATAAATGCCAGTCTTATTTCATTTTTAATTCTTTTTTATCTTGTATGTCTTAAAATTGAAATACATAAAAACTAGAATAAATCTTTATTAATAACACAATGCATAAAATGTCATTTGTGACAAGAACAACATAAGAAGGCATGATGAAGTGATACAGGTACTGTGCATGTCTAGGCTATTGAAATCAGCACAAACTAAATTGTAATAGGTTTATTATTCAAAGTATAATCCCATGGTAACTATAAAATGATATTGAACAAAAATCTACACAAAAAGATAGGATAAGTTCAAAATGACTCATTATAAAATATTTTCTAAATAATAAGAAAGAGAGTAGTGAGGGAAAGGAGGGGGAAAAATGAGATTTTTAAAAATTAGCAAAATGACAGAAGTAAATCTCAATTTTTCAGTAACTTCCTTAAGTGTAAGTGGATTAAATTCTGTAATCAAAAGATAATTTTTGGCAGAAGGCATAAAGAAATATGATTAAACCGTATGCTGTTTACAAGAGACCTATGTTAGATCTACGGATACAAATAGGTTGAAAGTGAATGGATGGAAAAAATATTTCATGCAAATAATAATCAAAAGAGAGCAGGATCAATTCAATAAAAAGATGTAGCTTTTATAACATATTCATGAAACAGAAGAATGCCAAAATACATCAAATAAACTTTGAAGGGACAAATAATTCTATAATAATGGTTGGAAATTTCAATGTACCATTTCCAATACTGGATAGAACATCTAAACAGAAGACAAATAAGAAAATAGAAGATTTGGGCTACACTATAAAACAACTAGATCTAACCAAAGTCTATAGAACATTCAACCAAACAAGAGAACATGCATTCTTTTCAGTTGCAAATGGAATATTCTCTAGGATACATAATATTGTATGACACAAGAGAAGTCTAAATGAATTTTAAAATATTGAGATCATAGAAAGCAATCTCTGTGACCACAATGGAATGAAACTAGAATTCAAGAACAGAAAGAAACTAGAAAATTTACAAAATGTGGAAATTAAACAGCACACTCTTAAATAAACAATGGGCTTAATAAGAAATTACAAGGAAAATCAGAAAATTATTTAGAGTCAAATGAAAACAAAGACACAACATAGCAAAACTTGTGGAATGTAATGAAGGCAGTGTGCACAGGGAATTTTATGATTATGAATGTTTTTATTAGGAAAAAGAAGATATACCTCAAATTAAAAACTTAACTTTACATCTTAAGGATCTAGAGCAAAGTAAATCCAAAAGTTAGCAAAAGAAAGGAAATAATAAAAATAATAAATGAACTAGATATTGGAAAAACAATTGAGAGACTAAAAAAACAAAAAGTTGGTTCTTTGACAAAACTCAGTGAAAGTATAGCAAGCCATAAGCTACACTGAGAAAGAAAAAAGAGAAAAAGTACAAATAACTAAAATCAGAAAGGAACATGGTGCTATCACTATTGACTTTACAAAACTAAAAAGGATTATAAGAATATTGTGAAAAATCGTACAACAATAAATTAGGTAATTTAGAAAAAATGGGAAAATTCTGCGTTACATCAATTACTCAAATTGACTGAAGACAAAATAAAAACATCAAACAAACTTATAATTACAAAGAGTGAATTACTAATCACAGACATCCCATCACTGCTGATAGTGCAGGGTTTCTTTTTTGAAGTGATGAAATATCCGAAAGTTATATAGTGGTGATGGTTGTGCAACTCTGTAAGTATACTAAAAACTGGATTATACATTTCAAAAGAATAAATTTTATGGTATGTGACTTGTATCTCAATAAAGCTCTTATTAAAGAAATATTCCACCAAAGAAGAGTCCAGGACCAGATGGCATCATTGATGAATTTTACTAAACATTTAAAGGAGAATTATGGCCAATGTTTCTAAAACTCTTCCAAAAAATTCAATAGGTGGGAATACTTTCTCATTCATTCTATGAGGCCAGCATTACTGTGATACAAAAGCTTAGTAAAGCCATCAAAAGAAAATACAATTAGAGACCAATTTCATTTTAATGTTTTTATTGTGAATTATAACATATATACAAAATCCTCAATAATTTTCAAAGTACATTTTAACAAATCTGTTAAAGAACAGATTTCAAAGTTTGGTATGGATTACTGTTCCTCAATTTCAATTTTTTCCTTCCTGCTTCTCCAAGTCACTAGAGACTAAAACAATATAAATATGATGATTCAGTAGTCATACTTATTTGATAAAACCTAACATGTCTGTTATAACCCTTCCTTCTACATTGATCCTTCTCCCAATATTTAGAGATATTAGGGCTCTTCCCATCGTAAATTTTTCATGTTGAAAAAGGGTGTTGGCAAAATAGGATTGGGGAATGGAATTAGTTGAAATTGTTGGAGAAGCTGGTACTTCTGGTTTTCAGGGTTTATCTGGCTTAGGAAACTTCTGGAGGTTCTAGATTTCTGGAAAGCAAACTTAGTGCATGAAACTTTTGTAGAATCTCAAATAGAGCCCTAAGTGTTCTTTATTGTAAACAAGAATTATGTTGGTTGGGGCCTATGAAACCATGGCAATTAGCAATATCTAAATGAAGCTTGCATCAGAGTAGCCTCTAGAATAGCCTATAAACACTATTTTAGCTCTCTTAGCCACTGATACCTTATTTTGCTTCTTTTATTTCCCGCCTTTTGGTCAGGAAGGTATTGTCAATCCCACACTGCCAGGGCCAGTCCTATCCTTAGGAGTCAGGTCCCAGGTCCTCAGGGGAGCTTTCACCCTTGAATGTCATGTCCCACGTAGTGGGGAGGATGATGATTTTCTTTGCAGAGTTGGACTTAGAGAGAAAGAGAGGTCACATCTGAGTAACAAAAGAGATTCTCTGGAAATAATTCTTAGGTTTAATTGTAATTAGGCTTAGCTTCTCCAATACAGACATAAGTTTCATAAGAGCATCCCTCAAGATCAGGGATTGGCCTATTAACTTGGGAGTACCTAATGTTCGAGACAGCATCAGGGGGTTCCCAAGTGGAAAAGTTTAATACTTCCATATTTTCATTCCTGTCACTCAAGGGACTTTGCCAAAACATTTTCATTATCTGCCCAGCAAGCCTTGGATATATCCAAGTATTACATTAAGCTATACAGAATTACAAGCCCTCATTCCCATTCTGGGCTACATGTACTAGACCAATTTTTTTTTATGATATAGCTGAAGAAACCCTCAACAAAGTTCTAGCAAACCAAATCCAAAGGAATAGTGAAAAGGTTATACAGCGTGATTAAGAGGGATATTTCCCAGAAATGCAAGGGTGGTTCAACAAATGAAAATCAATGTAATCTACATAAATAGATTGAAAGGGAAAAAGTGATTATCTCAATAGATGCAGGAAAGACATTTGGTAACTCCAGCACGCTTTCTGAATTAAAACCATTTGGAAAACGAAACAGAAAACTTTCTCAAGATGATCAATTCCTGTTGTAAAAAACTTACAGCTGTTATCATAGTCAGTGATGAAAGTTTTAAAGCATTCACTCTAAGTTCAGGAATGAGAATAGGAGCCCCTCTTTTACCACTGCTTTTCAGTACTGTGGTAGAAAGTTTTGCCAGAGCAGTTGGGCAGGAAAAAGAAATAAAAGGTTTTAATTTGGAAAGGAAGATATAAAACTTTCCCTATTTGCAGATGACATGACTTTATATATAGAAAAACCAAAAAAGTCTGCAGGAAAACAATTAAAGCTAATAAATGGATTCAACAAAGTTGCAAGGAACAAGAGCAGCACACACAAAATAGTTGTGTTCCTGTACACCAGCATTGAACAATCCAAAGAGAAAATTAAGAAAACAGTTCCTTTTACAATAACATCTAAAAGAAAAAAAAATCTAGGATTAAAATTTAGCTAAGAATATAAAAGACTAGCATATCAAAAACTAAAAAATATTGCTGAAAAAAATTAAAAAAAGACCTAAATAAAGGACATGGATATCTCATGTTCATGGATTGAAAAAGTTAATACTGCTAATGTGTCAATATTAACAAATATACAAATTCAGTGTAATAGCTATTAAAATTCCAGCATCTTTTTTTTTCAGAAATGGAAAAAAATCAATCCTCAAATTTATATGGCATTTCAAAGGGTCTTGAATAGCCAAAACCATCTTGAAAAAGAACAGGGTTAGAAGACAAACTCCCCAATTTCAAATTGCATTACAAAGTAACAGTAATCAAAACAGTGTGGTGCCGGCATGAAGAAAGACAAATAAATCAGTGGAACATATTTGAAAGTTCATAAATAGACCCATACAACTATGTCCAATTGATTTATTTTTAACTTTTTTTACTGTATAATATAACATATACACAAACCAAATAAAGAAAAAAGCAGTAGTTTTCAAAGCATTCTTCAACAAATAGTTACAGGACAGAATCCAGAGTTTGTCATGGATTCGCATATGATCCTCTCAGATTTTTCCTTCTAGCTGATACAGAATAAACAAAACTAGAAGGAAGAAATATTCTTTTATTACAATTGACTTGTTTTTTCTTTTTTGTGAAAAATAGCAAAATACAAAAACAGCAATAAATGTCAAAGCACAGCACCACAATTAGTTGTAGAACATATTTCACAGTGTGGCATGGGTCACAATTCCACAACTTTAGGTTTTTACTTCTAGCTGCTCTAAGATGCTGTAGACTAAAAGGATATCAGTTTAATGATTCAGCAGTCATATTCATTTGTTAAATCCTATCTCTTCTGTATAACTCCACCATCAACTTTGATCTTTCTATCCCTCTCTTTAAAGGTTTTTGGGCTTTGGCCATTCTAAATTTTTCATGTTGGAAGGGTCTGTCAATAATGTGGGGTTGAGATGGAACTAGCTGATGTTCTGGAGAGTTTGGGTCCTCTAGGCTTCAGAAGATATCTGGTCCAAGGACCCATCTGGAGTTTATAGGTTTCTGGAAAGCTACTGTAGTGCATAGAACCCTTGTGAAATCTTATATATTGCCCTAAGTGTTCTTCAGGGTTGGCTGGAACCATCCTGGTTGGAGTTTGGCAGATTACGATAGCAATGTCTAACAGAAGCTTGCATATGAGCAACTGCCAGAGTAGCCTCCTGACTCTACTTGAACTCTCTCAGCCATTGATACTTTATCAGTTATACTTCTTTTCCCCCTTTTGGTCAGGATGGAATTTTGATTCCATGGTGCCAGGGCTGGACTCATCCCTGGGAGTCATTTCCCACACCACCAGAGGGACTTTCACCCCAGGATGCCATGTCCCATTTAGGGGAGAGGGCAATGATTTCGCTTGTAAAGTTGGGCTTAGGGAGAGTGAGACCACATCTGAGCAACAAAAGAGGTCCTCTAGAAGTAACTCTTAGGCATATCTATAGGTAGGCCAAAGTTCTCCACTGCCTACCTAGGCTTCACAAGAGTAAGCCTCAAAATCAAGGGCTTGGCCAATTGATGTAGGTGTCCCTAAAGTTTGATGCAGTATCAGGGCAGTACCTGTTGGTAAAGTTTAATACATACCTGATGGTAAAGTTTAATACCATATTTTTTTCTCCCACTCCTCAAGGAACTTTTCCAATACTTTTTGATTATCTGATTAATATCCTCTAGGATGTATCCAGGCATTACATTAGGCTATACAGAATTAAAGGACCTCTTTCTTATTCTGGGCTCCCTGTGTTTCAGTTGTTCAAATGAGCTATACAGATAGGTTGAGTTAGATTATGTGCTACCGAAAATTGTGGTTCCAGAGCAAGTAAACCTTATTTCCTTTGGTCTCAAAGAGTATGTGTTGTTCTAAAATATAGACAATGTCTTCTTTACCCCTGTATTCTGAACTGCTTTAACCCCAACCTGACCAGCTTCATTCTTATCTCTAAGTACCAGGGGATATATATATATACACCTCTAAAAATCTGGAAATAATAATTACCACTCTGGATTAAATGTGCCTGCTATAATTGCATACAATCTAGACCCCTGTTTTCTTATAAGTATTTTCTAAAGGATACCATACCATAATTATTCTTTCATTTCTGGCCTATTTTGCCTCGCCAAATGTCCCACTCATTCACTTACATTGTTAAATGCCTCACAACTTTGTTCTTTTTTATAGCAGCACAACATTTGATCACACATATATATATATATATATATTCACCATTGTTCACCAATCTCTTTCTCAGTCAGTGCATCCTTCAGTTAAATTTAGCATGGTCATAAAAGTGGAATCATACAGTATCTATCCTTTTGAGTCTGGCTTATTTCACTCGGCATTATGTCCTTGAGGCTTATCCATCTTACGTCTGCTTCAGGACATTATTTCACCTTACTGCTGCATAATATTCCTTTGTATGTGTATACCACATTTTGTTAATCCACTCATCTGTTGCTGGGCATTTGGTTTGTTTCCATCTTTTGGCGATTGTGAATAATGCTGCTATGGTCTGTTTGTGTCACTGCTTTCAGTACTCTTCTGAAAAATGCCTATTCATATCTCTAGCCCATTTTATGCTTGGGTTGTTCTTTTGTTGTTGAATTATATGATTTCTTTATGTATATAGGATATCAAACCTTTTTCTGATATGTGATTTGCAAATATTTTCTCCCATTAAGTTGGCTGCCTCTTCACCTGTTTGACCAAGTCTTTTGAGGTGCAGAAGCATTTTGAGGAATTTCCATTTATCTATTTTTTGTTTTGTTGCTTGTGCCTTGGGTGTAGAATTTAGGAAGCTACCTCCTATTATTAGGTCTTGAAGAACTTTCCCTACATTTTCTTCTAGAAGCTTTATGGTGCTGGTTCTTATATTTAGGAGTTTGGTTCACTTTGACTTAATTTTTGTATAGGGTGTAAGATAGGGGTCCTCTTTCATTCTTTTGGCTATTGAAATCCAGTTCTCCCATGCTCATTTATTGAAAAGACTGTTTTGTCCTAGTTCAGTGGATAGGGGGGGCCTTGTCAAAAATCAGTGAACCATAGATTTGGTGGTCTATTTCTGCACTCTTGATTCAATTTCATTGTTCAACATTTCTATCTTTGTGCTAGTACCATGTTGTTTTGACCACTGTGGCTTTATAATAAGTTTTAAAGTCAGGGAGTGATTAATCTTCCCACTTCATTCTTCTTTTATAGGATGCTTTTAGCTATTTGGGGTCTCTTCACCTTCCAGATGAATTTGGTCACTAGCTTTTCCAAGTCTTCAAAATAGGTTGTTGGAATTTTAGTGGGTACTGCATTGAATCTGTAGATCAATTTGGGTAGAATTTACATCTTAACTAAAGTTAGCCTTTCTATCCATGAGCAGGGAATGTCTTTGCACCTACTTAGATCCTCTTTGATTTCTTTTAGCAACGTTATCTAGTTTTCTGTGTACAAGTCCTTTAAATCCCTAGTTAAGTTCATTCCTAAGTACTTGATTCTTTTAGTTGCTATTTTGAATGGATCTTTTTCCTTAACTGACTCCTCAGTTAGGACATTGCTTGTGTATAGAAATATTATTGATTTTTGGACATTAACTTTATATCCTGCCACCTTGTTGAATTGTTCATTAGCTCAGGTAATTTTACTATAGATTTCTCAGTATTTTCCAAGTATAGTATCATGCCATCTGAAAATAATGAAAGTTTTACTTCCTCCTTTCCAATTTGGATGCCTTTTATTTCTTTGTCCTGCCTGATTGCTCTAGCTTGAACTTCTAGCACAATGTTGAATAATAGTGTTGATAGTGGGCATCCTTTTCTCATTCCTGATCTTAGGGGGGAAGCTTTCAGTCTCTATTGAGTATGATGCTGGCTATTGGTTTTTCATATATTCCCTTTATCATATTGAGGAAGTTACCTTTGATTCCTATCTCTTGAAGTGTTTTTATCAAAAGAGATGTTGAATTTTGTTGAATGCTTTTTCAACATCAGTTGAGATGATCATGTGGTTTTCACCTTTGTATTCGTTAATGTGCTGTATTGCATTAATCGATTTTCTTGTGTTGAACCATCCTTGCATTCCTGGTATAAACTTCACTTGTTTGTGTTGTATAATTCTTTTAATGTGTTCTTGGATTCAATTTGGTAATTCTTTTTTCAGAATTTTTGCATCTATGTTCATTAGGGAGATTGCCTGTAGTTTTCCTTTCTTATAGCATAATTGCACGGGTTTGGTATTAAAATGATATTAGCTTCATAAAATGAGTTAGGCAGAGTTCCGTTTTCCTCAAATTTTTTAGTAAAATTTGAACAGGGTATGTGTTAGTTCTTTTGTGAATGTTTAATAAAATTCACCTGTGAAGCCATCTGGTCTTGGGCTTTTCTTTGTAGGAAGATTTTTGATGACTTTGAATCTCTTTACTTGTGATTGGTTTGTTGAGATGTCTTATTTCTTCCTGAGTCAGTGTAGCTTGTGTTTCCAGGAATTTGTCCATCTCATCTAAGTTGTCTAGTTTGTTGGCATATAGTTGTTCATTATATCCTCTTATGATTTCTTTTATTTCTTCAGGGTCTGTGGTAACACACCCCTTCTCATTTCTGATTTTGTTTATTTGCATCCTCTCTCTTTTTTTTTTTTCTTTGTCAGTCTTGCTAGTGGCCCATCAATTTTATTGATTTTCTCAAAGAACCCACTTTTGGTTTTATTGATTCTTTCTATTGTTCTTTGCTTCTCTCATTTACTTAACTCTGTTTTAATATTTGTAATTTCTCTTCTTCTATTTGCTTTGAGGTTATTTTTCTGTTCTTTCTCAAGTTCCTTACATTATCCCATTCACTTAACTCTGCTTTAATCTTTTTTATTTCTGTTCTTCTGTTTGCTTTAGGGTTAGTTTGCTTTTCTTTCCCATATTCTCCCAGATGAGCAGTTAAGTACTCTTGTTTTTTAATACAAGCATTTAGAGCCATAAGTTTCCCTCTCAGCACAGCATTTCCCACATCCCATAAGTTCTGATATGTAGTGTCCTCATTTTCATTCATCTCCAGATAGCTACTGGTTTCTCTAGCAATTTCTTCTTTTACCTACTCATTGTTTAAGAGTGTGTTATTTAATCTCCACATATTTGTGAATGTTTTTAATCTTTGGTGGTTATTGAGATCCAGCTTCTTTCCCTTGTGATCAGAGAATGTGCTTTGAAAAATTTCAGTGTTTTTAAAATTTATTAAGACCTGTTTTGCGTCCCAGCATATAATCTATCGGGAGGATGTTCCATGAGCACTAGATAAAAATGTATATCCTGATGTTTTGGGGTGCAATGACCTATATATGTCTGTTAGGTATAATTTCCTTATCAAATTGTTTATCTTTTCTATTTCCTTGTTGATCTTCTGTCAGGTTGTTCTATCTATAGAGGAGAATGGTGTATGAAGTCTTCTGCTATTATTGTTGAAACATCTGTCATTTCCTTCAGTTTTGCCAATGTCTGTCTTATGTACTTTGGAGCTCCTTGATTGGGAGCATAAACATTTATGATTGTTATTTCTTCTTGATAAGTTGTACCTTTAATTAATATACAGTGTCCTTCTTTGTCTCTTATGATGCCTTTACATTTAAAATCTATTTTGTCCAATATCAGCATAGCTACTCCTGCTTTCTTTTGGTTGCAAATTCAGTGAAAAATCTTTTTCCATCCTTTCAATCTGCTTGTATCCTTGCATCTAAGATGAGTCTCTTGTAAACAGCATATAGTTGGATTAAATTTCTTAATCCATTCTGTCAATCTGTATCTTTTAATTGGTAAGTTTAGTCTGTTAACATTCAGACTAAAGTTATTCATGTAAAGTTATTACTGAAAAGGCATTTCTGGAGTCCACCATCTTATCTTTTGGATTTTATTTTTCAGATCTATATATTCTTTTCCCTCTTTCTCTTTTTATCCTTTGTGTTGCCCTTACCGACACTCTTCAGTTCTGTGCCCTTCTTCAGAGACCTCCCTCTCCTATCTTTTTCTTTCAACTGGCAGAATTCTCTTTAGTATTTTTTGTAGAATTGATCACTTGTTGACAAATTATTTCAGGATTTGTGAACATTTTAATCTCTCCCTCAGTTTTGAAGGACAGTTTGGCTGAGTACAGAATTCTTGACTGGAAGTCTTTCATTTCAGAATGTTAAATATATCATACCACTACCTCCTCACCTCCATGGTGCCAGTGAAGTAGTTTGAACTCAATATTATGTGGTTTCCCTTGTATGTAGTGGTTTTTTTTTTTTTTTCTCTTGCCACTTTCAGAATTTTATGCTTCTCTTCAACATTTGACAGGCTGATTAGTATCTGTCTTAAGGAAGGCCTATTTGGAATTATTCTATTTGGAATTTGTTGAGCTTCTTTGACTTGTATCTCTATTTCCTTTATAAGAGTTGGGAAGTTTTACCCCATTATATCCTCAACTACTCTTCCTAGCCCTTTACTCCTCTCTTCTCCTTCTGTGACACCAATGATTCTTATATTTGTGCAATTCGTTTTGCCCATCATTTCCCTGAGATACAATTCAAATTTTTCCATCTCTTTTTCCATTTGCTATTTTGAGTGTTCAAAATCAGTTATTCTTTCCTCTAGTTCACTTATGCTTTCTTCTGCCCCTTCAAATATGATGTCTCTAGTATTTTTGTCTCTAGTATGTTTTTCATTTGGTCTACTGAATCTTTAATCTCTGTGATATCTGCTATTTTTCTATTTATTCTTTCTAATTCCTCTTTATGCTCTTCTATCATCTTCTTGGTCTCCTTTATGTCATTTGCCATCCCAGTTACTTATTTTGGAGATTTACATGAACATCTTTGATGCAATGTCTGTGTCTCCTCTGGTGTTTTAATTTGTTCATAAAGCTAGGCCATATCTGTCTGCATCATGATATGCTTAGTGATCTTCTATTGTCTTTGCCACATGTAAATATCTTGATTAATTTACTCTGGAAGTTGGTTTCCTTTCAGTAGTCTAAAGCATTGTGTTTGCAGGATGAATGTGTAGCAGGATGCAGGGCATGGGGTGGGGCACAACAGTGGAGTGATGTGTTGCAGCACACGTAGGCTCAAGTTGGGGATGCTACACTGGTGCCTGTGAACATTCGCACCCAGCGGCTGGGGAGGATGTGCCGGTGCATGGGTCTTGGGGAGTGGGTCCCTGGTATGCACTGGTCTAGTGCATGGTGCACTTTGTGTGCATGCACAGAGCTATGGCAGCAGGTTGGCATTATGCCTGCATGGGCTGGGGGCATATGTGACCTGGCTGTGCAGGTCAGCACTTTCCTAGAGCTGTGGGGTGTGACTGGGGGTCCTGTGCATGTGCAGATCTAAGAGTGCCATAAACTGATGTACCTCTGTGGAGAGCTCAGGGGTGGCGATTCTAACATTAAGTAGAGTTATGAATTAAGCTGATCTGTATAAGACTAAGGCATATCAGAAGACTTGGTAAAGGATGATATCATCCATATTTTAAAACTTCAACTTCTGTGTGAGGCTAAAGAGAGAGATGTTTATTTGGGGCAAAATTTATATTTTTGGGTAGTGCATTTCCTAATTTAACTTCTATGCTTAGTTTAGTTGCACACCATAAGTCCATGGAATCTTGAATAGGAATTTTGTTGGTTTGTCCAGTTTAGTGTGATGCCCAATAAATCCCAGAGTAATTTGGGCAGTGAATATAGTATTTGTGAAGTCTCCTTGGGGGAGTGGGGAGAAAAGGGGAAATAATCGACTTCCCCATTTGGAGAATTTCTGATATACTTCAAGCAGTGGGGACAACCAAATCAATAGGCGAGCCCTTAACTTGGGGTCTGCACCTATGAAACTTATTCCTGCAAAGGATAGGCTAAGCCTACTTAAAATTAAGCTTAAGAGTCACCCCCAGAGAACCTCTTTTGTCACTCAGATATGGCCTCTCTCTCCAAGCTGACATGGCAAGTGAACTCCTTGCCTTCCCTCACTGTGTGGGACATGACTCCCAGGGGTGTACATCTCCCTGGCAATGTGGGACAGAAATTCCAAGATGAGCTGGGACCCAGTATCAAGGGATTAACCAAAAAACGGAAGGGAGAAATGAGAAAAATAAAGTGCCAGTGGCTGAGAGATTTCAAACAGAGTTGAGAGATTATCCTGGAGGTTATTCTTATGCATTATATAAATATCCCATTTTAGTTTATGGTGTATTGGAGTGGCTAGAAGGAAGAAACTGTAAAGCGGTGTTCCAGTAGCCTTGTTTCTTGAAGATGATTGTATAATGATACAGCTTTTATAATGTGATTGTGTGTTTGTGTAAACCTTGTGTCTGATGCTCCTTTTATGTAGGGTGTGAACAGATGAGTAAAAAACACGGATGAAAACAAACAAATAATAGGGGGAACAAAGGTGAAAATAAATTGGGTAAATGGAAATACTAGTGGTCAATGAGAGGGAGGGGTGGGGGTATGGTATATAAGCATTTTTCTTTTTCTTTTTTTCTTTTCTACTTCTTTTTCTAGAATGGTGCAAATGTTAAAAAAAAATGGTCATGGTGATGAATACACATCTATGTGATGGTATTGTGAGCCACTGACTGTACTCCATGCATGAAATGTTTGTATGTTAAGAATGTGTGTATGTTTGTATGCTAAGTTTTGTCAATAAAAATATTTTTAAAAATTGATATCTTAGCTTATCCATAGGCATATTTAAATAAATTATCCATATAATCATTGTAAAACCTGCTTTTGCCAGTAAGTTTCATAAATCAATTTATAATCAAGGCAAAAAGGAAATAAAACTACAGATTCAGAGAGCAGAGTTTCTTAAATTCTAAATATTAAAACTAACTTAAATACCATTTGATCAGCTGTCAAAACTGTGAATGTTCTCAAAATATCAAGCAGAAAGTTATTAAAAATATCAACGTTGCTATAGTAATGACCTATGTTACTAAACATTTTCCTGATTTCAGGAAAAAATAAAGATACAAATGTTTTTACAATTAACATATGAAAATCTTAACCACTTAAAATGGGTATCTTAATTAGCTTATCCATAAGCATATTTAAATAAAATATCTAAATAATCATTGTAATGCTTGTTTGCACAATATTTTTCATAAGTTAATTTAAAATTTAAGCAAGGAAGGAAAAAATCTACAGATACAGATGCCAAAGTTTCTTAAATTCTAAATATTAAACACTATCTTAAATGCCATTTGATTAACTATCAAAACTGCATGTTCTCAAAATATCAAGTAGAAAGTTATTGCAAATATGAAATTTGCTATAATAGTGACCTATGTTATTAAACATTCTCATATTTTTGATTTCAGGAATTTATTTTGTCTAATATTACTATAGCTGCTTATAGTTTATTTTTTAACTGTTTCTGTTGTTGTTGTAAAATATAGCATTTATATACATGTATGTGTAGTATTTGTTTTGGCTAAGATCAAGTGTATTATCTGTTCTTATCAGTTTAGTATCTGATACGTCCTCTATCCAACTGATTTTTGACAATGTTGCTAAGTATATATGGTGGGGAAAGAATATTCTCTTTAACAAATGATGTTCAGGAAACTGGATATCCATGGACAGAAGAATGAAGCTATGCTCCTACTGTACAGCATATAAAAAAATCAACTAAAATGGATCACAAATTCAAATATAAGAAATAAAACTATAAAACTCTTAGAAGACAATGAAGCAGCAAATCTTCATGGCCTGGAAGTCAGTAATGGTTCTTAGATATGACACTCAAAGGACAAACAACTAAAGGCACAATAGATAAAAGATTTTATCATTTTTTAAAAAATGGTACATGAAAGGAAATTATGAAGAAAGTGAAAATACAACATACAGTATTGGAGAAAATAGTTTCAAACTATGTATAAGATTAGGGTTTATTATCTAGAACACATGGGGATAATGCAACCACAAAAAGACAAACAACCCAATTTAAAAATGGGCAAAGGGCTTAAGTAGATATTTCTCCATAAAAGATATACAAAGAGTCAAAGTCACATGAAAAAGGGGCTCAATGTCATTAGCCATTAGGGACATGCAAATTAAACCTGCAATGAGATACCAATTTACATGCACAAAGAAGGTTATTATTTCAAAAATGGAAAATAAGTGCTGAAGAGACTGTGGTAAAATTGGAACTCTAATGCATTTTTGGTGGGAATGTAATATTGGTACAGCCACTGTGGAAAGTAAATGATGATTCCTCAAAAAACTAAACATAGAATTACCGTTTTATCCAGCAATATTACTTCTAGGTATACACCTAAACAGTGAAACAGGATCAGAAACAGATACTTTTACGACCATGTTTCTTGCAGCTTTATTCACAATAACTAGAAATTAGAAATAGTCCATGTGCACATCACCCAATGAATGGATAAACAAAGTTGGTATGTACACACATGCAATAGTATTCACCCAGAAGAAAAAATAAAGTTATGAAACAGTCTGCAAGATGTAGAACTTGAAACATTATGCTTAGTCAAATAGCAAGACTAATAAGGAAAAAATATTGTATGATATCCCTTAGATGACTAGCAAATTCAGAGATAGAAAGCAGATTAGATATTACCTGGGGAGGATGGGGTATATGTTTGTAAAATTTAAAAAGAAATAGAAATTCTAATTTGGAACTATATTAGGAACAGTAAAATATTTTCAAAGTAAGATGAAAAAAAGTATGTGTATAGTCAGTTTTAGATGTACATATTAGCTCCTGCTTCCTAGTTAAGATATTAGAAGCACACAAGTCTGTATTTTCAAGAGAGGCAAGAATATCGTTCATTAGAAACATAAATTAAAAGATATTATGTTGTCAATGGTAGAGGTACAATTTTAATATTATGTCTTTGATTATGTTTAGTGTTTGTGTTTCAGAATCTTATTCTGGATAATAAAAACATTATTGACAAGTTTTTAAGTACCTGGTGTTGGATATATGTTTAAGAGCAAAGAAAGAGAAAAAATACAAATTGTAAATTGGCAAAGAACAAAATGGTGATCAGACAATAGTTTTCTTAGTGCTTTGATTAATGCTGATGAGAGTAACTAGATCAAGACTGAATATTACTTACAATTTGCCGGGTTTTTGAAGGTCAGAATTTTTGTGAGCATCAATAGTAAATCTAAATGTTCTCTACTGGGCATAATAGTAAATTGCATTTTGGAGACAAATTCTGCTATTCCATGCCTGGCATTTTTCTGATGATAATTGACAGTAGTAAGGGATTCAGATCATTAAATGAGTTAAAATAATAAATTACTACATTTATACTTAACAACAAATAGAAAACAGGATATATATATATATATATATATATATATATATATATATTACATATATATTTATATTTATTTCATGAATCTATAAACATAAAAACAACTACACAGCGTTAGAACTCTATGGTATAATTAGACCCAGTAGCCAAATTGGTGAAAGTTGCATTCACAATTTGTACAATTACAATTACCACTTACAATAGTTACTTCTAATGAATATGATAGCACATAATTAGATAAAGAATATAAATGTCGATAAAATATTTGCCAATAAGTAGCAGGCTCAGGGCATCATAAAAATGAAAAATTTTAAAATATAGTCAAAGTCATAGTGGAGTACACTAATATATTTTGGCATTCTCTCAGTATTCCTAAGTGAACTGAGAAAGAGCTTTAATTAGAAGTGATTTTGATTCCTTCACTTTTATGCTGTGAGAAATGTAAAACATTCTCCAAGAAACTGTTCTTCACATAAAATTAAGTTTAATAGATGTATAGTACCTTGCAAGTAGCTTCATTTCTTTCCATCTGAATTATTTAATTTATTTTATTGGTATTTGGATTTATGTCACAAAACCTTCAAGGCTTGAATTACTGTGTGTCCATTAGAGGCCCATAAAGCCCATTTAAAGCCATATTTGTTAAAATTTGCAAAAAGTACATTTTCTCTGTTTGTTTCAAGAGTTTACCAATGGCACTGACACAGAAATACAATGCCAAGTTTATTTTTTTAGCTTGCTATATATATTGCTTCAATTTTCACACTAATATATGATGCTTAAATTTGCCCAGTATCTTTCATACTGTATTTGATAAGAGTAGAGATATTCTGAAGGTTTTCTTGTTTGTAAAAACTATGTATCATGCATATTTTTAAAATGTGTATTATAAAGAAACACAAAAACAAAATAATTGTGCTAGTAATAATTCTAACTGCAAGGAAATTTTGTTTAGAATGCTAAACAAAAGATGTTTCAGTCTTAAATCAGGTAGTTTTCTATTCTTTATCTGGGCAACAGCATTAATTATTCAAGGAAGCCATAATTTAGTTTTTATCATTGGTTTAGAAGAGTTATTTTTCCTATATACTATGAGTCATGAAAATATTCTTTTTTCAGGTGTTAGTGATGAAAAATAAACTAAAATTAGGTGCATGAAAATGAAATATAAAGCTGGATCAATTTGAGAAAAATTGTATGATCATTATGCTCTAGAAAATCTAAATTGTGAGAAATATTTTTTCATTCTCTTTGTTCTTCGATGTTGGCATTAATATTGAATCTTGGGGGAATGGGGTGGGAGTCACAAGGAAACCGTGTCTGCCTGCCCATCAAGGAAGGGATAGAACCTATAAACCAAGGAAAAACATGGGTAGGTAACTACCGAACTAACTGCAGTCTTCAAATAGGCAGCTATTGTTTTGAAAGCTCAAGTAGGAGACAGAATATTAGTACCTCAAACAATAGGTGAAGACCTAAAATTGGGCCTAGGGAATTAACATATCTGAATCCTTAATCAAAAAGGAAAAAAATAATATTGAAGGTCCTGTTGACTAGAACCTTTGATGATTAAAAAGCTTGTATCCATACATCTTATCAGGTAATTTCTATTTGTGAACCATCCTTGTCTCTAATTCTTATTTCACTATAACAGAAAAAGAAAATCACCACATTTCAGGAAGTTAAAAGATAACTTTGAATGTTCCCTTCACTTAATTTTTTCAATATTTGGTTACAAGAGTTACACACATGTGTGCACTTACGCTGCACTTATTTATAGTGGTACTTATCAAAGTACCACTAAATTCCAAATAGTGCCTTCCAGGAGGAAAACACTGCCCAGCATGCACACAAGCTTGTAAAAAATACTAGTTTATAATTTTGTCATTCTTTAAAAACTCCTGGTTATTAGTACCAGGTAAAAACAAACAAATAAAAACAGTTTCTAGATACAATAAAAAGGAGTAAACCTGATTTTTAAAATCTAATTCAACATATCAGAAATTTTCCTGTATGTTTTGCAAATACCCTTCTTATCCCTGAGCTGTGTGTGTGCTTTATATTAGACGAGCAAAGCTTGAACTTGATATAGCAATAGCTAAAATAGTTCACAGGAAAGTCACAAAAGCTAATCTGTGGGAAATTCCTCAGGTTCAAAATACGTATACTCTATGCTCAGCCATTCAATTCACTACTTGGAAACTGTTTAAATGTTTTTTTGTTTGTTTGTTTGTTTTAACAATTCTGATACTTTCGTTGCTTCATCTGTAAAATGGATATAATAAAAGCCTAAGAACAGAAGCTCTGAACCATACAATTTTTTGGGTAAACTTTACTAGCTTAAGGTTCATAATTCTGTTTTATTATTATTACTTTGATTCAGTGTTATAACTAAATTACAAGGCCTCTCCAGGTGTAAATATGACAAAGTAGAGACCACTTAATTATGATAACTATGTTGGATTGTGTTCAAAGAACATACATGAATGTCATTTACATATGTATGTGAGAAGCATAGAGACTATATATAAAAGTTATTTAATGCTAGTCAAGCAAACAGTTAATATTTATTCCAGCAAAAATAAAGTCCCTGTTGCAAATAAGAGTCAGCTTCTATACTCAGTAAGCCAGAATAGTTGATATTTTTGTTTTGGATGTATTTTTAAACTAAAAGAATAAAATATCTAATACAGTGCTAAGAATATATTAGTTGATCAAAATTATTTGTAAAATTAAATTTAAAGGCACTTGGCACTCTTCCAAAACATCCTACTGCAACATCATTACATTCCTATCAAATGATATCATATGCTATCCTATCATCCCCACATAAGATAGGAAACTTGCTACCTCATGACAGGGCTGTTGCATCATTAAACAGATCTAGCTGTTAATAAATTCTAACCTTAAATTGAGTTCAAATATGTCTCCTAATGACTTCCACTCAGTTTTATTAACCCCCTTCCCCCTGCTGCAGAGAGACAATACATTTACTTCCTCTTCTATAAAATATCCTTTAAATATTTGAAGACAACTTCCATGTCTTCCTCTAGTTATTTCTGAACTTAAAAAACAAATAGTTTTAAATATATTAGAGACATTGGGGAGAAAATTTTAAATTTTCTTTTATTGAAAATATATATATATACTGCTAACGTGATTTATTGTTGTTGTTGAGAAGTAAAAAGAATGAAGAAAAAAGAAAAAAATGTCAAAGCATGAAAAAATGTTAGTGTACTCATTAAAATGTGATTAAATGTTTAAACTTCCAGTACATTAGCACTGACATTTTGTCTTTTGAACGGTGTCAGGTAATGAAGGTCAACAGGAGCAAGCTTTCTATTTTGCCCCTTAGTTCGAAGCACACTGTACTTGGACTTCACAGCAGGGAACTGTCAGGCACTGTTCTCCTCTGTGCTGCTTCTCTCTAAGTACTATCTTGCAGCTGGCTCCAGCATATGGTAGTGTATGGAGCTATTTTCTGGGCTCCACTGCCTCAATCACTATTTAATGATTAATTATTGCAGTCTGAGGTCAGGGTGAGACATTGAATGCTTCACTTAAAAATCTTATCTATGGGAAATGACAGCAGGCAAGGTTTTGAAACTGAGTTAACTTTGTATTTCTTCTGATGAATTACTTGATTTTTTTCTATCTCCTTGTAAAGAGTAAGGTGAAAAAAAGACAAAATGGTCAAGTAGCAAAAGCCAACAATGACTGGGGTGGTATTCAGGAGAACAGTTTACGATTGTCACTCACAATAAGAATAGTGCAGACAGATACACAATGACTAACTCTCCACTGGAAACCAACCAAACAACTTTCAATTGACATTCCAGGACATAATGGCTCTGAGCTGTGAAAAGAGTCTTCTGACAATGTTCCTGGTAAGCAAATAAGGGTGAAATATATTTTCTACCAATACATGGTTTTATATTCTCTGTAAAATACAGTGTATTTTAAGCTTAGCTGTAAAAGAAATAATTTAGCTGGTATTAAAGTATTAAAATTTTCTATTTTTACTTCTCAATAATTATACATAACTTTGTATCAATTATACTGAAATAAACTTTTAGTTTAAAAACTGGAGCAGCAGTTTAACAACTAATCTTAACCTGAATCATGCAAGCTGACAGATAAACTCTGACTCTGAGAAATTTAGATTACAATTTAGAAGAATATAGGAATTATTCAAATTTTTATTGAATACAACTAATCTATATTTTTCATAAATTTCAAATATTATTACTACAAAGCAAGTTATCTGTTTTTTCCTCATTCAGTTTCTATTTTTCTTAATTGGAAACAAGTTCAAAATATTTTCAGGGTACTAGAAAGATAAAAAGCAATTATGCAGAAAAGCTATTATTCAATGGTATTGGTCAATATTCTTAGCATGAGGCTTGGTAATGGACTAATAGATAATTGGAAATGTTTTAAGAGTGCAAAGACAATTTACTGAGATCGATCAGGATTACACTGCCCATTTGTTGAACAGATTCTAACAGGTCACCAATATATGAAAAGAATTATTTTTCAAATGTGCATATTTAAGTTTATGATGTAGAACTTAGAATATGTTTTTTTCTCTGAAAAATTTCATAAGTATTCGTTAGGTTTCCAGGCTAGGCAGCAAAACAACTTTTAACTTTAAATTGAGCAAGTCTGTATTTGCAATAAAATGGGGTAATAAATATTATTGTGAGACATTATATGGTATTGAAACGATAAGCTTACAGCATTTATAACTGGTGTGTTGTTGTTGTTGCTAGGTTGGTTGGTTGGTTGGCTTTTAATGTAGTCTAGGTTTCAATTTGGGATTCTGGGATAAAATTTCTTCCGTTCCACATTCTCAGCATTGAACAACAAATTGTCTTTCATGTCCAACTATGTTCTTCGATTCACTCCACAGACACCTATGGCAGCAAAAAGAGTTGTATCACCATAGTTTTAAATATGCAAGAGTCATGTATGAGGCCTGTGCTTGCCTCACAGGGATTGCGCCTATAATTAAAAAATAATAAAACAGATAGCTTAATTCACAAGATATATATATTACTTTTTAAACTAAGAAGGAAGTATTATAAGAAAATTTGAAAGTACTTATCTAGAACACCAGATACAATAGAGATATTGTCTAATTATATAATAATATTCTCCCGAACTTTTAGGTAAATAGTTTTAAAAGCTTTTTCAAAATTACAAGAGACAATTTACTTTGCCTTTGGTCTCTGTGTCTAAATAATGTAAGGAAAATATTCTAACTTCATGTGGCTTACTTCCTCATCTTGAGGATCAATCAGTGAGTTCCAAGGGAAGTGTCAAAGAATTTCCAAACTCTTCATATTCAGTTGGAAAAATAAAAGTTTTAAGAATTGGATTATTTCAACTATTAGAATTCCTAGACTGTTTCAAAGTTTCTCACAATGTTGCCACAGTTTGGCTCTGATATGCTATTACTTGGAGTACCCACAAGACACATTTTGGGCTTGTACTGGGTGCACAAGAAAAAAAAAATGGGTAAGAGAGGAGGTGAAGAAAATGATTTGGAGCATGGCTAGTCTATGTATCCTTCAAAGAGCCCTGGTATAAAGCTGAGGATTTATGGCATATGTTAGTCCTGGTTGTTGCTGAAATGGCCACACAATCACAACATAGGCAAGCATAGTGCCTAACTACAAATATAAAAAAGGTACCAAACTCATTCAACCTACTCTAAATCCTGAATAGGAGAATTTCGATTTCATTTGGTTGATCTGGCATATTTATATCTCCAATTTAATGAAGCCTGAAGAGTCAAAGTAGTAGTGTTATGATGAGTTAACACCACAGCTTTGATTGCTCACCATCCAAATAGCAAAATTTCCTAATATCATTTTATGGGACTTAAAAGACATTAAACTAAATATGATTGCTGCTCCATAAAATGGTAGAATAGTTTTCCATATACTGTATATATGCAAATACAATATTCCATCTCAACCTCCAGTGCCCATAGTAAGTTACCCTTACAGCTTAGATTGAACAACTATTATTGGTTTACATGCTTCTAAATCTTGCATTTTGTGTAACTAAGACAGAGCTAAGCTTTCAAATAATAGAACAATGTCTTGTACAGAAGACTATCTAGTTTAAAAGCTTTGCCTCATTATACAAAGGTATCCTTACCCATTTGAAATAAATTCATAATACACACTGAAGACAGGGCATATGACCTGAAAATTACATGGGAATCTTCTAAATGCCAAATGTTTTAGATGATTCTTATTCTTTCAGAGAAATGTTGGGCTAGGGATGAGAGATTCAGAAGAGAGGGAATTACAATCTAAAAGTACAAACTTCAGTGATTATATACTATAGGGACATTCAATTTCTAGCTTTTAAGAGAAGCAGTAAATGTATGAATCATTATTTCATCAACCACTTAGGAATCCTTAGATTACAAAGCTCTCTCGCAGTTATAAATGTCAGTATATATACCTCAGAATTGCAAGAAATTTTTTGAGGTTCATCTGTATCACAAATGAAAATCCACATCAACCAAACTCTTTTTTTTTTTCTGTACAAATTGTTGCAAACAGAATTACATAAAGGAAATATGTGAAATGGTCACAGGATAAAGGCCTGAGTATGTAGATGTAAGATATGCCTTTGGTTATAAGAAACGTCTTCCCCTTACCCCACCCCTTGTGATATGCTCAGTAAAGTTTTCTTTATGGCTTTCTCTACTTTTTTCCACTGGTATGATGACAACCATGACAATTTTATTTTATAGAGGAATGCTTTTTAATGCATTGATGTGTAAAATAGGTTTAGTATACTCAAAGCTGCTCTTTACTGGAGAGATTATGGCACAATTACTTGACTATAATGATAGGTAAAACTCAAAATAGCCTCACTTTGGATAAGCATCATGATTCAGGATATATTTCTGGACTATCTAACTTTGCCCAATTCCTTTTTCCTTTGTCTTCTAAGTATAGATTCTCTAATCAATTTCTGTTGTCACTGATAGGACCTGAATTTCTATTTTCTTTCTAGACTTTTTCACTATACCCTTGACTCTTATTCTTAAGAGGGGGTGATATTTATTTTGGATATGTGTAAAATTAAAAGTTACAAATCTTTGTTTTTTGTCTCTTAACGTAGACATTCTCTCATATTTAAATTTAATTGTATTATATTATACTTTGTGCTGCCAGAATTTAAAAATATGGAATGATTTCAATTTAATATAGAAAATAAGAATTTGAAATTCTTTGTTTCGCAGTGGAAATATGGATTCATCTAGATGCCCAACGATAGAAAGAACCAATAGAAATCTGATTTGAAATTTGGTAGGTACCAGGATATGAGTTAAATTCCCAAAGAAAAGAAATGAAGAGGTACTGATTCTTATAGGACATTTCAGAACTATTGAAACCTTTAGTATGATCAAGGTTTAAAAGCAGTCAGAGTATAAAGAAAAGAGAATGATTTTCTGAAAAGGATACCTTTCGAGAAAGGTGGGCTGTGAGCAACCTTCGCTCAGGTTAATGGGAAGTGTGCTTACAGGAGTATCCTACCCTCCATTTGTGGGACATAGTAGACTAGAATCTGACACGTCACTGAGACATTTAGAACAAGAGCCTACCTTTTATAGTGGTGGCGTCAGGAGACTGTCATTACAATAGTACAGAACGCTCCTTTCTGAACTTGTTATGACAGTTGCAAGTATTTTCATGGACCAGATGTTAGCTATATGGAAAGGAGCTTTGGCTTGGAATCATTAGGTTTTATCTAAAGGCCACCTAGAAGGTAGAAAGGAGTATCAAAAAGAAGGAGGAAGATAAATTCTAGAGGATGCAAAGAGCCACTTAACCCAACTAAAAGAGATCCTCATGAGACAGAATCCCAGAATCTCCAGAGAATTTTTGGAAGAACCCAGGGAAAGAAAAGTCAAAACCTTTGTCAAGCTCAGAGAACAGAGACACAGTTTATTCAGGTAACTAAAAGTCTTTTCTGTGCCCTTCGCATTCCTTCCTCTTCTTACTCACACCTGAAAGGGTTTTAAATTTGATAACAAAGGTATACATGGAGATGGGGAGAAATTATAAAAACAAGCTTGAAATTATAAAAACAGCCAATAACCACCCCTTTATACTTCTGATTCTATTCTGCAGCAGGCACACCTTGGATAGATAGAGAGGGCCTATCTCTATCTATAATGTTGAATGAAGTAAAGAATGAATGAGAGGAGATTCAACCAGGATGTGGTGGTTTGAAGCTGTCATGTACCCTATAAATGGTCATGTTCTTTTAATCCATCTCTGTGGGTGCAGCCCTATTGTGGGTGGGGCCTTTTGGTTCAGTTGAGTTGTGGGTCATTCAGAGTTGGTCTTAATCCCTTTACTGGGGTCCTTTATGAGGATAAGAGAGAGGAAACACCCAGAGACATTTTGGAGAGAGCTCAGAAAGAAAAAAGACCCAACCAGGTTCCTTCCCATGTCACAGAGGAACCCCAGATGCCAGCAGCCTTTGTTCAGAGAAAATATCTTCCTCTTGATGCCTTAATTTGCATAGTTTCATGTCCTTAAAACTGCAAATTTATGAATTGATAAATCCCCATTGTAAAAGGCAATCCATTTGGGGTATATTGCATTCCAGCAGCTTTAGTAACCTGAAACACAGTATATTTGTCCCCAGCACCATTTCCTGGTGGTAATGCAGGGATGAAATTAGATCATTTAAATTTTCTTGTTACTTAATATTTTTACGTGTTTTTACCAGCACAAGTACAAACCCTGGTTTTACTCTGCATTTATTAATGTCCAGCAAATTTTAGCTAAGCTAGGGAAAGAGGACTCCAAATACTACATCATTTCTCTGAAAATACCTTTATTTTGCCTTCCTAGATAAGGAACATTTTTGCTGAGTACAGAATTACAGATTGGAATTTTACTTTTTTTCCTAACCACTTTTCAGGTATAATTCCAGTGCTCTTGGCTTCCACTGTTTCTTTTGAAAAGTCAGTTACATTATTGTTGCTAATATAGAGACAATATGCTTCTTTCTTCCTGACTGTTTCAAACTTATCTTTATGTCTTTTTTTCATTAAAGTTTTAGATTTTGTGGCATAGTGTTGTTTTCTTTAGCTTCTTAGAGTTTCTTGTGCTTGATGTATTTCATTGGTTTTACAAAACTGTGGCCCTTACTTCAAATATTGCATCAATTTTCATTCTACCCTATTTCTGAGACTTCAATTATATATGATTTTGGATATCTTCACAATGTATGATATGCTTCTTGTGTTCTTTTTCTGTTGGACACTTTTAGTCCTTCATGATTCAATCTGGATATTTTATTCTAATCATTAATTCTTTGGTTGTCTCTAATGGTTTTTAAGACCATTCACTGAGTTTTATATAGTAGCTATTTTATTTTTCATGGAATCTCTATTTCTTTTTTTTTATTATTTTGAGTTACTTGCCAAAATCCTGCATAATCTTGAATTTACCAATCACAATTTTACTTAAATGTATGTTAATTTCAGTTACTGGTTCTTTCATCTGTTTTATTGCTAATTTTGTATATGCCTGGTTATTTTTTATTGAATTGTGAATGTAGTGAAATGAAAATATTTAGGTATCATATGATACTCTGGACTATTCTATCTTCCTTCACAAAAGAATAAATTTTGATTTTGGCGGAAGTCAGGCAGGGGGCATCATGTTGATGTTGTCAGCGATGGAACTGATTTAAAGATAAGTTTTAATCTTTGTGAGGACAATCTATACTCTCTTCAGCTTCCTCTGAGAAAGTGTCCCTTTAGGATCCCATCTTAAAGCTCATAGAGTTTACCAGGGTCCCCACATTCTTGGTGAAACCTGAATTCCAATTAAAAAAAAAATTTTTTTTTAATTTTTTACACGGCCAGGCACGGGGAATCGAACCCAGGTCCTCTGGCATGGCAGGCGAGCATTCTTGCCTGCTGAGCCACCATGGCCCGCCCTGAATTCTGATTTTTGCATCCCTAGCCCCATAATACTGTCAAAGTCTTCTCAGTCTTTTGGAAACAGTTTTCAAAGCAGCAAGAACCAGTCGAGGAAATTCAGTGCAAGTATTTGGCTCTTCTTACTGTGCTTCCTTTCTTTCTGGAATTTTATCTTTGCTTACAAGTTATATATATATATATGTGTGTGTTTAGATGCATATTTGTATGCATATATTTAGATATATAGAGAACTATATATGCACATATATTGATAAATATATGTGTATTAAATATACACACACATACACATATATAGAGCATATTTATTTGGTAAATTTATTAATTCTTTGTGGAAAGTAGCATTAGTATGGGACAAATTAGTCTACTAATGTTAGAAGTAGAATCTAAGATTCATGGAAAAGAAGGAGAATGAGAAGAAACATGCTTTTGGAGTTTCTGATCGATTTTGGTAAAAATGTTTGACTCATTTGAGACATATCTGATATGAGATAACTCTGTTCAATTAGGAGCATTTATTAGAATTTCTGCTAAATTGGTTGAAGTGATTTGAACAGATATTAAACTCTTTGGTTGGGAACTCCTATCATCTGTAGCTACCAAGTTTTGATGAGGAAAATACCCTTTCCCAGGTGATGACACCTCTAAGATTAGGGGTGCAGACTGTTACTCATGTTGGTATTAAGAAATTCTTATGTGGCAATTCTACATAATTATACATATGGCTACATTCTCTCACATGTATTAGAGACAGCAGAAGTTGTTGGTTTTTCAGCCTGCTCTATGTAATATTTTGGACACAAATTAGTGTAATTTGTTCTTTGGCATGTCATGCTTCTTTACAAATCTCATCCCCTGTTAAATCTGGGATAATGTTCTTGGCAGAGTAATATCCAGTTTACCAATAAAGGATAAAATATTAATGAAAGTATGAGTGCCAATGACGTAGTGCTATCTACAATAATTTTTGCAAATATTTGGTTAATTTTTGTTTCTGTTGCTAGTATAATTTAAGTAATAAATCTTAACTGCCTCATTTGATTCAGACTAATATAAACCTTCAGATTATGTAATTACTGAAGAGATAATTTATAATTTAAAAATAATTCCAAGAGCTTCTCCTTATGAACTTTAAAACTGAAAGACCCTAAAATGTCTAAATAAAAATTCTAATAATAAAACAGAAATTAAATGAATGCAAAAATTTTAAATGTGAATGAAATGAAAAGTAAAAACAGAGAGGTTTGGTCTTTCATTCGCCATACTCTCTTCCATTAAGTTAAAAAAGAAAAAGAAATTAAACAGCACTTAAACATTTGTAACAGATAATAGTTGTAGAAGTTTGAAGCTATATGAACCCCAGATAAACATCTTCTTAAATTTAATCCATTTCTGTGGGCATGGACTCGATATAAGGAGGGTCTTTCAGTTCAGGTTACTTCAGTTACAGTGTGGCCCAATTTAATCAGGATGGGTCTTAACCTTATTGCTGGAGTCCTTAGGAAGCATAATGAAATTCAAACACAGAGAGAAAGCCACAGAGATCAGCCAGAAGTTGAAGTTCCATGGAATCTGGAGGAGGATAGAGAGGCCAAGAGAGGCTGCCATATGCCTTACCATGTGACAAGTTAAAGACCTCAGGATGACCAGCACAATCAGTCTTTCATCATCACCTTAATGAAAGCTTGATCTGGATTTTTTCCCAGCCTCAAACTGTGAGTGAAAAAATTCCCATTGTTTAACCTGACCCATTTCATCATAATTGTTTGATCAGCCCAAACATTTTTTAAAAAGTCCTTTGTACTATGAGAGTGTGGTGCTGCTCTTGCAAATACCAAAAAAAGAAAAAAGAAAAAAGAAGTAGAAATGGCTTCGGAATTGGGTAATGGGTAGAAGCTAGAAGAATAATTATGAGGTGCTTGACAGAAAAGGTTGTTTAGGTTGCTTTTAAGAAAGTGTTCGTAACAATATGGATGCTAACGTACTTCCAATGTGACCTTAGAAGGAAATGATGATGTGTTGTCCTTATTTTAAATGGCAAAATTGAGTTCTGATACAGGATGAAGGCAAAACTAAAAGTAATGAACTTGGATTCTTGGCTGAGGAGATTTCCAAGCTAAATATGGAAAGTGCAGCCTATTTTCTCCTTGCAGCTTGAATAAAATGAAAGAAGCATGGTATAAATTGAGAAATAAATTCCTGGCACAAAGAAACAAAAAGTTGATGGTTTGGAAAATTCTGAACTTTTCCAGACAGGACCCCATGTAAGGGTTTAACTGAACATGGAACCAGTCAGTAATTTCCATGGAAGTCAGGATTGGAAATGCAGCAAGGATCTGTGGGAAGTCCTTCCGTCTGATGGATTGGATCCTTGTGTGCCAAAGGTGAAACTGATAAGTTTTATGTGAGATTTCTATGATGAGACTACTGCTGGCATGCACTAAAAGGACAGAGAAGGGACAAATTGAAGGTAGAATGGTTTCAAAGGCAGTGCTCTGGAAGCTGAGGTCTGATCTGAAGATATTTCCTTGGGCCAAGAGAGCACCCAAGTGTGTGGAAAGGGCAAGTCTGCTCTGATGCTTGGAGAGGGCTGGCCTTTATGTTTTGTTGTTCAGGAAGAGTACTTTCCAACCCAAGGCTCAGAGATGGTAGGGACTGTGCCCCAGTGTTTGTGGCAATCCTGGCTGCCATTCTGATGCTTGGAGAAGGTGTAAGCTTCTCTCCAGTGTTCAGGGAGTACATGGCCACTGCAAAGGACATGGATGGGTGAAGCTACTGCTTCCTGAAACTTGGAGGGGAAAACATCAATGTATAGATGACTCCCAGACCTTGAAACCAAATGGAGTATGCCCTACTGGGTTTTGGAATTGTTTGGGACCATGACCCCTGTTTTCCTTCCAATTCCCCGATCTTGGAAAGGTAATGCCTAACTGATATCTGTCCTTCCCTTGTATATAGGAAGCAGATAACTTGTTTACCGGATGTCAGCAGTCCACAAATAGAGGGGAACTGTACCCAATAACAGACCACACTCATGACCAATTTTGATGAGACTTGATACTTAACATTGCTACTGAAATGCTTTTGGAATATTGTGCTGTATTTGTGAAAAGAATGTCTTTCTGGGGTCCAGAGGATGGAGTGTGGTGGTTTGAAGCTTTATATACCCAGGAAACAGGTTTGTAAATTTAATCTATTCTGAGTGTGGACCCACTGCAAGTAAGTCATTTTGTTGAAGTTACTTTAGTTAAGGTGTGGTCTACCTTAGTCAAGATGGGCCATAAGCCTGTTGCTGGAGTTCTTTATAAGCAGAATGAAATTTGGACCCAGAGGGAAAGCCACCAGGATCAGCCAGAAGCTGAAATTCCATGGCATTGAAAAAAAACAGAGAGGACAGAAGAAGTCACCATGTGCCTTGTCATGTGTCAAGGTAAGTCTTTTGGAAGAAAGTATCAGTTTGAAGATGGCTTGATTTGGACTTTTTTCTATCCTCGAACTGTGAGCAAAAAAATTCCCATCGTTTAACAGGACACATTTCATGGTATTTGCCCAAGTAGCTCAAGGAAATCAAAACAGCAGTGTAAGTGTAATGACTGGTTTCTATGTCCATATACTCTTCACAATAATACCAATAATTATTATATTAATTTGCTGTGATAATACTATGTATTTGGCATTACTATAACCTCTTTGCATTCCTACAGGGAGAGTACTGTTGTCTCTATTTTGTAGTTGGGGAAATTAGCATATAGAGACATTAGGCAGTTTTCCCAGCTGGCACATATAAGGGACATTCAATTCACTAGATCAACTTGCAAAAGGCTAAGATTTTGGACCTATGCTCTAGAGTCTGTACTATAGAGACAGTGACTTATTAAGAAAAAATATAGAGATTACATCATATTAGACCAATTAATAATTTGCTTATATGAAAGAGTAGTGTTAATAAAAATCCAGTTTGTTATAATACTATAAAAATGCAAAGAGGTTCTCCATGCTAAATTTTCAAATAAGTAATAAAGAATAAACATGTAAAAATGAAAAGAGGAGACTGATTATAAGATAAAATTAAAGTTTACTGCCTACCCTAGTTTTTATATTATTATTTAAACTGTCTTAAAATTCTGTATTCAGTTGTGTGGGCTAAATCTTTCCCCCTACATGCAGAATAGTGTTAAAACTATAAACTAATTCATTTCAAAGAGAGAAAAAAATGGTACATGGATATAGACACTCAGAAATGTTCTCCATTTGGACAAGAAGTTCAAGTGGATATCAAAAGTATTTCATTATGAAATGCAATTTGTATTGGTAAATTATATGGACGTATATATTAAAGAAATTACTTTGTGTGTTACCTGAGTAAAACAGGTGAAAATTTGGGTCCAATATATATCAAAACTTAATTTTAAGTTTTATAATTATCAGGAAAATCTGTAGATAATTAGTTACATTTAGTCAGTGCTACTAAAAAGTTTTAAAAATCTGACTTTTCTTCTTCAATCATAAGATTTTTTAAAGATAAAACTAGCTTTAAACTGAGGTAAGTGGAGAATATGACTTTGTACAAATACATTAACTATATTTCAACTTTCTGAGAAAATAGCAAAGCATTTAGGCTATCAGGACTGACCTTAAAAATTGTGTTGAATGTAAAACAAAAAAAATGCAACAAATGTAACATGTAAATTAAACAAGCACATACACCTACAGAATATAAAACTGTTTCCTACACATGGCAACATACATATCTAAGGTTATATTTAAAATAGATTATTGCTTGGGGAGTGGTAGTGTGTATTCGTTTGTTAAACTGCCAGAATGCAATATACCAGAACAGGAATGGCTTTTAAAAATGGTATTTATTATGTTACAAGCTTATTCTAGTGCTGAGAAAATATCCAAACTAAGGCACCAACAAAAGGTTATCTTCACTGAAAAAAAGCTGATGTCATCTGGAACACTTCTGTCAGCTGGGAAGGCTTGTGGCTGGCATCTGCTGGTCCCTTGCTTCTGGACTGCATTGCTTTCAACCCCTGTTTCCTATGGGGGCTTCTCACTTGGCATCTGTGGGCCTTCCCTTAGCTCCTCCAGGATGCAACTCTAGGTTCTGGCTTGCTTAGCATCTCATGAGAAGGCACATGGTAACATCTGCTGGGCCCTGCATCCCCAAACATCTGGGTCTTGTGTTAGCTCTGTCAACAATGCAGCAACTGTTCTCCAACCTATATAAAAAACATAAATATGCAAACCAAAGAGGCCCAGTGAATTCCAAATAGTATAAATCCAAATAGGCTTAGTCCAACACTAGTCTCCAATGTTAAAGAGAGCAGAAAAATCCTGAAAGCAGCAAGAGAAAAAAAATCTACTACAAACAAGGGAAACCATATTAAACTGAGTTTGAACTACTCAACTGGCACTATGGAGGCGAGATGGCAGTGGTATGATATATTTAAGATCCTGAAAGACCCTATTTAAAGGGTCTGAAACTTGAAAAAGGAATTTATTAAGTTACTAGTTTACAGTTCTAAGGCTCAGAAAAATCTACCAGTTAAAGCAAGTCTATAAAAATGTCCAAATTAAGGATTTAACAAGAGGTTATTTTTACTCAAGAAAGGCCGATGAAGTTCCGGGTTTCTCTCTCAACTGGAAAGGCACATGGCAAACATGGCAACGTCTGCTAGCTTCCTCTCTAGGCCTCTTGCTTCATGAAGCTCCCCCAGGGGCATTCTCCTTGTTCATCTCCAAAGGTCACTGGCTGGTGGACTCCCTACTCCTCATGGCTGTGTCATTCTCACACCCTCTTGTGGCTCTGCTCTCTTGGAATCTCTCATTCTGAAGCTTTCTCCAAACGCTTCGTCTTTTAAAGGATTCCAGTAAACTAATCAAGACCCACCTGGAATGGGCAGAATCACAACTCCATGCAGTCAAAACTTAATACCCACACTTGAGTGAGCCACATCTTCATGTAGATAGCCTAATCAAGTTTCCAACCTACATTATTGAATAGGGTTTTAAAGAAAAAAAAAAAAAAGATCCTGAAAGACAAAGACTTCCAACTGAGAATTCTGTACCCAGCCAAGTTGTCCTTCAAAACTGAGAAAGAGATTAGAATTTTCAGACAAACAAAGGCTGAGAGAATATGTCAATAAGAGACCAGCTCTACAGGAAATACTAAAGAGAGTTCTGCTGGCTGAAAAAAAAAGACAGGAAAGGGAGGTCTGGAGGAGGGCACAGAATTGAATAGCACCAATAAGGGGAACCTAAAGGATAAAAAGAGGGAAACGAACATATAGATCTGACAAATAAAATCCAAAAGATAAGATGTGGATTAAAGAAATGCCTTTACAGTAATAACGTTGAATGTTAATGGACTACATCTACCAATGAAAAGATATAGATTGACAGAATAGATTAAGAAATATAATCTAGCTATATGCTGCTTACAAGAGACTTATCTTACAAATGAGGATACAAATAGATTCAAAGTGAAAGGATGGAAAAAGATGTGCCATGCAAGCTGTAACCAAAAGAAAGCAGAAGTAGCTATACTAGTATCAGACAAAATAGACTTTAAATGTAAAGACATCATCAGAGACAAAGAAGGTTGCTATATACTAGTAAAAGGGACAATTAACTAAGAAGAAATAGCAATCATAAATGTCTCTGCTCCCAGTCAAGGAACTCCAAAGCACATGAGACGGACATTGGCAAAACTGAAGGGAGCAATAGACATTTCAATAATAATAGGAGGAGACTTCAATACACCACTCTCCTGTATAGATAGAACAACCACACAGAGGATCAACAAGGAAATAGGGAACTTAAACAATCTGATAAATGAACTAGACCTAACAGAAATATATAGGTCCTTATATCCCAAAACACCAGGATATACTTCTTCTCTACTGCTTATGGAACATTCTCCAAGACAGATCATATGCTGGGGCACAAAACAGGTCTTTATAAATTAAAAAAACATTTAAACTATTCAAAGCACTTTTTCTGATCACAATGGAATGAAGTTGGAAATCAATAACCACCAAAGAAAAAGAACTTTCACAAATATATGGGGATTAAATGACACACTCTTAAACAATGGGTGGGTGAAAGAAGAAATTGCTGGAGAAATCAGTAGTTCTCTGGAAATTAATTAAACAAGAATACAACATATCAGAACGTATAGGATGTTTGGAAAAGGCTGTTCTGAGAGGGAAATTTATTGCTCTAAATGCTTATATTAAGAATGAAGAAAGAGTAAAAATTGAGGACTTAACTGCTCACCTGGGGGAACTTGAGAAAGAACAGAAAAATAACCCCAAAGCAAATAGAAGATGAGAAATTACAAATATTAAAACAGAGTTAAATAAATGAGAGAACCAAAGAACAATAGAAAGAATCAATAAAATCAAAGGTTGGTTCTTTGAGAAAATCAATAAAATGATGGGCCACTAGCAAGGCTGACAAAGAAAAAAAGAGAGAGGATGCAAATAAACAAAATCAGAAGGGGGGGGGTCATTATAATAGACCCTAAAGAAAAAAAATCATAAGAGGATACTATAAACAGCTATATGCCAACAAACTAGACAACTTAGATGAAATGGAGAAATTCCTGGAAACACACAAACAAGCTACACTGACAGAGGAAGAAATAAAAGAACTCAACAAACCAATCACAAGTAAAGAGATTCAAATAGTCATCAAAAATCTTCCTAGAAAGAAAAGCCCAGGGCCAGATGGTTTCACAGGGGAATTTTATCAAACATTCCAAGAAGAACTAACACCAATCCTCCTCAAAAAGGAACACTACTTAATTCATTTTATAAAGCTAACATCACTTTAATATCAAAACTGGAAGAAGCTACAAGAAAATAAAACTACAGACCAATTTCCCCAATGAATATAGATGCAAAAATTCTCAACAAAATATTAGCAAATCAAATCCAATAGCACATTAAAAGAATTATACACCACAACAAGTGGAGTTTATACCAAGAATGCAAGAATGATTTAACCCAAGAAAAATCAGTTAATATAATACAGCACATTAACAAATCAAAAGGGAAAAATCATATGATCTTGATAGATGCTGAAAAAGCATTCAGCAAAATTCAACATCCTCTTTTGATAAAAACACTTCAAAATACAGGAATCAAAGGTAACTACCTCTTTATGATAATAGGCATCTAAGAAAAACCCATAGCATCATTGTACTCAATAGTGAGAGGCTGAAAGCTTTCCACCTAAGATTGGGAATGAGACAAGGATGCCCTCTGTCACCACTGTTATTCAACATGTACTAAAAGTTCTAGCAAGACAATCAGACAGAAAAGAAATAAAAGGCATCCAAATTGGAAGGAGAAAGTAAAACTTTCATTATTTGCAGATTACATGATATTTAACTTGAAAAATCCTGAGAAATCCACAGCAAAGTTACTTGAGCTAATAAACAAATTCAGCAAGGTGACAGGTTATAAAATTAATGTGCAGAAATCAGTAATGTTTCTATACACAAACAATGACCTAACCAAGGAGTCAATTAAGGAAAAAAATTCCATTCAAAATAGCAACTAAAAGAATCATGTATCTAGGAATGAAATTAACTAGGGATGTACAGGACTTGTACACTGAGAACTACATAACACTGTTAAAAGTAATCCAAGAAGATCTAAATAGGTGGAAAGGCATCCCATGCTCATGGATGGAAAGGTTAAATGTAGTCAAGATGTTTAGTCTACCCAAATTGATCTAAAGATTCAGTGCAGTACCAATCAAAATTCCAATAACCTACTTAAGAAGACTTGGAAAAGCTAGTTACCAAATTCATCTGGAAGGGAAATAAACCCTAAATAGCTAAACATCCTCAAAAATAAGAATGAAGTGGGATTAACAGTCCCCCATTTTAAAACTTATTATAAAGACACAGCAGTCAAAACAGCATAGTACTCACACAAAGATAGTATTGGCCAATGGATTCAAATCGAGAACACAGTAATAGACCACCAAATTGATGGTAAACTGATCTTCAACAAGGCCTCCAAATCCATTGAACTGGCACAAAATAGTCTTTTAAATAAATGGGCATGGTAGAACTGGAAATCATTAGCCAAAAGAACGAAAAAGGACCCTTACCTTACACCCTATATAAAAATTTTCCTTTCCAATTGAGTTATACAAAAATTAACTCAAATTGGATCAAACACCTAAATATAAGAACCAGTGCCATAAAGCTCCTAGAAGAAAATGTAGGGAAACATCTTGAACACCTAGCAATAGGAGGTAGCTTCCTCAACTTAACACACAAAGCACAAGCAACCAAAGAAAAAAATAGATAAATGTGAACTCCTCAAAAGCAAATGCTTTTCCATCTCAAGAGACTTTGTCAAAAAGGTGAAGAGGCAGTCAACTCAATGGGAGAAAATATTTGGAAATCACCCATCTGATAGTGGTTTAACACCCTGTATGTATGCATATGTATACATAATGAAATCATACAATTAAACAACAAAAGAATAAGCAACCCAATCATAAATGATCTAAAGATATGAGTAGACAGTTTTCTGAAGACCAAGTACAGATGGCTAAAAAGCATAAGAGATGTCCATTCTCATTGCATTCTCAAATGCAGATCAAGACTACAATGAAATACCACTTCACTCCTATAAGAATGACTACTATTAAACAAATTAGAAACTACAAATGTTGGAGTTTCCACAGCCACTGTGGAAGCCTCTCCAAATGTTGGAGAGGATGTGGAGAAATTGGGGCATTTATGCACTGCTAGTGGGAATATATAATGGTTTAGCCACTGTGGAAGACAGTCTGGCGGTTCCTTTGAAAACTGAATATTGAGTTGCCCTATGACCTGGCAATACCACTACTCACTATACACCCAGAAGAGCTGAAAGCTATGACATGAACAGAGATTTGCACACCGATGCTCATAGCAGCATTATTCACAATCGCCAAAAGATGGAAACAATTCAAGTGCCCATCAACAGATGAATGGGTTGACTAAATGTGGTATATACATATGATGGAATATTATGCAGCAGTAAGACAAAATGATGTCCTGAAGCACATGACAAGATGGATGGGCCTTGAGGACATAATGCTGAGTGAAATCAGCCAGACACAAAAAAACAGACACTGTATGATTCAACTTTTATGACCATGGTAATGATAAAATCAGAGGCTTATAATACAGAATATAGGGGACTTAGAGATACACAGAAGCTTGAGATGGGTAAACAGTTTGCTATTGTGGTTGAACTTAATTGTAAGGGAGTGGACAAAAGTGAAGGCAGTTCATTAGTTCATCTATAAGTAATATTACCATATTGAAGGTGAAAATTATTGAAAGTGGTTTTATAGACTCATGTGTCCCACCAATTAACACTACAAATATATATAATTTCTTGCATGAACTTGTTGCAAAGGTATGAATCTTATACAGGAAGCATATTATTTTGGGATGGGAGGAAATGATATTGCATGCTATGTGCTATGTTTAATAGGAAAACATCAACAGTATCACAGCAATACCAGGGGTACATAATGGACTGTTGACTTTATAGACATTCTTCATGAGGCCCAATAGATTGAGGTGGCCAAAAGATGCACTGGTTGAGAAGTAGATTGGTGAATGAGGATGTAAACACATGATTGAATACAGTGCTGCTACAGAAATTAATGAAGTTGTGAGTCATGCAATGATGTGAATGAACTTGTGGGTCATTTGTTGAGACAAAATAAGCCAGAAAGAAAAGAGCAAATATTACATGATATCATTTAGAAAATACTTATAAGAAAACTGGGACCTAGATTGTAAGCTCTTATAGCAGTCACATTTAGTTTGGAGTGGTAATTATTATTTCTGGATTTTAAGGGGTTGTCTTATATATGTATAACCTGGTGTTTTGAGATAAGTATGAAGGAGAATGAAGCCAATTGGGTTGGGATTAAGGTAATTCAGGAGACAGGGGTAAGGAAGACATTGCCTGTATTTTTAAACTTCAACTACTCTTTGGGACCAAAGGAAGAAAGTTTTATTATGTCCAGAACTTTAAATTTTCTGTAGCACATATTCTAACTCAACCTGTCTGGATAGCTCATTTAAACAGTCCAAACATGGGAAGCCTAAAATAAGAATGAGAGTCTTTAATCCTGTATAGTTTAATGCATTGCCTGAATACATCCCAGAGTATTCAAAATGTATTGGCAATATCCCTTGAGGGATGGGAGAAAAATTACAGAATTATTAAACTTTACCACTGGGGAAACCCCAGATACTTTGACAAACATTAGGGACACCCAAATCAATAGGCTAAGCCCTTGTGAAGCTTATGAAGCTTATGTATGCTCTTGTGAAGCTTATGTATGTAGTGAAGAAGCTCGGTCTACCTATAGGCATGTCTAGGAGTCACCTCCAGAGGACATCTTTTGTTGCTCAGATGTGATCTCTCTTTCTATCTCTAAGCCCACTCTGCAAGTAAAACCATTGCCCTACTCCCTACATGGGACATGACATCCAGGGATGAAAGTCTCCCTGGTGGCACGGGAGATGACCTTCAGGTCATCTGTTCTTAGCACCATAGGATCAACAATGCCATCCTAACAAAAAGGGAGAAAAGACGTGTAAGAAATAAGGGATCAGTGGCTGAGAGAGTTCAAATAGAGTCAAGAGGCTACACTGGAGGTCACTCTTACACATGCTTCAGTTAGATATTGCTACCTTTCATAACTTGCCAAACCCCAACCTAAACCATTCCTGCCAATCCTAACGAATATGTAGAGCATTATATAAGATCTAGAAAGGTTCCAAGTACTAGGGTAGCTTTCCAAAACCTACAACTTCTAGATGGGTCCCTGGACTAGATAATTCCTGATATTCAGAGAGGCCAGCCTTTCCAGAACATCAACTGGTTCCATCCCCCATCCCATCGACAGCCTCTTCCAACTTGAAAAAGTGAGAATGGGCATAGCCCAAATACCTCTAAGGAGTGGGAGAAAAATCAAAGGTGATAGTGGAGTTATATGGAGAAGGTCGGGTTCAACAAATTAGAGCACCTAGAAATAAAACCTAAAATTGTGGGATTGTAACCCATACCAAACTCTGAAATCTGTTCTATACCGAGTTGTTGCAATGTACTTTGTAATTTATTGCTTTTATGTGTATGTGATTTAAAGAGAAAGAGGAGTATAACAGAGAAGATAGGATTTAACAGATGAGTATGACTGCTGATGTTATGTTGTTATTTCTGTTGGACTCCAGTGTCTTGGAACAGCTAGAAGAAACACAGAAAATCGTAGAACTATAACCCTACCAAACTTTAAAATCTGTTCTATAACTACTTGTTAAAATGTACTTGAAAATTTATTGCTTTTTTTATATACCTTATATTTCACAATTCAAAAAATGTTAAAAAATGTATACAGGTGGTTACAACAAAAGGAAGGAAAATCATAGATATGGAAGAAATTAAAATTTAAAGCATAAACAATGGCAATTAGGAGAGTGTATTAGCTTTCTATTTTGCTGTAACAAATTGCCACAAATTTAGTGACTTAGAATAACAGTGGTGGTTTCAAGCTGTACATATCCCAGAAAATATGTTCTAAACCTAACCCAGTGGGCTCACATTGTGACCAGAACTTTTTGATGAGGTTACTTCAGTTAAGGGGCGGCCCACTTCACTCAAGATGGGTCTTCATCTTATTACTGGAATCTTTATAAGCAGAGTGAAATTCAGACACAGAGAGAAAGCCACAATAAGCAGGAAGCTGAATATTAACGGGACCCAAAAGAGGAGAGAGAGACCAGAGATACTCTCTTTTGCCTCGCCATGTAACAAGCTAAGGACCAAGAATTGCCAGCAGCCAGTCCCAGAATACCAGTCTTCAGGAAGAAAGCATCATCTAGATGACACCTTGATTTGAATTTCGCAGCCTCAAATCATGAGCAAATAAATTCCCATGTTTTAATCCCCAAAATATATATATGAGAGATATAACAGCAGATTCGGAGAGGCAGAAGAAAGGATATGAGAAAGAGAGGAAAGAGAAACTGAAATTCGAACATGCAAGAATAAATGGAGGGGGTGGGCAGTGGGGGCTCAGTGGCAGAGTTCTTGCCTGCTGTGCCAGAGACCCGGGTTTGATTCCCAGTGCCTGCCCATGCAAACAAAAAAAAAGAACAAATGGAGGTAAAAAATGGAAAAAACTGAACTGGTTCTCAATGACTGACAATAGAAAGCATGCATATATATGTTTTATAGGTGTCCCAGAAGGAGAAGAGGAGGGCAAAGGGCCACGAAGGATATTTGAGGGCATATTGGCAGAAAATTTCACAATCATTATAAAATTCATGCAAATCCAAGAAGTCCAGTGTACTCCAAATAGAATAAATAAGAATAGACCCACTCCAGGACGTATACTAATCAGAATCTCATGTGCTGAAGAGGAGAGCATCCTGAGATCAGCAATAGAAAAGTGATTCACCACATACAAGAGAAGCCACCTAAGGCTCAGCACTGACTTCTCATCAGACACCATAAAGGCAAGAAGATAGTGGTATGATATATTTAAGATACTGAAAGAGAAAAATTGCCAGCTAGAATTCTTTATCCGGCAAACCTGTCCTTCAAAAGAGAGGGAGAGCTTAAAATATTCACAAGGAAACAAAAGCTGAGAGAGTTTAACAAGAGACCTGTCCTGCAAGAAATGCTGAAAGGAATTCTACTGGCTGAAAAAAAAAAAAAAAAAGACAAGCAAGATAGGTTTGGAGGCAAGTATAGAAGTGATGTCTATCAGTAAGCATAACTGAAAAGATAAAAAGAGAAAAATAGAAGCTCTGACAAATAAAAGCCAAAGGATACAATGATTAAAGTAAGGGCAGCTTTTGCAATAATAACATTGAATGTTAATCGTTTAAACTCTCCAATCAAAATACATAAACCGGCAGAATGGATTAAAAAAATTTGCTCCAACTGTATGCTGTTTACAAGAGACTCCCTTTAGATCCAATGATAAAAATAGGGTGAAAGTGAAAGGATGGAAAAAGATGTTCCCTCTAAGCAGTAACCAATAAAAGCTGGGGTAGCTATACTAATATCAGACAGAATAGACTTTAAATGCAAAAATGTTATGAGACAAAGAAGGACACTAGATATTAATAAAAGGGGGCAATTCAGCAAGGAGAAATAATAAACATAATTATTTATGCACCTAATCAAGGTGCTCCAAAGTACATGAAACAAATACTGGCAAAGCTGAAGGAAGTAATGGACATCTCTCCAATAATAGTGGGAGACTTCAACGTCCCAATCCATCCAATAGATAGAATATCTATACAGCAGATCAATAAGGATACAAGAAATATGAATTATTTGATACATGAATTAAATATAACAGTTATATAGAGAACATTGCACCCCCAAACAGCAGAATATACATTCTTCTTAAATGCTCATGGATCATTCTCCAGGATAGAATTTATGCTGGGTACAAAGTAGGTTTTAATAAATTTAAAAGGATTGAAATTATACAAAGCATTTTCTCTGACCACAGTGGAATGAAGCTGGAAACCAATAACAATAAGAGAAACAGAAATTTCAATATACAGTTTAAACAGCATGCTTTTAAACAATAAATGGGTCCAGGAGGAAATTGCAAGAGAAATCAGCAAATATCTCAAGATAAATGAGTAAGAGAACACAGTATATCAAAACTTATGGGATGCAATGAAGGACTACTGGGAAGTAAATTGCTGGCTTTAATTCCTACATTTAAAAGGAAGGAAGAGCTAAAACCAAAGACCTAACTGAACAACTGGAGAAACTATAGAAAGAACAACAGCCTAATCTCTTAGCATGCAGAAGGAAAGAAATAACAAAGATTAGTGTGGAAACAAATGAAATGGGGAACAAAGTAACAGTAGAAACAATCAACAAAACCAAAAGTTGGTTCTTTGAGAAGATTAATTAACTCAATAAACCTTAGCTAACCTGACAATGAGAAAGAGAAAGAGGGTGCAAATAAACAAGATCAGATATGGGAAAGTGGTTATTATGGTCCTCAAAGAAACAAAAAAGATCACAAGGGGATACTATGAACAACTGTATGCACACAAATTAGAAAACTTAGATGAAACGGACAATTTCCTAGAAGCACACAAACAACCTACAGTGACTCAAGAAGAAATAGAAGACCTCAACAAATTAATCACAAGTAAAGGGGTTGAATAAGTCATCAAAAGTCTTCCCACAAAGGAAAGCCCTTCTCCTGTCTTCACAGGAGAATTTTACCAAGTATTCCAAGAAGAATTAATACCAATCCTGCTTAAACTCTTCCAATAAATTGAAGACAAGGGAACATTACCTAACTCATCTTATGAAGCCAACAGCATCCTAATAACAAAGCCTGCTAAAGATATTCAAGAAGAGAAAACTCAGGCCAATCTCCCTGATGAATATAGATGCGAAAATCCTCAACAAAATCCTTTAAAATCAAATCCAAGGGAATATTAAAAGAACTATACATCATGACCAAGTAGAATTTTATTCCAGGTATGCAAAGATGGTTCAACACAAGAAAATCAATTAATATATCATATCAACAAATCAAAAGAGAAAATTCACATGATCATATTTATTGATGCAGAAACAGCATTTGACAAAACCCAATCCTTTCTTGATAAAAACACTCCAAAATACAAGAATCAAAGGCAATTTCTTCAATATGATAAAGGGAATATATAAAAAATCCACATCTCAATGGTGAGAGATTGAAACTTTTTGCTCTTAGATCAGAAACAAGACAAGGATGCCCACTGTCATCACTGTTACTCAACATTGTGCTAGAAGTTCTAGTCAGACCAATTAGCCAAGAAAAAGGAACAGGCAATTGGAAAGGATGAAGTAAAACTTTCACTATTTGCAGATGACATAATTCTGTACTTAGAAAATCCAGAAAAAAACTATGACAAAACTACTTGAGCTAATAAATGAGTTCAGTAAAGTGGCAGTATATAGGATTGGCATGCACTATACACTAGTGTACACTAGGGTTTCTATACACTAGTAATAAGTTATCTCAGGAGGTAATCAAGAAAAAAAATCATTTACAATAGCAACTAAAATAATTAAATATCCAGGAATAAACTTAACTAAGGATATAAAAATTCCAACAGCCTACTCTGCAGAAATGGAAAATTTAATTGTCATATTTATTTGGAAGGGTAAGGGGTCCCTAATATCCAAAGATAATCATGAAAAAGAAGAATGAAGTGGAAGGATTCAAACTTCTTAACTTTAAAGCACATTATAAAGCCACAGTTGTCAAAACAGTATGTTATTGGAATAAAGATAGGCATATTGACCAATGGATTTGAATCGAGAGTTTAGAAATAGACCTTCAGATTTACGGTCAATTGACTTTTGCCAAGGATCCCAAATCCCACTCTCTTTAATAAATGATGCTGGGAGAATTGGATATCCATATCAAAAAGACGAAAAAGGACCTCTACCTCACACCCTATACAAAAATTGATTCAAAATGGATAAAAAACCTGACTATAAGAGCCAGTACCATAAAACTCCTAGAAAAAAATGTAGGGAAACTTCTTCAAGATCTAGTGTTAGGAGGTAGTTTCCTAGACTTTACACCCAAAGCACAAGCAACAAAAGATAAAATAGATAAATGGGATCTCCTCAAATGTGAATACTTCTGTGCTTCTAGGACTTTATCTAGAGGATGAAAATTCAGCTGACACAATGAGTGAAAATATTTGGAAACCACATATCCATGGGGGTTTGATAGAAGTAATATAAAAAGAAATCATACAACTGACAAAAGAAAAACAACCTAATTAAAAATTGGACAAAAGACATACATAGACTGTTTTCCAAGGGGAATTACAAATGTATAAAAATCACATGAAAAGATTCTCATCCTAACTAAATATTAGGGAAATGCAAATCAAAACCACAATGAGATATCAATTCACACCCACTAGATTGGCTATTATGCAAAATAAAAGAAAAAAAACTACAAGTGTTGGAAAGGATGTAGAGAAATTAGAACACTCATGCATTGTGAGTGGAGATATAAGATGGACACAGCCTCTGTGTATAACAGTCTGGCAGCTTCTCAAGAAGCGAAGTATAGAAGTATGATGTGTCCTGGCAATCCCACTTCTAGATATATAGTCAGAAGAAATGAAAGCCAGGACTTGAACAGATATTTGCATACTGGTGTTCATAGTGACATTCACAATTGCCAAAAGATGGGGGCAACCCAAGTGTCCTTTAACCAATGAATGGAGAAACAAAATGTGATACATACATACAATGGAATATTATTCAACTGTAAAAAGGAATGAAGTCCTGATGCATATGACAAGATCGATAAACTTTGAGGACATTATGTTGTATGAAGTAAGGAAGACACAAAAGGACATGTATTGTATTATCACACTGTTATATGTGATGGAATATTATACATCCATAAAAAAGGAATGAAGTAATGATGCATACAACAACTCAGATGATTCTTGAGGACATTTTGGTGAGTGAAATAAGCTAGAAACTAAAGGATAAATATTGTGTGATTTCACTTATATGAACTAATTATAATAAGTAAATTCATAGAATCTAGAATATACTTTACCAAGGGATTGATTGGAGTCAGAGAATGGGGAGTTGATGCTTACTTGGTGTAGAATTTCTATTTATAATAAATACCATGCCTTTGGAAATGGGTGGTGATGATGGTACCACATTATTGTGAGTGTAATCAACAGCACTGAATTATATAGGTTTATTTGGTTAAAAGGGGAGACTTTAGTTATATATGGATAACCCTAGGAAAAAATTAAAGTATAGTTAACCCTATTGAAGACGATGGACTATAGTTTATAATTCAAGTATAAGAATTTTCTTTTATGCATCATAACAAATGTACAACACTAATACAAGGTTTTAATAATAGAGTGTTATAAGGAAAAATACTGCCAATGTAAACTACAGACAATAGTTAATATTACTCTTTTAATATTAGCTCGTCAATTGTAACAAAGGTAACTAGTTTTAAAACAGATTAGTACAGGGTGTTGCAAAGGTGGTTCAGTGGCAGGATTTTCACCTGCCATGCTGGAGACCTGGGTTCGATTCCTGGTGCCTGCCCATGCAAAAAAAAGAAAAAGAACCAAAACAAATTAGTACAATTACAAACAGGTGCTATCATCAATTGTAACAAATGTTCCACATCAGTGCAAGGTGTGCTGGTTTGAAAGGATGTATGTCCCCTAGAAAAACCATGTTTTAATTTAAATCCCATTTCATAAAGGCAGAATCATCCCTATTTAATACTGTATGCTTGAAACTGTAATCAGATCATCTCCCTGGAGATGTGATTTAATCACGAGGGGTTGCTAAACTGGATTAGGTGATGACATGTCTCCACCCATTTGGGTGGGTCTTGATTGGTTTACTGGAGTCCTATAAAAGAGGAAACATTTTGGAGAATGAGAGAGATTTCTGAGAAAGCAGAGGATGACCTAGCCATGAGAAGCAGAGTCCACCAGCCAGCAACCTTTGGAGATGAAGAAGGAAAATGCTTCCCGGGGAGCTTCATGAAACAGGAAGCCAGGAGAAGAAGCTAGCAGATGATACTGTGTTCGCCATGTGCCCTTCCAGATGAGAGAGAAACCCTGACTCTGTTCACCATGTGCCTTCTCACTTGAGAGAGAAACCCTGAACTTCACTGGCCTTCTTGAACCAAGGTATCTATCCCTGGATGCCTTAGATTGGACATTTCTATAGACTTGTTTTAATTGGGACATTTTCTCAGACTTAGAACTGTAAACTAGCAACTTATTAAATTCCATTTTTTTGAAAGTCATTCTGTTTCTGGTATATTGTATTCTGGCAGCTAGCAAACTAGAACACAAGGTGTTAATAGTGAGGTGGTGTTTGGGAATCCCACATTTTTTGTATAATTGGTCTGTAAGCACAGAACTTCTATAATAAAAAAATGCAATAAAACATAGACACATTTTCACCTGTAACTTTTTTATTCCTGTTTCCCTTACGTCTATTCACATGCATTTCACTACTTCTACCTCTAAAGGAAACTATGCACCAACATACATGAAAATACATATTACTTTCCATAATACTGTAAAGATACAGATAAATACTGTAAAAATAGTATTACCATTATATTTCAAAATTTTAGACATAAATTTTAAAAAATAAAATCATACTGCAATTTAGTCCCTCAATGAGATGAAAAGAACTATTTAGGATCACTAAGTAATGAAATAAGATATGTTTTGCTTATTGTAGCATAGTTGAAGATGAAGATGACATTCTTTATTAATAAATGCATGCTTTCTAGTTTTGATTGTAAGCAGCCCCAGAAATCCTAATACACATATATATGCAATCAGAATGTCCAAAAGACTTTTCCACCATCTCTGATACTGCTGGACACTTTGATTTTTCATCCCTAACCAAATCATGCCACTATGGGTCTTTGATTTTAATATCATCTGCTTTATTAAGATTTTTTTTTCTGAACATGCATATGTTTTTTTTTAATAATATTTATTTATTTATTTATTTTTACATGGGCAGGCACCGGGAATCGAACCCGAATCCTCTGGCATGGCAGGCAAGCATTCTTGCCTGTTGAGCCACCGTGGCCTGTGCGTATGGTTTTTAAAAGCATTTTAGACTTTTTTTTTTCTTGGCTAAAGGAACTGAGGCCTAGAGAGTGATAAGTTACAATTACTTAGCAAGTATTACTCATCTAAGCTCACATTTATTTAAATGTACTTAATACTGGGACTCATTTCTGTTCAGTTCATTCAACAGCTTGGCATTAAACTATTGGGACCTGCTGCCCTAGTGTTTGCCCAGCTGTACTAAGTCTACCCAGAAAACCTAGTCACTGGCTGGAAGCACCTGGTCTTGTTAAAGATCACATGAATAGACTTCATTATATTTACTGTTTAGGGAAGCTTGTGTCCAGTTCCTTGGATTCTCCACTCCTGCTTGTGTCACCCTACCCTGGTAAACTCCACCCTTGCTTGGTTGGTTCCACCTTGCTTAACTCAAAGTATGGCTTGTATCGTAAATGTTTGGAGTCAGGAAAAAGAAAAGGTAATCCAATGCATCCATCTTTGCTTATCCCACTCCTTCCCTATTATCTTCTTATCTTCTCCAAATCACATTGTGAAACATGGCTTTGGGATGTGAAAATAACAATTCTTGCTAATACATTTTCCTCTTCACACACTTAGTTTATGCAGATTACTAATTTTTTTATATTTTCAATATTTCTGCTCAAATAATTCACATATTTTTGTCCTTTTATACCCTATTTTGCCTTTAAGTCTTTGACTTTATTCTTTCTTTGAAGAGGTATGTGCTTGTGTGTGTGTGTGTGTGTGTGTGCGTATGTGTGTACACAAGGCTGTGTGATGTTTAGAAAGATATTCCTTCACCATCTTCCAAATGGATTGAGTTTTTCACCGCTTCATCAATTTTGATACATCAGAATTTTCTTCCTGTTTCTAATAATGAATATTTTCTATCTTCATATATATCTGTCACATTGTCTACTCTTGATAAATTAAGTTATTATCATCCCATGGATACTAAAAAATTTTGTTCTTCACTGTTTTTTAATATTGCGGAACGCCAATTAAAACGTCATTCTTAGTCTTTTCAAAATTTTATTTGACTGCTACCATATAGGCCTAAGTGTGTATTCTATGATTCAGCATTACCTGAATTTTAATTCTAACTTTAGTTTGGATTGGCTATTTTCAAAGGCATTTCATCTCCTCAGATAAATCTTTGAAGATCTCTACCAATTACAGTTCTCTTATACACATAAAGTTTCCACATTCTTGAATAACTTTTCCTTTTATACATTTATTTTGGTAGGCATACCCACTCTGAACCTGATCTTTTATTTTCCTCATCTTGTAGACATGGTTATCCATCTTCCAAAGCAGATCTCATCATTTTTTACACATCTATATCAAATATATTAAATATAAATCACATTTCTGAATACTTTCTCCTACTGCAGAGTGTGGAGAATTCTAAATTAAATTCCTACAGATAGAATGATATATGTCTATGTTTTTGTTAACATTTATTTTTCAACTAAAGTTTTATTATTTAAGAGACTGGACTAGTGCAGATTCAGAAGTTACAGAGAAAGTATTTGGACAGACAGTTCAACACCAATTCTTCCTGCATTACCTATATCCCTCCTCATTCTGGGTCTACTGCACAACAGGAAGTTTTCAAGACCAGTTGAGTGAGAAGAAATACATAAGCCTGCTTTACCGACTGATCTGCAGTTTAAGCTGTTGCCACAGAAATTGAGTGGCTGCAACACTACAGACCTTCTCAGGGATGACTCAGGACATAAATTGTGAATTAAGGTAATCCCAGTGGGTAGTACTTTGAGCAGCAAATTTGGCTATCTGTTTTGTCTGGAGTGATAGATGGCCCAAAATTTGGATCTACATTGATTTATGGGCATTTACTAATGGCTTAGCTGGATGTTCAGGGAATTGGAAGAAATAGGATTAGAAGATTGGAATCCTGTGCAAGAGGTATATGTATAAACCTCTCAGAATGGGCACAGACAATTAAAATGTTTGCACCCCATATGAACCCTCATAAAAGTGTATCTGCTGCAGAGGAGGCTCATAAGAATCCAGTTGGCAAAACTGCACTCTCTGAGGATATCAGTCAGGCTCTTTTAGCAATCACTGCAGTTCCTGCTCAACCATCCCATGACAATTTGTTACTGGTGAAAGGAATGCAGACTTATGCATTGGCTCAACAATTTGGACTTCCCTTTTCCAGCACTTACCTGGCTAAAGTTAAAGCTAAGTGCCTCACTGCCAACAGAGAGACAAACATTGACCTCCCAATCTGACATTATTTCTCAGGGGTTATTTAACAGAGAAACAATACCAAACCTTCACAAGCTCTTCCATAGACTAGAAGAGAGAAGATGTTCCAATTCATTCTATTAAACTGATCTTACTCTAATACCAAAGCCATACAAAGTCATCATAAGAAAAGAAAATTGTAAAACAAAAAAAACCCATTTGCATACATATAGACTCAAAAATACTCTAATATTATGAAATATAATATATCAATAAATCATACTACAGCAATTGGATATCTACATGCAAAATAATTTAATTGAACCCCACTATCACACCATATTAAAAAAAACTCTAAAAAGATCATAGGCTTAGGGGGTGCAAGGGTAGTTCAGTGGTAGAATTCTCGTCTGCCATGTGGGAGACCTGGGTTTGAGTCCTGGTTCATGCATTTGCCAAAAAACAAGCCAACAAGCAAAAGAAACAAAAACAAACAAAATCAACAAATGGTGCTGCAATTACGGGGTACTCATATGGAAAAATAATGAAATGTGACCCTACCATACAGCATACAGAGAAAAAGATTATAGGCCTAGATGTCACTAAACGTGAAAAGTAAAATTATAGGACTGTGAGAATTCTAAAGAGTAAGCCTTTACAACCTTGGCTAAGCAGTGTTTCCATAGATAGGACAATAAAAGCTCAATTGACCAAAGAAAAACACAGATAAAATAATCCTAATGCAAAGTAAAACCTTTTGTGCTACAAAGAGCAACTTCAAGAAAGGGAAAAGACAACTCACACACTGGAAAAATATAAGGAAATCATATATCTTGTAAGGAACTTGTATCTACAAGATAGTAAAAACTCTTACAAATCAACAATAAAGGGAAAAATAAATCAATAAAAATGGGCATAGTACTTAAATATTTCTCCTAAGAAGAGATACAATTACTAATATGGCCATCAAAAGATAACAGCATTATTAGTCATTAAAAAATGCTAATTCAAACCATAAGACACCACTTCGCATGCACTAGTATGGCTATAATTCAACAGACAATACAATATCAAGTCTTAGCAAGGATGTGGAAAAATTAGTGCCCTCATATACAGTTATTGGAAAGAGAAAACAGTTTGACAGTTTTTCTACTGGTTTACAAAAAAATGCCATATGATTCAGCAGTTCCATTGCTAGGTATATATCTAAGAGACTTGGCAACATATTCCATATAAAAACGTGTACAATAATGTTCAGAGAAGTGTTATGCATATTAGCCAAAAAGTATCAGCAACCCAAATGTTCATCAGCTGATCAATTGATAAACCAAATGTGATATATCTGTACAATGGACTATTATTCAACCATATGAGGGAATGAAGTTCTGATATGTGCTACAATACAGATAAACCTTGAAAAGATTATATTAAGTGAAAGGAGCCAGGCACAAAAAGTCGCATCCATATAAATCCATATATAGATAGATTCATACAAACATGTATGTATAGATTCAAAATGTCAAGAATAAGCAAATCGGACTAGATACAAAAACTCAAAAATGGACAGCACAATAATACCTAATTGTAAAGTAATCATGTTAGAACACTGAATGAAGCTGCATCTGAGCTATAGGTTTTTGTTTTGTTTTGTTTTGTTTTGTTTTTACTATTATTACTTTTATTTTTTTCTCTATATTAACATTCTATATCTTTTTCGGTTGTGTTGCTAGTTCTTCTAAACCGATGCAAATGTACTAAGAAACGATGATCATGCATCTATGTGATGATGTTAAGAATTACCGATTGCATAAGTAGAATGGTATGATTTCTAAATGTTGGGTTAATTTCATTTTTTCCGTTAATTAAAAAAAAAAAAGGGAGAAGGGGTAATTGGAGCTGAAGGGATACAGACTGTGCAACAGGACTGGATATAAAAACTCAGAAATGGACAGCACAATACTACCTAATTGTAATGCAATTATGTTAAAACATTGAATGAAGCTGCATGTGAGGTATAGGTTTTTTTTTTCTCTCTATTATCGTTTTAATTCTTATTCTGTTGTCTTTTTATTTCTTTTTCTAAATTGATGCAAATGTACTAAGAAATGATGAATATGCAACTATATGATGATATTAAGAATTACTGATTGTACATGTAGAATGGAATGATTTCTAAATGTTTTGTTAATTTTTTTTAATTAATAAAAAAAGAATAAGCAAATCTTTCTTTTAAAGTAACAAAGAATCTGAAAAAAACTGACTACTGGTTTTGGATGGGAGGCAGATTTTAAAAGCCATGAAGAGATTTCCAAATTAAATGTGCAAAGTGAAGTCTAATTCCTCCTTGCAGCTTTTAATGAAATGTGACAGGAATGAGACAACTGAGAACTGAACTCTTGGGTACAAAGAAACCAGAAATTGATGGGCTGGAAAATTCTGGGCTTCCAAAAAGGGAGACCCCAGAGAATAGTGCCCCATGAGAGGATTTAACCAAACATGGAACTAATCAGCCATTTCAGAAAAAGTCAGGATTGAGATGGAGTTACCCAGGAAGGATTTGTGGAAAGTCCTGTTGTCTGAGCGTTATGATCCTGCATACTATATAGAAAACCAACAAGAGTGTTGTGGGATCTGTATAAATAGAACCATTGCCAGTCCGGACTAAAAGGGATAAAGAAAATTGGCAGATTGAAAGAAAAGTGACTTCAAAGACAGAACCATGGAAACTAAGGAATGAAGCCAAGAAACTTCAGGCCAGGAGTGCGGACCCACCCATGCACTTGGAGAGGATGCATTTGCCCCAAAGGCAGAGGGCACGAGTTTCAGTGGCCTTGGCCTTGTAGAAGATGGAACACATTCTTTGGTGATTGGGGAAAGCCTTGCTGTCACCACATTTTTCTGGAGGTGGCTGAGAATGCTCCAGGAGATGATAGAGACCCCGGCGCTGCCCCAGTGTTTGGAGAGAGTGGAGCCAAGAAAAAGTTGGTCTCCCAATGCACCCCCAAGTTTGCATTTGGAGAGAGCCAGGCTGTTGGGTTAGCCCTTGGAAAGGGTGGGACTGCCACTTTCTAAAGCGCCGAGGATAAGTGACTCTCAGATTTTGATATCCAATGGAGTTTGCCCTGCAGGATTTCAGAACTGTTTGGATCTGGTGACCCCTGTGTTCCTTCCAATTTCTCCCTATGGAAATGGAAACATTTATCCTAGGACTGTCCCTCCTTTGTATATTGGCAGCAGATTGTTCTGAGTTTTACAAGACCAGAGCAAGTGGAGAATTTTTGCCTTAGGACAAAACCTGGCTGTAGCTGATTTTGATAAGATTTTATACTGTTTCTGACTTTGTATTTTGTATTTGTAATGTTACTGAAATGATTTAAGACCTTCAGATTTTTTTGGAATTAATGTATTTTTTACATTTTGTACGTGTGGAAAGAACATGTATTTGGGGGGTCCAGAGGGCGAAATGTGCTGGTTTGAAACTGTCATGTGCCCCAGAAAAGCCATGTTTTTTAGTCCTCATTCAAAATCCCTGGGTGGGATATTGCTTATAGTTTCTGTGGAGATGTGACCCAACTGAGGGTGGTTACTTTTGAAAAAAGACAGTCTCCATGGAGATGTGTGTCCACACATTCAAGGTGGGGATGCTTACTGGAGTCCTTTGAGAAGAACCATTTTGGAAAAAAGCTTCAGTGCTGATAGAGCCCACAAAGCCAGAGATCTTGGAGGCGCAGAAGAAAAACACCCCTGGGGAATTCTTAGGAAAAGAGAAGCTAGGAGAGAAAGTTGGCAGATGTCGCCATGTACCTTCCCAGTGAAAGAGGTGTTCTAAACCCATTGGCTTTTCTTGAATCAAGGTATCTTTCTCTGGCTGTCCTAGTTTGGACATTTTAATGGCCTCAGAACTGTAAACTTGCAACTTAATAAATTCCCTTTTTAAAAGCCATTCTGTTTCTAGTATATTGCATTCTGGTACCTCTAGCAAACTAAAAGAGTGAGATACAAGGTTAATAAACAAAAATCAATTTTATTGTTACATATTAACAATGAACACCACAAATTTGACGTTTAGAAAATAACTCCATTCAGGGTAGAATAAAAAAGAGCAAATTATTAAGGAATACATTAAAAAAATAAATTCCAAATTCACACACTGATAAACCAGAGTGCATTCTTGAAAGATTTTTAAGATGTTCTAAACAGATGGAAAAACAATATTTCCCACTAGAAGGAGAAATTGCAACCACTTTTCCTACCCATTGCCTAAACCAAACCACATGAAAAGGTCACAGAACTGTATTTTTCTTAATCTTGTGGAGAATTTGAAACTCTATTTTTTGTCTTTTATGTTATTTATAACATGTCTAGATTAATTTATGCAAAAGCATCATTTGTTTTTAGCTTAGCACACATGCAGACACAGCATGCATCATCAGAATGTCTAGCCCTCTGTGGTTTGGGAGTGCAATGTCCCCTGTACTGTTTACCTCACATTGATGCAGTACTGACATACTAGGGTATAATGAAAAGAACTGCCCTCAGTATCAAACCACACTATTTGGTTACAATAATTATTAGAAACTTTTCTCAGTTTTTCCCAGTGCCATTCATGCAGAGGGAAAAGTTACCTTCTAGGGTTGGGGTACTCCCTGTGGGGAACCCTTGGACTTTGAAAGATGTATCCCATTTCTAGTGGAGTTGGCCATATTTATCTGGAGTGTGTGTGTGTGTATGTGTGTGTGTGTGTGAGAGAGAGAGAGAGAGAGAGAGAGAGAGAGAGAGAGACAGAGAGAGAGAGAGAGAGAGAGAGAGACTAAGTCAAATATCTAGTAGCCTGTGTGGTCCACCCTGTTAACAGATTGGCTGGAATGAAGTGAAGAGATGGCCTGTTCTCAGTTCACATGTTGACAGAGCCAGAGTTTGGTCTGACTGGTAGCTCTGGTAAAAGCCTGTGCCCTCAGGACTAATGGGGGAAGGGGTTGTCCATTACTGTGAGGTATCCTGGAAAAAGAAACACACAAACTTATTAAACCCCCACCTTAACCTCCTGGGAGCAAAGATGCTCTTGCCCAGATACGTGAGATGTGGTCACAGTGCCCAGACATGGTAAATTAGCCTGTCTAACGGAGCCCCAAAGGCAACAAATTCTGTGGAGACTCATTGTTATTGTCATTTGTGTTCTGGCCCAGCTGACACTTCCCAGTCATTTATGGTGGTGCTTTTGTATTTTTCTATCATCATCTCTGGGACAACAAAAGGAACAGGTGGAGTGGTTTCACTGGGGAGGCCTCTGTTTTATGAATGTCTCTATTTTTCTCTGAGACAGGACTATCTCATCTATGTTTTGCCCTGGAGTAGGGTCTTATAATCAAGTATCTAGGAGCATTACCCTCAGGGGGTTTATAGCCTCTGGGACAGTTTTTAATGGGGATTTTATATTTTGAGAAGTTTCCTGTAGTTGGAAATATTGCTTTGATGTTTTTACTAACCTAGACAAAACATGGCATAGGTTCGTCTACAGTTGTATCATGCTGGTTATTTTCTTGCTATGTTGCAGCAAATGGTCAGGAGATAACTCTTTTAGGCTCTATCACTTGGCCCTAAACATCTGAGTCTGTAATGTCTTCTAATCGAACAGTCTCACCAACCAATCTGCGTAACCCTTCCCTGGCATTGGCTTATTCTTGGAACTTTTATATTTTGTTTTCAGAAATAAACCTCATTTAATAGTTTGGGTTTTAGCAATGCCATTGGTAATTCTATATTGAATGAAAACAGGCGAGCAAACAGCCGGAATTTGACAGTGCTTCCTGCTTGGGGCCACTGGGCTTCCCTCAGGGTCATTTGTGACTCAACATACCATGGGGTTAGTGTGTTAGAGGACCATGAAGGCAGCCAGAAGCCAGCGTATAGTTTTTACTTCTATATATTTTTTATCTCACCTGAATCATTTCTATTTTATTTAAGGTATAAATTTATTCCTGCTAACAGGGAGATTGTATAAAACTATTTGTATTTTACTTGTCTCCATGTGGCCAGAGGGAGGCCAGTACTTTTGTCAGCCCACCATCCTCAGGAGAGCCTGCACATCATCAACTGATGGTATTTTTTTATGTTTTAATCATGTCATGGCATGTGTTTTAGTGACCCTGCTCCTGTGTCAATGTGTTGATCAGAAAGAGAGACATCTATTACCACCCTCACCATGTGGAGAGTGGCAGGAGTGTAAAAATTCCTGTCACTAGGAGAGGAAACATGCTCTCTCCATGGTTTGTAGGTATTGGCCACACCAATAGTAGCATGATTACATAGCAATGGATGGAACAACATTTTACTCACAAAGAGAAGAAACAGAAAAATTAGCTTCACTAGTGGGCATCAGTTTGTCTCAATCCAGGGAGATATTCTATTCACAGCACCTTTCTGGTGTGTATGTGTGTGTATGTGTGCATGTGTGTGTGTGTGTGTGTGTGTATACAACATAGTGGAGGAACTCTGCTCCCTCCCCACCAAGACAGATGTATCACTGGGTTTGAGTCAAATGTCATAGAACATGCCCACTTTTATTGGACGACCTCTAGTAAATATTTACATATGTTCTGGACAATACGGGAAAGAATATACCACAATCTCCTTATCTATGAAGAGTTCATATTTTATCTTGTCAAGACCACATATCTGGTCCAAAATATGTGAAATGTATGTAAAGGTCCCCCAAAAAGGCAACCAGCCACACCAAGAATGTGCCTTATCACATAAATGTTCATAGCATCATTATTTGTAACAGTCAAAAAGTGAAAAAAAAAATAAAATGTCCTTAAAAAAGTGAATGGAAAAAGCAAAATGTGGCATTCCCATACAATAAAATGTTATTCAGGAATAAAAATATATTACCTACTGATGTATGTTACACAATAGAAGATATTCAAAATTATTTTGGTAAGTGAAAGTAGCCAGATGCCAAAGATCACATTTTGTATGATTCCATTTATATGAAATGTCCAGAAAAGGCACATCTATAGAGACAGAAAGTTGCTGGATGAGCTCACATGAGGAAAGGAATTAACAGCAAAGAGATTCAGTAATCTTTTTGAGATGGTAGAAATGTTCCTTAGCTGGATTATTATGATGGTTGCCCAACTCCATACATTTACTAAAAATCACTGAATTGTACATGTAAAATGGGTGAATTTTACGGTATAAAAATGTACCTAGACCTAATGGACTGACTGACGGCTGACTTGTGAATAGATGAGCAAACTGTGATATATACATCAATGGAATATGAGCAGGTGCAAGAAGGAATGAGGTTGTGATGCATGCAACAAGGTGAATGCACTTTGAGGACATTATGTTGAATGAAATAGCCAGATATGAAATGAACCACTAATATGAACCAACTACTAATATGAACTGACTACAGACTCTGAGAATTGAATTTGAAAGCATAGATTATCAGAGGATATAATGTGGGCAGAGATTTGGCAATTGACAATTAAGGAGTAGAGAATGCTCATTAAGACTCATTGTAAAGGTTTCTAGATTGTAAGTTCTTACAGCAATTACATGCATTCCTGAATTTTAATTGTTACTTCTAAATTCTGAAATGCTGAGCTCTTTGTATATAACTTGTGGTTCACCTGGAATTTAGGGTATCTGTAAGACACCCAAGAGACAGAGTTAGAGTTCTGCAGCTCTGAAAGTCTGTATTACTCCATACAGCAACTGTTAAAGAAGCTGAAAAAGAGATCATACTTCAATTAGAGATATTCATAAAATGGACTTGGTCAGACTAAAGTAAATCAGAATACAGGGTAAAGGAAGATATTGGCTGTAATTTTTAAAATTCTACCTCTGTGTGAGGCCAAAGAAAGTGATGCTTATTTGATACAAAATTTATATTTTATGTAACACACTAACTTAATATATATGGTCAGTTTACTTGAACAACATAATTACATGGAAATTAGAATGTGGAATAAGATCATTTTATTCTGTACAGGTCAATGTAATAGCCCAAAACATCAAAGAGTATTTTGGGCAGAAAATAAAAAATATATATATTTGCAGAGTCCCCTTGAAGGACTGGGGAAAAATGGAAATATTAAACTTCCCTACCTAGGGAATTCCTGATATTCTTTCAAGCATTAGGGACCCCCAATTTAATAAGCTATACCCTTGATCTCAGGTTGTCTTTATGAAACTTATTCCTGCAAAGAAGTAGCTAAGCCTACTCATTTGTCTAAGAGTCTCCCCAGAGAACCACTTGTGTTGTGGTGCCCTCCCTATCTAAGCCAACTCTGAAAATAAGCCCATCACCCTCCCACCTATGTTGGACATGACTCCCAGGGGTATAAGTCTCCCTGGCAAAAGGGGTAAAAAGGAATGAAACAAATTTTGGTGTCTAAGATGTTTCAAATAGAGTCAAGAAATAATTTTGGAGGTTATTCTTATGCATTATATAGATATTTCTTTTTAGTCTCTAGTGTTTTAAAGTACCTAGAAGGAATACCTGAAACTGTTGAACTGCAATAAAGTAGCCTTGATTCTTGATGATTGTGTAACCATATAGCTTTTATGGTGTGACCATGTGTGCCTGTTTGAATCTGTTGTGCACCCCAGAAAAGCCAAGTTTTTTAATCCTCATTCAATATTGCTGGGTGGGAGCTTTTTGATTGTTTCCACAGAGATGTGACCCACCCAATTGTGGGTGGTAACTTTTGAATAGGTGGTTTCCATGGAGATGTGTCTTCACCCACTCAAGGTGGGGTTGCTTAGTGGAGCCCTCTAAATAGGAATCATTTTGGAAAAAGGTTTAGAGCCCATGAAGCCAGAAACCTGGAGATGAAGAAGGAAAATGTCCCTGGGGAACTCATGAAACAAGAAGTCAGAAGAGAAAGCTGGCAGACTTAACCATGTGTCCTTCCAGTTGAGAGAGAAAGCCTGAACTTCATCACCCTTTCTTGAATGAGGGTTACCTCTTGTTGGTGCCTTAATTTTGACATTTTCATGGCCTTAGAACTATAAACTTGCAACTTAATAAATTCATCTTTTTAAAAGCCTTTCTATTTCTGGTATATCACATTCTGGCAGTTTGCAAACTAGAACACTATGTGATTATGAAAACCCTGTGACTGACACTCTCTTTATTTAGTGTATGAGTACATGAATAATAAAATAAAGACAAAAATAAATAAATAATGATGGGATAAGAGGTATGGGATGTTCTGGTTTTCTTTTTAATTTTTATTTATTTACTTATTTTTTGAGTTACAAAAATATTCTAAAATTGCTTGTGATGATGGAGGCACAGCTATATGATTTACTGTGAGCCAATGATTGTTCACTTTGGATGGCTTATATGCTTTGTAAATATATCTCAAGAAAATTGTATTAGAAAATAACAGTTAAAAAGGAAAAAAAATGTACCTAAAAGAAACTGTTAGGTAATTACATAACTACCTCAGGGCTTTTATAGATTATAAACTTAGATGCTTATAGAATTCACTTTTATATACATTAACATATTTTATAAAATAAATGGTCTTTTAATTTTTGTTCTCCTTTCTGTCCTTCTACTGAATGCATGGTCAAGACATGCTTTCTTTCTATTTCCAGCTTCTTTTTCCCTGTTATTTTTTCCATTCTCCACTCATTTCCTTTCTTTTTCTACTCTTTCTCATTCTTTTTAGTCTTAAAACTATTTATCTGCAGCACACCAAACTTTCTGTCTTGTTCTATAATTTTTCCTTTCACTCCTATATTCACCAAGTCCATCTGCCACAGTGATTTGGTATATCAGCAATGCTAATCCAAATGAGGGAAAATGAGTTTTAAAAATTATGCAAAGATCATTTTAAGTGCTTCAGTGAAATTCCTAATAATCAATAAGTCTCTTTCTGTCCAACCTATTTTGCTCTATTGATTTGTAACTGTAGCTATAAATTCAGTCTTAATATTAAGTGTGGTAAATTCTTCCTCCATATTCCTACTTTTCTTCAAGATGGTTTTAGTTATATTGGCCTTTTGCATTTCTGAATATATTCTGAAAGAAGCTTGTGAATTTCTACCAAAACCCACTCTGCTGTTGTTATTATTTGTGTGTATGTGTGTGAGGGCATCAGTGAGACTAAATTAATAATTGAGTCTTCAAATCCATGAGTATGGTAAATCTCTCCATCTATTAAGGTTGTGTTAAGTGGTGAAATAGTTTATACCTAGTTCTTTTGTGTTTACATTAATTCAAAGCTTGGTGCAACTGATCTGCCCAAATTTGTTCCATTTATATTTGCATACTTTCATTGGCAAAGAACTCTAAGCTGCCTGGGAACAGTGCTGGTATTCCTATGTTCCATCAAGTTAAGTAGAGAAAGTGAAGATCTAATGTCACTTCCACAGGATTTATAAACATAACAAACAAACATATAAGCAGAGCAACTATTTAAAGAAGATGTGGATGCTCTAGACAACAAGATTATTAGAATCCAGAGACATATAAATCATACAGTGAGAACTTCTGTTTTAAGGATATGTGAAAACAAGAAGCAAAGCTATAGCACTCCAAGTATTCAAGAGTGGAATTTTTTTAAACATTTTTTTATATTGTGAAATATCACATATATACAAAAAAGCAATAAATTTCAAAGTACATTTTAACAATTTGTTATAGAACAGATTTCAAAGTTTGGTATGGGTTACAGTTCCGCAATTTCAGTTTTTTCCTTCTAGCTGCTCCGAGACACAGGAGATTAAAAATCAATATAATGATGTGATTGAAATATCAATATAATGATGCAGTATTCATACTTATTTGTTAAATCTTAACTTCTCTGTTACAACTCCTCATTTAAAATATTTTAGGTGTCTTTTTAAATAATATTTTTGAGATATCTTAATGCACCACACAGTCCATCCAAAGTATACACTAAATGGCTCAAAATATCATCACATAATTGTGTATCACCATGATCATTTTTAGAACATCACTCCAGAAAAAGAAATTTAAAAAAAAGAAAAGAAAACATGCAGCCCATACTCCTTACCCTTACCTCTCATTGACCACTGGTATCACCATCTGACCAATATTTTTATCCCTTATCTTTTTTTCCCTATTTTTCACTCATCTGTCCATTCTGTGGATAAAGGGAGCATCAGCCACAAGGTTTTCACAATCACACAGTAACATTGTAAATGCTATATAGTTATACAATCATCTTCAAGAATCAAGGCTACTGGAATGCAGTTGAACAGTTTCAGGTACCTCCCTCTAGCCACTCCAATGCACCATAAATGAAAAAGGGATATCTGCGTAATGCACAAGAATAATCTCCTGGATAACCTCTCAATTTTGTTTGAATTCTCTCAGCCACTGAAACTTTATTTTGTCTCAATTCTCTCTTCCCCCTTCTGGTCAAGAAGGCTTTCTCAGTCCCATGATGCTGGGTCCTGGCTCATCCCTGGGAGTCCTGTCCCATGATGCCAGGGAGATTTACTGGGAGTCATGTCCCAAGTAGAGGGGTGGGCAGTGAGTTCACCTGCCAAGTTGGCTTAGAGAGAGAGGTAAGGTAGGACTTTTAATGTTGGAGGTGAGAGGGAGGGAGACAGAAACTTTTGGGAACCAAAGAGAGGTATGGTCTGTCAGGATCAGATTATTAGATTGTTGGGATCCATTCTTAAATTGCACGCGGATCATCTTGAATGACTTTCCACATTGTTCATTGCAGATGTATAGGAACACACTCATTTCTGTGTGTTGATCTTATAATGTGAAACTGCTAAATTCATGTATTAGTGCTATAGTTTCCTTTATTCATTGGGATTTTCTGTATTTTGAATCTTGTCATCTGCAAATAGAGATTGGTTTACCTCTTGTTTTAAAATTTGGATGCCTTTTATTTCTTTTTCTTGCTAATTTCTCTGGCTAGAACTCCCAGTGCAATGTTGAATTGCATTAGTGAAAGGAGACATCCTTGTCTTCTTTCCAGTTTTATGGGGAAAAGCTTTCAGTCTTGCATCAATGAGCATCATCATTTGCTGTGACTTTTTCAGAAATGTCTTTTATCATGTAGAAGATGTTCCCTTCTATTATTAGTTTTCTGAGTGTTTTATCATGAAAGTGCATTGGATTTTGTCAAATGCTTTTTCTATATCAACTGAAATAATTTTGTGAGTTTTTCCTCCTTTTGTCCTTCCTTCTATTAATGTGCTATATTAGTTGATTGTTTTTCTTCTGTTTACCATTCTTTCATTCTGGGGATAAATGCCTGTTGGTCATGGTGTATAATCCTTTTAATGTGCTGTTTTAAATAAAATTGGAGACCAATATCCTTTGTGAATATATGTCCAATAATCCCCCACAAAATATTCATCATCAACCAAATCCAACAGCACATTTGTGTGTGTTGATCTTATAGCCTGAAACTGCTAAATTCATGTATTAGTGCAAATCCAACAGCATATTTGGTTCATGAATATTTTGTGGAGGATTACTGGACATATATTCATAAAGGATATTGGTCTCTAATTTTATTTAATTGTAATGTCTTCCTCTGGTTTTGGTAACAGTGTAGTGTAGAGTGAGTTGGCAAGTGCTCCCTCCTATTCAATTATTTTGGAAGAATTTCAGAATTATTAGTGCTAATTATTCTTTTAACATTTGGTAAATTCACCAGTAAAGCCATTTGGTTCTGGACTTTCCTTTGTTGGGAGGTTTTTGATTAATGATTCAATAGATGAATTTGTTATAAATCTGTTGAGTTTTTTTTTCCATGTTCCCTTGTGTCAGTTTACATAATTCCTATATTTCTAGGAATTTTTACATGTCATCTAGATGATCTAATTTTCTGGCATACAATTGTTCATGTAGAGGCAGCTTTGTCATGTATTATTCTATAATCTTTTTTATTTCTGAAAGGTCAGTAATAATGCCCTTACTTATATAATGCCCTCACTTATATTTCTGATTTTAGTTATTTGTGTCTTCTCTCCTATTTTCTTAGTCAGTCTAGCTAAGGTTTGTTGATTTTGCTGAGTTTATAAAACAAAATAACATTTAGTTTCACTAATTTCTTCTGTTGGTTTTCTATTCTCTGTGTCATTTATCTCCATTCTAAACTTAACTATTCTCTTCCTTTCTACTAGCTTTGGGTTTAGCTTGCTATTCTTTTGCTTGTGACTTACAGTGTATAATTAATTTATTATTTTGAAACCTTCCTTTTTGTCTGTAGGCATTTACAAATATAAATTTCCCTCTGAGCACTATTTTTTGCTGCATCCCATAACTTTTGGTATATTGTGTTTTCATGTTCATTTGTCTCAAAATCTTTTATAATTGCCCTTGCAACTTCTTCCTTGACAGATTCATTGTTATTGATGACAGCACTGTTTAATATCTATATATTTGCGAATTTTGCAGTTTTCTTTCTCATTGATTTCTGTCCTCTTTTCTTGGAATTGGAGAAGATGCTTTTCATGATTTGAATCTTTTAAGACTTATTGAGAATTGTTGTGTGGCCAAACATATAATCTACTCTGCAGAGTGTTCTGTGTGCACTTGATAAGAATATGCATTCTATTATGTTTAGGTGGAGTGATGCATACACACACACATATATACAACACACACACACACACACACACACACACACATTAGATCTATTTGGTTTCTAGTTTTGATTATGTCCTCTATTTCCTTACTGATCTTCTGTTGTTTAAATGTTCTGTATTACTGAATATGGTGTACTGAAGTCTCCAACTATTATTTTAGAGTGGTTTCTCCCCTCAACTCTGATAATATTTGCTTCTTATATCTTGGGGCTCTGTTGTTAGGTACGTACATATTTATAAGTGTTGTAGTTTCTTAATGGAATGACCATTTTAAATTTACAATGTTATAATTGTCTTATAAAATTTTTTAATTTAAAATCTGTTTTGTCTGGTATTAATATAACCACCTGGCTCTCTTTTGGTTACTATTTGCAAAAGATATATTATTCCATCCTTTCACTTAGAACTTACTTATGACTTTGGATCAAAAGCGAGTCTTGTGTAGACAATATATAATGGATCATGTTTCTTTTTGTTCATTCTGTGAATTTCCGCCTTATAATTGGAGCGTTTAATCCATTTGCATTTGAAATAATTACTGATCATGGATGACTTATTTTGTTATAAAGATTTTGGTCTTCTGTGTCTTACATCCTTATTTGTTCTTCAATTCTTCCACCACTGCCTTTTTCTTTATTTCCACAATTTTGATTCTTTCTCACTTCTGTTTCTTTATACCTTCTAGTTACTTTGTTAGTGGTTGTTCTGGGGATTATAATTCACATCTTAAATTTAGGACTATCTTTGTTGAGTTAACTAAGATATTATTATGCTTACTTTTATGGGCAGACTACGGTGGCTTAGCAGGCAGAGTTCTCGCTCACCATGCGGGAGACCCAGGTTCATTTCCCGGTCCCTGCCCATGCAAAAAAAAAAAAAAGATATTGTACTTACTTTCAATAATATACAAAATTGCAGTGTCCCACATATCCTTTTTATTGTTTTTGTCACAAATTACATTGTTACCCTTTGCATGCCCATTAAACATAGATATATAATTATTTTTATGTTCTGTTCTTCAAATCATCTAGGGAAAAGAAGAGCAGTTATAAACCAAATATGCAACAGCACTGGCTTAAATGTTCATCTATGTAGTTAGCTTTACCTTTGTTTTTTATTTCTTTTTATGGCTTCAAGTTACTCTCTATGTCCTTCCATTTCAGCTTGTTTCTTTCTCTTTTTTTATCCCTCTCTGTAAATTATGTCATCCAACTGCCTCCTGAATTTCATGGTTCTGATAAAAAATTGGTTGTTAATATTGCTGAGGATACTTTGTATGTGATAAGTAGCTTCTTTCTTGCTCTATTTACATTTGTGTCTTCATCTTTTGTTTTTGTTTATTTCATTCTAATATATCCCAGTGTAGATATATTTAAGCTTATCCTGCTTAGATTTCATTGAGTTTCTGGTATGTGTAGGTCTATGTCTTTCATTAAATTTCAGAATATTTTGTCTATTACTTCTCATTCCAGTTTTTTCTCCTCTCTTTATGCTGACATGACTTTTAAATCTTTTATCAAAGATTCACTGGTCCCTGAGGCTCCATTTTTTACCTGTTAACCCTTTTTTTTGTTCAAATCATTCAAATTTTATTGTTCCATCTTTAAGTTCAGGGCTTTTTTTTTTTTTTCTACCACTCTTCTGTTTGATATTGGGCCCATATATTGAGTTCTTATTTCAGTTATTTTATTTTTTCATGCGAAATTTTTCATATGTTTCTTCTACATTGTCTATTTCTTTGTTGACATTTCTATTTGCTTAGGTCTCAGTTTTCTCATTTGTATCAACTATTTTCATAATTTCTCACTGAAGCATTTTTATGATGGCTGCTTCCATATGTTTCTCACAAAATGTTAACATATTTATCTCAATGTTCACATCTTTTCATTCGGTTTGAGATTATCAGGGTTCTTGTTATGATAAGTGATTTTCTATTAAAATATAGACATATGGAAAGAAGTCCAGGTTCCTCACTTTGCCTCCAGTGATAACTTCCCATCCTGAAGGCATAAGCATGCCATTTTACTGTGTACCCACGGGGCTTTCATTAACACTATAACAGAGATTTTTTACAGCTGGTCTGCGGTAAAATTCCTGAACCTGCAGTGAGACTTTTCTGACACCATCTCAACAGGGAGGAGATAGGTGCCTCATTAATGTCAAGTAGGGGTGGAAGTACAGGATTCTCATATAATCTCCATATAAGGGGGGAAAGAACGGGTCATCATAACCACACAGGGAAATAAAAGTCTTGACTCCCTAATCAGTTACCTATGATATCTCACAGACATGTGGTTTGGGGTAATTCATTATAGTCCTAGAAGGGTTGAAGCTTAGGGTTCCTGCTTGGCCTTTGCTGTCATGGATGGGAGTAGCACCACATTTTTTTTCTGTGGCTAGTAGAGTAAATATTGTTTGAGAGTTTTCAGTCTTGCCAGGTTGTCTCTTTCCTGATGTTTTGGTTAGAGAGAGCACATTGTTAATTGTTGTTGAGGTTGCTTGTCTGCATTCATTTGCAGTTCTGATTTAACAACTTCTTCAGCCTCAAGACTGGAATATATGGGACAAAAACAAAACACAGGCAACTCACAAACATGCTTTGCCTTATGTCCTGTAGTCCCTAGCCAATCTGATTTCTTGTCTCCACCTTTCAGAGTTGTTTTATTTTTGTTTGTAATTATCAGGGTTTGTAGTCATATTTAGTGGTAGAAATACATAAAAGTATGTCTACTGCATCTTTTTGGAAACAGTAGTCCCTGGTTTCTTTTTATTACATAGAGACATACTGATTAATAGTTGCAAGTCAGAACAACTCTTTAAGAACTCAGAAGCTGTCCTTCAAGTTGCAACTCTATATATTTTCCAGGTAGGCAAGATACTTATTTATTTGACAGATCACATCTGAACATATTCAAATAAAAGCACACCCAAAAATCATATAAAAATACATCAGTAACATATTTATAGAATTATATAGGTTTGTGGGCCAGGGATCCTATGTACATGATCAACACTCAAATATCAAAGAAACACATTATGAAGATAGAAACTCAGAAGCAACCAAATTATCCCGGTGTCAGAATTTTGTTAAATGTGAGTGCTTGATTTTAGGAAGTACTCATATAGCAATATCTCATATATAAAAACTATAAACTTGGTGACTGAGCTAAAGAAACAGAAAGGCTATTTCTGAGAATTAGAGTAAAGCTCTTTAGATCCTTAAATAAATACAGGATTTCTCCCAAGTAAGCCTGAGTTTCCAGGTGGCTGTCAAGTTGCCCAGCTATGGGGAAGAAAAATAAAAAAATTCTGAGTTGAAATTTCTAATTCTTTGTTACAGTTTCCCACCTACAAACAGAAGGGTCAAAATATGTCTAATAAGTCCACAGAGCTTTTATGGTTTTGATATTGAGTTTGAACCTGAATTATCTTTGGTTTTACTAGATTTGCCAAAAATAGAACATTTAAGGAGGGTATCTTTCCTCATTGTAAAGGAACTACCATTGCTAAAAAGAGAAAAATCTTTCTGCATTGTAGTGTATTCAGAGTTCTCCAGAGAAACAGAACTGGCAGTGTAGATAGATGGGTTACATGATTGACTGATAAATAGATAGAGAGGTAGGTAGGTAGGTAGGTAGGTAGGTAGATAGATAGATAGATAGATAGATAGATAGATAGATAGATAGATAGATAGATAGATAGATAGAAACAGATAGGTAGATGGATAGATAGATAGATGATGGTTAATAGGAATTGGTTCATACAGCCATTGAATTTCGAAAGTGCAAATTCCATTGGATGAGTCATTAGCTGGTAACTCTAGGGTATTAGTTTGTTAAGTTGCCGGAATGCAATATACCAGAAGTGTAACAATTTTTAAAAAGGGAATTTAATGTTTCAAGTTTACAGTTGTAAGGTCATGAAAATGTCCAAATTAAGGCACCAAAAAAGGTCACCTTCACTCAAGAAAGGCTGATGCCATCTGGAACACCTCTGTTAACTGGGAAGTCATGTGGCTGGCATCTGCTGATCCCTTGCTTCTGGGTTCTGTTGCTTTCAGCTTGTTTCCTGTGGGAGTTCCTCACTTGACTTCTGTGGTCTTCCCTTAGTTCCTCCCGGACCCATCTCTGGGTTCTGGCTTGCTTAGCATCTCATGGGGAGGCACATGGCAACATCTGTCAGCACTCCAAGCATCTCCAAACATCTGTGTCACTGTCAGCTCTGAAGCAACTGTTTTCCAAGCATCTTCCTCTAAGGTTTCTTCAAAGTGTTTCCCCTTTCACTTTGAAAGTTTACTAGAGTTTTAGTGTATTCTAGTAAACTAATCAAGAACCACTGTGAATGGGTGGAGTCACATCTCCATCTAATCAAAAGGTCACACCTACAATTGGGTATGTCACATTTCTGCGGAGATACTCTAATCAAATATGGCTTTTCTGGGGTACATAATAGTTTCAACTGGCACATCTGGTAAAGGTGTTTCTGAAATCTGGCATATCTGACTTTGTAGCATAGGCCATAAGCTGGAAACTTTGATGAATGTAAGTTGAATTCCCCAGGAGAACATGGCTGACTGAAGTAGAGGCAGACATTCTTCTTTCTGACTTGGGAACTCTTAAGTTCTGGCTTTTAAGACTTCTGATTGGATGAGGAGACTCCTCTCATTACAATTATGGCCACTTCTGTGATTGGTCACATCATCATAGCTGGTGTTTATAACTTATTCCTTTCACTACTCATTCCATATACCCTTTACCCTTGGCAAGAATTCAGCTGGTCATGATTCTTTGAATTCTGGGTTGACTCAAACCTTCATTCTTAAATATTCTGCCCACTAGTAGCCCTGCTGGATTGGGTCACTGTAGTTTTCCATTGAGTTTAATCACAGGGCATTGTACTAAGGGACACCCTAAAGATTGCCTGTATTCCAGGCATACAGTCCATTATCTCCATAATGTATTAGTAATCCAATTGTTCCTTGGTAGTCAGGTGCTGTACTACCCAGCAGGTACTGTAATTCCCTTCTTTTGCCTATTGATTCAGAGGCAGTGGGGATCCCAAAGTTTCCAGGTCATAATCTGAATCTCAAGATCAATGAAATCACTGTTGTATTTCCTGGTATAAATAGTCATCCCTTTGGATCTAAGGTCTATAGATCAGCAAAACATAAGGTGACAGGGACAAGAACAAAATTTTTTATATTGGATTCCTATGGTTAGTCATGAGTGGTACTGCTCTCATTGCCACCCCTTAGTTTCTGGACCTGTAAATCCTGGCTATAGGGAAAAAACACCATGGGCTTGAAGCCGATTTAGAGCATATAAAGTCACCTGGAAAACACTGCCCCATACCTGATAGCTATTGCCACCCATATGGCACCTTAATTGAGTCTTCAAAAGGCCATAACACTGTTAAGATAGCTGTTTTAGCAGGATGAGAGACATGGTAAGATCAGTGAATTCCATGAGTATGACCCCATGGCTGCATTTCATTTGCTGTGAAGTGAGTTCCTTCATCAGAAGCAATACTGTGTAGAATACATGACAGTAGATAAAGCATTCTGTAGTTACCAGACAGTAGTTTTGGCAAAAAAATGCATGCAGGGAAAGCAAATCTGTATCCAGAATAAGTGTCTATTCTAGTATGGACAAAATACTATCCTTCCCATGTTAAAAGTGGTCAAGTATAATCAGTCTGCCACCAGGGACTGAGCATTGTCTCTGCTGCTGGCTGATAGTTCATCCAGCATTGGCTATAGTTAGGTTGACCTTAGTGAGTAGAAATCCATGTTGCTGATCCCATGCATAACCTCTATCCCTACCACCATGGACACATTTTTCATGAGCCCATTGAATAATGACAAGAGTGGTTTGGGAAAGAGGCCAACTGGTATCCACTGAATGGCTCACCTTACCTACTTGATTATTAAAATATTTGTCTGTTGAATCCATTCTCTGGTAAGTATTCACATGGGACAAAAATATCTTCTTTTGCTTTCCACCCATTCAGAAATGTCTTTTATTTATCTCTCCTTCATTTCTCTTTGTCACTCAATTTTCAGTCATGTTCCTTCTTAGTCCCTGACCATTCAGCCAAACTATTGATCACAGATCATGAATTGGTACACAAACACACCTCTAGTCATTTCTCCTAACCAAAACGAAAACTCTCCTTTCAGGGATGTCTCACAAAGTGCTGCAGTGTTACATCTCCCTACGTCCCAGTCATGCCTGCATATCATGCACAACAATCTGTAAACCAAATCTAAGTTTTCTCTTTCTCAGTCAACTGATCATAGGGAATTCCCCAAGTGACCATAGCTGTGGACTGAGAGAAGATAATGTGGGGGTATATGGCATTTTGACCATTTCCTTATGTATTTTGTGATTTCAGGGCCTATTTAAGCCTGATCTTGTATATACCATTTCCATTGATGATGGGGTACTTTTGTGCATGCCCAACTTTATAACTTTATGAGTCAAACAACCCAGAACCTTATAGGGCAGCTCATGTCTCATGGTAACTTTGTGGCCCATGGTTAAGTGTTCAGTCTCTACTAAGGCCCAATAGCAGGCCAAAAGCAGTTTCACAAAAGGTAAGTAGTTATCAGCCAAGGAAAGCAGAGCTTTGCTCAAAACCCCAATGGCCTTCCCTGTAATCCTCCTATAGAGACCTGTCAATGGCTCCAAATAGCATCTTTATTTGTCGCTGGCACTATAAGCACCAGTATATCCACAAAATTCAGACCTGACAAACCCTATTCTAAATCTGTATTAGTCATAGTTAGTTGAGGGTTAGTATCTAAAATTCAAAAATATGCAATTTATTATAGTTATTGGTTCATGCAATTGAATTCTATATGGCAGGCCATAAACTGGAAACGCTGACAAAGGTAAGCTGAATTACACAGGAGAAACTGACCGGCTGAAATAGGAGCAGAAATTCTTCTTTCTGATTTGTGAAATCCTCAGTTCTGGCTTTTAAGACCTCCAAATGACTGGATAAGGAGACTCCCTTCATTGGTGAGGGCAATCTTCTTTATTGATTATAAATGCAATTAGCCATAGACACATTCAACTAAGTATAGCTACAAATGCATCTATGAACTATCATCATGGTAATGGTTAGGCCAGTGTTGCTTGACCAATCAACCTAGCCAAGTTGACTCATGAAAAAAAAAAAACACTGCCTGCATGAATTGTTGGATTTGTGCAATGCTCTATGGAGATTCTTTTGTCTTTTTCTTTAATCAAGATAGTAGCTGTGCTTGCCCTAGGATATGAGTGAAAATAAAGATTCCTGGTATAAATCTTTGACTACCAGTAATTCTTAAATAAGCATCATCATATGCTTGCATTTTTAACAATTTTATCAGATATTAAAAGTCTGTATTAAGTGGATTGTAAGATAATATTAATTAGATGCATCAATTGATTTTTATATTTGAATAATACATGAACATGTTTTTCTGCTTTTTTTATTTTGAGTGATCTGATTTTTAAGTACCCACCACATGATGATACCATTTGAGAAATTTAAAAATTAATTATCCATATAGATGCTTTCAAAAATTAGAGTAAATATTTTTGTTCTATAATCTTACTTTTAACTAAATAAAAGTTGCTACATCAAGTTTTAATATCATTTAAAATATGTCCTTGTAGAAGTTGCCATAAATGTCGACATTTTCAGCAGCATAAATTTATAGTGACACTGAATTTTTATCACACTATAAAAGTCTCCACTCATGATGACATCTACAGCTGCGTTTTCATAGAAATATAAGAATTTGTGTCTTAGACACGTAGTTCATCCGAGTTGGTGTTTTGAATAAAGAAAATTGGGGTAACAAATATTTCAGGTATCCTTAAATAATTCAAGTATACATGTCATAGTAATTTAAAAATTAAATTTCATTTCTTGTACTATCTGGCAGCCCAAATATCTTTTATTTATTAATTATCATGTAGTTTTAAATCAAACTAGTTGGAGAAGAAGATAGAGGACTTTAGCTGGGAACTGGATGAGTCCAGAATGGAGAAATGAACAGATTTTTACTAGGAATCATGGGTGGCAGGAACAAAAACAAAATGTTAACATATAAGTCTCCAGTGACTTTTTGCCTGCTGTTGTCTGAATCTACCTAAATGTTAAGACAGCAGAGCTAAAAGCTTTAGAGGAATTTATTGGTAATATATGCGATTCAAATATGTTTTAAAGTATTTGAAATTAAAAAGAAGACAATATTTTTGGGGGGTAAAAATAGTCAACCTGATTAAAAATTTCTGAAAAAGGAAAAATATTCATTTAATAATTTTTAATTTTTCTGACAATTGAAATCTAAACAAATGCTGTTGGTTCTCAAAATTTCCAAAAGTTGTGACTTTTATAATTTGGTGTCCACCAATCTCCTAGCTATCTAGGGGACAGAAAAATTTTGAGTTCTAGGAGTAAACCAACTTTTGAAAATTCGTCCATTATAAAGGAAAAAGTATAACTTTTCCATCCAACTTTATGGATGATATATAGAGAGCAGACGGTTAAAAAATAGAATTTTGATGCAAGACCTCATATTCATCATCAACACTCTTTAAAAAATCTTTGTAAGATTGAGGAAAATCTCCACTGTCTTATTAATATTATATAGGATATAGTGATGCATATAGAATATTAGTGCTGTAAAGCAAATCCAGAGCTTATTGGCCAAAAGTGTTACATGATTGCACATTATGAGTTCATTTTAAAAAAGCGAAGTGTGCAATGTCATTACATGGATAGTACTGTCGGGTTATTCTACAATTTCAATTATAATAAGTTTTATCATATAGTAAATTTTATCATATTATCCCTTAGAAAAGCAGGCAACAGTTTTACTGTAAGTCTTCCTATTATGCTATTGATTTCTTTGTATGTCTTGACCTTTTTCACTTTTTGGGTCTCAGCTATAACATTACTTCCTTGGTGTGCCTTCTGAGAATATCGAAGTTCATATTCCCTATCACAGAACCATGCATATTTCCTTCTTAGCACATTGCATTTTCTTGTTTGCTTATTAAATTTTGATTATTTGTTTCATACAATAGACCATAAGCTTTATATAGGCAAGTACCTAATATCTGTTTTATCAATATACAATATCTATCATAGCATTCAATGCATAATAGGTATACATAATATATTGTAGATTGGAAGAAGAAATGAATTTTACTCTTCTCTAATTGAAAAATTGAATATTCAAATATTGTTCATTGCTTCTTAAACTATTAATGCTATGATCAATTTTCTTATTCTATTATGTAAGAATATTTAATTAAAATGTAACTTTAATTGAATTATAAATGCTCCATATTGTTTTAAATATGATGAGTGATATAGGCGAATAGGCAGAGTGCTGGGCATTTTATAGTATTTCATTTAATCCTCAAAGAAATATTAATATATAGGTGTTATTTTCCACATTTTATATGAGATGGAACAGTATCCTCTCAGGAGAGAGTGAAAAGAAAGGGTGAGTAGGAGAATAATTCAGCATGGATTAGCTATGATATGGAGGATAAGAGAGAAAAGGTGGAAAGGGTGGGGGCAGAGAAAGAGAGAAAGGCAGAGAGGAGGAGATTTTGAGCAGCTACCCTGAAAATACTAAATGGAGAATATAACATGAATGAAGAATATCATTTGAGTAATTTTTTTCCGTCGAGAGAATTTAATATATATTTCAATTTCTATTTTGAGAAATGTGTGTATGAATAAACACATCCCTGGTATTTCTTGTGAATATGATACAATACTGAGGTAAACTGGCCTGTGGTACATTACAATTGAGAAGCAAAGTTTATTTCAAATCTTTTCCCTGGATTTGAAATTACATATATATATATATATATTTTTTTTTTTTTTGGAATTATATATGTATTTTTTAAAAGTGTGACTTGACAAGAAATGACCTCTGATTAGATACCACTGGGTGTAACAGACACAAAGCATTATCAATTCACAAAATTGAGGAAGTGAATTTTTTAAATTAAATTACAAGCCTCTATTACATTCTGTCCCCTAAGAATTTGTGATCCTCTCTGGAAGGAGAAAGAGCTCAGTGGGTAACATACATGCATGTATTTAGGAACTTTGCCTCTAGTAAATGGAGGAGACCATCCCTACTGCATGCTGGTGTGACTGAGAAATCAGGATTTAAGGGATGATTTTGAAGCGTGAATCGTTATATAAAAACTCCTTTTTACTTTCTGGAATATCGGAGTAAGCAGGGAAATTCCTGGAATCTCTGAATCAGCTGCTGCCTTGATCTCTGATAATGACTGGATAGCCCTTTTCTCCTGCCCCTATGATTGTAAAAACCTTATGACTAACCTTCATTTATACCTAGGTACTCAGTTTTTCAACTTTAGAATCTTGTAATCACTAAAGATAGCCCCTAATGGATGTTAATGAAGGGTCTTGGGTCCACCCAGAACTAACCCACCCTAAGTCCCAAATTATCTTGACGTCCAAAGCCAGATTTCACCTCAGTGGGCCCACGGGACACACGCAGTAGCTTAGACTTTAACCTCCAAGTCACCTATTCCCCATTCCACCATTTTCTTTCATACACTCAATGACTAAGCATGTAATCAATCTGCACATGCTCAATAATCAGATCACCTGTAATCACATCATCTGGGAACACTGTAGTCATTATCCTAAACCCTGCCCTCCTTTTCTCTAATAAAACCACCCAAATTACTGCAATTGGGAGAGACAGATTTTGGGCTGTGAGGCCATCTACTCTCCTACTACATGTGTGGTAATAAACTCTTCCTCTCTTTGAAACCCTGGTGTCTCAGGAATTGGTTATTAATCGTGCCAGACAGAAGAATCCATGGTCTTTGTCCAGTAACACTGGGAAGTCTCAGCATGCAGGTTTGAAATTCTTGGCTACATGCTACTACAAAGCGGAGAGGTGCTAAGAGAGTTCTGCACTGGGGATGTGAGCAATCTCTTTGAAGTGTGAGTAGAATATTTTATTGAACTCTGAGGGGCAGCAGATCTTGGAAGTACAAAAGTGCTAAAGATTAACTGAGAGTCACTGAAGTCTCACATTAATTTTTTTGTGCATGTTCTTAAAGTTAGTTTAGTAGATTGAATTATGTACTCCAATTTAGACATATTCTTAAGGTTATCCAAATTCCTGTGAGTGTGGACCCATTGGTAACAAGATCTCTTGAAGATTTTAGTTAATGTGTGGTTCACCTGAATGAGATCGGCATCCTTTTACTGGCATCCTTTATAAGCAAAAGTAATTCAGATGTAGTCATTTAAAACGGGGAGGAGTGGGATGCAGGAATTCAGTGGAAACCATCAAAGATAGAAAGGGGTATCTCCAAGAGAGGTGAGGCAGGGATATAAGCCCAGTAACCCCTGGGATCACCTGCAGGCAGAACCAGAATGTCATAGACTTTGGGGAGAAAGCATCACCTTGCTGACACCTCAAATTTGGTCTTCACCTAGCCTCAAAGCCGGGAGCCAGTAAGTGCCCATTATTCAATCCATTGTGTGGTATTTATCATAGCAGCCTGGCAAACTAAGATGATTCTTAAATATCTTTTGTTCTGTGACAAAATACTTTGCAGCCATAGATTGAGATGCAGTTTGATGAGTAGCAAACTGTTCAAGTAAATATATAACAATATGCATAAGAAAAATGTTCCATATGTTTGTTTTATCTGGGGAACTTCTGAAGATCGGAATTTGATAGGAAATTGTGATAAGAAATGTGGAGGCTCAGTTACCCCTGAATCCAGTCAGTGCAGTAGCAATGTGCAACCAAAAGCTGAGGAAAACAGTTTAATGTCATTTCAAAATCAAGAGACTTTTAAATTCTCAGTAATAGAAAAAACACTTAGAAAAGTGAAAGTGACAAAAAGAAAATAAAGCCAAATAGTTTATGGTCAAGACACCAGGGTGAATTTGTGGAGCAGAAGGTAACATAGATAAGACTTCATCTCTTGAAATTAAAACTCTGACAAGTAAGGTCTTTGTGCAGCAAAAAAGGGAATTCTTCAAACCCAATTATGAGATCCTTAGGGTTTTGATTGATGAGTCTGCCCCTATTTATTTTTCACTGATAAATGTGGATTTAGCTTTTCTGTTTCTTTGTTGATTTCAGAATGAGTGGAGTATATTTAGTTTTAAAGCAGATATATTCTAGGCTTTTGATGTTTGGAGGTGAGAATTTATATGAAGCCACCTGTGGACACAGGTTAACAGGATTGAGTACTAAGTCTGTTTCATTAACATGACAATTATTTGATGGTCTGTATGAATATGAATTTGTTATTCTAGGAAGTTTTCCCATGCCACTGTATTAGTTTCTATTGCTGCTGTAACAAATTACCACAAATTTAGCAGTTTAAAGTCACTCCATTTTTTTTATCTCACAGTTCTGTAGGTTGGAGGTCCAGGTACAATGTGGCTTCCTGGTTCCTCTGTTTAGTTGACAAGGCTGACACCAAGTTGTCTGCAAAACTTTTCTGGAGATTCTTGGGGAAATTTTGTTTCTAGGCTCATGCACATTGTTGGCAAATTCAGTTCTCCATGCAGTTGTAAGACTGAGGTCCCTACTTTCTTGTCGCCTGTCAGCCAAGAGTCTTTCTCAGCTTCTATAGGATAATCACATTCCAGATTGGAAGCCTTCTTCAGACTTCATAGTCTTCAACAGTGTGTCAGGTCCTTCTCATGCTTCAAATTGCCCCCTCAATTCTCCTCTCTTGTCTTCTTCCACCAAAGCTCTCTGACTTCAGTTGGATAATTTCCTCTGCTTTTAAGGGTTCATGCAATTAGAATGAGCCCACTCATATGATTCAGAATAACCCCTCCAACCCTGTTTTAAGGTATATAATCTTGAAAGTTTGCAGTCCCCTCACAGCAGTACCTAGATTCATATTTAATTGAAAAATCAGGGAGCATGATTTTAGGAGGGACATCTCGGGAATTCTGCCTACTGCACCAGGAAGATGAAGTTGTAAGTTTTCATTTGTTTGTTTTCCCAAGAACCTACTGAAAACACATTTAACTGAAAAATAGACTGGGCAACTAACCTTCAAACAATGCTGCCATTTTGGCACAATAGATTGCTCATCTGGTCTTATTAAATGGCTATTTATGCTTCAAACCCTCCCCCTGCTGGTCCCATCAATTTTAAACTATTGTATCATTAACTTTACCCCATCCCCATCAGGCCCCCTGATTGAAAGATCATTGAGTCAGATCCATAGAACCTTATATTCTATCCACCCCAATCTCCCCATTCAGAAATTCTACTAATATTTGGTCAAGGTAGTAGTTTTTGCTGCAGTAAGCAAAATCTGGCTTTCCTTGATTGCCAACTTATTTTGGGAAGTCACAGTCAACAGAGGTATCTTACATGCTCCTACATGACTCTGAAAGAAGAGAGATTTTAATTTTTTATTTCTGGTTTTGCTTCCATAAGAGTTCCAAATTCCAAAGTCTTGAAATATTGCTAGACACTACCAATATGGACACACCCAGGCTGAAGTAAGAGCACTGTCTGTAGTATCCCAGAGGAAGCAAATTAGTGGAAGAATAAAGGGAGGACATTGCTAAGATTTAAATATGTCCACGACTGACAGAAATGGGTGATGAGAAGAGAAACCTTTTAAAAAGTATTCTGTCTTCCTCCTATCCGGTTTGTTTTGGTGTGGGCCTAATAGACCGTGGAGCAAAAGTAAAATTGCAAAAAATTGATAGAGGATTAGAAGATATATACACAGCATTGTTCATGATAGAAATAATAGAATAGGAGAGCTGGAGAAGGGGAAGTTCAGGGAAAATAAAGAAAAGAAAGTCACCATTGGATTGTTACTTTGAAGAGAGTATGGGGGGAGAGAGATAAGACCTTTGAGTAGGAAAAGTGAACATTTTGGGGTATGACTGAAGGTATCAATTTTTTTTTTTTTTGCAAGTATGCAATGAAATTTAAAATTGCTTTTCAATGTCTTGTTTTGGATATTGTATTTGAGATATTTTGCAGGCTTTGGAGTGATAAAAAGGACCAGTAAAATGGGGCCCAGCTTTTTACAGATTACAGAGAGATAAGCAAAATGAGACTCAGAAAGGTTAAGTAACTTGCCCATGATCACTAGCCTGTAAATGACAGAGAAATGATATGAACAGAGCTCACTTCGAATCGTGAGTTCTTTCCATTAAACACTGTACAATATTCTTTCCCTTGTGAGGCAAGAAAACTTTTAATGTGACAAAAAGGAAACTGAATGTAGTCCAAAATGCTGAAGAACTCTATGTATTTCTTTGTGTACTGAATTTAAAGAAAATCTATTAATATGTTTTGTCTATTCTGGTTGAGATAATGCCTGCAAATTAAACTGGCAAAGATAATATAGGAAAGAAATTTGTACTCCTTTGAAATGAAATATAGATCAAACATTCTGCATTAATGGAATTAAAAAGAAAAAAAATCTTGTAAAGCAATGTTTTACTTGCAATAGTAACATTTTCCCATATTTAAAATACACACTTATGTAATATTTACTATGCATATGCATATGTATGCATAGACATACAGATAGATGAGATATAGGTGTCATGGTCAGGTTCATGTGTCAACCTGGCAAAGTGGTGGTACCTGTTTGTCTGGTTAGGCAAGTGCTGGCCTGTCTGTTGCAATGAGGACATTTCATAGAATTAGATCATGACCACGTCAGCTATATCCACAGCTGATTCCATTTGTCATCAGCCAAAGGGGAGTGTCTTCTGCAATGCGTAATGCTTAATCTAATCACAAGAAGCCTTTTAAGGAGGATTCGGAAGAGACAGGCTCTCCTCCTGCTTCAGCTAGTAAGCCTTTCCTGTGGAGTTCGTCCAGACCTTCCATCGGAATCACTGGCTTCACAGCCTGCCCTGCAGATTTTGGACTCTGCCTTCCCACGGTCACGTGAGACGCTTTTATAAATTTTATATTTGCAAGTGCTCCCTTTTGATTCTGTTTCTCTAGAGAACCCTAACTAATACAATAGGTAAGTAGACAGATAGATAGGCTGTGAACACTTTGAAAGCAAGTTTCTTATTTCACCCTTATTATCTCAGTTTCTTACAAAATTTTGGGACAAAGTAGGTACTCAATACATATTTGTCAAAACAATCTCTTTTACATCTCTTATATCTAACATTATTTTTAAGGTACAGTAGATATTTAGCAGATACTACTTTACGTGATGACATATGCATTAGCAACACCTATGAGTGAGCTCTAACACTTGGAAGTTACATACAAAAAAATTGGAAAAGAGCAGTAATATACCCAAACATCTGCACTGACCAAGGTACAAAGGACATGAAAACTGAGGCTCTGCTTACCTAGACATGATGGATAAAGTAGATTACTTCAGATGTAGTCAAAGTACAGGATCATGGCATTGAAACATATGCTATTAAGAGGTACACAAACAATAAACAAACAATATAAATTAAAATATGATGACAGGAGAGCCTGAAACTTCTCTTGAGATTTTTCTGTACTTTAAAGTGCTTGCTCATCATTAGCTTGCAAAATATTGTCCAAACTGAGAAAAAAATTAAATTTTTAAAAATTTTTGAATTATAAATCTGCCCCCAAATATTTAGGAATTGGAGTAAAAGATTTTGAAAATTATTTTGAAGTTTAATTAAACAGGAGCAAGAATCTTTTCTAATTCTAATCACAAATAAATGTATAACCTAGAAATACTAAATGCATGTAATACTAAACCTCAGATGGAAATAGGAGACCTGCTCTCAGGAGTCTTGGTTTATCCGTACATCAAAGTGAGACACCTTTTGAAAGGCCTTCACGCTTATTTATTTTTTCTGGGTCTCCTGACTGCTGCAGGGTCATCTTCTCTCTTATCTCATATGCATTTGTAACTTGCAAAGTTGGTCCTCTGACACCACATTTTCCCTACCATTAGTCAATTCTGATCAAATAACAACATCGTTTGGTTCAGTGTGACAGACAAAATTTAAGCTAGTAATATATGCGTGATCAGAATACACTTTTGCATTTTGTAGAAGTTTGCACAAAATTTCAAGCCCAGATTGGCGCACATATTTATGGAACTTGTCACAGTAGTCACATATTCCTTGTGACTACAGAAAAAAAAAAAAGGTAAACATGCATCCAAAATGAAATTTTGATAGCTTTTGACTGAGAAAATCACTTGTATGATTTACTGGGGAAATACCCAAATTGGACATAATTCACATCCATTTTCAAATGTATTCCAGTTTAAGCATTTTTTTTAATGTCCAGCATCGTCCCCAGTGATGAATATTTAGAATAGTGATATATATTTGTGTGTGTGTGTGTGTATATATATATATGATATATATTTAAACATACATAAATTACTTTTTCAGTAAGCTTTTAAGTTTAAGTGGGTCCCTTATCATTGGTTGCCTTTTTAAAATGCTCATTTACAATTAAAATATTAAGACAGTTATATAAAAAATCAGGATTGGCAGTAACCCATCATGGTGTCCTATTTAAGACTAAAATTCTTATAAATTGCTGTAGTAAAAAAAATCCCATTTGAGCTGAATTGACAATATATTAGGATTCAACTGGTTGACTTTTCAGCAAAGTACTAGTAGAAAAAGTTCACAAAGATTAGAATGATGGTCAAATCTTGGTGGGAAGAAAGAGCAGAAAAATATATTTTATAAAAATTTACTTGTTCATATTACTTCCAAGATTCACAAAAGATGAGCATAATTAAAACCTGTAATGATATATTGGAGGAAGTTATCAATTTTTTGGCAGCAGTGTTATATAAACTTAGAACCACATTGTGTAGCAACATTGTTGCATGTTGTATGACTTACACACATATTTTCAAAGTCTTTCAAAATTATATTAAGTATGTATGTTGAAAAGAAGAAGAAACTGAGTCTGGAGAGATTATGTAGATTGTCCAAAGTGACCGAACTGGTAAGTGGGATGAATGGGTTTCAAATTCAGCCAGTTTGATTCAGATCCTATGTTCCTACCACTACACTACTGTAACACTGGCAGATTTTAAAATTGGCCAGCATTCTACTCTTAGCAGTGGATAAAAAAAGAATCAAAATAATCTAATCAGACCAGGTATTTTTTTCCTCAGGTACAGTGATAATCATGGTTGCAAATAATGCAACATATCCAGGAATAGCAAGTCAGAGCCAAATGCTTCTTGCCCTGGTGACAGACAGGGCTACAGATCACAAAAGTGATAGGAGATGATTCATCACTTCTCAGATGATAATAAAATTTTGTGTCCATGGTAAATTTATGTTTATTGATAGGATGATTGAGTTGATTTCATAGAAATTGCAAACTTCCTGGTGGGAAGACTCAACAGGAATTGCAGCATCCTTATTCATTCTTTGGATTAGGTTTAGTACCTCAAGAGAACATTAAAGGGCATTTACTAAATCCTGAAGCATTGCTAGAATTTTCAAGATCCAGGAAGGAGTCAAGGGGGGTAAGAAATCTCCTGGTTAGAGATCAAGACATTTTTTTTTGGGGGGGGGGCAGTCGGAGTGTGGCATGGTTCCCAGATTGATACACTTCAGAGACTGTAATGAGTTAGGAGAAGCAAGAAGAGAAAACAGAGTAAGCCAGGTTTGAAATTTTGCAGAATTCTGCGTCTTCCTTTTTGCAGCCCAAGGAAAAATTTAAAATGCATATAAATTTTCATTCTCCCATATTTTTGTGCCTTTTTCAAGTTTCCATTTAGAGCATCCTATATACCCATTAGAACCTGAAATGCTTGGTCAGGCAGTGGCTGGCTGGCAAGCAAGCCACAATATCTCCTCATGAGTTTAGGCAAGAACATGCTGGAAGGGCGATAGCCCTTTCCTCTGGAATAGAATATGGTGTCAGTTACCTCTTGGTGAAAATCCCATGGCCTGAGAAGTACCAAGACAAACAAAGTGAGTAACTTTTTGATTGTTGCCTACCACCACCCACTCATACCCAATATAGGTGTCAATGATAGCTCTAAGGGGATGAAAAGAGTGTTCTTTCTTATTAAATCCAGTTCTGACATTTGTGTGTGCATGTCTCTTCATGTTATGTAACACAGAGTTTCATTTGTTTGGAATGGTTCAGGTTAATTAAGTTTGTATAATCCAGCAAACTCTTAAAGTGTCATTTTGGGCCTATGATTCCAGTATTATTCAGTAGTTTGCTCAGTATTGTCAAACCAATAAAAACTAGAACTTGTCATCCATGTTCTCCATAACCCTTTATCACGAGTTTGCAGATTTATTTGGTAGACTGAAGTGACTGACCTTTTCCAAAGAATAATTTTGCAATATCTGCCATTTTCACATTAATTAAATAATTTCACTTTAATTATAGATTGATGATTGGGACAGGAGATCACAGGAAATATTCACAGGCCAAGGAAAATGACAGGGACAAGAAAAGGGAAACTACCCCCATGTGCTTCCTAACAGAAGATTCTATCTTTATTTCTTTTAACAAAGCAGTTATTATCTTCCTAACCATAAAATGAGTAAGGTATGAAAGGGAAGAGAATGAAGTATTTCATGGAACTGTCAACACATGACCAAAGAGATTTCACTTACCTTATATGTGTTTCAAGCCTTTTAACCAAAGAAGTCATTAAAACTGCTAACATCATCAGTTAAGCAATCCCCACCCCCTGAAGTCTAGTCTGTCTTTCTGCTAAAAGTATTCCTAGCAGACAAATTAAATCCATGTTACAGAGTTCAGGGCCAGACTTGTCCTTCTTAACCCTGACTGAAAAATCAGGCCACCATATATAGTATAATTAAAAGTGAAAAGTCATTTGATCACAGAATTAACTAACAAGAAATGGACAACCATAATTATATATTGTAATTGTCCAGGCTCCACTAATTCCAATATTAAGATATTTCAAAAGAAGGTGGGAAAAAACAATGCCACATTATTTCGCCAATTCATTAATAATGATATAATTTTTTACCCACTGTTCTTCATGCTGTATTAACATGTGACAGGGGTCAAGACTACACTAAATTATAGAATAAATTACTACAGTTAACAATGCATTTGACAGTTTTGTAGGTAATTGCTGCTCTTGAATATGTTCTGCACAAGTTTTTTTTCCCCCTCTATTTAATGCACTATTGGAAAAAAGTGGATAAGCCCAAAGTAAATATATGTTGCATTTAGTTTGTTTAGATTGTACTAACTTATTAAAGCAGTAAGAGTCGAAGGGAATGATTCTGAATAAGGACTGCTCTCAATCCCTTGCTGACAAATAAAGAAAGAATTATAAAAAGTAAAGGCTCAATCTCTTTGTCTTTCAAACATTATTTTCTAATTGTGGACCTGGAAGGATAACTTTTACAGGAAAATGCGTATTTATATTGCATGGAAATGTGTCCCAATGCATATTTTAGAGCATATTTTACTAGAAACATGCCTAATGTTTGAGGAAAGTGGTACTGAATATACAACTCTAATAATATTTAGAAGGGTCTTACTATTTTTGTTACTATAGGTTAAAGCACAAATTGAAATTTAAAATAACAGCATAGTTGCATGCTATTTTATAGAAACTAATGTGTTTATGTCCGTAATTTATATCTACAGCTATGTTTACATCTCTCTCTATATATACACATACATGTATAGGTATATGAAATACCTATATCTGCTTTAAGTTATAGTAAAGATTTGGGTTTTCATTGTTATTTATTTAGAACACCTGACCATTTTAATTTGGCCATAATTAACTGGGTACAGCTTTTGACCTTAAAAGGGTAGCATTTATGTAGGAAAGCTCATCTTACCAGGATGCATCAAGATATTCCCCTAAAGGCATAATACACTACTGAAAATTACTAGAAAAAGGTCATTATTGTATTAAGTTAAATACAGTTGTTTTTTTAATTCAGAAGGTATTAGAGTCTCTCTAAGAAAACTTTGAAATTATACTTTCAAGCTTTCCCTAATCTACATAAGACTGTTTTAGAGCTCTTAAATAAAGTTTTATTTGCTAGATTTAAAATAGTTTCCTTTTTTTTTAGGTCTACAAATGTAGTACAAGGTGCTTGATCTTATGCATTACAAGCAAAGAATCACAATCTTAATTTTGGAAAAAAATCTAAGAGCTTATTCATTTTTAAAAAAGGTTTTGAAATCTTTACTTAAGATATTATTAATCAAATCTTATTGCTATGTTTTATAGTAATGAAAGACAAGCATCACTAATCACAGAGTTATGCAGCAGTAAAATATAGGAGTTGTGATTTATCTAATAATACCTTCTAATTTCTAATAGATATTCTTTAATCATTGCTTGCAACCTTACATCTAAATTACATCTAAATTTGGCTTTTCAAGTTTTTTTTTTTTTTAGTTCAGTGATTTTGCATATTACCAAGGCAGAATTGTGAAGATTCAACTTTCTTATTTATGTAGTCAGTATACATTTGATAGTGTTTTCGATAACAAAGCACTTAAAAGATGTCATAGTTGAATAACAAATTTCCAAATTTCATAAAATGTGGAATATTAGGTTTAAGAAAATAAGGGCATTTACAAATAAGCCAATATTAATGAAATAGCTAGCAATAACATGTTGTAAGATTTATCTTTATTTCTTGTGATTAAAATGCATGAAAAGCATAAACTTAATGGACAATGTTTTTAATAAATCTATGGTAAATTTAAAAGGGAATTTATTTAATCACTTTCATTGATTCAACAAATATTTATTGAAGATCTACTGTGTGTAACACTGAGCTAATGGTTGGGACTGAGTGTTGTAATTCACTTCCTCAGGAAACCCACAGTCTGGCAGAGGATTCAGATACAAAAGTGTATTATATGAAACAGTGCCTTGACTATATAGATGCACACAGTATAATGCTATTTACTTCTTAGGTCATTACAATAATATTCAGTGCTATGATGAATCAACTGCCAATATTGGTAAAATATTCTATTTTATTTTAACATATAACATAAAAATAATAAGTTAATAACCGTAAAATCATCGGTACACATTAAATTTCTTGTCTTCAGCTAGGAGTTATGTTCGAAGACTTAGCACATTGTAGTTTGATTCTGAATATTCAGTTATTTATTGCATGGAATGACTTCTCAAGTGAGATAATAAAGGAATCAGAGTATTATTAAATTAAATAGTTAAGATGATTTGGGGAAAGGAAGCCTTTCCACTGGCTTCTTTGAGAACAGCAATGAATCATTTGCGAAGTGCTCAACTCCACTCTGTGACCTAACCTCTCAGACTTGAGAAGCTGAGAATCTCTCTGTAGCACTCCAACAGATACTGCACACCTAGCCCTCCTAACCCCTGCCTTTTTCTTTTCTTCTACCTTGCATAATGCTTTTTAAAATATTTAAAATATTTTAGAATTTTTGCATGATCCTCAGAAACCCAATAAGATGCCTGGGTTGGATTTAAATGCAAATTTTTGGATTGGAAGAAGATGCTTCCACAATAAAAGAAACTAGTTAAATTTACAACTAAGATTCTGCCCCTGTAAGCAGGTGAGATCCTAACTACTCAATCCTCAGAGTCATATTAAATACGTATTATATTAGATTTAAATCCAGTTATTTGAAATGCCTTTAATCAATAGCCATACTATTGTACAAAACATATCTAAATACGTTGGTTTTTTGATAAATATATGCAAAATATTTGCATTTTGACGTTTACATAAATATCTTAAGTATAGAATTCTGAAATTCACTTTGGTTTTCTCATTGCTCAGCAACATCTATATTTTATAGATTTCTTGCAAAAACTATTTTCAGATATAGAAGTTATTTTGTTCATGTGTTTGACTTACATACTTCATTGAATTTTGACTTTGGGTCTTTCTGGGTCTATAATTCTTGTGCCATTATGTTCTTCATTTAAGTATGTTTGTGTTTTGGGTTTTCTATAAATCTGTGTTTCAGCTATGATCTGCGTGACTGAAAATGAGTCCTTTTTTTCGGTGTGTCTGCATGTGGTACAATGTATAATGTAGGCATAAAAATATAGCTACTCACAAATATCAAAAAGTCAATATAAATGTAGTGTCTTGAGTTGCAGACTCAGCTTCTCATTTAGACATTTAGCGGATAGATGGCAATTCTTTAACATCAGATGAGACAGGTCGATTCACTGTGTGAAAAGTCACCTTGCTAGGTCTGTTCTTCCAGAGAAGATACGTAGTTACAGATTCCACTAGTTGCCTTCAAATTGTCATTCCCCTAATTAACATTTATTCGGTGCAGGCAGGCATCTAAACACTGTACTTAGCAGTTTCCTCAAATAAGTCTGAAAGACAAAATAATTCTAACAGATACTACTATTAAGAAATCCCTTATCATTGTGATGCTATTTTTAGTGGCAAGGAATATGGAAAGAATTCTCTCTCTCTCTCTGTCTCTCTTTCTCTGTGTGTGTGTGTGTGTGTGTGTGTGTCTGAGACAAGCCTAAGAAGGCAGAGATAATGATAAAACGGTCTAAGAGCAACAAACAAATGGAAAGTAGTTCTGCCCTTTCTCTTAATTCCATTTCTTTCTAGTTTTCCACTTCCAAACCCCAGAAGGTGAAAAAAAAAAAATACTGACTTAAATGAAGAAAACACTGGCTGTGTTAAAATCAATTCCTTTACCTAGATACTAAGATCCAGAGAAATTATATAGGTCAGAAAAAGGTACTGCAAATAGAATAAGGACTAAAAGTGGAAACATACACATTACTCCACCTTGGCTTGGATCCTTAAAGTGTTCCAACTCCTCCTTGTATAAACTCATGACACTGCCATTTGTATAAGGTTCTTAGTTCTATTATCAGTGCAATAGGAATACAGACACTGCAAATCATCAAATGCTTCACATTTTATTATTGGACACATTTTATCAGAATCTGATTCTGTTGCCGTCTAATACCAAATATGTGATGCTGACCTCTTTTATGTTGGCTTTCTTTCTTACTTCAGGTGTTATGCACACAGGTACTCAGTCACATATACCCTGATGAAAAAGTTCACTGTTTTCTGAAATAAGAACTTGATACGTTTTTCAGCTTTGATGAATAACTGTATTTCTTTATTATGAGAATTGTACCTTAAACTTTCCTTTTCATTTCTGCATCTCTATTGTAGGTGCAGAATCTCTACCCAGAGTGGACAATTTTTTTAGAAAAAAATTGAAGTAGCATGTTTTTAATTGCATGAGGAAATTTTACAGTTGTCTCTTTACCTAAAAGTGGCTATTCTGCTATGTGTCATAAATACGGAATGGAACAAAGGTCTTAAATTAAGCGAACTATCATTCATATCGCACAATGTTTGTATTATGTCTATCATCTATAACATATAAAAACATAAAATCTAAAATATGTTATATATAAAATATGAATTGCATATAAAAATACAAGATTTTTAAAAATATATATGTAATATATAAAATATGAATTGCATATAAAAATACAAGATTTTTTTTTCTTTTTATCTGTTTGACTTCTGCTTGCCACAGAAGGCAGCATTTTAGGTTATTTCCTCCTTACCTCCTAGAGTTGGGAATGTACCTTTGCTGCATCCATCCATTATCTGTCTGTGTTGCTGCCTAACACCTCACCGTTGGCACTGGCAGGAGTATGTGGCAGAGTGTCCACATTCTAACATGCACCTGTACCTACCTATCTATAGATACAATAAAAACATTTTAAAGAAATGCTTTATATTTAAGAAACTATCATGTGCTTTCTGAATAATGTGATGTAATTCCTCAATTAATATATTTCACTTTTGAAGGACAATATTTTTCTTGGATTCTTTCTTATGAGTAGTAGAAATTCAATGAAGATAGTCCTATAGTTCAGAAAATAATCTTTTCAGACATGTCTATGTGGATTATTTATGATAAAGAAGAAAGGTCTTAAACATTCTCAGTCTACAGGATAATTTCAAAAATTTTAGAAGGAAAAACAAGAGAAACTTCTCTTAGAGCAACTTAAAACACCATATAATTCATTTTTAATCATTTTTTAATAAACTGCTAGGACCACATTACTACATCCTCCCACTAAATCTAAGCTTGAGCTATCCTAAATTCTAAATAATCCTGGCTGGACAGATCAAAGATACAGTTTAGGTAGAAACGTAGTGACAATATAAACAGTTTCTATAATATGTAAACCATGGCAAGGTATTTCTGCCAATCAATAATTTGTTTAACATGCATTTATCAAGCACTGACATGTGAAAAACCCTTTATTATACACTGTATCTAGCCAAAACAGACAAGATCCTTATTCTCAGAGAGCTTAGATGTATAACTTCATCTGGAATAATTTATAGGTATGAAACAAATAATCACACAAACAATTGTGGCATTTCTCCTGAATTGCATGTTAATGATGTGAGGTACAGAGTGAAATAAACTTTATACTGTGATGTCAGAGAGGACTAAGGGGTCTATCCAGAGGAAGTCACCTGGACTGAGATGTTGAGGAGGAGTCAAAATCAGAGTTACTTAGAGAAAGAAAGGACCTCTTCTGACAGAGAAAGCAGTATTGAGAAACTGAGGCAGGGGAAAGGGTGAAGAGTAAGTAGGAAAGTCTGAAAGAAGGACACTGTGACTGGGGTCAAGAGGGCATGGAGGAGCCCAATATGAGATGGATCTAGAGAAGTACAGAGAAGTTTGAGCTGATGGGACAATGGAGGATTGAATTGTGAGCCCTAAATTAGAGGACATGTTCTTAATCTTAACATGTGGGCAAGGACCCAATGCATAGGAGCTCTTGAAGATGTCATTTCAGTCATGGCATGGTCCAACAGAAACGGAATTAGAGTGGGCCTTAATTCAAATTCCTGGAGTCCTTTGTAAGAAGAAGGAATTCAGACATAGTCAAAGTAGGGCATGGGGAGGCATGGGGAGGTGTGGGGAGCTGGAAGTCAATGGGATCCAAAAGAAAAAGGAGAAGACATTGCAGTTTCACACAAGGCAATGATACAAGCCAAGGAACCCCAAAAATCTCCAGCAGCCAGTACCAGAATATTACAGACTTTGGGGAAAATTCATCATATTGCTGACACCTCAATTTTGGACTTCTCCTAGCCTTGAAACTTGAACTATTAAATTCCCATTGTTTAACCCACTGTGAAGTATTTATTATAGCAGATTGGCAAACTTAGACAAGGACCTTTAGGCCATTCAATATTTTTTTTTACTTATACCACATGCCATAGAAAACCTTTGCATATTTGAATCAGAAGGATGACATGATTAAATTTACATTTTGGAAAGATGGATTATAACACAGAGTGAGGAATGGATTGGTTGATGACCAGTGCAGATATATTTAAATCACTTGAGAGACTATAGCAGTGGTTCTGAGGAGAAATCATCAATGCTTGTATGGGATGAGAACTGATGGAGATGATAAGTAGACATTTTGAGAGATGCTCAAGTATATGATTAAAGAAACTGCTCTGCAAGATAAATATTACTCTATGAGATAAATATTATAATTTTGCAGTTAAAGAAATTGAGCTTAAAGAGGTTACGTGAATATTTTGAGGTGACAGAATCAATGATAAACAGAGCAAGGGTTACAGTCTAGATCTGTTGACACCAAGTTCATTGCTTTTTCTATCATTGCAGAAGTTCCAAATCTCTTCAAGAGAATCTCACAGTGAAAAAGCTAACCAGAGTACATAATCCTCTCTCTCTTCCATCCTACACGTAGTCCCAACAAAGAAAAGCCTTATTTTTCAATATTTAGGAAAAATTAATTCAAGAGATACTCTTTATATCTCAATTCAAGGCTCAAAGCTTTATTAGCTCCAGAGAACTCTGCATAGTAGGGGGAAGTCATCTCTTTGGACTATAGGTTTTTAAAAATGGGCAGGTTATGGACAAATGGCATCAGGGAAAGGAAACTGCAAACAGACCACCGTGGGATGTGGAAAACTGCACGAAGAGAAAAGAGAGGGGTTTTTACAGATGGAAAAGAGAGGGGTTTTTACAGATGTTGTGAATGTGAAATTTTAGATAGAAGAAGATTTTTGTGTTTTTTGTTTGATTGTTTGATGTTTTTATTTGGCAGGCACAGTTAATTTTAAATGTACTTTCATTAATTTTGTTTTTACTTTTAAGTTTGAAATGCTTTTAGACTTATAGAAGAGACTTACAGAAGAGTGGCAAAGATTATGCAGAGGATTCCTTTTTACCCTTCACTAAACTTAACCTAATGTTAAGATCTTACAGAATCATGATGCAATTATCAAAGCCAAGAAATTAATATTGACATACTACTATTATCTAAAATACAAATTTAATTCTGATTACCCCATTTGTTACGCTAAGGTTCTGTTTCTGTTCCATGAGTCAATCCAAGATAGCATATTGCATTTAATTGTCATATTTCCTTAGTCTTCTCCAATCTGTGCCAATTTACCAGGGAGGAACTTGTTTTATATAAACTCTAAACTTTTGAAGAGTGTGCAGGTTAGATATTGTTCCAGTTTGCTAGCTGCCAGAATGCAATATACCAGAAACGGAATGGCTTTTAAAAAGGGGAATTTAATAAGTTACTTGTTTACAGTTCTAAGGCTGAGAAAATGTCTCAATTAAAACAAGTCTGTAGAAATGTCCAATGAAAGGCATCCAGGGAAAGATACCTTGGTTCAGGAAGACCAATGAAGCTCAGGGTTTCTCTTTCATCTGGAAAGGCACATGGAGAACACGATGTCATCTTCTAGCTTTCTCTCCTGGCTTCCTGTTTCATGAAGCTCCCCAGGAGGCATTTTCTTTCTTCATCTCCGAAGGTCACGGGTTGGTGGACTCTGCTTCTTGTGGCTGAGTTGTTCTGTTCTCTCAGAATCTCTCTCATTCTCCAAAATGTTTCCTCTTTTATAGGACTTCAGAAACTAATCAAGACCCATCCAAATGGGTGGAGACACGCCTCTATCTAATCTAGTTTAATAACCACTCTTGATCAAATCACATCTCCAGGGAGATGATCTAATTACAGTTTCAAACATATAATACTGAATAGGGATTAGAAGAAATGGCTGCCTTCACAAAATGGGATTAGGATTAAAACATGTCTTTTCTAGGGTCCACACAACATTTCTAACCAGCACAATTATTTTGTAGAATGTCCCTTAAAATGCATTTATATGTTCTCAACATTTGACTGCTGTTATGGATTTGGGGGAAGAATACCACGAAGATGATATTCCCTTTTCATCACATCATATTAGCGGTACAGATATCACCATACCTCATTACTTATGTTAAACTTGATCACTTTGGTAAAGTGGTCTCTGCCAATTTTCTTCACTTAATGTTACTATTTTTTCCTTTCCATATTCTATTCTTTCAAAGTGGGTTACTAGGTCCAGCCTACACTCAAGGGAGGATGAATTAAGTTTCATCTATTGGCGGGAAGAATATAAAAGAATATGTGATTTTTAAAAGAAAAATGAATTTGGCTAGGCTGGGGGAACTGGAGTCCTCATATGTTGCTAGCGAAAATGTAAAATGGTGGAGTTACTAGGGAAATGAGTTTGGTGGTTCCATGTGACCTAGAAACTCCACTTTTAGGTATACAGAATTGAAAACAGACTCAGATATTTGTATGCCGATACTTATAGAATACATTTATAATTGCAAAAAGGTGGGGAAAAGCTCAAGTTTCCATCAATATATAAAATGTATATTAAAAAGGTGGTTTGACTATATACAGATACATAAAATAATATTCAGCCATAGAAAGGAATGAAGTTCTGATATGCACTGCAACAATATGCTAAGTGAAATAAAGTCACACACAAAAGAACAGCTATTGTATGGTCTATTTATATGAAACATCTAGAATAGGCAAATTCATAAAGAAAGTAGATTAGAGATTCATCACCAGGAACTGGGGAGAGGTGAATGGAAACTATTGCATAATGGGTTTCTGTTTTGTGTGATGAAAATTGTTTAATTGATGGTAGTGATGGTTGCATAGCATTGTGAATATAATCAGTGCTAATGAGTGGTATACTTAAAAGTGGATAAAATGGTGAATTCTTTTTAATATGTCTATTCATGTTAATTCCCTGATTGTATTACCCAGTATGGCAGATGTATGAATGTAAATTTGATATCAAGTTAAGATGGGAAAAAATCTGCTCACTCATTCACTCAATAAAAATGTATTGAGCAACTACTTGGTCTCAAGCACTAACAGGCAAACTCAAATCCATCTGAACCAGAGGATTTGGAATCCAATTGTTTTGATCTGAGTTATGCTGACCAACATTTGTCAGTATTGTGACCTTAGAAAACATCACAAGTCTTAGTTTCTCATAAAAATACCTTCCTCACTGTTGTGAGGATTGAATGAGAGAATCCATGGGGGGTAATTAGATCCATCCCTGACACTTATAAAGCTATTAATAAATGTTATTATTTAAGGAACAGGACTTTCCAATATCAATTGCAGAAAATTAGGTATTCATTTACATGGTATAATTTCATTTAGTATAAAATATGAAGAAATAATTAAGCTAAATATTCCCATTTAATTATCAGTAAAACATGATTAACTGCCAATATATAAATTATGTGTAATTTATGTATTTATGTATGTATATATTTGCATATAAACATATTGCTTATGTACTATATATGCCCCAATGTCATAAAGTAAACATGTATTGAACCTTTTTTCCACCAGAAGAAACAAGAAAATTAAATTGAACAAAAATATGTCCTAATCATAGCTTCACTTGATTTTATGAACAAATTAAAGATTTCATTTGACCATACTGGCTATGATCCATTGCTCAACTGATTGCCAAACCTATCACAGATTCATAGAATTGTTGTTTCAGGACAGCCCAAGAGTAATGAGATTATCAAGGGAATCAGTTTATAAACATTTCTATATTTGTTCCCGTGGTAATTTCTAACCCAATTCACATGGAATTTGGGAGTAAAAGCAAGTTCAGTTCCCACGTGATGATAAGAATTTTCTAAAAATATTCCTTCTCTTCTTTTACCTGCCACTGCTTTATCTCACATAGTCTTTTTTTTTTTTTTTTCCTGCCTAGGATTATTGTAGAAGCTGCTGAATTAGAGTCTTTGCTTCTTGTCCCTTCCATTCAAATTAAACTCTATATTGCTGGCAGATGGATTTTTCTAAGATGCAGTGTGAATTATATCACACTTCTGCTTTAAACCCTTCAGGGGCTTCCCACTGACTTTGGGATAAAATCCAAAGTCCTTAGAATAAAGCATGAATCCCTCCTAATCTGGCTCTGAATACTCTCTAGCTTCATCTCTCAACACTGCCATTTTAGATTGATGCCCCAATCTTTCCAAACTCTTTGTAGATTTCCAAACTGCCTTTGACATTTCAGGCCTTACACACCTCTCCTCTGCTCTCTGTTCCTTTTTGGCTGAAAAATCAAAGCTATTCATATTTCAAGAATAAACTTTTGCAGTGACCCTTTTCTGACCCCAACCCCAGTAAAAGTGACTTTATGTTTCCAGAGTATGAAAGGGAGTTGTTTCTGATTATATGGTTTGTGTTTCTTCCTAAAAGTATAACTGAATTGTGTTTTACTAGGGAAAAGATAGGGGTGTGTGTGTGTGTGTGTGTGTGTGTGTGTGTAGTGTAATTAAAGAACATGATCACTAAAAATGTAAACTTCTTTTTAAAAAGAATATGGTGATTCCCATATTCCTAGTCAATCTTCAAATGAATTTCCACATTATTAACACTGGGATTAAAACATGTAATTCCAGGAGTGGCAAAGATTAAATGAGGTTATACATCTCAAATGTTCAGCATGGCACTGGGGACATATAGGTTCTTAGCAAATAGCATTCCCACCAACCCCCAGCCAATAAGGGAGCTCTTGACCAATCTGAATTAAAAATAAAGGTAATGTAGAGAGTGACCTAATGGAAATGATCAGGATTAAAGATAAAACAAAACATATCAATGGGCACAATTTGAACACATTCCTGCTCACAGGAAAGAAAATGTAGCTTGTTTATTTTGTATAAATGATCTGGTGGTTTTTCCTCACTAGCCTCATCCTGGGGTCTGGGGAAAAAGTGTACATTTACATTTAACTTCTCCATTTCTCTTTTTCTTCCTGTTTAGGTAGTCTTTTTTAGGCAAATGCTTTCAAGAGGGTGTCTGAATGCTTTGTGCTTTTGACGGCCTCATGGCAAAGGGGAAGGGGTCTCAGGTCCCTCTGTTATCCTGTGCTGTTCTTTGTGGCAGTGGAGCATCTCTCGTCTGATCCTGGGGCCACTGCATTGATACCCTCTGAGAAGGAGCTGATGCGCGTGCCTCTTGTTGTCTTCATTCATGGTACATGTTCTTTCTGCATTGCCCTCTCTTTGGCTTTCATAGGAGCTTCAGGCATCGCTAAGTTTCAGTAAACTTCTTCCATCCCATATCTGGACTGACCACACATGGCCCTTGTGGCAGCATTATTTTACTCTTTGCTATGGTAGCCCCATATTAGGTATCCTAGATTTCAACTCAATCACTTTTGATTTCACCTGGTGATACAGAAAGTGAACTTCCAAATACATGGGATTCTTTTCCACCTCTCTTTGGAGCCAAGGAAGAGCCAAAGTGGTTCTATGTAACATGCTATGCTGTTCATTTTTACCCTAATATAACTGTTCTGAGTTAGCATAGAGCCATCCTGCATGACAGTCTCCTCTCAGCATTCCAAATCAGGTTCCCAAAAAAAGTCTCCTTTATTTTTTCCCTCCATCTATCAAACTGCGCGTGCACACACATACACACACACACACACATTACATGGGGATTCCAGGCCAGGTCCAGCGGAGGGAAGTGAGAATGATTGATTACTTCAAGCAATCTCAAATGTTTCTTTTATTCCACAAAGGCTATAAATATTCTACTGTTAGTTATTGGGTAGGATTTATTGGTTAGGATTAGCTAGGATTATATTCTTCTTTCTGAAGTGGAAGGTGGAAGAGGAGAATGCTAGGGTTGGCTTCAGAGGACTAGATGTAGGAAGAAAAATTGGTTTCCCGGTATGGGAACAGGCATTGGGTGGCATTTTGAAAATATTGTCCTCTTTACATACATCTGCAAGTAGTAGAACATAGTTTGGTATGTATATAGGTGGCCATGTGATTATATAGAGAAGGTTTGGATGCTAACATCATAAGGGATTATTAGTACTGCTATTATTTTAGTCATTAACCTTCCCTGTTAGCTCAAACTACAAATACTGGACCTTTAAATACCAACCAATCAACCAACAGGCAAACATATAAGCAATTTGGAGATTTAGTGTTCTTCCCAACAGTTTGCATAATTCTTTTTCAAGTTAGTCTACCAGTAGGGATTGAAGGGACAGACCATATGAAGAATGAGCACTTGCATCATTTTACGAGCTACCTTTAATTATGTACAGTACACAGCTACTAAAGGTCACAGAACTAATCAGTGGTAGGTTTATGACAAAAATCCACGGCTCCTGATTTCCTGACCAAAATTTCGTCAAGGAAAATTTTTTACTCCTTTAAATTTTTTTTTTATCAAATTCACTTATGTATATAAGGTTAGAATTTTTCTTTTCCTTAATTTTATTAAACATCAAAGCACTTGACTGCTTATAGCCCAGTGTTATCTACTTGGAAGCTTAGTTCCTATTAGATGAGGAGAATTTTGTTTTTGTTTCCTCATTTAAATATAGTAATATTAAGTAAGACAAAAGATATATATATATATATATGTTTGCTCTGTTAAAGAATTATTTAAAATAAAGAACTTAACAACCATCTGCCTCCTACAAAACCAGTGACCTTGACAATTTTTTTTTAAATAAACATGTATGACGATAATATGTACTTTCTTTGGATTTAAGTCCTGATACAGAGAACCCCATTTAAAAGAATTATTTAATACCAAATGTTATTGAGTGTTAGAACAGATATAGTATGTTTATTTTGAAATAAATAATGGATTACTTGCATATATTTGCAGGGATTGATTGTTGTCTGTTATACTGGAAGGTAAAAAGCCATATTTATGTTACTATATATATTATGTGTACAAGAAGAATGATGAAAAGAAAGAGATAGAAAAACTGTCTATTATTGTTGAATTAAATTAGAATATAATCATTTCTTCTTGTCTTCACAAAAGACATTTTGTAACATTTAAGATTTCTGCTAATTGCACAAGGTACATTATCATGCAAAAGAATGTTAGTGAAGGTTGAAAAGGACAAACCAACTATTCTCGTACATCACCATAATTATGCAGCCCCATGTTCGAACAATTACATTTATGTAGACCCACTGTTAAAATCAATGTTACTTGTACAGCTAGTCCTTAATCAATGAAATCAGTCAATTTACCATGGTCACATCCTTCTTCCTAATTAAGACAGTGATATCTCTGGAGCACAAGGTCTCAAAGAGATAAATAAGTACAGAGGTTGGGAAATGTCAAAGAGGTGACTCCCCAATTTTACTCCCGACGAACTTGGGAGGAAATAAGACAGTTCCTTCAGCTCAGAGAAGCAGTACAATCTTCTAAAGAGATGGCTTAGCATTCATTAAGAAAAGAGCAGGTAGTAGTGTCTGACAGAAATAGCACTAATGAGCAAAGAGGGTTTTCAACATGCATATCCTTCATAGTCATACTCTGAATTATGAAGGTTGTGCCACATAAGCCAATTTTAATTAGAGTGAGCATGGACCTCTTTGGACAGTTAGCCTTTCTTTCTAAAATCCATTTCAATATGGTGTCATTTTGTTGTCATAATCAAAATGGCAAAGTGATGGAATAACCTACTTAAAATGTCTGTGGTGTTAAAGCAGATATGGCAAACATCCTCAAATGACACATGTAATAAGGGTATTACCTGGAGGACATTGACAGCATGCTCTGTGTTGTCACTGGGGCACGGATAATGATAGCGGTGACAACAGAGGTCTTCAAAGATGCAGTTTTGCCTCTCTATCCCACCAAATGGAGTGTAAAAGTCCCATTTATTAGAGAAGAAAGATATGGAAAAAGAAAAAAAACAGCTCTATTAAAATAGCAAGTGTAGATCTCTCCCACTTTTTTGTTTCGCAAAGCATGTTCTCTTTACACTTTGCAACACGTATTAGTCATCGCTATCTATCCTAAGGAAAGCCCCTGTCAGACCATAATGGCAATAAGTTTAAGAAAAACAATGGATATATAACCCTAATATATTTCCTTTACAAAATGGATACACTAATTTTTTTTCTAACAAACTCATAGAAATTTATGTTTATAAAGGAGAGAATTATTGGGTCAAGGTATAAAAATAGAATTTAAAATATAAACATAATTTCTTAATCCAGGCTTGATTTAGCATATGCACACAAAGATGTGATAATCTGTTTGATGTGTCTCTGGTAGCAAATAACGTCTTTAAGAAATATGTAAGACAATTAATGGAAAATGATATTGCAGATTTGGAGCAAATATCCTCTACTAAACTTGGGCATACTGAATAGATATGCTGAAAAATAGTAGGCATGATTTTATTAATGAGTATTATTAACATAAGTTTTCTTTTTCTTTCTCTCTTACATTGAACACCTGAATAAATGTACACATTTTAATAGGTTTGAAAATGGTTGCTCTTTATTAAGGAAAAATGTGCTCATATCAGTTACTCTGTAAAAAATCGTCTTGTCTGTTTAATTTTATTTTTTAACAAAAGAAGTGCTGTAAAAATTAACGAAGTTATAACAGGTTTTTTTTCATTCCATCATTGGTTTTAAAACTAACGTTTATCAAAATTACTTTGTTGACCATCTCATTTTTAATTATGATTTAACTAGGAGACATTAAATGGTTGGAAATAGATTTACTTAGGGGTGTCAATCTCTCTGTTAGCATCAGAAATCTTTCATAGGGAAGGAACAGAACTGATTAGAATTTCAGTCATTCCTCCATAACAATATCAATAGATATACAAACTCAAGAGCACTTATACATGAATATTTAAGTAGTGAGAGAGCGGAATATTCACTGAGCAGGTAATTCAAAATCCAGAGATAACTCTGAAAGAAGCTGCTAATTGACAAGGAAAGAGAAAAGAAAGGATTAGAATGCATTTAATGGAGTGAATTTGAATGGAAGGAGAAAACAAGAGGAGAAGAGAAGAGATGGAAATTTTAGCAGTTTAAGAGTCAGGGATTAAATAACACATAAATTGTTAACATAGATAACAGTAATAGTTTATGATATTCTAGTCAAGTTAAAATTTTATTTCTTTATGATCTACATCATAAGGACAAGAAATCAACAGTAAAATAAGCTATCTTACATCAAAAACAAAGTAAAAAAAACATTGCTGTCTATTGTCAATTTGTTCATATGAACTTGTGACCTATTAAATGGGTAGAGTTGTTTCTGAGGCCTTTTTTGAGTAGCCATCAACCAAATGAATATGCAAAGAGCTGAAAACATGGTTCTAAAATGAAAGAGAGATAAGCAAAATGGAAGAGCTTCTGTACTAATCAGAACTTTAAAGTTATTAGGCACTAAGGAATAAACCATCACCATACCCTTTCACCCCCTAGTAATATCAGTAGACCCAGAGTATTTGTTAATTTGAAGAGAGAATCCTGAGTATCTATAAGAGGAAGCATAAGAATGTGCAGAAGGAGGTCAATTTTAATTGTCAATCTTATACATTTTTTGTAATTAATAAACTCATTTTAAAAATTAGCTAAAATGCATAGTCAAGTAAAAAGCAGATTATAAACTCTTATAAGATTAGAAATATAGCTTCATATATAATAGCTGCATCTATTATTTTCATGAGAGATTGGATAAACCAGTTTGTGCACTTTGGGCTTTACTGTACTCAATGTAATTTCCAGGCCAAATTAAAATAGGGCCTCTGGACCACCTCTTTAGACAGGCAGGCATTTAAACTTTCTACAATGAATTTTATTTTAATTCAAATAAAACCACCATAAAACACATAACCATATATATAGTTATGATATAATTGAAAAATACTCGACTCAATGGCATATTAATCAATTTCATTTCCATTAGGGAGGAGGTCGTTCTAAGGGCATGCAAACGATGCTTGAGGAAAGAGTCATTTTTGGTGGAAGAGGGATTCCAACTCTTCTCTCTATACTATCGAACCATTTTTGGCACATGTATGCAGCAATCACAGACAAAGCTTATGGCCAAGTAGGGTAGAATCTGATGGAAAAATTGCTACCTAAAAATGGTGTTTAAATTATATGATATTCCAGGCTGCTGCATGAATCTCTTAAATCTTTCCCACAACAAAAGTGACGGTTCCTAGGAAAGCCATAGATTTCTGGTCCACAAGCAGGTTTAGTCCTGGTCAGGCAGGAAAATTATATTTTCTCTCCCTAAGGAGTCAGCTTAGCTGGACTCCTGCCTACCAAGAGTAGAACAGAGGTGATTATTTCCATCCTTCTTTCTCTTTTTCGTCCTACTTTCTCTTTAGTAAATGCATCGAATTTTTCCTGTGTGAGTATGGAATACCACAATAGCATTATGTCACCTAGTGCTATAAGCCAAATTCACTTCCATGGTATTTCTTTTTGAATAGACTCTTCTTTCCCTTCCCATTCTAATGGGTTTCTTCATTTAGTTAAGAGCCACATCTAAAAACAATATATAAGATTAAACTAATTTTAGAGTGATATAGAAGCAGATGCTGACAATAAAAAATTGCTAAGTAGTAATAATCTGTATAATTGCTGAGTGATTATCAAGCTTATCATTTGTTGAACACAACTTATGTTCACAATGAACCAATTAAATTTATAACTAAAAAAAAGCTAATGGTTATAGCTTTATAGTATGAAAAATTTTATGCAGCGAGAAATTCCTGCTTATCAGTAGAAAAGGAATAGAAACCATTCCAAAGTTCAAAGGGTTATTCAACATACAGATGTAGAAATGTATTTTTTATTAATTCATTATCTCTTGGGTGAGGTTATAATATAAAAGAAGGCAGAACTATGGAAACTTTTAAGACCAGCATCAAAGTAGGCTAAATACATGGTTTTTATTCTATTATAAAGGTACAAGAAAATGTAAATAAGTTCCTTCCAAACATTTGGAAAACTTAAACATTAAGACTACATTTAGAATACTAAAGAGATGATTTTCTAATGGTAAAACCAAGGATTAAAAGAATGAATGAATCTTTCCAATGCATCTTAATGATTGGAAATAAGAAAAATGCACCACAGAATTTTTAATCTCCCCAAAGCAATTCCATCCTTGACTTTTATTTTGTTTCTCTGAGGTTTCAGATAAACTATATTTATTTGTTGGGGGATGGTTGTTACATTGTTTTTAAACATGAATGCAATATGCCTTATTTGATACAGAATGTGGAATTACTTCATGGACTTTTACTTAATTCAAATGAGAGGAAATTGTGAACTAAATATATTAGCATAGACTCTGGGGTATACAAATGTATGGAAGTAAAAAAGACTGGGATTGGAATGCAGAGCCCACCTCCCCCGTTACCAGCTTTACAACATCAGACTCACCATTTCACTGCTCTAAGCCACTCCTTCTAATTCTCATACAGTGGGAATACTGCCCTGCAGGAAATCGGTGAGGGTTAATGAGACAGATGCCAGTCAAACTCCCGGTATGGTCGGTGCTCGATATGAGGAAGAATTCTCTGCTGAGGTTGGAGTACTCTAAAAATTAGATGGTAAATATTGGTGCAATTGGAAGATTCTTTGCAAGTTCTTGCTTATAGGGCCCACTTCATTTATATAATAAACAGAAAAATTGTTCTTTGTCGGTCAACCTGAATTTCTGAATTACCAGAAGTTCTGAATTATCAGGAGTTAAAAAAAATAGAACTAATTTTTCTGTTCATCTTTTAAGAGTATAGCAAGTTAAAGCCATTGTCTGAAGGAAAGGAAAGATGAAAGCTTATTGCCAAAGCACCACTGTATTCAGAATGGCACCTGGGTACATTCAGATATCTCTGGTGAAGTTGAGGAACAATACAAGTAAAATATATAATGTACTTGTTTGTGTAGCATTCCTACAATGTATTGGCAGGCTTTAAAAAAATAAAAATAGTAAGTTCTACCATAAAAGATGAAGTATAAAACAGATTGAATCCATTTGAAAGAAAGAAAAATTATCTTTGAGAGTCAGATTCAGTATTATGTTTAACTATTCTAAACCTATTTGCTTCAGTATTCAGAAGCATTTGTGATAGGATCGGAAACTGTGAAATGGAAATTGTAAGTGATTTAATATTTGGAAAAATTATAATAAATGTAAAAAATAATCAGGTTATGTTTTCACAGTGCTTTCTGCAAAGAAAGAGAATTAAGAAGAAAAGCCAAGAAAGCTTTAGGGATTAGAAGAGATATTTTCTAAGTTTGAAAGCAGATGTTCTACCATATGTGCTTACCTGTTCTCTTTGTATTCACTTTGGCGGGATCATTACCAACCTGTCTTGTTTTTAATCTAGTAGAATCACTGACTGAATAACCAATTGTTTCACCTCTATATAAATTCAGTTAACTATGATACAATGCTCCTGAAATAGATTATAGGCAAGAGAAGCAAATTCATGAATTAAAAAATAAACACTATGAGTTCCCAATTCATCAGATTGTAAAATAATAATTAAAAAAACTGATTTTGTTTCATTCTATTGTTTTATTTCATGTTGCATGCATTAACAAGGAGATATTTAATTCTTAGCAGAAAAGGTCTCACATAAACGTAATCTTTTATGTATATATTTATTTCACATTTTTAAAACTTGTATAGATAAAACTATATCAAACACCCAATAGAAAGTTCTTGTTTAAAATATTGGAAGTCAATGGCTTTTTTACTTTTAAAAAACTAGCTGTGCCAGAGAATAATCTCAAGATTATATTTTAAATGGCATAAGTGGTTATGCCATTTCAGATCACTTTGCTATTAAAGAAAGGTTTTCAAGTTGTACACAAACAGACATGCTCAAACCAATTTGTATCATTTACTTAAGAACAAATGTATACTTTCAGGGACTTTTTTTTACATAAGTGTTTTTATTAATGTATAATTTGGTGAATAATTTAATGCATATATTATGCAGAAGAGTATAAAATAATATGTGCAACTTGATGAATCTCCACAAAGGGAATGCACATGCAACCAAATCAATCAATAGAACATTTCCATCATCCCAGCAGCTGCCAGGCTCCTTTTCAGCTATTACCACCACCACCACATACTCCAAAGGAAACCACCATCCTGCTTTCTATCATTGTCAAATTGTCTAGTTTGTTTTTGACGTGCTATGAATGGGATCTTGACTACAGATTTTTGATATTCGGATTTTTTCAATATTTATATTAAATAAAATGTTAAAGATTTTCCACGATGTCTCCAAATGTCTATTTCCACCTATACTTTAAAAATTAGAGAGCAGATTTTGGGATCTTTAGTAGCACTTAATATATTCAAAAAACCTCTCTTTTAAAAAATAATCCTTCAAGAAAAGTAATATAATTTCTAATAATTTTTCAACTTTAAAACCAGTGTAACAGTTTTGGTCATATGAAAGAAAACTAAATTGCTTGGAAATTCAAACATTTATTTTGAAACTGAAATGTGGAAGTAATATAGGAAGGGTTTCAAAGCATGAAAAAATACATTTTTTAAATTAACTGATGATGAAAACAAGGAGAATCAATAGTTAGAAATATTTTTCTAAGTGGTTCGTGAAGTGGGGCCCAAGAACTATCACCATCAGTTTAACCAGGAACTTGTTAGAAACGCAAACTGTGAAGCTTCATTCCAGACCTCCTGAGTCAGAAATCTGGAGCGGCACCCAGTCCTCCAGGTATTTCTGACACGTGCTGAACTTTGAGAAATATTTCTCTACTCAACACTTTTCAATTCAGCAGCACTTCTTTTCTAAACTTATTTCTAACCAGCATTTCTAAAACTATGGGTACATAATCTGCAACCATGAATTCTGTACACTGGGTTCATCATTTCCCTGTTTCTTTGGTTTTGACAGATGAGCATTTATTTATTCAATAAAAACTTATCTCGTCTATTCTTTGACAGTAACTAAGTGTATTCATTTTCAATGGCTACTATAAAAATTATTACAAACTTAGTGACTTAGAACAACACAAATTTATTATCTTACATTTCTGGAAATCAGATGTCCAAAATCATTCTCACTGGACTAATGTCAAGGACCGGTTCTTTCTGAAGGGTCTGAGGGGAAAATCCATTTCCTTGCCTTTTCATCTTCTGGAGTTTGCCTGTGTATGCTTTGGCTTGGGGCTTCTTCCTTGCACCATGCCAATCTCTTGCTACCATCATCATAGCTCCTATTATCGCATTGTACCTCATTGTCTCCCTCTACGGAACGTATGACTGCACTGGGTTTACAGGATAAATCAGAAAAATCTTCTAGTCTCAAGATCACTTACTTGATCACACCTGCAAAGACCCATTTGCCATATAAGATCAAATATTCACAGGTTCTGGGGACTGGGATGTGGATAACTTTGGAGGACCATTATTCTGTCTTCCACACTGTGCAAGTGAGTTAATGTTCTAGAGAAGGTGGAGATCAAATGGGTAATAAAACTCTCTTCTCTATAATCAATTATAAGATTATGGTAAGCAATACTGACAGATTAATTTTCATGTAGTTCAGTTTTAACTAAGTGAATATATGACAACCTTGATCAAAGGTAGTAAAATCAATGAAGTGCTATTAACTAATTAATTCCATTAATAGGTATTTTGCAGCTATGATACTGTGCCAATCATAGGGAATGTTACAGGTAACTGGACCCATAAAAGTATCTGATTTTCTGATGATTAAAGTCTAGTGAGGTATACCGAGAGCCATTACCACACAGTGTAAAAAGTGCCATTATAGAATATACAGTGAAGATAAATAAAGCAACATGTGATTTCCTATGAAGAGAGGTTACTGATTTGAGGGCCAGGGAGAGTGAATACTAAACCAAAATATGAAGTGTAACTCTATGAGTGTGCAATTATTCCAAACAAAGAGAACCTTATGTTATAGGTGTCTTGGTGCTAAGAAGCAGAGTGTACTCTAAAAATCGCAAATACTTATAAGAATGGGACTTTGCAGATGAGGCAGGAGATGATGAAATGATGCTAGAGAATTAAATAATTGCCACCAAAAAGGGTCCAATAAAATAAATTAAGAAATCTGAACTTTAAGCCAATGGCGAAAACAAGATTTTAATTATGGCAATGACATGGCGATTTTGCATTATGAAAGATAACTTTGGCTTGGGTGTGGCAATCCAGATCCAGGGAGGCTTCGGGTATTGTCCAAATAAGAGAAAAAGGAAAACTGGACTATTGTGGGGACAGCGAAAATAAGGATAAGTCTGGTGGAAAAATTACAGATTCAGCAGATAGAATTAACAGGATTCAGTGTTGGACGGGCTGCACTGAATGAAGAAGAAAGGTCAAAGGGAATGAGTGGATTTCCTGCTGAAGAGTCTTGTTATATGATGATGCTATTAATTAAAGTCAGAAAAAGGAAGAAGAGGATGTTTGGAGAGAAGATGACATAACACATTGTGTTTGTACATGTGCTTGGACATTTGTTCTACTAATATTTTCAAATTGGTAGTTTCCCCTTATCTGCCTACTGCAAGTCTTTCTTGTTTTATTCTCTCATAGAACTTTTCCACTGTTCTTTCATTGCACTGGTTAATGTCTGCATTTAAAATCTGCATACAAATAGAAAAGAATGTAAGTTTTTTGACAACAGAACATATATGTAGCTCATTTTTAATTTCATAGTCTAGACCTGATAATTTTATACCTAATAGACAATGCATACATATTTTAGGCATGAAATTTTATTTCCATGTCTAAATACTTTGTCAGAGAACTATACGCAAGAGAAAAATTAGACATCGCCCCTGTCTTCCTATTGATTAGCATCAGATTGAAGAGTTATACCACAAGTCCTTACCAAGATTACTTTTGTGCATTGGAAGTAACTGAAATTATTTTGGAAATTTCAAAATAGTTTCATTTGTTACTATAACATCATCTTCATTAGTAGTTTTGTGTCTTACCTTTGAGGTATAATAATAACCTAAACATAATTACATTATTGTAAAACTGCTTTCCAATTTCAATTTTAAATTAAACATAATCAATCATTTCTCATCTTTTTACTTCATAGAATTCTTGATGTAGGGGAAGGATTATACCCTTTGGAGGGAAGGAGAGCTGGGTTTAAATCCTAATTCTTACATATTAATAGTGGGAATTTGTGTGAGTTCCAAAATCTCTCTGCCTGTTTCTTCACTTTTAAGATGAGGGTGATAATGACTACTAGGTACTGTTATGGAAATTAAAAATGAAATATATGAAATGCCTAGACTGTGTATCTCAAGTATCAAGAAAATAAATTATATATATTTATATATTTAAAAAATATATTTTATATATATTTTATATATATTATTGTATATATTTTTTCCAGTACTTAGCTTACCTCCCAGAAAATCTTCCCCCAGTTTTATTTGTGGAGCACAGGAAAATTTGCTATAAAATGAAGTTTAAATCCATAAGACTTGAACTGTTTTAAATTCCCATTTATAAGATTAGTCTCCCTTTAATATATAATCAATTGAAAATTGTTGTACTCGTGTCACTATCATCTACAGATAAAATCTTGAAAAAAAAGTCTAATCTGTTGTTTAAATAAAACATCAGACTTAGGAGAAAATCCCAATATAGGAAGTCATTTTAAAACTCTACCAAGATATAATTCTTAAAATTTTAGCTAACTTTGCTTGTCTCGCTCAAACAGGTTATAACGTTCAAGGCTATAATGTGATCGATTGCTGAGTTCGTAATGACAGTCAAGTTTGCCAACACAATCACTGCACTACATTATCTAAGCCATTGCTCTGTAAAGTGCTTTGGGATACCTTGAGTATGAAGGGCCATATATCAAATGTATTATATTTTACTCTATCTGGTACCTGAGTTTCAGCAATGCATATTCAACAAGCTGAATAAAAGACCTTTAAAGGTACTTTATTAGTGTTCATATGCATTCACCATAGGATGCATAGGCTCAACTTGAACTAAAAGAAAAAACTGCATTGGAAAGAGGGGGGAAATGTACCTTTTTGCTGAAAGTGGAAACCCCAACTCAATACGTATCCCACTAGCATCCGTGACCTCAGACTTTGTCTGCCTCTCACATGTCACTCAGAGACCTGAGTTAGTTTCTTTTCCATACAAGAGTGATGTATAAGCGTGGGAAGTTTATCAGCATCATTTATCTTTTTTTTTGTTTTTAACTCTAGGTCTCTAACACTGTACTTGAATGAATGAATGAGTGAATGAATGATTGAATGATTTCTCTTGGTTTTATCCTTACTAAATTCTTCCCTAATATACTTTTAAAGCAGCATTTCCAACTTTGACAAACAGCCCAACCTGTGTTAGAAATGCTCTTAGACCTTATCAGGGTAACAGTTTTGCAAGGAAAAAACATTATCCCAGAGGGTAGGCAGCTAACATATAAAGTTGTCAACTCTTGCTATAGGATAGTCTTTCAGGAAAATTGATGTTTTATTGTGTTATATAGACACATTAAAATATATCCTTAACTAGAAGAGATGCGAAATGTTTGTAGTCTATCATTCAATAAATATGTATTGAAAGAATAGCAGCAAATGTGAATACATACATGCTTGCATACACATAAAAATCTATCTAGATATATATACTTTTTATAAAATAAGTTACACATATATCTTAGAAAATTAGAAATATTTCTCTCATCCCAAGCTTTGATTTGACTCACTAACTTTCTCCCTCTTTTGTTTTTGCAACATCTTGCAAATAGGAGTTTCCCCCTTTATTCACACATTCAGAATATATTTATTAATTATCTTCTATGTGTTAGAGTCTGTAAATATGCAAATATTATTAATACTGGCCTTATTTAATAGATTTCAGGCCACAAAGGGAAAATAAGGATAATGTTTTTGTTAAATATTAAACTGATATTTTAATGTTTTGGTTATAGGATTATGTGAATTATTCTATGTATTAACGTATTTGACTTGAATAGGAAAATGTTATTTCAGAGAAACCAAGTGTTTGCTTATTCTGAATAGATAAACCATTAAAAATCCACCAGTATGTCTAAGCAATATGTACTCAACCATCACTCCTATAGCCACGTTCAACCTTTGCTCAGTGTTGCTCATATGCCCAGAAATGCAGAAATTATAAAACATAGCTGTTCCCTTGTGTAGTTATCATCAATTGTAGAAAAGAGATAGCTTAACTGTGTCTAAATTGACATCGCACTCAAGAGTGAAAAGAATCATTTTTTCAATGACTGCTGCATCTATTTCCATAAGAAAAATGTGAATTTTTACCCTCACCTCAAATTATGAACAAAATCTATCACAAACTAAGTTAACAGCTAATTGTGAATGGTAAAACATTTTTCTTGAATTATAAAAAAGAGTATGTCTTTAAGAGCTTCTGATAGGTGAAAAATTTTTAAGCAAAATGCAGGGAATATATTTCCATGGGAACAAAATCACAAATCGGGCTACATTAAAACGGAAAACTTTTGTTCATTAGAAGATACCATTAAGAAAATGAAGAAACAAGACACAGTTTAGAATATATTTACAATGTTCATACCTTAAAGAGGACTCATATATATCATGAAATATACATATATATATATATTTTCTGTATATGTCACCTAACTAATAGAGAAGTAGGCAAAAACAAATATGAACATCACAAAAGACATCCCCCAAACCAACAAACATGTAAGAAACAGAACATTTTCATAATTCATCAAGGAAATATAAATTAAAATGCATATTTACTATTCACTGGAATGGCTAAAATGACAGTTGGATGATATCAAGTACTAGAGAGCATGTAAAAAAAATTACAAACTTTATAAACTAGCATCTGAATACACATTCATACCACCTCTTCAGCAAAATATTTGGTAGTCTTTATTAAAGCCAAACATACCACACTTTGTGACACCAAAGTTCCTCTCTTAGGTATATGCCTAACAGAAATGGTTAAAAGTGTTTCCAAAATACATGTACATGCCATGTGTACATGACACTATTCAAGAAGCCAAAACTGGAAACAATTCAAATGCCTAATAACAAATTTTAGTGTATTTGTATAATTGTATAATTCAGTGAGAATGAATGACATGAATGAATCTCACAAACAAAATGTTGAAAAAAAGAAATGAGACAAGACAGTACATATCTGATGCTATTCATGTGAAGTTTAAACAGGCAAAATTAATCTACAGTGTTAGAAGTTAGGGGAGTGGTTTCCTTTCAAAAGACACAATGAACAGGAAAGGGCTTGATGGAGTGTATCTCTTTTGTGAAAATGAACGGGAAAGGGCTTGATGGAGTGTATCTCTTTTGTGAAAATTAATCTAACTAGACATATATGAATTACACAGTGTTATGTGTGAATGTAACACTCAAAATTTTTTAAAATGTAAGGTAAGTGATACATTATAGACTAGGAATTTATGGGGATGACAGTGAGTATGATGTAGTTAAACCCAACTTTAGAGAACATTATAGTTTATCTATTTATTTAACAAGCACATAATATTGTCTTATTATCTGCCAACAACTCTTATAAGCACTCTACAAAGAGTAATGTTTTTAATTTTCCAACAGTCTAATACGTAGCTAATACTTGTTATCCCAGTTTACAGATGAGGAAACTGAGGTGTTGGAATATAATTAATGTGTCTCGAGTCTAAAATCTAATAAGTGGTAGATTCAAATCTTGGTAGTACAGTTCCACCTATGTGCTCTTACTTATATAAATTCAAAGTGATTCCTAAAGGATGAGTAAAAGTTATCTAGATAGAAGGAAAAGCGGAATGCAGTACAGGTGAGGGTAAAAATAATGTGAAGGAACACATGTAGAAATTTATGGATAGAAAAGCTGATGTTTATAAATAGTAAAGAACAATGTAAAGTAAGGGATAAGGGACACATGCAAAGCTTCCAACTGGGTTATGAGATGAGGCAATTAGTACTTAAAAACAATTAATGTGTTTGCTTTAATTTATAATCCTTTACAAAAGGAAAAAGAACTATCTGTTTAAAAAAGAAAGAACAGAGATACTACCAACTGACTAAGGATTTATAATTAAATTTAAAATATACCAAATACAAATGGCAGCTTATGGGGGGATTAGAGATGTGAGAATCAAAGAACTGACTCCTTGTCACTTTTGTATGTATCTTTTTTTTTTCTTTGCACAGGCAGGCACTGGGAACCAAACCCAGGTCCCCGGCATGGCAGGCGAGAACTCCGCCACTGAGCCACCATCGCCCGCTCTGTATCTATCTTTAATACATACAAAACCTGTTCCTAACTACAAAGTCTGGAATAGTTCATGAATAATTCTTTTTTTTCATAACCTCACCACCACCCTCTCCAATGTCAAAGATGTGGACAAGCACCATGAGTTCTCTCTCTTGCCACTGCTATGTGTAAACTCAGGTTACATAAAGCCTTCTGATCCCAGTAAAATTGGTGAGGCTATGGGATTGTTCACAATACTATTTGGAAGTTAATGTACTAAAGAATGAATACAGAGTGAGAAGTAAAGTAGAAAGCAAACTGGATTTTCCAAAGTGAGAATAATCCCAATATTCTTCATATTCATTCCTTAAGTCTATAATTCAAAAAGGGGTATGTGTGTGTGTGTGTGTGTGTGTATATATATATATATGCATCCTTAGGCTTTTGTTCATTCATCTTGAAACAGTATTAATTAAGTACAGTAAATGGACTAGACAGTATTCTGGATTTCAGGGACAGTTCAAAGAAGAATTAGAAAGAATAATAGTAATAACTATCAATTATTCAGCACTTATATTGTAGTCTATTCAGCACTAGTCTAATGCTTTACACTTATGTATTCAATAGAATAAGCATATCAAGTGGCTAGAATTAATATAATCAAGTCACACATGAGAAAACTGAGCTACAGCTCATTTAGGGAACTATCCCATAGTCACAGAAGTAGAATATGACAGAAATAGGACGTGCATGTTGACAGTTCAGCTCCAAAACCTGAGCTTTTAATCATTACACTAATAGCATTGTGTTGTTGGCATGGAACCTTTATTTATAGCAAATATCTAATAATATTCCACTCTTTAAGAAACACAGCGCTTGATGCTGAAAATGAAGGAAGGAAAGAAATCTTTACAGTCTGTGTGAGTAGGAGTGTGCAAGTTCTCAGTTCTCAGGTTATTGCCTCTTCAGTTCAAATCCTCCATTCACTGACTGCTCTGCAAAAAAAAGAAGAGCCCTTTAGATAGCTCTTCTTTGAAGCTCAACTGTTTTTGTCAGTAAAGAACAGGGGAAGGGCAGTGCAGGAAGGAAGGGTTTGTTTTCCTAGTTCCGGTGTACTTTCATTTGCTTCTTCTTTCTCCTACTCTGGTTGTCAGTAGAGAATTTGTATGATATCCAATGTTGCCCCAGTGCATTGAGTTTTGGTAACATCCCCGTGGAAGCCTTCCCATCAAATTTCAGTGATATCTGAAATTTGTGGGAATACTTTCAGTGAGTCTTGCAGGCACCCTAGTGGATCAGACTTAACTAACATGTACCCTAGGGGGCTATTTCCTACTTGTCTGCCCAAACCATGGTTTTCTGCACACCTGCAATTCAGAGTAGTATTTCCTACCTTGGGCTTCATGGACCCCAGAGGAGTGCTTCCAGATTAGACCAGCTCTGGCCCAGGCAATACAGCCAACTTCTCCAATGTGGTCTGAATCCCAGCTTTACAGAGGGGCCCCCCTTCAGGTGGATCCTTTCTTGGGTATTTTCCCTCAGTCCAGGATATTCTCCTCAATCTCTTTTCAGAAAAGTGTATTCTCTAATAGTTAATAATTCTTTGTATTTGTTAGCATCAATAATTCTTTATATTAAATGCTCCCTTTTTCAAATTACTGGATAGGTTCTGTATTCTGAGTAGTGTATAGCAGATTAAAGAGAGTAAATGAAGGTAGAGGAGAGGCTAGTTCCTGAGAATTGACTAAAAGGAGGCAAGATTTTATTCACTTCTATTAAATTCCATCTAAGTGAATTAGTTGTATGGTAAAGAGTCTTACCTGGGTTTGAGAATAAGAGAACAGATTTGGGAGAAAAGCCTCCTACATTTTGTCTAGAGATGTGAAGAAAGTAAGAATCTTATCCAGGTTTGATAACAGGGAAGATGCTGAAATATAAATTGGGTCATACTGTCTTTGCAGGATTTCTCAGTGTTTTTCCCACTACAATGCATACCATTTATAAAATTGGCTTCCTGAGGAAAGGTTTTTCCACCAAAAGTGATGAGGGATAATGGAGTTAGCAGGGGAACATCACGGAGATAATTCAGGTGAGCCACTCCTGGAGAATTACTGAAAGGGGTTGTGTGGAGAAAGCAAAATTCAAAGAAATGTAGACCAACTTATAAAAGGCCATTAAAACACATGTATATGAACCTCAAATCAGAATGTATTTTCAAGTATAGCATTTGCATTAACTTTAATATGTAGAAATTGTTTATATATGTATAGATTTTTCTACATCTCTCCTTTTCTATATATTATTTCTACAATAAAATTTTACTCTATTCTCTTAAAAATGTTTTTTTTTATATTTAAGGGTAATGATACCCATTAAAGGGTTATGTACTTTTTTTAATTTAAATATTTTTTCAGTAATATAACTTTGCATAAATCTTATATATACATTAAGGCTTGGTTTGTCTTCCCACATATTTTTATTTTATTTTAAAATTTATTAGTTATGTGCTTTTAGAAAGCATATTCATGGTCATAGGAAGGAGAGATCACGTTCCAGAAGGATTTTTCCATTTTTTAATTTTATACTGACATCTAAAAAAAAGCAGACTAGAAAATGATTTCATCTTCATTATTGTCATTATTTAATTAGTCCTCTTTGATAATTCATCTCATTTATTTTTGACTAAAATGCTTATATGTTATCTGAATCCCTTAGGTTAGAATTTAGGTCTGTACTTCAAATTTCAAAACTGTGTCTTCAGAAATCACCAATAAGGAAATATAAAAGGTTCACTGGCATTCTTATCACTGCTAAGTGCACATTCGTGGCACTGCAAACACTTATCCCTTGATCTCATACAATTTGAATAGAATATTCAAAGCATTAAATTTCTGTATGAAGGTTTGCTTGGAAAGAAACCTATGACTTTCTGCAACTTGCCTCCTGGCAGCAGTGTAAGATAAAGGTCAACTGGTAGTCTGGCAGTGGTCCCCAAACTAAAAAGTAAAAAAAGATGGACATGTTCTGCCAATATATGAATTTTCATTAATTCAGAAAATTTATTTTCTACCATATTAAAACATTATGTATGAAAACATGAGTTAAAAGCTAGGTAAAACATAAATACAAATCCTAATATTGTTCTCCTGCTCCCTGGAAGCACTTGCACCCCCCCATTTGGAAGACCATTGACCTGTAGGATTATAGAGTACAGGTTGTTTACTGGAATATTTTATTTGCTATCTTTAATGATGTACTTTATTCTTTATCCCTCTTCTCACCAGCCTCCATCTACATAAACACATACACAATCTGAAGTTTTTAATTGACAGCTCCTCCAGGACATGACTGCCTAATAGAAATCCTCCAGATGAGTAGTGGTTATGACCAAGAATAAGCTTCTTTGGAAAACTGCACTGTATTAACCCTGACTTAACTCATAGATTCATTTTAGAAATTATTCAGATTAATGAGTGTTACATATTTACATCAAGTTTAGGTTTAAACTAGAGAAAAATATACATGATATATATATATAACATAGTAATGGATATATAAATATATGGGTGAACATCCGTTAACATCAGTAAATATATATGCATGTAGATATATATGTATATGTATAGGTTTGTATATATTTATATATATATGTGTGTATGTGTATATATATATATGTATATATAATTTAATAATATAAGTTTCTTTTCTAGTGGCCCCTAACTTGATATCCTCTGTAAAAAAGAAGAGACGCAAGAGTTTGATATGCATCTGTTAATGTCTCTGGTGCATTCCCATAGGGTTTTGCTTTAGGTTTAGTCAGATATTGCACTAGGAGAAGTCAGACATCGATCTTGTGCTGCATTAATTGTAAGTTTAGCGGATGACTGCACATCTTCAGTATCCTTTTTTTAATGTTGTCATGGGTGTCATCTCTGTTTCCAGCTTTTTGGTTTTATTGCAGTTTTATTTTCTGTAATTTTCTTGAAATGCAAAAGATATAGTTCTGCTATGATAAATGAGTTGGAGAACCCATAGCTCAGTCACTAGTTTGTTCATAGATTGACCATTGAATGTAAAGTATGTGATGCTAAGAACAATTTTGATGAGATCCATTGTTGAATGTGCAATGATTCATCCCTCTTTGTGAAGTTTGGTGCCTTTATGTCTTAGTTCTGCACCATTTTTCATGTTTCTCTTTTAATAAGTATCTGAAAGGGCAAAGATTTTTCTGAAAATATAGCCTAGACTAAATTTGAATACAAGGGAGAGATATACAATAAGCATATCAGCAATACATACATGATTAAACTGCTTGCCCTGTTGTTTGAATGTATAATGCAGTTCTTGAATGGGAAACAAATCCTCAGTTTAATTTTTGTCACCCTTTGCTAAATCCTTTATGCCTTGTGTTAAGTCAGGATTCTCAAGAGAAAGAGAACCAACAGGATATATACATATCCTGATATATACATATACATATGTATATATGTATATATATGGAGAGAAAGAGAGAGAGAGAGACTTGTTATAAGTAATCGCCTCATGGGATTTTAGGGTCTAATAAGTCGAAATTCTGTATGACAGGTGGATGGCTGGAAATTCCAGTAGTAAGGGTAATGTGAAGTCTTTAGTTCTCATCTGTAGGAGACAACTGGGAGAAGTCAAGGTGTGATCTGTAAGGAAAAATTCCTTCTGAGTCTTGAAATCCTCAGTTCTCACTTTTAAGACCTCTAATCAATTGTATGAGGTCCATGCATGTTGCTTAGAGTAAATGTTAATCCCATCTACAAAACACTTCCACAGTAACAATTAGCCCAGAGTTTGGCCAAAACAATTGGATACCATAACTCAGCCAAGTTAACACATAAAATTAGCTATCACTTGCTTCCACCTGGAATATGTTTTAACTTTGATAACAATATGAAGTACAAAAGTCAGATATTATCTTTTCTACTGCAATTCAGTAGAAGTACTATTTTTCTGAAATGAGATGTGTATTTATTATTTATATGAATAATGTACTTTCTTCCAAAGACTGAGGTTATTCCTTCAATTCACTCATTAATCTTCTCCATGAAATCTAACCTATTGGCAAGTAGTCATCAATGCCAAGTTTCATTGTCAGAAAGAAGCAAAATGACCTCCCTGAATCAGTTCATGAATAGGAAAAGAATATATATATACATACACACACACACACACACACACACACTCTTTGTGTGTGTGCGTATGTGTGTGTGTATTCACTCTTATGGCCTTGAGTGACAAATAAACACTTTTTCAGAGGATAGTGGGGAAATGAAACCCAACAGGAAAATAGAGGAGGTATGAAAACTTTAATAAAACCAGTCAAATTAAAAAAATTCAAACCCACACCAGAATTACTATGCGGTTTATGTGTGCTTTTCCATCTAATTTTCCTGATGACAAAATAAATATTAAATTATTTTAATATTATTTTTTGCTTTATTTGGATATAAGGGTAATTCCTATGAAAAAAATTTTTAAATGCAGACTTTAAAGAAGAAAATATAAATTACCCATAATTTCACTGATGGAGAAAATAAATTGCTTAGTGTTTTTTAAAAAGTCTGTTCATAATTGAGGGATTTGATAAATACTACAAATGAGGACTAATGGAAAACTGGGTTTTTTTGTTCTGGGACAGTTCCCTTATATTTCTTCTTGTGGAATAGGCATGGTCATGAAAATTTTCTGTCTCTTTGCTTCTTAAGACGTTCTTATCTATAGATGGAAACTTGATCACCTATTTCAAGTTCTCAGTGAATAAGAGATGTCTTCTTGGAGATGAATCAGCTTAGAGATTACATGGACATATTTTCCTTGGTTGACAGGTTCTCAACGAGAAACTGACATATAATTGAAATCTGATGATCAGATTTTCAATTTATAAACTATGCTGTCACTCAATTTATTAACCGAAGGTTGTGTTGGGTTTAGACTCAAAACTATAACATTTAGATTTTAACATTTAATTTCTTAATTGGAGAAGTCTGCAAATATCTATCTGAAATTCTGTGAGTTCTCAATGTTTTCAGAAACAATGAAATAATGGTAATTATAACTATCATAGTGACAGTAATCATGTACCCATTCTAATAGAAGGTACATCTTTATGTTTTCATCAAAACATGATCCAAATCTCTTGATAACAGTGACTGTTAGGTTGGATTTGAAGAGCAGAAATTCTCAACTTTTGATATTTTTGACACAGTAAAGAGCCAGTGATAAGAGTTTTGAAAAGGGCCGAAATATCACAAAATGTACAACCTCCTCTGCCTGCTTTTTGATTCTGCATCAACCTTTATGGAGCTTCTTGTCACTTATATGAAGAAATCTTTATCCATTATTTATGCCTTGCTTTAAAAACATGCAAGCAAGGATACAAATAAATAAATAAGGCAATCTTCCAAAACTCAAAATTCTCCAGGTAAGACTGCCTCTACCTTGGCCTGACATTCCCCACAGTAAGATTTAAGGGGGGGCACTACATTATTTCCTCCTCTACTCATTCCCCATACCACACTCCAATATTCTCTTCAGCCACTACCAACACTTTTAAAGGAAGCTACTAGTTGGAATGATGAGTCACCTTCCCAAAAGAGGCCACCAGAACCAGTTCCATCCTGTGCTACTTCTAAGATCACCTCAGTCTTCCTCAGGTGCCCAAGCCTTTCAGTCCAACTCTCAACACCTGGATGTTATCCTCAAGATCTTTAACCTCCCCAAATCTGACATAAATTCCCATTTCTTCCTAATTCACTTGAGCTTTGGAACTCACAATCTAACAGCTTAATTCTCTATATTAAATGCTATACTGAAACATTTCCTTCATCTTCTAGCTATAAATGAAGGCCAGCAGTCTCCAGAACATACTGCTTCACCTACAGTCCTTTCTGTATTTTCCCAATTTTAAGTAACTTAGACAGGAGGTAGGTTAATGTCTTCTTCACTTCTCTTAGTCACTTAGGACAGAATATTTGTACTCTCTATTAAACACCAGTCTTTTCAATATACCTACTTTTGGTATATTCTATCTCCTGTCAACCTTGATGTGATCTATTCTCCTTCTGCTCTTTTATTCACTGATGATTGTATCATGTGGTTGACTCTATCTACTGCTTCTCTTGCTAAAATCCTTTGTAACTTCAATATCCAGTTAGTACATCTTTCTAATACCCTGGCCTCTGAGTTCCTGATCACCTTGCTTACAATAATCAGGCATTCTATCTACCTCAAACACTCACTATCATGGGCTGACCCTAGATCATATTAAAACCTAAGCTATATGTTATCCTGAACATTGAGGGAATACCTTAACTTTAACCATAACTACATGCTTCCATAATCGCCATTTCAAGCACAACAAGCTCCATCCACCATTTCTACCTCTCCCTCCCTAAAAGACCCTAATATAACCCTTTGACCAACAGGGATTTCCAATCAACTTGTCATTCCTTTCACAGCATTCCATCTTATGCACCCGGCTTACATTTTGTGACTTACTACTATAATCTCTCCCATGCATATCTCTGCCCTTGACATTTATTCCCTCCATGTGAACTAGGAAAATATGATCTCTGGTTAAGCTTTCATCTGCACTTAAGCTGATGAATATTTCTGGTTAAAAATGCAATCCATGATGAATGGGCTCATTTTAAATATGTGACAACTAACCTCAAGGAAGCCCTCAGCATTGCCCTTTAATCCTATTGTAATATTCTGGGTGATTCATTATTTTTTTTCTTATGAATACTATCACATTTCTTCCTTCATATCTCAAACTTCAATACTGCCCTTTTTCCTAATTCCTGTAACTCCTCACATTCCAGTTGATGATTTTAAAATTTATTTCAATGAAGATATAGAAATAACAAGTTTCCTTTCTCTTTTCACAATCAAATCTACCAATATTTCTTTATCAGGACTGTATCTGTCTTTCATTACTGTGGGTGTATTTTCTTGGATCCCACCTATAGCTTAGCCAACATTTCTGAATAGGATCCCATTCTTCTACCTTGCTCGAGGATTTGCTCTTCTTTCTATTTTTCAAATAATCTCTCTTACTTCATAATTTGGTTGTTATTATGATTCCAAGTCCTCCTCCAACAACCGCTCTATTTTCCCTGTTCTTCTCAAGAATAAGTCTCCCAGAAAAGTGGTCTACATACCTTGTCTTATTTTTACATTGGCACAATTTATTCTCTAAACAACCCACTCAAATCAGGGTTTTATTTCCTACAACTTCTCTGAATTAGCTCCTGCAAAATGTATGGACCAATAGTCATACTTCCAAGTCCTCATGTTAAGCCCTTATCAACTCTGGACATAGTAGATCATGCCCAACTACTTGTGAACACTTTCTTCACTTGTCTTTTAGGCTAACGTATTTTCTTGAACATTTCCTCTTTCCTCACTATACCTTCTCAGAAAACTTTAGTAGATCTTCTTCCTGACAGCTACTCTGTCTTGACATGTTTTAGGACTTAATAATTGGACATCTTTAATTTATTTTAAAAATCATGAGGACTTCTGGGAAATATGCAGAGTAGCGAACTCCAGAACTCAATCCTTCTACCAAAACAACTATTAACCAAACAGAAATTGCTTTAAACAACTGTTATTTATTTATTTATTTTGCATGGGCAGGCACTGGGAATTGAACCCAGGTCTTCAGCATGGCAGGCAAGAATTCTGCCATTGAGCCACCATTGCACCACCCTAAACAACTGTTTTGAAACCCCAGAGGCTGGAAGAATACTGTATAACTTCCAGGGAAGAGTGGAGGAAGAGGCTGATAAATTATGGTGAAGAACTCTAAATTGTTCTCTCCACATGGAGGCTACTGTTGCCTATGCCCACCCTTGTGGCAGGTCACCATATGGTCCAGTCTCTGGCTGGCTCACTGATGAGAGAAAAGGGCATAGAAATCCTATTCCCCAAGAAAGGGGATGTGCATGGCTGATCATGAATTTGCAAATTCAGATTCCTGGGACCTAGCTCTCAGAGAGCAGATACTCTTTCAACCTCAACCCATCAAAAGTGGCTGGCAGCCATCGTTTCAACCCTTCCTGGAGATAAGCGGAGGTGGTGGCAGTTTGAAAATACAGCACTTCCTCAGGACTGTGTTATTGCAGGGGATATTAGCTGAAGGGCTGCATTTGTTGGGCAGTCCAGGAAAGCTCAGCGTTGGTGAGCCATCTGAGATTATTTTGGTGCCGTTCCTAAATCCCTCCCAAAGAGAATTTGGAGCCAGTCTGTGCCCCCTACATTGGTTCCTGGACCTGGGAAAGATGAACTTGAGAACGTCCTCTCATGAGTGACCCTCCTTCAAGAATTTGCCCTCCCAGGCAAAAGCAGCTGTGGCAACAAAAGAGGTATAAAAATCTACAGAGGTGGGCAGTCTGGGACAAAGGCCTGCCAGCCTCAAACACAGGGGAGAGGGATCTATGACTCTTGGGACACGGAGGGGGCAATCAAACCCCAGTAAACAGGGGAATTCCAAGGCAACTAATTAGCAAAAGCCCAGGACAAGACAGAGGAAAGACAGATGAAGCCCTGAACACTACACTTGCCATGAGCAGACCTTCCTGATAGGCTAAAGTGCAAGAAAATCTCTGTCTTATCACCAGCTGTTTGCAAAATGAAGAAACAGAAATCCCAAGAAATAAATCCCAGAGTTAACATTTTTAAATATTAAAATGTACAGTGCAACAAAAGAGTACAAGACAATCAAAGAAACAAGAAATGATGACCCATCCAAAGGAAGAGGATAAAGATACAGAAAACACCAATGAAGAAGACAAGAATGTGGACATACAGAAAAGAAACCTTGGGAAAAATTATCTGGCAAATGCTCAAGAAGATGAAGAAAACTATAAAGAAAGAACTAAGTGATATCATGAAAATAATGAATAAGCAATATTAGAAACTTAGTAAAGAGATAGAAATTTTATAAAAAGAACCAAACAGGACTACTGGAGTTGAAGACCAAAATAAATGAAATGTAAAATTCCCAGGAGGATTTCAACAGCAGATTAGAGCTGGCAGAAGAAAGAATCAGTGAACTTGAAGACAAGACACTTGAAATGAGTCAGACACAGGAGCAAAAAGAAGAGAGAGATATTAAGAGCAAAAATAGCCTAAGACAGCTATGGGGTACCACATAGTGTACCAATATACACAGTATACGTTTCCCAGAATAAGAAGAAAGAGAGAAAGGGCCAGAAGGAATAGTCAAATAATTAATAAAGAGAACTTCTCAAACTTAGCAAAAGATGGGAATATGCGCATCCCAGAAGCTCAGAGAACACCAAACAGAAAACATGAGGAAAAAATACACCCTGTCATATATTGATTACAATATCAAATGCAAAGGATATGCAGAGAGTTCTGAAACCTGCAAGAAGAAAGCAATGTCTTGTGTATGGCGGAGTCCCATTTAGATTGATTGCCATTTTCTCATAGGAGAACACAGAGGCAAGAAGGCAGCAGATTGAAATTCTTAAACTGCTGAAAGAAAACAATTGCCAGCCAAGAATTTTATATCTGGCAAGACTCTCTTTAAAAAAAAAAAAGAGGGATTAAGACAGTCTCAGGTAAAGAAAAGTTGAGGTAGGCCATCACTACTAAACCTTCCCTACAGGCAATGCAAAAGGAAGTTCTTCAGACTGAAGGAAATAACACTAGGCAGTGGTTCAAAGTGGCATAAAAAAATAAAGATTGGCTACAAAGGTATCCATGTAGGTAATTATAAATGCCAATGATATTATATTGTAGGTTTTGGTATGTAACATCACTTCTTACTTCCTATAAGTGCTAAAATTCAAATATATTTTAAAAATGATGAATTTAGGTTTGGGGACATAAAATGCACAAAGATATAAATGGTAGCAATTACAAAAAAATGGTGGCAGTCAGAGTGGAATAAGAAAATATATGTGCATGCTATTGAAGTTGTTAGTGTCAAACCATATATGTTATTAAATATTTAGGATACTAAATTTTAACCACATGGTAAGCACAAGGAAAATGAAAAATATATCCATATAGAATTAGAAAGCACATTATAGTATTAGAAAATACATTATAATACAGAAGGGAAATGAATATAAAAGTAGGCTTTAACAGAGTGAGGGACAGAAAAAGGTATGACTTACATAGACTAAATAGAAAAATGGCAGAAGAAATTTCTGACAATCAGCAGTGGCTTTAAATGTAACTGGATTAAAGTGTCTGATTATAACTCAGAGATTGGCTGAACAGGTGAGAAAGCATGCTATCCTCTTAGAGCAGTCATATATATTCAGGAGTTATAACTATTACTTCTAAATTCTGAGATACTGAGCTGTTTGTATATAACCTAGAAGTCCCCAAAACTTTGGATATTTATGTGACACCTGAGACTCAGTGTTAGAGCTCTGAAGCTATTGAAAGTCAGCATTACCCCATACAGGAGTTGTTTTAAAAGTTGAAAAATGGATCAGACTTTGACTGGAAATATGAATGAAGCTGATCTGGATAGGTAAATTTGGATGCATGGTAAAGGATAGTGTGGGTCTATATTTTAGAACTTCAACTTCTGAATGAGACCAAAGGGAGAGATGTTTACTGAGTGCAAAATTTGTATTTTGAGTAGCACATTATCTAATTTAACTTGTGTGTTCAGTTGAACACCATATATACAGGTAAACTTGAATAGGGTGTGAGATCTTGTTGGTTTGTCTAGGTTAATGTGATGCCCTGATATATCCCAGAATAATTTGGGCAATGAATGAAAAAGTATTTGCAAAGTCCCATTGGGGAAGTATGGAGAAAAGAAGAAATATTCAATTTCCCCATTTGGGGAATTTCTGATATTCTCACAAGCAGTGGGGACAACCAAACCAATAGGTTGATCCCTCAATCTTGGGGTTTGCCTCTATGAAACTTATTCCTGCAAAGTATAAGGTAAGCCTACTCATAGTTATGCCTAAGAGTCACCCCCAAGAGAACCTCTTTTGTTGCTCAGATGTAGACTCTCTCTAACTCAACTTGGCAGGTGAACTCATTGTTCTCACCCAACCATGGGACATGACTCCCAGTGGTGTAAATCCCCCTGGCAATGTGGGACAGAACTACCAGGATGAGACAAAACCCAGCATCTTGGGATTAAGAAAGCCTTCCTGACCAAAATTGGGAAGACAGAAATGAGACAAAATCAAGTTACAGTGGCAGAGAGGTTTCAAACTGAGTCTTGAGGTTATCCTGGAGTTTATTCCTATACATTATATAGATAGCCCTTTTTATTTTATGGTATATTGGAGTGGCTAGAAGGAAGTCCCTGAAACTATGTAGCTGTATTCCAGTAGCCTTGATTCTTGAAGGCAATTGTATAACAATATAGCTTTTACAATATGACTGTGTGATTGTGAAAACCTTGTGTCTGATGCTCCTTTTATCAAGGTTATGAGTAAAAAAAAATATGGACAAAAATAAATAAATAGTAGGAAGGATGAGGGGTAAAATAAATCGGGTAGATTGAAGTATTAGTAGTCAATGAACATGAGGTGAAAGGGACATGTGATGTATGAGTATTTTCTTTTTATTTCTTTTTCTGGATGATGCAAAAGTTCTAAAAATGAACATGGTGATGAATACACAGCTATGTGATGATATTTTAAACCACTGATTGTACACCATATATGGACTGTATGTTTGTGAAGATTTCACAATAAAAATATTTTCTAAAAAAAAAATGCTATCTGCAAGAGACTAACCTTAAAGTCAAAGTTACAGTAAGTTGAGGAGGAAAGTAGGGAAAAATATATACCGTGCAAGTAGTAACCAAAAGAGAGCTGGGGTGGCTATGCCAATATTGGATATAATAGGCTTTAAGTAAAAAAGTTATGAGGGGAAAAGATGACCATTATATACAGATAAAGGCCCAATTCAATAGGAAGATGTAACTATATATATATATATATGTACTTAACAACAAATTCCCCAAACATTGTAGCAAATACTGACAGATATAATGCAAAATTGGTGGGTTTATGTTAATAGTAGGAGACTTTAACACATCACTCCCAAGAATTGATAAAACATCACCATAATATCAATAAAGAAGTACACTATTTGAATGATATGCTAAACCAACGACATTTAACACAATGATATTTAAGAACCATATAAAGAGCTCTGTACCTAAAGAAAACAGAATACACATCCTTCTCAAATGACAACAGACCACTCTCCAGGATAGATCATATGTTGTGTAACAAAACAAGTCTCAACAAATTAAAAAATATTGAAATCATACAGTCTATATTCTCTGACCACAATGGAATGAAGCTAGAAATCAATGACAGAGGTATAAATGGAAAATTCACAAATATGTGGAACTTAAACATACTCTAACAATGAGATTCTGAGTCTTATTTTCAGAGACCTCAATTCTACATCTACAGGAAATAAGATTTTCCTTCAGGATACTCATAGAAACATCTACATCTGTCAGACCACACTTAAGCTTCTCATTTGAAGACTTAAGCCCATCCCTTTTACTGCTTAAGGTAGCCTATGTATCTAACAACAACCATTCAACATCTCTATACCTCTTATTTCTACAAAACTCTGTAAAGGTGTCAGAAACTTAATTCCCCAGAGCCTGGCTTCATACAAGTGAAGCATTAGGAGAATCAAATGGTGATATTTTGACTATCTCTTTTGCCAACTCACTCCATGGATTGGGAGTGTCATTCTGATTATGGGAATCAGAGTCCTTAGTGTCTTTGTGTCCAGTCAGAGTAGAAAATCATTCATAAAAACCCATTTTTAAGATTCTGTTTCTTAAGAACCACTCCTGGTACCAAGCTGTATTAGTTAGGGTTCTCTAGAGAAACAGAATCAATAGGGAACACTCGCAAATATAAAATTTATTAAAATGTTTCACATGACCGTGGAACACAGAGTTCAATCCGTGAAGCCAGTGATTCCGATGGAGGTTCTGGACGAACTCCACAGGAGAGGCTCTCCAGCTGAAGCAGGAAGGAAGCCTGTCTCTTCTGGATCCTCCTTAAAAGGTTTCTGGTGATTAGAGTAAGCATCACTCATTGCAGAAGACACTCCCCTTTGGCTAATTACAAATGGAATCAGCTGTGGATGCAGCTGACGTGATCATGATTTAATTCTATGAAATATCCTCATGGCAACAGACAGGCCAGCACTTGCCCAACCAGACAAACAGGTACCACCACTTGGCCAAGGTGACACATGAACCTGACCATGACACTTAAACAACCACTGGTTAAAGAACAAATCAGAAGCAAAATTAGGGAATACTTTCAGGTGAATGGAAATAATAATACAACATGCCAAAAGTTATGGGGTGCAGTGAAGTCAGTGCCAAGGGGAAATTTAGAGCTGTACATGCTTGTATTGAAAAGGAAGAGAGATTTCAAATCCAAGATTGAGCCTCTAAAATGGAAAAACTAGGAAAAGAAGAACAAACTATACCCAAATTGAGCATAAAGAAAGAAAAAAAGATCAGAGTGAACATAAACAATATATATACAAAACAATAGAATCAACAAATCCACAAATTGATCCTTTGAAAAGATCAATAAAATCAACAAACCTTTAGCTAGGTTGATGTAGGAAAAGAGAGAAAGGATACAAATAACAAAAATCGAAAAAAAAAGGGAGACATTACTATCAACCCCCAAAATAGCTTTCTATTTCTATAATAATATGAACACTATATGGTAATAAATTACTCAGCTTAGATGAAATGGGCAAATTCTTATAAACACACAAACTACCCACATTGATTCAGGAGGAAATAGAAGATCTCAACAAATCAATTACTAGTAAAGAGATTAACCCAGTAATCAAAACCTGCCAGCAAAGAAAAGCCCAGGATCAAATAGCTTCACAGGAGAATTCTACCAAACATTCCAAGAAGACTTAACTCCAGTTCCTCTCAATATTGTCTTAAATATTGAAGAAGAGGGAACACTCCTAAACTCATGCTATGAGGCCAAAATCCCCTTATTCCAAAGCCAGATAAAGAAGCCACAAGAAAAGGAAGCTATAGACCAATATATCTTATGAATATAGATGCAAAAATCCTCAACAAAATACTAGCAAACTGAATCCAACAGCTATTAAAATCATCAAACACCAAGATCAAATGGGATTTACCCCTGTTTTGCAAGGTTGTCCAACATAAGAAAATTAATTAATACAATACACGCCATTAACAGAATGAAAGAAAATAAAACAACATGTGATCATCTCAATTGATGCAAAAAAAAAAAAAAAAAGACAACTGACAAAATCTAGCACTCCTTGATATAACACTTAGAAAACAAGGAATAGCAGGAAAACTCAACATGAAAAAGGGAACATAAGAAACAAACACAGCTAACATCATACTCATGTGAAGGACTGAAATCTTTCCTTTTAAGTTCAGGGACAGCACAAGGATGTCTACTGCCACCACTGTTATTCAACATTGTACCAGAAATTCTAGTCATAGCAGTTAAACAAGAAAAAGAAATAAAAGTCAAATCAGAAAGGAAGAAATAGTCTTACCTACTTGCAGATGACATTATCCTAAATATGGATAATCCTGAAAACCCACAACAATGCTACAAGTGCTAATAAATGAATTCAGTCAGTGGCAGAGTACAAGATCAATACCCCCAAATCAGTAGATTTTCTATACACTAGGAAGGAAAAATCTGAAGAGGAAATTAAGGAAAAAATCCATTTAAAATTGAATAGAAAGAATAAAATATCTAGGAATAAACCTGACCAAGTATCTAAAGGACTAGTACATGGAAGGCTACAAAACATTGCTAAAAGGAATCAAAGAAGACTAAAATAAATGGAAGGACATTCCACATTTATGGATTGAAAAACTAAATATCATTAAGATGCTAATACTATCCAAAGCAATTTACAGATTCAATGCAATCCCAATCAAAATTCCAACAACCTTCTTTACAGTATTGGAAAAGCCAATCATCAAATTTAAGTGGAAAGGTAAGGGGCCCCAAACAGCTTAAAGTACCTTGAAAAAGAAAAATGAAGTTGGAAGACTCCACTTCCTGATCTTAAAATTAATTACAAAACCCCAGTAATGAAAACTGCATGGTACTGACACACAGACAGACATATAGACCAATAGAATTGAATTGAGAGCTAAGAAATCAACCCTCACATTTATAACCGATGGATTTTTGACAAGGTGGCAAAGCTCACTCAGTTGTGAAAGAATAATCTCATCAATAAATGATGCTGGGAAAGCTGCAGCTCCATTTGTAAAAGAATGAAATATTTTGTTCCTCAAAGGATTTTATCCTGAAAGTAAAGCAACAATCTATACAACGGGAGAAAATATTTGGAAACCACAAATCTGATCAGGGTTTAGTATCAAAGATATATATATATATATATATATATATATATATAAGGTATATATATATAAACCTTCCACTCAACAACAACAAAAATATACCACCCAATTTAAAAATGGACAAAAGTGTTGAATTGACATATTTCCAAAGAAGGTACATAAATAACCAAAAAGGTGAGTTACAGTTTAAAATTGCAATCAAAATCCCAACAATTTCAGTTAAATTGTTCCTATAAAAGGCTACAAATTGGAGAACTTGTATTTAAATGTGATTTACATCTTCTGAGAGAAAATAGAGTGAATACATTTACATGGAATTTCTTCAAGAAATTATACACATAAAAAGAACATTAATCAGGTTCAGTCAGTATAGTAGCGATTGTTATTGAATGACTCATTGCCTATAAAATACCTATAAATAGTGAATGTGGCTTACAATATTCAGAAATCTCTTCCTGTTTGAAAATTTTCAGTAGTTGAGAATTCATTAGGATAGCATGCAGAGACCTTCATGTAGCTTTGCCTTCTGCTGCAGCCTTATCCTCCACCCACCCAGGTTTTGTAACACTCAGTGCCTGTAACTATAATAAACAATTTTTTAGCTCTTCAAAAATGCCATTCTCTATCTTACATTCCTGACATTATACAAGTGATCCTTCTTCTTCCTTTTGAAATATAAATCTATTCAATGTCCTGTTCAAATATTTTAATATGCTACTTATTTTTCCATTTGTATCCCTGCCTTTCTCTTCCTTACATTCTAGGCTGCAGAGTTTTATTTGCTGTTCATTGAAGATGCAAGACTTTGTCTTTCCTGCTTCCAGATATTTATACTTGCTGTTCCTTTTGTCTAGAATAACTCTGTCTGTAACTCCTTCATAGTCCTAGTCTGCATCGGTTAAATGGTTAACCAGAAAAGTGTGGTGAATTTCCCATATCAAATTATTACCTGGATTAGCATAGAGATTGATAAGTAAGTAGATGAAAGGAGACAGAGAAAGATAGTGCATCTTTTCAAAGTTCAAACATTGTATTGTAAATACAATACAAAATACATTGTATTGTAGAGAAGTGATACAGTATTCTTCCTGTACCTAGGATGCTCTACCCCTATTCTTTCCCTGTTAATATCTTTATTCATACAAGTCAAGCTGCAATATCTTCTTTTACTGATGCTTTTCTTACCCTAGTTCTCTAGGTTAGGAGCTTCTCTTCAATATTTAATGCACACAGAGCTATATTACACTCCATAATAACTGTATTTTATTTTAAATTACTATAATTCAACGTCTGCTTTTTATATCGCCAACAATTAGCACTATACTTTACAAACAGATAGCACTAGATAATGCTTCCTCATCTTAAAACTTATTACAAACCCTAAGAAATGAAAACAGTATGGTACTGATACAAAGGCAGACATATAGACCAATGGAATTGAATTGAGAGTTCAGAAATCAACCCTCACATTTGCTGCCAACTGATTTTTGACAAGGAGGCAAAGATCACTAAATTCAGAAAGAATAGTCTCTTCAATAAATGGTGCTGGAAAAACTGGATCTCCTTTTGCAAAAGAACGATGATGTTGAAAAGTCAATTTTGTACAGATCATTTCGTTTTATTCATATGCTTTCTGAAACCTAACTTGACTTTCTCTTTGAAATAGACTATTTCCTATAAAATTTCTTGGCTTGAATGCTAATAATCAAACTACCACATTTATTTCACTTTCAGATAATGGTGAGTAGACTAGAAAGAAAAAATAAACAAACATCTAGTTCCTCTAGATTCAATTGGATCAATATTGACACACCTACCTACCTACAAAGATCTGAGTGAGGTATACAGGTATCCTCAGTAGATATACCATCCTATAAATCCCTCTGGGTGCAACATTGAACTTAATCAAATTAATCTGTAATACAAATATCTTTTTGTGACAGCCTTTATGGGTTAATAGTCCAGGCATCTCTTCCATGGAAACCTCCACTAAACCCTAATACTCCCTTAGACACTAGATTTCTATATTCCTTTAGATAACTTTCACTATATCTTATAATTAATAGCCTCTAAATATCCACAAAGCTTTATTCCAAATACTGAAAGAAACCCAATACTGGAATAATTTGCACCCATCATTGTTTTACAATTTTTTTTCCATCAAGAGTTGAACTAAAGTGTGCCTGTGGTGGTAGAAGTAAAAAAAAAGAGATAGATAAAAGAGAAAGCGCATATGCTGAATCAACTAAATTTGAAAATCCATAGAATATAAGGAGAAAGAAAGATGGAAGTAGAGGTTTAGTGCACAGGAGTTAATATAACAAGAACTGATAGTCTACATGTAAAAATTTAATTTAATTTATCCATACTTCCTTGGTTTTAAAAAATGAACTAATGTCTAAAGTTAAATCTCTTACTTTGTGTTCTTTTATAGTGAGGATATACTATTTTTCAGCATTTAAATGGACTGAAAGACAAAAAGGGATTTTCTTTAATGAATATAAAATGGAAAAATACTCAAAAGTAGAACCATGATTAAATAATAAGACCACTGTTTATAGAATTCTCCAAGGAAGCAAAAGTATGGAACAGTTAGCATAATTTTGAAAAAGAAAAATAAAATTGGAGGAATAAATTGTCCACTTTAAAAATTTACCCTAAAACTATGGTGATCAATAAAGAGTGGTATGTGAGGAAGGATAGATACACAGATCAATAAAGCTAAACAGAGAGTCCAGAAATAACTACAAAAATATGGCCTACTGATATTTGACAAAAGGTTTACGCAATGGAGAAAGGAGAATGTTTTATTAACAAATGGTTTAAACATCCATATAAAAATAAAATTAAATAATGGAAGCAATCAATTTAAAAATAAAGTAGAATTTCACCTTAAATCTCAGCCTAATTTAAAAATATACTCAAAAAAGTTCACAGATTAAAAAAAATAGGTCATAGATTTAAATGTAAAACATAAAACTATGAAATTTCTAAGAAGAAAATTTTCATAACCTGGGGCTGGGCCAAGAATTCTTAGATATCACCCCAAAAGCACAATTAATAGAAGGGAAATCTGATAAACTTTATCAAAATTAAAAAATATTTATCTATAGAAGACACTGTTAAAAGAATAAAAACACAAGCTATGCTGGGATAAAAGGTTTACCAAATACATATATGGCAAAGGAATTATCTCCAGAATATATAAAGAACTCTCAAATCACAATAGTAAAGACATTAAACCATCAAATTAGAAAATGGGCAAAGTCATGAAGAGGATAAACAAATGACAACATTTTCAGAAGATACTCAACCTCATCAGCCATTAGAGAAATACAAATTAAGACCATGATGTAATATCGCTACATGACTATTGGAATAGCGAACCTTAAAGATGCCCGATGCATGGGTGGGTCAGGGAAAGAATGCTCGACTTCCATCGGGGGACCCGGGTTCGAGCCCCAGACCATGCATTGCCCCCCCCCACAAAAAAAAATGAAAAAAAAATCAATGGTATTTCTATTACTAGCAATATAAAAATTATAAATTGAAATTTGTAAAAAAAAATATTTACAGGCTTCTAGTCGAGGTTTAAGACACTGACTGTCTTTCAAGATCCGGTGTGGTCAAACCTTGCAAGCCAGGACTGGAATGAAAAAATAAATGAAGAAAAAGAAAGAATGCTACCACCACCAAATCTTGATGATTTAAAGCTATGGGCTAACTCATACATTGTTGGTGTGAATGAAAAACAATAGGGCCACTCTAGAAATTGGATTGGCAGTCTCATATTGAAATAAATATACGATTTGAATCATCTCCTGATCATTCAGCCATTCCGAAGAAGGAAGTACAAGAGTCAAGAGTAGTTAGGAGTCACAGTTTATCTTTGGGTCGTTAAAAGTACATTGTAATGAAAGAGAAACAAAGATAAATAGAAGCACTGGCCCGGCCAAATACCACCAACAAATAACACTTGTAAAATGTTTTTGGCAACGAAAGAAGAAATAAAAACACAGAGAAAGAATATTTAAAGGGCAGAAATAAATGTAGTTAAAGAAAAAATAAAAGGACAGGGAGTATGGGTGGTTCAGTGGTAAAATGCTCGCCTTCCATGCAAGAGACCCAGGTTCCATTCCTGGACCATGCACAATCCCCCCCACTCCCCCACCCCCATCTACCCCCCCACCCCCATCTACCCCCCAACCCCGTCCACGCCCCCACCCCCACCCCTACCCCCCACAAAAAACAGACAATGAAAAGATTTAATTATAGCTCAATGTCAAGTATTCTGGCAGGCCTCTAGGGGAAAGGCAGCGTGAAAAGATATTTTATATATTGAGAAGAGCTTGGCTTTGGGAAAATGCCACATTTTAACAGAAAACAAATTTAAATCATTTAATCAAACTATCCTAGTAGACTAAAAATCCAAATCATGTGACAAGCTAAGTTTATCAAGTAATTGTACAATGATGAGATTAATTTGGAACCATTATGAAATAATATTCTAGTATTCAAATGAAATTTGAAACAAAAATAACAATAAGTAGAAAAGTTATTATTCATTTATAATTTTTAAAATTGCATTTACTACAATTAACATGTTTCTACAGAAACATGTTAAATTCTACTTATATGGTGCATGATCTAATAGAATTTAGTGTACAAAATAAAAGTAGAATGTAAGCCAGAATATAAACTGCATGAGCACAGGGATATTTTTCCTGTTCATTGACATGATCTTAATGTCTAAAATAGAGGCTGTTAAACAATAGGTGCTAAATAACTAGTTGGTGAAAATGTATGTTTAACAATAGATGTTCTAAAGGAAGTATTATGCAGTAATTAAGAATATTAGCTTAAATGTCACCTGTTTCTGATAATCTGGATCATGAAGTTTCCCTAATGAAAACAATTTAAAATAGTAAATAAAAGATATTTACATGTTCTGAAAATTATTTAATATTATGCATAGTGGTAGGGAATGACTAAGCCAAAATCTAAGTGAAAGAGAATCTAAGAAAGATAAGCAAAGCACTGAAGCCTCTTTTTCCTTGAAAGCACCTGTGGTCACAAAAAGAGGAGCTTAATTTTGATGACGTCAAATGGCACAAAAGGCTGAAAACAAATCCCAGAGAAATTACTAGGAAATACTACTTCAATTTTGGGGGGGCTCCAAAAGACAACATTCTCATCTTAGTGTGAATAAAAAGTAAACTCATATCCACCCCTGTGATGGGCTTACAGAACTTATGAAAGACCATTTATAGAATTGAATCCCAAGCAGGGAAAGGAAGAAAGAAAGAGAGAAAGAGAGGGAAGGAAAGAAGGAAGGAAGGAAGGGAGGAAAGAAGGAGAGAGGGAGGGAGGGAGGAAGATGAAAAGAAATTCTTACCTAGATGCTTTACACAGAAACCATGAGATATGAAAGACAAACACAATACCCAGAAATCAGGCATAGAATAAAGAAAGAAAAAATTTAAGTAGTTTTATGTATATATATATATACACACACACACACACACACACATAGCATACAATCTATCCAAAGCATGAAACCAATGGCTTTTAATATAATCACAGAGTTGGCCATTCATCACCACAATCAATTTTAGGACATTTTTATTACTCCAAAAAGAAAAGAAAAACACACTCCTTAGCAGTCACTTCTCAGGCCCTCCTCCCTTCCCCAGCCCTACATAACTCTAATCTATTTCTGTCTCTATAAATTTATTTATATTTACATCTTATATAAGTGGAATCATACAAACGTAGTAATTTATGTATTGTTCCTTTCACTTAGCATGATGCTTTTTAAATTATTACTAGTTTTTAATTGGAGAAATGTAATTTTTCAGAAAAGTCATGTAAAAAATACAAGATTTCTATACACCTCTATTGTTGACACTTTGCATTAATGTGGTATCTCTGTTACAATTGATGAAATAATATTAATATATTACTTATAACTACAGTCCACAGTTTACATTAGCTGTATTTTTTCCTTATACCACTCTATTAATAATACCTTGTAATAGTGTCATACATTTGTTATAAGTCATGAAAGAACATTCTTAAATCTGTACTATTAACCGCAGTCCATCATCCACAGCAGGATTCACTGTATTTCACAGTCCCATGTTTAATCTTCTCTTATTCTATAAACTTCGCCTTTTAACAACATTCACAAACATAATAAACTCTGTTAATTACACTCACGATGCACTACAATCATCACCATTCATATCCCAAACCTTTACAATCGGCCTAAATAGAAATTCTGCACAAATTAAGCATCAGCTTCTCATTCTCTACCCCCAATCTATCTCCTGGTAACCTATATTCTAGATTCTAACTCTACAAGTTTGCTCAATATGTATAGTTCATATTAGTGAAATCATGCAATATTTGTTCTTTGCATCTGGTTTATTTCACTTAGCAAAATGTCCTCAAGGTGTATTGACGTTGTTGCCTCCAGACTTCATTCCTTTTTACAGATGAATAATATTCCTTCATGTATCTATATATATATCATATTTTATATAAAATATATTTATAGATATAAAATATAAACTACCATATAAATACACCATATTTTGCTTCTCCATTCATCAGGTGATGGACACTTGGGTTGCTTCCATCTTTTGACAACTGTGAATATTGTCCCTATGAACACGAGTGTGCAAATCTCTTTGAATCGCTTCTTTCAGTTATTCTTGGTATATACCAAGTAGCAGGATTGCTGAGTAATGTGGTAATTCTATATTTAACTACTATGGAGCTGCCGAATTGTCTTCCACAGTGGCTGCACCATTTTACAATCCCATCAGTAATGCACAACTTGATTTTAACCAGTAGCAGAAGTGCTGCTGGTATTAACAAGCTGCATACAGTGTTAAAAGCTGAGTATATAAATATTATGTTCTTTCTTTATCAAATTGGGTTAATCTCCAGAATTCAAGACACCTGTAATGCTCGAAAACCAATCTCATTAATAGAGTAAAGGAGAAAACAAATTATAAACTCATCTGAATAAATACAGAAAAAGCATTTGGCAAAATTAAAACTCCCCATATATACCTTCTATTATCTCTGTTAATTCCTTTCTCTCCCTTGCTTCTCTCTCTCTATATGGATTAAAAATCTTTATTAATCTGTTATTTTCATATTTAGCTATATAGAGAGAGAAATTAGAGATAGAAAGGAATTTCCCTAGACTGATAAAGGATACTTTTTGAAAAACTTAAGCAAACACCATACTTAATGAGAAAGATCAAAAATTATACTTTTAAAATCTGGTTCAAGATAGGGACAGCTAATTTTTATATTGACAGTACCTAGAGCCTAGCCTGGCACATATCAAGCAGCATGTAAAGCCAAGGCATTAGGATAAGTAGAAAAATATAGAGGTGTAAAACTAGAAAAGAAATACTGAAGTAGTCAGTTTTGTATAGCTATGATTGAGCCTCCAAACTTTTAAAGATAAATTATTAAAATGAATGAGAGTTTAGTAAGTTTCCTAAATAAAAACTCAATATCCAGGGATACATAAATGTAGTTCAGTGATAGAATTCTCACCTGCCATGTGGAGACCCGGGTTCAATTCCCGGTCCATGCACTTCCCAAAAAACAAGCAAGCAAAACAAACAAACAAACAAACAAAAAAATAAAAAATGGTGCTGCAATAATGGGATACTCATATGAAAAACTAATGGAATGTGACCCCACCATGCAGCATACAAAAAAAAAAAAATATATATATATATATATATCCTAAAATCAATTGAACACTTTATACCTCAACAAACACTTAGCAAAATAAAATTTAAAACAAGTTATGATTTTCAATGACATCAAATTATAAATGTAAGAAAACATATGCAAATATCTACAGAAAAAAATTCTTTATGCAATAACTTAAAGAATGGTGAGGCAAATTTTTATGGATCGATACTATATTAATTCTCCCTAGATTTATCTAGAAAGTATAATAACAATCCAAATCTCCAATTTTCCCTTCTTTACCCCTCTCTCTTTCCCTCCCTTCCTTCTCTCCTTCCTTTCATGCCTGTACTCCCTCTCTCTCTCTCTCTCTCTCTCTCTCACTCTGTCTCTCATGGAACTGATAAGCTGATTCTAAAATTTACTGGAAGGTTGTATAAATTTATGTTACAAAGCACTTGTTAATGTCTTCTTTTTTCCATAACTAACGAATAGATCAATGGATGATAAATAAAATCTGGAAACAGATGGATACTTAAAATATTTTAAATCCATGGAGAAAAGAGGGTCTTTCCTGTAAATGAAGCTGTATTCATATGAATAAAATGAAATTGATGAAAAGATCTATATATGTATACATATATACATACACATAATATATATTATTAGAAATCAATAGGAAATAAAAAGCCCAGTAGAAATATGGGCATATTAATTTAAATAGCACACCACAAAACTGGCCATCCAAATATCCAGTAAATAAAGGAAAGGTGCTTTACTTCACTAGTAATCAGTAGAATGCATGTTAAAATCAAGAGATTCTACATAAATATTTATTAGATTGGGGGGAAATGTTTGACTATATTAAATGTTGGAGATAATTTGGAGTAAGGGAACCTGACATGCATTTCTAGTTAGAGTCTAAAGTGTGCAATAACTTCATAAAAACAGTTTAATATTACCTAGTAACTTCAATCTAGTTGAAATTTTACATGTAGAAGTGTCAGCAATTCCACTTTTGGGACTATTGCCAGAGTTAACCTAACAAAACTGCACCAGGGTAAATGTGTAAAAAATGTGCATAGAAACAGAAACATTTTTATCACCCCAAATACTAGAAACCACCCAAATGCCCATTATCAATAGAAGAGATAAATATATAAACATCTAGTATATTTGTACAATGCACTAATTTAATAAAAATGGAAATGAACAACTGTAACTGCACACAATAGCAAGAATGGATTTTAGAAGTATACTATTTAAAACCAAAGAAATAATTCAGAAAGACTGCATAAAGTATGATTACATTTATATAAAGTTGACTAATGGACAAAATTTAAAGACATGTTTTTAGGAATGCAACACCAGTAGACTCTGGGGAGGTGAAAAGTTTAGACATGATACATATCCATGTTACTTAAGAGCTATAGCACTGTACTAACTAGCGCAAGCTGAGTTGCGGAGATGAGTTCTCTCTGCAATTCATCTTCCTGATCTGTGAATGGATAATATTATACTTATTTCTATCATCACTTTTGAGTATTAAATGAAATATTAATGAAGCATGTAGCACATTGCCTAGCCAGCATAACAACCACTTGATAAATAAATAAGCACTGGGGACAGACCACTGGCTGAATCCATGGTACTGATTCTCAGTATTTGCATTCTAGTTGAAATTCAAAATTAACTGTATAATTAGTGAACAAAAACAGGCAAGATATCATTTCTGCTTAAATGGTGGCAGTTATAAGACTATATACAGTCATATTAAATAGTTAAAAATAAGTCTATTGGAGCTCTGGGAAGATGGCGGGATAGATCGAGTTCAACCATGCTCAAAGAACAGCTAGAGAAGGGACAGGAGGTGATTGAGACACTGATTCTGGAATAGGTGACCTGGGAGAGCACCTTCAGCAGTGCAAAAGCCACAACCTGCAACTCACCCAACACCCCACACATCTGAACCCCATCACCTGCCCCCTCCTCCCACGCTTCAAGTGCCCCACCCCGCCAACCAATCCAGGGTGTACCTGCCCCACAACCCCACCCCAGGCACTGTGTGCCTGCCCCATGCAACCCACCTTTCCTGCGCAAGCAGTCTCACCCCACCCCTCCTGAGCCCAACCTCCAAGTTCCTGACCCCTGCAGGCAGTGCCAGCACATAAAGGCTGCGGGCGCTTACCTCCATACACAGGCTACACCCACCCACCCCCAGCCCATATAGTTACGCAGTCCTACCCCACCCTCCCTGAGCTCTTCACCCATATACATCAGTTTACAGTTTTGTAAAGCACTGACCTACGCAGCCTGGCCACATCCACCCCCAGCTCAAACAGGCACACCAACCTGCTGACCTAGCTCTCCGCATGTGCACAAAGGGCTCTGTCCCCCAGGCCCATGCACCCACACAGCCACATTCTCCCCCATTGCTGGGCACTCACACTCACAGGCACCCATGTAGCATCCCCATCCTGTGCCTATACCTGCACTGCAACATATTACTGCACTGTTATGCCCCACCCACCCCCTGTCCTGCACCCTGCTCCACATCCATCCCACAAATACAAGGCTTTAGACTTGTATTTAGAAACCAACTTTCAAAGTAAACGAGTCAAGATATTTTCATGCCTCAAAGACAGCAGAAGATCACTGAGAATATCATGATGCTCACAGATATAGCGTAGCCTAATGACCAAGTTAAACACCAGAGGAGACAAAGATGTTGGAACAACTAATCAAAGATGGCCATATAACTCTACTAGATAAAATAAACAGGATGGCTAATGACATAAAGGAGATCAAGAAGACACTAGAAGAACACAAAGAGGAATTTGAAAGAATAAATAGAAAAATAGCAGATATCACAGAGATTAAAGATGCTGTAGACCAAATAAAAAATACTAGAGACACACAACAGCAGATTTGAAGAGGAAGAAGAAAGAATAAGCGAACTAGAGGACAGGACAACTGATTTTGAGCACTCAAAACAGCAAACGGCAAAAAGATGGAAAAATTTGAATTGGATCTCAGGGAAATGATGGATGAAACAAAGTGCACAAATATAAGAATCATTGGTGTTCCAGAAGGAGAAGAGAAAAGGTTGAGGATATAATAGGGGTAAACTTCCCAACCCTTATAAAAGACATAAATATGCAAGTCAAAGATGCTCAATGAACTCCAAATAGAATCAGTCCAAATAGGTATTCCCCAAGCCACATACTAAACAGTCTGTCAAGTGTTGAAGAGAAACAGAAAATCCTGAAAGAGCAAGAGAAAACAATCTATTCATTCAAGGGAAACCACATAAGACTGAGCTTAGACTACTCACCTGGCACTATGGAGGTGAGAAGGCAGTGATATGATATATTTAAGATCCTGAAAGAGAAAGACTAACAGCCAAGAATTCTGTACCCAGCCAAATTCTTCTTCAAAAGTGAGGAAGAGATTAAAATTTCCGCTGACAAACAAATCCTGACAGAATATGCCAACACGAGACTAGTCCTACAAGAAATACTAAAGGGAGTTCTGTCAGTTGAAAAGAAAAGACAGGAAAGGGAGGTCTGGAGGAGGGTATAGAATTGAAGAGTAACAGTACATAAAGGATAAAAAGAGAAAGAGGGAAAAGAATATATAGATCTGACAAATAAAATCCAAAAGATAAGATGGGGGATTCTAGAAATGCCTTTACAGTAATAACTTTGAATGTTAACAGACTAAACTTTAAAAGATTAAAAGATACAGATTGACAGAACAGATTAAGAAATATAATCCAGCTATATGCTTCTTACAAGAAACTCATTTTCGACACAAGGATACAAACAGACTGAAAGTGAAAGGATGGAAAAAGATTTTCTATGCAAGTTGTACCCAAAGGAAAGCAGTAGTAGCTATACAAATATCAGACAAAATAGACTTTAAATTTAAAGACATCATAAGAGACAAAGAAGAACTCTATATATTAATAAAAAGGACTATTCACCAAAGAGAAATAACAATCATAACTGTTTATGCTCCGAATCAAGGAGCTCCAAAAGTACATGAGACAAACATTGGCAGAACTGAAGGAAGCAACAAATGTTTCAGCAATAATAGTAGAAGACTTCAATAGACCACTCTTCTCTACAGATAGAACAACCAGACAGAAAATCAACAAAGAAATAGAGAAGTTAACAACTTGATCAATGAATTAGACCTGATGGACATATATAGGTCATTATACCTCAAAACACCAAGATATACATTCTTCTCTAGTACTCATGGAACATTCTCCAGGATAGATCATATACTGGGGCACAAAACAGGTCTTTATAAATTTAAAAACACTGAAAGTATTCAAAGCACTTTTTCTGATCACAATGGAATGACATGGTAATGGATATCCATAACCACCAAAGAATAAGAATATTCACAAATATATGGAGATTAAATACTGTACTCTAAAAAAATAGTCTATTTTCCTATTCAATCCATGTGATATTTTATAATACTTCTTTGACATCCATTATTTTCTATTTCTTATTTGTAGTCATTTATTTGATTTGATTTGTGAAATTTTAAGCCCTTTTACATCCAAAAAGTGAGATAGGGAGATATCTGATAAATCATGAAATTCATCTTGGATTAATCATAGGAACTTTCAATGGTTCCTAGAGTAATACTCTCTATAAATAACAGGTACTAAGTAAATATTGATTAACCTAATGAATGAATCAGTCAGAATTAAAGCTGTAAGAGATACAAGATTGGGATTTTAGCTTATAATTTTAAAATTTAGCTAGACAGAAAACAAGTCTTTCCTGTTTTTTTCAGAGCTATCATGCCAACATTTATATAGAACGATGTAGGAAATGTGACTTCCAGCACTAGCAGGTAGTCTAAACGGGCTTCCAGAAAACTTTTAAATATCTTTACAGTCTCATGAAAATATGTCCTTCTAAACTGATATAAGTTGATGATATTAATGGCCTATTTTTATATTCTTAATAGAAGGATGATGACCCAATTAAAATGTGTTTTGAATATACAAGAATATCCCAAATAGAAACTCTCTTTTAGTTTAAAATCTAATGGATTGGCATCCCTAAACATTTTTACATTCATTTTTAAATGCTTACTGCAGTCCTTAAAATAATGTTGCACCTGCTAATGTCACACCGAATACCATATGCATCTACAAGCTCTGTCTTTAGGGGTCTCTTCTAAAATTGGTGATATTCCACCCTAGAGATAGAAAATGCCACAGGAAAAAAAATACTATGGTAAGATATTTTCCTCATGTTAAGCAGATGTGCTTTTCAACTGGTTTCTTTCTCATCATGCCTATGGCTATGCAATTAAATAAGATCTGGCACACGTTAACGGGAGAAGAGCATACACACAACGGATTCTAAAAATGTTTTAGATAACCAGTTAATCTTGGAGAAATACAACTATTGGCCCAGTGGTCCTTGTATAGAAAGCTAGAGAACTGGTTTGCTTGGATGTGGTGATGTAGTCAGACTCTAAACTTGCAACTAATAAGTATCAAAATGCAATGAAAAACTTTAATGATATGCAGAAGTAACACCCCATAACACAAGCTTGTACTGTCCTTTGTGAAACTGAGATAACCTGAGAAAGCCATTTCCAAACAAAATAGTTCTGCAGGCCTCTATAATAATGACAGTTCCTGCTTTGAAGCACCAGGGAACTTGAAAATATAGAACAATTGCAGCCAAAAGTTATTTCACAAATAAAACTTGAAGGATATTATTGTTCATCCCATTTCTAAGACCTGAGGGTGTAGGAGATACAGAAGCTACACAAACTCAGTTGGCAATCTAGAATGGGAGAAAATAAATCAGTATATAATTAAGTTATTCAAATATAACAGCAACAAAGTAAGAAAATAAAAGCTATATGATAGAAATTATGTATTTTTCTCATATTTCAATTCTCCCCCTCCCTGATAATTTTATCTAGGCAGGTATTGATTGTGGACCAATTAAATTATTTTAATTAAATTAAATTATAAATATTATATTAAGTGTGGACCACTTAAATATTTAATCCATGGATTACAGAATATCTGTATGAGATTATGAGAGGTAAAACAAAAGGAAAGTTGATTTTTCCTTCTGTTTTGATGATATACAGCCATATAGAAGGACTCTGGTGTATATTTGATGATCCTTTTGGCCATACAAAAACTAAATGTCTAAAACTCTTTCCTATCTTGGGAAGTCCCATAACTTCTGAGACAGAGCTCTTATCCCATCACAGAAGCTACAATCTTAACACACATTGAACCTAAAGCCTGGTTTTAAATGCCAATAATTATATAAATGTGCTCTAGACTCATATGTGAAGAAATAGGAGTCATATAAAATTCATTCCACTGAGGATAGTAGAAGTTGAGGAAACAGAATCTAGTTCCAGAGCAAGCAATGGTTGCAGATCTAGCAGCAGTATTCAATAAACAGTGCCAGTTGTTTCAGGGAAGGAGTAGAACTGCAGAACTTGTTCTTAGGGGCAAAAGCATTTATTGATTTATGGGACAACCTATTCAGTGCCTTTCAAAGTACAAGCTAAAACAAATAATGAACAAAGAAAAGTTGATCAATAGGTAAAAAGTGAAAATATTAAAAATGTAGAAAATTATAGCAAATATGAAATAAAACTACATCTGGAAAAGAAGTCATTTCAATTTTCACAATATCATCATCAAAAAGATAACTTAGAATAGTAAGAGAGAGGCTGTATTAGTTAGGGTTTTCTAGAGAAACAGAATCAACAGGAAACACTCGCAAATATAAAATTTATAAAAGTGTCTCATGTAACCACAGGAATGCAGAGTCCAAAATCTGCAGGGCAGGCTGTAAAGCTGACGATTTCGATGGAGGGTCTGGATGAACTCCACAGGAGAGGCTCGTCAGCCAATGCAGGAAGAGAGCCTCTCTCTTCTGAATTCCCTTTAAAAGGCTTCCAGTGATTAGATTAAGCAGCACTCATTGGAGAAGACACTCTACTCCCTTGGCTTATTACAAATGGAATCAGCTGTGGATACAGATAACATGTTCATGATTTAATTCTATGAAATGTCCTCATCACAACAGCGAGGACAGCACTTACCCAACCAAACAAACAAGTACCACCACTTGGCCAAGTTGACACATGAACCTGACCATAACAGTCCACCCCTTGTCAACTTGGCAGTATACATATCACCTTAAACCATACCTAATTTCTAAATAAAAAACAATAAAACACACAATTTTTTCTTTCACCTAACAAGACTCAACTGTCCTGCGTATAACTGGAAACACATTAAATCTCTCCAAAATAGGGTGCATGTCCTTAGGTAACATTCATTCTTAAACTTGACATCTTACAACTTAAACAGTGTAACAGGAACAAAACAGCATTACAGTCCTCATGTCTGTAACTGATCACGTGGCCGTAGTTTATATTTATCACTACCTTCTTCCACTATCCATTCCATGTTCCCTTTACCCTCAGTAAGCACTTCAGCTGGCCATGGTTCTTTGCCTGGTGGGGTGACTCAAATCTTCATTCCTGAAGTTTCAGAGCCATCGGTAGTCCTGCTTGGATTGGGTTGTTGCAGTTTTCCATTGATTTTAATCACAGGGCATGGTAGTACAAAAGACACCCTAGGGGATCTATATTCCAAGAAAACTCTTCTTTACCTCCATTGTGTAGTTGCAGTCCTACTTGCCCCTGATAGTCAGGGTCAATCACCCCAGACAATAATGTAATCCCCTTCTTGGCTTGTTGATCCAAAGTCATAAGTAGCCAAAAGTGACCAGGTAGCAGTCTTAGATTCCAGTTCAATGGAATCATTGTTGTTTCTCCTGGTATAAGCACTCCCCCTTTTGGAACTAAAACCTGTAAACAAGCAGAACTCTGGGTAGCAGGGACAGGAAGCAAAAATTTTCCTAGCGGATCACTAGGGGTAATATTGAGTGGTACCGCTCCAATTTCCACTCCTTGGTTCTTGGCTATGGGAGAAACAGCACCATACAGCGAATGCTGATTCAGAGCATATAAGCTTCCTGGAGAACATTACCCCAGCCCTTCAAGGTATTCTCACCTAGTTGGCACCATAATTGAGTTTTCAAAAGGCCATTCTACCATTCTATCAATCCAGCTGCTTCTGGATGATGGGGGACATGGTAAGACCAGAGAATTCCATGAGCATGTGCTCATTCCCACACTTCATTTGCTGTGAAATGTGTTCCTTGATCAGAAGCAATGCTGTGTGGAATATCATGATGACGGATAATGCATTCTGTAAGCCCATGGATGGTAGTTTTGGCAGAAGCATTGCATGCAGGGAAAGCAAACCCATATCCAGAATATGTGTCTATTCCAGTTAGAACAAATTTCTGCCCCTTCCATGAAGGGAGTGGTCCAATGTAATCATCCTGCCACCTTGTAGCTGGCTGGTCACCTTGGGGAATGGTGCCATATCAGGGGCTGAGTGTGGGTCTCTGCTGTTGGCAGATTGGGCACTCAGCAGTGGCTGTAGCCAAGTCAGCCTTGGGGAGTGGAAGTGCATGTTTCTGGACAGATGCATAACCTCCACCCATACCACAGTGACTACTTTGTTCATGAGCCCATTGGGCAATGACAGGAGTTGCTGGGGAAAGCAGCTGATGGGGTATCCACAGAATGGGCATCTTATCTACTTGATTATTAAAACTTTCCTCTGCTGAAGTCACTCTCTGGTACGCATTCACATGGGACACAATTATGTTCATGTTTTTAGCCCAATCAAGAAAGATCTATCCACATACTTCTTCCCCAGACCTCTTTGTCATCAATTTCCCAATTATGGTCTTTCTAAGTCCCTGACCATCCAGCCAAACCATTAGCAACAGCCCATGAGTCAGTATACAAATGCACCTCTGGTCAGTTCTCCTTCCAAGCAAAATGAACAACCAGGGGCACTGCTCGAAGTTCTGCCCACTGGGAGGATTTCCCCTCACCACTGTCCTTCAAGGACACCCCAGAAAGGGGTTGTAGTGCTGCAGCTGTCCACTTTTGGGTGGTACCTGAATATCATGCTGAACTATCTGTAAACCAGGCCCAAGTTTTCTCTTCCCCAGTCAATTCACTGTAAGGACCTCCCCAAGAGGCCAAAGCTCTGGTCTGGGAAAGAGAAGGTAATGTGGCAGGAGTGGAGATCATAGGCATTTGGGCCACTTCTTCATGTAACTTACTTGTGCCTTCAGGACCTGCTCTGGCCCTATCTCATATATGTCATTTCCATTTTACAATAGAATACTGCTGTGCATGCCCAACTTTATGGCTTGGTGGGTAAGACAACATCCAACTCATGATAGGCAACTCAGGTCTCATGGTAACTTGGTGGCCCATGGTTAAGTGTTCAGTCTCTACTAAGGCCCAGTAGCAAGCCAAAAGCTGTTTCTCAAAAGAAGAGTAGTTATCTGCAGCAGATGGTAAAGCTTTGCTCCAAAATCCTAAGGGTCTGTGTTGTGATTCTCCTATAGGGGCCTGCCAAAGGCTCCAAACAGCATCTCTATTTGCCACTGACACTTCCAGCACCATTGGATCTGCTGGGTCATATTGTCCAAGTGGCAGAGCAGCTTGTACAGCAGCCTGGGCCTGTCGTAGAGCCTCCTCTTGTTCAGGTCCCCACTCAAAATCAGCAGCTTTTCTGGTCACTTGATAAATGGGCTGGAGTAGCACACCCAAATGAGGAATATGTTGTTGCCAAAATCCAAAGAGACAAACTAGGCATTGTGCCTCTTTTTGGTTGTAGGAGGGGCAGATGCAGCAACTTATCCTTCACCTTAGAAGGGATATCTCAACATGCTCCACACCACTGGACACCTAGAAATTTCTCTGAGGTGGAAGGCCCCTGTATTTTTGATGGATTTATCTCCCGTCCTCTGACACACAAATGCCTTACCAGTAAGTCTAGAGTAGTTGCTACTTCTTGCTCACTAGTTCCAAGCAACATGATATCATCAATATAATGGACCACTGTGATGTCTTGTGGGAGGGAGAAATGATCAAGGTCCCTGCAGACAAGACTATGACATAGGGCTGGAGAGTTGTTATACCCTGAGTTAAGACAGTGAAAGTATGTTGCTGACCTTGCCAGCTGAAAGCAAACTGTTTCTGATGGTCCTTACTAGCAGCTATTGAGAAAAAAGCATTTGCCAGATCAATAGCTGTACACTAGGTACCAGGGGATGTACTGATTTGCTCAAGCAATGATACTACACCTGGAACAGCAGCTGCAATTGGAGTTACCACATGGCTGAGCTTATGATAATCCACTGTCATCCTCCAAGACTCATCTGTTTTCTGCACAGGCCATACAGGAGAGTTGAATGGGGATGTGTTGGGAATCACCACCCCTGCATCCTTCAAATCCTAAGAGTGGCAGTGATCTCTGCAATCCCTCCAGGAATCCAATATTGCTTCTTGTGCTGGTTTGAAAGGAAGTATGCCCCCTAAGAAAAGTCATGTTTTAATATAAATCCCATTTCTTAAAGGTAGAATAGTCTCTATTCAATGCTGTGTATTTGGGACTGTGATGGGATCATCTCCCTGGTTGATGAGATTTAGTTAAGAACGGTTGTTAAACTGGATTAGGGGATGATATGTCTCCACCCATCTGAGTGGGTCTTGATTAGTTTCTGAAGTCCTATAAAAGAGGAAACATTTTGGAGAATGAGAGACTCAGAGAGAGCAGAGAATGCTGCAGCACCACGAAGCAGAGAGTCCACCAGCCAGCGACCTTTGGAGATGAAGAAGGAAAACGCCTCCCGGGGAGCTTCATGAAACAGGAAGCCAGGAGACAAAGCTAGCAGATGATACCGTATTCGCCATGTGCCTGTCCAGCCGAGAGAGGAGCCCTGACTGCGTTCACCATGTGCCTTTACAGATGAGAGAGAAACCCTGAACTTCATCGGCCTTCTTGAACCAAGGTATCTTTCCCCAGATGCCTTTGATTGGACATTTCTATAGACTTGTTTTAATTGGGACATTTTCTCGGCCTTAGATCTGTAAACTAGCAACTCATTAAATTCCCCTTGTTAAAAGCCATTCCGTTTCTGGTATATTGCATTCCAGCAGCTAGCAAACTAGAACACTTCTGATTTACTATTTGGCTTGGTAGGGGCAGTTCTAGTGGCTTCCGCTTGGCCGTTTCCACCATAATAGCTCTCACTGCATGAGTTAGAGAGTCAATGTGGGGATTCTGACAGTTACTCAGTATATCTATTCCAATTACACATTCTGGAACTGGGGAAATAACTACAGTATGGGTCCAGGAGCCCAGTGGACCCACTGTGAGAGGGACCTGAGTTAAAACTTCATTGATCACTTGGCCTCCATAAGCCCCCACCCTGACTGGTAGACCAGAGTGATGTTTTGGGTTCCCTGGAATTAATGTCACTTCTGAACCAGTGTCTAATAATCCCCAAAATATCTGATCATTTCCTTTTCCCCAATGCACAGTTACCCTGGTAAAAGGCCATTGGTCTCCTTGGGGAAGGCTTGGAGGAAGATTAACAGTATAAATTTGTGGCAGCATAACCGGGTTCCCCCCCAAAGGGACCTGGCCTCCCCTTCATTCAAGGGGCTCTGGGTCTGTAAACTGTTTCAAGTCTGGAAATTGATTAAGGGGCTGTGACTCTGTGTTTTTGTAATTCAGGTTAGACTTCTGTTCACTTGGCCTAGAACTCTTTTGTTCATACAGCTCAAACAAAATTTAGTAGACTGCCCTTCTATTGCATTTCTAGGTACCCCATGATTTACTAGTCAATGCCACAAATCTTTGTGAGTGATATAATTTTGACTCCTGTTTTGAGTTTGCTGTCTATTATAATAGCCACATCTACTCTGTCTTTGGTGAGTAAGTGCTGCCACCTGGCTTCTGCCAACTCAGGATCTGGTCATCCCCATTGTGTTTAAGGCTCAGTGACAGCAGTTCCCACAGTAATATCTGACCTACAGAGAAGTGCAACTACAGAGCTCTTCAGGGATGATGGCACTAGTCTCACAAATTTATTTCTCAATGTTCTGGTAAAATGTACATTCTCCAGACATTCCTGGGGTGTAAGAGCAGCTTTGTATGATAAATCCACTCTAACATTCCAATCTCTCTAAGCTTCTGGATCCCCTCATCTACATTATACCAGGGCAGTTCTGGCATTTCAACCTCAGGTAATGTCGGCTACTTTTAATCCATGTTTCAACCAGCCATCCAAACAAACTATTAATACCTTTTCTAACCCCTCAAGCTATAACATTGAATGTAGAATCTCTGCTTAGTAGGTCCATATCAATAAATTCCACCTGATCCAGGATTATATTCCCCCCACCATTATCCCATACCCTTAAAATTCATTGCCACACGTATTCCTCTGATTTCTGTCTATATAAATTGGAAAACTCACACAGTTTTTTTGGAGAATAATGTACCTCCTCATGTTTGATACTTTGTACCTCACCTTTAAGTGTCAGTTGGGACTTCAGTCTAGTTATAGGTCTGGAAGAAATGAGGGGTGGTGGGGGTGGGTCATGAAAAGAATTAGAAACATCTTCCAAGCCATTTGCTTCAGGGCATTCATTTGCAGTTTCATCTGGTGAAACAGGATTAATCACTCAAGGGCTAATCCCTTCAGTAACAGGTTGGGTGGCCAACTCCTCAAGGCAGGTGGAGGTGGGGCGGCTATGTCCTCAGGGCAGACTATTACAGCATTATCTAGAGAAGACTCAGCATGACCTAGGGTTTCAACCTCACCCCAACAACATTATCAATCCATATGTCACCATCCCATTTTTCAGGGTCCTACTCTTTTCCAATCAATGCCCTCACTTTAATGACAGACACCATGCAAGATTGAGATTTCAGTTTACATTGTAAAGTTCCTACTCTAACAGTAAGATTCTGAGTCTGATTTTCAGAGATCTCAAATCTGTGGCTACAGGAAATAAGATTTTCCTTCAGGATAGTCACAGAAACTTTTACATCTGTCAGACGGTGCTTAAGCTTCTCATTTGAAGGCTTAAGCCCATCCCGTTCACTCCTTTATGTAGCCAGTGTATCTAACAACAACCAGCCAATATCTCTATAGCTCTTATTTCCACAAAACTCCATAAAGGTATCAAAAACATTATCCCCCAGAACCTGGCTTCTTAGAAGTGAAGAATTAGGGGAATTGAATGGTAATATTTTGACTATTTCTTTTGCCAACTCACTCCATGGATTGGGATCATCATTCTGATTATGGGAACCAGAGTCCTTAGTGCCTTTGAATCTAGTCCGAGTAGAAAACCATTCAGAAAAACCCATTTTTAAGATTCTGTTTCTTAAGAACCATTCCTGGTACCAAGCTGTATTAGTTAGGGTCCTCTAGGGAAATAGAATCAGCAGTAATCAACAGGAATCAGGAATCAACAGGAAACACTTGCAAATACAAAATTTATTACAGTGTCTCACGTAACCGTGGGAATGCAGAGTCCAAAATCTGCAGGGGAGGCTGAGAAGCCAATGATTCTGATGGAGGGTCCAGCCAAAGCAGGAAGAGAGCCTGACTCCTCTGAACCCTCCTTAAAAGGCTCCAGTAATTAGATTGAGCATCACTCATAGCAGAAGACACTCCCATTGGCTGATTACAAATGGAATCAGCTGTGGATGCAGCTAAGAAGATCATGATTTAGTTCTATGAAATGTTCTCATTGCAACAGACAGGCCAGCACTTGCCCAACCAGACAAACAGGTACCACCACTTGGCCAAGTTGACACATGAACCTGACCCCACAGAGACTGATTGATTAAACCAAACAAAAATAAGTAATAAACACAAGAAAATCCAGGTTTGTCTTTTTTTAAAATAGATTCAAAGTGAGTACAGAAAATGTCTTTTACTTTTTAATGAATTCATTAAGGTGGTATATCTGTTACTTTCATTGAATTTCTTTCTCATGTCTTGCCAGTCATGTGAGTGACTGTTCTACTCCATGATCACCTAGCACTATCATCATCTTAGAATCTATCTTGGACCTGTTTTTATCCTGTGATATGGAGAGACATCAATGTCCATGCAACATAAATTATGATATAGAACCCAGAGATGACATAGATCTTAATTCAGATTATGAAAGTGCATTGCTGTGCCTGTCCGGTGAAAGAAAATGGTTCCTTGAGTTTTCCTGTTCATTGGAATACAGGGGAAACAAAATCCCTTGACAGCACAGAAACTGCATAATAGCTGTCAGATGCTTTTGCTTCTTTTTTCCTTATAGTATAGTGGCTATGCTGCTCAGCAACAAAAAAATCCAGGTCAAAAATTAATTTTCTCTCAAGAAATTATGGTTGTTTTTCAATGTCCATTTGGATTCTGGACTGATCAGATTTTTTTTTTAATTGAACCCAACAATCTTTATTTTAGACTCTATTACAAAAAGCTTTGTAATTATTATCTCATTTAATCTCTGGTGGATAGAGGGTGTGTTTTTATTTGCATTTACAGATAAGGTAATGGAGGTGTGGGATGGAAAATCAATTTGTTCTATGTCATACATGTAGTAAGGGATAGACTATGGATTTTAACAAAGTTGTCTTTCTACAGCAACTATGCTTTCAACCCCTCCATCATGACACCTGAAAGCATCATTAGAATGTGCTAAAAAATTTGTCAAATCCTGGATAATTGCACTGATGTATATGACTTCAGCAGAATGTGAAAAAACTCTTGGTTTTCCAGAAAGGGGGGACCTCATGGATCTCAATTTGTCACTTCTTATCATAATATCTCTTACTTCACTACTCAAGGAGCCAATGAAATTTTTACAGTTTCTAATTTTCTCTCTTGCAACTATAAACACAGAAACTGGGTAAAAAAAAATCAGATATTTTCAAGTTGTTTAAGCGATGTAAATTCTCCAATAGTTAGTTTTCCCTTTCATTAGAGAGTTCTATTATTTTCAAACCTATCCATTATTTTTCAAATAAATGCTTTTGAAGGTCTAACAAAAAGTGTTGTCATAATTTAGAAAATCGCTGAACCAATTTTCTTTAAGAAACAACAGAATCTTTTCTACAAGCTCTCTGAACATGCCTTGAGCCAAAATTTTGAACTTTCATTTAACTCTTCAGTGCAATTACAAGTTACAAGCCCACGCCATAGACTTTCAATTCTTATTCATGTCCATAATACTGTTTTATGCCAGTGGCTACTGGATGCCTCAGAAGTTCCCCTTCAATACCTACTTTATTACTGATGATCAAATTAAATTAATTTACCAATTCTGAACATTCAGTGCTGCCAGAGCTACATCTTTTTTCACTCTTAGCTACAATATTACTGGCAAATCTCCATTTTATGTTTCTGTGATCAACTTTTACTCAGCATAGACAATTCTTAGTCTTTGTATATGATTTATAAGTCTTTACTTTGAGATCTGACTAGTCTTTAATATATGCTAAATTTCTCTATCTAGATAGCCTAGTTTAAGCTCAACATGCATAGAACTGAATATACTTACACAAAATTCCTGTGACAAAAATAAATAAATAAATAAATGAATAAATAATTCCTTCTATGGATTCATCTTCCTACTACATAGACCCAAAATTTCTGAAAAGAGTTTTCCTGATGACATTTTCTTAACCAGGATAAACTGGTTCAAGAATAAAGGGAAGGGGTGGGAGTGGTCCTTGTTCCTGTTATAATAACCCACAGGAAATAGTTTCCATTTGTATTCTTAAGGTTAGACATTTCCACCACAGAACTTCATCACGATTCTGGTTCACAAAATGCTTGAGAATGGCTGATGGTCATTTCAGTCTTATCTTGCCAATGACAAAAAGGCAGAAAAAGGTGTTCTGTACTTGCTGGTGGGACTGATACCAATTATCACATAGAAGCTGGGATGCATCTAAACAAGGGGAACAATTGAAAATATCTTTGGAATTCAGGGGTTCAGTGGGGCACCTCTTACACTTCCCTGCTCAAAATCTTGATCAGTGGAAAACGATCTCAACTGAATAAAGACATCATTAAGGATTTCAATCCAGCAGCTTTTGCTACCTAAGTAGGTAAAGACCTAAATCTGGCTAAGATGCTATCACAGGGTATAAAAGTAACATGAAATGGATAATTGAAGAAGTGAACTATGGTTACCAAACTCAGTCCTCAAAATTAGCCACAGAGATTGGTAGTGTGGTGCACTACGTTGCATTGTGCAATTGCCTTCGTTTTGTACCATTTTCCTCCTTTACCTTTAGTAAGAGCTCGAGCAGAGGCTAAGACTTTGGTTTCAGGTTCTTGTCATTACCTTGTGATAAAATAGGTAAGACTCTGCATGTTCTCTGTGTTAGCGAAACAATCTTTTAATTAGATTCAGCATGCAAAAATGGAGGTTAAAGGGCAAATGCAGGAAGGGGGCCTCTGTCAGGTACCTTCTCTTGGCTTATTTGTACCTGTCCTCTACACATTTTCTCCATGCTTTATCCAACAGAAGGTTGATCTTTACCTACTGATTCAACAGTTTCCCTCACTCCTGACTTCCAGTTAAATTGACCCTGAAAACCCCCAGCGGGCAATTACAGGAAGGGAGAACTGTAAATTCAGGTTATTTATTCCTTTGATTGTAACTGTGTTTTTTACTAGAAAATTACCGCTCAATTCAGCAACTTCTCTCTCCTGTCATACTTGGTTTAGCATTGGTGTCCGCTTTGCTGCTGCAGATCCATATTCCTACACTATACCTCAAAGATATCCTAAATCTCATTTATTCATTTATAATTAGTCCTATTTTAGATAATCCCACTTCATCTTTTCTTAAGTTGAGTGAACCTCTTGTTTTCTCTTGGGACCTTGATTCTCCATCCTCCAATTCTAGAAGTAATCACTAACCTGAAATTTGTATGACTTTCTCCCATCCATAGTTCACATTTTTATTATCTATGATTGTATCTCACAAATATTATTTTGTGTTATGCCGTATTTTTTTTAAATTCAGATGTATAATTGCACACCCAGAATGACCAAGCAGCTCCTGTTTTTCCAAGAATTCTACAGGTAATAGCTAAGAAGTATGAATATGGTGTAAACATATTTACCTTAAAGGATTAGAGAGACAATAAAAGCGGGGATAAAGAGGGGTTTTGACATATGGAAAAGGAAATTTCACTGGGTGAGTTTCCTATGTTTTATGGCTTTTAGCCAAACAGCAGGCACTGTTTGTTGAACAACTCAACAGAAAATCTCAGTATAATTGGCTTGAAGACGTAGGGTTCTGGGAAACCACAGGAGAAGGAAAATAAACAGAAAATCCAAGGATGGACAGAGTCTCAGAGAGACAATTCCAAATTCCGTGTATAAAAATTGCTCAAACCTCTGAATTGCTTCTGAATTATGCATGCACAAGAAAGGACACCTACAAGAATCCCGCTAAAGGCAAAAAACTTAACTTGAGATTTCAGAGATGGGAATTTCAGTTGGGCCAATTTGAGAGCCTACATAAAAAAGGAAAGTACTTTTAAGGGAAACATACAGAAGATAAGTCTCTATAAAATATCATTTACAATGTTTAGGACACAATCTATAGTTATTAGCCATATAAAGAAACAGAAAAATGTGACCCACACTCAAGAAGACAAGCAATAAAATGGACACCAACTTTGAAATGACCCAGATGTTGGAATTAGCAGACAAGGATGTTAAAGAAATGTTAAAATAATGCTTCATAAGAAATTAAAAGGATCATCTTTGGAGTAATGGAAGCTCTAAAAGAGAACAAAAGGTAAATCCTAGGAATGAAAAGTACAATAGTTGAAATTTAAAGTTACTAGATATGATCAACAGCAGATTGGTGTGGAGGATGAAAGAGTTAGTGAACTTGAGGATAAATCACTAGAAATTATTAAGTCTAAAGACCAGAGTTAAAAGGTAGAAAAAGTAATATAAAATATGACAAGAGAATATCACTAATGAATCCACAGTTTTTGAAAACATACAAAGAGAATGTCATGGACAAAACCCTATCAATATGTATACAAATTTAAATGGAATGGACAAATTCCACAAAAGCACATCTTATTAATGTGACACACACAAACAGAAATTAAAATCTGAATAATCTTTATCTGCTAAAATTGGATCATTTAAGAAAAATACTTCTGACAAAGGAAATTCCAAGCCCATGCACCAAAATAGGTACAAGTTGAATTCCACCAAATGTCTAAGAAAAAAATAAGACAAATATTTTAGGAATTGCTCCAGAAAATAGAAAAAGAGGAAACCAATACAACTTATTTTACAAGGTCAAATATACATAATAAGAAAATCTGGTAATTCCATTGCAAAAAAAAAAAAAATTATTAGGGTTATCCAAAATGACATTTGCCAACCAAATCCAATTCTCTCTCTCTCTTTCTATCCATCTATCTATCTATCTGTCTATCTATACAAAATATCGTCACATACATGTGCACATATGTCACCATCAGTTTTAGCTTATTTCAAGAGTATAGGGACAGTTTAACATTTGAATGATCTGTCTAAATTTACCATATATTACAGAAAAATGTATAAACATATGACTACCTCAATAGATACAGGAAAATCATTCAATAAAATTTAATTTCCAGTCTGCTAAATTTCCTTAATCTTACAAATATAACTTTAACACACACACAACACAGCAAAAAATATTATACTTAATAGAGGAATGTTGAAGACAACATCCTTAAGATCATGAAGAAGACAAAGATGCACTCTAGTACTTCTACTCAATATTGCACTAAAGTTTCAGTCATTGAACTAATGAAGGAAATAAGGTATAAAAATTGGAAATACAGGAATAAATGTGTGTTTATTTGCAGATGACATGAATGAGGATGTAGAAAATTCCAAAATATCTTTATACATACCATTACTTTATAGAAGTGAATTTTTTACAAGTCTGTAAACACAAAAATGAATGCTCCCAATTGTTTTCAATATAACACAAAAACAAAAAAGTTAATGACACTATATTCAATAACTTAAAAAATCAAATACCCTAGAATAATCTAACAAAATATGTGCATGATCTCTGCATAGAAGATTGTAAAATATTAAAAGAAATTAAAGTTAACAAAGATAAAATGAAACATGTCAATTATCTCCAAACTCATCTATGGGCTCAATGCAATCTGAATCAATTTCCAATTGGGTTTTCTTTCGGCATTAGTTAGAGAGCTGGGGGACAAAAGCAGCCAAAACAATCAGGAATAAGAACAACGAAACAAAAAATCTTTGCTAAATAATATCAACTATTCTAAATATAAAATAATTAAAACATTCTGAATTGGCATAAAAGTAGGTAAATAGATTAGTACATTGGAACAAGGAGTCCAGTAACAGCCCCACATATAGGTATGGACATTTGATATATAGTAAATGTGGAACCAGAGAACAGTGATATCCATATATACGAAAATAAATAAAATTGACTCCAATCATATTCCATTGCATAGAAATCATATTCAGGTGGGTTATTTAGTTATTCGTTACATATAAAGTCAAAAATCTTGTAGAATATAATATAGATGTATAAAATAAGGAAATTTGCATAGGGGTTAATTTTTCATACAAAGCAAAACCCACGCTATTGTGAAGAAAAATACAGAAATTTGAAATATATAAAAAATGTGAAGCTTTTTTACTCCAGGATAAATAGAATGTAAAATGAATCTACAAAATGTAACGAAATATTTGCAACATATATAAACCACAAATGCCTCGTATTTAGAATTTATAAAAATTCCCATGACTCAATAAGAATAATAGAGACAGCTCAACAGAAAAAAAACAAAACCAAAAAGCAGTTTACAAAACTGAAAGACAAATAAATGGCCAATAAACATCCAAAATTGCATCCAATCTCATGATAATCAGCAAATTGCAAATTAAAGCCACATTAGATCCCACTATATATCCACTAACAAGTGTTGGCAAGGGCATAGAGACGCTGGACGTTTCATAAAGGGCCTATAAAATTGTAAATTTGCACATCCACTTTGAAAACTCTTTCACATTCTTACTAAATTTCTGCATATGCATATTCTATAATACAGTAAATACACTCAGCCATATATCTGAGTGCACAAACATACAAAGCAATAGAAATGTTCAAAGTTTTTCTTAGCAACGTTAATTACAACATCCAAAACTGAAAACAACCCTAATGCCTATTAGCAATGCAATGGAAAAATACCATTTGGCATGTTTGTTCGATGCAGTGTTAAAGAGCAATGACAATTAAGTCATGTAATAACATAAATGTATCTCACAAATATGTTGAGCATAAGAAAAATATGTCAGGCACAAAGAATTCATATAGCATGATTCCATTTATAAAATTTTAATGAAATGGAAAATTAGTATATGTGAAAAAGTTTAGACTAGTGGTTACCTTTATGTGGAAGGGCGATTGGGAGGAGTCATAAAGCAACAGCTTAGGTAGAGGTCACGTTCTCTTTAATCTGAGTTGTGACTTCTTGAGTGTGGCCACTTTGTGGTTATCCAGCTGTATTCTTATGAATTGGGTTTCTTTGAAGGATAGGAAATCTGTAAAACAATGAAATATAGGTATGGAAAAGATATTAAAGGAACTGTTAATCAGAGAATAATGTAATTAAGCTTTGGAGTGCCTGAAACCAATTCCAAGACTTGATTTGAGGTTTGAAGAATAAGTGATAATTTACTAGGTAAACGTCCTGAAAGAATGTTCCAGAAAAGAGTTAAAAGGGTCTTTTCCCTCAAAATCAAGTTTTTACTCAAAATCATAATTATGTAATTTTGAATTAGCAAATTCTTACTGCACAGAGTTCAAAATATACTTTGCATCAGTAATCATAAATTTGGATTTAATAGCATGAAGTTAATGAAGATCTTTCTGTGGTCTTAGCATTGAGCCACGTTCCATCAAGTAAATATTTTAGTCAATGCCACATTATGAGACAGAAATCACTAAAAATACATTAATTATTCATGTTAATATGGTTGTCGGTATGTAGACAGTGTTTTGTTTTCTTTTTCTTTTTAGTTACTCTTGTCTTCTATGCCTAGGAGAACATAAGGATCACGGTTCCTGCCTTTCTTACTCAGTTTATTCTGGTTCATATTTCTTTCATTTCACTCAAAAATCAAGAAAATTAAAATGAAAACTCATAGGATACAGATTATCTAGAACTCTGTTAAAATTGACACATGAATTCTGACACTCCATAGAAAAGTATTACAGGTAACACACTGAAATTTCCGAAGGTAAAATTTTTTTAAGGGCACACACTTTCTAAGTCTGGTTTTTAAAGGCATTTATATTGAATCATGGCAGACTTTTTTTTACAGCAAGTTGTGCCCTAAAAGAAAGACAATCTCTTTAAAGTCATGATCTGTCAGGCTCACTACTAGAGACTTAGTTTACAATGAAAAAAAATTTTGCCACATCAAGGGTATGGCCTTAAGTATGTATATGTGAAGATAATATCTTATACTTAGGGTATTTTTGATTAATCAAGGAATGGTTTTCAATTTTTTGGTGTCAGTTGTTCTCAGATATAAAATATATAGGGCCTCAATTCTTTTAACTTTGATAGAAAGCATCTGACTTATTTCTTAATCATGGTAAAAGCAAATAGTTAAAAATCAATGGCAAAACAAGGGCACCCTGTTTTTATAAGTGTGATATTTACTATTTCAGTTATTATTACATTATCATATTTACATGGCCATTAACCACAAAATACTGATATGCTAATAAAAAGATGATCATGAAAATGAAAAAATGATAAAATAATTCCAGTAGATTTTTAAAAATATTTAGTACCTGGGCTTTCTTTGGTAAATATAATTTTTTTTCTTTTAATTATATCTTAACAAGTAGTGATTAGGATGTGTACCTCCTTTTGGGAAATAAATGACTTAAATTGACCTACTTTAATTTTATTCATTATCTCTAACTGTTATTAAAACTTGTATTTGACATATGTGAATATTATTTGATCCTTTCAAACCACATTCATTCTCATTAAGAAATCCCCAAGACATTTTCTTTCAGAATATTTCTCCAATATTCTGAGATTTTACTAGTTACGTGAAATGTGACAGCACTTTCAAGTTCTTTATTACAGCTTCCTTTTATAGCAGAGGCAATTATTTCACACATATTAGTGTCTGGTTTTGAACTCAATATTTAGGCAATTAGTATCTGTATCTAGGAATTAATACACTTTTATTCCTAATGTAGTTTTAATCATACAAAATGAATAGAAACTGTCTTTTGGGTACATGAGTGTTAAGATAAAGACTGTTTATTTGATGTTAAAGCTCAATTAAACTTCAGTTTGGGAAAAGTGAAGGTAAGTTTTTGACATGCTTCTTGCCCATTTTAATTTCTAGTTCTTCATGAAAGAGGACAACTAAAGAAATATTCATATTACTTTCAAAGCAAAAATGTCTACTTCAGACAAATTGAACTTGTTTTCATATTTCTATACTCAGTAATTGCTGACAAAGATGTTCACATAATGACACCTAATCCACTAAAATTATTTGAACCTTAATGTAAGCTCTTTAACTTTGAAATAAATAATTCACTTTGCTACGAAAAAACATTTTTAAGCACTAAGATGTGAGTTTATATCTAATGGTATAGATGGATTCATATATTTCTGATCAGGTTAAGATTGATATAGAGGTTAACATTTAAAAATGAATTTGTCTAATCTCTTAGCAAGATCAGGAAAGTACTTGTCCTATACCTTCAGCAATCATAACAGTTGAAAAGTAAGTGCTCTTTAAATACTAAGTCCGTGAAATAGAGTTTGTGAACATTAAAATTAACTGCTTTATATTGTTTTCTTATCTGGTCTGCTCATATTAATAATTCAACTCCATTTCATATGTCCAAATTCAATTATACTTTCATAATTTCATTATGCTTTTCTATCTCTTCATTACAGGTCTACTCACAAGTGCCCTACCAAATGAAAGTATGCACGGTAATGAAAGAAGCCTAAGGATCAGACAGAAAGAAGGTGCAAGCTACTGGGCAATGCTTTCCACACTTTACCCAAAATAAGATTCTAACTTCTGGACAGAGCTCATCCTTGTTCAACCACACCGATCTAACTGTGCTGTTCAGGCCCATTATAGAAGGCAAAACATCCCATACTCAATCAAATATTGTATCCTGCTAAAAGTTCTCAACTACTTTGGAAATGAATCCATTTTTTTTTGCTCCTCACTGTCATTACTTTTTGAGGCTGCCATCATTCCCAAGAGCCTCCTGATTTATCTACCCACGTCCATGCTTGAACCGCTCCTCTGTGTGTTTTACTGGAAAGATAGGACTTTTTCTTTTTTTTTTTCTTTTTTTTTTTTTTGAGAAAGAGGAAAATCACAGGACAAAATTTTATGCTTTCGGAACTCTAAACCTCAGAAATGATTTTCTGCTTACAGATGTAATATTATTTTATTTCAGAAGGCATTAGTTTAAGAGATAGGGAGTGCAGATTTATGAGGTTAATGTAGGGAAAACATTTCTAAAACATTAAACATTTGATTTTCATTACTAGCCAGGATATAAATCAGGCAACAGTTCTGCTTCTTTAAAGAGACAGTTCAGATTTTGTCCCTTTAATATATAAAGAGCTTGATTTTGACCATTTTCTCCAAGAGAGTGTCTTAATCACCTAATCTATGGGGCATTCAGTGGGGAATGTAATATAAACGCAGTGTGTAGTCATATCAACAGATGACAGTTAAATAAAAAAACAGGTAAGGGAGATGAGTGGTAAAACAACAATATTATTGATGATAAAACAACGACAATAAAATAATAAATTCTAACCCCAGATCCAAAGGCAGTCTTATAGACAGGCAAAAGATCACAGAAATAATTTGGTTTATGTACATTCAATGCCAAATAACATTTTTAATTAAAGTGATAAAAATGTCCCCAAAGCATTAAAAAAATTTTATCTGAAAAAAATTATATTAGCCATCAAAAAGAAGGAAACATATCTTATATGAACAAATTGAAATGGGAAAAAAAATTCTTTTAGCTAGAATTTAATACAGCACTAACCTAGCAAGTATAAAGCACAATTCAAGCCAAATTCAAGAACCACAAGGTTGTAAATTCAGTCACTGGGGGATTCATGTGGAATGCTTGTGAACCTCCAAATAGAAATTCTTTAGTGTTGCATTAAGGACTACCATAAAATTCATATAGTAGATGGAGCAAACTTTTCCCCTTTTAATTCTTCACTTTGCTCTCCTTTCTTAAGCTTATTTCCTTTTAAGTTCTTTATTTTCTGATTAGAATTCACTGGGAATTTGACATAACCGATCAATTTTCATGTCTTTCTGATATATCCATTTTCTTCTAAGTAATCATTACCTAGCAGCAATGAGAATGTGGATTTTGTGGGGGTGGGGGGGAGGATTTCTTCTGCAGTCCCCAAGCCCCAAGTAAATATCCTGCTATTTGGGTTCATATAAAGAAAAAATATATATGGTATTACACCATATGTTTTTTAAAAGTTTTCATTTGCCTTATACAATCGTACAATATTATTTAAGAGATAATCATTTAGAACTAATTTCTTATTTGCTGAATTTGCCAGTGAGGCAGTTAAGGATACCCTAGAAAATATTTGCATATTGATGCAAAGAAGATATATGCTTTTCCTTAACTGATGCCTAACAAAGCTACCGATTGTGGCAACTGTTAGGGAACCAAAACATGAAGGAAAAACATCAGCATCTCCTCTTGCTGCTTCTCCTATAGTGATCTCCAGGACCCTTCTTATAGAACCATCCCCTACCCAGGATCACAAAGCCTTCAAAATTAAATATAATGATGACTTAAAAAGGCACTAATCCTGACATCAGCCCGATAAAAACAGTGTATATTTTGAAATGTGAATAGATATCCACTGGACTTAAGTTTTTTTAAACGCAGTTAAGTTAGTGTTTGGGGGGCTTTCGAGCTGTTAGCTTTAGTCTACTTTTATAAAAATTACCTTGGCCTAGCCAACAAATAGAAAGTTGTATAAAGTAATAAAGATAAATGATTTTCAACTTCTTATCTAGCCAGTAAGCAGCCTGCAATTGTCTAAAAATAAAAACCGATTTTACACCTACAGTGCACATGTCATCTACCTGGAAAGTTGTCAGCTGACAACTTAGAACATGCATTTTGTGTTTCATTATTTAAATTTGAAGTTTTTGACTTCCATTTGTATAACTTGACACAAATTGCACCAAATGCCATGCCTTGTAACTATATAATGTTCTTTTAGATTTTCATTTTCTTTGACTTAAAAGTAACTGATTAGGCAAAAGAAAACAGCAAAAATCAGTTTTTTAATGGCCATCTTGTAAAATGTGGTCATTTTAACATAAATTTAATTTTGCATTAAGATATTTACAACATACTTATAAGTTTATTATAGAACATCCACAATCCAATAAATCAAAAATTTTCACAGGTATTCATAAATACCTAATTACCTAATGCCTAAGTATTTTTAGATATTTTACACATAAATATCTCATTGATTCATCCCCTTCAAATCCGTGATACGATTATGGGAGCAAAGAGCCTCCATACTAACAGAGATTAGTCACTTAGGTTCAAGGAGCCACTATTCCCTTCATATTGAAATTGTTATACATCAACTATACTGATATTTTAAAATTATTTTTTATTTTGTAATAATTGCAGAACCACAAGCATTTCTAAAACAAGCAATTCATAGAGACCCCTTATGCACCCTTTCCCAGGCTTCTGTCTATGGTGACATCTTGCAAAACCATAGTACAATATTACAACTAGAATATGGACATTGATATCACAACCAGAACATTTCCATCTGCACAGGGGCCCTCATGTTGCCTTTTATAGCCACCCCACTTCTCTTTCACCCCATGTCCTCCTTAACCTCAACTTCCATAACTTTATCATTTCAAGAATAATATATAAAGGGAACATGCACACACACACATATAAAATGAATTTAAAGATGCAATTTGGGAGATTTTTTTTCACTAAACATTTTTCTCTGGAAGTTCATCCAGGCTATCAAGTATATCAATTATTTGTTCCTTTTACTGTTGAGGATTATGCGATGGTATTGATATACCACAGGTTGTTTTACCATTCTTCCGTTGAAGGACATTTCAGTTGTTTCCAGTTTTTGATGACTATGAATAAATCTGTTATAAGCGCTGAGCTGCAGGTTTTTTCTTGTTTGCTTTTATTTGGGGGAGGGTGCATGGTCTGGGAATTGAACCTGGGTCTCCCACACAGAAGGCAGGCATTCTAACCACTAAACTACCTGAGCTACAGGATTTTACTAATGTATCATTCTCGATGATAAATGCCTAGAAGTATAATTGGTGGATCACATAGTAGTTACATGCTTAGTTTATTAAGAAACTTCCAAACTTTTCCAGAATGGCTGTACCCTTTTACAATCTGACCAGAAATGCAGGAGTAATCCAGGGTCTCTGCATCCATTCTAGCATTTTGTCATGTTTTTATTTTAGCTGTTCCAATAGGTATCTCATTGTGTGTGTGTGTGTGTGTGTGTGTGTGTGTGTGTTTTAGGTGTATGGTCTGTTGATTTGCATTTACCTAATATTTAACGATGCTAAATATGTTTTTATGTACTCATTTGCCATGCTCAAATCCTCTATCATGAAATATCTCTTCAGGTCTTTTGCCATTTTCTAATTGGATTTTTTTCACTTTTACTATTGAGTATTGAAAAGTCTACATATATTCTAGGCACCAGTCTTTTGTGAGATCTGTGTTTTGCAAATATATTTTCCAAGGCTGTGGTTTGTCTTTTCATCCCCTTAACAGTATTTTTCCAGAGGAAAAGTTTATAATTTTGATGAAATCTAATTTATCAATTTTTCCTTTTGTGGATCAGGCTTTTTATTTCAAGTCTAAGAACGCTTTGCCTAATTCTATATTTAACTGAAGATTTCCTCCTACATTTATTTCTAAAATTTTAATATATATACATTTTTCATCTAAGTCTGTGATCCATTTGAGTAAATTTTTGCATAAGGTGTGAGGTTTAGGTTGAGGATCACTTTTTTTTCTGCGTAAATGTTCAATTAATTGCTCCAGCACCATATGTTGAAAAAGTTATCTTCTTTAATAGACTTGTTTTGTATCTTTGTCAAAAATCAATTGGACATATGTGTGTGGGTGTATTTCTGGGTTCTGTATCTTGTCCCATTTATCTATGTGTATATACTCCCAGCAAAATCACAGAGTATTGACTGTTTTCTAAGTCTTGAACTTGTATAGACTGAGTTCTCCCACATTATTCCTTTTACAAAATTGTTTCAGATATTCTAGTTTCTTTGACTTTCCATGCAAATTTTAGAGTAATTTATCTAGGCTGACATAAAATCTTGCTGCAATTATGATAAAAATTGTATTAAGCCATATATAAATTTTGGAAGAACTACCATTTTTACCATGTTGAATCTTCCAATCCATGAACAGATCATGTTTCTCAATTTACTTAGATTTTTTCTTTATTTCTCTCAACATTGTGCTGTTTTCAGAACACAAGTCTTATGTGTGTTTTGTTAGGGCTGCACCTAAGTATCTCATTTTTGCAGTGATTATAGTAACATTTCAGTTTTAATTTTGGTGTCCATTTGTTCGTTGATAATATATAGAAATACTACTAAACTTTTGCTCATTTATCTTATTTCTTCTGACTTTACTGAACTCACTTCTTAGTTCTTGTGGCTTATTGGTATATTCTTTGTGATTCTCTGTGAAGACAATCATGCCATCTGCAAAGAGAGACCATTTTATTTCTTCCTTTCCGATCCATATGGTCTTTAATTTTTTTCCTTGTCTTGCCACACTGGCTAGAACTTCCAGCACTGTGTTAAATATGAGTGGTGACAGTAGACATCCTTGTCTTGCTTTTGATCTTAAATGGAGAATATTGAGTCTTTCTCCATTAAGTATAATATTAGCTGTAGGATTTTATAGATGCTGTTTAAAAAGTTGAGGAAAAACTACTCTATTCCTAGGCTGCTGGGAATTTTGAACATAATGGGTATTGAGTTTTCTCAAATGCATTTTCTACTTCAATAATATGGTCATGCGATTTTTCTCCTTTAGCCTGTTAATATGGTAGAGTGCATTCATTGTTTTTTAAATATCGAACAAGCCTTGCATCCCTAGAATACTATACTTATTAAACTGTATAATTCTTTATATGTTTCTGTCATCTTGGTGTTGACATTTATTGCCTTCTTCATTCAGTTTGAGATCATCCTTATTCTTAGTATGGTAAGTGATTTTTCTATTAAAACCTGGACATTTTTGTCTTATATTCTAAGACTGTATCTTATATAGACCTTCTATTTTAGCTGGCTTTCTCCTCTGATAGCAGAAGGGTTGGAGGTGTGACCTCATTACTACCAGATAGAGGTAGAAATTATGATTCCTACCTTGGCCTCTGTTGACATCTTGAGTGGTATTGGGCTTCCTTCTTAGTGCAGGGCCAGTGTGGGAGTTCTGGCTTTTCACAGGACTTCTACTGACATTGTGGTGTGGGTGGCCTTACCAGAGCAGGACTCTGGAGAAAGTCCTGATTTGCACTAGCTTTCTATGACACCATCTGAGCTAAGAGGGTGTAGGCCATCTCCTTACTCCCGGGGGGAGTGAGATAGGGAGTGTAAGTTCTGGTCCTTATTTAGCCTTCTCTCCCCCACCCAGGGAAGATGTTGACTAGTTATAGCAAACTTGTTGGGAATTGCATTTTCTGCATCTATTTCACATTGTTGGTTTTTTCAGCTTCATATCTAGCACATACAGAATTCAACACTGAGTCCCTAGCCTGTCAACCTCTCTTTCCCTTCAGAATCTTTTCAAGTTTGTTTTATTATAATATGTATAATGTCCAGGGTTTTTTGGCTATATTCAATGTAAGTAATAGGGGAAAGTATATCTGCATCATCTTCCACAACAACGTCATGTCTTTAAGTTCATATTTTATTTTTTCTTTTCTTTTTTCCCTTTTTCTTTTTTTATGTATGGGCAGGCACCGGGCATCGAATCCAGGTTTCTGGCATGGCAGGTGAAAATTCTGCCACTGAGCCACTATCGCACCACCCTAAGTTCATATTTTATTTTATTTTATTTTATTTTTATTCATTTTTATTTATACTCTGTACCAAGCATTTTATTTTGAGCTTCCTCTAGCAAGGGCTTGATATTATCTGGAAAGAAAATACTTATTCTAGTAGAGATTTGTGTTCAACAATTTTCCAAATGGACACATTTGAAATACAGTTAAATTTTATAAAATATTTAAATTTGTAATCTTTTATTTTAAAAATACAGTTTGTTGAATTTGAAAACAGATCAGTTTAGGATAATGGAATGTGAAGATTCTATCATTCTATCATTAAATGAAAACTAACTACCCCCCAAATCAATGGTTTAGCTTTAAAGAACTTAGAAAACAAAACAAACAAGAACCTTAGGATGTCCATGTCTCTCTAAATACCTTCTGCCTTTTTTCTCCACCCACTTTTCTTCATTCTTCTTTTATGTTCCTCTGTCTCTCATTTTAATATTTTTCTTATCTCTTTCTGAGTTAGTTTAACCTTTTTATTCCAAGTTATTTCTAAATCTTTTTCATGAATTTCCTTTTAATTACAGAAAAAGTTTTTCAATGCAAAATATAAACAATCAAATATTCCAGAAATATCGGCTTCCCTCCATCCCTCGCAATACATGATCCCAAACTTCAAAGGTAAATATTTAATGTTCTCAATTTTGAGTGTATTTTTGGTTTAATTTCTGTGTAACTGTATATCCAAACACTCACATATGCAAACTTTGTAACACATATGCAGTCATAGATGATATTTATGTTACAACTACAATATTTCATGTAGTGAGGCCATAGGCTTAGCTCACATTAAGCAATTAAATTTTTAAAATGGCTTTTGTTATATACAATATTTTTACTTACTGGATTTACGTAATGGATAAATAAATGTAATTAATTATTGATTGATGAAAATTTTAGATATTTACTTTAATTTTATATCATTTCAAATGATGTATATATCATACATATATGATATACCAAGTTTTCAAAAATACTCTGCAGGAACATTTTTCTTAAATCTAGAAAAAGTGCAATTAGTCCTGTTCTTATAATATGCAAATTTAAGGCAAAATGCTCTAAGTTCTCTCCAATGTGTGAGTATTAATGAGTTCACATATGACAGTAATTACCTTCATTTATTTATCCAAAAATTGTACACTGAAAGATAAACTTGCACTAGCCATTCTTCTAGATATTGGGATTAAGTGGTGAACAGAACAGAATAAATTATCCTGCCCCTATGCGATTTGAATTCTGCAGATAGCAGAAATTATAACATAAATTAATTGTATAGCACATCAGAGTTTGACAACTGCTTAAGGAAAAAAAGTAGTAACATGATAAAAACTGAGTGGAGAAGGGTATATGTAATTTAAAATAAGGTGTCTAAGGTAGCCCTCACAGAGAATATTACATCTAAACAAACTTGAATAGTATAAAGGAGTGAACAATGTGACTTTTTCTGGAAAGATTTCCAGCATTAGAAAAACCTATCTCAATAGCCCTACAGTGAGATTATCACTGATTTGTTCCACAAACACTGAAGTGATCAGTACAGCTAGACCAAAGATAAAAGGGGTTGTAAAATGGTAAAAAACAAAGCCAGAGACTTAATGAGTGCCCAAATCATGTAGGTCCATATAGGTCATTGGAAAGAATTAAATGCTGTTTGTTCTGTGAAATGAGAAGTCATGGGAGGATTTAAGCAGAGAAGAAACATTTTCTACTGCCTGCTGTGTAGAGGATGGGCTGTAAAACAACAAGGATGGAAACAGAGATCAGTTAGGAGGCTCTTAGAGAAAGCACTTCAGGTGAATGAAGCAGCTGGTTTGGAATAGCAGTGGAGGTGAATATAGTGTGAAGGAGAAGCCAGCACGATCCTTCACAGATTGGATGGGAGGTGTGAAAGAATGAAAATCATCAGTGGTGGCTTGAAGGAATTTGACCTCAATACCAGGAAGGATTAAGTTGCCATTAATTGGGATTGGAAAGACTACTGGTGGAAAAGATGTGTAGGGGATGACAAGAGTCTAGCTTCGGACATTTTAAGTTTGAACTATCAAACTTTTATGAAAAGAGATAGCTGTAGAAGCCATCTGTAAAAGCTGTTTCATTCCATAACACTGGATAAGCTAACCAAGGCACCAGGTATAGGCAGAAGTTCCAAGCATTGCCCATGGGGCACTCCAAATATATAATTTTGGAAGAAGAATTCCCAGAAAAGGATACTATGAATGAATGAATGAATCTAGAAAGGGTGGTATCTGAAGACAATTATTTCAAGGAGAAAGAAGTAATTCACTCAACCAACCACAGTCATCTGGCTTCTTGAAAAATATTTTCAATTGAAAATATTTTTGCCAAAGTACCTACAGGCCAAAGTACCTACAGTCTTCTTCATTGATGCATCCAGTGGGAGCACTTCATTTCTTACTTAATTTGACCTTCAGCAACTTAAAACACTGTCAACCACTGCCTCTTTAAGATACCCTTTTTTGTGTGTTTGAGTCCACATCCTGTGGTGAAATGAATAGAAGGGTCTGAAAATGACCTTAGGCACTTACTCTGGTTTGCTTGAGAAATGGACCAGCTGGATTGGGCAGGGGCTAAGGCAGCAGTTCCTTCCTCTTCTAATAGTGGGAGGGCTGTACTCATACTCATCTTTGCACTGGGCTACCTCATTCCTATTCTTAGCAAAACAGGACTGCAACTTCCCATTAGCCCCAAGAACTCTAAGTGCCAGAGAGCTGGCATTCCCAGACAAATCTTGTTAATAGCTGATATTTCAAGTCTGAAACAGTCTATAAATTCCTGCTTTATAACACTTCATCAAAATTAGAAAAGCAGGGAGAAAGTTCCTGCCAAAAGAGAACAGACCCATATTGTGGGACAATAGGAGGGTGAGGGGACTGTTGCCTTCTCTCTCTGACTAATGCTTTTGCAACTTTATATTCCATATATAATATCTCTATAATGTGTAATATTACATATTCATCCTGAACTCTGGTGTGTGACAAATGTTTTTCCTCCCACCTATCTGGATACTTCATATTTGCCTTTTTTGAAATGTGTTCAATGTTGATATTTTTTCAGGGCTCTGCCCTGGGTCCTTTTATTTTCTGACTCCTGCCATGTTTTCAACTGTCTCTCTACAGATTACAAAATTTGTAACTCGAGCCTAGCTGTGTCAGTTCTAGCCAAAATTCCAACTTCAATTGGATTGCTCAAGCACCATAAATTCACATGTCAAAAACTTAACACACGATCTCTCCTTCAAATGTGCTTTTCCTTCTGCGTTCCTTTTCTCAATGGATGACATCTTCATCTAGCTCCTTGCTTAAGCCAGAGATGAGGTGTCATCCCAGATTCTTCTTCTCTATATACAACTAATTCATTCAATTACCAAATGTTTTATATTTTAAATGTCTTTTCAAAGAAAACTTTTTTCTTCTTCACTATCACTTTCTAGTACAAGTTATCATAATATTTTTATTATTGTATTATCTTAAGTATTTCTATCATTGTTCCCTCAGATTTACTTACCAACTTCAGTCAGGGTTTATTTTGCAAAAATAAATTGATTCTGATCATATAATGGCTTCCTCAATAACTGTACCTTTTCTTCAGGACAGAGACTAAATCTACCCCAAGGATTCCCCAAACCTCCATAGATTTGGTCATTCAATAACTCTCCATTGTTTTCTTCTACCAATTACAGTATGTGTTTGAGCCATATTGAATTACTTCCATTATGTCATAATCTTTCTACCTTCTATACATTTTGTACAGTTGTTTTGTCTGCCTGTAACACAACTTCCCTTGGTTTTATTCCTGATTAATTTTGACTCACCTATTAGAAATCAGTTTTGGCAGCCATTTCTCCAGGAAGCCTCCCATAAATCTTTAAATCAGGGTTAGTGGAGTTTATATGTGCTTTGCAGCATCCATTATTTCCCCCATCATAGCTCATATTATGCAATATTTATGTGGCCTATTTCCCTGACTTCTTTATTGTATCATAAACTCATTCTGCCTTGTTCCCTTATTCCCAGTGCTTGGCACAAAGTAGGTCCTCAGTAAATATTGGCGGCATGAATAGGTGAATAGAGGCTCCTATTCCTCACCCCAAATGAAAGAGTGCAAATTGATATTAGTGGCAGCCTGCTGGTCCCAAACTTTCATCAGATAAACCCAAGATCTTCCTCAATCTACATTCTGTTACAGTCATTTCAGAAAACTTCCAAGGATGCCCATAAAACATCAACAGTCATAAGTTATAGTACAATATATTTTCAATTTCCATTACTAAATTAACCTCTTAAGTCTTTCTAGTATAGTCTACTGCCCTTTCCTAACATTTTCCAGGAAGCGACTGTAGTGGAAAATAAAGTTCACAGCTTTTGTAACCACTTCTATCTTATTTTGTTTGTTTTTTTCTTTCCTGAAGATATAAGCACACCACAGTATTAAAAGTCAAAGTGATTTTGACAAACTAACAGCAGTTCCCCTGAACTTATGGTTTTCAAAAGAGTTGGGTAACACTGCACTGTTGACTAGTATGGTTGTACCCCAAAACAGGCATGTTCTTAATATTAATCTACATTTTAGAGGGTGTGAACCCATTGTAAATAGGACCTCTTGAAGATTTTATTTTTAGTTAAGGTATAGCCCAGTTGATTGAGGATGGGTTTTAGTAAGGATTAACAGAGGCCTTTTAAAGACAACAGGAAGTCACAGAAGCTTAAAAGGAGAAGATATCACACTGTGAAGACAGGAGTTAGAGATGCAAGTGGAGAAGCCCAAAGAATGGCCAGCAGGCAGCATTAAAACATAGAGACTCTGGGGAGAAAGCATTATTTTGCTGACACCTTTATTTTGTGCTTCTGCTAACCTCAAAGCCATCAGCCAATAAATTCCTATTGTTCAACCCAACCCATTGTTTGGTATCGTGATAGCAGCTCTAGAAAACTAAGACAACCAGTTTATGTAAACTCTTTATATCCATCAAGAAATCATGGTTTGCCTACTTAATGGCTATCCAGGTAAATGTAAGAGTATATAGGTTGCAGTTATCTTTACTGACACATTCCACATTCAGCCATTAAGTTAATATATTATTCAGAACTCTTTTGGTTGCAAGTGGCAGAAATCCTACTCAGCAAGCTTAAGCAAAAATTAAATTTGTTGGTTAACATAACTGAAAAATTAAGGAATGGCACTGCCTTTACACATAGGTGACCCCGAGATTCAAATAACAGGATCTTTCTCTCTCTGTCTTCCTCTCTCTATCTCACTCTCCCACACCTACCCCCTCGTTTCTGTGTTCACTTTCACTTTCATCTCTTAAATATCTTTTCTCTATTTGTCTTTGTTTTCAGTCAAATTCTGCCCATGAGCTCACAAGATGGATATGTCGAATTACAGAGTATGTAGTTTTAGCTAATGATTCTAGAGGTAGAATTCTCTCTCTGAAAATCCTTCCAGCAAATTGCACAATGATTTCTTAGGTAATTCTTGGTATCAAGTGTCATATGATCAACCAGGCCCAAGTCTCATGCTTCTCTCAGAGGCCAAAGCTGGGCATTGTACCAGGTGAATTTGCAATTGTTTCACCAGAGCTACATAATTAAGAGAGGAAAACTTTCCATACAGAAAAAGAGAAACTAGGACACAAAAAGGAAAAGAGCATTGCGAGCATCTTCTCTCACCAAATTGATATTTCACTAAATTTGATCAATATTTTTATATTTAACTAAGATATAATTCCATTTCTTAAATCACTATATATCTAAGTCCTGGATTAAAAAAAATCCTTAGGCGGGCCGCGGTGGCTCAGCGGGCAAAGTGCTTGCCTGCTATGCCGGAGGACCTCGGTTCGATTCCCGGCCCCAGCCCATGTAACAAAAACGGAGAAACAGAATACAATAAAACAAGAAAATGTTTAAAAAAAAAAAAAAAAAAAAATCCTTAGCAGCAAAATATTTGAGCAGATACATATAAATAATTGATCTTAAAGAAAATTGTAAGAGAGTTGAATGTATATCCACATGCAATGCTTATTTTTAAGTAATATGTTGTTATCATCATATGAGTTTATTGGTAGTATAGCCATAACACCTACTGATAGAACATAATAAAGCAGAATTAGGATCTAGTTTTGAAGATGCTGAACTTTGTCATATATTTTGGAAAGAGAATTTAAATGAATAGATTTATCATTTTTATTCATTCTACAAAATAATTGACAGTCATCTCCATCAATTCACATACAGTAGTAAATACACACTTGTCCATGTATCTATATTAATATTTCAGCTTATATGTGAGGTATTAAGTTATGCAAAATACATTTCTCATCAGTTGCATATGGGTTAGCAATCTACTAACGATGGCAGTAAAATGTATGCCCATATTAAGCTATTCTAATAATTCAGAAAGGCACTTAGTACTTTCAAAATGTTTTTGAGTCTAGTCACCATATTTTTTTCCTATGATCTCGCCCACAGTAAACTGATGGACTTGCCTTCAATTCATTCCCTCCCTTAAGTCTATCAGTTGGACAACACAATATCATTAAAGACAAAAGACCTCAAATCCAAGTCATAAACCTAGGAAAAGCCTCAGGTGCTGACAGATTTCCCATCAATTCTAATAAAACATGATTGTGGCAATTATATCTAACATCAGAGAGTCTTTTCAGAATTTTTTAAGACCAGAATTATGTCTCAAGACATGAAAACTCCTTTGATCCCATAATCCTTAAAAAGATGACAAGGTAAGGAACAATTGGGAGATTTTCATCCTCTTTTACTCTCCTGAATAGAGAATACAAGATTGTTTCCAAGGTTTTAGCTACACACCTCAATGATATCATACCTGCCCTCATACACTAAGATTAGGAGGGATTCACCCTGTGTAGCTCTAAGCAGATAATACCTGAAAAACATTTCCATTTAATCCATCAGTCACATTTCTTCAAAATCATACTATGGATACATCAGTTTCTATTTTAAAGGAAATAAATAAACTTAATAAAAATCCATTGAGTAATCTTGTCCACCCCATTAGGTTGATTTGCTCATAGAAAAGATTTAAATCTCTAATTTGCTCATTATGCTTCAATGCTCGTTTTACTTCCAGCCAAATTACCACAGCTCTCCTGCCATCTGGTCATCATTCAACTGTTATTTTTCTGGCGTCAGGAAAATTTTAAACACATAGCAAAAAGACCCTAAGGGATTCTGGAATGGCTAGTATTCATGCCAAACTCAGATTCCTTAGTGAAAATAAAACAGGTTGGGTGGGGGGAGGGTTGGAATAGCTGACCACGACTGTCCTTTTTATGATGAAGATCTCCAGTATTATCATTTTAACCTGTGGTTTGGATCAGGATTATTTACCCACTGATACTTATATTTTGACGGGGGGTTATTGATTCAGACAATCAAATATCCAGTATCCACTCATTAAACTGCTCCTCCATTTAATAACCTATTATACAACGCTCACCATGTCACAGTGTACGGCAGTTGAGATATAAAGAGGAATGAAACACAGTGCTGCTTATGCACTAAGCAGAGAGGTAAACACAGATTTAAGTCACTGCAACTTAAATTACAATAGGTGATATGAAGGTCATCATTTCATGAGGAGGATACTCTTCCTAACTTCTACCTGAGAAGTGTATGCTATGGACTATAGTTATCCAATCTCATGGTCAAAGGGAAATCCCAGAAGTATATAGGAACACTAGCTGAGACAAATTCACTTAAGAAATCACTCCCCACAAATCAATATGGCTAATGAAGCTTATATATTTGTATAGCCAGAAGACAGATTAAATTATTGCTACATAGTTTTTAACATAGATAGCTTGTATCTCTCTGAGCTAATTCACTTAGGAATTGTCCACATGCAAAACAAAACGGTATTTACCTGGAACACGTGTGTTAGCTAAATTTACAATCATTCCTTTCTTATCCTAAGCCTCCTCTACCACAGTGAACTTCAATGAAGAGCCTTAGAGGAGAGTTTTCAATAAAGGTAAATAACTGTATGGAAAACTCAATGAACAATTTACTGGAAGGAGGTTCAGATTTTTACGGAGATGCTACTGCAGGTGAATATAGCTGGCTGATTAACATAGGGAAGACAAAGATGGTTATGCCAACCAAATGGTCTAATAATGGATTGGTTTGATTTAGACAGTTTGGTGTGTAATCTTGACCGGCATAATTTTCTCCCAGCTTATGATTTGGTATGCAATGGTGTCTATTTAAGAAGAAAGTATTGTTTTCAGGATCTGTAGCCTAGTAAACAACATTATGCTATCCAGTCTTCCTTTTTTTCCCCTGAAGTCTGTGCCTTTTTGGCTAGGAAGGACTATTTGAGGAAAATGAAGAGGCGGGAGGGGGCCGGCTAGACTGCTTCATGTGGGTGATGGCAAACTCGTCACGTAAAATCATCTGGGCCTTGATTTTATTTGGTTAATGTTCCCGCGTTTGGAGACGCCCACCTTGCCGCTTACCAGCAGGATGATCAAGGGGTCACAGGTGTCCTTCACCTCCCGCTGCTTCTACACCCGCCGCGCCTCTTTCTTGGCCTTACGACTCCGCTTCAGCTGCCAGTGCTGCGTCCACCACAAGCCACGCATCAGCCGCCACCGCAGCTGTGCCCTGCAAAGCTGCCCCGGCTGCTCCTAGGACGTGTCCAGCCGCTGGCTGAGGCACACGCTGGGGTGAGTAAATTTGTGCAAAGTCTGCCTTTCCTTTCCCCACCCCTCCCCCGCCACTTCTTTTGCTCCACTTCTGCCATCTTGTAGATTCTTGAGTTTTCTAAAATATGTCCCTTCCTCTCTATCTCTGTCAACTTCCTAGCTCGTCTTTCAGGGCCCTGAATTGTATGGTTTCTGTTTTTACGTCCAGTTATTTATCTTGCCTCTTTCTACCTGACTCACTCACTGTAGCCTTACCAAACTTTTATGATTCTCTGAACTCACATGCTGTATAATGCTTTGCAAGCACTATCTTTCTCCCAGAAATATCTCTTCATGACACTTCTGTTCATGTATTTATCTTTCACACTGAAGATAATGTGTTATATAATGGAGGAAACTTTTAATAAACTCTCCTTTTCCCTGAAACAAATTGCATTGCTCTTTCCTCTTTGAATGTCCCAACATGTATTTTAGAATAATGTTAGCTGCATTGGGAAACAAACCCTAAAGTATCGGTAGCAAAATATAGTAAATATTCTCTCATCTACCAGCAAAATGCAGATGTGCTTGAGTAGCTCGTGGTTTTCCTTCCATCATGTATAAGTGATTGGCTTCATTAGAGAAATTCACCCTTTTCTTAAAAACTTTGATCCATAAGTGAAACTTAGTTTCTATCTAGTTCCATTTCTCAGAACTAATTATTTACACCTGGGTATAAAGAGCCAGGGAGCACCTGCTTAGGCATTTCATCTCCCGAAGACAGCTGGGAAAAAGATGAGAATTTAGTGAACAGCTAGCTTCTCTATCAAACCACTGTAGTTATACTTTCCTCTCAGCATGCCTATATTTAACAACAACAACAAAACAGTGACTAGCTAACACTTTTTTGAGCATTCATTTCCGGACGGAAATTAAGATAAACTCAAATATTCCTCACTTCATCTTACGGAGTTAGGTATTTTTTTTTTTATCCTTATTTTATACAAAAGGAAAATTGCAACTAAAAAGTTCAACAACTGGTTAAAAGTCATACTTAGGAACTTAAAATCTTGGGGTTTTAACATAAGTTTTATGACTCAAGTGTCCATGTTCTTATTTATTTATGAAACTCTCTCCTTTGTCTCTCTTATTAGATTACACATTCCTTGAGACTAGCTTGAGCTCCTTGCTCAAGTCCTGTCCTATATTAAGAGGTCTATAAAAATTCTGGAATTAATTAAAATAAGGGATCAAACCTGCATACAGCGGAAGTCATATTTAGAACATTTCTTTTAGAAAGAAATAGAAAGGCGATGACATACAAAGAGTTAGGGTAGAGAAAGAAGACATAAAACGGAGAGAATGTTATTGCAAAATTGCAGCGAGAGATAGTATAGACCACAGTTGAAACTAATGCATGAGAAATTAGGCAAGATTTTTTGCATAATTGTTAAAGATTGTGTGTGTTTGCAGATATGTGTGTGTGACCAATGAGATGTGAGAAGTAAGAAAAAGAGTAAAAAAAATGGACTAGTGTGTTAAGAGAACATACAACTAAGATAGAAAAAAATTAAAAGGTTGGAAGCGTTTCTTTGGTTTAGACAATAATTTTGATTTGAGATATACTGAGTTTTCTCTACAGTAGCCCAATTAATATGTTCTACAGACATAAAGCTCAACAAATGAAGATATGGAAATGGGTGAGAAACCCTATCAATAACCTTGGAGATAACATTTCTGATGATGAAGAAACACAATTAGTAAAAGTGAAATAGAAGGACCAGTAAAGAAGGTAGGAAGAAAGACAGAAGTGATTTTTAAGATAAACCTTTAAAGTTGTAGAGAAATGAGTAAAAAAAATAGACTGAAAAATTTCCAATGAAATTTAATTTGAATTATTATAAGAAGCAAGACAATTTCAATGGATTTACAATGGCAGAATCCAAAATGTAATGGTTTCAAGAGTGAGAAAATAGTACTGTGATTTTTTTTTCTGACCATTACAAGAAGCCTGTGTATTAAATGGTAACTAGAGGCATATGCAGGAAAAAGAGAGGGATAGATTAGAGTAGGAAATGAATATATCCATAGAGTGCATAAATAAAAAGATGAAGAAAAAGTTAAAGTCACAATAAGTGTACCATTGATGCTAGAGAGTGTCAGGGAGGTAGGGAGGATGAGATAAAGCCAGAAGTGAATTTGGAAATAGAAAGATTGGGACAGTGTCAGAGTTGGTTTTAATTGTCATCTCCTTTCTCATTAAAATAGTAAGTAACATAAGTAGCATAATTTGCTAAATAAAATAGATGGTGCGTCGTAGAAGGTTGGAGTAAAATTATATCGGATTAAGGGGAGATAAATAGAATTGAACATAGTCTCTACTCAATTTTTAATCATCTGTCATCTGCATGATCAATTTCTGTTGCGTTGGCATCCCAGTACAGGGTTCTGTAACGAGTTTCAACTATGTGGAAAATTTTTTTTCTGGATCTAAGATAAAAACATTTATTTGCATTCATTTTGTTCAAAATGTTATGAATGCTTTATAAATATAATTTGAATACTTTATAATGTGGCTGTTATTTACTTAATCTTCACCACAATCCCACATAGTAGATTGTGCATTTGTTTTTGTAAATTTGGTTAGAGAAGGTAATTAATTTTCCAAAGGTTTTATTCATACATTAAAAAATGTTTCTTGGGTACTTCCTTGGTGCCAGGTCCTGTGACCTGCACTTGCATTTCACAGAAAAAGACAAACACTCTATTGGGGGAGACGGACATGGAATTAATATATGTAATTAAATAAAATGGTTATGTGATTGTGTAAGATCGCTGAAGGAAATAAAGTAATGAGGTAGAGAATAATGTTGGCAGTGATACTGAAAATGCCCCGGTACAGACAGTAGCCAGGAAATGACTCAGTGACATGCAACATAGCATATAGAGCCTGAAGAGTAAACAGTAACATGCCATTTGAACATTAGAAAGAATATATTCCATGCAAAGAGAACATGTACGAACATGAGTATGTACAAAGTTATGAAATGTTGCAGTATTTGATGTTGGAATATGGGAGATAAATATGGCTGGAACATAAAAACCCAGATTCTGCAGGGCTTTGAGGCCATATGGTAGTAATGAGGACTCTGCTAAAAGCAAAGGGAAGTGGGCGGGCAACGGTGGCTCAGCAGGCAGACCTCCCCTGCCATGCCGGAGACCCAGGTTTGATTCCCAGTGCCAGCCCATGACAAAAAAAAAAGAAAAAAAGGCAAAGAGAAGCCACTGAATGGTTTTAAAGGGAGGTCTGAACTGATCTGGCCAAGTATGTGTCATGTATACATTTTGGAGGTGCGTAAGAGTAGATGTTGAGCAGTGGTCTGTAGAGATAATGTGAACCTGGAATACAGTAGTAAGTCAGCTGTTGGAGGTTAGCACTCAGCCCACTTCAGCCCCCTTTGATGTCCTCCCTGGTATAGTGTGTCCTTCTTGGGAACTACATTTTGAGTTTGTCCAATCTTTGTTTAATTCTTCAGTTGACTCTTAATGTTAGCTTTTGTTAGCTAGAATTTTCTTTTTAAAAAAAAAAAAATGTCAATTTTACCCTTTCTATTTTCTTCTGACATTTTCAAGTTTAAACACAGTAAACATAGTTGATCTTGTCTGTGCCTGAAAATTCCAATATTTGGTGTCCTTGCAGGACTAATTCTGTTGTTTCGTCTTTATGAATTGTTCACTCCATGTTATTGTTTTCTCCTCAGATGCCTGGTTAGCAAAACATATGTTTTTGTAAACATCTCAAAAAATGTTGAACACATAAATGCTCCTTTCTCTATCTTTGTGAACTGTATTTACATGTGTCATTACCATTTACTAAATAGGTCATCCATCCTTCTGGTAACTAGAGTGTATACCTTAGAAGTTATCCTTGTTTCTTTCCCTAACCATCCCTCACAGTTACTAGTTTCAGCAAATTCTGTGGATGCTTGCATCTAATAAAAATTTAATACGTATTTTTAACTCTTTATCACTACCATTACTATCTGGATTAGTCAGTGTTCAATTAGAAAAAAATAATTTAATATAAAAAATTAAGAGCTTAAAGACCTTTGGAAAAAGAGAATATGAATGTCTGTAATGAAGTCTGGGGGAAAAAACAGTGAAAAACACATAGAGAGAAAGTATTAACAAAAATAGAGGTAGAAGATATGATATATATTTAGTCAAAATTTCAAAAAAAAATAATAAAGGGAAACACAGGTAAAAGTAAGAAATGAAGAGAAAATTACAGATGACTTTCCAAAACTGGTAAAAGATACCACTCATAATGTTGAAAAGCCCGACAAATTACAGGGTAAATTTAAAAACAAAAATGAACAAACAAAACTCTATACTCATCCAAACCTGGAAAGCAGATCCAGACACAATGAGAGTAATTTACCCAAAGAAGTAATTCATGAAAACTCTCCTGATATCAAGTTCCTGAATTTCCCAATTGTGCCAACACAATGGGTGAGAATAGACTCACCAAGATGCATCACTGTGAAGTGTGGATGAAGAGAAGATCCTGATTTTTTCTAGAGGAAATAAAAAGAAAACATGCATTATACAAAGGAATGAGAATCAGAATGCCATTGGACTTTTCAGAACAATATGATGGAAGACAATGGAGAAATGTTTCAAAATTCTAAAGAAAAAATATTTCCAAGGTAGAATTCTGTACCCAGCAAAACTATCTATCAATGCAAGTATATAAGTATGCTTTCAGACTTACAGGACTTTACAAAGTTACCCTTTTCTCAGGAAGATACTGGAAATATTTTTAAACAAAAAAAAGAATAAAATAAGAAAGATAGGGAGTCCAGGAAATAGGGTCTCCATCACAGGAGAATGTTGAAGGAAATCTATTTAAGTGTCTTAGAGGATAAGTAATCCAGAATACTCTGATGGAAGGGTGGAATTTTATGTTTGAACACATTGAGAGAAGTGTAGAGTTAGAGATAAATGAATAAAACACATATGACAAATAAAGCAATTGTTCATTTCAGGAAAAGTATAAATTGTTCAGGAGTGGAAAAATAAACAACAATATTCATGGTTCAAGTAATCATCGCATTTAAAGAGTTACAATAATGTAGACACTAAATATTAATCTTCTAAGTTTCAATAAAACAGTGAAGGAAGAATGGTAGTAAGGAGTGTGTTTGTGTTTGTGTTTGTGCAGATATCGTGCGTTGAGTGAAAGAGAATCCTTTTCTTTTGCAGAACAATTCAATAGTCGATGCCTACAACTAAATCAAGATATTGCAATAAAATCATCTTATTATAGAAAAGGATGTAATATCAAAGGAATCTGAAAAAATAAAAATGAAAGCCTCTGGGGATCAGGAAATGGCAGAGGGAAGATTGGGGGTTAGGGGATTACTTTTTTTTGCGTAAGCTTTCCAGAACTCTCTAAACTGTATGGATTTATAACTTCAATTAAAAAAAAAAACTAAAAACAATCGAAAAATAAAAGGTAGCAGTAAATACCACTATGAGTGGTAAGGAGAATGAGAAATGATGGAAAATGTCCCAGACCAACACCCCACCTCTTTGCAAAGTTGGGTTACCCTGAATACTAAAATCTGTTTCTGTCCTAGATCAGTCCTCAATACAGGACAATTTGCTTCATTAACTGCATGAAGATTTTTCATATCTATCACATGATAGCTTCATGTTACCAACCCCATGAGTAAAAAAAAGATTACGTGTGTGTGTGTGTCTGTGTGTGTGTGTGTGTGTGTGTGTGTGTGTGTATTCCATGTTTTCTACTGGCAGTGATCCTGGCCTTTGAGACTGGGACCTAGACTTAATCTGAGGATCTTCGGTATGAGAAGGGCTAATTTGGGGCCAGAAACTGGTTAATGCTACAATCTATCATTACTCAGCTATCCAGGCATCAAGTAGAAATCATGGGCAAATGCTAACATTTTGAAATTAGTGGAAACTTTACTAATAATGAGTCCAAATATGAAGGATAGCCAACCTAGTTTTTTTTTTTTTTTTTTTTTTTACAGTGAATTCCCCTGACTAAGGTAGTATAATAAGGAAAGGATTATACATTCTCCCATAAGAAACCATCTCAGCACATGGTGATCAAAAGATACCGTCACTTTTGGGAGTGGAAATAGGGCAAAATCTGAAGGAATTAACATAAGAAATCTGTACCCTGGAAAACACTCATAAATAGCTAGTGAGTAATAGGAGGCAGGTAATTATCTGATAACTGAGCCCATATGACTTGAGACATTATATTAAATATTTAAGTAGCATTTCTCCTTACCTTTGAACACTTATCCCTTCTTCTTTGTTCAATACATTCTTCATATATATTCCAAAATGATCTTTCTAAAATTTACATCATGTTTTAGCCTAACTCTCTAGAAAAGCAAACAACACAACTTTCTTTGCCAATGTCCTCAATCCCTATCTCCTATCACATCTTTCCAAGATGAATTTCATTCATACTGAGCTCCTGAAGTTTCTAAAACTTCACATATCCTTATTTTTAAAAATGTCTTTGTATAGATTGATCTATCTATAAACTTCCTTCCCATTATTCTAATTGGCTTCTCATGTTCTTCCAAAAATGGTGTCTCTAGGAAGCTTTCTGTGACTTACCCAAGAGGGCCCTCTTACATATTTCACTAATATTTTGTGCATACCACATAACATGTATCACAATGTGCAATAACTTTACACTTGACAGTCTAACTCTACCACAGACCTGTTTATAATGTATTAAGGGTAGGCAACATTTTAGTGTTTAATACATTTTCAATAACTGTTAAATAAGTGTTCAATTTGGAAAGAAGGCTCAAGATAAACTTCACATAGGAACATAAACTAAGTGATGTAATTGGGCTCCTAATTTATATGAAAATAAGGAGGCTTAAATACTTAAATAAATTAATTGCTCTTTAATGATCATATCTGAATTATTTTTCATATCCAATACTGTACTTTTCATCAGTGTATCGTTTCATCATTCTACTATTTTCATCTTGTCTTTTTTACATCTGTCAGTCCATTAAGCATTATGTTCATGATTTCCTCTATCTTTTTTATGTCTGTGGAATATATGTATTATTATATATCATATATATTTAAGATAATATTCATAATACCTACTTTAGTGTAGTTCTCTACCAGTTATATCTCCTGTGACACTTAGGGGTCTATTTCTATTACTTGATTTTCCTCTACTTTTAGGGTTATAATTTCCTGGTTTTTTTGCATGTCTATTTTTATATGAATGCCAGATATTCTGAATATTGCTTTGTTGGGTACTGGAGTTTTAATATTTAATTAATTATCTAGGGCTTTGTTCTGGGACAGAGTTCATTTATTTGAGCATTTTTATTCTTTTGGAGTATGCTTTTACATGTTATTAAGAGGATCCAGTACAACCTTTAGTCTAGGGCTAATTTCCTCACTGCTGAGGCCTTCCACTTCTGCAGATTTCAGTGGCTGCCTCATGCTTTAGCACCTTTCTCACTTTGACTATTGGGAACTCAAATTATTTCTGGTCTTGTGTGAACCCTGAAAATTGCCTCACATTTTCCTTTTTGTAATTCTTTCACTTGTCCCAGTGACTTCTTCACCCTCATGTGAATTATATTTCAAGGAAACTACTTTTCACATCCCTCGAATTCTCCCTATGCAGCTTCCTCTCCTCTGGTGCTCTGCCATATAAACTTTTTGCAGGAAGGTCTTCCTCCCTGAACCCCAAATTCAGACTTTTCAACTCAGGGAGACAACCAGACTCTGCTTGGGATTCCCTTCCATGACTATGGCCTGGAATATTCTTCTAGACAGTAAGCTAGAGCGGTGAAACCTTACTTCATATTTTTTCTCTCTTAGGGATCACTGGCCAATGTCTGTGAACTGTTGTTTATAAGATATCAAACCACAAATTCAAGAATTTCAGTGGGCTCCAAGCAAGGTAAAGCCATACCAAATCATATCAAAGTAAAATTTCTGAAAAGCAAAGGGAAAATATAAAAATCTTAAGATACAGAGAAAAAAGACAGATTACCCTCAAAGTGACAACCATGAAACTGACAGGTGACTTTTAATAAAAATGATAGAAGCTAGAAGTCAATGGAAAAATGATTTATTTAGTATATTAAAAGAAAATTACTGGCAACTTAGAATTCTATTTCAAGTGAAAATACATTCAATATTGATGGCAAAGCAAAATATATATTCAGACAGAAAAAAAAGAGTGTGTCACAAGTAAGTTTACCCTAAGGAAAATGTTAAGGAATATTTTTCAGACAGAAATAAAGGATTTTATTAAAACATCAGTTAATGCAGTAAGGAATGAAGAGCAACAGAAATAATAACCACATGGTATATTTCAGTGAATACTGGCAGTACAGAACAGTAATTAATATATCTGTGTTAATTAAAATGTGGAGCGAATGAGAATAATGACAACAGCAAATAATCTGAAAGGTGGGAGTAGATGAAGTTAAATTGTTCTAAACACCATGAATTGCCTTTAAACTAGTAAAAATATAATTATGATAATTAAGGAATGTAAGGATGCATATTGTAACATCTAGGACAATATTAAAGTGTGGTATAATAATGATAACTAGCGAGGTAATAGAAAGGAAAATAAAGGAATGTAAAATACTTAATCCTACTGAAATCCAGGCAGGAAATAAAATGGAATACAATACAGGTGGGTCAAATAGAAAGTTGATAGTTTTGAAGTTAAGATAAAATAGATAGTTAATGAATGAAAGGCAAAGATTGCCATACCAAATAACAATAGTCAATGTACCTACGTGCTTTGAGAAAGATTCATCATAAATATTAGACGAAGAAAAATTGAAGGTAAAATGATGGGAAAAGATTATGTCATTGAAATATTAACCAATAGAAATCTATGTAACAATACTTACCTCTGATGTGTAGAAAACTACACAAAAATGGTAAATGTACATTCTTTTTGAGTACATACAGAATGTTCACCAAAACAGACCATTGGCTAGGCCAGATCAAGTACAAGAAAATTTTGAGAGTGACATTTTATAGAGTATATTCATTGACAACATTAATTTAAGCTAGAGATTAATAAAGGTAAAAATAATTTTTAACGGTTTGCAAACTAAGCAGTGTCAAAAACATTAAAAATGAAACTAATATTTTGAACTAAATTTTACAACATGGCTTATAAAAACTTGTGAGATACAGCTATAGCAGTGTGTACAAAGAAACTCACAGCCTTAAATAAAAGTACTAGAAAATATTCTAATAAATTAAAATTATAAGCATTTTTCTAGAATTTAGAAATAGAATTGCATTCCAAACACTAAGACATATGGGGGATAGAAGTAGCAAACATAAAGCATGCTATTAATGAAATAGGAAAAATGCAATAGGGAATCTTGATAAAGAAACATTTTCTTCTATTCTTTTTTTTTTTTAAAGAATAGTAAACCTGAACAAATCCTTGTCAAGACCAACCAGAAAGAAAAGGGGAAGGGTGGTGGTGCTAAGAGGGTTGGGTGAGGGAGACATAGAGAGAGAAAGAGGAACAAGTATGATATTGCAGTTGATGAAGGTGGAATCAATGAAATTCTTATGGATACTAATTTAATAATAGAATTTTATGAAACTTTATTTACTGAATTTGAAAATTTAGGTACCACATAACAAATTTCTAGGCAAAAAATTCCCCTATGCATTCTGATAAAAGAAGACATCTGAATGGTCCTATAAAATAATATTAAAGAAAATGAATCCATAATTAAAAAAATTTCCCTTGATGTACTCCCCAGACCTAGAGGAATTACCAATGAGTTCTTCCAAACCCTTAATGAAGAAATGACACCAAAGTAATATATATTCTAGAAAACAGGAGAACAAGAAACACTTTCAAACTCCTTCTAAAAATGTGTTGGAATCTGTCATCTGCTACTCTTCTATCCATTTGTTTTTTCTGTCATTTTTTATTTATCCAGTTCCCATAACTAAACTGTTTTCGTGGGAATGTGGGAGTTTGAGGAGGAAAGGAAAATATAGATCTTTATTTACTGTACCAATTTTGATAAGATTTATCCATAAATTTTACAATAAAAATCAGTGTGAAAGGAATAGAACAAATGACAATGTTTGTGTGCTAAATAAACTGTGCCCTGAATTCTTGTTCTTGCTTTTCTCTATGGCATGCCATTGCAGAAAGGGGGAAGAAAAAAGGAAACTCAATAGTCAGATAAAGGCAACATGCAGAAGATTTATTAACAAATATAGGGATTGGGCCCTTGAAATAAGATGACAAGTATAGTCTAAAGAGAAGCACAGTCAAATTTGTCTCAGAGGTGGCTATGTGTGGAAGATACTTAATATTTAAATTTTAGATATGTCCTTCTGCAATTTTTTTGTGGCATGCTATGATATATTCCCATGATTTCTTAGGGAGTGAAGGAGAAATTACGGGTCTCTGAGTGGTCAAAATGGAGCAACATTGTAGAAGGTGAGTTACTATAGGAAATGAATAAAAAACAATAAGTAGGAAGTAGAAATTATGGGCCAGTAGGAACAGGAAGAAAATTTGTGCTTCCCCCTTTCCAATTCATCAGAGCTTGAGAAAATTAAGAGTTATTGGTTACCCTAGCCCCTGGAACCTTTGTAGAATCTTATATAATAGTTCCGTGCACTAAGATAACTTTCCAGAAACCTACAACCTCCAGATGGGTCCCTGGACCAAATAACTCCTGAAATGCAGAGGGGCCAGCATCTCTAGAACATGAACTAGTTCCATCTGCCTATCCCATATTATTGACAGCCCCTTTGTGGTAGTTAGATTCAGTTGCCAACTTGGTCAGGTGAAGACACCTAGTTCTGTTGCTGTGGACATGAGCAATGGTACGTGAACCTCATCTGTTGCTGATTACATCTGCAGTCAGCTAGGAGGTGTGTCTGCTGCAAGGAATGATGTTTGACTTAATTGACTGGTGCTTAAATGAGAGAGCACAATGTAACACAGCCCAAGCAGCTCAGCCAAAGCCTTTGGAGGTGCAGAAAGGAATCAAGGCCAGCAGAGCTCACCTTGTGCCTTCCCCACATAAGAAAGAACCTCAGTTGAAAGTTAGCTGCCTTTCCTCTGCAGAACTAACGAAATAAATCCCCTTTTAATAAAAGTCAGTCTGTCTCTGGTGTGTTGCATTCTGGCAGTTAGCAAACTAGAACACTCTTCCAACATGAAAAAGTTAAAATAGGCAGAGGCCAAATACCCCTAAAGAGTGGGAGAAAGATCAAACGTGATATGTTGGATTTATACAGAGAAGGTAGGGTTTAACAAACGAGTGTGAGTGCTGAATCATTACACTGGTTTCTTTTAGTCTCCAGTGTTTTAAAGCAGCTAGAAGTAAAAACCTAAAATTATGGAATTGTAATCCATACCAAACTCTGAAATCTGTTCTACAACTAATTGTTGCGATATGCTTTGAAAGCTATTGCTTTTTGTATATATGTTATTTTTCAAACATAAAATAAAATATTTCTTCTAGCCTCCAGTGTTTTGGAGCAGTTAGAATGAAAAATCTGAAATAGTGGAATGGTAATCCATAACAAACTCTGAAATCTCTTCTGTAACTAGTTGTTGAGGTGTACTTTGAAAATCATTGTTTTTTTCTTTCTTTTCTTTGTATACATGTTATATTTAACAATAAATAAAGTTTAAAGATTTAAAAAAAGAATGGTGATGGAACTGGACTTCTCTGAGTACTCGATATGGTAGTTTAAGTCATTTAATGAATATATTTAAAGAATTGCCAGTGAGCCTCATGGTGTTAAAACCAGTATCCTATACTGAGATGACAAATTTAATTCTGACGTAAATATCTATCTGGCAATAAGACTGAGAGATCATTGCACTAAGCCATCTATTATTTTAAGAAGATACAAATCTAAGCCACCCAAGTTTTGTGAATCTCTACTCCTAAAAAGAGCCCATTTGCAATCTCACTTGAGATACCAGGCTTTTATCACCCTGATAGTCAAGAAGTCTATTTTAGTGTAAGACAATTTCTTTTTAAATGGAAAAACAGTGCCATCAAATAGATAAAGCTGTGTTCTTTGGATTTAACATAACAGAGTTCAAATTTCAGCCACTGATGCATGAGGCCGTCTGAAAAATTTTCTGAATCTTTTTGTCTCCACACACATTGGTAAATTGACAGTAATATCATATAAACTCACGGATGTGTTATCAAAGATCATTTATTTCAGTATGTGGTATATCCAAGATTCAGACAATGGCTATTGTTACAATTATTAACGATGTAGTTGAAAGTTTCAAAACTAAGTGGAAACTTGATAACAAAACAGTGCTCTTAATGTGCCTACCCACAATAAACTGAGTTAAGGAGTGAAAACATGTCTAGAAAAAGGATTTCTGTGTAGTGTAAAATACATTAAACTGGGAATGAAATAATATGTATCTCAGTCCCAACTTTATACAGTAAAAGCAACTTTGGACTCCTTTGTAGTTATGTTACCTCTTTGGTCATCAGCTATTTGGCCAGAGGAACAAAGAAACAAGCAGAAAAAAACCCAGAAGGATTTGGGTTACAAAATGTAAGGTCCTTCCTAGCTCTGACACTAATTTTATTGTCTTATTCTTTCAAAAGGCTGGTGTTATGTCTAAGAAAGTAAAGGCTTTAGAGGCAGCAGGCTAAGTTTCTGAGGCCTCTCTTTTAACCATTAATATCAGTCAAGTATTTATTTTCTAAAAATAAAGATGACTCTAGGAACATAAATGCCTGAGTTGAGTGAATTGGATTTTTCCCCCTCTGGTTTCAAGTAAGAATGGTCCCAGTTTAACAGTTGTAAGGTGTTTTTAAACAATTTATCTCTATCTCATTTTAATTAAACATGTACTCTCTGTACTTTCTGCACTTGTAAAAATGTAGTTTGCAATTTGACAGCATGATATTATAGTATTGAGCAATATGTGAATTGGTTTAGAAGTAACTGGAGTTGAAGCATACATCAATCACTGCAAGTGCAAACGCGGGTCACTAAAGCTGTCAATTTCAATCAGCTCCGTAATTAAATACATCACCAATATGGATTTTGTGTAAGAATGTCACTTGTTCTTCAGATGTCTGCTATGAGGACAAATCACATTTCAGTGTCTCTGCATGGACATTCTAAATATAGTATTTTTAAAGGCAGAACATCTTCATCCATCTTTCTCTGATTTGTTAAGTAGAAATCCATTTACTAATGTGTAGTTTAAAAGCTGTGTTTTTAAATATGCATTTATATTTGTGTTTGAACTACTTCCTCTTTAATTAAAATGTTGCAGTATCTCAGCTGGCATTTTAAACTCATATTTATCACCTTTAGTGGCATTTGTTATGAAATAAATAGATAATGAATAATAATCACCTTTTAAAAGGCTGAACAATTTGTAATTGTGGATAATTTGTAATTAGAGATTCTTTATGTGTTCAAAAAGCAGAAGATGCTTCTGGTTATGAAGAAATAAATTATTCATTCTGATTTCAGCATGAGAACAAAACTATTTCACATTTAGGAAAATCTTTTTTTTTTTTTTTAAAGAGCTATAAAGTGTCATCTCTTTCTATTACACTTTCTACTACATGGGAAAAGACTGAAACAAAGCCGTATTACCAAATATATATTGCCTGCCATTTGATTTAATCTTCAAATAAGCTCCAGGAAGCAGGTCCCTGGACAGTTAATCTTTAGTTTTGTAGCCCATGCACATTTTCAATAAGGTTACTAGGGAATTAGACCCAGTGGGGAGAGGAAAAGCATATTGTCTTATTCCACAGGCAGATGTTGTGAGCCCTGTTAGCAAATTAGAACTTCCTTAATTATGAAATACTTTATTAGTAGAATCACTCTTATCGCATCAGTGCTCATCAAAGTAAGTCATTGTAAATCTTTAGCATATAGCTTCAATCATTCTTAAAATTGCCTTAGCTAATAACATACCCCATATAATGTATTTCATTGCAAGTGCAATCATAAAACAAGGCCCAATTATGTAACTTGAAATCCTAACAGAAACAATAGTTAGTGCCATATTAAAGATAAATTTCAAAATAAAACACTTGGAACAAAGGCGTTATAAAAATAAAAAGTGATAGTAATTGTTGATTTTGGATTGTGATGCTGTCCTCATTAATAATACACAGACATCCTTTCTCAAGCAACTTTTAAATTATTCCCATCTAAACCACAACCTTGAAAAACAACAAATGATAAACATTACACGAATCATCTGGGAAAAAATCATAAAAACTTAATATCAATCTGAGTGCCATTCAGAAAAAAGTTAAATAGTTAGAGGAACATAAAGTAAAGGGACACTAACCACAAATTGCTGACTTGAGGTTTTTGTCTGTGTTTATTTTTCTCTCTCTCTATGTCAGCAGGAGCATGCAATAACTCAAGGAGCAATTTTCAGTGAATTATTGTACCCACCCAGTTTATTTTGTAGCAATCTTTGCAAGCTAAGGCCCCATTTATATGAACCTACATGTTGGCTTTGGGTCCACCCAAAGCCATCTTTTAGTTCCTTCCTTCAATATTCATGTTTAGCCTTATCCATTGTTCTGGAAATGCATGTGTAGCAAGGAATCATCTTTTCCAGTCCAAATAGTAAATAAATAGAAAATATGAAATTGATTTAAAAATTGAGTTAAAATCATGGAAAAAGGTGAAATCAGTTGAATTTTCTCTGACAATCTTGGAGATATCTGATACTCGGTCTGAGAGTTTTTACCTATTTTCTGAAATGAAAGTGTAGCCCTTCCCTCAATGCTACCTTGTAAATTTTCTCTAAGTACCCAGTTAAACACTTCTTACATAATCCCAGCGATTCTTTCAATTATTTTACCAGATTCCTGAAGTCCCCTGCCTATGTCTTTCACCATTCACTTCAGCACTTGTGTCCTGTTTCATGGAAAACCCCAAAAGCAAGCCACCAGGTAAATAATAAAGACCAACAGGTAGAAAATACCACTCCAAAGCATAAATATCAATGATTCCTTTCAATTTAATGGAAGAATTAGTATTCTCGTGTATGAAAGTTAAGATTTCAACCATTACTTGGAATTAAATCCTCCCATATCCACCCCCACTTGCCTCCCCATTAATTATCTTTCTGCGCTGTCTTTGTAACTCCCCACTGATTGTTTCCCTTCTGCGTAGAAACAATTTCAATGTCCCTCCATATTTAAAGATACAATGCCCTGTCAGCTGTATATCACTCTGTAACTACTGGAATTCTCTCTCTTCCTGTTCACGGATAAAATGTAGTCCTGAGCAATGTACACTTACTCTCCACATTTCATCTCTGCTGTCTGCAACCATCCCTCCCTTGTCAAAGTCTCTAATAATCTTCTTGTTAAAGTCAATGGCCATCTTTAGGCAATATATTATTTCCTCTCTCTGCTTATTCCCTTAGAGTAAGACTTTCCTAGCTACCTAGTATTGGATGGTGGACCTCTGAGGCTTTGATCTGATTCTCTCACACTTGTGGAGTAAGTTAATCCAATCTTGTGGTTTTAGCTACCACCTATACTTGGATGACTCCAAACTATCTGCTTCATGTTGCTGAAAATGTTTTCTTCTGCGTTCTAGATACATACCAACAAGTTCATTTTAGATGGCGCATATCATCTCCATTCTCCCTCCTCATTCTTATGTTTCCCTGTCTTTAGATGTGATAATTCATTTTATATCAATTGAGCTAAGCTATGGAACCCAAATATTGGGTCAAATATGAGTCTAGATTTTGTTGCAAAAATATTTTTAGATGTGATTAGCATCAGAAATCAGTTGACTTTAAGTAAAGGACATTTTCTTCAATGTAGATAGGCCTCATCCAATCAGCTGAAGGTCTTAAAAGCAAAAACTGAAGTTTTTTTGGAAAGAACAAATTTATTCTTAAGATCTCAACATCACAACATACTGTTTCCAGACCTGTCCTTCAGATTTCTTCAGACTTGTCAACACTTACAGTTTCATGAGCTAGTTCCATAAAATACATCTCTTAATGTACATGTACACACACACACACACACACACATACACATACACATATACACACAATTGGTTTTGTTTCTCTGGAGAAACTTGACTTCTGTATTGGAAAGGAAAGATCCCTTAATTGCCTGTCAGAGTTACATGGATGTCGAACTTGCTTCCTTCTTTTCCTTATCCCCTGCAATTAATTACACACATCATAAAGGTCCTACAGTCTGAGCATCTTCTAAGTCAGCTCTTGTAGATCTATTAGATCCATGACTGATGCCTTAGTTCATTTTATAAACTTCTTCTATTACTTTAACCCTCTCTTACTATGTTCCCCTGACTCATATTTATTCCTTTATAGCCATTTTGCACACTACTTTGACAGTGATGTTATATTTGTCAAATGCAAATCTGAGTATGACCTTCTCTCACAAATGATCTTCCTTTGGATTCCAATGAGGTTTGTGGTGATTGGCCCCGTTCTTCTCCAAGCTCATTTTTTTCCTCTCAGCCTAACCCTTCTATGTTCGGTGACTATTACCTATGTTACTAAAACATTATCAAACTTATGCTCCATTCCACTGTTCCTTGTTAATCCAATCTTTAAAAAGATGCTCAAGAATTACTTTTCTCACTACTTCCCTCCTCCCCTCTCGCCCTCTGCATGTATTTGTGTGTGTGTGTGTGTGTGTGTACATCCTGTCCATTTCTGTCTTAAACCAAACCCAAATGTCTTGGAATGGTTGTTCATTCCACGCATCACCTGTGCTTCAGCCTCAACCTTTGTAATTTTCAAATAATTCTGTTTTCTTCCATATCTTCCTTTCTCTTAGTGACTGTTAGCTCCTTGAAAACAGGTACTCTTTACCTTGTCTGTCCACTGTAAGTTCCATTTCTGGCACAGAATAGACATTAACTGATTAGTAAAACAAATGGCTCTTAGACCTCTACATAATTAATAATGTACAGGAAAAGTATTTTACATTTAAAGAAAGATACCTTCATCTCTTAGCTAGAAACCTGACTGTTAAAGAGTTTCAGGGTTGTGCTACAATGTTTAATTCACAAATGGAACTGGAATGTGTAAAAGATAAAAGTTTCTAAATGTCACAACAGTTCATATACAGTTACAAAATATATTTTCTGCTGAATAATTTAGAATTAAATCGTGTTAACAACCCTGATGAATAAACTGTCACTTCTTCAATGCTTCTTATTCTTCAGAGGCAATGAAGTGTCTGGTCAATAGTTAGGCTCTGAGGTCAGTGAGGGGAAGATTCAAGCCCCATCTCACCAGCTGTATGCCTTTGGACAAAATACTTTGCCTTTCTAGTCTTTAATTACCTTTTTATAAACTAGAGAAAATGCCACCCATCTTTAGAAATTAAAGACGATAATGCATATTAAGGTCTTAGAATGATTCCTGGTGCAAAATAACTATTCTATTAGTATATAGTGGGAGCTGGGTTTTCCCACTCTGATTAAGGTGTTCGAAATGCCCTAATTATTTTCCCTAAGTAGATTGGCACTTCACTTAGCTATCCCATGAGATGTTACAAGTACTTCGAACTTTATCCCACCCTAGTATAATGCAAGGTCTTGCGGGGGAGGGGTCTTGAATTTTTCTTACAACATTCAGGGAGGACAGCTCTGGTTGTCATTCAGAAGAGGGTCACTGCAGAAACCCTCATTTTCTGATTTCTTTGAAACTTTCAAAAATGGTTGTCTTGGTTTCCCAGGGCTGCTGTAGCAAAGTCCCACAGACTGGGCAGTTCAAAACATAAGGAATATGTTTTCACAGTTTGGGAAGCTAGATGAATTTGGTTGTGGTGGGGTAATCCTTGCTTGCCTCTTCCTACCTTCTGATGGTTTGCTGGCAGTCCACGATTTTCTATCCTCCGTTATCACATGGGGGTCCCCTCTATCTCTGTCTCTTACAGACTCTCTGCATTTCCCCTCCTTATATGGACACCAGGCTCACTGTAGTACGGCCCATCCTAATCCAGTTTGGCCTTGTCTTGCCTAATAGTATCCCTGAAAAATCCTATTTCCAAATTAGTTCACATTTACAGGACAGGGGTTAGGACTTGGAAGTGTCTTTTAGGGACATGGTTCAGTCCATATCAAGGGTCAGACTTGGGTATATAAAGCCTTCATGTAGCTGGACTTTGTATATAAATGCACAGCTCTTGATGGGGCTCCAGGCAATCTTTCCCACCTAAGTGAAGGAAAAAGTAAATCATATGCCACTGAAGCTAAGAAATCTTCAGCCAACCATGGTCCCTTCCCTCTACTTCAAGACTAGCTTCCAAATCTCGTCCCTCAACCTCATGGAGGACCAAACAGAGCAAATTCTTCTTGGGGAAGTACAGAAGCAATGGAGGTATTTGCTGCTCATATCCTAATAGAAATAATGTTATTTTCTCTTTCCTGAGAAGGAGCAATGTCATCAGATAAAATGCAATGCAATGGCTATATTAAAATAACATGTTTTTACTTCTAAAAATTCTTTGTTCACATGAAAGTTATAGACCACCTAGTTATATATTAAAATGATTTAAATTACGTGAAAAAAAGTGTATTTTTCTTAATATTGGACTCTGTTACAAGTGACAGCATTTACTGCTATTAATGACAACAACAATAATACAACTGATAACATCCATAGCTCTTAATTCTCTTGAGAACATGCACGGATATTGAATTAAACTTGAGCTCTTGTGCAAACACCAATTTTATGGTTATCTTTCAAAAGACACATTATATAATTATTAGGTTTTATTTTATTTGTATTCATCTATTTTCTGGCTTATCACAGTAGTGCTTTGAAAAATTATCAACCACTTTTGTACTTGGTTTCAATCATTTAGTAAAATACCACCAAATAATAATAATTACTTGTCACTAAAAGTAGATAATACATGGGAAAATTAAAATTCAATTGTACATTTATGGAATGGAAATCGACATAGAATAGGTCCAACATATTAAAATTATCCTGTTATTAAAATACCTCATATGGGATCCAACTGGAGTAATATACCAAGTTCCCAGAGACTTTAAACAGGAAGATGAATATTATTTTCAAAATAAATCCATATTTGTGACGTAATTTTTAAGTGTATAAACAGAATATTGTATTATAATTCTCCTAAAAGCTCTCATCAAATAAAGAACAATCATAATATTGTTATTACTGAATAAAGAATTAAGGCAGAAAATTTTTTTAATCCTGAGTGCTTAGTTATCTATTATTGCTAATGAATTTCAAAATCAATGAAAAATGTATGTAAGGAAAATGGGTTTGAAAGGCTTACAAATACTTAGAAAAATAAAGAAACAGATTATAACACAACAGATTAGAAGATTTCAGGCAAATTACTATATTCTATCTGTTAGGAATTTAAGATAAAGCGTAATAGAATATTATATTGGATAATAGATAAGGGCCTGCTTGAAAGGAAGTAGGTGTTTGCTTCTGGAGGTCTATATTCTTTAGTGAATTACTAGCTGGCTAGCTGTGGATTAAAATGATCAGATAGTCTGAAGGCCTTGGGCAACCACTCACCTTACAATGTAAAACCCACGCTTACAAAATTAAACATAGAAGGCATTGCATTGAACTCTGCACACTTTTGCTTTGTTTCTTTTGTCTGATCTATTTGAAACTCAAGAAGCAATGCTGTGTGAAAGCATTAAGGTTGATTTCATTTGTGATTTGAAGAATATCCATATTACAGATTATTAAATTAATGGCAATCTAACCTTGAAAGTACCTCTATCTGCTGAAAGAGCAACACTTCATCACCTGTTTTGATTCATTAATGTATCATTTAACTTGGTATGACACATGTTCAGCAGTTATAATTACATTATAGCCTTCCTATTACATCAGCTCTGCTCCAAGTTTCTGTCACCACTAGTCCAATTTTCAACATAGAGCAATCCACTGCACTCTTTCCTTATTAGTGTCATCTTTAATGTAGCAGAGAGGCTGAACCATTACTTGGCACTGAGAGTTTAACAGCAATTAACCCCTGCTCTATCCCCAGGGAGAAGTACATCAGCAACTTGCCAAAACACTGTAAACAAGCTGGCCAAGATCAATGTGCAACCATGCTGGCTGCAGAGCACCTAGTGTATTAATTTAGGATTGATATATGGGGGAAAAAAAGGAGCGAATGATCTGCATGAAATTAACCTGAGTCATTCCCCTTAAGTTGGAAATTTTCTTACCAAGAATAGATATAGAATTTAAAAAAAAGAAGAAAATCATGCTTATTGTTAGCAGACACACTGCATGTTTATTTGACTTTATTGCCATAAGAAAATAATTATTGAATTGATTATTTCAGAGTATGAATTCTTAAAGATGGGAAATGAAATACATCTTTAAGAATAAATTCACAGAATTTAAAGATCCAATTCAAATAGCAAATGAAAATACACAGCCGATTTTGAGATATCCCTTAGTTTCTCTAATATACAACTGACTGGCAAGGGGAGCCATATATAGAAACCTATGTATTTCAACATTAGGAAATTCTCAGCATGGCAAGGTCAGTTGATGTGAAAGTTGATGGTCTAAACTCTAAAACAGTACAGAGAGAGCAGCCAGAACAGGTGTTATCTGACATTTGCTAGACCCATTCTGCCATAACTTGTTACTGTAGATAATCTCAGTAGAAACCTGGATACCTTAACATTGCAGTCTACTGAAAGTGCTAGTATCATAATATTAAGATGAGTATTTGCTACAGATATAAGAAATGTGAAAACATTTGGAGAGCATACATGGTCTAGACCAAAGATCTAATTTATTACTTAAATTTATTTCATAATAAATAGCATTGAGTCTAAAATGTCCAATTATTTTTCCATTGTTACTTGAATTACATTTATTTGCTTATACTATGTATTGTAACAATAACATCACAAGATAAGCAGCACACAATACCACTTTTAATATGATAAAAACTACACCTCGTAGTGAATGGAGCCTGCATTTTGCTTTGGAGTGAAATAGTAATCTCTGAGCTATGTAAAATCTCTTCTGCATGTGAACACTAATTTATTAGTTGTCTACATTGCTTTCCTCTCCATATTTCTTTGCAGCTATGGTGGTCTTTGGTACAATAGTCTTATTTCTATTTTTTGTTTGGTTGTTTAAACAGAACCATGCTTTTGTGGGTCATGGGAAGCCCTGAAATCAGAAAGCATCTAAGAAACAAACAACAGTATGGATGATTTTATTTCAAGTTGGTTATTATTAATTTTACACATCAAATCCTAATTTCCTTTAGAATGTGAACCTAAGAGATCTATTCAAACAAGTTTGGCTTTGTTCTCATGCCCTGAGACTGGAAAAATCATCCTTGGAGACGACTGGTGGAACTTAATTCACAGTATGAGAAAGACTGGCTTTATATTACCAGGCACCATATGTCTTTTTATTCTAAGTTGCCATAAAATGCTACACAGAGAAATTAAATATAGGAAGCCTAATTTCCAAGTTGATTGTTTACTTGCTTATAGAGAAGCTAGTTTTATGGAACATACCCAACTCTGTCATGTCTTATTCAATTTCTCAGCTACTTTGTGACAAATGACTACTCCCACCTTGAAGTACTGCCTTCATTTGACCTCTACAGTATCATACTTCTGGATTTTCCTTCTAAGTTAAAATTTTCTCTTTTTCGCCTCCTTTGCTGGATTCTCTTTCTCTTCTTTCCACTCTACTTTTGGCTGTCTCCAGAGCTTGGTCTGAATTTTTTTTCAACTCTCTCAGCCTGGTTCAATTTATATACTTAGTCCTAAGATTTACTTAGGTCCTGAGGTCCTAAAAATGTATGTAAGAACTGGTAATTCCCATAGTTCTCCAGTTGTAAATCCTTCCTTTAGATCCACATTTGTTCATCCGATTCCCTGGTACACTGCACCGTAGGATGGGTGTTCAAAGGGACTTGGAGCTTACCAGCACCAAAACAGAACTCTTGAGTCTCTCTTGGGCTAAAAAGGTAGGCAATATACTATTTTCCCTTTTTTTCTTAGATCTCACACAAATGCATTACTAAGTTCTATTAGTTGTAGTCATGATATGTATCTTTCTAATCACTTCTGATTACTTCTAGTATAGAAAAACACCCTTTATTTCAAGCTCCATAATTTTTTTCTGAAAACAGAAATATTAACTGTTCTTTGTGTTTCTACTCTTATCTCGCCAAGTTCTATCTCCACACAGCAGCCAGAATATTACTTTTAAATGAAAATGAAATTATATCACCACCTTGCTTAAAACTTGTCAGTGTTTTATTACATCTGGAATAAAATATGCATTATTTTTCAAAATTATAAGGCCCTCCAGTATATGCCCCTGACTCTCTCTTTACCCTTTTTTCCTACTTTCCGCCTACCAGATAGGACTTACCTCAGCCCCTACTATTCCTTTCTTGCTCAGCCATCTTCATTTACACTAACCTCATTTTCACCAAATATGTTCCACTCTTTACCCTTTCCTCATGGATTTTACATTTTTCTGCCCTTTCCCTGAATCCTTTTCTCTAAGCAAGATCTTCTGATCTTCTCACTCTTTTCTTATATGGGTCTGTGGCAATGTCACATGCACAGGAAGGCTCTTGCTGACCATCCTTGTATAACACCCTCCCCCCACCACACACACACGCACACACACACACTCCTGCCAAACCCATATTAGCTCTAGGAACCTATACAGTTCATTTCCTTCATAACCTCATATGTTATTATTATATATTGCTGCATGTTTTTAAATCAGAACATCTGCTTTAAATTATTTGCTTGCTTGTCTGTTTTCGTTTTTGGGTTTTGTATTGTTCATCTAGGACAATGCCTAAGACATCACCCAAAAGAAGCTTTTGAAGCTCAGAAAAAATATTTGAATAAATGGTCAACTAAGTTAATATTTAGTATATGATAATGTATATACTCTCTGCTATAGAAATCCAAGTACATTGTTTCTAACTTGAGGAAAATATGTATGATCTTTTATATTGAATAGAAACAGAAGTGTCCAAACACTGTAAGCACCCAAAGAAAAATATTTTCTCAAACTAGAATCATTAATTTTTTCTTATGAAAGTTCAGTTTGGGTGTTCTTGAACATCCAAGGATTAAAAAAAAACTATTTGGAATGGAAAAAATTGAATTAAACATATTTAGAGAAGTATGCAGGCATATAAATTTAAAACGATAGGAGTCTATGACTGAATCTATCTTAAATTCTAATATCGATCAAGAGCATTACTTAAATTAGATTATTAATACAAAACAAGCCAATATTCTCATTTCTCAAAATGTTAATATCATCATTTTTGATAGGGAAATTGCATTGAAGCAAACGATTTTCTGCGTTCTCAACTCATAAGATTAAGATAGTGCCACCACTAAACTCTACTCATATATTCCCTTCTAATGGATACAGGTTCTCTGAGATTATCTGAGTCAATGCTATATGCCTCAAGTCAGCTCAGATCCTAGTAGCCTCTCAGGACTGCGGGTAAAATACTTCTAGGAGTCATTTATCTTCTATCCCAAATTCAGTGAGGTGACCTGAAGAGACTGTGGAATGGGGGGAAAGGTGGCCATGTAAAAGGATTTTCCATTCTTTTTTCCACAGAGAACTGAAATATAATTTTAATTTTGTACACTGTTTCTTCTTTCCCCTGCCCCTTCCTGATGGCTTATACAGAAAATTATCATTGGGCACATACTATACTCCAAGTACTGTTCTAGCAATTGGGAATACACAGTGAGTAAAATCCAAAAATCTCTGACCTCATAAATCTGATAGTAAGTGCAAGGAAACACTTTAATAAATAAATAAATACATGAGATACATAATAAGTGAGATGGACATGGTGCTGTGTAGAAAATTGAAGTGGAGGAAGAGTATAGGAAATGCTGGGAGCGAGCTGTATTTTAGAACATGTTGGCCATTGAAGGCAATATTTAGAAAGATGTTTGATCAAGAACTTGAGCAGCGCAGGTAACAGTCGAAAGGGGCACTACAAACTAAGGAAGCAGTGGCGGGGGCGGGGGAAGCATGGCTAGGATATTAGACACACAGCAAGGAAGCAAGAAAACCTGGCTTGACATGAACTGTAGAGGAGGTTAGGAGATGGAATAGGTACCATGTTGGAAATTGCTTTGGAAGCTACTGGGAAGACCCTGGTTTTTACTGTTAGTAAGATGGGAAATGATTGGATGATATTGGTAAGAAGAATAGCATAGTATGACCTGTTTATAAAGGCTTACTTTTATTTTTAAGTTTATGTTAAAGAGGGGAGGATAGAAGCAAAGATACCAGTTCAGAAACTAGTGACATGGTCCAGGAAAATAAATTGTGGTATTCGTAAAGGTGATGAAAACTGATTGTATTTTTAATAATTTTTGAAGCTAAAACGGTGGAATTTGCTGATGGTTTAAAGGTAGGGTGTGATAAAAAGACAGGGGTCAAGGTATTTTGACCTGAGCAACTAAAGAATAGAGTTCCTAGTTACTGGAATGAGATTGCTGGAAAGCTGATTGATGTGTGGGTGTATACAGACAGGATCTCAAGTTGGAGTTTTTGCATCTATTAGGTAGATAATCCAGTGGGAATCGCCATGTAGTTTATACTGGCGATAAGCTCCTGGGATTGCAGGAAATGATTCAGACAGAAGATATAAGTTTGAGATTTTCAGCATGTAGATGGAATTTAATATTATAGGTTGAGAGATCATGGAGACTGTGAGTGAGGAGAGAGAACAGATTCCTATAAGACTGGGACCTGGGTCATACCAATGTTAAGTGGTCCAGGAGATAAGGAGACACAAGTAAAGGAAACTGATAAGGATCAGAATGGTAAGTTAGGTAGAGAGAAATTCAGAAGAGTATTGTGGTGTCCTAAATGTCTTGATGTTGAGTTTTACTAAACCTTCTCATCCTGAACAGTGTAGGTTCAGAAACTTCCCATTCCAGCCATTGTGTTACTCCCCAAGTAACTTCTCTTTAACGTGACTACACTTTGCATAGGCTTCTCCTTGACTCCAGGCTCCAGACCTCTCTCGCTTTGGCTCCTACATTATCCAGATAGAAGGTGTTCTACCTAACTTGGACAGTAAACACCATTTATGACATCCTATAATCAACACACCCCATTGCTTGAAGTCCCCCTCCAGTACTTCTCTATTAGACCTTCTTAGTCCTTACAAACTCTCCTGCCCTCTGCTTCAAGTTAATGGTGCCCCACCCCCTCCTATTATGATAGACTGAATAATATATGCCTGTCTGTCCATCCGTCTCTCACTCTCTTTCTATCACAGTAGACTTCTGGTCTCTCTCTTTTCTATAGTATATAGTTTTGAGTAAAATCATCTTTGCCTGTTTACCTTTGATTAGTGAAATTTTTTCTTTGACTAAAGCCAGTGAAGACAGCATTTCTATGAAAAGGAGATCAATTCTATCATGGTCTACTTACAGGTCACTTAAGTTGGGGTTTGGAAATTGACAACTGGATTTAGCATTTTGGAAGTACTAACTGCCTGTGACAAGAGCAGTTTTCGTTGAAAGGAAAACCAGATTGGAGTGGGCTCATTTAGTGTACTGGATAAGAGGAATTAGAGACTACAAGTTTGGACCATTCACGCTTGGTGTTAAAGCAAACAAAAACCTAGAAATGTAGTAAACTAGAAAGGAGTTATTATTTTATACCTTATATTCTTTTCTTGCAGTGGGAGAAATTGCAGCCCATTTGTTTGACAATGGGATTGATTAGGTCATAAAAATTATTTTAAAAAATGAAGATAGTTTCTATGGCAATGTCTCTGAATAGATGAAGAGAGATGGACCTATAACAAAGATAAGGGATTGTCCTTAGATAAAGTATATACAGTTCATCTAAATTGACAGAATAGAAGTTACATCTCAGAGCAGAGATAAACTATGTGAGTCTATGTGATGATAGGACCTTGTAGAAATCATCTGATTGTTTGACTTTTCACAGTAACATAGTAATAGAAAGCAAAGATATCACGCAAGTAAGTAAGGGAAAGAAGATGATTTGAGAAAGGAAAGGAGATACGGAAAATCCATCTCTGGCTGGGGATTGGATTAAAAAGGGTAACAGAAGTGCCGGTCACCCTAAGGGCCTGGGACGCCAGTATTTAATGGTAATGGATTTTATGGGAAATAAACCAGAATGGTGGCATGCTTTCTCTAGGTGCGACCAGCTGGGTAGGTGCCTAGAAGATATATGCCAATAGTTGGATTTAAATAGGGTCAAAGTTTTGCTACTTCAGTATGGTACAATTAGAATGACAGTTTTGTGGAGTCTGCTTCTCTCTTCTATCTTCCTCTTGTCTTTCCTTCATACCAAAAATTCTGTAGAAGATTCATAGTTTAACATTCTATTAAATGATTTATGTTGGAAATGCAAATTGAATTCCTAGTATATTAATCCAGATTATTCACACTATTTAAAGCAAAACCAGGGAAGGAAACTTCTTCTTTGAAGGCATATCATTATAGCTCTCTTGATAACATAATAAAAAATGTTAATAGTTTGAGAGTTATGCTAAGTGGTATTCTAATACCCCTTTCCATTTACTACCTAAATCCTGCAATTCACATGTCCTTCATTGTAATTATTACTAGCCAAACAGACATATTGTTAACTCTTGATTTCACACACTCTCTCTCAACGCGCATGTGCGCGCGCACGCGCACACACACACACACACACACACACACACACACACACACACACACTGAATAATTTGGCAATGATTAAAGTTCTGCCCAGTCTTTTTAGCTATCTCCATGTCAAAAGTCGAAGCTGTCAGGGGTTGCTGTGGTGCCAAGTTAATTACCTGACAGTGAGCACCTGAATTCACACCAAGTAGAGGTTCATCAGCATCCAATACCAGTTATCCTAAAGGAAGCCAAAACCAGGGGAGATTTGATAATCATTGTTTTCCTTAATGGAAAATCATGCAAACATTAATTCTCCAGGTTTTGGCCCATCACACTGAACAAAGTAATGCTTGTGTAGAAGGAAAGAGAAGGCATCCTTTGCATTCTTCCTTCAGCTTGGTGTTTAGGTACTAGCATCTCTTTACAGTATCCTAGATTTGTTTATATGCCAAAATTAAGGCCAGAGTCCCACTATACTAATAAGTCACTGCTGGACTTCCTCCAGTGCCAGTTTCCTGGTAACTGAAGAGTCTTACTATGTCTGGGTTAGATAAAAGCATCTTTATGATTATAGGAAAAGATAGGAACAGAGAAAAAGTTAAATTACTACCAAGTGACTTGAAATAACACTTTCCCATTTTCCTTCTGCTTTAATATTAACAATTAAGGACAGTGTGTACATGCATATGTGTATGTTTGTATACTTAGAATAAATTTTTCAGAGATGAAGGAAAAATAGAAAACATATCTTAACTAAGTTTTCTTCTAAGGATTTAGAAAAAAGAGGGCAGTGGGCTTTATTTCAGCCTTTCAAATAATGAACAAATAGAAGCTGAACAAATACAGAATGTAGTACCACTGTCAAAGGACTCAGCCTTTAATAATTGATGATTTGGACCCCTGTTACTAGCAAAGAGAATTTTTTTAAAAAAGAATTATTGACATAATGTAGTGCATTATACTTTTTAAATAAAATCTTATTTATAATTGAAAATTGGCACCTTGCCACTAACTAAACTTGACTTCAAAAGCAACAGCTGGGAAAGCATCTTTTTAGTTCTTAATTAATATAGTACATAAACCGATTTTTTTCTCCTCTTTGTAAGGCATTTGTCTAGTTGAGGATGAGATCAAAGGGTAAGATGTGGGAAATAAATTATGGCCTAGACCATAAATATGAAATCTAATAAAGAGCCACAAGGAGCCTCAAAGAATAAACTTATAGTAGACTTTATTCATTCTATGAGAAGAATCGTGCTGTGCAATTAGAATGAGGTTGGGGACAACCTTTGCTCAAACATATATTTTCTTCCGAAAGGCTATTACAGAAGTAGAAAGGGAAATAATGTACTATGAGGATACAGATTCCATTTCACTTCTCTGGTGCTTGGCTCTGGTGCTGTCTCTTGTTCTTCTTCACCTGTTTTATTTAATTGGGATTCCCAACTCTAATATTTTTTCTATAATCCTAGGGGAACTTATAAGAAATAATACAAGACCAAATTAGGAACTTGTTTTTCTCTTCTGTTTAAGATGAATTAGCTTTTGAGCCATTGCTTTTCAAAAAGTGTAATGAGGTCGCTAACCAAAGAAGACAAAAGGAATATCATTCTTTCCATATAACGTTGCAGATGGCCATCCTTTGAAGCTTTACAGGTTTTTAACAGCTTAACGCCCACAAAGAGACTGGAGAATCAGATAAATATGCACAAAAACACATATACATGCATGTGTAAAATATATATAAATTATATGTGTATATATATAATATTTTCTATACCACTTAACCCAATCTTAGGCACTTTTTCAAATGACTGTATTTTTATTAATTAATTAATTAACACAGTGGTAAATAATTATCTTGCTTCAAGTAAAACACTATATCTTAAAATCAATATAATAATTTCTTAGATAACAATAATTTTCTCCCTTATGTATAGCTTCGACACTCGATGTAACATAGAGAAAGGAAAACCATGCTGGAAAACTTCGATATGAATATGCATTATAATGGAATTATTTGCAATATGATACCAAGTATACTAATAGTGTTTTGAGAGACATCTAGTGAAATGTTACTTAAGGAGGCTGGAAATGACACTACGTAGAGCATGAGAATGGAACATGATATTATGGGGAAGAGAATAAAGGCTTCCTTTTTTCCTTTAAAGTAAAGTGCTAAGACAGCCTGGCACCACCAGACTAGAGCTGATCACTTCCACTGCACCTACAAATCTTAGCACTGGGAAAGGTACCTGTGGAAGAAGACAATGGGAACCTTTCTTGTGAGGAAGATATGCTATATTGTTGAGGGCTCCCTGATAATGCAGCCATCATAAGTTAGGCCAGATATTAAGATATCAATATCGATACTACTATGTTGCTATAATGGCCATGGTTTGCCCAAGTACTAACTTGGATCTGTTTTTAGACAGTCACCAAAAGCTTGGGAGAAGGTAATATACTAATTTTTATATAAACGTACTAACAGTTATCATATGAGGAAACGAAAATAACTTGAGGTAACACACCCACCCATATAAAAAAAATTGCATGGCATGCAATATTGTACTAGGTTTACAATAATTGTGGGCAAGTTACATTTTGCCCCAATGACATTATCTTTAGAATCAGGAATTTGAACAGAGTGATACTTATATAGTCCGTTCATTTCTTACAGACATACTTTTTCGTCACCTGGCTAATACTCTCTTTCCAGTACAGTATGAATACAAAGACACAAACCTTCTCAGATTATATCAATAAGACAAGTAGAAAAGTAATGTTTTACAAACTTTTGTATATACTCAGACATTTAACTTTTTATGTACTTAGACATTTCTTTGAATTGTCTAGTTAGAAGCCACATAACAATGATTTCTTATGTTTAGCTTTTTTTACTTAGTGTTTGGTACCTATTGATCTCATGAAGGATTTATTTATAAGTAGTTCATGTCCTAAAATATGGGAGAAAAAGAATTGTTGATTTTGTATCCAGGGAGAATTCTATTTGAATTTTTGTTTCTCTGCCCCCTCTTACTAACCATGTGGCTATAGACAAATAATTTTATCTGTCTGTATCTCAGGTTCTTCCTCTAAACATTAAGATTAATAATGACATCATAAATTTGCAGTATTTATGGATTAGTTAGTATATAGTAGTTAGGATTTACTATGTTATTTTTCTCCCTTCTCTTCAAACTTTATAAATATAAATCGTCGCACAAAACGAGGAACAAGGCTGCGAGCCTCCAGGAACATTACATGGAAATAGAACAAACCGGGGTCGAGGCTCCGAAGTTTCAGGAAGTAGGTTTTATTCGTCTATGGCCATAGGGCTCAGCCAAGTAGCCTCTGAGAGTCTGAGCCCCCAACAAGGTTGTCATAGGGTTTGAAGGAAAGTGTTTGGCTACGTGCCAATGTGCAGAAAGGGAGGGGTCTCTATAAGAATTTTTCTTATCCTGCCTATGTGCAGTTTCAAAAGTTCCCGAGGCAGGGGCGGGCCGCGGTGGCTCAGCGGGCAAAGTGCTTGCCTGCCATGCCGGAGGACCTCGGTTCGATTCCCGGCCCCAGCCCATGTAAAAAACAAACAAACAAACAAAATACAATAAAACAAGAAAATGTTTAAAGATGTTTCCCTTTCTTCCTTCCATCCTTCCTTCCTTCTCTCTGTCTTTCCTTCCCTTCCTCCCTCTCTCTAAAAAAAAAAAAAAAAAAAAAAAAAGTTCCCGAGGCAGGAATCCTGTCTACAGGCAGTTTCAATCCCTCCCAGGGCAAGTGAGACTTCTCAAGGGGGATGTGGCCTGAGTAAACAGGGCTGCCTGCTGTGAGAGGAAATGGCTTGGGCAAACAGGGGCTGCCTGCTACATTCCCCTTTTTGATGCTTGCCCATGCCAGTGGGCAATAAGCATCACCTATCCCTTGTTCTCTTCTTGTTGCACATGTTGGTATGGCCCTATCTGAGCTGGGTGTGGGAAACAAGGTAGCCATGCAGGGTTCAGGCCCCTGCAAATTCAGGGGTGGAAGTGAGATTCTGTGCCCCACCTGTGTTGGCCCCAAGTTTTCTCCTGATAGATCCTTTGTGACTGTGCCTGTCTTAGGTTGTTCCTTCCCTGAGGAATCTTACCTGTCTTTGACTAACCAGCCATCCTCCAGGGCCAAGCAGGGTGATGTGAGTTAAATGAAGGAGGGACAACACCCCTGAGAGGGTCTGAACTGTCTTCTCAATAGCCTGTGTCCCTTGGCATTGCCTTGGGATTCCCTCACCTGCTGGCAGGGCCCTGGCTCTGGTCACATGTTTTGGGGAACCCAGGTTTTTTTCTCCAGTGAAGGCCCAGCTCATAACTTTGGGCAAGAGACAAACTGCATGGCACTAATTCTCAGGAGGCCTCCACCTCAGCACAGCCAAGAGCTCCCCCCAATCTCGTGTGCATTGTACTACCAGGAAGACTGCACCAGGAAAGGTGTCAGGTTCAACGGGGGGTAAAACTGTACATGTGTTGAAGGTCAGGTGGACTTGGGAACTGCTTCCCTTTCTAGTCGTTATGGCAATAGCCTTGCCACTCTAGAGTAGCGAAACTGTACTTCTGAACCTGGAGAGGTGGGATTATAGCATCCTATGGGACCTTCCTTTAGGGTGCATACAGAATACTGGGTTCCGTTAAGAATGCAGGTTTGAGAACTGCCTTGGCATGAATACTGGTTATAGAAAACTATGGTAATTTCCACCTTTTTCCCCAACATAGGTGGTCTTGAGGCATGCCTGGCATGGGTCATTCCCCTTAGAAGGGCTTATGACCATGCTGAGCAGGAACAGGAGTGAGGCACGTGGTACTGGCTGAGTGCCACTACATGGACATACAATTAGCCTCAGGGAAGAAATGGAGACATACACTCTGGGCAGTGGCTAGGAAGGGGAAAGTTACCTGGGTGAGAGGGATTCCACCAAATTAGGGTAAAGTTGGTTTTCGGGAAGAACTTCAGGCAACCTATTTCTTGGAGGGCTAAAACTGCTAAATGAAAGCAAATGCAAAGAGCAAGAAAAGACACTTAATCAGCCCACAGACTCAGCAGGCCAGATGTCCATGCGCCAATTCCTCAGTCTTCAGCCATGCATAGATCAGTCAGCTTCCAGGGTGACTGAAGCAGGGCTTGGAGGTCTCCTTAGGCTTTGGCCATGTGTTGACTAGCTGCTTCCGGTGAGCTAGAGCAGGGCAACAATGGTCATTCAGGCCTCAGTTGCAGGCTGGTCAGCTAATCTCAGCTGCGATGGAAAAGGGAGCAGCGGCTTCCAGAGAATGATGTGCGTTGGGTGTTAGGATCAGGGGTGCACTCCCAGGGGTCGTCTGCATTGGCCCTCTTGACCCGAGAGTGGTGAATCCACAGGATGGTCTCCATGATTCTGACAGCTGTTGGGGTTACCAAAACAACATGGTAAGGACCTCTCTATTAAAGCTGGAGGGAGCCTTTTTTTTTTTCAGTCTTTACCCATACCAAGTCCCCTGGCTCAAACTCATATAAAGGAAGGCAGATGCTAAAGGGTTCGGGTCCTGCTTCCAACACTTTCCCTTTTAGTTTACCTAAAACTTTTTCCTAACTTTGACCGTAATTTCCTTTTCCACAAACTTTTGGCAGCTTACTATGTTTGTTCAGGCTTTGTCTTACATTGTCCTCATTCTGTAACAGCCATTTATTTTATCTTAGGACAAAACTACTTTCTTTTTCCTTTTAGTAAAGATACATCCTTTTTAAGTCATTACTTCAAGCAAGCATTTCACTATATGCAATTGCCATCAAAATCGAATTTGTCAGAATAATGTTAAATACTTGAAATGCTTTAGTTAATGCATATTTGAAACAGCAATATACATTTATTAATAAGAATTAATAGTACATATCAAGACTTTTTCAAAAAAAGTTAGGATAAATCTTGCAAGCAAGGAGCTTTTCAATATTAGGCAGCTTCCCAATTCAAAAATATGAAACATAAAATCAAATGCAGCCAATGCCAGCAAGTTAGAACTTTCTCCAGTCTTTTGACTCAACTGCTGAAAAGCCATCTGTATAAAGGGACTGGTGCTCATTCCTATAAATTTCATGTAATTAGCATAGTCTAGCACTGTTCCTCCAGTCCCTGCATCAGCAATTCTGGCCATCCAGGTAATTAATGGCTCACCAGTTTTCTGAGTAAAATGCCTAAGAACATCAGTTATTTCTTGTTTTTTTTTAATAGTGATTTTGAAAGTAACCTGATTGCCCTGTTTCTCTTCTTTTTGCCTTTGTATTGGGTGAACTCCTGTTTCTGGAGGATATTTATTTTTTCTTTCTGACAAACTTTCTCATCTAAAATAGTCCCATCTTTTTTATCATCATCTGTCTCATCCCACACATCACTGTCTCACTTATCAGGCTCCCAATCAGCTGTGGCAGTGGCTAGTACCCTATGTACTTTCCCTTTATATACCTTACCTCGTCTTTTTTTAATATTTATGTTGGGTGACAGGGACGTGGCCCTCTCACCTACTGACTGATAATTAAAAATTTGATTTTACAGAACAAAATTTTGATTGTGCAACATGGACAGTTTTTCCTGTAATTCTGCCAATTCCTTTTCATAATACATTTTTTCAGAGATTACCCGATCTCTCTGTTCACACATTTTTCTGTATACCATTAACAAAGCCCATCCTCTTTTACACACTCCAATCATGTTTTCCCCTTTTTCTAATGGAATGTTTTCTAGACCCAGAGCAACCTGAAAAGGCTCTCCCTATTTAATTTTATTCCTCCAATCTTCACGGGGTCCTGTGCATTTTGCCCATTCCTTTGCAAGTGAGGAGTAAGGTAAATCACCCCATCCAGGGATTTCTTGGTTCTTTACTTTGAGTTTAGAGAACTTTTTGAAAAATGACATTATCTTCTAATTTATGTCCAAGGCTTATGGCCCACTATTAATTTATTTCAAGTAAATCTTGAAGAGGGGTTACGGACTTAAAAATTCCCAAATGTCTTATGGCATTAGAGTACAAACCAGAGAGACAAAACGTTTAAATCCAAAACATTCTGCATACAAAAAGGACAAGAAAGCGGCAACTTCAAATTTATCAAGAACGGTCCTAATAAAGCATTACAATATTCAGAAGAACATAGTATTTTCTGTACAAATTTTCTAAAGCTTTTCTTACTGACCTTTACCATTATGAAACCATACTGAAATGTGAATCCTGCTCACAGCACCAATTTTGTCGTATGAAAGACAATGTGACATTTGTGGCCACTAAATTTATAGGTTTGGATTTGCAGACAACACAGACTTCAGTGATATAAAAACATTTTATTAGGAAAGTAATTAAAGAAAATAACTAAAAGATGGTAATTAAAAATTTCTTCAAAAATAAAGCATAGTTACATCACCCGATAAGATGGCACCAACACCTGAAGAGAAGTGCTGGAGAGTTTCAGAAGCAGCATTCCAACTCTAATTAGTAAAAATCCATAGCAATTTTGGAGGTAGCATTCAGAGTCTCCTTAGTTAAGATCCATAGCAGAGTGTAAGATTCTGATGAGGTGCTCTCCCTCTCTCATAAGATTCTTCTCTCCCTTCTTCTTAAGCTTCTCTTCTTTTTCCCTCTAACTGCTTGCATGCAGTCTTTTTTTTTTTTTTTTTTTTTTTTATATCTTCACACAATAGTGGCTAAATTCCAATTAGCTTATGTGACTGGGCCCAGTTTGGTTCTCTGGGAACTGGCTAGGAACCAAGAGGAGCTTTCTGGGACATAGATATTTTTATTAAAGTACACCTCCTTCTGGAAGGATAGCCAGTCCTCCCAGCTAGAGCATACATTTTAACTGGTTATTTTTATTATTTTCTTTTTACCAAGGTAACACAATGGCAACATCAGTTGTACAGAACAGACTCCACAAATTTATCTTTTTCTTACTAGGTTGTAATTTCCTTAAGGCAGGAATGATGACTTATTAATCTTTGTTTTCTTATTAGTATTTAAGCAGTACCTTGCATATAGTAGGTACACAGTTTTCCAAATCATACATGAATGAAATGATGCATATATACAACGCTTCATACTTTTAATGGTTGTGTTAAGGTAGATTATGCAATTCTTATTTTGTGTAGCAAAATCTTGTATCAACACTGTTACAGGCCTGTTTGCTTAATGAGATAAATTTTAGAACCCCTACAAAGATGTTCTCCTCTTACTCTGAAATGTGAAAATTTTAATTTATTAGACAGAGTGTTGATAAGTCATAATACAAGAGACTTTCTTTTTATCCTCCCCGAAAGTTGTCCACTCGAATTCACACAGTTTCCTAAGTCGGCTGGGGGTCAGCTTGACTCCCCAGTCATCAGCAAAAGCCTTCCTAAATTGGACATCATGTACCCTAACCGTGTCTTACTGACTTCCCCTCCCATATGGGCAGCACCACCGATGAGGGACAGGGCTTACAGATGAACAGCAAAGGCTTTTGAACAAACTGCTGCTTTGTTCGATCTGACCTGGCCTTTAGCAGGGTCGCAGGAACTGCAGGGTCCAAACTCGGTGGTGGCCTGGTGCTTGGCTCCTGTGGCCCAGGACGTCCCCTCACTCACACAGCTGCACACACTCCAGCACCCCTCCCCCACCACCACCCTTCCTGAAACCAAACCTGAAGACTTCCGTTTCCCCTGGTTCTCCAGATGGAGACAGTACTCGGATGGTCTCCGGGAGGTGATCAGGCTCCCCTTCCACTCAGGCTCCCCCAGCCTTTTACGAGTGGGCTGAAGCTGACACACCCGGGTGCTTACCAGTTAGATTGGCAGTGCTCCCAGGAACCTGGATCCAGAAACTTCCCAGGATCTGTCACCACTCCAGAAGTGATGAGTGCTCCGACCGGGGAGGTCAGGTATCCAAAAGATGGGAAAAAGCCCCATTGCCAGCGCTGGAATATGTTGGGTCTCAGTCTGGGTGATGCTGCTGTCAGGGCAAAGGAGGTGAGAATATCACCAGCCTCTTGATCTAGGACGAGCCCCCAGAAATGTTGTGTGAAACCAGGAACAAGGCTGCAAGCCTCCAGGGATGTTATGTGGAAACAGAACAAATCGGAATCAAGGCTGTGAAGTTTCAGGAAGTAGGTTTTAGGTTTTATTCGTCTGTGGCCATACGGCTCAGCTGAGTAGCCTCTGAAAGTCTGAGCCCCCGTTAGAGGTTGTCATGGGGTTTTAAGGAAAGTGTTTGGCTATGTACTGATGTACAGGAGTGGGGTGGGGGGTCTCTACACGAATTTTCTTATCCTGTCTATGTGCAGTTTTAATCATTCCTGGGGCAAGGGAGACTTCTCAAAGGGGAAATGGCCTGAGTAAATGGGCCTACCTGCTGTGAGAGGAAATGGCTTGGGCAAACAGGGGCTGCCTGCTACATTAATTGTTGACTTCGTAGCCAGGGAGAATTCTATATGAATTTGAAAATTCTATTTGAATTTGTGTTTCTCTGCTGCCTCTTACTAACCATGTGGCTGTAGACAAATAACTTTATCTGTCTATATCTCAGAATTCTTTCTCTAAATATTAAGATTAATAATGACATCATAAATCTGGAATATTTATGGATAAGATCATATATACTAGTTAAGGTTCATTATGTTATTTCTCTCCCTTCTCTTCAAAGTTTATAAACATAAATAAGGTTGTGTATATTGCTGTTTTAGCTTCCAGGGCTGCTCAAGCACATACATGCATTGCTTCTGCTTAAACAATGGGGATTTATCTGCTCATGATTTTGAGTCTAAGTGAATGTCAAACCAATGCCTGATCTCGGTGTTGCTTTCTGCTCAAAGACTGCTGGTAAACCTCAGCCCTTAGTTTGTCAAATGGCACCGTTTTCTGGTCTCTCCCTTCTCTTCTGGGTTCCAATGATGTTCAGCTTCCGGCTACTCCCTCTGGATTTCTCTCTCTGTGTCTGACTTTATTCTTTTATAAAGGACAACAGTAGTAGGATTAAAATCCATCCTGGGCCACACTTTAACTGAAGTAACCTCATTAAAATGTCCTACTTAAAATGAGTTTACACCACAGGAATGGATTAGATTTCAGAACATGTCTTCTGGGGTGCATAAATCTTCAAATCTCTACAGTTGCTAGAAAATATCAACAAGCCATGATAATTAGGGAAAACAAAAATGTACTTTGGGATCAAATGTATGGTATATTTTAAAAATTTTTCGTGACATATTTTTAATTCTCCCACTTCATTTCTCTCTACTCTCCTACTATAAGCATGTTAATAATTCATTTGGTAATAGTTACTAAGGGTTAGTTGTCTAAAATGCTCCTTCAAGAAAACTGCTTACTCACAGTACAAAAAATCCAAAGCATAAGGTGAAATAAAAAACTTGGTATGCAAATATCAGATAATTTAAATATGTGATTTTTCCCTGAGTGCCAGAACCTCTCAATCTAGAGAATTCTGCTTAATAATCATGCAGATGATTTTTAATCCAAACAGGGATGATCCAGGGGTTTATATGTTAACTCAGCATTATAAAGCCGAAGATATTCTGGATAAGACATCCTAAAGGAATTGTTTTATACCTACCTGTTAAATGTTTTTACAAAGCAGTGCTTCAATATTAGCATTTTTTTTCACTTGAGGGAAAATGAACCCACTGAGGATGTGGAAAACAGCATTTCTAAAGATTCTGGCATTTGTCTTTACAATTGTTTACAGACTGAAAAAGTGGATTGAGATGCCTTTTGAATGATGTGCAATTGCATAAGCAATACCCTCCCCCAAGTAAGTGAGATGAGTAAGTAAATATGTAAGGCTGTGATGATGAGAGCTTGTATCCCTAACACATTCTTCCCCAGGTTAACTTGCTAGGTTAATTCATCCCTAGGTACTCATTCTTAAACTTCCTTTAATTGGCAATTGAGAGATATTTTAGCAGACAGGCATGCTGCAGATACCCTAAAGACAACAAAAGGGGAAAAGTTAACAAGGGGTTCTGAGGCCCAGCGACAAGGGTGACAAGGTTTGTTAAGCAGGAATAAAGGGGATGAACATTGCAGGAGGTATTATGGATTGGCAGCCTTTTCAGAAAGGTCAGCAGCTTCCTTTTATAATTGCTTCCATTCATTTCAATACAGTTTGCTGGAATACTCTAAGGCCAGAAAGCTGTCTAAAGGCACTGGTAACTTCCCTTTCTGTTAGCAGTAACTCTTTCATTCAAAATCACTTTCCCTTTAGTGTGCCTAAAACAAATCACATATAAGAATATCATATTTTTAAAAAACTTGGGTTAAAATTATCTTATAAGTCGCTAGTAAATATTGTACTAGAAGGACCAGGAAATGACTTTGTTCTACAGTGAAAATTCACTTTCTTTTTAAACAGTACAAAAAAAAAAAGGTCATCAGCTCAAATATGTTAGCTTTTGGAGCACTTAGGTGATAAAACAATTAGAGAATAAGATTTCAAAAAACATCTGTAATTCCTAATGCTTTAAAAAAATTTTTTTTCTTATTTAGAGAATTTGGTCTAACTCAACCTCAGGTTAAGCAACTAAAAATGATATAGAATGCATAAGTTCTTAAATTTTCATATAAAACTGAAGTTTCTTTAAAATTATATTTCTAGCCACATAACCCCAAATTCAGATTTAATTGTTCTAGATTGGGGCGCAGGGACCCACATTTTATGCAATAGTCCATCTCCTAAGTGGTTCTGATGTAGAAGTTTCCTAGGCAATTAGAAAAATGATATGTAAAACCCCAGGACATCAGAAGAAAAATCAGTTTGAAAGGAAAAATTTTTTCTTACTCTTTTGCAAATTTCTGAGACTAATGAATTAGACAAAAGCATTCCTTTACTTTTTATGTTTTGGTAAGCTTCTTCTAGGTCACTATGATACTTCTTACATTTTGTAGTCGTACTAGTCCTGTACATACATTCTGTGGAACCTGAAAGACTGCCAGGGATGCATAAAGAATAAAAAAGATAAGCATACACAATTTTCTTGGAAGAAAATTATAACAACAAATTCAGATATGTACATAAAACTACTGTTTTGTTTTCTTCAGTAATATATGTAACAAAAATAGGAAAATATACAATTAGTGCTAAAATTTTTACAAATTATACTTTTAGGAGTACCTTTGTGTAGTGCATACTTTATTTATATTTGGTTCAGTATCTCACCCCATTCCTTCTTCTCACACCCTGATACAACATTACCGCTTTTGCAGGAATTTCACATTGTATATTCTTAGCTGGGTGGCAATCTCTGGTTCTCACCTCCACTGCAAATTCGTATAAACTGGTTTTGTATTGGGAAAGGCAAAGCAAAGTATGTTCTTTCCCTTTCCACCCACAGTTACAGCCAGGAGATGAGCATGCAACTTAATCTCAGTCAATACAAAACCTCTGGAAGCTGCACCTTGTGCTAGTGACTCAAAGGCAGAAGGAAAACTCAGAGGTCAGATTTCACGCAGCAGCCCTGATGGTGCACCAACCACAGGATTCCTGAAGTGTGCCCTTAGGTAGTTCCTGCCACTTACCCTCTAGAGCGCCTTTAGCTTCTGTCAATTTTCTAACTAGATTAGTCAGCTTTCTGCTGATTTTCTGAGTTTAAACCCCCTTGTAATAATTGTCCTTTTGTTTAAAAATAATCAGTTTTCCCCGTTACTTTTAACTAAGAATGCTGAATGAAGCACTGTTTTATGGATTTTTTATAAAAATACAGAACTATTTGTAAAACAGTATTCTCCATGTGTATGTATCCTCTTCATATTATGAATATACAAGAAATAGAATATCTAAAATCTGTTTCAATAATTTCAGCTATGATAATTTATTATTTTATACTGTCAGCATCTAGCTTCAGTGTCATGCCAAAATCAGCCTCTCTGCTGACTCTTTCTTTAAAGCAATGCATTTAACTACTTTTTGTTCATTCTGAATTTGGAATGTGTGCAAAAGTATATTATTTATGGCACTTGCCCATTTAGATGTCAGAATTTCTATATGTCCACTAAATTAAAACAATCTAATCATTGGTTGTCAGGCTTTGGAGAACTTGGCAGTACCTCCAAATTCTATTTATGACAGCTCCAGAGGGCATACTGTGATCTGTTTTTCCTGCTTGGGACTCAATTAGGGGTGACAAATGTGGGAGTTTTAATACCTCAAACACGTATTTGTGATATTAGGCATTTGTATAGCAGTAAGATCATTAACCTATTTGCCTGTGTCCAACATCCTGAAAGAGAATAGCTATGGTTCACTTTGGTAAATTGGTAAAACTCTAGATCTACCAGTCAAAATATTGCTTTTCAAAGCAGGAATGAGTCCAGGAAAATAGATTTGCCTGAAGGTACCAAGAATGTGATTGGCATTTATGCAGAAAAAAATTATAATGGGAGGTTAAATTTCTTTGAGAACATTGAAGAAATATAATAAATATTTAGTGGGCCAGGCAGGTAAAATGTATAAAAGGGGAAGAATTTTATTTGATTGGTATTGGAGGATCTGCCAGAAGATATTTATAAAATTATTATAGCAAACAAAAGGAAAGATATCCAAAAGGAATATAGAGTCCAGTATTTCTATTACCTATCATCAACTGATGAATTATACCATACATTGGGTATATTATAGAATTTTATGATAATGGAAAAAGGACTAATTACCTTCATTAGGAGTGATTTTTAAAAATAACTTTGATAAACTGTGTACCCAAGCAAATTATTGTAGATAAATGTGTTTCTTTATTAGGTCATAGTGTAGACATTGAACTATCCCATCTCACAAAGCTTCCCTCCTGTGTCTGCAAAGAAATATCTGTAACTTCAGGCAGTTAAGGAAGAACAATCGACATTGTCATATATTGTGTATCTTGGGATTTTGTGAATGGTGGGTTTTCTACCAGCAATAGCTACCATAATAATTCTTTATATTATATATATATATATATATAAAATACAAAGAATTATATATATAATAATATATATTTATAGTATATAATTATAATTATATATAATTATAATAAATATATACACACACGCAAACACACAAATATGTGTGTGTATGGGTGCATACATAAACTCTTAATACTGCCTTGTAAACACAAGCACAGATAGGGATGATCGAAACCCTCCAGTTCAATCAACTCTTATTTTTTGCCTTGAAGCCTGATATCCCTTTTGTAATATAAAACCTGTAAAAGTGTGGACTTCCCTCTCGTTGCAAAGATGCCACTGAGCCACTGAGGATATGGTTTACTGAGTTTGTTACAGTACATATAAGTGTTATCATTTCAGTCAACTCTGTTATTCATGAGCTGATTATCTAGATGGTGGATTTAACTCTGCTCTTTCTTCTCTTCTTTTTTTCCTTTACTTCCTGCCCTTTGGCTATTCACAAGCTTGTTAGCCTGTCCGCCAGTACGGGAGCAACAGAAGGCATGCAGAATGAAATGCCAATCAGTCCATTTTATTACATGTTACCAGCCCTTAGAAAGGCTTTGGCAGAAGAGGAAATTTTAAAATAGCTTTTAAAATGAGGTTTAGAAGGGTGGGCCATGGTGGCTCAGAAGATAAAGTTCTCACCTGCCATGCCAGAGACATTCTTAGATTTCTGGTGTTTTATAAGCATTCAGGTCACTATAATTTCCTGTTTATAATGCACCAATAAGGTTTAAGCCTATGACACTAATGATATGTCCTTTTTGCATAGCAAATTGGACATGATGGTATTACAGACAACATACTTTTGTAATGTCAATTTCATTCTTTACATCATCTGTCCCTTGCCTCTAGATTGGTATTCTTGCTTAGATGTTTTTAAAAATATCAGCATGTAATACAATGGGATGCACTATTTCAAAACAAATAAACAACTTTACAATCCAAGTTACCAAAGTTTGACAAGTGCCTGTTTATCATGTCTAAGAATATAAAGTTCCAGAATTATTGTCTTTGCAATCTACCATCCCATATCTAGGGTAATAGTAAAATAATACTTACTGTAATCTTGCCACAGGGACAAAAATGACCCACTGTTTATGGATTGCCTGAATTCTGAATTAATTGTAAAGTTTAAGTACCTCACTTTTAAATAATTCTTAGTACACAGGCCACCTTCCTGGCAGAGATGTATTAACCACTTGAATGATCATTTTCAAGCTATTGCCTCATCTGGAATTATTTTGCTGGCCCTATTACTGCTACTGTTATTTTTCTTGATAATTATTGCAGGACAACCAATAGTCAGTAGTAATTTATCTGAGCCTTTTTGAATTTCTTCTCACCTGGGATAGATAAGATGACCTGGATGAGAGAATAAAAGTATGGATTTAAATGAGAAATTCCTACCTGAGTTAATACAGAAATACCCCCCCCCCCCAATTTTTTTTTAAAAGTTAACAGAGCTGCAACCCCCACAGCAGAATTAATGTCATAAACAAATGAATTAATAGTAAACAAATAAAGCCAGAAGTGGGTATTGACATTATCCACACATCAGTAGTTCAGACTTTAGCTATCATGCAATCCATTCTTGTATGGAAGTTATCATTTATATAAGTCAGATGGAGTGTTGTTAGTGGGCAAGGTATATCAGGAGAAGATGGAAGATTAAGTAGATTCTCATGAATGAAAATGATGTTGGGAAGCCAAAAGATCAAAGCCTTCAGATAATACTTTTCCAGATTTTCGCAAAGGCAGGCGGTATTTATACTGAGAGGAGAGCTAAGCAGTATTGTTCGCTCAACTGTGCTCCCACTCCCTCTCCCACTCCAAGCCCTGATGCCCTACGAATCCACCACCCACATTTTCTAGAATCAGGGAAAGTTTTGTACTGCTCCTTGACTCAATATCTTACAAAATATTTTGTAGTTTTCCAGGCTCAAATATACTGGGAAAGTGGTGATTGTAGCAAGTTATGGGTCTGAGGGTTGTGAGCAAATCAGAGTGTAGTAAATTGATGTAAGCAAATTCTGCAATATCATTGCTGCCAAAAGTGGGCTCCATTCACACAGAAGCCACTATGGAGTCACCAGGATTTAAAGAGAAAGAGTTTATTGCATAGTCAACTACCAAAGAGTTAGGAGGAATAATGTCAAATCAGTCTCCCAGAACAAAACAGAGTCTGTTTTGGTTTGTTTGTTTCTTGTCTTTTAATTTATAGTGTCTGGGGAAGGCAGCTAAAGGAAATGGCTAAAACATGGGGTGATATAATGTAGGCTAATCCAGTTGAGAGAAGGCAGTTTTAGCATAGCCATGCTCTGTTGCAAATCATTCTTGGTCCTAAAATGGAGGCTTAGCATGTTCATTGCTAGAATGGGTCAGAAGAGCTTAGCAGGTGCTGCAAAGGGAAAGGAAACAGTACCTTTACTTGCAGCCAAGCAAGCTTCATCTGCCAACCATTAAGGAAGGGGCTACTTAAATGCAAAAGAAGTTGGTAAGTGACAGTTTCAGTATTGACATTGAACAATAGTTCCAGTTTTCTGATTGTAGCATTCTTCTAGGGCTCAGTGAATAGATTCCTGGGCTTTTTTTCCTGCAGATATGTAATGATTGTACTGCCATGGGGTTTTCGAATATTTCACTCAGAAAATAATATAACATAGGGAAGGAAAAAATTTATCTGTTAAAATGGAGCATTCATATGAACTGTGTAATGTTGGTGTGGATGACTTCAGGGATTGGGGCAGTTTGAAGCTAAATGATCCCAGAGGATCGTGATCTTAAAGCTGATCTATCTCTGTGGCATAAACCTATTGTGGTTGGGACCTTTTGATTAGGTTATTTCAGTTGCGGTGTGCCCCTAGTGGAATTTAATCCTCATACTAGAGTCCTTTATCAATGGGATAAATATGGAGAGAAACATGAGAAAAAGCCATGGAAGCAAGTAGCTGAAAACAACAAAACCAAGAAGAGAGGAGACACCATCAGACACCATCAGGTACCTTGCCATGTGACAGAGGAGTCCAGGGTCGCTGGCAGCTAGTCTTTAGGAAAAAAGAATCATGTTGATGATGCCTTGATTTGGACATTTGCATGTCCTCAGAACTGTAAGTTTGTAAGCTAATGAATTCCCACTGTTAAAAGCAAACTCATTTTGTGGTATCTGCTTTCAGCAGCTTAGCAAACTAAAACAGGGATTACATGTGCTTTCGTGGTGAAAATGTTTATTACTGTTAAGACAATTTCATTGCTGTAGGAAGAGGAAGAGCAAGACTAAGGTAAAGATCACCATGATTGTAGCCCAGGGGAGCTTTAGTATCCAATGTTTATAGAATATCATCTTAAACTTCTTGGGACATATTTCATCTCAAATCTGTTATTTGTGTTGACATATTTGCCAGATGCTATAAAGCAAGACCAAGGTCATTATATTGAGTGACCTATTGTTCAGGATGGCATTAGGGTAAAAAAATTTGAATCTGAATTTTCCCTCCATGTCAGTATACACTGCTGGAATTCATGACTACCTAGCTCCAAGATTTTACCATCTGTGCACTTATCTCTTGGAGGATCTGGATCTTTGCCAGGGCTACTGCATTGTTTTGTCCTGGTGGGATTGCTTTAGCAAGTGAAATAAGGTTGGATGGCTACATAATTCTCAGAAGAATCTACTGGGATAGGATGGTCTTTGCTGCCACCTGCTATTCTAGTTTCAGTGACAAGTTCAGTCGTTAGTAGTTCTGGCTGTTCCAGTTATAAGCAATGTAAAAAGACAGAGCTGTTGATGAAAAATGCTTACCTTACTGGTACATGCTGGACTTGTGGGTTTTTCACATGAATGAAAACTTCCAAAAAACCAGGACATATTTTGTCTGGATCATTGCTATATTCCAAGGCTACAGCATTGCCTGGCAAAAAGTGGATTATTAAGAAATGAATGAGTGAATTATGCAGCTGTGGTCAGATGGAGGCATCAAAGAATGTTGGATTTGCACAAAGTGCAACTCCAAGCATCAAAGGCATGAAATACTGTTCCTCCCAAGTATATGATAAGTTTCATGGAAGTCAGCCAAGATGTGGATACTACCTAGGAAAAGTTCTTTTGTGCTGAACATCTCTTTGTTCTGGATGTGTTTGTTTTGATGCTGTGTGTTCAAGTCTTGTCAAAGTAAGCAAAAATTTGTAAGTAGCAACAATTATAACGTAATAATTTGCTGCCATTAGATGGAACTCCATCCTGACAAATTACTGAGAGAAGAATATATCTACAAAATGGCTGGTCAGATTAAGTGCTGATTTTGGGATCTATGAATAGAAATTTCCCAAGCAACTATTGAAAATATATAAATCTCTTATCCATAATAACGGCTTTCTCATTGGTTAGTTTGGTCAATTTATGTTATTTAGTCTAGATCCATTAAATAGTAACCATAAAACTGTGAAAGAGAGCCATAGTGAAGAGAAAGTGATTTTGTCAAGAGTGGTAATCATGCTGCCTCACTTAACATTTTCAAGATACTAATATCAGGGATTAATTGGTCTTGTACAATTATGTTTATATTTAGTTATCACATTTTTTTGTTTCTTATGTTGTTCTTCCATTTCTTGGAAATCATGAATTCTTACCCTGACTTCTTTAGGAGACATTTATAGCAGATGGAGAAAAAAAAAAAAGATTGCAAAAAACAGAAATAGACCTGTTTCATAAGATGGATTACTTATTAAAAAAGTTCACTGAAAAGGAAAGTATTTCATGGATCTACATGTGGACGCATAAGTATAACCACCTAATGCTTAACTAAAAAATTAAGTCAAAATTGCATTAGAAATTGAAATTGTAATTCCTATTTGGTGAGACAACGTTTTCCTGGAAAGATTGTTAGTATGATGAGAAGAGAAAAGTGAAGAATATATAAGAGTCTACCACTGTCTTTGGGGAAAAAAAAAAAAAGAGCTATGGTCTATGCTTGCTTGTCCTAGTGCTTAATGCCTTGGCTAGACAAAACGAATCCTAAGAACTTCACCTTTGTTTTCTCAAAGCTGGTTGCTTAAGGTTGACTGAGTTGTGGATCTATGATATTAGTCAAGGTCTCTCCGAATTATACAGATTGTCCTTTGTTAACAGTGTTAACTAGAAAACTGTGAAATCTTCATGTCTCATTATCTCTCTTGACTCCCCACATTTTGATGGAAATTCATAAATAAGTAAATATTTATTATCAGGGATATATTTTGGCCTTGTTTAATAAATTGTGCTAAAATTCTTTCAGACTAGCTGTGTAAATAGACATGTAAATACATGCCTATAATATAAATCATATTTTTAAAATAGTTGGCAAATGCTGATCACAATGGGAACAGAAAAGAAGTATCAATTAATTTTGGGCTAAGGATGCTGAGAGGTTTCAAGAGAAAAACCTTTCCCTGAGGAATACTCAAGAGAGACACTTAAGATATTGTGAAGGCAAGATAATTCAATTAGAAAAACATTTATGAATGGCCATTATGTCTAAGAGATAAGGTACTGTGCAAGGCACTTATGAAGTACAAAAGAGGGAAAAAGAAACACTCCTCTCATCAAATTGCTCAGGGTATATTGGAGGAGAAAAACATGTAAAAATCTCATTATAAATACAGTTAGGTTTAGAGGCCATATAACAATAAAGAAGGGGAAATTCATTCTAACCTGGCAACTATGGAAGTTTTCTAATAGCATGTTTCCCTGTTCATTCATTCAGCCATTCATGTAATCATTTGTGCAGCAAAGAGTAAGCTTGCTATTGATCTAGATGCTATGGATATACTGAAGACCATGGCAGATATAATGAAACTTACATAAAAGCCACATCAAATAGGGATTCATAAACTAGAACTGTAAACTTGCAACTTAATAAATTCCCCTTTATAAAGGCCATGCCATTTCTGGTATATCGCATTCTGGGAGCTTTTACAAACTAAAACATATATTAAAGAATGGCCCATATTGTTATTCTAAGAGTTAAGTAGGAATTTTTAGGCCCAATTACCAAGCATGTTAATCATATTCCCCTCTTGAATTTTCCCAGTTTTGTCTTTTCACACCTGCATGAAGGTAATGGAGAAGTTTAAGTAGATTAATCACATTTGATTTATTCTTTGAAGGATCTCTTTGTATCTGTGAGCATGTCATAATAGAGGGATTAGGTCTGCAAGTTGTGTAACTACTTCAGTTGTCCAAGAGAAATTGTGTGTGTGTTGTGTGTGTGTGTGTGTATTAGAATTGTCATAATGGAGATGGAAGGAAGTGGAATAAATCATATTTTGACTGCTGAGTTGATTGTAGTACAATGATTGGATAATAAGAGAGCAGTGGAATTTAATCGAAGAAACAGTTTCTATGAGAGGGGAAAGGAGAGAGGTAATGGTTGTAGAGATCTTGTCCTAGAATCATGGATAGGAACTTTTCTGTCAATCTAGAGTTACTCCAAATAGGAAGTTTATCAAAATAAAGCTTAAAAGTAATATATAGCTACCAAAGACAATTTGAAAAACTACAGAAATGTTAAAATGAATATAAATGTCTTTACAATCAGATAAATCCTAAAAATAGGATTTTTCATGATTGTAATCATATTGATAGAGTTTTGGAAAAAAATTAAAAAAAAGAATCATGGATAGGGCTGATATGATCAGAATGAAAATCTGTACATTGTGATGATTAGAAATTCTGGAAATATTTATTGAATAAGGTAAAACTGGGAAAATTTAAGAAGGGAATATGATTAAGATGTTTGGTAATTGGGTTCCATTTATACATATCCCAAAACACTCCTGTTGCTTTTCTATGCACTATACTGGGATCATACCCATCAGACAGTAGGATGTTCCGCAGATCCTTTCTGTGTAACTTGATTTCCAATACTGGCTTTTTCTGAAATGGCTGACTGCTTCTATATTTGCTTAAATTTTCACGTGTTGCCCCATTCACTGGGGTCTCACTTTCTGGAAGCCCAGAATTTTCCAGAACACCAATTTCTGTTTTCTTTGTATGCAAGAATTCAGTTCTCCTCTGCCTGGGAATGGTCTTGTGATTTTAACACAATATGGTAATTACATGTTATTTTTTCTGATTCCTGATGTTAAAAAAGAAAGGTCAGGAAGCACTACATTAAAATACCAAAAAAAATTGTGATCTATATAGTAAAAATATTGAAAAAATTGAAAATACCTAAAAACTTTATTAAAAACATATAAATTGTGAAATTAAAAATCAAATGCTTCAAGCACCTTTACATGACTTCAAAAATTCTTGCTTCAGTTTAAAAATATGATTTCACCTTGTTTAACAGAGATAAATCTCAAACTAGCTTTCCAACTAGAAAACATAAAAGGTGGGTTAAATTTTATTAGGCAAAGGCAAACAATAAAAAGCAAGAAGATGACATTAAAGTCATAGAAGGTATAATTCAAGTAAAGAAATATTTAAAAAGACAGAAATTTAACATTTTTAAATAATGAAAATTTACAATGAAAATATAATTATATATGTCATTAACTTTTACCTGTCTAATTTATCAAAATATAGAAAATATATTTTTTAAGAACTTCATGGCAACACTTTAATAAAAATGGATGCAGTGAATCATTTTATATCTATTATAGTCTAAAATGTCAGGCCAAGAACAACAAAATAATAAACCTGTAGAAAATTTGACATAACAAATAAGAAAGATTGAAATGTAGTAAATTAATTGGCGTGTTCTTTTTTCAAGAGTCCATGAAACTTCAAGGAATTGTCTTTCATGTGGTTATAAAAGACATGTTTTAAAGATTTAAATTAATTTATTCAAAAATCCAAAGAAAAAAATTAGGATTTCTAGAATAAACTATCAAAAAAAGCCGGGGGTATTGATGTCACTGACAAAATGGCAAAATATGTCAGAATCAACTATTTTGGAACTTTGAGATCACAAAGTTGCAAATAACAGAGAAAACATTAATGAAAAAAGATAGTTTTTTGGTAAGAGAGCCCTGTGGCATTTTAACTTACCATGAAGACAGCAACCAGTGTTCTCGAAGTTCCAGAAAACAGTTAAAGGATTGGAGTAAAACGGCAAGCACCAAATCCAGGAAAAAGCAACTTAAAAATTGGTAGGATCTCATGACTCCCTTGCTGGCCCCTCCACCATCACCTCACCATTGTGTGTCCCTGGTTCTGGTTCCGGAGGTAGCAGAGTAACCTTTGTACACATACTGATAGCATGTACATCTGGCCCAGTTTGTCTGATAGCAATCTAAGGGACAGAACCAGGAGAGTGGTTGCAGGCTCACTGTCACAGTTCTTAACCTGTATGTGGAAGGCCACGCACAAAGCTTTCTTACAGATTGCTGTGGGAGACCAGTCAAGTTGTGATTGCATGGCACACGGGTTCATTGTCTGTAGATCAAATAGTAGTGCCTGGGACCATGAAGTAAGTATTTGCTTGGCAAAAGGAGATGATCATGTCCTTGTAAATGGGGGAATTTCTAGAGCTGCATCTGAGACAAGACACACGTGCAAAAAGACCAAGGAGGCCCCACATTTTCATCCCAAGCTATTCTCTAAACTTATCATATGTATAAATTCTGAAGGAGAATATTCCCACAGGCCAACCTGTAAAGACAGGAGAGTTGTTTTCCTTATTTCCTTCTTTTTGTTTTTTGTTTTTGTTAGTTCCTGGCATTCAAGGAGAACACTTATCGTAACACTATACAGATGCAAGTTTAAGATTCAGATCCTCAGAGTCTAAATTTCAGCTATAACATATTAAAATATCAAAATGTCTGGGTTTCAACAAAAAAAATTACAAAGCATTAAAAGAAACAGGCAGCTATGACCCAGGTAAAGGAGAATATTAAAGCATTGGAAACCATCAATCAGGAGGAACAGACCTGGGACATTGCAAAAACTTTTTAAAAATATGCTCAAGAGCTAAAGGAAAACACAGACAAAGAAATAAAAGAAATCAGGAACATGGCAGATGAATAAAAAAGAAACTCTCAATATAGAGGTGGAAATTATGAAAAGCAACCAAACATAGCCAAAGAAAAGAGTGATTTAAAATTCCCTAGAGGGGTTTAATAGCAGATTGAAAGTGGCAGATGGAAGAATCAGTGAACTTGAAGGTGAAAAAAATTGATACCATCCAGTAAAAAGAAGAAACAATGAAGAAGAGTGAACAGAGCTTGAGGAACCTGTGAGGCACCATCAAGCCTACCAATATATACATTGTAGGAGTTCAGAAAGAAAGGGACAGAGAGTATATTTGAAGAAATATACTGAAATCTTCCCAAATTTAATGAAAGACATGAATACACACATCCAAGATGCTCAAAGAACTCCAAACAAGATAAATCAAAATTGGACCAACACTATCACATTTAATCAAATGGTGAAATGTCAAAGATATCAAGAGGTTTCTGAAAGTCACAAGACAGAAACAATGTGCAGCATTGTATGAGGGATCCTCAATAAGATTATGTGCTGATTTCTCATCGGGCACCATGGACCATGAAGGCAAAAGGGCAGTAGGATGACATATTTAATTGCTGAAATAAAATATTGTCACTCAAGAATTCTTTTTCCAGCAAAAGTATCTTTCAGAAATACGTGAGTTTCCACTGACTGGCTGGGAAGCAACTACCAGTCTGGGCCAGGGCATTCTCTGTCTTCTAGGAGTCGCTGGAGTTTGTGGGGGTTGTTGCTGTCCCCACCTCCTCCTCATGAGCCTCCACCTCCATCTCTTCCTCTTGGATCCACTAGATATTTACAAGAGTTTTTTCCAAATTCCTGTTCTTTTAACTCACTCAGAGATCCAACTTGTATAGGGTTAATGGTAAATTCATTCTTATGCCTATCCATAGCTTTAACTGTATAAAGCAAATGAATTTCAATATTGTATTCATCATCATCTGTCTGCAGAGATGTGTATTCAGACCTTCATGTTTTCCATAGTTCGTCATAAATCTTGTGGTCAATTCAAAGACCAAACAGAGGTTACTAGAAGTATTCATTGTATATCCTTTCAGTTGTCATGTTGCCTCCTCTTTCACCCAGGGTACTGTACAGATTCCTAGCTACAGAACTATCCAAGGAAACTCAAGATTCCTTTCATTTCATTTATTCTGCATACAAGTTCAGCATTAGCTTCACACTCTGTTTCTGTCTTTGTCCTGAGGATAAGGGAGTGTGAGCAGGGGTGCTCATGGTCACATGTTCAAATGCACTTCTATGTACTTGTCTAAAGAAAGAGCCATATGTCCTAATAGGAGTTATGGCCTGCTTAATATATAAAACTGTCTGGACCCAGTTGCTTTTTTGTATTTTCTATTTATTGATTTAAAAAGGCAATTCTAGGTTATATGTAGTTAAGTATACAATAATCTCTGTCTGAAATACCATGAAATAGATACATTTGGTGTGATGTGTTCGCCACAAATTTCCTAGCTTCCAGGATGATACATGCTGAATAGGAACTTTGTTAATGAGTGCCTTTTCAGGACCTGTTGTAGAATTTCTTTATATATTCTGGACATATGGTTTCCAGATATTTTCTGTCAGTCTGTAAGTTGTCTTTTTACTTTCATGATGAAATCCTTTGGTGCATGAAATTTTTAATTTTGGTGAAGCCTCATTTATCTATTTTTTTTCCCTTTGATAGCTAATATTTTAGGTGTTAAGCCTTACACAAGGTTTTGAAGATGTTCCCCTGTGTTTGTTTTTTTCTATGAGTTTTATAGTTTGGATTCTTATGTTTAGATCTTTGGTTATTTTGAATTTTTTAAATCTAGAGTGAGATAGGAATACAACTTTATTCTTTCTCTTTTGGATGTCCAGTTTTCCAAGCACCATTTGATAAAGAGACTATTATTTCTGCATTGACTAAACTTGATACCTTTGTTAAAAATAATTGGCCATAGATATAACGGTTCATTTTGGAACTCTCAATTCAGTTCCTTTGGTCTGTATATTTCTATCCATGCCAGTATCATGTAGTTTGATAAAAACAAAATGTTTTTTATTATTTTCTTATTAGTTTTGAAATCAGGAGGTATGTGTCCTCCAACATCATTCTTCTCTTTTAAGATGATTTTGGCTATACAGAGCCCCTTAGCCTTCTATGTAAATTTTATAATTTCCTTTTCCATGTCTTCAAAGAAGACTGCTGAAATTTTGATTGGATTGCATTGGAGCCATAATTTGCTTTGAGTACAGTTGACACCTTAACCATATTTATTCTTCCCATCCATGAACACAGAGTGCCTTTCCGGTTATGTAGGTTTCCTTTAATTTCTCTTAGCAATGCTCTGTAGTTTTCTGTGTGTAAGCCCTTTATATCCCAGGTTCAATATGTTCCTACATATTTGATTATTTTAGTTGCTATAATAAATGGAATCTTTTTCTTCATTTCCTCTTCAGAATCTTCATTTAAAAAGCTTAGATACAATACTGATTTTTGCATTTTTATCACATACCCTGCCACTTTGCTGAATTTTTTTTTATTAGCTCTAGTAGGTTGGTTGTGAAATTTTCAAGATTTTCTATGAATAGGATAATACCAAATAGGGAACATTTTACTTCTTCTTTTCCAATATTGGTAGCCCTTTATTTCTTTTCTTGCCTAATTGTTCTACTTATACTTTCCAGTAACTATGTTAATAAGATTAGTGAAAGTGGGCATTCTTTTATTGTTCCTGATCTTAGAGAGAAAGCTTTAAATCTTTCACCACTTCAGATGAGGTTAGCTGTGTTTTTTTCCGTATATTCCCATTATAATATTGGAGCTGTTTCCTTCTCTTCCTAGATTTCTATGTGGTTTTTTTCAAGGAATGCTTGATTTTTTCAAATGTCTTTTTTCATCAATTCATATGATCATGCATTCTATTTTTCCCTTCATTTTGTTAATGTGGTGTATTCTATTAATTGGTTCTCCTATGTTGTATCATCCTTACTTACCTAGAATAAATCCCATTTGATCATGGTGCATGTTCTAGTTTGTAAACTGCCAGAATGTGATACACCAGAAATGAAATGGCTTTAAAAGGGGGAGTTTATTAAGTTGCAACTTTACAATTTTAAGTCCGTGAAAATGTCCCAGGTAAAGCAAGTTTATAGAAATATCCAATCTAAGGGACCAAAAAATGTTACCTTCACTCAAGAAAGGCTGATAAAGTTTAGGGTTTCTCTTTCAACTGGGAAGGCACATGGTGAACCTGGAGATGTCTACTAGCTTTCTCTCCAAGTTTCTCTCTTCATGAAGCTCACCTGGGGACATATTCCTTCTTCATCTGCAAAGGTCTCTGGCTGCATGGGCTCTCATGGTTCTTGTGGCTCTGTCCCTCTCTCCAAAATGCTTCACTTTTAAAGGATTCCAGTAAACCAAGCAAGAGCAACCTGGAATGGGTGAAGTCACATCTCTGTGGAGATTATCTAATCAAACCCCCACTACAGTGCTGAATAGGGATTAATCTCTAGCTTGAGATGTTTCTTCTTCTTTTTTTTTCTTTAGCAGGCATTTAGAGCTATAATCTTTGCTGTCAACAATGAGTTTGTTGCATCCTATAAGTTTTGGTATGTTGTGTTTTTATTTTCATTTGCTTTAAGATATTTCCTAATTTTCCTTGTGATCTTTATTCTTTCACACATTAGTTGTTTAATCATTTGTTGTTTATTTTCCACGTTTGTGAATGTTTAATCATTTGTTGTTTATTTTCCACATTTGTGAATTTTCCAGTTCTTCCTCCCTTATAGATTTCTATCTTCATTCCATTGTGATCAGAGAAGATACATTACATGATTACATTATATTTTAATTTATTGAGACTTTTTGTGACCTAACATATGGCTTATCCTGGAAAATGATCTGTGTGCACTGGAGAAGATTTTGTACTCTGCTGCTGTTGAATGAAGTATGCTATAGATGTCTTTTAGATATACTTAGTTTATTTCAAGTCTTCTATTTCCTTATGTATCTTTTGTCTAGATGGTCTATCCATTGTTCTAGTTTGCTAGCTGCCAGAATGCAACACACCAGAAATGGATTGGCTTGTAATAAAAGGGGATTTATTTCTTTAGTTCTTCAGAGGAAAGGCAGCTAACTTTCAACTGAGGTTCTTTCTTATGTGGGAAGGTGCAGGGTGATCTCTGCTGGCCTTCTCTCCAGGCCTCTGGGTTCCAACAACTTTCCCCAGGGGTGACTTCTTTCTGCATCTCCAAAGGCCTAGGCTGAGCTGTGAGTGCTGAAATGAGGTATACTGAGCTGCTTGGGCTGTGCTACGTTGACCTCTCTCACTTAAGCTTCCAGCCAATTAAATCAAACATCATTCATTGCAGCAGGCACACCTCCTAGCTGACTGCAGATGTAATCAGGAACAGATGAGGTTCACATGCCATTGGCTCATTTCCACAGCAATAGAATTAGGCACCTTCATCTAGCCAACTTGACACCTGAATCTAACTACCCCAATTATTGAAAGCATTATATTCAAGTTTACTATTATTAATGTAGAACCATTTATTTGTCCCTTCAAATCTGTCAATATTTGCTTCATGTATTTTGGGGCTCTGCCATTTGGTACATACATATATATAATTATAATATCTTCTTGTTGAATTGAGTCTTTTAATGATATATAGTGACTTTCTTTATCCTTCATAACTTTTTTGACTAAAAGTCTTTTTTATTTGATATTAGTAAAGTTACCCCAGGTCTCTTTTGACTACTAATTGCTTCCTGTATGCTTTTTCCATCCTTTCACTTTTAACCCACTCAGTCTTTGGATTTAACGTGAGTTTCTTTTAAAGGGCATATAGTTGAGTCATATTTTTTCCCCATTCTGCCAATCTCTGCCTTTTGACTGGAGAGTTTAATTCATTTATATTTAAGGTAACTGCTAATAATTCAGGGCTTTCCTCTGTCTTTTTCTATTTGGTCAGTGTAAATTCTTATACATTTTTATCCCTCAATTCTTCCATTATTGTCTACTTTCATGTTAATTTGATTTTATTCTACCTCTTTTGAATCTCTCCTCATTTTTTTCTGGAAATATTTTTCACATATTTCCTTTGAATTTACCATGGAGATTAAATTTATTGCCCTAAATCTATAATAGTCTGGTTTGATACATACTTAACTTCACTAACATACACAAAGACTCATTCTATATCCTTCCATCCCCACCTTTTTATAGTATTTGTTATTAATTGTATCTATATGCATTGTATGTCCAAATCCAAACATATATCATTGTTTTATGAGTTTGCGTTTTAGAACCTGTAAGAAGTAACAAGTGGTGCTGAATACCAAAAAATTACAATCCAATAGTACCGGCATTTATAATTTTCCATAATAGAAAATTATACACTTTAATACCACATCTAATTTCCTTTCCCTTTAGTCTGATATAGTCCCTTTAGCATTGCTTGTAGGGCATGCCTAGTGGTGACCAACTCCCTTTCTTTGTTTAACTAGGAATGTCTTAATCTCTTCTTCCTTTATGAAAGATAGTCACACTGGATATAAAACTCTTGGTTGACAATTGTTTTCTTTTAGCACTTTAAATATTTCATCTACCGCCTTCTTACCTCTATGATTTCTGATGAGAAATAAACATTTTATTTTGTTGGCTTTCATTGTGAATCTTGAATATACTAACCATGTCTTATTAGATTTAAGAGTTTTATGCCATTGCTTCTTTAAATATTCCTTTTGCCCCTTTCACTGTTTTTTTCCTAATTTTGGAACTCAGCTAATGCTTATATTTGTATCCTTGGGATATCCCATAGGTCTCTTAGGCTCAGTACATTTTTTCTTTCTCATCCTCAGCCTGAGTCATTCCATTTTCTTGTCCTTTGGTTCACTAATTCTTTCTACTGCCAGGTGCAGTGTGCTGTCAAAACCCTCCAAGGAATTTTCATTTCAGTTATTGTGATCTTCAACTCATTTATGTGTCTCATTAAAATGAGCTTGTGACTCATTTTAAAGTCTTTATTTGGTATGTCTGAAGCTTGGTCTTCTTCATTATGGTATTTGGATTTTATCTGGTTTCTTTGAGTGGGCCATCATTTCTTGTTTCTTTGTGTGTTTTGTTATCTTTTTTTTCACATTTTATATTTTACCATTTTAAAGTGTTGACTCTGAAAATAGTCTCTGAGGTCTCTGTTTCTTAAGTTTGTATCTAGCTAGTAATTTGACATATTTCCTTGAGTGACATGAGTCCACAAAAACAAATAAAACAACATACAGAAAAAATCATTTTCACAGTCTTGCAAATTTGACTCTGCCTTGACCGGTGCTCTCTTTCAGTGATCACCTCCTCTACCAAGAATATTAGCCCAGCGTGAATGTGAAGTGCAGCGTGCTCACCATACTTTCTGAGACTCCATCTTGCTATGGGTTTGTGCTTATTTGTGGCCTTAGGCGCTTCCCCTTTTACAGTAATTTGAATTCCCCATGAACTTCTTATGATACAGACTTCTTTGCCCTTCGGGTTGCTCTACTCTGTGACTAAATATCGGTAATTATTTGGTCCAGAACTCTTTGACTTAATTGCTTCTTATACTGCGTTAGCTGTCCAAAAGCTGCTTCTGCCTAAATGTTAGGTTCTGGGAGGACAAGTGGTGAGTCTCTTCAGTCTTTCAGGCAGCTACCTGATAGGGTGGCACCAACACACAGGCAGCATGGTATATGCGTAGGGATTATGCTGCTCTCTCAGAAACAGAGCCATGGACCCACAGTGGGCACTCTGCCTTGCAAGCACTCTACCTTATATTGAGGACAGGTCAGCAAGGGCGCTGGGAGCTTCTCCTACTGTTTTTTAAAGCAGTATTTTCTTGATTCAGTATTCATCAGTTACTGCAATACTTTAAGGGTTTTCTATAGTTCTGAAATAGATTGTTCTGTCAGCTTTTGCTAATGTTCAAAGATTCTTTGGGGGAACAGTACTTTGTAGTAGGAGCCATCTTGGTCAACTGAAAGCGGCAGTTGTTTTCAAACGTGAATTAAAGAGTGGGTTTGCTCTCCAAGTATGCCTGCATAAAGCCTTAACTTAAGGTTGTTTTTGTTTTTTAATATGGGCAGCACCAGAAATTGAACCTGGGTCTCTGGCATGGCACGCAAGAACTCTGCCTGCTATGCCACTATGGCCCACCTTTAACTTAAGTTTTTAAACTATGTTGCTTCACTCTAGTAAGGTAGTCCTTGAGGAATAATGATAGGCATATTTTACAAAAGAGGTTTTTGAACTCACCTTATGACTTTTCTTTGATATGTCTCATTGAGCTATTAATTATGTTCTTCCACATATGGGTTAAAAATACTTTTTAGAAATTGAAATAAACAATGCATGTTATACGAGTAAAACTCCAACATTACAATAAAATATGCATTGAAAATTGAGTTTCTCCTAATATTGATGTATAATTCTTCTAACCTCCTTCTTAAAGGAAATAATTGTTACCATATTATCATATCCTTTAAAACATTCTGGATATATACATGCATATATGTATACCTTTCATTTTCAGGAAACCCAAATAGTAATAAGCTATACACATCATTTTTTTCCTCACTTTTTTGCATAATCTTGTCGTGCTGGTTTGAAATTTTTAGGTATGCCAGGAAAACCTAATCCAATCTTTTAATCCCAATCCAATCTTTGATAAGGTTTTTTACAAGGAGATCTAACCCACCCAGTTATGGGTGTGATCTTCTGATTAGATGGAGATATGGCCCTGCCTACTCAAGGTGGATCTTAATTAGTTTACTGGTATCCTTAAATGAACTGATATGGAGAACAGAGAACTGAAGCCAAGACCCTTTGGAAATGCTAAAATAAGAAATGAAATCCATTTTCATTTCTTCAGTTTGCCCCAGAGGAGTTAGATGAGGGCCCACAGAAGGTCAGATAGGAGGCCTCTGGAACCAAGTGCCGAAAGCTCCCCAAAAGGGCCAGCACGTGTCACCATGTGCCTTCCCATGTGACAGAGAAACCACAGAAGTGACTGGGCTTTCTAGAGTGAAGGTATCTTTTTGTTGATTCCTTAATTTGGATATTTTCATAGCCTTAGAACTGTAAATTTGTAACCTAATAAATCTCCTTTGTAGAAGCCAATCCATTTCTGGTATATTTCATTCTAGCAGTTTTAGCAAACTGAAACATTTGTTTTTTAGATATCATTTCACCTCATCAGTTTAGCTCTAATTCTTTATTTCAGTGACTGTGTTGTATTCATTTCATTGGATATATCATGATACGTTTAATCAGTGCAATGCTGATTGACTTTGCCATCATTCCAGCCTGTTACCAGTACATGCAATGCTGCCGTGTATGTCCTTGGGCACATGTAACATGAGACTTGAAAGAGAGCCGTAGAAGTAGAATTGGTGGGTCAAATGTAGGTACATTCAAAATATTTGTAGATAATGCCAAAACATCTTTTAATGAGAGTTTACCAATTTATATTTAATCACTGTGCATTTTTAAGGATAAAACAGTGGTCATGTCAGTCCCTTGTGGCTCCTAAAAGGTAACAAATGAAATGATTAAAGAATGTACTTTGAATGTAGTGCCTGGATTTGAATCCTGGGTCTGTTGCCATATGATCTTGGACAATATACTTAAACTTTGCTATACCTTACATTTTTCAACTGTAAAGGGATATTAATAAGACTTACTCTTCAGGTTGCTATATGTATTCTAATGAGCCTATGTATATATAAAGCACATTAAAACAATTCCTACTACCTGGTGAACACTTAATACAAAGAAGGTATTGTTAATCCGATCTAGAAAGGAATGAGGATCAAATAATTTCACAAATAAATGTACAATGACAACTGTTACAGTCATTTTGAAAGAGAAGTACTTAAGTGATTTCAGAGTCTATAATATGGATCTTGTTGTTAAAAAAGTCATCGAAGGCTTTTTTAGAAAAAAGAGATTAATGATTCAGATGAGATTTGAAGGATGAGTCAGAAACAACCAAGTGAAGAAAGATAAGAAGAACATTCCAGGAGGAAAAAAGCAAATGCAAAGGTATGTGTCAGGAGGGCAACCATCAGTTTGAGGGACTGAAAGGGAGACAAGCGTCTAAAGAGAAAGAAGGAAAACAGGTGAGAATTGTCTCAGATGAGCCCAGAGAAGTAGTCAGAGCATAATGACCTTATTTATATTTATCTTAAGATAAAGAAACTACACTGAAAGTTTTTAAGGAAATAGAGACTCAAGAAAGAGGAGAAACATGGTCAGATTTGAGCTTCAAAAACATTATTTTTATGCATATGAAGAACAAACTAGAAGGTAACCAAGACAGAGAAAGGTAGACTGGTTAGAATGTAATTGTAGTGATTAAAATTAGGGATGATGGCAGCTTTGACTAATTTATTGATGATAGAGAATAGAGAAAGGAATAGATTTTATGAATTCATGTGGCGATGGATGGTTTATGGAGCTAAGAAAAAGTAAAAGGAAAGTATCAATAATATATACATAAAAGTAGTGTAGAGTTTGACGCATTGTTAATACTTAATAATCATTTTTCCCTTCATATTGTTCCTTTTATTCTTCCTTTTATATAGTATATGCAGAACCAATAAAATTTTAGATATATATAATTGCTTTATTTTTATAAAATTGAACCTTTTGTAGAGTATTATTATTAGTTTATTATTTATGCTAACTTTATTTTAATATAGTCAGGAATGTGTTTTAATTATATTTCCTAATAATACATTATTGAGGCAGAAATCTCCTGATTATTTGACATACCATAAGTCTTATCTTTTCAAACTATGCTAGCCTATGATGAATCCCAAGTACTTTATTTTATCCCAGTAATATATAAGGTGTAGCAATTGTCTTATGGTTATTAAAAATAGTTTCTAAAGGGAAACAAAATAATAAATATAAAATAATGATGAAAATAAATAGTATCTTGAGTGATACATACCACAGTCTTTTAAGAGCATCATGTATATCCTTTCCTATAATCCTCATGGTAATTCTATGAGATAGATATGACTATTATCCCCATTTTTTATGGGATTAAATAAGTTGGAAGAAGTTTCACTGCCCATAAGTGGTAGCACTGGGATTTGAACCCAGGTCTTTCACATATCAGAATTTGCACCCCTGTAAAAGTTTGAGAGTTTCAGAAATCACATTGCTAAACTGTGGTTCCATCATAGATACATGCTCTATGACCTCGTATCATTATCTCACTTACAGTTGCACACAGAGCCTATAAAATAGAAAATTCATGAAAAGCTCTAAGAAAATGAAATCCTTGCCATTTCATAAATGTTAGCTATAAGAAAAGAAAAAATGTTAAGAATTACATTATTATCATTGCCATTGTTATTGCTATCATTCTTTTTTTTATTCAATTGAGGCTTTTCTCACACGCAGTTTTATTTTACATTAATCCAAATTTCTCTCTTAGGGTATTTGGAATCAGGAGACACTGAGAAATTAGCCTATGAAATGAAGAATGCAAATTTTAAGTCCAGAAAATTAAAATAAGCAACTGAACAGCGACTCTTGGTTTCTGAATAAATGAATGTTTGCAAGAATTCTTCAATCTTTGTGCAGGTTTGTAGATGTTCAACACAAGAATTTGGATGACTGAAGGAAAGGTGATTCCTACTGCATTTACATGCAGAACTAGTTTGGTTATTATGAGGGTCAAGTCTTCAAAACCCAGTTTTGACAGTACCTAGATTGCTAAAGTAGTTTTCTTCAAGATGAGTCTGGTTTGAGACCTTAAATATTCATCATTAATAAAAATTCCATGACATTTTTCAAAAGAACATTTGCCCAGGTCATTTGACCAGATGCCAAGTTAAATCATTAAGGCATGGCCAACTGCCATGTCATTTTTCTTTTTTCACTTAATATCTTAGGTTTTTTTTTCTTTTTTTTAGTTTAAAGGGACTTTGAGCACAGAATTTGTAAATGAATATGAGAATCTCAGAAAGTGACTTTACCTTTTGGGAACTTTGAAAAATCTCTCTTTGGAAAGGGATATGGTTGATGGAAAGGTGTTTCTCATAGCTTGATATTTGAAATCTGGTTGAATTTTTCCATTTAAATGTCTTTTCAATAAACAGGGCAGAACCTGGCTTTAAATTATTGCTTGCTCTTTTGTGGTGGTGGCGGTGGTGTTTTTTTTTATGACTGAGGATTAATCCACAATCCATAGATAGAATTCCTCTGTTGATGATTTTCTGATGTATCACAACTTTATTGACACAAATGCAGCATAATTTGGTACTTATCCATACATTTTAATAACTTTTACCATTTACCATTAATTGGCTTTAGGGTAGATGCTTTCCAGTATGTTTCGGAATATAATAAAGATAGGTTTTATTTCACAGCCTACGTAGTACATATCCTTGCTTTGGTATCATAATAATTTCTCATGTTACCTCATCAGTTTTTGAAAGTTTATTTGCATGTTGAAGAAAATTACAGAGGGGATTTAAATTGCACTCTGAAATTATTTTTAAAATGCCACCAGAGTTAAGGAATGACTCAAACAAGAGAAAGGAAGTGAAGATTGACCTGAAAATAGAATTTTGACCAGATTTCTTTCTATCTCATATTTTTTTGTATGCTGCATTACTATATATATTGTCCTTCTTTCTATTTGAGAATTCAAATGTAAAATGTCTCCAAGTTAATTTCCTCCAATTGATGTTTTATTACTTTCAACTTGTTGGGTCCTCAACTGTAAGAGAGATGCCTACTCTTTTCAACTTGCAAATATTTTTATTTTAAAAAAGTGGTATTTCTACCGGGCAATACTCAATAGGATCTGATAACCTCCTACTCTTCCTTAAGGACTCAGATCACATGTTAGTAGCAATTCCTTCTGTAATCCTCAGAGGTAATCTCTCCTACCTGAGGCTCCGTTAAGATTTTATTAATATCCATCATTATACAATAATGACAATAGCATTTATTGAATACTTACTATGCTAAGTACTTTTCTAAGTAACTTAAATGTATTATTTCATTTCATACTTTCATTGCTCTGATAGGAGGTTTAATTTCTATAGTTTCCAATCAATTATTCTATCTCAATAAGATAAACAGTGTGGGAGAGAGGGGTGGGTGTGGGTGGGTGTGTGTCTCATCATAGGCATTTATGTTATGCATAAATAGTGGGAATTTATGGATTTTTAAGGGAAGCTCCTTGTTCACAAAATAATCTCATAATAGCAGAGAACACAGTTACATAAACTATATGATAGAAGACAGTAAATACTGAAATAGAGATCACTATAAAATATTGTGGTATGAAACAAACACTGACAAAACTTATTCAGTGTCTATTGTATTCTATATACTTTATTGAATTTAACCCATTTAAGTTTTATAACTATGTTGGGATGTAGGCATCATTAGTTTTCTTATGATGAAACTGAGATTAGAGAAGTTTAGTAGTGTCCACAAAATCACAAAGCTGGTAATTGAAGAATAAGTAAAAATACCCCAACTCTTTTTTGTTCTGTTATGTCAATTAGATATTTTGCTTAGGAGCATTCATGAAGGCTTAAAAAAAGGATGGCAGGATATAGGATTTTAAGAATAAGAGAGGTGGGAAAGGGAATTCTGGATGGATGGAATATTCTAAGTCAAATTGAGTTTCTAACTCTCTTGTGAAGTTCTGCATTTACACAGAGTTCTCTGGTCTTAATGGAGATGACACTTTCTCTTTTAAGAAATAATTCCTAGTTGTTTAAAACAATAATGAAGATATAAGTGCAATAGGGCTGTTTTTACATGAGTCATATACACATATTTATATATTCATACTATAATCAACTTTTACTAAATTATTTCGTGAACTAAAAGTAATTTCACAGGACAAAATGGTTAATATATCTGTCAAAGGTTTCTAAATTGCATTCTACTTGCAACTAAGTCATTAAAAGAATATGTCTTCTTGTATATCAATGGCCAGGATTTATTGTTGTAAAATAGGTTTACTAATATGCATGTCTTTGCTCAATCTGTATTTGAATGCTTTATATAGCGTGTGTTGTTTATTGATTTAGTTTTCCCATTTATAAAACTGTCTTTCCCTTCAAGGCACAAGGATATGAAATTGCATTGATTATACTAAGACTATACACACACACACACACTAAGACAATTCTACAATAAAATGCACCTAAAACGATATTATTTTTAGCTTTGTCACAATAATTACATTTTAGTAGAACCAAAATACACTTAATGATGTTATATGATTGTACTTTACATGGACGGCAAAGCATGCCAAAATCTTTGAGTGACTTGACTACTCAAGATTTTGTCTTCTTAATCTGAGTAGCACTTGTGGCAGCCACATATACCTCTTTGAAAAGAAATCTTTAGAATTTAATGTGTAAATACTAGAGAATGTTAAATCTGTGCCACTTCTGAGATTCATTTGATATTGAATAATACATACATGAGACTACATTAAAATCTTCATTTTAATTTCCATTTCCTTGTTCTCTGAACAAGTATTTATTGGGCTCTGGAAATGACACAGTAATAATAATAATAATAATAATAATAATAATAGTATTGTTAACATTGATAACAGCAATTGCTAGCATTATATAAGCAGATATGCTCTGGTGGGAACTATTTTAGAAATGAGATACAATGAGAAAGAAGATACATAAAATCCATACAATGAATACCAGAACTAGTTTTTTTTCCCATGTATCAATTTGCCTTATTATTAGAGTTTCCTCAGGAATTAGAGTACTCTGGTTAATTGAGTTTTCTGATTAAGAAAAATTTTAATCTCAACATTCTTAAGAAATATATTTGACTTTTTTCTTCCTTAGTATACATAGTATGAAAAACTTAATTTAAATCTTGACAATCAGATACCCTCTAGTATCATGAAAATATTTCTAAATATTAATTTTACATATACAGATATCACTATTGGTGGTGAAAAATAGATTTAACATACATGTTCTATAAATTCATACATGTTTAACCAAAACATAATACCTTATCTCAGTTTGTTTTCTTTTATATTACAATTTACTCTATTAAACTGGATCTGGATTTTATGAAATAATCTTGTTTATACAATAATCCTATTCTGATATGAATTTAACTTGAATTATGCCTAAGTACTTAGGTGAATTTTATGAAGAACAATTTTTTAAAGAATATCCTGTATATAGCAGTTCAGTTTTTCCTACAGTTATGATAGGCAAATGTCAAATCAAAGTTTTACTCATTTCTCTGATTAAAAAGTTCAGTAAAACTTTAAGTATTTGCTGATTTAAGTATTATTAATCTAAAACATTATTTTTAAAAAGAATTTGCATTAAACAAGACACATGAAGTTACTAGGGTTTTGAAGACATGGGAGATTTGGTTCCTATGCCAGAAGAAACATTTCCTCTGAATTTATGAATTAGTAAAGTAGCAGATTGTATTATAGGACACAAGTTGCTTAAATTTATATAGATTATGTGCACTAACTTCACCTATGCAATATAAACTAAACTGTACATACCTGGCCTATTAGCTGTGATTTTTGAAACAATAGGCAACTCATTGACTAAATGTGGAAGAAGTTTTGATGGTCTGGGTATAAGATCTGACCAGCCACAGCATCCTCTTAAACCAAGCCTAATCTGGAGCAAGGCCCCAACTCTTTTCAATTCTACAAAGGCTGAGAGAGGTGAGGAAGCTTCAGAAGAAAAGTATGAAGGAAGCAGATAAGTTCTAAGGAAAGAAACCTTCTCCATAACATGGTGGTAAAGCTGGAAAGAGTTAACCAGAAGGTCTAGCTAAGATAATTGATGAAGGTGGCTACACTAAACAGCAGATTTGCAATGTAGATGAAACAGCCTCCTATTTGAAGAAGATACTATTGAAGACTTTCACAGCTAGAGAAAAAAAGTCAATGCCTGACTTTAATACTTTAAAGGACTGCCTTGTTGGGGGCTAATACATCTGGTGACTTTTAAGTTAAAGCCAATAATCATTTACCATTTTGAAAATCCTAGGGCCTTTAAGAATTATTCTAAATTTACTCTCCCTCTGTTCTACATATGGGCAACAGAGCTGTCAGCACAAAAAAATGATGGTATATCTGTTTATAGCATGGTTTACTGAACATTTTAAACCCACTGTTGAGAACTATTGCTCAGAAAAGAAAAAGATTTCTTTCAAATTATGACTGCTCATTGACAATGAACCTAGTCACCCACCAACTCTGATGGAGATGTACAAGATTCATGTCATTTTTATGCCTGCTGACACAATATCCATTCAGCACCCCATGATTCAAGAAATAATTTATGCTTCCAAGTCTTATTATTAAAAAATATAATCACTATCTGTTGTTGCCATAGATAGTGATTCCTCTGATGGCTCTGGGCAAAGTAAATTGAAAACCTTCTGGAAAGTCATCACCATTCTAAATGCCATTAACAACATTGATGATTCATGGAAGTCAAAATATCAATATTAAAATGAATTTGGAGTAAATTGACTCCAACCTCATGGATGACTTTGACGAGTTCAAAATTTCACTGGAGGAAATAATTGCAGATGTGTTGGAAATAGCAAAAGAAGTAGAATTAGAAGTGGAGTCTGAATCTGTGACTGAATGGTTGTAATTTCATGATCAAACATTAACAAAGAAAGAGGTGCTTCTATTCCTATTTCTGGTGAAGATGCAGTGAGCATTGTTGACATGGCAACACATGATTTAGAATATTACATCAACTTAGTTGATAAAGCAGCCACAGGTTTTGAGAGGATTGACTTCAGTTTTGAAAGAAGTTCTGCTGTGAGTAATATGCTATCAAATGCCATCACATACTACAGAAAAATCTTTCTTGAAAGGAAGAGTCAACTGATGCAGAAAACTTCTTTGTTTTCTTTTTTTAAGAAAAAGCCACAACCACTTTAACCTTCAGCAACAACCACCTTGATCAATTAGCATCCATCAAGATCGAGGCAAGAGCCTCCATCAGCAAAAAGATGAAGGCTCAACTCACTGAAGACTCAGATGGCAGTTAGCATTTTTATAATACAGGACTCTAAAATCAATTTATAATACAGGACTCTAAAAGCAATGTGTACATTGCTTTTGCAGACATAATGCTATGTACACTTAATAGACTACAGTACAGTGTAAACATTTATATGCACTGGGAAACCAAAAAATTGTGTGGCTCACCTTATTGCAAAATTGCATATTGCAGTGGTCTGGAACAGAGCCCATAATATCTCTGAGATATGCAGGGTTTTTTTTATTTACCTATTAATGTTTCAAAAGTCTTAAAACTCAAAGCCTAAATAATTTCCTTATCTGGGGATAAGCAATTAAATATATTTTGGGATTTTGTTGCCATGTGTATTCATACCTTGCTTTGCTGAATGCTTATGAAATCCCCAGTTTGGACATGGCCTTGGTCTGCAAACTGGGGGTGTGGACCCATTATCAATAAGATACCTTGAAGATGTTATTTCAGTTAGGGTGTGGTCCAAATGAATCAACTTGGACTTTAATCTAGATTACTGTACTCCTTCGTAGTAGAATAAAATTCAGGCACAGAGAAAGCCATGGGAAGAAGCCAGAAGTCAGTAGAACCCAGAAGAGAGAGGAGAAGATGGCACTGTGTTCATTGCCATATGTCAGAAAAGTCAAGGACCAAAGATTGCAGGTAGCCAACCCCAGATAACCACAGGCTTTAGGGAGAAAGCATCACTTTGCTGATATCTGGATTTTGGGCTTCTAGCCTCAAAGGTGCGAGTCAATAAATTCCCATTGTGTAAGCCAATCCATTGTTTAATACTTGTTTTAGCAATCAGGAAACTAATACAACTCATTTAACTGACAGACTATACTTGACACTAGTATTTACACACCTGATCTTTTCATCACTGTCTTTTGTAAGTTCAAGAAAGCAAGTAAAAAGGGATAAAACTGGAGAGAAAATATAATACTGATGGTAAGCCTATGAGTAGTATTGTACTTTAAGCATTGAACTAAGACTATTTTTCGTTCCTTAATATTTTAATTCTATTTTAATATATTGTAATAAAGAATCAGAGGATGTTTTATAGCTGGGCAGGCCAATCCTCTCATCTTACAGATAAGGAGACTAAACTTGGGTAAATGGACCAATGTTGTCTGTCTAGAGGAGACTCCCGTTCCCTTGTATCTTAGCATTCGAATTCTTTTTCTCCCCACCAGGCTACATTCTTTCCAGTAGTACAAACTACGGCTTCAACAGCTTAGATTTCAGGATAAGGATGAGTAATTTTGTTGAATCTTGACTTTATCTTTCTATGAAGCTTGATGGAAGTAAAGAAAAGATACCTGTTTTCTCAGTAACATTTCAAAACACATTTTGAGATTTATACCCAATACAGACTTTTGGTAATTTATTCATTTGAAGTAAAAATTAAAATGAAAGAAAATAAATCTGATGATTTCTGAAATAACACGGTCTTTGTAATTTCTAATGTTGGATGTGAGATGACAAGTTAATCTGTTTCTTTACAAATACTGCTGCCTCTAAGTGAAGAATGATTCTTCCTCCATGAACACTTTAAGAAATTTAATTGAAATCAAAGAAGTAAGTCATTTCTACCAGAAGGAAATCTGTAACCTCAGCAACTCCCTATATTTGTGACTAAGCAAAATCTATTGTCCAATTAAAAAATCAGAACCTATTTCATTGTTTTTCTCATTGTACTATAACCAGCACAAATTAAACCTTTCTGTCAATTACAAGCAGCTGAGCATCCTTTACTATCAAAGAGAATGACAGAATGCTACACTTTAATGAGTAATGGCTAAGGCCAATTGCTGCTTAATTCACAGATGACATAACATCCTTTTATTGATGCTGTGAGTTTCACCTGGATGCTATCACATATAGATTTACAGAATCCGTTGCAGAATGTGAATGTACAAAGAAACCGGAGCATTTAGCCAAACAACAAAAAGATGACTGGGGGAAAATGCTTTGCTAAGTGTCAAGCATGTAGCCTGAATCCTAGTAAGATTCTGTGCAATTGGAAATGAGACTTTTATACAGCACCATGAGACAGGAAGGAATAAAAAAAGTTCAAAATTCTGCTAGCCTAAAACTGTTACATTATCTTTTTGTTCATGTTTTCAAGGATGTGCAAATAGAACTTCAAGCTTTCAAAAATGTAAACCAACTTAGACTGTTGAATTGTTAGACCATCAGGATTATATATTACAAGGAGAAATAAAAAGTACAAAGAATGTTTACTTTTAGAAATTCAGTGATTTTGTTAGCATTGTTCTAATAGGGGAATCAAAATCTGCATGTCACAATTCAGATGAATAAAACTTTAAGGTTATTACTATCTTTGCTTTACAGTACCCTACGAGTGTCTGTCTTGCAGGATAGAGTGAAAACACTAAAACCTGCCAATGTTTTATTCATGTCCAATTTGAAAATTTTTTTCAAGTCATTTCATTTTCTTTTGGGTAGTCAGTTCAAAGTTCAACTCCCTGTCGGGGCTATTTGTCATTCTACTACCTCTCTTCTCCCTGTAGCGACAAGTATGTGCAAAGGAAAGCTTCGATATTGGACACTGAGAGTCATCACTAGTCTTCATCTGTCTTATATGTGTGCTAAGGACTTTTGCCTACATTACCATACTTGGTTTTAATCTCTCAGCAATGGAGATGTTAGTATTTCCATTTCGCTGCTGAGAAAATTGTCAGTGATGTTAACTATTTACCAATATAATAATGACTAACCTATATTTAGTGTGGGGTCTCTGTGAGAAATATACTAATGTAAATTAATTATTTTAATCCCCAACAGCCCTATGATATAGATACTCATATGATCTCCATTTTACAAATGAATAAATTAAGACAGAGAGGTATTAACTTGTCTAGGACTCTAGAGATACATATTGGTGGAACCAGTACTCAGAATCAGGCAACCTGACTACAAAGTTCACATTATTTACCACACCTGCCTCTACCAATTACACTGGAACCTCACAAATTCAAACCATCTAAAATTGGAATTTAATATCAATAAGTGATTTTTACTTTTGAAGTGCAAATGAAACAACACCCTATCTTGTATGCTGTTTCCCAATGAGTGGTGAGTGTATTTTAGTGAAACTGACAAGATGAGTTAACAATACCTGTCACCCTTACTTGCCAGTGACTGACCAGTACCCTCAAACACACCAATCGGTGTTAAGAAAAGATCTTCAGTATAGGGCAGGCCTTTGCCGTGTACTAACTTACCTCATAAATGGTAATGACCCTTAATTTTCTCCAACTCTGATACACTCATATAATTTTGTCAGCAGAGTTAGGGTGGAAAGTGAAATTCAGAATTGTAAATGGAATCATTTACAGTTTGTCCCAGATTCAGTATCCATTCATAGTGTTTTGCAGACAGCAAGAAAGCTTTCAGTCTTTGAGTTTCAGATCTGATGAGCAGTGAAGATAGAAGAGGCCATGTTTGAGAGGAGAAGGAAACAGAATTGCAAAGCTCACAAGCAAATATATTAGAAGAAGATAGCCATTAATATATACAGAGAAAGTTACACTACATCTGCCTTGTTCTCACTCTTATATTTAGTATTCACATTCCAGACCCTAGGACTTCTGGGAAGTGTTCTCTGAACATCACCAAGTCTGTTTTGTTGCCCCTCTTATGGGATCCAGTCGTGAACTCTACAACCATTTCAATTTACTTCATATAAATAAAAGCAATAAAATAAACATAAACAAACATTTTGACTAGAAATTATTTTGGAAAAATGTAACAAATATGTATATATTTGTTATTTACATATGTCTGTGTCTATTTAACAAAATTCATCTTAGGTATGTAACTAAATTCCTCTTAAAAAGAATGAAACAAGTAATGTAGAAACTAATGTTGATATATCCAACTTCTGCAACATAAAACTAAGAAGAATATAATTTTAAAACATAATTATAAAGAGCACCCACCATAGTTATAAAGACGATCTAAGTTTTGCGACACTATTATGAAGACTCAACTGCCAACTTTCCCTAAAGTCTATCTTATGTTTTGATAATCAAATAAAGCTCTTTGAAGATACTGTCCTTCATCCTGGCTGATTTTCTTTTCTTCATTTTTTCCTGCTGAAAGATGCAGCAGTTTTTAAATTTCATTAGCCACATTAATCTACATTAACTACATTTAATTTAATTAATCGCTGGTAAGGAGTGATTAATGTAGCTAATCATTACTAGTGATTAATGTAGTTCTCCAACATTACTTTCAGGGATTTTGTGAAATACTACATACTTTACCAGATTTGTGATTTGCTTTAAAATCACATGCAACTGTACTTACATTATTTTTATATGTTTAAAACAGCTAACAACCAGGAGAAGACTGACCAACAAGCAATGGAGACTTCATTGCAAGGGGGAAGATGTTTGCCATTAGAGTCAGGGCTACTCTTCGGACGGTACACATTGCTCGATTATTGAAATATGTTTTTATCTTAAAACACAATAAAATTAAATTCAGTGAAGCCCAAAGAATGCCTGGTTCTGCAACCCTTACTACCTTAACCCTGCTCCAGTGTCCCCACACTTCCTTATGATGCAGTAACCAGAGTGGACATTCCTGGGACAGCACACGGCCTCCAGCACCCCAGCCCAGGGCTTTAGCTGCCATCATTTTTGATAGTGTTAACTAGGACAGAATGTTTAAATAAGGACTTTTTAAAATTAATCACCTCATTAATGGTTATTCACAGGGTGAATCTCAGGGTGAGATGACTTTTGTCTCTGTAGGCAACATCATAGCTTCAAGCACTCAAAAATTAAATACTTGGGTATGGGGCACTTCAGTTCTTTCCGCTATCTTGTGCTCTTACCACACTCTATTGTGAGTGTTTCTTTAACTGTTTTTTTTTTTTTCTTCTTCACTAAATTGGACTTTCCATGATGGGAATGAATGGATCTATTCTCATTCATTGTTTTATCTGGTGGATTAAGTTTACTGGCTCCCATACAATGAATATTAAATTACCAAAAGTACTCATAGCAGCTTGTTTAATGAAATTCACTTCATATACACATACCCTAAATGTGAATGCAAAAAATTTACCCACTCACTTACATAGCTCTAGTTAATAGGTAAAAGTAAGCCATAGCATTGAATTTGAGTGGCAGTGTAGATGATGGCAGAGAATTACTCAGATTTTAGATTTTTTCACTCTATCCAGCTAGACAGATACTCATAGATATTGGAAATCAAAGCTAGTACTAACCATAATGTTTTACTCATCTGAATTGTGACATGCAGATATTGAACAGAGGAAGGGAAGCTTTGTTCTGCAGGTAACACAGTGCAAAAAAAGTACAATCTTAGAAATTATACTGCATATCCAGGGAAGAATCACATGAAGAAGAGCTGAGAAAAATCTGAACAGTTAAACACGGGCTGTTCTAAAGGTCCAGAATTAGTTGGACCAAGGTCAAAGGAGAGCTTTAATACAAAGCAAATCAGCAATAAAATCCTAGAGAAGAGGGAAAAATGGACCTTTAGAGTTAACTGATCAAGATAATCAGATACCTAGACATCAGCAAAAAATTATAAACCTAAACTAAGAAATGGGAATGTATGGCTCTGTCACAGGAACAAATGAAAACTTCAGAAGAGACACAGAGTTTGAAATAACTAATTAAAGAAGTTCAAACAAAAATCCTAAATCAATTCCAAGGGATGAAAGAAAAGATGGATATAGAACTAAAAGATATTAGAAGACAATGTATGAGCATAAAGAAGAATTTGAAAGTATAAAAAGAAACATAGAAATTATGGGGATGAAAGTCACAATAATGGATATTAGAAACACACGGGAGTCTTATAACAGCAAACTTGAAGAAAGATTCAGTGAACTAGAACACAGGATAATCAAAATCATGCAGTAGGAAAAATGATAGAGAAAAGAATAGAAAAAGAATTAAGCAGTGTCTCAGAGATTTGAATGATAGCAGGAAGTGCACAAACATACATGTCATGGGTAACCCAGAGGGAGAAGAGAAGAGAAGATAAAATAGGCAGAAACAATAATTTGAGGAAAAAAATGGTGTAAAATTTCCCAGCTCTTATGAAAGACATAAGCATATATGTCCAAGGAGTGCAATGTATGCCAAACAGAATAAATCCTAATAGATCTGCTCCAAGACTATCTGCTCTGAGAATAAATCCTAATAGTTCTGCTCTGAGAATGTCAAATGACAGTGGTAGAGAATTCTGAAAACAGCAGGAGAAAAGAGATTCATCATATACAAGGAATCCTCAATAAAACTAAGTACCAATTTACTCACTTTCCTTCTCAGGAAGTCCTTGAATTTCATCTCTCTTCTGTCACTCCTTAGGCCACTTAAATGCCTTATTTTCCTCTGCAGAACATACAATTGTCTAGAGAGAATAAATATTTGTTAATCTCCCTTTGTAGAATGCAAGCCCCATGAAGACAGGGATTTTTGTGGTTCTTCAGTAAAGTATACCCAGTCCCCAGAAGAGTGCCCCACATATAGTAGGTGCACAATCAATATTGTTTAATTCATGAAAGAAGTGAATGATGCAAAGTCTTCTTAAGTTGCCCATATGAGGCCCCTATGGGAGATGGAAATGGACATTTATTGAATATCTTCAATATGACAACTTCTCTCATATTTGAGAATCTTTAATTCTCAAAACATTCTTGAGAGGTGGAAATAACTCTTTCATTTTTGTAAAAGAAGAGAGGCCTACTAGTAGCTCTCCCAGAGAGGCAGCATAAGAATCTGTAGCATACCGAAGTCCATTTTCCTTATGACCCTGTTTACTTTCTCGACAACTCCGCAATACCAAATTTCTAGATGAGATCTAGCAGTTCCAGAAATCCAGCGGCTGTGCCAGTAATCACAACAGAAAACACCTCTTGTGTTTTCAGCGTCTAATCTGAGTACTAATGTGTAAATATTTGGCAAAATTGCAAATGAAGAGATGGAAAACAACCCCAGTTCCCACCTTCCAAACACTCATTCCCAAGAGCAGGGAGACACTCTCCAGCCACAAGTATAACAATCTATGTCATTTGCTATGTCACTCTTACTTCTTGAACTGACTCCTACAAAAAATGACTATGGCAGTATAAAAATGGAATATTTTAAAATGTAAACGTCTTCTTCAGATTTATCTGTTGTAAATGATTTCATACACGTTTAATTTATTTAACTGCTGATGTGGCTAACAGTATACAAGTATGGGACATGGAGAAATAATTGTCTCCCATTGGTGGCAGCAGGAATTATAGCAACCCCGAACAGTGGTGCTGTGAAAATTAGAAAAGCATGCCTTCTTTTCTTTGAATCAACACCTATTGCTGAGGTTGATGGCTTGGCCAAGGAAAAAGTGACTTGCGATTTCAGTCTATACTCATCAAATATTTATTCCAAAATTCGATTTTCCATGATAAGATCCAGCTGTAATGCCTGAAAGCAAAATTAAGGTAATAAATAGTCAATCTCCCTTTGAGTTAATAACCAATTGGTCAATTAACACATTTAAATTCCTTATAAAGCCTAGAAATCAAATTGTAAATTATTTTTAATAAGCATATCGTAATGTATGTAATTATGAAACTGTGACTCAAAACAGTTTTACAAATGTTTTCAAATAAATTTACAATTTAATGAGAAATACAAGTCTCATCTTATGATTATGCTTTATGCTTGACAAAATCATTAGCCACTTTGATTAACCATTCCTTCTTCTGGTTAGGATAGTGATACCATTTGGCTATTTCCAAAAATCGAATCCATCGTCAAGGCGTAGACCTTTTTCATTACTGCTTATACTCAGAATATGTTGTAAACCTTGAAAGTAATTCCAGAGTTCTATAAAAGTCTCTGAAGCCCTAGCTATACTAATGTATTCACTTTAAATATAAGCTCCCAACTCCATTTCCCCAGAGTTCCTCACCAAGTTTTGAAAAGGATGATATTTATTTGAATGTATAATTTCTAATATATTTGCTGACAATTGAGTTTTATTAATTTTTCGTGTTATAGGGAAATTGTTCTTTTCTTCCTTTATATGCAATAGAATAGAGAAAAACTATAAGAAGTACAAAATACTACAACCTGTGATCTTTAGAAGCATATTTGGTAAATGATATGTCCTGCTCAATATAATTTAATCAATACAAAATTAGTATATGTTATAGTCAGATTATCAATTTTATTCTCTTAAAGTACAATAAAAGTATGTTGAACGCAAAGGCAGGTCAGAATATTCAAAATGTAATTTCATTCAATACTTTGGTCATCCCTAAAATACTACTGGAATTTTCAGGGTATCAGAGCTATAACCTTATGAATCAGTTTTCACTGTCCTATCATAGCTGGGGAGGAAACAGATATTTTCAGTTTATGCAATGCTGGATGAAAGAATGTTGTACTCACTTAGGACTATTCTTGGAAATAAAATACAAGCATCTGTGGGTCTGATAATTATATATATTCAGCAAGATTACAGATAGACAATGTACCAGCTATTATATTTTTCTATTAGCAATACATGTATAATATATATGTACGTGTGTATATATGTGTGTGTGTATATGTTTATATATATATATGTATAAGTAGGTTGATGTATATATATATTTTAGTGATATATCTATTCAACTCTTTTCACATGTAGTCTTTTATAATGAAGTTTTAAAAAAAATCTTTACTGAGATATCTTCATGCACCATATAGCCCATTCAAAGAGTGCAATCAGTGGCTCACAATATCATCCCATATTTATCTTCATGATCATTTTTAGAACACTTGTATCACCACAGAAAAAGAAATAAAAAGACAAAAGAAAAAAACTCATGCATCCTGTGCCTCTTACCCCCTTCTCAATTGACCACTGGCATTGTAATCTACCCAAATTTTTAACCCCTTAACCCCTCTATTATTTATTTGTTTTTGTTCTTATTTATTTTACTCATCTATCCACACCCTGGATAAAGGGAGCATCAGGCACAAGGTTTTCACAATTACACGATTACATTGTAAAAGCTATAAAGTTATACAATCATCTTCAAGAATCAAGGCTCCTGGAATATAAATCAACAGTTTCAGGTACTTCCCTCTGGCCACTCCAATACACCTTAACTAAAAAGGGATATCTATATAATGCGTAGGAATAGCCTCCAGGATAATCTCTTGACTCTGTTTGAAATCTCTCACCACTGACACTTTATTGTATCTGATTTCTCTCTTCTCCTAGTTGGTCAAGAAGGCTTTCTCAATCAGGGAGCAAATTTTGATTGACAGAAGGGAATTGAGGCAGAGAAAGATGGAGTATTATCCTTGAAATGGTAGGATGGGCTATCAGCAGGAAAGGAAATGACCTATCAAGAGGTAGAGATGGAATTCAGATGCTGCTTCCTCATTTCCAGTCTAGTGCTATTCAAAGTGTGCTCCACAGATCACTGCCAGCCAGCAAACTATTTCTTATTGGTCCTCAGTGAGATAGGTACAGAAATGGAGATGAAGCATTTAGAAAATTGTATAACATTTTGTCACTGTTCTGACACCCAAGCACATGATCAGTGAATGTCTCTCAATAAATGTATGGCAGATGTCCAGTTCGGTGGCGAGTCACAATTGTTTCTGGTCTTATGCAGTTGTTTAATCATTTCAGGTATCGTTTTTCTTTTCCTTTTTTTTTTTTAATTTTAACTTTTTTATTGTATAGTATAACACGTATACAAAGCAAAGAAAGAAAAAAACCAATAGTTTTCAAAGCACTCTTCAACAAGTATTACAGGTAAGGTCCCAGAGTTTGTTCTCAGCTACCAGATGTAGCCTCAGATTTTTCCTTCTAGCTGTTCCAGTACATAGGTGGCTAGAAGGAATAAATATATTTTTATCATCACAATTGATGTTTTTTTTCTTTTTTGTGAAAAACAACATATATACAAAAAAGCAATACATTTCAAAGCACAGCACAACAATTAGTTGTAAAATAAATTTCAGTTTGGTGTGGGTTACAGTTCCACAATTTTAGGTTTTCACTTCTAGCTGCTCAAAGACACAGGAGACTAGAAGAAATGCCAATTTAATGATTCAGCAATCATATTCATTTGTTAAACCCTACTTTCTCTGTATAATTTCCCCATCACCTTTGATCTTCCTATCCCACTCTTTAGGGGTATTTGAGCTATGGCCATTCTAACATTTTCATGTTGGAAGGGGCTGTCACTAATATGGGGTAGGGAGATGGAACTAGCTGATGTCCTGGAGAGGCTGGGCCCTCTGCATTTCAGGGCTTCTCTGGTCCAGGGAGCCATCCGGAGATTGTAGGTTTCTGAAAAGTTATGCTAGTGCATGGAACATTTGTAGATTCTTACAAATTGCTTTAGGTGTTCTTCATGATTAGCTGGAAGAGTTTTGTTTGGGATTTGACAAGTTATGATAGGTAGCAATGTCTGACTGATGCTTGCATAAGAGTTGCCTCCAGAGTAGACTCTTGACTCTATTTGAACTCTCTCAGCCACTAATATTTTATTAGTTGCATTTCTTTTCCTCCTTTTGGTCAGGATGAAATTGTGATCCCATGGTGCCAGGGTCAGCTCATCCCTTGGAGTCATCTCCCACACTGCCAGGGAGATTTTCACCTCTGGATGTCATGTCCTACATAGCGGGGAGGGCAATGATTTCACTTGCAGAGTTGGGTTTAGAGAGAGAGAGTGAGGCCACATCTGAGTAACAAAAGAGGTCCAGCAGAAGTAACTCGTTGGCATACCTATAGGGAGACTAAGCTTCTCCGCTACCTACATAAGCTTCACAAGAGTAAGCCTCAAGATCAAGGGCATGGCCTATTGATTTGGGTGTCCTTAATGTTTGACACAATATGAGAGGATTCCCTGATGGTAAAATGTAATAGTTCTATATATTTTTCTCCCATCCCTCAAGGGACTTTGCCAATACTTTTTGATTATCTGCTTAATATTTTCTAGGATGAATCCAGGCATTACATTAAGCTATAGAAGATTATTCTGTGCTCCCTATGTTTCAGTTGTTCGAATGAGCTATCAAGACAGGTTGAGTTAGATTATGTGCTACAGAAAATTTAGGTTCTGTAAAAAATAAACTTTTCTTCCTTTGGTCTCAAAGAGTAGGTGTGGTTCTAAAATATAGACAATGTTTTCTTTACCCCTGTGTTCTAAATTGCCTTAATCCAGACCTGATTGGCTTATCTCTAAATACCAGGTTATAAATATATAAAACAGCCTAAATCTAGAAATAATAATTCCCACTCTGAACTAAATGTATCTACTATAAGAGCTTAAAATCTAGGCTCCTGATTTCTTAGAAGCATTTTCTAAAGGAGACATACAAAAACTGTTCTTTTGTTTCTGGCTTATTTTGCCTCACCAAATGTCTCTCAGGTTCATTCACAGTGTCAAATGCCTCATGATTTCATTTCTTTTCGTAGCAGCACAATATTCGATCATATGTATATATGATCGTTTGCCAGTCTACTTTTCAGTCAGTGCATCCTTCAGCCACCTGTATTTATTAAGCATCATGTGTAATGTCCAAAGTCCACAGTCCATCAACATTCTCAATTTTTAGATAATTTCATTGTTCCTAAGAGAAAGAAAACCAATAAACACACACTCACCAAATAGGAAATCTAAACCTCCCCTTAACTCCCTCCCCCCATTATTTACCTCTGCTGTTGCTATGGTAGTGCTGATGTTTTCCTGTTAAACATACCCCATAGCATGCAATAGTAATTTCTGCGTGTACCCTGGACTTAAACACTCCTTGTACATGAATCATAACTTTTAAGTAGTTCTTGCAACAACTTATATTTCTGGTGTTAATCAGTGGGACACATAGGTCTGTACAACCCCTTTCAATCTCGTTCACTTACAGTATGGTAATATTACTTATAAATGCACTAAAGAACCACTTTTACTTCTATCTATTCCCTTACATTTGAGTTCAACCTCATTAGCTAACCATTCACCCATTTCTAGCTTCTATGTATCTCTAAATCCCCATTTATTCTGTATTATAAGCCTTTGATTTTACCATTACCATGGTCATAAAAGTGGGGTGATACAGTATCTATCCTTTTTTGTCTGGCTTATTTCACACAGCATTATGTCCTCAAGGCTTATAATCCACATGACAGCCACATCTTGTCATGTGGTTCAGTACGTCATTTTGTCTTACTGCTGCATAATATTCCATCCTATGTATATACCACATTTTGTTAATCCACTCATCTGTTGATGGGCATTTGGATTGTTTCCATCTTTTGGCGATTGTGAATATGGCTGTTATGAATATCAGTGTGCAAATGTCTGTTTGTATCCCTGCTTTCAGCTCTTCTGGGTATATACTGAGTAGTGGTATTGCTGGGTCATAGGGAAAATTGATGTTTAGTTTCCTAAGAAACTGCCAAACATTCTGTCATAGCGGCTCTACCACTATACAATCCCACCAGCAGTGCATAAGGGTCCCGATTTCTCCACATCCTCTCCAATATTTATAATTTCCCATTTGTTTAATAGCAGCCATTCTTATAAGTTGTGATATCTCATTGTAGTCTTGATCTGTATTTCCCTTATAGCTAATGAAAATGAGAATCTCTTCATGTGCTTTTGAGCCATCTGTATTTGCTCTTCAGAAAAATACCTATTCACATCTTTAATCCATTTTATAATTGGTTTGTTTGTTCTTTTGTTGTTGAGTTGTATGATTTCTTTATGTATACAGGATATCAAACCTTTGTCCTTTGTGTGATTTCCGAATCTTTTCTTCCATTGATTTGGCTGCCACTTCACCTCTTTGACAAAGTCTTCTGCGGTGCAGAAGCATTTGATTTGGAGGAATTCCCATTTATCTATTTTTCTTTTGTTGCTTTGCTCTGGGTGTAAAGTTTAGGAGGCTACCTCCTGTTACTAGGTCTTGAAGATATTTCCCTACATTCTCTTCTAGAAGTTTTATGATGCTAGTTTTTATATTTAGGTGTTTGATCCACTTTGAGTTAATTTTTGTATAAGTTGTAAGGTAAGGGTCTTTCCTGCTTTTAGCTATTGATATCCAATTATCCAATGCCTATTTATTGAAAAGACTATTTTGGCCCAGTTCAGTGGATTTGGGGTCTTGTGAAAATATCAGTTGACCATACATTTGGTGGTCTATTTCTGCATTCTCAATTCAATTCCGTTGGTCAATACTTCTATCTTTGTGCCAGTACCATGCTGCTGTGGCTTTAAAATAAGTTTTAAAATCAGAAAGTATTAATCCTCCCACTTTATTCTTTTTTTAGAATGCTGTTAGCTATTTGGGGTCTCTTTCCCTTCCAGATGAATTTGGTAACTGGCTTTTCCAAGTTTCAAAGTAGGTTGTTAGAATTATGATTGGTACTGCATTGAATCAGTAGATTAATTTGTGTAAAAGCGACATCTTAACTATATTTAACCTTCCTATCAATGAGCAGGAGATGTCTACCTCTTTAGATCTTCTTTGATTTCTTTTAGCCATGTTATGTAGTTTTCTGTGTACAAGTCCTTTACATCCCTAGTTAAGTTCATTGCTAAGTGCTTGATTCTTTTAGTTTCTATTTTGAGTGGAAATTTTTCCCTAACTGACTCCTCAGTTAGATCATTGCTTTTGTATAGAAACATTACTGATTTTTGCACTTCAATTTTATATCCTCCCACCTTGCTGAAATTATTTATTAACTCAAGTAACTTTGTTGTAGATTTCCCAGGATTTTCTAAGTATAGTTTCGTGTCATCTGTAAATAATGAAAGTTTTACCTCTTCCTTTCCAATTTGGATGCCTCTTTTTTATTTTGTCCTGCCTGATTGCTCTAGCTAGAACTTCTAGTACAAAGTTAAATAATAGTGGTAACCGTAAGCATTCTTCTCCCGTTCCTGATCTCAGGGAAAAAGCTTTCAGTCTCTCTTCATTGAGTATGATGCTGGCTATCAGTTTTTCATATATGCCCTTTATCACATTGAGGAAATTACCTTTGATTCCTATCTTTTGAAGTGTTTTTATCAGAAAAGAATGTTGAATTTTGTCTAGTGTTTTTTCAGCATCAATTGAGATGATCATTTGATTTTTCCCATTCGATTTGTTAATGTGCTGTATTACATTAATTGATTTTCTTGTGTTAAACAATCCTTGCATTCCTGGTATATACCCCACTTGTTTGTGGTGTGTAATTCTTTTAACATGTTGTTGTATTCAATTTGCTAGTATTTTGTTGAGAATTTTTGCATCGATGTTCATTAGGGCGATTGGCCTGTAGTTTTTGTTTCTTATACCATCCGTATCCAGTTTTGGTATTCAAATGATATTAGTTTCATAAAACGAGTTAGTTAGTGTTCCTTTTTCCTTAACTTTTTTGGAAAAGTTTGAGCCGTATTGGTGTTAGTTATATTTGAAATGTTTGGTAAAATTCCTCTTGAAGACATCTGGCCCCAGGCTTTTCTTTGGAGGAAGATTTCTGATGACTGATTGAATTTTTACTTGTGATTGGTTTGTTAGGATCTTCTGTTTCTTCTTAAATCATTGTAGCTTCTTTGTGTGTTTCTAAGAAGTTCTCCGTTTCCTTTAAGTGTCTCTAGTTTGTTGGCATATAGTTGTTCCTATGATTTCTTTTATTTCTTCAGGCTCTGTGCACCCCTTCTCATTTTTTATTTTGTTTATTTGCATCCTCTCTCTTTTCTTTGTCAGTCTTTCTAGTGGCCCATCAGTTTTATTGATTTTCTCAAAGAACCAACTTTTGGTTTTATTGATTCTTTCTATTGTTCTTGACTTCTCCCATTCATTTAACTCTGCTTTAATTTTTTTATTTCTCTTCTTCTATTTGCTCTGGGGTTAATTTGCTTTTCTTTCTCAAGTTCCCTCAGGTGAGCAGTTAAGTCCTTGATTTTTGTTATATAGTCATTCTTGTTTTTTGATATAGACATTTAGGGCAGTAAATTTCCCTCTCAGCACAGCTGTTGCCATATCCCTTAAGTTCTGATATGTTATATTCTCATTTTCATTCATCTCCAGATAGCTACTGATTTCTCTAGCAGTTTCTTCTTTGACCCACTGGTTGTTTGAGAATGTGTTATTTAATCACCATATATTTGTGAATGTTCTTGTTCTTTGGTGGTTATTGATATCCAGTTTCATTCTGTTGTGATCAGAGAAAGTGCTTTGAATAATTTCAGTGTTTTAAAATTTATAAAGACCTTTTTTGTGCCACAGCATATGCTCTATCCTGGAGAATTATCCTAGAGCAGTAGAAAAGAATTTATATCCTGATGTTTTGGGGTGTAATAACATATATATGTCTGTTAGGTCTATTTCATTTATCAAGTTGTTTAACTTCCATATTTCCTTGTTGATTTCTGTCTTGTTCTATCTATAGAGGAGAATGGTGAATTTAAGTCTCCTACTATTATTGCTGAAATATCTATTATACCATTCATTTATACCAATGTCTGTCTCACGTACTTGGAGCTCCTTGATTGGGAACATAAGCATTAATGATTGTTATTTCTTCTTGGTGAATTGTCCCTTTTATTAATATATAGTATCCTTCTTTGTCCCTTATGATGTCTTTACATTTAAAGTCTATTTTGTCTGATATTAGTATAGCTACTCCTGCTTTCTTTTGGTTTCAACTTGCATAGAACATCTTTTTCCAATCTATCACTTTCAATCTATTTGTATCCTTGTGTCTGCAATGAGTCTTTTGTAAGCATCATATAGCTGGATTATAATTCTTAACCCAATCTACCAATTTGTATCTTTTAATTGGTAAGTTTAATCCATTAACATTCAAAGTTATTACTGAAAAGGTGTTTCTTGGATCTACCATCTTATCTTTTTAATTTTATATGTCAGATCTAAATGTTCTTTTCCCTCTTTCTCTTTTTTACCCTTTAAGTTACCCTTACTGGTACTCTTCAGTTCTGTGCCTTCCTCAAGACCTCCCTCTCCTGTGTTTTTTTTTTTTCTTTACTGGCAGAGCTCCCTTTAGTATTTTTTGTAGAGCCAGTCTCTTGGTGACAAATTCTTTCAGGATTTGTTTGTCTGTGAAAATTTTAATCTCTCCCTCAGTTTCGAAGGACAGTTTGGTTGCATACAGAATTCTTGGCTGGAAATCCTTCTCTTTTAGGATCTTAAATTTATCATACCACTGCCTTCTGGCCTCCATAGTGCCAGTTGAGTAGTCTGAATTCAGTCTTATGTTGTTTCCCTTGTATGTAGTAGATTGTTTTTCTCTTGCCACTTTCAGGATTTTCTGTGTCTCTTCAGCATTTTACATACTGATTAGTATGTGTCTTGGGGAAAGCCTATTTGGATTTATTCTATTTGGAGTTCAATGAGCTTCTTTGACTTGTATATTTATGTTCTTTATTAGGGTTTGGAAGTTTTCTCCCATTATCTCCTCAGCTAATCTCCCTAGCCTTTTACTCTTCTCGTCTCCTTCTGGGACACAAGTGATTCTTATTTTTGTGTGCTTTGTTTTATCCATTATTTCACTGAGAAACAGTTCAGATTATTCCATCTTTATTGCCATTTGCTGTTTCGTGTGCTCAAAATTAGTTGTTCTGTCCTCTAGTTTGCTTATTCAAATATGGTGAATATTCAAATATGGTGTTGTGTTTCTCTAGTATGTTTTTTATTTGATCTACAGCATCTTTAATCTCTGTGATTTCTATTTATTGTTTCAAATTTCTCTTTATGCTCTTTTATTGTCTTCTTGATCTCCTTTATGTCATTAGCCATCACATTTATTTTATTTAGTAGAATTATATGAACATCTTTGATTATTTCTTCCAATGTCTGTGTATCCTCTGGTGTTTTAATTTGGTTGTTAGACTGGACTCCATCTGTCTGCATCATGATATGTTTAGTGATCTTCTGCTGTCTTCATTGCATGCAGATATCTTGATTTGTTTACTATGGAAGTTGATTTCCTTCAGTATTTGCGTGATGGATATGGAACAGGATGCAGGGTGTGGGGTGGGGCAGAACAGTGCAGTGATGCATTGCAGTGCAGGTCTAGGTTCAGGTTGGGGGTGCTATGCTTGTGTCTAGGAGCATTTGCACCCAGTGGCAGGGGAGGATGTGGCTGTGTGGGTGTACAGGGCTGTGGGGGGACCCTGGTGTGCACTGATATATGGCGCAGGGCCTTTTGTGTGCATGCACAGAGCTAGGGCAGCAGGTTGGCATTATGTCTGCATGGGTTGGGGGCGGATGTTACTGGGCTGCCATAGGTCAGCACTTTCTCAGTGTGCAGGGCATGATTTGGGGCCATGAACATGAACAGATCTGGGAAGGCCCTAAACTAATGTACACATGTGCAGAGCTTGGGGTGGGGGGTAGGGCTGTGCAACTGTGTGGCCTGGGGGAGGTTGTAGCCTGGGTATGGAAGTAAGCACCTGCAGCCTTTATGTTCTGTAGACTACCTGCAGGTGGCAGGACTGGGAGGTAGGGCTCAGGAGGGGCAGTGAGTTGGGCTGGGACGGGCATACATGTGCTTGGGGTGGGATTGTGGGGTGGATATGTGCATGAGGGTTTAGTAGGTCAGGGGCTTGTGGAGCGTGCGAGTGGGGGCAGGTGATGGGGTTGAGGTGCATGGGGTATGGGGTGAGTTGCGGGTCATGGGACTGCCCTGATGAGGGTAGCACACTCAGTGAATGCAACTTGGCTTTCTTCCAAATCCTTGTCTCCCTATACATGTACTCACAAGGGCTCTGGGTTTCTGCTTTAGGTTGTTTACACCAGCCAGATGGTCTCTGGTTCTCTGCTTCTCAGTTCCTCAGCTTTTGCAACCAGGGCTGCCCTTTGTGGTGCAGAGCACTCTCCCAGGTCACTTATACCCTGGAATTGCTGTCTCAGTAGCTCACTCATCCCTTCTTTAGCTGTTCCTTGAAGCAGGCTTGAACTCAATCTATCCTATTCTGCCATCTTCCTGGAGCTCCCATAATAAAGTATGTACATTCACAAAGTTGAGCTGAAACTCTACTTAAACTTTTTGTGCCTGCCATTATTCAAACTCTGAAAACTTGTTATGTAATTCACACTTTTCCATCAGGGTTTCTCTGTCTTCAAAGAATCTTCTCCCACACCCACTTCTTGAACTAAGGACCTTGTCTCAACGCCTTCTCTTTTTTTGCCTTATCATTGCGTTCTCATTGAATTAACCAAATAACTTTTAAAATATTATATTTTGGTAAGCCTTCTAAAAGAAACTCTGAAACAAAAATCAAATGTAAGTCACTGAATTCCTAAAATATTCATAACATAACTAGATTTTTCTGATAATTAGATTTCTTTAAACATGGGTTTAATGATATTTTCCCATTTTTAAACCTAATCCTGTGAATCTGCATTAGAAAATCCCTCTCTTTCATTTTAACAGATGCTTTCTAATCTAAAATCCCATTGCTATTTGTACAACTCTTACAAATCAAAATCAGTAGTATTTTATTCATTTCAATTCTGAAAACACATGCACGCACTCTCCCATAAACATACATTTGTTTAAATATCCATGTTTTACGTTTAACACATTCTCAGCATATAATTTTTAAAAGGTTAGTAATCAAAATTAAACCTTTAAGTTTATAATTTCCTGAAGTACCTCACATGGAGTGTATGATGAGGTATTGAAATGACTGACAATGAAAAAGCTTAAATAGTATTATCTTATAAGAAATAAAAAGTATACACTACATTGAGTTGAATGCGATCTGTAACAGTTGCATTTCTAGGATTCTAGGTTTCTATTTTGGTAATAGAATAGACAAATGACACACATATACAAAGAATTCCAATAGTGATTGCATTCTCCCAGTAGTCCTGCAGTTTACCTATGCAGTTTGATTTTAAGCTAGAGTGAAATATTTTGTGAAGTATGATGCTGTCTCTTCTATCTTTATGCCTGATGAGGCCAAAACCAATATGTAAATCTATCCTAGATCCATAATCAGACCAAAAACCTCCAAAGCTAACCGAGGGATTCTCATCAATATTGAAGTCATTCTGAAAATAAGGCAAATCCTCTTATCCAAATCTTTTGGGTCTTTGTATGTATTTGATCTACTAATTGAAAAAGGAAGCTCTTAAAAAAAGGTACATTTGTTCACAATATTTTGATTAGAGGGCACAGAACTTTTCTTTGAATGTCATTCTACTATCTGTAGTTTCACATATTTTTTTTTCTAAAAAGCTATAGCCCTAATATATCTTCTACAATATCGTGTTGTGTGTTTTCTAAAATATTTTAGAATATTTTAAAGGAATTATATGGCAAACTTCGGTAACATTCTAGAGTTTATGTGTAAAAGAGATATCAATTTAATGATTCAGCATTCATATTCATTTGTTAAATCCTATCTTCTCTATATAACTCCACCATTACCTTTGATCTTTCCATCCCTCTCTTTAGGTGTTTGGGCCATGGCAATTCTAAATTTTTCGTATTGGAAGGGTCTGTCACTAATGTGGGATAGGAAGATGGAATTATCTGATGTTCTGGAGAGGCTGGGCTAGGTTTTAGGACTTATCTAGACCAGGGACCCATCTGGAGGTTCTGGGTTTCTGGAAAATTGCTCTAGTGCATGGAATCCTTGTGGAATCTTATGTATTGCCCTAGGTGTTCTTTAGAATTGGCTGGAATGGTCCTGGTTGGGGTTTGGCAGGTTATGATAGGTAGTAAGGTCTAACTGAAGCTTGCATAGGAGCAACCTCCAGAGTAGCCTCTTGACTCTATTTGAACTCTCTCTGTCAATCATTAACTTTTACTGTTGGATGGAAGTTTAAGAGTTTTTCCAGAAAATCCCCTGAGTTTAAGATGCAGTTCTTCCTGCTCCAATTGTGTAACATCAACCCAATTTCCTGTTGAAAATTGGGATTAATCACCCTTGATATTATAGTAACTTCCTTCATTATCTCTGGGTCCCCTGTCAGAAACATCTGGATGTCAGTATCAAAATCCGGTTCAGGGGAAGCATTGTTACATTATTTCATGGAAGCTTTCCTTCCCGTGGAAGGAATGTTTCTGAAGCAGCATCTAAAATCAGCAGAGTCTGAAGTTGCCATGATGGGAAGCAAAACTTCTAAGAATGGGACACCCATATTGTATCATACACCAGACTGGGAAACAGAACATACACTGGCCATTTCAAATGAAGGGTGTTTTATTGGCAATTGGTTAAACAGTTATTGGAAGATGGAATAAAAAATAAGACAAATATAGGGATGTTGAGGTAGCCCAGATATTGTGTGAGAATACACTACTTTTCTTGAAGGCAGATACATCTAGAGGAAAATATGTAACAGTTCAGCTGCTACTTGGTGCTATTTCAGATCTCTGATAGGCAGTAACATAGCCTGGTATAGAAGTACAAAAGAAACTGGAAATGCATTCGCCTTTCTTACTGAAGCAAATCTGGTAGGAAATGGGGAGAAAAAAAAGAGGAAGTCCTTTTCCTCCCTCCTGCTTTCTAAATTATTTCCATTTCCTCTAACGGGCACAATTTACCAAGATGTAAACTGGTAACAGAATCTAAAAAATGTAATTTGTCTACCTAAAACTCCAGTATCATAGAGCTTGGGAGGAAATAGGCAGATAACCGGCAAGCATGTTATTTAACATATTTTGAGAACAATATTTTAACATCTGCAAAATAATCCAATGTAAAACCATGATCTATTTATTAAACTATCTCACTTCCCAGGTCCTGCCCCAGCCAGTATAAACCTCACATGGCAGTGAGGATAAGCTTTCCAAACTGAAGCATTTAATTGCTAAAACCCTGAAATGAATTTTCCTTCCCTCAGGACCAAGTTCAAACTCGAAAACAGCAAACAATGCCCTTTGTGATTTGGCCCCTCACCAACCTCAACTGCTGCTTCTAAACTCTTGTCTATCCATGCTGACATTTGTGGATAGCTTTTTAATACATGCCATGCTCTCATGAGTCTACAAATAATTTTGATGCATATTGATCTGAACATTCTTCTTTCTTCTCTTGGGTTTTTCCTGTCCTTTCTCTAGATTTTTCACTTAAGCATATCCTTATTTGGAAGCCTTCCACAAATTTCCATGCATGTCCTTCCTTTAAAAGAATACTTATTTTCTTGTATTGTAATTTTTCTATCAATATTCTGGCCCACCGAAAAGAGCTCTTTGAGTACATGCTAGTCTTACCCACTTATCTGTTCCCTGTAATGGGCTCCTTTGATTCCAAGTCATGGTACCTAATGGGAAAATAAACAATGCACAAAAGAGAAGCTATGCATTGCATACACATATACACATATGTGTACACATAATAGTTGCTCAATGCCATTAAATTAAAATATTAAAATAATATAACAATAAAACTTACCTTTTTATCCCATTGCTAAAGTATAAGATTTTTTTATTTTTTATTTTTTACTCCAGACACCCCTCTCAGTCTATTCTCAAATTTGGAAGTAGATTTATAAAATCCTTTTGAAAACAATCTGGATATATTTAGCAATGTATTTCAAGTCAGAAATTCTGTATCTACAAATAATTCTGAAGTGGGAAGTAAGCATTATTTGTTAAAATACTAAATTGGAAATATCCCAAACATTCCTCAAAAGGGTTGATAAAATAATTTGCACCTAGAAATTAGAATATTATGTAACTATTAATAAGAATGAAGTACAGAATAAAGTCATGAAACATTTTTCAACATGGATATCCTTGAGGACATTATGCTAAGTGAAATTAGCCAGAAACAAAAGGGATAATGCTGTATGGTCTCAGTAATATGAAGGAACATTAATGAGTGAACTTTGAGAGTTGAAGTTAAGAACACAGGATATCAGGAGATAGAAATAGGGTAGAGATTGGGCATTTGGTGCTGAGGGAATACAGATTGAGCAACAGGACTGATAGTAAAAATTCAGAAATGCATAGCTAAATACTACCTGATTGTAGCACAATAATATAAGTATATTGAACAAAGCTGAATCTGAGTATGATTGAGGGACAAGGGCTGGAGACACGAATGAAGCCAGAAGGAAAAATAGAAGGTAAAGACTGAGATGGTATAACATAGGAATGCCTAAAATAGACAATGACGTTGATTAAATGTACAAATAAAAAAACAGTTTTGCATGAGGGAGAATAAATGAATGTCAACATTGCAAGGTGTTGAAAATGGATTATATACAGGAAAAAGTGCAATCAATGCAAGCTAGGGTCTATAGTCAACAGTAACATTGTAATATGCTTCCACTGAATGTAACAAAGGCATTTTGCCAAAAATAAATGTCACCAGGTGGGGGAGAGGGACATGGGGGAGGGGTATGGATTCTTTGTGGGAGAAAAGGAAGTGTCTTCATATAGATTATGGTGGCAAAGGCATGTCTATTTACTTAGGTTGGATTGTATGATGTGCAAATAAAATTGTTTAAAAATAAACAGAAACAATTGCTAGAGAAAATGCAAAGAAAGAAATGTACCTATTCACTGGTAGGAAAATGAGAGGTGCAGCCCCTTGGAGGGCAGTGTGATGGTTCCACAGTAGGCTAGGGGAGGGGTTGCCATATGATCCTGCAACCCCATTGCTCAGTGTATACCTGGAGGAACTGAATATGGGGACATGAATGGGCATTTGCACACTGGTGTTTACTGGCTGTGCTGGTGTTTCAAAATGGATGGAGGTGGCCTAAGGGTACAATGATTGAGGAATGGAAAGGGGAACTGTGGTGTATACATACAACCAACTACTAAGAGTCTACAAAAAGGAATGAAATTGTGAGGTTTGCAATTAAGTGAATAGATCTTAAAGCCTGTATGTAGAATTAAATGTCAGAAACAAAAAGACAAATATTAGCATGCCTTATTTGTATGGACTAACTATAATATAAAAACTCAGTGAACTCAAGTTGAGAGTATGGGTTGTCAGGTTGGGGCCTATTGTAAAGGGTCCTAGATTGTAAGCTCTTAGAGTAGTCACATATATTCAGAAGTTATAACTGTTATTTCTAAATTCTGAGATACTGAGCTGTTTGTATATAACCTGGTTTTTCCCAGAAACTTCAGTGTTTATGTGATACCTGAGACTCAGAATTAGAGCTCTGAAGCTATGAAACTCAGCGTTATTCCATATAAGAGTTTTTGAAAGTTGAAAAAGGAATCAGACTTTGACTAGAGATACCAAGAAGCTGATCTGGATAGGACTGGGGTAGATCAGAATACATGATAAAGGATGATAGGGTCCATATTTTAAAACTTCAACTTCTGTGTGAGACCAAAAGGAGAGATGTTTATTTGGTGCAAAATTTACATTTTGGGTAGTACATTAGCTAATTTAACTTGTAAGATCAGTTTAGTTGAACACCATAAGTACATGGAATCTTGAATAGGGTGTGAGATCTTCTTGGTCTGTCCAGGTTAGTCTAATGCCCCCATATATCCCAGATAAATTTGGCCAGTGAATAAAAAAGTATTTGCAAAGTTCCCTTGGGAAACCGGGGAGAAAGGAGAAAATATTCAACTTCACAATTTGGAGAATTGCTGATATTCTCACAAGCAGTGGGGACAACTAAATCAATAGGCTGAGCCCTTAATCTTGGGGTTTGTCCCTATGAAACTTATTTTTGCAAAGATGGGCTAAACCTACTTACAGTTATGCTTATGAGTCGCCCCACAGAATGTCTTTTGTTGTTCAGGTGTGGCCTCTCTTTCTAAGCCAAGTTGGGAGGTGAACTCACTTCCCTCCCCACTACATGAGATGTGACTTTCAGGGGTGTAAATCTCCCTGGCAACGTGGGACAGAACTCCTGGGATGGGCCAGGATCTGGCATCATGGGATTGAGAAAGCCTTCTTGACCAAAAGAGGGAAGAGAGAAATGAGACAAAAAAGTTTCAGTTGCTGAGACATTTCAAACAGCATTGAGAGATTATCCTGGAGATTATTCTTATGCATAATATAGATATCCCTTTTTAGTTTATGGTTCATTGGAGTAGCTGGAGGGAAGTACCTGAACCTACTGATTTGTGTTCTAGTAGCCTTGATTCTTGAAGAAAATTATATAACAATATAGCTTTTACAATGTGACTGTATGATTGTAAAAACCTTGTGTCTGATGCTCCATTTATCCAGGGTATGGACAGATGAGTAAAAAAATATGGATAAAAATAAATAAATAATGGGGGAATACGGGGTAAAATGCATTGGATAGATGGAAATACTAGTGGTCAATGAGAAGGAGGGGTGGGGGTATGGGATGTATGAATTTTTTTGTTTTTATCTCTTTTTCTGGAGTGATGTAAATGTTCTAAAAATGATCATGGTGGTGAATATGTAACTATGTGTTGACATTGGGAGCCACTGAATCACCACAATATATGGACTGTATGTATATGAAGATTTTTCAATAAAAATATTTTTAAAAAATGAAGTACATCCACATTGTAGAATATAAGAATGAATTTGCTGATGAGAAAACACATTCAAATTATAATGGTAAATAAAGAGAATATTGAAAATCAATATGTAAGTTTTGGAATATGATATGGAATTGGAAGATATGTATATGGTACAAATATGCATAATGTGAATTGACATATATGCAATAATTATACATCATTTCTATATAACATACAATATTTACAATCATCTGTTTTCTTCTGGAATAATATTTACTGAGCACTTTTCTAGGTGCTGCAGGTATAGCAGTAGCAATCACTCTCATAGACTAAATAATCCTGGTGCAGCAGCATTAAGGTATAGAAAATTAAGTGAAAAATGAGATAAAATTTAAATAGTATGATCCCCATCCAAAAAATGTTATATAATGAAATAAAATACATCAAGCTATAAATAGGGATGTTTTGAACCTATGTGCCTTTTATTTTCATTTTTATATATTTTTTAGAATTTTTCAAATTCTGTGAAGAGAAACACATAGATAGACAACAACTGAAACACTAAAACTCAGAGTTTTAAAATTCTTCATATCTTACAATTACCTCTAATGTTTGGCCAATATATTATGTTGATATGATGAGTCTTTGCCTTTAAAATACTTTGTCCCTATTATGGATTTCTTATTCCAGTTACCATAACCTTCTCATTCATAATAATATTTCACTTATGAGAAAACTTTCCTAATTCTATCTTATTTAGCACAATAAACCCTATAAAGAGAACTGGGTAGGTTGTAGTAAGGAAAAGTTTATTTCACTGTCTCCATGTATGTTTGTTTGCTAAGCTGTGCTATATACACATGATTTCTACCCTTAATAATATTCCATTTATTGAGATTGATATTTCATTTTTTTGATTAAGAAACTCAGCTATTGAAGCCTCAAGGATACTGGCCGAATAATGTTGAAAGGTTAAAAATATTGTCTTGGCATGAATTAACTTTAACTGATTTATGTCTGTTGAGTCTGAGGAAAATTATGTCATATAAAAACATAACCCTATAAAAGCTAAATAGAAAGAAAAATAAAACTGGGCTCAATGGTCTCATTACTATTCTCACTAAAGTAAAAGAAAATATGAAGGGATTAAAACAACCTTGTGGTAAATACAGAGAAAAGAAGTCATTCTCTAATTCTCATCTTGAATGTAGGGAAAGCTATTTCCATTATTTTCAGCACACAGTAGGTGCTTCTTATATATTTATTGATTGGTTAATAAGCAGTTATTTAAATGCATTGTCAAGCAGTTATTTACATATACTGTTGAAAATGGAAATGATTTGGGAGACAATCTTGCCTAACACCGTTATTTTATATCAGCAAATAAAACTTACTTAAGGGTGCATGGGTGGCTCAGTGGTAGAATGCTTGCCTTCCATGCAGGAGACCCGAGTTTGATTCCTGGACCATGCACTTAAAAAAAACAGAACAAAAAAAAACTTACTGAAGAATCAGTAGAAACACATAATAATCATGGTAGAAGTTTGTTCCGAACTCAGTAGTGACCATTAGGAACCATAAGAGCTCAATAAATTATTTTCTTTGTCTTTTATTGAAGATAAAAGAAAAAAATGAGTACCCGCAAACACACTTGAAAGTTGAGAAGTTCATATGCATTTTTACAAGCAGTTGTAAATATGTGATTTTCTAAAACTTACTAATAAAATAGGGAAAATAAACACAGGAAAGGGTAAATAAATACAGAATGTCATCCTTCAGTAGTTGTAAAATTATGTATATAAGCTATGTCATATTTTCAGATATTACCATAGTAAATGTGCTGGTTTGAAATTGTTATTTACCCAGGAAAAATTATGCTCTTTTAATCCTAATCCCGTCTGGTCGGGGCAGACCTATTGTTTGGGTGAGATCTTTAGATAAGGTTCATTGCATGGAGATGAGTCCCACCCATTCAAAACGTTCTTAATTAGTTTACTGGACTCCTTATAAGAGCTGACCCAGAGAGCAGAGAGTTCAGATGCTTGGAGAGCAGAAGAATGAAACCAAGACACATCTGGAGATGCTTGAACAACCAACACAGAGAACAGACACAGACGTTTGGAGATGCAGAAGGAAAGAACCCCAGCAGAAGCCAGAAGGACCCCCAGGAGCTGAGAGAGCCATTTTGAAACTTCCCCAGGAGGGCCAGCAGATCGCCATGTGCCTTCCCATGTGAAAGCGGAACCCAGATGCTTCCCCTCCTCTTAGACAGAATCCTTTTGTTGGTGCCTTAATTTGGACCTTTTCACAGCCTTAGAATTGTAACTTGTACCCTAATAAATCCCTTTATAAAAGCTAATCCATTTTTTATTGCATTCCGGCACCTTTAGCAAACCAAAACAGTAGGTAAATAATAACTGGGTGATTTCAAAAAAAGAGATTGAAATGTATATCTATTGACTACATTAATAAAAATTTGTCCTGTAGATCAAATTATTCAGTCGTTCTGTGCTTGTTTATTTTTCTCATAATTGCACATTTGGTTCCCTTGTCTTCATTTTGTAGGTGGCAAAATGAGGCCCATGACTATAAAATGAGGTAAATGATTAAGCCAGGTATTAGTTTAAGGCTTATGATTCCAAAAGTATGTAAACATGTTCCTAATTCAATATATGTTTATTGAATACCTACAGTGTTCTAGAGATCTTTTAGGCTCTAGAACATTCCAGTGAAAAAGAGAATGTAAAGTTTTGTCTTCATGGTACTTAACCTTCTCTTGCAGGGAGACAAAAAATAGCGAGCAAATATGTGGTCTGATATATAAGTAGAGATAGATGTTTTAGTAAAAAGAAATAAGGCCATGGTGTGGAGAAGTAACTGGGGTGTAAATGGGCGTTACTTTAATTAGAAAGATCAGGAAGTGGCATTTGAGCAGTGAACCAAATTACAAGAAGGCAAGAAAGAAGAAATATAAAGTTTTTTTTAATGAATATTTCAGGAAGGTAAAACATTAAGTATAAAGGCCTTGAAGTAAAAATACAAAAAAATTGGCTGTAGTCTACTGGGCATTAGAGGAGAGTAGTTTAAAAAGTAGGCAAGGTTAAGAGTTTTCCTTTTTTTTTTTTTTTTTCATATTTAGGACTTAATCCTTTGAGGAGGCTGGAAATGAGGAAGCAGTAATGACACAAGTACTGGAAGGTTACTGCAGTGGTTAGGGGAAGCTATCTATCTATCTATCTATCTATCTATACACACACACACACACACACACACACACTAACTATAGCTATTATTTGGGCTTTAGCCCTGTAGATAGGTATAAATGGTTGAGTTCAATATTTAATTTTAAGCTGGCATGAAGATATTTTGGACATTGGATGGGTATTAAAAATGGAATGAAAAGAAAAATGACACCTAGGTTTAGTCTGAGAAATAGAGTGAATGGTTGTTTTATTACTTAGATGGGAAACCCAGGGCATAAGCAGGTATAAAAGGTTGTGAATGATGTTAAGCATGAAGACCTATTAGATATCAAGTTAGAAATAACAAGCAGTTGGACATGAGTCGATAGTTCAGGTTCCTGGTCAGGTCTGGTTATATAGATATTTCAATCATCAGAGAAAAGTATGGTCTTTAACATCAGAGTGTGAGGAGAAATCGTTTAGGGAGAGATGGAAATATAGTAAAGTCTCAGGCTTAGAACACTTTTAGAAACTAGATAGATGACCAGAATCATGCAAGGCAACCCGGGAAAGCGCATGCTTCTCTGACCTCATCTCCTTCTATTCTTCAAGCTGCTCATGGGGTTCCTTGAATTTGCCAAGCATACATCCTGTCTTGGGTTTTTTACTTACTCCTTCCTCTTTTATGAAGATTCTTTTCCCAGATATCAGTATGGACAACTCTGTAACTCCTTTCAAGTCTCTGCACAAATGTCAACTTATAAAAAATGTCTCCTCTCCACCACCCTATCTTAAATAGCACAGTCTCCATTATTGGTTTATCCTTACCCTGATTTTCTATCACAGCACATAAACCAAAAGATAAATATTAAATATTTATGCTTATTTTCTCACTACTTTACTGGAATGCTAACTCCAGGAAAGGTGGGAGAAGTGGATGGTTGTAGAACAACATGACACTAGAAAAACTCTTTGAAGTTGTAAAATAAAGTAATTTTGGTCCAGTAAATGTGATATGTTGTTTACAATGAATAGTAAGTATATAACTTATTGCCCAATATGGTAATGCAGAAATAAACTTGGTTTATGAATTATTCGTAAATCTAAATTATATATTTGCCCTCCCATCTCATTAAAGCTTCTCTTATTTCCTTTCATTTCTCCTTGCTAAATATGAACCCTTTCCCTGGAAGTTCTCAGTTACAGCTAGGACTTTATTTACAAAATATGCTCCTGTAACTCACCAATATTTATATCCACCTTAGGGCATTTGTCCAACTCTAGACTTTTATTTCCAACTAGCTCTAAGATATCATGACTGGAAAAACCCATAGGTATCACAAACATGACAAATTAAAAATGGAACTCATCAAATCTCTTCTAAACCTATACCACTTCCTCAATTTTCTGTGACATCCTCTTGCCATTCATTAGACTATAAAAAACAGGTCTGAATTCTCCACATTTCCATAAACTTTAAAATATAACTTTGCACGTAGTACCACTGAAAAGCAGAGTCTATTTTCCTATTACTTGAATCTGGGCTGACTTTACAAGACTTCCTTTGCTTAATAGAAGCAGCAGAAATGATTTTAAGACATTTTACGTTTCAATGCTCAATCTTAGACTCCTTTCTCTTGCCTGGGAATGAGCTCAGTCTTTTAGTGGATGAAATAACATGCAGACTGCAACCTACTCACCTCAGCCAAGGCCTTCCTAAAACATTTAAATCTCAGTTGACACGCTAACTGATCACTGACCCATGAGCATGTCCAGGCAAGATCAGTTGAACAAGCAATATCATGAGCTCCATAAAAGTTTATCATTCTCAGTTATGAGGGTTTGGAGTAGTATGTTGCACAACAATATCTTAACTGATACATATAGCATCAGCCTTAGAACAAAATAAAAGTCCTTTTCACTGGCCTGCAAGGTTCTATCTGACTAGGCCTTTGCTACCTTTTCTGTAAAACCCTCTTCCCATTAATCCCTCTGTCCTCCTTGAAGTTCTTTAAGAAGGCCAAGCTATCTGTACACTCTATGAAAGTACAGTGTTTACGCAGAATTTCTTTTGTCTCAGTATTGTAATTTCCATTCAAAACACAATTTTCCAAAGTTATTTAGATGAGCGCCTTTTCTTTCTCACTCATCTAGGTAAGGTTATATCACACATTTAAAAAAAATCAGATCCTTTTTTTCTGGGCTCTCTCAGTTTCCTGGTAGATTTTTGCATTCTGATATATATGCATTAATGTTCACTCTTTATGTTGTAAATATCTATTGGGTTTTGAAAAATGCATAGCATCATGTGTCCAGTATTACAAGTTCATATGGGTTATTTCCATCGCCATAAAATGCTCTGTTTTTCCTTTCATCAGGCAGGAGAAATTTTATAACTGCTTGCAAATATATACATTAACTTCATTCATGATCATCTAGAATTAAATATAAAATTGACCTTTCTTTCAGAACTTCTGAGTTGTTGTCTTCCTGTCTTATGGTCTCCATAAATTCTGATGAGCTGTGTGGACTATTCAAATCACATGGTTCACTTGTAAATACTGTGCAATTTTTCTCTGGCTACATTCAAGGTTTTTTTCTTCATCTTTGATTTTCAGCAGATTTATATTAACCATGAACTTCAATTTTTTTCTGTTTAGGGTTCACTGACTGTCATGAATCTGAAATTTAATGCCTTTAACCATGTTTGAGAAGTTTTATGTCATTATACCTTCAAAATTGTTTTGCTCTCCTTTTCTCTGGGATATAAATGACTTTATGTTATACTTTCAAATATTGCCACATAGATCTCTGAAGTTTTGGTCCTCATTTTTGGCCCTTTTAATCTATGTTTCTTTAAGTAGGATAATTTCTGTTGATCTATTTTCAAGTTGACTTAATATTTTCTCTTCCATTTCATTTTTCTATTAAACCCACACTGCAGATTGCATCCTGTACATTCTGACTGTGGGGTTATGAAGACTATAGATCCTGGTACATTATTTTAAGGCATGTTGATGTTTATCTTTCAGTGTGCAATTAACTTAGTTAGAGTAAAATTTCAAATCTCCATGCCAGTGGTGAGTAGTATTCAGAATTTAGTCTTTAAAGGCTTTGGCTTCAAATTAAGTTAGCATTAAGCATGCATTGTTCGATTGCAAACCAGAAAGAGAGGCTGAGTTTAAATCCACTCTCTTGGATTGCCTTTCTCTGACTTTCTCCCTTGGGGGATTGGGGTTCTTCACTTCTCATCAGTTTTATCTGCCCTGGATTCCTTCCCTTGAATTCTACATTCATGCTTATTCAGGATTCTCTGTTGGAATTTTAGGTCTAGTGCCTCTCTTGCTGCAGCAACTTCAGCCACCCTGAGAGCAAAGCAGTAACAGAGGAGAAACCATTCAGCAGTAGTCACTTGCTCCATGTTTTGCTACCCCTTCAAAATGTGCTTTTTTTTTTCAACATCCAGGTAGTTGACATTCTTTAGTTTTATGAGAGTTTATGCATTATTTGAGGGAAAAATGGGTTTGTTATTCATGTTTCCATACTGGCAGTAGAATATCTTTCTCATTTACTGTAACTTGTATTCCTTTGGATTAATGACACTGCGCTTTTGCTGACCTCACTTCTCCTCCTCCCCCATCTCACTTCTCTCTTTCTCTATCTCTGTCTCACCTCCCACTATATTAACCTGAAAATAAATTGTGTGCTGTTCTTCAGAAATTCTTTCAAAGTTTTTCTGTTTACCCTTCCAGTTTTAACTGCTGCTTGTAATACCTATATATTGCAAATCAATGTCTCCAACCCTTACCAACATTTTATGCTTGAAATTCATACTCAAAATTATTATGAATCCTTCCAATTTAACATACCATATATAATGCAAACTCCACAAAATCAATCTGAATTCATCATCCTACATCACTCCCCTTCTTAAAGATGCTACTGCAGGTCCCTAAACATTCTCAGTTTACCTTGTAGCCACTCCCCAGTTAGCCAGGGAAGAAACCTAGATGGAAGTCATCCTAGGTCTTTTTGTCTCTCTTGCCCTTTCTCTAAAGCTGGTCAATCCCAAAGGTCCATTGTTTTTAACTTCTAAGTATTTATTGAGCCAATCCCATTGCTATCGCTACAATTTCTATCGTAGTTATCTATAGCCTGTTCCTGGCTTCTCTCTGGGACTCCCTTCCTTTATTTTTTTTTCCTTCTCAAATTGGTTATTCATTCAAGATATGACTTGAAGAGTGAATTCAAACTCTCCATCCTCCAGAAAGCCTTTCTCATTCTTTCCAGCTATGTGAAATGCACTACTCTCATGTTCTTGTATAACTGTTTTTTTGCCCATATCCATATGCACCATGCTTTAGTGAAATTGCCTACTTACACGTTTCTCTCTTCCTCTAGCCATTGTTTTCTCTGAAGGCAAAACCTCTGTCATATACTTCCTCTTTTGGGGGAATGAGGGAGTGGGGGCATAGTCTCTTCAGCATCTGGTATTTTATATGAATTAATGCTTATTGAAATAAACCACAGGAAAAAAACCTAATTATTTCAGCATATTTTCATAAACTTTAATAGCCCAGATTGATTAAAATATGTATCTACCAACATCACACAGCCCCAGAAAAAATAACATTAATGGTGACACCATTAAGTGGGACACTTATTAAGCAAATTTTATTTGCTTCTACTTAGTTACCTGTATGACAGTGAATTATCACAGTAAACCAAGCAGGAAGGATTTTCTGAAATCATTGACGAAGCATGGAGTGTGTATATGTTTGTATCTTTGCAGGTTTGTGTTTGTGTGTGTGTATGTTCTGGAGTTTCCCTGTTAGCTTGTCCTTGGTTGGCTGTAATTACAGAACTAATCCACCAGAGCCATGCTTAGTTCCTTCTGGTTGTTACAATATATCATTTTCATTTTTGTTCCTTTAATTATGTTTCATCTGCTAGATTCCTACAACTGCAAGCTAGAAAGGTGAAAGTTTAATAAACACTTAACCACCCTGTTAAAATCTAATATACAATTTTAAGCTGTGTTGGGCTCAGTTCTTGCTACTTAGGAGAAAAAGGAAATGGAGGAAGAACAAATCAATTTTGCTTTCTAACACTGTGAAGATGATTTCCAGTAGCGCTTAAGAACCAAAGGGGGAAAAGTGATTGATAAGGTAATTAAATGATAAAAAGTATCAGACAAGGATGCAGAAAAAGTACAAATGGGAAAAATGATCAAGTATGCTTGATCTAAAAAAAATACAATTTCAAATAATATAAATTATAATTCATGTAGCAAAAAAGAAATCTGTTCTTTGCCTATAATTTTTTCAAATGCCTTTTTTTAAGGCAATCACTGTGGATATGCTGTCTTTTCTTCCCACTTTTCTTTCCTACACATTAGGGTCATGATTTTAAGCAAGACAATTATTTCATCATCCATGACGTCTTTCCAGCTATACTTATGCCTTTTGTTCAGGAGTTTTAAAATATTAATTATTGTTAATTGTCCTTGTTTCTCATAAACTTTCTGGAATTGTCACTAATATCATAGAAACCAACCACATTAGTACTCAGTAACTGTATAGTGTTACATATACTAGAAAAAAGTTACTGATATTTATAGATCATGAGCATTAGGACAGTATTTCATATCTAGTTGAGTCCAAGACCTTGCAGTTATAATGGCGACTACGTTATAGAGCTCTGGTGTGTAAGTTTCAAATCGAATTGAAGACTTAGGATGGGTTACGTATTTCAGGCTACTTAGAGTCTAGAAAGTGCCTTTCTAGAATTAACAATTGGAACATTAATAGATTTCAGAGAATTAATTTAATCACTAAGTACAGAGCCTGTTTTCAGTAACATTAATTACATATGAATACATGGAAACGCCTTCTGTCTCCTCATTCTTCTGCTTTTATTCAGATTCCATTTCTGTCTTACCTTATAATATACTATATAGTTTATATATGTGCTATATAATTTGCTTTGCTTGTTTATTGTTATATTGTGAGCCTCTTAGAAAAAGGATGAGAATACAATAGATATTCAGTTTGTTTGTTGAATAAAGAATGAATAGATTGATGAAAAATAAATATGAGGAAATAAATTCAGTTTAAAAAGCTTCACTAATTTTTCCAAGATGAATGCAGCAGAGCCAGTATTCAAATACAGGCTTTCTGATTCCAGTGCTTACTAAATTTCAAGGCCTGTACTACTTTGGTTTTTGAAATACCAAAGATAATAGAACATAGTGATTACCCTTGAGTGTTCACAGCATATGATAGAGACAATTTAAAAATCATAATTTCATTTGTTTGATATGTACTATGCAATAGGGTCTTCCTAAGGATACAGAAAAAGGGAATATTTGCATTGTGTCTTAAAAGAAGATTTAGGAGTTTATTGGCTGCTTACACTGTGTATAGATGAGAAAATAGTATCTTCAAAGACACTGTTAATTAGAGAGCATGAAAAATGCAGATATGACTACAGATCACAGTAAGCAGAACAAATGAGGAGGTGTCTTTATAAAAGGCAAAGACTAAACAACATACAGAATGCAAGACTCCCCTTCTTAGTAATACTTGAAACAAAAATGTTAAGTCAGTTAATATAGTGAGGCTCTTTCACCACTGATTTAGTTTCTTTAGGGCTGCTGTAAGAAATTACTACAAACCAGACAGCTTAAAATAGTGAGAGTTTATTATCTCATAGCTCTGGATATTAGAAATCTGTAAAGGCGAATCCTTCCTTGCTTGTTCCTAGCTTCTGGTGGTTTAACTGCAATCTTGGGCTTCAGTTATCAAACATGGCATATTCTCTCTCTTCCTGTCTGTATTTCTTCTCCCCTTCTTATGAGGACACCAGAATTATTAGATTAGGGTCCGCCCTAATTTAGTTTGGACTCATTTTAACTAATAACATCTTCAAAAGCCTATTCTGATATTGTCATATTCACAGGAATAGGAGTTAAGATTGGAATGTGCATTGCAAAATTCAACCCATAAAAGCCTGAGAGAAAATCACCTGAATATTGGAAATGCTGTTTTGCCGTTGTCATCTCCCTAGAAGCACCAGAGAAAAATGACCAGATAATAGATGCATCAAGCAAATTCACAAGCTTCATTACCACTAGACCTTTGCCATGGGCACCATCGCTCATGGACTGTTTAGGCCATTGAAAGAACCCTTTCTGCTCTGAGTTAGATATAGATCTGAGTGACTTATAACATTACATGTTGATTGAAAACCTTCCTTGGAGGTTTTCATTTAAGTCTTAATCAAAATTTCCACCTTATATCCTTCCACACTGGTGGTAAATAAACGGCTGGTCCCAAGGCAAATTTGGTCTAACTTATCCTCTGCAGGACTTTCTCATGTGAGCCACTCATGGACCTTCTCTCTGCACTAGCAAGTGGGAAGAGAGTGAGATTAGATTTCCAAGAGGGACAATTCTGTAGCAAAGGGCCTATAATAATTTTCATTCAGCTCATCATCTTCCTATACTTTGAATGAAGAACAAAACAGAGAGAAGCCTGAATCACTCTTTTTAATTGTGTAGATAATGTAAAGATGCTGAAGCATTTTTAATAGGAGAGTGACATCCAATAACCATTTTATAAACATGAAAGGAAGATGAAGGGAAAAATTAAAGTTAGTCTGGATACTGGGAGACCAGTTTGCTTGCTTTTCATTTCGATGAGACCTAAATATAGACATATGACTAGGGAGAGAAAGAGGCAAATTTGAGAAATAAGAAAGCTCAAGCATTAAAAGGAAACAAACTAAGCATGGGAGGAGTTTGCATTATTCAGCCTTCCAGAAAATAAGAAGTCTAAGATGATTCCCACATGTCTAGTTTTGGCAACTGGGAACACTTTATGTTACATATTTTCAGGGAAAAGAAAAGTTCAGAGTGCTAGAATCCCTCTATATCTACAGCAGTTAATGTGTCTTGCGGTGATTAGAACTCTGCAAGATTAAAAAAAAAAAACAACAATGAAGAAAACAAAAGCAAGCAAACAAAAAAGAACCAAAATCCTGTTTTGATATGCTAACAGCCCAGAATGAGGATATCAGCTGTCAGTTAAACAAGAAAGCTATTATGTTATGAACATATTAGCCAGTGTAACAATCTGCTGATCATCATCAGGCATTAGATGATTGCCAGACAACTACATGTTCCAGTTGGGAAGATTCTCTTGTGCTAAGCAGGGATTGGATTATTTGACATTTGAGGAACTGTCTTTTACTATCTGAGGTTTTTCTAACAATCTGTAGCAATTTTACAGGACAATGTATGAAAATGTAAATTATCCCAAATGATTCAATTATTTTAAAAATTGCCATAAGTTTCTCAGATATAAATGGAAGTGCACTCCAGTTTGTTATACAGTTAGATATAAATATTTTCCTGCATGGATAATTGTAGGATTATTTTCTTATTCTTATAAATAACTAAAAAAATTATAAATATGAATGGCCTACTTTTTCAAAACTTAATTTTGAATAGAACTTAATGTTCCCCTTTGAATTTTAGCTCTTCTGCAGCTCATGAAAAATGTTATTTAATCATGAATATTGCACCCATTCTACCAGTTTTAGATTATTCCTTAGGGATATCCTTGAATATTTAGGTTGGGCTGTTTTCTGCTCTGTATTCCTGTTGCTTGTCAAGACAATTCTATGTATATAGTTTATAGACAAAACCCAATTCATGTCTTGACATAGTCAAGACATAGTATATGGACATTACAGTATAAGGGCTTAAGCATAAGTGAGGAATGTGAGTTAAATAGATTTAAGTCTGGATCTCTGGATCTGCCACTTGTAAGTTGTATACAGCGCATACATTTTGTCTGTGCCATACTTTCAGTTGCAAGCAAAAACAAAAAAAATACTCACTCAAAATGTATTAATCTATAAACATATTTCTTAGCCACACAACTAGAACTCCAAGGGTAGTTTTCTCTGAAGACACAAAGTTGATTCCATTCCTTGTTTCCTTGGTTCCAACATTCCTTCAATTATTTCCTTCTATCTTCCTAACAAATATAGGACTGCATGGCATGTCAAAAATACAGGATTGCATGGCATGTAAATTTTGGTTTCTACCCTTACACCTGGATTTCTCTTATTTGCTTAATCTTATTTATTTATTTGCCACAATTCAACACATTATTGATTGAGAATGTTTCATTGGAGCATCATAGGAAGTGCAGCAACTCAATGATGTTCATTGAATCCCACAGTTTGTCTCTCCGTTGGGAACTATCCTCTTATGGGCGTGAACAAGGAAACAGAGCTCCACTTGTAACATGGGCATTTTGTATCCTCAAAGGAAACAGCATTAGGTTAAAGCCAACACTGAATGCTGTGTAGACAAGCAACAGAAAAACCTGCATCCCAAGTATATTACTGAGCTGCACACGCTACTCGGAGAGTTTGCTATCCTTCAAAATCTCCTTATATCAGATATTATATATTTTTTAAGTCAGAGAGAGTGTGCAGGACTTTTTGAATCCTAGAGCTGGAATTATGCCATCTGCTACACACAGATCCAGAAATAAAAACCTAAGTCTGCTTAACTTCTATGCCTCATTATACCCTATCTATAAACTATATTTAGGGAAAAACAGAGAAGATTACCTAAAATATTAAACATTGCTTCAATTGAACCCTCTTTGGACACATACTCACACTTTAAACAGTATGAGTCATGCCATGAAATGATTGTTTTAGATTCACTCAAATCCATCTCCTAGAATTGGGGAGTAAGGAGAACTTCAGAAATATATGCCTGTGAGGAACAGAGGTGAATTTTGAGCATAATAGAGTACTGTTGCAAATTATATGGGGAATGGTGAAGGGACATTGAGAAGGGAACCAATATTGTCTAATATGATGTGTGATGTGCATATTATTTAAATTCTCATATTATTATTATTATCATTAAAATTATCACCATCACCATCATCATTATTATAAAATGGAGACAATAACAGTACCTATTTCTCCACATTTCTGTGATAATTAAATGGTATGAGAAATATAAAATGCCCCGTGGACTAAATTCCTGGTATATTCTAAAGCTTCAATGATTTTAATAATTATTGAGTTTGTGTTAATTTCCTTCCAAATTCTGAAAGAAATAATGTAGTATGTAGCTATGCCGGACTTCTCCTGATTGACTCTGCCCTTGGCTAGCCTTCTCTGTATCTCAGGGTCTTGGCCCTTCTGACCTGCCTCAGTGAATTCCTTTGTCCTTAACTTCAGGCTAGGTTTGGCCAATGAAAGTTATTGAGAGTAAATTAAAGGGAGCAAGGAGAGGGAACATGGGGTATTCCTGAACTTTTATCCCTTTGTGTCAGGTTGAGTTGACAGTATCAGTCTACCAAAACTCTCAGCTCTTTTCACACCACTCTGAACATTGGAGGGCTCTTTAGATTGCAATCAATAGTCACTGTTTCCTTTGACCTACGGGTATTGACAGTTCCTTTTGTTGGTAGCTCCAAGGTCATGTCACTTTCTTTACTTTCCTAAACAATTCTGAAATTACCCATTTGTGTGTATCACACATTTACTGCTGAACACTGACTGATAATGGCATGTGTATTGGTTTTTTAATATTAAAAAATTCAGTTTTTCTTTTAGTCCTATTATAGATAATTTGAAATTCTATGTTGCATATTTAAATTTTTTAAAATAATTTTTTAGTTCCAGCTTAGTGATCAATTTCTGTATCTTTTCTTCCTATAGCTCTTTGCATCTGTTTCAGAGGCCACATTTTCTTGTATACTATTGAGAATTTTAAGGATTTAGAATTTTTCTTCTAGTTCCTGTAATAATATTCTGAGTTTCAGCCCATCCTCTAAATCCTCAGGGAATTGCTTTCTTTTTATGATGTATTTTGAAAGATATAATGGACACGGGTAAGGATTGCATTCACTTATACATTTTGATGACTCCACTTCTTTTGTTTAAAAAAAAATCCCATAGTGTGTTATATCCTTTAAGATTAGCCAGAAACGTTTGTATCCAGTTTTCCTGACAGATAGGACACAGGCATGTAATACAGACTCTACTGGCTAAAAGAAGTGATAGGCTTCCACTCACAATCTCTTTTCTGGTGGGAGTGTCAGTGGAGGTTTCTGAAATTAGGGCAGCAGCAATGGAGGTCTGCGCCCAGCATCAGCCGTTCATCTGGTTTTTATGGCCAGCTGCGGTTGGTGGAATCTTCATCGGAGCACTTGTAGTGTGTGGCGGGAGTGTTGCCATAGGCTGATAAGCTTCCAACCCCCATTTTGGTTCTTTTGGAGATTCTGTGAACTACCTATATGTAAAAATATTTTTCTCATTCTACTGTTATTTTTCTCGTCAATTATGAATCCTGATCATTTCCATAGGCTTCTGTTTTTGTTTGTTTATTCAAATCTGAACAGTGATTAAGATCTCCAGACACTATATTTGCCAAGAGGTCATATAGATTTGCTTTGGCTTCATTCACTGCATACTTTTGTATTAGAATTTCTCTTCTACAATATTTGGTTTGATGTCTAATTGACATACCTAGCTGCCAACCCAATTTCTAATGCCTAATGGATATGTTTTCATTGTGCTTCTCTGTTGAACAGAATTGATTTATTATCATACCCATCTCCCTGGATCCTCTGACATGCTGAATTGTTGGGTACCTTAAAAATTACAATTCCTAAAATGCACTGATATGAGCAAATCTTTCTTGTTCTTTTCTATCCTTGAGCATTTTACTTGTTGAGACTCTATCACCTAACATCTGCATTCTACATCCACAAACTCCTCTGCCTCTTCTCACCCTTTACCTGTCTCACCCCACACCCAACTCTGACATTCTTCCCAGCCCCCCTTCCTGGCATCCTCCCCAGGAATTAGGTTTTGAATCACTAGAGGAAGAGTAGCACTGATGGCAGGCAGAAAGGAGGACAAATATTCGGCCTTCCTCAAAAAGTTTCCCAATTTTAGTTGGGCAGAATATGTGTCCTTAAGATATGGGTAAGGAACCAACCAAATATGCTGTTTTCCTACCTTCACAGCCTGCTGGCCTTCCTAGAAAGTAAAGATAAGTTTTTGCTTCTGAATGTGTTCTTCAAACAGTTTCATCTGCTTTGAATTTGTTGAAGATTTCTCATAAATATTAGAAATGCATTTTGTTGAAAATAGAGAACTACATGGCATCCATACTTTGGTTTCCTGCCTCACTCCTGGTTTTATCTTATTTTCCTACCTTTATTTCTTTTACCGCAATTCATTATCAAGTTTTAAATTTTATGTAATTTTGAAACATATAAATTGTAAAAATCAAGTAAGTCCTTGTTGTTTTAATTTGGGGGGAAGAGTGTCAAGATAGGCATAAAATATACATATAAAAAATAATCGCTTAGTCTTTGTCTCCTCCCAGATTCTTCTAGTATATTGATGATGTCTTACTGTTGGTAGTAATATGGCTTTTGTCTTTTCTCCTTCTTTTTGTCTCTCCATAGATGTCTATGAGAAAGTTGGGTTAGGATGTGCTAGGTACAGTTAGTTTTGTAATCTGTGCTATCTTAAACTAAAAGTTTGGCAATTTTTTAAGTTTAAGGGCCAATTATGATACACCTTGGGAGGAAAGAGGAGTACTTACTACTGAAATGATATGCACAGATATGACAGAGATTATTCAAAAAGCCAAAACTGAAATTCATTTCAGATGTTCATCTTCATTCAACAAACCTGTACTTGAATAAAATGTCACAGTATCCGAGAAATGAATCAAGTTAGGGAGGCATACATTGAAATTCTAGCCCTGACATCTCCAAAATAATCTTGAGCTGATTCTTAATCTGTCTAACTTTTAGTGTCCCCAGTTGTAAATTGGGAATAATATTTTATATCTTACAAACATGCTTTAACATGAATGATAAATGTTAAAATTTGTCATGTTAAAATGTTAAAAAATATTGTCTAGATTCTGTCTGTAGATATTTTATAAATGGTTGTTAAAGCTGAATCACAAACCTTGGCTCTTATAAATTAGTAAGTCCTTCATTCTTGTATGAAGAACCATCTGTTGTCCTTCTCAGTAGAACCAAGTTTGAAAAGGTCAAATCTGTTTCTAAACAGATAAAAAATATTGAAGTTACCTAGGAAAAACCCTCGAAAACTCTATGGGAATCTTATTATAGTAACATTGAAACTATAAATCAGTTTAGGAAGAATTGAGTTCTAGAATCTACAGGATGCCTTTATATCATGAATTTGATAATTATCCATCTGTATTTAGATCTTCATCAATAACTTTCAATTAGTTTTATAATTCAATGTAAATACTCTTTGTTAGATTTATTCCAAAGTAATATCATATTTTCAATTTTTATTAGAAATGTTATTTTCAGTTTTTAGAAAAGTAGTTGAATATCTTGATTTTATATTGGCCTAGCTAACTAAATCAATTATTAAAACAATTTGTTAACCATTGATTTTTCTAAGGTTTTAATTTTTTAATTAGAAAAGTTGAAGGTTTACAGAAGCATAAGTGTAGAAAACACAGGGTTCCCAAACCTCCCTCACACATGCAGCTTCTGCAGCTTTCCTAGTATAAACATTATGTATAGTAAGGTAACTTTGTTATGAATGATAACAAAATACGGTGATAATTACCATTGTATATCACTGTTCATGTTGTCCAATCCTGTGTGTTTTTTTAATTTTAATTCAATTTTCAAAAATTTATTTTAGTATTATATGTACAACCTAAAATTGCCTCTTTTAACCTCATTCAAGTGTATAATTCAGTGGTGTTAATTACATTCAAGTTAGTAGGTATTATACTACTATCCCCACCATTCATTACTGAAAATTAGGCCTTAACTCCCCTGTTTCTTATCCACACTCCAAACCCTGATAAGCTGTGTTCTAACTTCTGACTTTATGAATGTGCATATTGTGCTTATTTCATATAAGTTAAATCATACAATAATTGTCATTTTGTTTCTGGCTTATTTCACTCCACATGATGTCTTCTAGTTTCCTCCATGTTGCAGCATGCATCAGGATTTAGTTTCTTTATGGGGGTAAATAATATTCAATTATATATATGTCCCACACTTTGTTTCTCCATTCTTCTGTGAATGGACACTTGGGTGGCCTCCGCTTTTGGAAATTGTGAATAATGCTACTATGAACATCAGTGCACACATATCTCTTCAAGTCCCTGCCTTGAATACTTTTGGGTATATCCTTAAAGTGAGATTACCAGGCTGTAGAGTAATTATATGCATACTTTTCTGAGGAAAGACCAAACTATCTCCATGGTGGCTTCACGATTTCACATTTCCACCAACAGTGAATGAGAGTTCCTATTTCATTAGCTGTGACAACAAAGATGGGTCTCCCCCAATGAGATAATCCACTCTGTTGAAGGCTTTTAAGGGAGGAAAGAGATTCTGTCACTGCTTCCTCATCCAGTGAGCCTCTCCTGTGGAGTTTGTCCAGACCCTTCACGGGATCCACCAACTTCACAGACAGCCCTACAGATTTTGGACTCTTCCATTTCCACGATTGCATGAGACACCTTTATAAATCTCACATATGCAGATCTCTCCTGTAGATTCTGTCTCTCTAGAGAACCCTGACTTAATCTGTAACAGTCATGTTTGATTAGATACCAATTTAACTTCAATAGCATACGTATACACTGTTCCTTATTCCTGAATCCCCTACCTTTTTCTCATGTATTTTACAAATGATATCCTAATACATTGTGTATCCAGAACCATTGTTTTTTTTTTCATTACTTTTTTACTCAAACAGTTGTACGTTTACAGAAAAATCATGTATATGATACAGAGCTCTCATATGCTGTCCTTTTATTAATAGTGTGCATTAGTGTGGAACACTTGTTATAATTTTTGAAAGAACACTTTCATAATTGTGCTATTAACTATCCAGGTTTACATTAGAATTAATTGTGTTGTTTTTTTAAATTTATTCTAGCAGTCCTGTTTTTTTTAATTTATTCTAGCAACATATATAACATTAAATCTCCCCTTTTAACCATATTCAAATGTTTATTTCAGAACTATATGCACAATGTTGTGCTGCCATCATGACACCCATTACCAAAACTTGTCTATCATCCCAAATACTCTGCAATTTAAACATTAACTCCTCACTCACTACCCCTACCCCACTCATGGTAATCTGTATTTTAGTCTGTGACTTTATGAGTTATCTTTTTCTTATTATTTCATATTGGTGAGAGCATATGTTATTTGACCTTTTACATCTGCCTTTTTCACTCAACATGATATCTTCCAGATTCATCCATGTGGGTGCATGTATCAGAATTTCATACATTTCATGCTGAATAGTATTCCAGTTTATGCATATATCATATTTTATTTACCCATTTATCAATTGATATACAATTGCATTTGAATTTTTCAACTTGTAAGAAATTAAAAAGTGGAGTTAAATATAAAAAATATAGAATACAGTAGTACTGGCATTTATTATTATCCATATAGTTACCTCTGTTGGGGGGGGGTCTCCATTTCTTTATCTACATTCTATTGTCATTTTCTTTCAGTCTGAAGAACTCCCATTATCAATGTTTGTAGGGTAGGTCTCTTGGTACTGAATTCCTTCAGGTTTTGTTTACCTTAATATGTATTAATTTCTCATTCATTTAAGAAAGACAGTCTTGCCAGATATTACATTTTTGATTGGTAATTGTCCACTTTCAACACTTTAAATATTTCATCCCACTGCCTTCTTGAGTCTGTGGTTCAAATCATAAATTGTCACAATCCTATTGGGCTCCCTTTTACATAAAACATTGCTTTTTCTCCTGCAGCTTTCAGAATTTTGTCCTTGTCCTTGGCATTTGTCAGATTGACTACCATGTGCCCAGAGTTAGTTTAATTTGAGTTTGTCTTGTTTAGGTTTCTTTGGCTTCTTGAATGTGCATATTCGTGTCTTTTGTTAATTTGGGGAGTTTTCTACCATTATTTCTTGGAACAGTTCTTCTCCTTTCTCTCTTTCTTCTCATGCTTGGATTCCAGTAATGATAAATAAAATTATAGTCTTAATAGTGTTTGTGGTGGTTAAGAACTGTTCTGTACTCCCAGAAAAGCCATCTTCTTTTAATCAAATATTGTAGGCATAGACCTATTGTTGGGTGGAAACTTTTAATTACATTGTTCCCATGGAGATATGACCCCACTAATTCAAGTTGGGTCTTATTCCTTTTACTGAAGTCCTGTATAAAGAAAACAAAAGTCAGAAAACATCAAGAAAGCTGAGAGTTGACACAGAGAGCAGAGAAATGAAACTGGAACAGAGATGTTCAGAAAGAAATCACACCAGCAGAAGTCAGAAGGACCCACAGGAGCTGAGAGAGCTATTTGAAACCAGAAGCTGAGACAGAAGGACAGCAGATGTCACCATGTGCTTTCCAATGTGACAGAAAAGCTCCAAATCCCAGCTGCCTTTTGTCCAAGAAGGTATCTTCCTATTGGTGCTTTAATTTGGACTTTTCATGGTCTTAGAACTGAAAACTTATAACTTAATAAATCCCCTTTTGTTATGGTTACGGACACGTGTCAACTTGACCAAGTTGTGGTACTTGTTTATCTGATTGGGCAAGTGATGGCCTGTCTGTTGCAATGAGGACATTTCATAGGATTAGGTCATGATCACGTCAGCTGCATCCACAGCTGATTCCATTTGTAATCAGCCAAAGAGAAGTGTCTTCTACAATTAGTGATGTTAAATCTAATCATGGGAAGTCTTTTAAGGAGGACTCAGAAGAGACAGGTTCCATTCCTGCTTTGGCTGGTGAGCCTCTCCTGTGGAGTTCATCCAGGCCATCCATCGGAGTCGTCAGCTTTGCAGTCTGCCCTGTGGATTTTGGACTCTGCGTTCCTGCAGTCACGTGAAACACTTTTATAAATTTTATATTTGCAAGTGTTCCCTGTTGATTCTGTTTCTCTAGAGAACCCTAACTAATACATCTTGGTACCAGAAGTGGTTCTTAAGAAACGGAATCTTAAAAATGGGTTTTTATGAATGGTTTTCTACTCTGACTGGACTCAGAGACACTAAGGACTCTGATTCCCATAATCAGAATGACACTCCCAATCCATGGAGTGAGTTGGCAAAGGAGATAGTCAAAATATCATCATTCGATTCTCCTAATGCTTCGCTTGTATGAAGCCAGACTCTGGGGGATAATGTTTTTGACACCTTTACAGAGTTTTGTAGAAATAAGAGTTATAGAGATGTTGGTTGACTGTTGTTAGATACACTGTCTACATTAAAGGGTGAAAGGGACAGGCTTAAGGCTTCAAACAAGAAGCTTAAGCGCCGTCTGAAAGATGTAGAGGTTTCTATGAGTATCCTGAAGGAAAATCTTATTTCCTGTAGCCGTAGACTTGAGATCTCTGAAAATCAGACTCAGAATCTTATTGTTAGAGTAGCAACTTTACAATGTAAACTGAAATCTCAGTCTTGCATGGTGTCTGCTGTTAAAGTGAGGGCATTGATTGGAAAGGAGTGGGACCCAGAAAAATGGGGTGGTGACATATGGATTGATAATGATGTTGAGGGTGAGGTTGAAACCCTAGGCCATGCTGAGCCTTCTCTAGATAACTGTGTAATAGTCTGCCCTGAGGACATAGCCACCCCACCACCAGCCTGCCTTGAGGAATTGGCCACCCAACCTCCTCCTGAAGGGATTAGCCCTAGAGGGATTAATCCTGTTTCACAAGGTAAAACTGCAAATGAAGGCCCTGAAGCAAATGGCTTGGAAGATATTTCTAATCCTTTTCATGACCCACCCCCACCGCCCCTCATTTCTTCTAGACTTATAACTAGACTAAAGTCCCAACAGGCCCCCAAAGGTGAGGTACAAAGTATCACACATGAGGAGGTACATTATACTCCAAAAGAACTGTGTGAGTTTTCCAATTTATATAGACAGAAATCAGGGGAATATGTGTGCCAATGGATTTTAAGAGTGTGGGATAATGGTGGGAGGAATATAAGGCTGGATCAGGCTGAATTTATTGATATGGGCCCACTAGGCAGAGATTCTGCATTCAATGTTATAGCTCGAGCGGTTAGAAAAGGTGTTAACAGCTTGTTTGGGTGGTTGGTTGAGACATGGATCAAAAGGTGGCCAACATTACCTGAGGTTGAAATGCCAGAACTGCCCTGGTATAATGTAGATGAGGGAATCCAGAAGCTTAGAGAGATTGGAATGTTAGAGTGGATTTATCATGCAAAGCCTGCTCTTACACCCCAGGAATGTCCAGAGGATGCACCTTTTACCAGAACAGTGAGAAATAAATTTGTGAGACTAGCACCATCATCCCTCAAGAGCTCTGTGGTTGCACTTCTCTGTAGGTCAGATATTACTGTAGGAACTGCTGTCACTGAGCTGGAATCCTTAAACACAATGGGGCTGACAGGATCCTGAGTTGGCAGAAGCCAGGTGGCAGTACTTAATCACCAAAGACAGGGTAGACACGGCTATTATAATAGACAGCAAACTCAAAGGAGGCATCAAAATTATATGACACGCAGAGATTTGTGGCATTGGCTAGTAAATCATGCGGTACCTAGAAATACAATAGAAGGGCAGTCTACTAAATTCTTGTTGGAGCTGTATAAACAAAAGAGTTCTAGGTCAAGGGAACAGAAGTCTAACCTGAATTACAAAAACACAGAGTCACGGCCCCTTAATCAATTTCCAGACTTGAAACAGTTTACAGACCCTGAGCCCCTTGAACGAAGGGGAGGCCAGGTCCCTAAGGGGGAGAAACCTGTTATACTGCCACAAATATATACTGTTAATCTTCCTCTAAGTCTTCCCCAAGTAGACTGACGGCCTTTTACCAGGGTAACTGTGCATTGGAGAAAAGGAAATGATCAGATATTTCAGGGATATTAGACACTGGTTCAGAAGTGACATTAATTCCAGGGGACTCAAAACGTCACTCTGAACCACCAGTCAGAGTGGGGGCTTATGGAGGCCAGGTGATCAATGGAGTTTTAGCTCAGGTCCGTCTCACAGTGGGTCCAGTGGGCCCCCGGACCCATCCTGTAGTTATTTCCCCAGTTTCAGAATGTATAATTGGCATAGACATACTGAGCAACTGGCAGAATCCCCATGTTGGTTGTCTAACTCGTGCAGTGAGGGCTATTATTGTGGGAAAGGCCAAGTGGAAGCCACTAGAACTGCCCCTACCAAACAAAATAGTAAATCAGAAGCAATACCATATTCCTGGAGGGATTGCAGAGATTACTGCCACTCTTAAGGACTTGAAAGATGCAGGGGTGGTGATCCCCACCACATCCCCGTTCAACTCTCCTATTTGGCCTGTGCAGAAAACAGATGGGTCTTGGAGAATGACAGTGGATTATCACAAACTCAACCAGGTGGTAACTCCAATTGCAGCTGCTGTTTCAGATGTAGTATCATTGCTTGAGCAAATCAATACATCCCCTGGTACCTAGTATGCAGCTATTGATCTGGCAAATGCTTTTTTCTCAATAGCTATTAGTAAGGACCACCAGAAACAGTTTGCTTTCAGCTAGCAAGGTCAGCAATATACTTTCACTGTCCTACCTCAGGGGTATATCAACTCTCCAGCCCTATGTCATAATCTTGTTCACAGGGAACTTGATCGTTTCTGCCTCCCACAAGACATCACACTGGTCCATTATATTGATGATATCATGTTGATTGGACCTAGTAAGCAAGAAGTAGCAACTACTCTAGATTTATTGGTAAGGCATTTGCATGTCAGAGGATGGGAGATAAATCCAACAAAAATACAGGGGCCTTCCACCTCAGAGAAATTTCTAGGTGTCCAGTGGTGTGGGGCATGTTGAGATATCCCTTCTAAGGTGAAGGATAAGTTGCTGCATCTGGCCCCTCCCACAACCAAAAAAGAGGCACAACGCCTAGTTGGTCTTTTTGGATTTTGGTGACAACATATTCCTCATTTGGGTGTGCTACTCTGGCCCATTTAGTGAGTGACCAGAAAAGCTGCTAATTTTGAGTGGGGACCTGAACAAGAGGGGGCTCTGTGACAGATCCAAGCTGCCGTACAAGCTGCTCTGCCACTTGGGCCATATGATCCAGCAGATCCAATGATGCTGGAAGTGTCAGTGGCAAATAGAGATGCTGTCTGGAGCCTTTGGCAGGACCCTATAGGAGAATCACAATGAAGACCCTTAGGATTTTGGAGCAAAGCCTTACCATCTGCTGCAGATAACTACTCTCCTTTTGAGAAATAACTTTTGGCCTGCTACTGGGCTTTAGTAGAGACTGAATGCTTAACCATGGACTACCAAGTTACCATGAGACCTGAGTTGCCTATCATGAATTGGGTGTTGTCTGATCCACCAAGCCATAAAGTTGGGCGTGCACAGCAGCACTCTATTGTAAAATGGAAATGGTATATACGAGATAGAGCCAGAGCAGGTCCTGAAGGCACAAGTAAGTTACATGAAGAAGTGGCACAAATGCCTATGATCTCCACTCCTGCCGCATTACCTTCTCTTTCCCAGACCAGAGCTATGGCCTCTTGGGGAGTTCCTTACAGTGAATTGAGGAAGAGAAAACTCGGGCCTGGTTTACAGATGGTTCAGCACGATATGCAGGTACCACCCGAAAGTGGGCAGCTACAGCATTACAACCCCTTTCTGGGGTGTCCTTGAAGGACAGTGGTGAGGGGAAATCCTCCCAGTGGGAAGAACTTCGAGCAAAACTACCAAAACTACCATCCATGGGCTTACAGAAGCCTTATCCATCATCATGGTGTTCCACATAGCATTGCTTCAGATCAAGGAACACACTTCACAGCAAATGAAGTGCGGGAATGGGCACAATGCTCATGGAATTCTCTGGTCTTACCATGTTCCCCATCATCCAGAAGCAGCTGGATTGATAGAACGGTGGAATGGCCTTTTGTAAACTCAGTTATGGTGCCAACTAGGTGGCAAAAACTTGAAAGGCTGGGGTAATGTTCTCCAGGAAGCTGTGTATGCTCTGAATCAGTGTCCGCTGTATGGTGCTGTTTCTCCCATAGCCAGGATCCATGGGTCCAGGAACCAAGGGGTGGAAATGGGTGTGGTGCCACTCACTATTACCCCTAGTGATCCACTAGGAAAATTTTTGCTTCCTGTCCCTGCTACCCTGAGTTCTTCTGGTCTACAGGTTTTAGTTCCAAAATGGGGTGTGCTTTCTTTAGGAGAAACAACAGTGATACCACTGAACTGGAAGTTAAGATTGCCATCTGGTCACTTTGGGCTACTTATGCCTCTGGATCAACACACCAAGGAGGGGATTACATTATTGTCTGGGGTAATTGACCCTGACTATCAGAAGGAAGTAGGACTGCAACTACATAACGGAGGTAAAGAAGAGTTTTCTTGGAATATAGATCCCCTGGGGCGTCTATTAGTACTACCATGCCCTGTGATTAAAATCAATGGAAAACTGCAACAACCCAATCCAAGCAGGACTACCGATGGCTCTGAAACTTCAGGAATGAAGATTTGAGTCACCCCACCAGGCAAAGAACCATGGCCAGCTGAAGTGCTTGCTGAGGGGAAAGGGAACATGGAATGGGTAGTGGAAGAAGGTAGTGATAAATATGAACTTCGACCACATGATCAGTTACAGAAACGAGGACTGTAATGCTGTTTTGTTCATGTTATACTATTTAAGTTGTAAGATATCAAGTTTAAGAATGAATGTTGCTCAAGGATTTGCACCCTATTCTGGAGAGATTTAATATGTTTCCGTTTTTATATGCAGGACAGTTGAGTATTGCCAGGTAAAAGAAAAAAATGTGTGCTTATTTGTTTTCATTTGGAAATTAAGTATGGTTTTAAGGTTATCACCTTAAAACAATATATATATATATAGGTGCCAAGTTGACAAGGGGTGGACGGTTATGGTTAGGAACACATGTCAACTTGGCCAAGTTGTGGTACCTGTTTATCTGATTGGGCAAGCGCTGACCTGTCTGTTGCAATGAGGACATTTCATAGGATTAGGTCATGATCACGTCAGCTACATCCACAGCTGATTACATTTGTAATCAGCCAAAGGGAAGTGTCTTCTACAATTAGTGATGCTAAATCTAATCATGGGAAGTCTTTTAAGAAGGACTCAGAGGAGACAGGTTCCATTCCTGCTTTGGCTGGTGAGCCTCTCCTGTGGAGTTCATCCAGGCCATCCATCGGAGTCGTCGGTTTCGCAGTCTGCCCTGTGGATTTTGGACTCTGCGTTCCTGTGGTCATGTGAAACACTTTTATAAATTTTATATTTGCAAGTGTTCCCTGTTGATTCTGTTTCTCTAGAGAACCCTAACCAATTCACCTTTAAAAAGCCACTCCATTTATGGTATATTGTATTCCAGAATCTTTAGCACACCACAACGGTGTCCCGTAGGTCTCAGACTATACCCACATTGTGTGTGTGTGTGCTCATGCACATCTTCATACCAGTGTAGAAAAATATTCACAGTTGATGACTTTAGATGAAGAGTGTATGAATGTCCTATTGTACTATTAATTCAAACTCTGTGTAATTTTGAAAGTTTTAAAATGAGAACTGGTTGGGGCAATAAAATAAGTAAAATGGCTGGAAAATAGGACCAACTTTAGTGATCTAAGTCATGTGTTATCTGGAGCCATCTAAGATACATATTAAGGACATCAGATAATCATTTTGACAGGTATTTGAGAGAGAAAAATTGTTATTTAATATATTATTAGAGTTTCATCACTATAGAAGATTAGCATTTAGCTATTACAAAGATTAATTTTATTAATCTAACATAGGGTATCTAAAAAACAAAAATATTTTACTATTAGAAAAATGAAGGTTTTCCTTTATTATCAGAAATAGTCAATAAAACTCACTATCTCCACTTTGTTTCAATAGTGTACTGAGTCCTAATCTAATCAGCAAGAAAGATAAATAACTAGATTAAAAATATAAAGATTAGAGAAAAAGAAGCAATACTGTCTTTATTTTTTAAAGATATGTCTTTAAATATGTCTGTCTACATAAAAGTTAAAAATACAGAATACTTTTAGACCTGGAGACTTAGGCGAGATAGATTCATACAACTCATTATACAAAAATTATATGCATGGATAATCAACAAGATGAAAAGGATTAGTAAGTATATTTATTTCAGTTTAAAACACCCATTTTCAGTGGGGATGATACTACCCCCAAAGGGATTCTAACTGGTTCTTGGGAGACAAATAGATTGTGGATATTACAATGGTTTGTGGCTCTCCAAAGCTCAAAGATACTTGGGGGAAAAATCTTATTCCTTAGTATTTACTTAGGGCAGGGGGTGAAGACGAAAAAATGTCTTAAAAAAATATATGAGCAGAGGGGCATTATAACAGGATGTTAGTTGTGAAACGTGGTTAAAATAAGAAACAGGAACTGACGATTCCAGGATTTCAGGAACTTGCAACTCAAAAGTATGATTGTTTGCTATTTAACATGTCCATGCAGTTCATTTGCAGCATTGCTCTGCATTGTGTTCATGCTGAAATCCAGACAAACAGAGCAGCATCTATCTGAAATATTGCCGTGTGAGAGGAAAAAAAAAAACAGAACAAACCCTGCCCTGGCCACTTAAGCTTCTACACAGAAGTAACACATGTAACCGCACATATACCAAAATAACAACAAATGATACCACTTAAAATATCAACTAAAAATATAAGGAACATTGGAATAAATATTAGGAAAGATATTCAACACTTACACAGAAAATTTTAAACCGCAATTACAGTATATTAACAACAGGAAGAGATGCTCAGAAAGATGCAATTCTCATTGATAGTTTGATTTAATTCAACTCCAGTTAACAAAAAAATAATAGATTTCCCTGATAATTTGACAGGCTGATAAAGCTTATTCTAAAATGGTTATTTTATGTTTAAGAACTTGCACTGAATCAGATATAAAAACCATTTTAATAAAACTATCTTAATTAATAAAAAAACAATTTGGTTTTGGTACAGGAATAGAGAAATTGACCATTAATTAGATGAGAAACTGTCATAAAAATGGACAAGAAGTGACATTTCAGTTTACTCAGGAAGGGAACAATTACTAAATAAATGATGCTGGAACAAACAAATAAGAAAAAAAAATGAAATTGGCTCCCGGTCTCATAACAGACAAACAAATCAGTTCTGGTTGAATCAAGGACTGAAAGGAGGAGAAAAAAATGAATTTGTAAATGTAAGAAAGAAATAAAACAATGTTAGGAAAATATTTTATATTAAAAATGCTCAAAAACATATCATTGAGGAAAATATTGATAAATTTACTAGGTTAATTATTATTATAATTATTATTATTCATGAAAAGATTTTATGCTGAGAATTAAATGACAAGGGGCAATCTGGAAGCAAATACTCGCAATTAGCATAGCCATAAAATAATTAAGATGCAGACCATATATAAGGCTCTTTCCAATCATTAAGATGAAGAGCCCAATTTAAAACTGGAAAAAAGACATTTGGGCAGATTGGCAACAGGCATTTTATGTAAGTAGAAATATGAATGACCAGTAATCACATGAAACCACGTCACTATTAGAGAAATGTCAATTAAGAGCACAGTGATATTTATTTGTAAGACTCATATAGATTAAGAAGACTTTTTATTATAATATTGGTAGGGATATGGAGCAATGATAACTTTTATACACTGCTGGTGGAAATGAAATATGGAAATTAGAAGGCCAGTCAGGAGACTATTTCTGTAATCCAGGTAAGAAATGATGAGTTAGACAAAGAAGAGGCTCAGATTCAGGAAACAGTTGATACAAAAATATTAATTTATTTCTTCACAGGAGTCAGATTTTATCGTGTTTCTCAAACACTCACTATTCAAGTGTTTAATCAAAATTTTCAAATTTTATTTAAAAACATATGCCATTTCATTTTTAATTCTATAGATAGTTGAGTGGTTAATGGTGTATAAGAATAATTTTTGTTGTTTCATAAATGTGAAACATGGTTTTAAAATATGGTTCAAAATTTAGAATTGGATTCTGCACCATTTCTTTAGATTGCATATGGAATAGAGACTTTGCATTGTCTCCCTGCATATCTTGTAATTAAAGTACAAGCCCATGTGGTGTTTAAAGCAGGTGTGAGCTCAAACTGTTAATTGCACTATAAATTCATGCTCCTGCATCTGAAGAGTGTTCGTTTGTATGCACATTTTCAAACAATTACAAAAGAATTACCAACATATGCTGTATATTCTGTACCATTAAGTCACAGAACAGGCAACAGCAATTTGCCTGTTTGAAGTGTGGTACAGGTGCTAAGTGGCAGCACAGATGTGATATGACTGAGGAAATGCCGTAATTCAGTGCAGCAGGTAGAGTTATTTCCTGGAAACTTTCCTCCAAACTGTTCTAAGCACAAAATCATGAAATTGAAGGGATAATAAAGATTACATTAAAGGGAGACAAATTAAAAGAGAGTTAAAGAGCAGGAAATCTACCCTCATAAGGTTGAAAGTTACAATTTTCTTTTGAGGTCTTGAACTGTACCTTGAACTTTGATAAAACTTTGATAAACTTGTTTATCACCAGGAAAGCAATCATTTCTCTAGGAGATCTTGATATTAGATGTTAAGATGTTTACATCTATCCATTACACCAAAGCACTGCTCTAGTAGAAGGTAATGAACCCAGGAAATCATTGCATGGAAAATGTTAAATTCACTCTAGTTATTTTTTTTCTGGTTATTTTTAATACAATGTTTATAGTAGGTTGAGATGTTGTGAACATGCATTTATGAAAATGTTAAAAATTCAAATGATATCAAATCCTTCGTAAGTATAGACTTTTAAAAACTAAGATAAGATATTCCTTAGAAACAAGATTTTGCTCTTTTAAAATTCCATCAGGTCTTAACCAATGACCTAGAAAGACCGCAAACATTTGGTAGAAAATCGGTGTCAATGTTTGTGATGTTACTTCAGATACTACATTGAGCGAGAGAAACAAATGTTGACTGCTAAACTCTGAGTTGATTTAATGGAAGTGATAAACATAATATGATCTTCCCAGTTTGCTAAAAATACAGTTTGTGGCCAGGATCAACAGCAAACTTAATTATCAAATAATAAAAGATAAAGATACAAGTAGATATTAAGGACACCAAAAAGAAAGAGCTAATAGCAAAACTAATATTAAACAAAGGACATTGAATGAATTTCATGTTAAGAGTTTTCTGGTGCTAACATAATGACTATCTAAAAGCAACCCTTGTGACATGGATCTGATGGCTTTGAGCAAAATGAATCAAAACAAAATAATATCAAGAAATATAGATATTATAGAATTGATATGGCCTAGTATGTGAGTAGAATATAGATTTGAATCTACTGCAGTGATTCAGGTTCACTGGTCTCTTGGACTCAAAAAGCTTGGTTACACTTCTCAATTGTGTATTTATCATAGGCAATCCTTTGGTCTGTCCCAGTTTAAAATCATAGTTCCATTTCTAGACTGCAACAAAACTACTAAGACATGGTTATGAAGGAAAGAAATATCTTTGTATGTTTAATAAGTATTTGAAATCCCTTTAAAAAGAGATCATGGCCAGAGCATCTTAGTAATAAATATTATCTGATATAATAGGTCAGGTAGAAAAAACTAATAGGTGTAGAGTCTGACATATTTAGCTAACAGGCTATTTAAGAAATAGGCCATACCACTGATAACACTCATGAAAAGGTCCTTGTTAGTTGCACACTTGCCAATAAATAAAACATTTAAATTATTTAACCTTTTGTATATAGTGAACCTGCTGCCATCTTGAACACTAGTAAAATTTGACATTTGATGTCTGTATTAAATCTAGATAGTTAAGGGGCTCAAATGACAAAAGGACCTGGTTTCTTTCTATCTCTTCACTCAGTTCTTATCAGATTGATTGCTTCTAAGACAGGCATCTCTATCGTGAATGTAAAGAGACTGAATAAATCCACCTTACATTCTTTCTCTTTCAGATCTCATAAGGGAAAAATAAATATCTTTTCTGGACATTTTCTTGTTTCCCATTGGTTCTGAACATATGATTAAATGGTGACTATCATCTAACCAATTACTATATTATGCTTTCATTGGTTTAGGCATGGGACCCATCCACTAAGTCGGCCAGGAATGGAGCCCCAGCTGAAGCTCAAGGACTAAGAAATGAAGAGGACTGCTTCCCAAATAGAAGCTAAGGTACACTATCTGAAGGACAAAGGGATACTGAATTATAATACATAGATTTTTTTCTATTTGAAAGTTATTAAAAGGCGATTATATAATACTATAGCCACAGTGAACATTATTGAATATGTCTTTGTTGATTCAGAAAGCATTTCTAGCTAGAATAATTAATATTGGTATAATTTCCCAAATCACTGCACAGTAGAAAGTATGGCTGTTGGTTGTAGAAATATTCAAATAATAAAAAATAGTTTAACAATGGATTACATATGCAATAGCATAAGCACTTTAAGTACCTAGGTGTACAAAGGAAAAGTCATATATAGGTTTTTAAGGCATACATACAGCTCTAAATCTGGGACATCGTTTTAGAAACCTGACATCTCTAGGAGATAACATTCTAGCTGAGATGATGAAACATTTAACCCCCAAAATATAAAAGTAGACAATATGTAGCAAATGATATTTATTAATATATAGTAGGAATTTAGAGTATAGAGTAATCATCTCAGTTGGGATGGTCAGCTTATATGACGCTCAAAAGATTTGGATGTCATAGGTGACAATTTACCACAAAAGGGAATCCAGATTCAAGGAAGTTAGGCAAAATTTGTGAATGTCAGTGATATTAAGACTATTTCAATTTCTTTTTCAATTTATGTGAAAAATGGTTTCAGTCCAGTGAAAATTTGAAACTTGATAACATGTTTTAAGGCAATATGGACATAACAATTTTCATTGTTTATTTTTTTCTCATTCATTGTTCAAAGTTATTTTCTTAAAAAAGGTTCTTTTTTCATTGATATGGGGAAACACGCTAAAAGACTCTAGAAAAAAATAATCTTTGCAACTACTATGAGGAAAGTACATTTAGTTCCTTAACACTGAATGTGGTTGTTTTTTCTATCTTGGTACAATTTAAGCTTTTAAATTTCTACTTTTTTTCAGTAAGAATACAATTCAAATTAGAAACACAGAATCATATTTGCAGAAATCTAATTAAACTCTTTGTTTCCTTTACTCAATTTCCTTTATTTTTCCAATTTCTTCCCATCTCCATTAAAACATCAAAAAGAGGAAATTGAATTAATTCAACTAAGAAAATTTTAAAATATCTAAAACTGACAGAAAAAGGCCTAAGGCAGTTTGGCCTGTTGTTACTGTATTATTATCTTACAATTATTTGAAGCACACTTAATGAAAATCTTTCCATTAATATGAATTTATCATTTTGTAGATTATGTGTGGTAGCCAGCCTCTACGATGGCTCTCCTGGTTCCCTGCCTCCTGTGTTTGCATGCTAGAGTAACACCCTCTCACACTGAGTTAGATTGATATGTAATTGACCAGTAGAATATGGCAAAAGTGATGATGTGTGACTTTTGAGACTAAATTATAAATCATAATGCACTGTACACCTTAGTTGCATTGCTTACTCTGGGGTGAGCTAACTGCCATGCTGTGAGGATGTTCAAGTAGCCTTATGGAGAGTTCCATATGGCAAGTGGCACTGAGACGTCCTGCCCACAGCCAGCAAGAAACTCAGGGCTCTGAACAATAGCCATATCGGTGAGCCACATTGTAAGCAGATCCTGAAGCCTCAATGCTTTGAGTGTCTGCAGCCCCTGCCAATTCCTTGTCTGTGAGCTCAGGTGATACCCTGATCCAGAACCATCCAGCTAAACCACTAGCAGAATCTTAATGCTCGGAAATTGTGTGAGATAATTGATATTTGCATTTTTAGGTACTATTTTTTTTTTTTTTTTGCACAGCAGTAGATAATATGAGATGACTGTACAAGATTAAGATTATATTTATAAAATTTAGAATTCAAGAATGCGTATGATTAAGCTCCTAGGATTCTGGTAAGAGTTAGAGCAAATATTTAGAAAAGCCAATTCTGAGTCAAACTCTAATAGAGGTGCTTTAGGGGTTACAAGAACAATATAATAATTGGTTCCTTATTTCAAATTGAGAATGCAGGATATAAAGATAGGAAATTAATGCAAAGCATTAGAGCAATTGGTTTTATTTTGGAAAGACAAACTTCTGCAAAGGAAAATTCAGTGTGATCACGAGTTAAGGAAAGTTTCATGAAACAATTGGAGTTGTACTGATTTTTGACACGTAAGATTTATAGAGAAGTAAGAAAAAGAATGAAGGTATTCTTTAGGGGAATGTCATAATCAGAGTTATAATGGTGTGAACAATATGTAAATATAGTATAAACATCATTTTATCTGTAGTAGAGATTCTGACATGGGGAATAGACATAAATACAGATTGATAGAGCAGGATCCTTCATAAAGGACCTGAATGCCAGGCAGAATATTTTTGTTTTAATAGCATTCAGGGGACCTGCAAATGATCTTAAACAGTGAATATACCTTGACATTTCCACTAGTCGGGAATGACGCTTACTACTGAGAGAGCCCATTAGATCATTGTACAACCATAATTCTTAGCAATTTCTTACTTATCTTGAGCTGAAATTTGTCTTCTTTAACTTTCACACTTGCTCTGACTGTTGTAGCATGAAAGAATTATGGGATCATGGAATCTTTGGGTTAAAGAGAACTTTCAATCTGACCTAATCCAACCATGCATTTGATTCTTATAAATCCACGCACAACATGGCCATATATCCTGCATTTGAATAACTCCTGTGATTGGTCTTCAACCAGTTCTCCAGGATTCTGTATTTATCCTCAGACAGTTTTGATAGCTAAAATGTTTTCCTTTGTATTAAGCCTATATCCAACTTCTCTTAGTTTACATACACAGGCCCCAGGTTGAGATATTTGGGTTTCAAAGACAATTTAAATGTGCCTGCCTTTTAATTATTGAAGATGGCAAGCCCCCCTTGCAAATAAGAGGGTAGAAAGATTCAGCACTTTCAGTTTCCCTCACATATTATGCTTTGGGGTATCTTCAATTGTCTGAGATTTACTTTTCTTGTGACTTCTTTGTTTCATTTTAGTATCAGGGTAATGCAGCCTCATAAAACGTGTTAAGAAGTAGTAACACTTCAGTTACCTGGAGGAGTTTCTATAGAATTGCTAGTATTTCTTCATAAATCTTTGAGAACATTTACTGAAGAAGCAATTTACTCTTTCTTCTCTGAACATGCCATAGTATGTGTATAGTATTATTGAAATGTGATTCTCTAGAGTGAGAATAATGATCAAACACAGTCTTTGTAATGCAGAGTAAATCAGTACTATTGCTTACTTGTTTGGTATTTATATTTCTTTAATTTCAGTCACTTGCAAATCTACAATTCAGTAGTGGAATTATACCCACATTCTATTATCAAAATTTTCCATCATCACAAATGGAAACACCAAATCAACTAAGCATTAACTCCACATTCGCCACCCTGACTCCATCACCTGAATTCTAATTTATGACTGTCTGAATTTGCATATTCTAGTAATTACATATAAGTGAGATCATACAATATATGTCCTTTGGTGTCTCACTTATTTTGTATAGTATGATATCTCCAAGGTTGATCCATATTGCAGCAAGTATCAGAACCTTCCTTTTTATGGCTGAGTAATATTCCATAGTATGTATGCACTACATATTGTTTATTCATTCTTCTATAGATGAACATTTGAACCACTCCAAGCTTGTGTCAATTATGAATAATGTTGCTTTTTTACATTGGTATGCAAGTATCTTTTTGAGGCCTTGCTATTAATGATTTGGAGCGTATTCGTAAAATGGGATTGCCAGGCAGTATGATAATTTTATGCTTAATTTTCTAAAGAAAAGCCGAACTGTTGTTCACAACAGCTGCACTGTTTTTCATTCCCACCAACAATATACGTGGATTTTTATTTCTCTACAATCTCATCAACTCTTGTTATTTTCTGTTTTGTTTTTTTAAATAGTAGTTATTCTAGTGGTGATGAAATGGTATCTCATTGTGCTTTTGATTATTTCCCCTAATAGATAATGATGTGGAGCTCATTTCATGTGCTCATTGGCCATTGGTATATGAGAGAAATATTTATTCATTTTAAAAATTTTATTCTTCAGAGAAATATTTATTCATTTTAAAAATTAATCTGTTTTCTTTTTGTTGATGATAATGCTTAAGAGCTATATGGGTTCCAAATATATTCTTCCATATTTAGATCATCTTCTCACTTTCCTTATAACATTCTTGATACACAGAAGTTTTTAATTTTGATGAAGCCTCATTTATCTATTTTTTTTTTCTTTTGTTGCTTGTGGTTTGGTGTAAAGTATTAGAAAGCACTGCCTAATACAAGGACATGAAGACATTCCTCCATGCTTTTGCCTAGGAGTTTTATAGACCTGATATATAGGTCATTGATCCATTTTGAGTTGATTTTTTATATGATGTGAGTTAGTGGCCTCCTTTCATTCTCTTCCAAGTAGACATCCAGTTTTCCCAGAACAATTTGTTAAAGAGACTATTCTTTTCTTATTTAGTGGATTTCTTACCCTTGTCAAAAATCAGATGACCATAGGGGTGACAGTTCGTTTCTGAACTCTCACTTCTTTTCCGTTGATCTCAGTGTCTGTCCTTGTGCCAGTACCATGCTGTTTTGATTATTGTAGCTTTGTAATACATTTTTAATTTGAAAGTTTATGTTCTACAACTTTGATTTTCTTTCTCAAGATGGTTTTGGCTATTTACCTTTCATATGAATTTGATGATTTGCTTTTTCTTTTCTGCATAGAAGGCTACTGGAATTCAATTGGGATTGACGACTCTGTAAATCGTTTTCAGTAGAATTGGAATCTTAACCTACTTAGTCTTTCAATCCATGAACAGATATCTTTCCATTTATTTAGATCCTCTTTAATTTCTTTCAGCAATAGTTTGTAGTTTTCTGAGTTCATTCCTTTACATTCTTGGTTAAATTTATTTATTGATATTTGATTATTTTAGTTTGCTATTGTACCTTAAATTCTTTTCTTGATTTGCTCTAGGAATCAAGAATTTGTTGTGTCTCTAGGAATTTGTTCCTTTTCATCAAGGTACATAATTTGTTAGCATGCAGTTCTTCATAATATCTTCCTATAATCCTTTTATATGTGCGGTTGGGAGTAATGTCCATTCTTTCATTTCTAATTTTATTATTTCATGCTCTTTCCTTTTTTTCTTTCTCAGTCTAGCTAAAGGTTTGTCTATTTTATTATAGTGATCTTTTCAAACAACCAAATTTTGGTTTTTTTGATTCTCATTAAAATTGTCAATTTCATTTATCTTTACTTTAATATTTCCTTCCTTCTGCTCATTTGGTTTTAGTTCACTCTCCCTTTTATGGTTCCTCCAGATATGAAGTTAAAGCACTGATTTGAGATCTTCCTTCTTTTTACATAGGCTTTTAGAGCTATAAATTTCCCTCTCTGCAATGCTTTTGCTGTGGCCAATAAATTTTGGTATGTTGTGTTTTCATAGACCTCAAGATATTTCCTAATTTCCCTTGTGATTTCTTCTTTGAAACATTGGTGGTTTAATATTTTCTTATTTAATTTCCATAATTTGTGAATTTTCCAGTTATCTCTCTGTTATTGATTTCTAGCTTTATTCCATTGGGTTGGGGAAATATGGTGTAGATATCCTGTCCATTATTAAAAGTGGTACATTGACACCTGCTACTTTTAGTGTAGAATAGTCTGATTCTCCCTCCAGACATTTGCTTCATATATTTGGGGGCTGTGCTATTGTGTGTGTGTGTGTGTGTGTGTGTGTGTGTGTGTGTGTGTGTAAATAATTGTTAGAGCTTCTTGTTGAGCTGACTCTATCAGTATATACATTGTCCCTCATAACTGTTTTTGACTGTTTTATCTGATACTAGTATAATTAGTATAATTGCCCAATTCTCTTTTGGTAACTATTTCCATGGAATTTTTTTTTTTCATCCTTTCACTTTCAGCTTACTTTTGTATTGAATTTAAGATTAGCCTTTTGTAAATAGTATATATTTTCATCCATTCTGCCAATCTCTGCCTTTTGACTAGGGAGTTTAATCCATTTAAATGTAAAGTAACTACTAATAATGCAGAGCTTTCTTCTATCCTTTTCTATTTGGTTTTTGAAAGTCTTATATTTTGTGCCCTGTGATTCTTCCATTATGGCCTATTTTCATATGTATTTGGTCTTTTATAGTGAATCATTTTGAGTCCCTTCTCTTTTCCTTTTGTGTATGTTTTTCAGATACTTTCTTTGTGGTTATCTTGGTGGTTAAATGTAACATCTTAAGTCTACAACAACCTTATTTGATTTGGTTGTCAACTTAACTTCACTGTCATATACAAACTATGTCCTGTAACCTGCCATCACCATTTTTTTTGTTTTTCTTGTCACAAATTCTGTCTTTACATGTGTATACAAAATCATTGATTTATCATTACTTTTTATGCACTTGCATTTTAGTTCCTATAAAAAGTATAGTTACAAACCAAAATAACACAATAGTACTGGTATTTATAATTACCCAGCTGAACTTTTTTGTTATGCTGCTGCAATCTACTGACTAATGTCCTTTCTTTTTGATTTAAAGAACTCCCTTTAGCATTGCTTGTAGGAAAGGACTAGTGGTGATATACTCCTTCAGCTTTTGTTTATCTGAGAATGTCTTAATCTCACCCTCAATTTTGAAAGAGAGTTTGCTGGGTATAAAATTATTGCTGTTAATTTTTTCCAGCACTTTAAAAGTTTCATTCTGCTGCCTTCTTTTTTTCTACTGTTTCTTATGAAAAAATGATACTTAATCTTATGGTGCCTTCTTTGTACATGACATATTGCTTCTCTCTTTTAGCTTTCAAAATCATCTCTTTGTCTTTGCATTCAACAGTTTGACTATAATGTGTCTGGGTGTGGATTTCTTTGAATTTATCTGGTTTGGTTTCTGTTGGGCTTCTTTAGTCTAAATATCTCTTTTTAAATTTGGGAAGTTTTCTGCTATTATTTCTTTGAATATTTCTTTATGCTTTCTCTCTCCTTTCTTCTTTTGGCTCATATAATCCACATTAGTGTGTTTGATGGTATCCCACATGTCTCTTAGACTCAGCTCACTTTCTTCATTCTGTTTTCCTTCTTATCCTCAACCTGAATCATTTCAATTTTCTTGTCTTGGAGTTCACTGATCCTTCTGCTAGCTCAAATTTGCTTTTTTTTTTTTTTAATTTCAGTTATTTTGATCTTTATCTCTTTGGCTCATTTTAAACAATTCATATCTCTTTATTGATATTCTCATTTTCTTCATATAACATTTTCCTGTTATATTTTAATTTTTTCTTGATGTTTTCCTTTGCCTCTTTGAGAATATTGTAGATCACTTTTTAAATGTCTTTAGTATGTTCAAAGGCTGATGTCCTTCATTGATCATCTCTGATGTCTTTAATTCTTCCTTAGGATGGGCAACCATTTCTTGTTTCTTTTTTTGCCTTGTGATCTTTTATTACTAAACTTATGTTTTAACATTTTAAAATGTTAACTCTGAGATTAAGTACCTGAGCTGTGTGTTCTTTAAGTTTGTATACAGCAGTGATATGGCACAGATTTTCTTGAATGCCAGGAGCTATCACAAACAAATCAGTACAAATAACTCCTTTCACTGTGTTTGCAAATTGGCTCTTTATTGACTGGTACCCTCCTTCAGAGCTTAGCCCACTCACCAGGTATACCAGCCTAAGTTGGAAGGGAAGCTTTATCTCCAATCTTTTCCAAGTATGTGTGCATTTCTGGGCATGCATTCATAGCTTTAGGTATTCCCCCATTTGCAGGGATCGGAATTTCCCTCTTCTGCTTCTGAAACAGACTTTCCTCCCCCAAGGTGCTCTACTATTTGTCTTTAAGCTGGCAATCTCTTGCCCCAGGCTGCTTTTTAAAAAATGTTTCTTACACTGAATTATATGTGCACAATCTGCTTTTGCATACAGAGCAAGTACTGGGATGACAAGCAGAGACAGTTTGCTAGTTCAGTCTTCAGACTATCACCAGATAGATTTTCACAGTTGTATAAAAAAACATTGGAGGCTACAAGAAATATTATAGTGATTCAGCATACATATTTGTTTGCTAAATCGCATTTTCTCTGTCACACCTCCTCCTTCTCCTTTAATCCCTTTCCCACTTTATAGGGATCTTTGGGGAATGTCTGTTCAGACTTTTCATGTTGAGAAGTGTGTCCACATTAAAGGATAGGGGGATGTGATTAATTAATAATACTGGGGAGGCTGTCTTTCTGGGTTTCAGAATTTATCTGACCTAAGATTCCTTTGGGAATTATATATTCCATGAAAGTAAACCTAGTGCATGAAACCTTCATAGAGTCTCAGTTTGAGCCCTAGGTGTTCTTAAGATTCAACAGAACTGATGTTGATTGGAGTTTGGCAAACCATTGCAACTAGCACTGTCTAACTGAAGCTTGTATAAGAGCAAGCTTAGGCCTTGTTATGAGTGGTTTTAACTTCTCCCCTATAGAAATAAGTTCCATAAGAGGAAGCCTCAAAATCCAGAGTTTGACCTATTTTCTTGGGCATCTCCCATGGTTGGGAAGGTGTTCTAGTTTGCTAGCTACTGGAATGCAATATACCAGAAATGGAATGGCTTTTAAAAAGGGGAATTTAATGAGTTGCTAGTTGACAGTTCTAAGACCAAGAAAATGCCCCAATTAAAACAAGTCTATAGAAATATCCAATCTAAGGCATGAATCCAGGGAAAGATACCTTGGTTCTAGAAGGCCAATGAAGTTCAGGGTTTCTCTCTCAAGTGGAAGGGCACATGGTGAACACAGCCAGGGCTTCTCTCACATCTGGAAGGGCACGTGGCGAACACGGTGTCATCTGCTAGCTTTCTCTCCTGGCTTTCGGTTTCATGAAGCTCCCTGGGAGGCGTTTTCCTTCTTCATCTCCAAAGGTCGTTGACTGGTGGACTCTCTGCTTCACAGTGTTGCTCTCTCTGACTCTCTTTCTCCAAAATGTTTCCTCTTTTATAGGACTCCAGTAAACCAATCAAGACCCACCCAAATGGGTGGAGACGTCATCCCCTAATCCAGTTTAACAACCATTCTTGACTAAATCCCATCAACCAGGGAGATGATCTCATTACAGTTTCAAATATACAGTATTGAATAGGGATTATTCTACCTTATGAAATGGGATTTATATTAAAACATGGCTTTTCTTAGGGGGCATATTTCCTTTCAAACCAGCATAGAAGGTAACTGAGATTTCTCAGATGGGAGAGTTTAATAGTTCCATATATATATTTTCCCCTTCAGATCCTCAAGGGACTCTACCAATACTTTTAAATTGTCAGTCCACCATAATCTGAGATATATCCTGGTACTACACCAAGTCATAGAGAATTACAAGGTCCCATTCCCATTCTGGAATGTATTTGTCCAGGCTATCTAAATGAGCGATGCAGAGAGGCTGATTCAGACTATGTATTTTGGAAAATGTAGGTTCTAGATATAAAAGACCTCTCTATTTTTTGTCTCATACCTCAGCTGAAGGTCTAGAGTACATACACCATCATCTTTTACCCTGCATTCCAATTTACCTTTGACCCAGGCAGATTGGCTTCATTTTAAACCCTAATTGAGGTCTGATCTCTTTCTCAGTTACTTCAACTGTTATTATGCATAGCTGTGGTAACTTTCAGGGCTGTAACACTCCATTTCTGGGACCAGGTGTCACAGAGCTATTCAAGGTTCTGGGGAAATAGCAGCTGATACACATTGCTCAGTGTCTCAGAATCCAGAAATATATTCACAACTTCAGACCAAATGTGGCTGCTTTAATTTCCCACAATCCAGGCTTTCAGTTTTGTGTAAGTATTTTCTGAGAGAGGTATTAGCATATCTGTTCTTTTGCTTTGGTCCCATTCTACACAGCCCCTTGTCCCCGAGGTTTATTCAGTTTGTCGTGTTGCCCCTCAACATCGCTCCTTTCTGTAGCTGCACCAAATTTTGTCTTCTCAGTACTTTTCAGTCCTTGTGTCCTTCAGCTCCCTCCATCTATTGGGTTTCATGGATAATGTCCCAAATAAAATGATCATGTCTTACAGAATCTTTGGTTGTACAATCATCAGCATTCTCAATTTTAGACAGTTTTCATTGGTCCACAGTGACAGAGTCCTGGCTAATATCATCAACTATCAAATCAAAACTACCTCCTATCATTTGTACACCCTGACCCCTGGTTAGTTGCCCCTGGTAGTGCTGTGGTACTGCTCATGTTGTCCTGTTAACTATTGGCCATAGCATGCATCTTTAGTTTTCCCTTTTTATCTCTCTACTATTGGCTCTTTGTTCACTATAGAACCATTGAAAGAGTTCATGCAAGAACATATTTATAATCATAAAATTGATCACTGGGATACATAGCACTATATATCCTCTTTCAATCATATTCACCTTCAATATGGCAACGTTACTTATAAACCCACTACTTAGTTATCACATCTATCCAGTCCTTTACATTTAGATTCAATCTCTTTGGATAGCGTTTCCTCCATCTCCAGTTTTTGTGTACCTCTAGGTCTGCTATATTCTACGGTGTAACCACTGAGATTACCTTTCCCAGGGTCATAATAACAAAAACATACAGTATCTTCCCTTTTGTGACTGACTTATTTCACTCAGCATTGCATCCTCAATGTTCATCCACATTATCATATATTTCGGGACATCATTTTGTTTTACTGCTGCATAATATTCCATCATATATATATATATATATATATATGTGTGTGTGTGTGTGTGTGTGTGTATGTGTATATATATATATATGTATATATATATAATATACATATATATGTATATATATATAATATACATACCAAATTTTGTTTATGTACTCATCTGTTAATGGGCACTTGGATTGTTTCCATCATTTGGCAATTGTGAATATTGTCATTATGAACATCGGTGTGCAAATATCTGTTTGTGTCACTGCCCTCAGCTATTCTGGATATATACTGAGTATTAGTATTGCTGCATCATAGGGCAACTCAATGTCTAGTTTTCTTAGAAGTTGCTGAACTTTCTTCCACAGTGGCTGCACCATAATGCATTCCTATCACGAATGAATATGTGTTCCTATTTCTTCACATCCTCTTCAACATTTGTAGTTGTCTGTCTGTTTAATAACAGCCATTCTTACAGGGGTGAGGTTGATATCTTGTTCTTGTCTTAATTTGCATCTCCCTTATAGCTAATGAAAATGAGCATCTATTCATGTGCTTTTTAGCCATCTATATTTGCACTTCAGAAAAGTGTCTATTCATATCCTCTGCCCATTTTATAATTGTGTTGTTTGTTCTTTTGTTGTTGTGCTGTAGAATTTCTTTATGTACACAGGATGTCAAGCCTTTATCAATATGTGGTTTGCAAATATTCTCTCCTATTGAGTTGATGCCTCTTTATCTTTTTAGCAAAGTCCTTTGATGCACAAAAGCTCTTGATCTTAATGAGTCTCCACTTGTCTATTCATTCTTTTGCTGTTTGTGCTTTAGGTATACAGTTTAAGAAGCTACCTCCTATTACTAGATCTTGAAGATGTTTCCCTATATTTTCTTCTAGAATTTTTATAGTACTGGTCTTACATTTAGGTCTTTAATTCATTTTTAATTAATTTTTGTATACAATGTAAGGTAGGAGTCCTCTTTCATTCTTTTGGATATTGATACCCATATCATGCCCGAAATCCCATGCCCATTTCTTGAGAAGAATATTCTGTCCCAGTTCAGGTATTTGGAGACCTTACCAAAGATCAAATGTCCATAAATTTGGTGGTCTTTCTCTGCATGCTCCATTTTATTCCATTGGTTGATCTTACTATCTTTGTGCCAGTCCCATGGTGTTTTGACCACTGTGGCTTTATAGTGAGCTTTAAAGTCAGGAAGTGGTAGTCCTCCCAATTCATTTTTCTTTGTGAGGATATGTTTAGCTGTTTGGGGCCTCTTTCCCTTCCATATAAATTTGATAACCAGCTTTTCCAAGTCTTCAAAGTAGGTTGTTGGGGTTTTGATTGATATTGCATTGAATCTGTACATCAGTGTGGGTAGAACTGACAGCTTAATGACATTCAATCTTCCTATCCATGAGCATAGAATGTCTTTCCATCTATTTAGGTTATTTTTCTTTTTTGTAGCAATTGTTGGTAATTTTCTGTGTATATGTCCTTGATATCCCTGGTTAGGCTTATTCCTAGATGCCTCATTCTTCTGGTCACTATTTTGAATGGATTTTTTCCCTTAATTGTCACCTCAGATAGGTCATTGCTTGTATATAGACATATTACTCATTTTACCATATTAATCTTGTATCCTGCCACTTGACTGAATTTGTTTATTAGCTCAAGTATCTTTGCCATAGATTTCCCAGGGTTTTCTAACTATGTGATCATGTCATCTGCAAGTAATGAAAGTTTTACTTCTTCTTTTTTCCTATTTTAATGACTTTTATTTCTTTCTCTTGTCTAATCACTCCAGCTAGGACTTCTAATAGAATGTTGAATAATAGTGGTGACAATGATCTTAGGGGGAATGCTTTCAGTCTCTCACCATTATATATGATGCTGGCTATAGGTTTTTCATGTATGCCTTTTATGATATTGAGAAAGTTTTCCTCAATTCATAACTTTTGAAATATTTTTATCAGGAAAGGATGCTGGATTTTGTTGAATGCTTTTCAGCATCAATAGATATGATCATGCAATTTTTCCTATTCGATTTGTTAATCTGCTGTATTATGTTGATTGATTTTCTTATGTTGAACCACCTGCATTCCTGGTATAAAGCCTACATGGTCATGATGTATAATTTTTTTAATATGTTGTTGGATTGAATTTGTTAGTATTTTGTTGAAAAATTTTTTTTATTAATTAAAGAAAAAAAAGAAATTAACACAACATTTAGAAATCATTCCATTCTACATATGCAATCAGTAATTCTTAGCATCATCACATAGATGCATGATCATCATTTCTTAGTACATTTGCATCGATTTAGGAAAAGAACTAGCAAAATAACAGAAAAAGATATAGAATGTTAACATAGAGAAAAAAATAAAAATAATAATAATAGTAAAAAAAAAGACACAAACAAACAAACAGACAAAAAAAAAACCTATAGCTCAGATGCAGCTTCATTCAGTGTTTTAGCATGATTACTTTACAATTAGGTATTATTGTGCTGTCCATTTTTGAGTTTTTGTATCTAGTCCTGTTGCACAGTCTGTATCGCTTCCGCTCCAATTACCCATTATCTTACCCTGTTTCTAATTCCTGCTGGACTCTGTTACCAATGACATATTCCAAGTTTATTCTCGAATGTCGGTTCACATCAGTGGGACCATACAGTATTTGTCCTTTAGTTTTTGGATAGACTCACTCAGCATAATGTTCTCTAGGTCCATCCATGTTATTACATGCGTCATAAGTTTATTCTGTCTTAAAGCTGCATAATATTCATCGTATGTATATACCACAGCTTGTTTAGCCACTCGTCTGTTGATGAATATTTTGGCTGTTTCCATCTCTTTGCAATTGTAAATAATGCTGCTATAAACATTGGTGTGCAAATGTCCGTTTGTGTCTTTGCGCTTAAGTCCTTTGAGTAGATACCTAGCAATGGTATTGCTGGGTCGTATGGCAATTCTATATTCAGTTTTTTGAGGAACCGCCAAACTGCCTTCCACAGTGGTTGCACCATTTGACATTCCTACCAACAGTGGATAAGTGTGCCTCTTTCTCTGCATCCTCTCCAGCACTTGTCATTTTCTGTTTTGTTGATAATGGCCATTCTGGTGGGTGTGAGATGATATCTCATTGTGGTTTTGATTTGCATTTCTCTAATGGCCAGGGACATTGAGCATCTCTTCATGTGCCTTTTGGCCATTTGTATTTCCTCTTCTGAGAGGTGTCTGTTCAAATCTTTTTCCCATTTTGTAATTGGGTTGGCTGTCTTTTTGTTGTTGAGTTGGACAATCTCTTTGTAAATTCTGGATACTAGACCTTTATCTGATGTGTCGTTTCCAAATATTGTCTCCCATTGTGTAGGCTGTCTTTCTACTCTCTTGATGAAGTTCTTTGATGCACAAAAGTGTTTAATTTTGAGGAGCTCCCATTTATTTATTTCTTTCTTCAGTGCTCTTGCTTTAGGTTTAAGGTCCATAAAACTGCCTCCAATTGTAAGTTTCTTAAGATATCTCCCTATATTTTCCTCTAACTGTTCTATGATCTTTGACCTAATGTTTAGATCTTTGATCCATTTTGAGTTAACTTTTGTATAGGGTGTGAGATACAGGTCTTCTTTCATTCTTTTGCATATGGATATCCAATTCTCTAGGCACCATTTATTGAAGAGACTGTTCTGTCCCAGGTGAGTTGGCTTGACTGCCTTATCAAAGATCAAATGTCCATAGATGAGAGGGTCTATATGTGAGCACTCTATTAGATTCCATTGGTCGATATATCTATCTTTATTCTTTATGCCAATACCATGCTGTTTTGACCACTGTGGCTTCATAATATGCCTTAAAGTCCGGCAGCGTGAGACCTCCAGCTTCGTTTTTTTCCTCAAGATACTTTTAGCAATTCGGGGCACCCTGCCCTTCCAGATAAATTTGCTTATTGGTTTTTCTATTTCTGAAAAATAAGTTGTTGGGATTTTGATTGGTATTGCATTGAATCTGTAAATCAATTTAGGTAGGATTGACATCTTAACTATATTTAGTCTTCCAATCCATGAACACGGTATGCCCTTCCATCTATTTAGGTCTTCTGTGATTTCTTTTAGCAGTTTGTTGTAGTTTTCTTTATATAGGTTTTTTTGTCTCTTTAGTTAAATTCATTCCTAGGTATTTTATTCTTTTAGTTGCAATTGTAAATGGGATTCGTTTCTTGATTTCCCCCTCAGCTTGTTCATTACTAGTGTATAGAAATGCTACAGATTTTTGAATGTTGATCTTGTAACCTGCTACTTTGCTGTACTCATTTATTAGCTCTAGTAGTTTTGTTGTGGATTTTTCTGGGTTTTTGACATATAGTATCATATCGTCTGCAAACAGTGATAGTTTTACTTCTTCCTTTCCAATTTTGATGCTTTGTATTTCTTTTTCTTGTCTAATTGCTCTGACTAGAACCTCCAACATGATGTTGAATAATAGTGGTGATAATGGACATCCTTGTCTTGTTCCTGATCTTAGGGGGAAAGTTTTCAATTTTTCCCCATTGAGGATGATATTAGCTGTGGGTTTTTCATATATTCCCTCTATCATTTTAAGGAAGTTCCCTTGTATTCCTATCCTTTGAAGTGTTTTCAACAGGAAAGGATGTTGACTCCTGTCAAATGCCTTCTCTGCATCAATTGAGATGATCATGTGATTTTCTGCTTTGATTTGTTGATATGGTGTATTACATTAATTGATTTTCTTATGTTGAACCATCCTTGCATACCTGGAATGAATCCTACCTGGTCATGATGTATAATTCTTTTAATGTGTTGTTGGATTCGATTTGCTAGAATTTTGTTGAGGATTTTTGCATCTATATTGATTAGAGAGATTGGCCTGTAGTTTTCTTTTTTTGTAATATCTTTGCCTGGTTTTGGTATGAGGGTGATGTTGGCTTCATAGAATGAATTAGGTAGCTTTCCCTCTGCTTCAATTTTTTTGAAGAGTTTGAGGAGAGTTGGTAATAATTCTTTCTGGAATGTTTGATAAAATTCACATGTGAAGTCGTCTGGTCCTGGACTTTTCTTTTTAGGAAGCTTTTGAATGACTGATTCAATTTCTTTACTTGTGATTCGTTTGTTGAGGTCATCTATTTCTTCTTGAGTCAAAGTTGGTTGTTCATGCCTTTCTAGGAACTTTTCAATTTCATCTACATTGTTGTATTTATTAGCATAAAGTTGTTCATAGTATCCTGTTATTACCTCCTTTATTTCTGTGAGATCGGTGGTTATGTCTCCTCTTCCATTTCTGATCTTATTTATTTGCATCCTCTCTCTTCTTATTTTTGTCAATCTTGCTAAGGGCCCATCAATCTTATTGATTTTCTCATACAACCAACTTCTGGTCTTATTGATTTTCTCTATTGTTTTCATGTTTTCAATTTCATTTATTTCTGCTCTAATCTTTGTTATTTCTTTCCTTTTGCTTGCTTTGGGGTTAGTTTGCTGTTCTTTCTCCAGTTCTTCCAAGTGGACAGTTAATTCCTGCATTTTTACCTTTTCTTCTTTTCTGATATGGGCATTTAGGGCAATAAATTTCCCTCTTAGCACTGCCTTTGCTGCATCCCATAGGTTTTGATATGTTGTGTTTTCGTTTTCATTCACATCGAGGTATTTACTAATTTCTCTTGCAATTTCTTCTTTGACCCACTCGTTGTTTAAGAGTGTGTTGTTGAGCTTCCACGTATTTGTGAATTTTCTGGCACTCCGCCTATTATTGATTTCCAACTTCATTCCTTTATGATCCGAGAAAGTGTTGTGTATGATTTCAATCTTTTTAAATTTGTTAAGACTTGCTTTGTGACCCAGCATATGGTCTAGCTTTGAGAATGATCCATGAGCACTTGAGAAAAAGGTGTATCCTGCTGTTGTGGGATGTAATGTCCTATAAATGTCTGTTAAGTCTAGCTCATTTATAGTAATATTCAGATCCTCTATTTCTTTATTGATCCTCTGTCTAGATGTTCTGTCCATTGATGAGAGTGGTGAATTTAAGTCTCCAACTATTATGGTATATATGTCTATTTCCCTTTTCAGTGTTTGCAGTGTATTCCTCACATATTTTGGGACATTCTGGTTCGGTGCATAAATATTTATGATTGTTATGTCTTCTTGTTTAATTGTTCCTTTTTTTACTAGATAGTGTCCTTCTTTGTCTCTTTTAACTGTTTTACATTTGAAGTCTAATTTGTTGGATATTAGTATAGCTACTCCTGCTCTTTTCTGGTTGTTATTTGCATGAAATATCTTTTCCCAACCTTTCACTTTCAACCTATGTTTATCTTTGGGTCTAAGATGTGTTTCCTGTAGACAGCATATAGAAGGATCCTGTTTTTTAATCCATTCTGCCAGTCTATGTCTTTTGATTGGGGAATTCAGTCCATTAACATTTAGTGTTTTTACTGTTTGGATAATATTTTCCTCTACCATTTTGCCTTTTGTATTATATATATCATATCTGATTTTCCTTCTTTCTACACTCTTCTCCATACCTCTCTCTTCTGTCTTTTCGTATCTGACTCTAGTGCTCCCTTTAGTATTTCTTGCAGAGCTGGTCTCTTGGTCACAAATTCTCTCAGTGACTTTTTGCCTGAGAATGTTTTAATTTCTCCCTCATTTTTGAAGGACAATTTTGCTGGATATAGGAGTCCTGGTTAGCAGTTTTTCTCTTTTAGTAATTTAAATATATCATCCCACTGTCTTCTAGCTTCCATGGTTTCTGCTGAGAAATCTACACATAGTCTTATTGGGTTTCCCTTGTATGTGATGGATTGTTTTTCTCTTGCTGCTTTCAAGATCCTCTCTTTCTCTTTGACCTCTGACATTCTAACTAGTAAGTGTCTTGGAGAATGCCTATTTGGGTCTATTCTCTTTGGGGTGCACTGCACTTCTTGGATCTGTAATTTTAGGTCTTTCATAAGAGTTGGAAAATTTTCAGTGATAATTTCTTCCATTAGTTTTTCTCCTTCTTTTCCCTTCTCTTCTCCTTCTGGGACACCCACAACACGTATATTTGTGCGCTTCATATTTTCATGCAGTTCCCTGATCCCCTGTTCAAATTTTTCCATTCTTTTCCCTGTAGTTTCTGTTTCTTTTTGGAATTCAGATGTTCCATCCTCCAATTCACTGATTCTAGCTTCTGTCTCTTTAAATCTACCATTGTAGGTATCCATTGTTTTTTCCATCTTTTCTACTTTGTCCTTCACTCCCATAAGTTCTGTGATTTGTTTTTTCAGTTTTTCTATTTCTTCTTTTTGTTCAGCCCATGTCTTCTTCATGTCCTCCCTCAATTTATCGATTTGGTTTTTGAAGAGGTTTTCCTTTTCTGTTCATATATTCAGCATTAGTTGTCTCAGCTCCTGTATCTCATTTGAACTATTGGTTTGTTCCTTTGACTGGGCCATATTTTCAATTTTCTGAGCATGATCCATTATCTTCTGCTGGCGTCTGGGCATTTAATCAGATTTCTCTGGGTGTAAGACCCCGCAGGTTGAAAGATTTTTCTGCGAAATCTCTGGGCTCTGTTTTTCTTATCCTGCCCAGTAGTTGGCGCTCGTGGCACTCATCTGTCTGTGGGTCCCACCAGTAAAAGATACTGTGGCCCCTTTAACTTTGGAAAACTTTCGCTGTGGGGGGGGGGGTCGCCAGCCGAAGTGGCTTGGGGAAGTGCCAATCCGAATCTCCCAGCCGGCCCAGGGATCCGCATGTGTGGAGGGTCACCAGTCTCCGTGGCTTGGGGCAACGCCTGTCCAAATTTCCCAGCCAGCCTGGGGCGCCAAGCGTGGCAGGGGGGCACCAGCCGCCGCAGCTTGGGAAAGTGTCTATCCACTGTTCCCAGCCAGACCAGGAAGCCATGTGTTTGGAAGGGACCCTGATTGCCATTCTCCGCAGCTTGGGGATCTCCGATCCAATTCTCCCAGCTGGTCCGGGGGGCTGCGTGTGGGGGGGGGCACCAGCCACCACGGCTTGAGGTGACCGCCTCTCCAATTCTCCCAGCCGGCCCAGGAAGGAGGGAGGGAGGGACTCCGGCTGCCTGCCGCCCTGGCCCGGGGAAGCCCGCGCCCCTTGGCGATCTCACCGGAGCGGGCTCTCCCAGCCAGTCAGCCATTCCAGAATGGGGTACGCTGTCTTCTTGGTCTCTGTCGTGGCTCCGGGAGGTGTTCTGAATCATTTCTACTTCTCTAGTAGCTGTTCTGGAGGAGGAACTAAGACCCGCGCATCTTACTAAGCCGCCATCTTCTCCGGAAGTCCCTGTTGAAAATTTTTTATCTATGTTCATTAGGATGGTTGATTTGTGGTTTTCCTTTCTTGAGGCATCTTTATCTGACTTTGGTATGAGTAATGTTAGTGTCATAAAATGAGTTAGGTAGTGTTCCTTTTTCCTCAATTTTTTGGAAGAGTTTAAGCAGGATTTGTGTTATTTCTTTATGGAATGTTTGATAAAATTCACCTGGGCTTTTCTTTGTGGGAAGATTTTTGATGACTGATTGAATCCTTTACTTGTATTTGGTTTGTTAAGATCTATTTCTTCTAGTGTCATTATAGGTAATTTGTGGGTTTCTAGGAATTTTCCATTTCATCTAAGTAATCTAGTTTGTTGGCATATAATTGTTCAAAATATTCTCTTATGATATTTTAATTTTTTTCATGATCTGAACTAATGGCCCCCCTCTCATGTCTGCTTTTGTTTATTTTTGTCCTCTCTCTGTTTTTCTTTGTTAGTCTAGCTAGGGGTCCATCAATTTTATTGATTTTCTCCAAGAACCAACTTTTGGTTTTGTTGATTCTTTCTATTGTTTTATTGTTCTCTTGTTTGTTTATTTCTGCTTTAATCTTTATTATTTCTCTTATTTTATTTACTTTAGGGTCAGTTTTCTGTTCTTCTTCAATTCTCTAGGTAAGCAGGGAAATCCTCAAGTTTTGTTTCCCCTTGTTTTTCAATATAGGCAGTTAGTGCAATAAAATTCCCTCTCAGCACTGCCTTTACCCCATCCCATAAGTTTTGATATGTTGTATTCTCATTATTATTTGTCTCCAACTATTTATTGATTTCTCTTGCAATTTGTTCCTGGACCCACTGAGTGTGTTGTTTAATCTCCATATATTTGTGAAAGCTCTGGTTCTTTGGTGATTTTGAAGGCTTGATTTGTATTCCAGTATATAATCTATACTGGAGAATTTTCCATGTACACTAGAGAAGAATGTATATCTTGGTATTTTGGGGTATTATGATCTATTTATGTTTATTAGGTCTCATTCATTTATCCCATTGTTTAGTTTCTCTAATTCCTTGTTGGTTCTCTGTCTGGTTGTTCTATATATAGTAAAGAGTGGTATATTGAATTCTCCTACTATTACTGTTGAAATGTCTATAACTCCCTTTCAGTTTTGCCAGTGTTTGCCTTATATACTTTGGAGCTCCTTGATTGGGAGCGTACACATTTATGCTTGCTATTTCCTCTTGATGAATTGTCCCTTACACTAATATGTAGTATCCTTCTTTGTTTCTTATTACTTCTTTACATTTAAAGTCCAATTTGTCTGATATTGGTATAGCTACTCCTGCTTCCTTTTGGTTATAGCTTTTATAGAAGATCTTTTTCCATCCTTTCATTTTCAGTCCAATTCTGTCTTTGAGTCTAAGATGTGTCTCTTGTAAACATCATACAGATGTATTATGCTTTTTAATTCATTCATTCTACAGTCTGTATATTTTAATTGGTTAGTTTAGTCCATTAATGTTGAAAATAATTACTGCAAAAGTAGTTCTTGTCTCTAACATCTTATCCTTCTATTTTTATTGGTCAGATCTATATATTCTTTTCCCTCATTCTCTTTTTATTCATTACGATTACCCTTCCTGGTACTTTGCAGTTCTGTGTCCTCCTCCAGATTGCCTTCTCCTGTCTTTTTTTTTTTTTCAGCTGATAGGACTTCCATTAGTATTTCTTGTAGGGCAGGGTCTCTTGTTGACCAGTTCTCTCAATCTTTGTTTGCTGTTGAAAATTTTAATCTCTCCCTCAATTTTGAAAGATAGCTTGGCTAGATAAAGAATTCTTGGCTGAAAGCCTTTCTCTTTTAGGATCTCAAATACATCATACCACTGCATTCTTGCTTCCATCATGCCTGTTGAGTAGTCTGAAGTCAGTCTTTTGTGCTTTCCCTCATACATAGTAGATTGCTTTTCTTGTGCTGCTCTTAGGACTTTCTGTTCTCTTCAACATTTGACAGTTTGATTAATATGTATCTTGGAGTAGACCTATTCAGATTTATTCTATTTGGAGTTCATTGGGATTCTCTGATTTGCATATTTATGTGTTTTATAAGGGCTAGAAAGGTTCCGCTCATTATAACTTCACCTAAATTTCCGAGCCCTTTACTCATCTCTTCTCCTTCTGGGACACCAACGCTTCTTATATTTATGCACCTCGTGTTGTGTATCATCTCCCTAAGATCCAGTTGCATTATTTCATCTTTCTTGCCATTTGTTCTTTTATGTGCTTTCATTCAATTGTTCTGTCGTCTAGCTCACTTACTCTTCCTTCTTCTTCAAATCTGCTATTGTGTGTCTCTAATATATTTTTAACTGGTCTACTGTATCTTTCCTTTCTGTGATATCTGCCATTTTTTCTATTTAATCTTTGAATTCTTCTTTATGCTCTTCTAGTTTCATCCTGATATCCTTCATTTCTTTATAAATATCCTCAAGTAATTGTTCCATATTCTCTGCCACTCTGGAATTTTGATTTGGTCATTTAGCTGGGCCATTTTTGCTTGACTCTTTACATGCTTTGTGATTTTCTGTTGTGCTTAGAGCATTGATCATCTTTAGATGGTTATTTTGCAAGTCGATTTCCTTCATGTATCTGAAGTTTTGTATTCATTTTGTTGTTGTTGGTTTCCTTTTGCACTTTGTCAGTTATTTCCCACAAAATCAAGGTCTGAATCTCAAGTAGGGGATACAATTCGACATGAATATCTATTAGAAGCTAGGCAGGGATACACTGGCATTCAGTAGTAGAATGGCCACCCACCATGTAGAAGAACCAGGCTTAAATACTGGCCCATGCACTCCAAAAAGAAAAAAAAAAAGATAAAATAAAATGAGAATATAGTAAAAATATGAAAAAAACAAGAGCAACAACAAAACATACTTCACTAGTAGTAAGCCCCAGATGGATGGCCTGTAACTGGATAGATTCAGGACAGAAGCTCTCCAGCAAAGAATCTCAAATAGATTCTCCAACCTGGACTTCAGGTGCCCTCCACTTCTTTCCCTGTGAACCTGCTTATTCCACAACAGAAGTCATAGGTCTTATTCTCCTAAGGCATCAATCAAGGTTTGCACCGAGCCCTGAGGACCAGATTCTGAACTCACCCTTCAGAGTTTAGCATCAAAGATAAATGAATATTTTTAATTGGTTAGACAGTCTTAGATTGCCTCTTTAAAAAGCAATGCCGATTTATATGCTCTACTACTAACCTCACCCTTGCCTTCCTCAAAATTAAAGCTAACACTTATTGTGTGGGCAAAAAAAATGAAATCAAATAGAATAATGAAAAATAATATATAAAATAAACTAAAATAGTAAAAATTATTAAAATGTGAAATATCTATAGAAGTAAAAATAAAAATAAAAATAAACAATTATACTACTAATAAAAATATACAGAAAAAGTGTATTTTTAAAAACGGGAAAAGAAAAAAAAAGAATATAATAAAGAAATAAAAACCCAGGCATGTAGGGAGTTAACCATTCTCCCCAGCAGTTGGTGATGAGGCATCTCCTCAGCAGGCTCTCCCTTCCCCTATTCTACTGACTGTAGCAGCCAACCTGAGATTGCTATTTCTCGCCAGCAGGTGGTAACCTGAGGCTCCTCCCTCAGGCCTGCCCCTCCTGACGTACAGCAGTTTGAGGACTGCATGCACAGCAGTGGGGGATCTGCTCCCGGCCATGGTGACCAGACTGCTGGTGCCAGTCAGCAGGACTGGGGAGTCCACCCACGCCAGGGGACCAGCCCACCTGAAATGGGTCTGCCAGACACCATGCCCGAGGGACCACCCATTCCTGGCACCCACCAGGTGTTTGCTTCCTGCAGCCAGGAGGCCCAGCTCCAGCAGTGGACGATCAGGTCCACCTCCGGGATCTCCAAAGGGATTGTCAACTACAAACCCATGCACGGAGCTGCTGGCTGGGACAGGCTGGATTGGAGGGATGGTCAGTTCCCTCCAATCGCACCTCCCCTCATGCCAGAACCCACTCCAGGTAGGAATCTCAGTTGACTGACCCTCGCTGCCTTCCCAAACCAACCCCCTTCCCCTGCCTCTCTCCTTCCCAAAACTCCCTAGAGAACCTGTTTGATTACTTTCACTACAGGACCTCAGTCCCGGTCATTTTCTCTCCATTCTTCTATCTTGTTCCATGGAGCAGGAATGAACTCATTCCACTCTGCCCTACCATTTTCCTGGAAGTCTCTATTGGAGCTTTCTGTATCTGTGCCTGTTGGTAGCTCTAGGTTGAAGGCTTCTGCAGTGACCTAGCCAGGCTACATTTGTGGCAATAAGTAAATCCAGGCAATTCATCACCTTGTTCTTTCCCAAGCTCTGAGGTCCATAGGCACTCACCTCTTCTTTTTATATTTAAGAGTCAGTTTAATGTGGGTGCTGCAGTGGCTCAGCAGACAAAGGGCTGGCCTGCCATTCCAGAGACCCGGGTTTCATTCCCAGTGCCTGCCATGCTGAAAAAGAAAAAAAAAAGGAGTTTGTCAACAATGGTTTTATGTTATATCCATAATATTGTGGTATTTTTAAGAGGTAGGAACTTGGAGGGATGGAGCTATTCCTTCTTGGCCAGAGGTAGAAGTCCAGTTTCCAATTTGGAAACATATTTTTGTTTGTTATAGAATTTAGTATTAACAACATTTTCTTTTAATACTCTAAAGATATTGCTCCAACTACTTCTGGCTAGCAAATTTTTTGTGAGAAGTCAGCTGCTATTCTAATTTATATTCTTTTCATGTAATATTGTTTTCTTCCATCAATCCCAAATCAGCCACATCAAGAATTTCTTCTTCCCCATTTTCTCCTCTGTCACTTCTCCTATTTGGATACCAGATACATATATATCAGTATATTTGATATTTTCCTATACCTTTTTAATGCTTTAGTCTTATTTTTACACTGTTCATTTTTACTTTTTCTGTTTTATTTTGGGTAATTTCTATTGCTCTTTCTTAAATTCATTGATTATTATCTCTGCTGTGGCTAACCTGCTGATAATCCCATCAAAATCATTCTCTGTTGTTGAGGTATCATATTTTCTTCAACCTTTTCCATTTGACTAATTTATAATTTACATATATGAAGCTATTGCTCATTTTTATATATTTTGTTTACATTTTTCATAAAATTGTTTAATATATTATTCATAACTGTTCTAAAGTCTCTGTCTGATAGTTCCATCATCTAGGCCAGTTCTAGGTCTGGCTCTGTTGACTGCTATATCTTTTGGCAAATAGATTTTTGGTTGTTTGCTTCACAGTTTCAAAATCTATTATTGAATGACAGTTATTCTAAAAGAACAGTAGTGTAAGGTAAGTATTATTTACTCCAAGAAATGAGCGTACCTGTTATTCTGTTATGATGTTAGCATGGGGGAGTGATAAAAATTTATCAATAATTTGATAATTGTAAAGCAAATGAGCAATAGTTATCAATATTAGGGATGGCAAAGATTATGATTGTGCCAACCACCAGGATTTGGATTCTAGATGCTTTTGTCCATTCCATGATACCATAATTTCACAGTTGTTGAGGAAGCACAATACACACAAGCTCTTATTGTTACAGCTCTTTCCTCATATATAGAGAGAAGAGTCCAAGCAAGGTCAGTTTTAGTAGTGGGCTTTGATCTCCCATGGCCAGCAAGTCCCTCCCAATGGCTGATGCAGGGTTGTGATCTGCACATGCCCCTCCTGTGTTGCAATAGTGGGATTGGTCAGGTGCCATAAAACACATACACTTAAGCAATACAAAGAAGTTCTCTATGCATCAAGAATGGGGGAGGATTACCATATAAGGAAGAAGAACCTGGGCTAAGCATGAGCTCACTGCTCAAGCTCCAATTAAGGGAATATTTCAAGCTTTGATTGTTCATACCATTGAGCCAAACAAACACCATAGAAGATGGTGGCCATTGGTACAGATGGCTGCAGTGACCCATTAGACGCCAGCAGCTTTAACTTTGCGGGTCCATCCATTAACAAAGCCATATGGTCAGCTCATACATCCCCACCCCTACCAATTAGCCAGGGGAGGGCAGTAGTGTTTCCTATGGCAAAGCAGCTATGTGATCATAGAGCTAAATGATTCCCTAAGGCTTCTGTTGGGCTCTTCCAGAACCTGTCCCACCTCATTGGTAGGTTTAGTACATACCCATTTGAGAATGGACAGTTCTGGATTTAAGGTCACATAGGATGCATTAGTGGTCAAATGCTCAGTCTCCACTAAAGCCCAATAGCGGGCTAAAAGATGATGCTCAGAAGGGGTGCACATGGTGGCTACCTCAGGCAATTTATGTGTCCCAGGACCCAAGAGGCAGGTCCCACCAGTGGCAGTTTATAGCTGCCACAGGCACCAATCAGCATGAGTGCGGGTTGTGGATACCTTCAACTCCGTAGCCTATAACCAACTCTTGGTAGCCTCTAACACCTGCTTCTGCAGGAGCTATATTCAAAGGTGGCCACTTTTCAGTATACCTTTACCAAGGGAGCTTGGAGAATTCCCACATGAGGTACATGTTGTCTTTAGTACCAAACAGGCTCACTAACTATTGGGCTTCCCTCCTGTTAGCCAGTTCCCCTGAGGACATCAGTTTCTGCTTGACCTTGTCTGGGATTTAGTTCAGCTTCCTGTCCATGTAGCTCCCAGAAACTGTACTTGCTGTGCAGGGGCTTGAACTTTATCAGAGTTTACGGCCCATCCAGCATAGCAATAGTATCCAGTGATATTGCAGAGTCCTTGGTGGGTTCAGCAATCAGTACATCATCTGTATAATGGATAACTAACACCTCAGGGGGGAATTTTTGCTTACTGAGGGTCAAGTCCCACCCATTGGTGATAGTTTAAGGGAAATTGAGATATGTATACTATAGGCCATGCCACATGGGTGCTAATTGGTCCTAATCCTCTTTGCACTGAATGTAGAGTAAAAGGTATTAGCTAGGTCAATAACAGCATACCAGTCCCTTGTGTGGGCTGCCACCATCTTTGTAAGAGCAATGAGATCATGTGCAGCAAGGGGCCAAGGACAGCATCTTGTTATTTAACCCGTGATAACCTACCATAAGCCTCCAAGCTCCAATGGTCTTGTTGACAGACAAAACTGGTTTGCTGTACAGTGACAGGACTTGCTAGAGCAAGACCCTAGCATGCATTGGGTCTTGGCTCAAAAGTGTAATGTCCTTTTTGCCTCCAAGGATTCAATACTGTTTCTGCTGTAAATTATGCTGTGGCCTAGACAGCTCAGGGAATGGATAGTAATGTACATGCCCACCACAATAGATCAGTATGTCCTTGCTGGAGTCCATATTCTCCCAAGGGATGGTGGTAGCTTGCTTTCAGGCAAGGAGGGTGTCAAAACCCATGATACATGCAGCTGTAGGAAACATGGTCATGGTGCCCAGAATGGGCCAAAGGGTGCCATGCATCACATGTGAATCTGCCTCCTATGAGTTACTGTCCCTTCTCCCAAAGTCCCCCAAGGCCTCCATCTTTCCTATTCTCCTAGGAAACCCTAGAATATGGCCACTTAAGCACCTCTATGTAATAGTCCTACAAAATGTGTTATTCACTGCCCCCATGTTCCCCTTCTATTCTCATGGGAGCATAGGGCTTCCAGTCTCCAACTCATACCCAGAATCCCCATCCCCTTCAATATATGAGATAGAGATAGGGTAGGGAGATATCTTGGCAGATCATGGCTCCCTCCTTTGTGAGTTGTGAGTGGGAATTTGCCAGGCAGCAAATCTTCCAATCTTAAAAGGTACTCCTTGTTATTTAATGGCCTGGATGAAAGCCTTGATCTCCGAGCTAGAGGGCCACACCTCTCTGCTTTGTAGTATTGGTGGAGGTCTTCTATGGGTATCCTACCTAGTACAGTTCTCTCTGTACCTTATTTCAATAACCAAAGCCACATAGCACTGGTGGGTAGATCCTGGTTTAGTTTTCCATTTATATTTCCTCTTTTGACTTCCTGGAGGCAATTTCTCTTCCCCAGGTTTGCTCTACATTCACCCTTTGGCTTCCTTTCCCATGTACATAGTAGCTACTTACCAATTGTTTCTTCCCCACAGTGGGATATCATGATGTAAATTTCCCATGGTTCCCAGAAAGAGGAACAGCAGCATATTCCATAGTAATGTGGCCCTGCCTCATAGAGGCTTCCACAATCATCTGGGATGGTTTCATCTACAACCTCCAGGGAGAGGAGGTCATAAAACCCAAGTATCAGTTGTTTTGGTATGGATGACAGTATTAGCCTCTTGTATCATCTGCCATGATGCCCTGCTTTGGGGGAAATCTCCTGCAGTGGGATACACTTCAGTCATGCACCCTACTACCCACTTGAAGTTTGGTATAGGCTGATTTCCATCTCTTTTCCAGTTGCTTGCACTATTCAATGAAGGTAAATGTGTGCTGCAGTAAGGAATCAGTTCTCAGAGTCCCTAAACTGTGCCTTTTGGCTTAGGACAATAAGAGTTTGCAGGACACCTTCATTGAACAGATACACAAGGCAGGCAACATGAGATTCACTGGGTTTCTGATCATATCGGTGTTCAACTTTTTGCTCTCTCTATCTGAAAAAGATCACGTTTCTACTTTTTAATTTTCAGCCACACCATCAGTGGTTTGGGCTGCATGGTATGAGGTCTTTTCTGGGACTCATATCCAACCATCACCACACAGAGCCTTTCTATATGGGCTAAGAGGATCTCCCCTGGTTTCTGTTTGGGTGCCCAGATTATCATATCCAGGGCTCCCGGTGAGCAAAGTCACCAAGATCCAGGGGATCATCTCCCTGGTCTTATTGGGTTGTATTTCCACAGCTCTGTTTGGCACATTATATTCATTCATCTTGGTTTATAGGGAGACAAGTCATGTCCCATTTTTATCCCTGTAGCAGAGATAGACCAAAATGTTCCTCAGTCTGTCACTGTCCAGGGTACCTGCAGCCACCTGGAACAGAGGTATTTATAAACCTTTGTGTTTCCACCATGCCATAGTGTGTCTCACTGGTGCCCTGCATGCTGCAATAAACTGCACTGGCTCCAATCCAAGCAGAAGTCTCACTGCATAGAGGATTGCAAAGATCATGCAAGTTCCAGCTGCAAAATGCAGTAGTCCAAACACTCTGCCTTCTCCATGATACTGCAGCATAATAGTCACCAAGGAAGACAACACATGCAACAAGCACTGATTAGAACAAGGCTTTACTCACATAGGAAAGAAACAGAACAAGATCAGCTTCAGTAGTGGGCATTAGACTCTCATGCCTGGAGAATTCCTCCAGACAGCCAATGCAGGGTGATGATCTGTGCATACCACTCGGGTTGCAGTGGTGGTGGGGACCTTGCTCCCTTATCTCAGGAAACAGATACACTAGTGAGGTTGGCTAGGTACCATATGAAATACATGCTTAGGCAGCACCAAGAATTTCACTGTATATCTGGAATAGGAAAGGATCACCCTATAAGGAAGAAGAATCTAGGCTAAACCTGAACTCACTACCCAGCCTCCAAGTAAGGGAATGTTCCAGGCCCATGGCTTTGATTGAGGCAAGCTAGAAAGGGGTGCCTGGTCAAGAGATGACTGCTTCTCCAACAATGTTGTTGTGATTGCCTCCTGTGTAACATAGTAGTGAACACAAACGTCTCTAATAATGGACTGCCGATACCTTGTTCTTAGTGTGGCTCTTCAGTCTCAAAGGTTTTCCTAATATCTGCTCTACTCTCAGTTTTATTCAGGTCTGGCATGTCTGTATCATAGAACTGGTCTCATTCTTCGCTCTTATTTTTCCCCCAGAAATCAATTGCTATTGCTTGTTATTTGGTAGATGGCAGGAGGTACATGCAAGTTAGTTTCTTATTTCTCCTGCATTGGTCTTAATCTTAAACAGGACTAATGTACCTGAATCTAAATATTGGGGCTTTCTCAAAATTCCTTGCCCCCCTAACCATAGTAGCCAAGCCCTGCTTTGCATTAGTAGAGGGACTTGAATGACAGCATGTGTACTGTGTGCCTCCTCTCGATAGAAGGCCTCTGCTTTGAATCAATCCAGAATCTCAGGCACGTGACTCAGTCTTACTCGACTTTCACAAGCATATGCTGTTTGCTTCTACCTTTTCCTGAGTGGCAATATACTTTTTCTTGTACTTTTTTTTTTCCTTCCCATGGAGAAGCGTTCAAGCATTAGGTGGGATTTCAATCGTGTGTACCACCAAAGAGGGCTCAATCTTTGTCACAAGGATCTGATCTCTAAAAAAGAGCTGGCAAGTGAGTGTGGCATTCTCTTGTGTTTGAGGCACCCAGGGATGCTAACTCAGACTTCACTTTTAAGAATGATTAGAAATTTTAATTGTTTTCTTCTTGCCTTCTTTTGTGGTTCCTCCCATACTCAGCCAAACTCAGTTCATGTTTTGCAAAGAGCTTGCGACCCTTTAGGACTAATTTCACCTTGTTGACTTGTGACTTCTGCTTTCTGATGCTTCACATTCTGGAAAAGAAATTATGATTACATAGATTATCCAAACTTTCTTATTGGGAATGACATTCTCCTGAGAATTGGAACAGTCTATGCAGAAATGAAACTTACAGATTCATACTTTCAAACATTTTTTAGCATAACCTATGTGCTGATGCTCTTCTAGTTAATATATATTAACTAGTGTTTCTTTAATTAGTCATGAAACTCTGATAAATTTTGTAAGATCAATTTTTCCCAATTTTTAAAAGTAATTTATTGGAAGGATATGGAGACACTTGTGAAAGTGAAGGAAGCTCTAAAGTCATGCTTAGGGACAAATAGAAACAAGAGCAGCTCCAGAGATTTTATTAGCCAGAATTGAAGGACAATTTCCTTAGCATATGCATACCCTTAATAGAAGGGAAAATAAAACTTTTTTGGTGACAGTCCTTTAAAACTGTCATCAGTAGTGACAAAGTACTATTGTAAAGGAAAATAATAATAAAGAGGTGGGTTGTTCTAGTTTGCTATCTGCTGGAATGCAACACACCAGAGATGGAGTGGCTTTTAATAAAAGGGGATTGATTTATTTCATTAGTTCTTCAGAGGAAAGGCAGCTAATTTTCAACTGAGATTCTTTCTTATGTGGGAAGGCACAGGGTGATCTCTGCTGGCCTTCTCTCCAAGCCTTTGGGTTCTAACAACTTTCCCCAGGGTGGTTTCTTTCTGCACCTCCAAAGGTCTGGGCTGAGCTGTGAGTGCTGAGATGAGGTATGCTGAGCTGCTTGGGCTGTGCTGTGTTGCACTCTCTCATTTAAGCACCAGCCAGTTAAGTCAAATGTCATTCATTGCAGCAGGCATGCCTCCTAGCCAACTGCAGATGTAATGAGTAAGAGATGAGGTTCACGTGTCATTGGCTCATGTCCACAGCAGCAGAACTAGGTACCTTCACCTGGCCAAGTTGACAACTGAATCTAACTACCACATGGGTAAACAAATGCTGCTATGTCCACAGTTATTTTATACATTTTCAAATTTGTACCAGAAATATGCAGCATGCATATAATTAATATGTTAATAGATTTTAATTTTCTTTTTGAAGAACAGATTGACAGATATTGCAGCAGTTATATAGTACCATTATCCCTATACCACAATAACATTCAGCAGATATTTATTGAGTACCTACCATCTTCCAGGGACTGTTCTAGTCTGGAAATACCTCAACAGATAGAAATTCATGCCCTCTTGAGTTTAAATTCTTGTAGAGAGAGAAAATATTATCTCAGATAGTGATACTGTTAAAGATTAAAATGAATCAGAGAAGAGTCATAAGGTGGCACAGAAAATGCATTCAAAAATTTAAACAGAATGGAAGGAAAAGCCTCCTAGATAAGGAAGTTGCCTTAGCATTTGATTAGAGGACACTTTGAGATGAGTCAAGACCCTAGACAGGGAGGTCAGTTGGAAGACTTTTGCCAAAATACAGATCAAAATGTAATCTGCAGGCTAATGCAGGTTCTAGAGAGTCTGGAATCTGGCTGTGGAGTTAGACAGCATGGTTTATTTATTAGTTGTCCAGTTGTGTGTCCATTCTATGCATCAGTTTTATCATCTCTAAAACAGAGTAATAATTTTAAGAGTTATTGTTAGAATGAACTAAAATATAGGAAATGTATATGGTTTAGAAGAGTGCCTGACATATATAAATTCTAAAAAAAAAGTTAATTAGATTTTCAAGAACCCGTGGACTATGGAACGGACTTTTCTTTTATCCTTTGTTGTATAATTTATAGTATCAATTTTTTTTCTTTTTGTCACGGTTTTACCAATTTAAAAGTCATATTCCATGATAAATACAAGAAAAAATGATTCTGAACTAAATATGAGAGGACTATTTTCAGCTAGGAACTTTAGAATTAAAGATTTTAAATGATCACACTAACTTGGATTTACCCTAATGTAAAATAAATCAAATGTTTAGATTAAAAGAGAAGGTAGAAATTCTCTGAATGTCAGTTTCATAAACCAGAGCCCTAAACCTTCTTTCCCACATGTTTTCTCTGTTTTAAGGGAATGAATATGTGGTTTAGTTTCCTGAGATGTCTGAATTTATTACAGGATTTATAAGTGATCACTTTACATTTTGATAGTGAACTATATTCTTTCCTTTATAGACTATTGTATTTTGTAAGAAATGATCATTGAGGAAGCCACAGAATCAAAATTTCATTCTGTAATTTTAATGACCGAGACAAATTATAGTTATCCCTTCCACATCATGGCAGTTAGGGGTATGGCAACCCCACAATCTGGAAAATCCCCATAAAATTTTTTTTAGTATTTCAGGGAACTGCCTAGCTACCTCTTGATTGGCAGATGCTGCCTTTTTTGTTACTTTTATATTGAGTAGCTTAAGCTTTTTTAAAATTTTTCAGCCCTTGCTGGCCTGAAATTCCCAAGAGGTTGACCCTTCACCTTCATTTTCCTTAGGGAATCTTATAAGGGCTTAGCCCGTTCTCATAGGATGCAGGAGTCTACCAGAATACCTTTTTTATAAAAATTCTGCACCCAGAAGAAAATTCCACTTTCTACGTGAGACACATGGATCTCCTGGTTTATGCAAATGCTTTGCAGTTGTTGGTGTAGCTGCATCATGACTTTGTGGATTTCTTTTTCTTTTATGCCTTAGAGTCGACTCATTAATGCTGTAACTGCATACATTTTGCCTGAATGAAGCATATCTAACAATTCTACTTTTTCCTTCAAGTTCATCACTTTCTTCTGTTTCTTGGGAACATTTTCTAAACCACTAGGAACACTGTGCTTGGGACCCAAGATTTTAATAGAGTTGATGGTGTTTAAATGACACAAGATAAGAGAAATTCAAGATGCAAAGATCACCATGCAGTGTCACGTAAGAGACTGCTAGAAACACTTGGCATCCCCAGACCAGTATCTAGAACCGCAGTTCTTTTTCTGCAAATTTAATTTTACTAAACTTTTTAAGATATCTGTATATTTCTAGTCTTTTGTGTGTCACCTGCTGCCCTTCACATGCCACCTGTAGCTTCTAAAAAGCTCCCCCCAAATTCCCATTTAATTTCTTATGGTGATCTGCAATATATTGAAACCACAGGGGAAAGTTGTGATGCAGAAGGGATAACTGTATAAAAAAAAAAACCCCAAAAAACAGAATAGTTGCTGCTTGCACACAGATAGTATTAAATTATTGGTATTTTGCAACATTCAGAGTCTGTATATGGAGGCCAACTTGCTCTGGAAGGATAGATAGTGATGATAAAATGGGCAAATAAAAGGAAGCAGCATCCTAGGCACGGAGAATAGCATTATTCCTGTGTTCATTGATTTGGTAATGGGCTGTGATATGACCCGGGGATATAAAAATTAGGCCTTTGATGTCTGGGAAAATGTGCTGTTTAGATCTCCTGCTGCAGAAAGCATAACTGAATGATGACCCCAGCTGCTGTCATTTCTGGATCTCCTCCTGCATTTGCTTTGTATGCATTTCCCACAGGCAGTTCCCACTGATTACTGAATATGGTGGGCTAATAATGCAGGCTCATTGCTGTAAGTGGTGCTGATTCTCTAAACAGCAACTTTGACGCAAGGACTGAGTCTCCATTGTTATGGCTGAAAATTTCTTGGCAGTCCAATGCAGAGTGAGACTCTTCTTCCCCAATCTTTCTTCCTACCCCTTTCCTTCACAGAGATTAGACTTGCATCATACCCTGAAGATTCTGCCCAACTTGCCTGGCTCCATCCTTTTTTTATCCTTCACAGGCATTTCCCCTGGTAAACCTGCACATTTAATTCCATCTCAGCATCTGCTTGTAGGATGACCCAAACTAGAGCAAGCCCCATCTTCAAGGATAACAAATTCTTGTGGTGATATTTATATTTAAACAAACTATTGGCATAAAGTTAAATAATGTTCTAGTGAAGGTATTCATTAGTCTGTTTACCAAATATTACATTAAATAAGAACCCTCTGTGGATCAGGCATAATTCTAGATGCTGGAAAGTGTCAATTCAAATGAACAAAATGCCTCTTTCAAGAATCATACATGAGAATGAGAAGCAAACATAAATAAATAACAGGTCAGATGTGTCGAAATTCTCAGATTTTACCTATGGCAATTGAATGAGTAAGTTTTGCCTAGATATAAAAGAAGAACTTTCCAAGGGTAGGGAATAACAGTTTCAAAACTCTGAAAAGTTTGCTTGGAGTAATTGATAAGTAACAAGGAAACACTGAGAATGGAGAAGATGAGGTGGGGAGGAAGGAGTATGTGGAAAGTGAACTTTCAGAAAATTAGCTATGTGCTGACTTATGTAGGCACCATACACCATGCAAAGGGCTTTGGATTTTTTTTTTCCTAGTGAAATAAAAAAGCCATTGGGGAGTTTGAACAGAAGAGAACATATTCCTACCACCCCCAGGGTCATTCTGCTCCCTCCAGAACCCTGGGGCCAGGGTTCCACATTTTGTATGTGGGTCAGCTCTGTGCAAACCTGATGAGAGGATGGGGAATGGGTCAGTCAGGGTGCCACAAGATCCTACCACTTTTAAGTGGCCATTTTCTTGATTCGGTACTGGTCCTGCACTAAAATCACTTAAGTGTTTCCTACCAATTCTAGAAAGAGGTTCCTTCCAATTTCTGCTGGTTTTCAAAGCTTTCTTGATTGAGGCAGCTCCTCTCCATTATGCTTTTTAAAAAAATCCCCTCTGACAACTCTCTTAGGGCAGAGGTAAGAGACTATAGCAGTGCTTCAAGGAAGAGTGGTAGTACATAAGTAATAAGAATTGGCAAATTCTGGGTAGATTATAATAATAAACTTCATAGAATTTTTAGATGGGTTATGCATAGAGCATTAGAAAAAGGAATTAGATAATTTCAAATATTGTTGACTTGTTGAATATTAGAAAGCACTGGCTATTTACGGGGTGGGGGTAGTTAAAACAAAAGTAAAGGTGGATGGAGAAAAAAATCATGAATTTGATTTTAGACTTGTGGTATTTGAGATGCCAGTTGGTTGCCCAAGTGATTAGAGAGAGATACAAGTGGGTAGTTAAGGAGGAAAAAATAACTGTGAGTTTGATTTGAATACTCTTTATAGAGTTATAATTTGTTTATTTTTTTTTCAGGTGATGTCCATGTTTTTATCTCTCTTTAACTTCTGTTGTTCCTTTTGGGCTCAATTAATATTAGATCACACCCCACCCCCTGCTTTCTCTATCTACACATTGTGCATTCCCTCCTAACTAATACCCTTTTGGGATCAACAAACCATACTTTCATCTCTTCATTTTACCATTATGTGGCAGTCATGAGAAGATGTGGCAGTCTGAACCTGTATATACCCCATAAAAAAAGATGTTCTTAAATTGAATCCATTCCTATTTGTATAAATCCATTATAAATAGTATCTTTAGATGAGACTACTACAGTTAAGGTGTGACCCACCTCATTCAGAATGGAACTTAATCCTATCATGAGTTCTTTTTAAATAAAGTGAAAACAAAGAGAGAAAGAGAGCCACAGAAGCAAGAAGCTGAAATCAATGAAACCTAAAAGAGAAGAGAGAAACCAGCAGACACCACCATGTGTCTTGCCATGTGGTAGAGGAGCCAAGGATTTCTGGGAAGAAAGCATTGCCTCGGTGATCCTTGATTTTGACAATATCTTGGACTCAAAATATAAACTAACAAATTACCGTTGCTTAATCCAACCAATTTCATGGTATCTGCTTTAAGCAGCCTAGGAAATTAAAGCAGATTTCAGTACTAGGAGAGTGAGGTGTTGCTATTGCAAATGCCAAAAATGTGAAAATGACTTTGGAATTGGGTAATGGGTAAGGCTGGAAGAATTCTGAACTGGTTAATAGAAGAGGCTTAGATTGCTTTGAAGAGACAGACTTCTTGGTAAAAATATAGATGCTAAAGGTAGTTCTGATAAGACCTTAAAAGGAAATGATGATCATATTTTTGAAAACTGGGAGAAAGGTGATCCTTGTAAAGTGGCAGAGAACTTAGCAAAATATGGTTCTGATGTGAGATGGAAGGCAGAATTTGGAAGTGATAAACTTGCATATTTAGCTGAAGAGATTTCCAAGCTAAATGTGGAAAGTACAGCCTGTTTCTCCTTGAAATTTATAGTAAGTTGTGAGAGCAAAGGAATAATCTAAGAACTGAACTCCTGGGTACAAAGAAACCAGAAATTAATGGTTTGGAAAATCCTGAGTTTCTGGAAAGTGAGTCCCGAGAGAATAGTGCTCCATGTAAGGGTCTAACTGAGAAAGAAAAAGCTTCGGAAATAATAAGCCAAAATTAGCATAACCCAGAAGAGAAGAGAAAGACCATCAGAAAAGTCATTTCCTTGTCATCTGACAGAGGAGCCAAGGATCTCAGGCAGCTGGTCTTTGGAAAGAAACCATTTACTTTGATGATGGCTTGATTTGGATATTTTCTCAGCCTCAAACTGTAAGCTAATAAATTCCCATTGTTTGAACCAACCCACTTTATGGCATCTGCTTTAAGCAATGTAGAAAATCATAACAGTAGGGGTGGCATTTGAATAAATCCAGTGTACTAACTATATAGTAATATAAAGTATTAAACACTTAACCCTTATCTCTCAAAGAGCATTGAAAGTGATCTGGTTCATATCCCAGATCAGTAAATATACAAAACCCCCTGTCTCTACTCTTCAATTTTCTGGTACCACCACCTTACTCTAGAGCTGAAAAGAAAAACTTCAAATCTCTGCCTTGCCCCCAAAATAAATGGCTCTACAAGGTCTTTGCTTCAGTAAGTAGTGAGGATTAGTGGACTGGGCAGTGTGGTCCTTTTAGGAAAAAGTTTTAGGGGTAGGAGAAATGGGCCATTCATGCATCTGTACATCTTGCCTTTTTTCCTTAATAAATTATGTTCTTATGTGGACAAAGGTAAATAAATGATAAATAGATAATTGAGGAAGAAATAGAAAAACTCTGCTAATATTTAGCTCAGTGTTACTCAAACTGTCAATACTTAGCAAGGTAATAAAGTCTTGCAACAAATATAATGTCAGCTGAAATAAGCAATATTGTTTTTTTTGTTTTTTTGTTTTTCTGCATGGGCAGGCACCCGAAATGAAACTTGGGTCTCCAGCATGGCAGGTGTTCTAGTTTGCTAGCTGCTAGAATGCAATACACCAAAACAGAAAGGCTTTTAAAAGAGAGAATTTAATAAGTTGTCAGTTTACAGTTCTAAGGCTGAGAAAATGTCCCAATTAAAACAGGTCTAATGAAATGTCCAATCAAAGGCATCCAGGGAAAGATACCTTGGTTCAAGAAGGCCAATGAATTTCAGGGTTTCTCTCTCAAGTGAGAAGGCACATGGTGAACAGTCAGGGCTTCTCTCTCAGCTGGAAGGGCACATGGCGAACATGGCATCATCTGCTAGCTTTCTTTCCTGGCTTCCGGTTTCATGAAACTCCTCGGGAAGCGTTTTCCTTGTTCATTTCCAAAGGTCACTGGCTCATGGACTCTCTGCTTCACAGTGCTGCAGCATCCTCTGCTCACTCTGAATCTCTCATTCTCCAAAATGTTTCTGCTTTTATAGGATTCCAATAAACGAGTCAAGACCCACCCAAATGGGTGTAGACAGATCTCCACCTAATCCAGTTTAACAACCATTCTTGATTGGGTTACATCTCCAGGGAGATGATCTAATTACATACAGTAATGAATAGAGATTATTCTGCCTTTACAAAATGAGATTTTGATTAAAACATGGTTTTTCAAGGGTACATACATCCTTTCAAACCAGCACAAGAGGCAAGAACTCTGTCTGCCACTGAGCCACGGTGGCCCACCGAAACAATATTCTTAATGAAATATCCTAAAGTAGTAACAGTTTGTGATCTGGCAGCCAGTTCATGTATCACACTTTGTCAGAGATAGGACAGGATGTAGGGAATTTATACCAAAACTTTAACAATAATTATCTTGAGGTAGTATTATGGTGATTTTTATCAATATATTATATATTCTGCAAAGATTACATATCACTTCTATTATTTTAAAAAATACAAAATAGTTGTGCAACATTTTTCTCCCCAATCCTTTCTTTAAAAATCTCAGTTCTCAGTTTGAAATCACTTCTGTTCTACTAAACTGCTTAAAATTGGCCCGATCAAACTTATTCTATTTCCTTTCGGATAGTGTGTTGCAATAAATTGTGGAAAAATTGCTACATGATGCATTTTCACACAAAACCCATGAGTTCCATCTATAGTAACTATACCTACAATGAGCCTTTTATGTTAAAAAATTATTTTTAAGCCTTTATTGCACTATCACTGAACTAAGTTAAGATCTAATAATGTGAGAGATCTTTAAACATAATCCCATTTTTCCTCTTGAAATTTGCTTTTTTCTTCATTATCAGAAAACCTCAATAGTCTTGTGGACTGTGGTGCACATGCTATTATTTTATAGTAATATATGAGCTTTTTTTCATTAAAGCATAAAGAAGTTTCCTTTATTTATCCTTTACAATAAACAGGATTTTTCCTGGAGTATCTTCATTTTCACCATAAGATTGCTAAGAGCATTTCTAATTCATTGGGCATAGCATTTCTCCACATAAAATTTGCAGTTTAATGTAAGTATTAGGTATGGGTGCCATTACATTTGTGCAGAGTTGTAAATGTCTGAAGCATTTGTTAAATTTTATAGCTGATCTTGTTCAAAGTAGTCCCTTTAGTTGGGAGCTTTGTGTCTGGATATTACCATCATTTAAATCTAATTCCACACAGACAGACATATTAGCTTCTGGGTAAAGACAGAATAGGCCCTGATTTTTCTTCTTCGTTTTTAAAATTAAATAACTAATTTTGCAACTATTTAACTTTTTGTAGATAATGTTCATATAAATATGAATTATAAATTTTATAATATGTTAGATACTACATAATTTCTTTCTCACAAATAAACCCTTAGATTTTAATGCAAATTAATCACTCATTTACATTTCAGGTGAGTAAAATTATGAACTATAGTAACATCATGTGCCATTACAATACAGTGCTTTACTTAAGAAAGATGATAACCGAAGGAACCCATCCATGTTTTACTTTTTTCTACATAAGGGATCCGTAATTAGCATATGGCCACATGCATTCTCTAATTTCCCCCCAGCACTTGACTGCCTTCTATATTCATCCACATTCATGAATTTCACAGAGGAGATATCAGTCAGTTTATCTTTCTGTTACTTAATAATGAACAAACACCTTTATTAATATGCCTGTATGGCCAATACCACATAGGACCCTAAGAAAAGATAAAATGATAAAATTGAAGGTGGAAATTTCCCATTGACTATAAACACAAGAAATCCGTTCACAGTTGCACTTAATTTCCTGAACCTCTTATATTTTTTAAAATCTAAACAACTTGGTGAAGTGAGAAATTATGTAACTTTAAAATCAATATTATAATTTAATTTGTTTTATCTTTCCAATTTGCCTTTTGAAGAATATTTGTAGGTCTTTCATTTCTGGATATAATAGAGTACCTACCGGGAGAAAAATGTTACCACCAAGAAGACTATTGAGGAAAGCTTCTGAATAAACGCATAGACAAAGACGTTTGGAGAGAGCTGTAGTAAACAGGGTGATAGGGACCCATGTTATGGATGTGGGAGGAGAAATCGCATTTGAGGTAACCTGACAATTGAGCTACTCTGCCCTCAGGGTAGCTATCAATCCTGGGTTCAAAATATGAGCCTAAGAACCCATGCTTTGCCTGGAAAGAAGGTGATCAGTAGCAGATAGAAAGTCCAGTTTCATGTGGCTAGAGAATCAAGATTGAAGCCTTAAGGTAAAAATGTCCTGATGAGTGGGGAAGGGTGAGGAACTGAGCTTTATGTATTCTGCCTTTACCTTTAAGATATTAACCAAATCCAAGTGATAATTGGGATAGGATATTAAAAAGCTAACTACAAGGTAAAGTTTTATGGGCGTCTCTCTATGATAAGGAGATATAATTTGAGCTTGGGAACTACCAGGCAAAGCTGCCCCAAAGAACAAAACAGGCTACCAAGCAAAAGATGGAAAGAAGGCAGGATTAGTGACCTGAACACAGGACAATAGAAAACATTTACTTGAAACATAGAGGGAAATAAAAAATGGAAAATATGAAAAAAAAAGTGTTATGGGAATGTGAGGCAAAATGGAAAGGTCAACGATAGCAATAATTGAAGTTTCAGACAGAGATAAATAGAAAATAAGCAATATTTGAATGATTGTTCTAGTTTGCTAACTGCTGGAATGCAATATACCAGAAATGGAACGGCTTTTAAAAGAGGAAATTTAATGAGTTGCTAGTTTACAGTTCTAAGGCCGAGAAAATGTCTCAGTTAAAACAAGTCTATAGAAATGCCAATCAAAGGCATCCAGGGAAAGATACCTTGGTTCAAGAAGGCTGATGAAGTTCAGGGTCTCTCTCTCAAGTGAGAAGGCATGTGGTGAACACAGTCAGGGCTTCTCTCTCAGCTGGAAGGGCACATGGCCAACATGGCATTGTCATCTGCTAGTTTTCTCTCCTGGCTTCTAGTTTCATGAAGCTCCCCCAGAGGCGTTTTCCTTCTTCATCTCCAAAGGTTGCTGGCTTGTGGACTCTGCATCTCATGGCTACATCGTTTTGCTCTCTCTGAATCTCTCTTTCTCCAAAATATTTCCTGTTTTATAGGACTCCAATAAACCAATCAAGACCCACCCAAATGGGTGGAGATGTGTCATCCCTTAATCCAGTTTAACAACCATTCTTGACTAAATCATATCATCCAGGGAGATGATCTCATTACAGTTTCAAATATACAGTATTGAATAGAGATTATTCTACCTTTATGAAACGGGATTTATATTAAAACATGGCTTTTCTTAGGGGGCATACTTCCTTTCAAACAAGCACAATGATAGTGACTGAAAATTTTCCAAAATTTAGGAAACACATTATCTCATGTATTGAAGAAAATCCATGTATTGTCGGCAATATAAAATGAAAGCATGAGAACATCATCATTAATTGGCTTAAAACCAAATATGAGAAAAGTTTTAAAAGCAATCAAAGAAAAAAACCACATTATTTTCAAATGGGCAATGATAAGGGTGACAATGTTTAGGAAGACATGATGAAAGCTAGGAGACAATGGAAGGTAAATTTAAAGTGATAAATGAAAACAACTACCAAAATAGCATTCTATTCCCAATGGGGAAAAAATCCTTCAAAGATCAAGGATCTTAAAAATTAAGAAATTTATATACAACAAAACAACTGAGAATTCATCACTAACAAAATGCAATAAAATAGAGTATTTTAAAAAAATATTGCAAAATGGGATAAAAATGAAAGAAAATATCATTATTAGGTGACAGGTCAATCACTATGCCCCACCAAAGTTTTCTCGGTCTAAGAAAATCACTTTTTAAGACTAATTCATCAAGAATATTACATACAAACATGTATGTATATAAGGGTATATGGGTTTGTATTTAGGTGTGATTTTTCACATATGTTAAAGATAATAAAACTTATTCCATAGCTAAAATACTATGATCATTCTTTTACTTTTGGTACACCAAAAGCTTGAAATAATTAGCCTCCCTTCTATACTTTTGAAAATCATTTTCAGTTTTCAAACACCATGTTCTCTATTTTGTTTTTATTCAAGCGGTTTTATTTTATTTTCTTTATTGAAATATATCAACAATGGCCTCAACTGCCACTTGTTTCCTGATAATAACCAAGTATTTTTGAACTGCAAATTCATTTCCATGACTTTACAGATCTTTTACAGAATCTTTTGGAATACCAGACATTTTGCCTGAATGAATAGCAGTCACCTAAACTCCATCTACTCCAAAACAAACACTATTCTCCACAAAACTTGCTCTACATATCTTTGGTCATGATGTTTGATTCAGCTAGTTATAACATCCAAAACTTCAGCAATGATTGATTCTCCCCTTTTCTAACAATTATTTAGATGCAAAGTCTTGTCAATTTGACTATTAAATATCTTCTAAAATAGTCCACCTTTCTTTTTCTATTGCTGCTGACTTCATTTGCCTGTCACATTGACAGATTTGTTTTTGGTATATGTTGCTTATAGTACTTTCCTTCTGCCATCCCTAGTCTGATTTCAAGATCCTTGAGGGCAGAGACTATACTTTACTCATCTTTTATCTGTCCTTGCTGATAATAAATGTTGAATTGGTTGTGTAAATTCAATCAATCAATAAATTAATGAATGATACTTCTTAAATATGCAGGGTCGTCTATGTTTATGAATAAAATTCAAATTAAAAATATTCTATTGTGACGTGAAGACATTAACATACTCATATATAGTCTCCACAGATGTAATTGCTCGGAGTTTAGCTGTTGCTATGTTTTAAAACATCTTCCATCTCTAGAACATAAAAATTTGTGAACATTGCATTTTTGGACAGGAAATTCACTTAGTCTGGCAAACTGTATTTTTCTCAAAAAATGACTCAGATTTATTACATCATTAATTCAATTTATGTATCTAAATTTCTGGACTGACTTGTATGACTTGAGCCATTTTCTCTTAATAAAGTTTTATTAAAGAATAACCCACCCTAGTCATGGGGCTACATTAATTTGCAAAATCAGTTTAAAGAGAAGAAATTTCTGATTTTATTAAGCTTAAATAAATAATGTAAGACCATTAGCTACAGCATGGTTAAATACAAATGAGGATCAAGGTCAACTAAAAGTATATTCCCTATCTCTCTTTTTCATTTTATAAATTACCCTGGATTCTCCAAAGAAACACAAACATTCTAAATACTTGTTCATTTTAAACTTTAGTTCTTAAAAGAATAATGTCAGTTTTAGTGCATAATTGTGTGGTGGATAATAAAGTCAGCATGAATAGAGAACAGTGAGAGCAGATAATCAATTCTATAGATGTATATACTGTGTAGGAAATCACAAAGGAGATTCAATCTTCTGTAGTTTGTTTTTAAACCTATTGTATTTAAAGCTTTAATAAAAGACTTGTCCTGTTATTAATGATAAGTGACCAATTATCACCATACATAAAAAAAAATGTGACATAATAGTGGTAATCGATAATGAGACAAAGCAAATGTAAATACTTGTATAAGATATAATTAAAACTCTTGAGATAGTATTATCAGAAGTCATCAGGACAAGGTGAATGTAAGTTGACAGAAAATGTTTATATTGATAAAATATGTATAAACTCTTCTTTTTACAATATGTATGCCTATTAATATTTGGATGTTATAAAGCTTTATGAATTGTGTATAAATGCATGTTAGAATTGTATCCTTGTCTTATTGCAGGCAGTATATGGTTAATACTCTTAACATAATATGAACTCTTTCAAATTGGAGTGTATTCTCTGTAGTATTTGTTTAAGTTACAAAAAAAGAGAAACGTTTGGGAATTTTTCCTCTTTGGCTTCAACAAGAAATCAAAAAGGTGTTAATACCTGGAGTACATAAAAGAGAGAAAGTTAGCTAAAATCATTTAAAGGCTACCTTAATTTTTACCTGTCAAATTTCTTCTTGCTACATGCTAAACTTCAAAATGTTAAAGTTTTAGGAATGGTATACTTTAGGAAATCCAAAGAAAAATAAGAAATAGCAGAAATAGCTATATAACTGGAATGAATGAACCACTAAAAGCCTGAAGTCTGAAGTGACATTTAGAATGAATTTAAGAGACAGGACCTCAGTTAACCCTAAAGAAAAATTCAAAATTTGTCCTGATATTTTGTTTATATTCCCTATTTCTATCTAAGAGCTCTTCTTTGCTGTTGGCATGTCCTCTGCACCCTATTCTAACATGCATATTTCCTATTTATTGCTGTTCACATATTAATTCAAAATAAATGACAATTTACAAATACATAGAATAGTAAAATAGTAAAATGACAGGAAGTAAGATTTACAATTCTCAAAAGAATACTGGCCACTCGGGCAATTTACATGGTCACCATTGTAAGTAGGAAATGAGCAATAGATGTAATCAAACACGCCACATACTTATGTGGTGAGAAAGAGCTAATCTCACTCACCTATTTTCCCTTAATAATTTATTCTTATAATTAATGTATCCACTTGTAGGATCCTGGTATCCTGAGGTTAACCCTGCTGACACGTAATGCCAGGGAATTTTTAACTCATTGATTTATTTCCCAGGTATAAATTAGGTACCGTAATTCTAAAATAATGAAAGCAATTTCACACAGATTTATGCAGTAGATAAATAGATGAGTGATAGCAAAACTGCCCATTTTTACATTTATTTATTCATCTGACTATTCCATTCTCTTCCTTCTCTCTCTTTCTGAAACACATACCTCGCATCCCTACATGGAAAGGAGTAAATGTTGAGACCAGACAATTACTGCAATTGTCACATGACCTACAGATCTTCTTAAATATACATACATATTCTTGGGGATCACCTCACAAAATGATTGGTCAAAATATCTGAGATAAATTTCTTTATTTATTATTCTAATAAAATGGAAAATTCAACTTCCGTTTTATTAGAAATGCTTCTGTACATGGCTTGAGTATTAACTAAAATACAGCTATTTGAAGGGAAGTGAAAACATTTTTACAAAAGGTTGACTATAGTTTCCTTTAAAGGTCACATTCTCAGGTGAATTCTAATTGATCCAATTGGGAAAAAAAATCTGTATCTAAAGAAAATTAAAAAAATAAAATATATTGGGTAAAGAATGATACATCTATCTGATTTTTATTTAGTTACTATTCCATTTTAACTCCAAGTTTTGACTCAATTCTAATGGAATACAGATTTTAATTCATCAAATCATGTCCCCTTTTTGGCTCAGAACTTTGCAATGGCTAAACATTTCTCTCAAAGTAGAAGTGAAGTTACTTTACTGACCCCATGATCTCTGACTTCCTTTATGACAAGCTCCATATTGCATGCTCATTGTTCTCTGCTCATATACTCTATACTCATAAAACTTACCAAGCATATCCTGCCTTAGAGTTGATATCCTAGTTTCTTTCCTCTGCCCAGCTTTGCCCCAGATACCCGCTTCACTAAAACCTCCCATTTTTCAAAATTTTGCTTAAATCTAATTTTCTCAGTGAGGATTACCCACCATTCTATTTAATATTTCAACTTGCCTGCCCATTCTTAGCCCTTTCCAAGCCTCATCTTCTGCTCTCTTTTTTCCTTATCCCATCAACTTGTCATATCCTGTATAATTTACTTACTTAGCAACTTAATGGTTCCTGTTTGCCTTTCTGCACCAAAATGTAAACTCCACTAAGTAATTGATCTTGGTTAGTTTTGGTTAAATGGCATATAAACCAAAGACCTAAAGCAATGCATGGCACAAAGAATGAATTTATTTCTGATATTTCAAATTTATTTAAAATAAATAAAATCTAATTTATTTTTGTAACTTTCACTAATTATATAAAGTAAGGAGCTTATTTTCCATGAGACACTGTTATTTATTAGCCTCTCAGAATCCTATTCCACCAAACTCTATTTTACCTCACCTTCAGGAATTAGAATGAAGCTGACTCTACCAGAGCCACTCAGGTTCTTATCACCTTGCAACTGTTGAGCTTTACAACATCTTTTCTAAAACTATCTATAAGCAATTGGATAGGCCTGGCATTTTAAGTCAGGTACACAGAAGATTCTGAAAGTCAATCAGAAATTACCTTCAATAGAAGAATTTGATAAAGAACACTTCCAGAAGTAAATTTCTCTTCTGAGACAAATCTATAATTGAAAAATATTGGGGTAAGAAAATGACAGCAATGCAGTTTTACTGTTAACTTTCTATAATCACCAAAAGATAGCTAAAATCTAAGAAATATGTAATTCAAAATGTTTTTTTATAAAATATTACCTGTATGTGTTTGTGTATATGAGGTAGGGGTGTATAGAGAGAAATCCATCTATTGGACTGAAAATAACATGCCATTATTACTTTATCATCATGTCCCAGAGTGGTGATTGATGTTAAGAAGGAAGAAGAAACAGTCTTTTACCACCCCTCAATCCTTCAGTTACTCCCTCCATGTTAGCACCAAATCCAGGCATCTGCGGAAAGAGGAGGATAAAGAATGTTTCAAGGAAATAATTTAGGAATTGACTAAACCCTGTGACTTAACTGAATATTCCATTTGGAGAAAGGCCAAGGAGAAAAGTATTATATGCAAGTACGTGTCTTGTTAAAACCCAAATCTGGAGGCATCAGCAGAGAAAGAGGGATGAAAGATTATATGTAAGAGGGGAGATAAAAGAACAAAAAAGTGAGAGAACTAAGAACAGTCTTCTAGACCTAAAAAACCGATTTGCCCCTCCATTGTTTCTCACCTCTAGTTTTTTGCAAAATCTAGTTCTCTTTTTTAGTCTTCACAAAGACCAGGACTGGAGAAACAAATGATTACCTTGCTTCCCCACCCCAGTGCTATTGATGAAAGCATGTGGAATTCTATCAATAATTAATGCAAACCAGGAAGTGTATATAGCTTAGAAAATGAAGCTCAGGAGCATAGTATTCAAAGAAAAGGGGGTTCCTCTATAAAGCTAATAGGATAGTGGCTAACCAAATATTATATTTGGATAAGCAAGAAGTAATCACAGAAAAGCTACAAAGAAAAAAATGTATTATTAAAATAAAAATTTACAATAAATCCATAGTATAAAATACATGAATTCTTGTGTATAAAGTCTAGCATTTTTTACACTTACTTTTTACCAAGAAATTACTTCTCTAATTTTGCTAAATCTTATGGGTGTTGCAAAGGACAAAATTTAGAAAACTTATGTGGAAATGATAAAGAGTACAAAATTTGAAAGTGAGCACAAGCAAGGTCTTTAGAGGATAAATGATATAAGAAGTGCAATGTGAATATTACTGTATTGCTCTTTGCAGAATTGAAAACCATTTACCGCCCACCATGTCATTTTTGATCCTTAATCACATTTTGCCTTGTTCTTTTGACTCAAAAATAATTATTTCCAGTGTTTGTTACAGTAATAAAGATAATAATAATCTGCTTTATAGAACACTTTTCCTCCTAAGATTTTAGGCACTTTAGAGGAAACTATTCCACTCATCTTCATAAGAACACTGCAAAGTAGGAATATAGAAATAAATGGCAATAAAAGAGGAATAAAGGAAAGTATTTTAACCTGGAGAGCCGAATTCTTATTCATCTTACTTGTCTGGCCCAGAGAAATGGAGTCTGCATCATGAATATAGACTTGAAATTCTCCCAAGATTCCAAATATTTTTTTCCTTGATCTCTGAGGTAAATGGTGAAATTTTTATTGCTTGAAATTTCGAGCAGACTGAAATTGAGATATATTGTCAAATTCTCTATCTAGTGGTATTTTACTGAAAGAATGAAAATATATTTCACAAACGATTTTTGGCACAGCTAGTAGTAGTAGCCACACTTTGAAAAAAAAAAAGAAACACAGACTCATTTAATAAATATGTCTTTCCTAATAACAGCGAGTTTCTTGTACACTTAAGGCCAAGAATTAATAGATATTCCAGGCTAATGATTTTCAAGAATATTCCATTTAAATATTTCCACGGAGCCCTTAGGTGTAATAAGAGACTTTCTAGGCAATGACAGGCCTTCTCTGGATCTGGCAATTGTTAGGTTTACATAAGACTTGGAGACAGATGATTACAGGAGAAGGGGTTTATTCAGGCACCAGCATGGTGAGGGTCTGAATTCAGACTTCAACCTTCCAGGGAGAGCAATTAGAGGATCTTTTATATCTGAGGGACTGGGCAGGGGAATTAGCAATGCGTGGTTTTGGCAAGCCTGGGAAGTTGGGGAGTTAGCAGCTCCCTTGGTGGGGTTTGAAAGTTAAAGGTCACTGCATTGTGCAGGGTTTTAACTGCCAGAGGGCAGATATTGGGTAGGGGGCTTATCATCGGAATGCAGCTGCCTGGGGGCAGGTATTGGGTCAGAAGGTTATTGCAGGAATGCAGCTGCTAGAGAGGGAGCAGTGTAGGATCAGTTATGGAACTGCTGTGTGAGAATAACTGTTAAGGGCTAGTCACATTCTGGGGAAAGGGGCCTTGCCCAAAAGCAATAAAGAAATGGCTAGCCACTAAGAGAATAGTCAAGGATTTATCCAGTTGGCCATAAGGTGTGAGTTGATCAGTGTACCCTAATATATCAAGAACCAAACTAAGTTTTCTGGGCTTAAATCAGAGTTAAGTTTAGTCAAAGGCTCAAGATTTTGAGGATTCTGTTCAAATAATGAGAAAAATCCAAGGTTTAGTTGAATCTGCTAAATCCTATTGTTTGTTTCCTATAAATTAAACAAGAGTGATTCAGTATCTAATTTATATTAAAGAATGTTGAAACTAGGCATTTGAAAATGCATTTATAACCATCAAATTTGACGTTTTATTCATTTATTTTTACTCTTTTGAGCCAATATAGTATTTGGATTGTGATACTTTGTACAATCATCATCAAAATCCATACAAATGACTTTAAAATACCAGTACTAAGTATTTAATCGATGCGCATGTGATCCTGCCTTTATGAAGAAATAAATGCAAGAAACAAAAAACAAACAAAAAAACAAAACCAAGAGCGTTCTCTCACACTGGCCATGTACAGCATATTATTTTTCAAAATACCATACCCTGTTTTGTATATTTGATACTGTTATGACTGTCTTACACAGTGGCTTTCACTGTAGCCATACTGTCAACTCTATCAATGACATTTGATGGTGAAAGCAAATCTATGGCTTATTATATTGATGTAGTAATGATTACAACCATATTTTAAGTTGCCCAATAAATTAGTTAGCAAGTTTATGTGGATGGAGTTGCTAAAATGGTGCATTGTGGGAACACAGGCTCAGGGCACAACAGAAACTTTCAGAAAATGATGTCTTTATTACTTGCACAGTATAAAAAGTTGAGAAGAGCAAATAATCTTTTTCTTACACAGTACAAAGAGTCCAGAGGAGCAGGGGAAGACATTCCATTGGTACCTGCCTCCCAGAGTGACCCAAACAGCTCCAGGTTGAGGTTGGTAGATGGCAGCTCCTCATGTCCCATTTCATGACAGAGAAGAGAGACAAATCTATAATGGTTGAGTGTGTTTTTTAATCCACCTCTGGGGAAGTAGTCCTGATACTGAGAATTCCTTTTCTAATAAGTATTTGGAGTGCTTATTCCCAGTTTCCAGGCTTAAAATCTGGCTTGGACTTTTCATTAGGCTTAAATTTTCCTCCAGGTTATGGAATGGCACACAACAGAAAAGAAGTTGGGGGTAGTGACGCCCAGAGGATGGTCTCTTAGCATGTGTTACAGAATTCCCCAGAGAAGGAGGTGTGGATAGGGGAGGTCTGGGTGATGGCCCCTTGACAGGTAGGTATCTGTGATTTCCCTGAGGCATAGTAATACAAAAAGGGCTACATTTATTCTTTTTTACAGAATATTCTGTAAAAAAAATATTCTTTTTTACAGTCTACAACTGACTCATTGACCACCTTTAAATTTTTATATTGTAACCTGTTTGCTCCTTTTCCTATACTTTATTTTCCACTGTATCATTTTATATTTTCTATTAAATTGAAAGTATTGGAAATCCACTTCCAATTCCATTTGGTAGCATCAAATAAATAGATGGATGAATAAATAGATGATAGATAGATGATAGATAGGCAGACCAGTGGATGGATGGCTACTAATCGGGAACATTGAGTTGGGGAAGAGATAGTGCATACAAGTGTGCATGCTAGAGAACGAGAATGGAAGGAGAGAGGAAAAGAGTATATAATTTAATCTGAAGAATCCATGGTAGAAATATATATTGCTATTCTTACCTTACAAGTTAGTAAACTGATATTCAGAGGGGTTAAGCACATTGTCTAAGATCAGACTGCTAGGATATATTACACTTGGGACTGTGTAGATCTGGAAAGCACAAAGGCTGATGAATAGATGGATGGTTAGATTGTTGCCCACACTGGATATGAGAGAGATCACTAAGAAAGTTTGGAATCAAGATCAATAGTTTATTTCCCATACATACCTAGATCATAGAAAAAGAAAACAATATTGGAAAGGATAATTTCTAATTGAAATTATTAATTTATTAAATAAAACAAGCAATATGTATCTTATAATTCTTGCAGTCCATAGTATAGTTTTCGTGACCAATTTTTTTAAAAGAACTTATTTATTTATATTCATTATTTCATTTTGGATATGCAATTGCTCATCTGCCATCCAGTCAAAAAAAATGGAAACAAATCATGACCTTTCGGGAGTTGCTTTCAATTATTTGAAAACTCTCTTATTGATATTTTAAATGTTTATGATCACAGGTGTTTGTGAGTTACCCTGAAACTGTGAATCCATCCAATATTACCACATTGTTTTCTTTTCATTGTATGACAGTTAAGAATGGTTATACTAGGGAGCCTTAGGGTATCCAGAAGGGTGCGTTATTCTAGAATTTTGAATGGGGGTACCAACTAGATGAAGTATGATAGTTATCCCTATTCTTCCCCCTGAATTAAGAATCTATTCAATTAAAGTGTCACCCACATATAGGTTTTACAAGTCCTGAATATTGATGAAACTAGCCCTAATTCATTGACGGTACAAAGAAACATATTTACTTAGTAACACCATAGCTTTCTTGTCCTTAACTTTTAAGTTCAACTCTTCCAAAATAGGTGATTCTATATGCCTCTACTTCCAAATCTTTAAAAATGTATCAACTGTTTGGTTTATATATTAGTTTTTTTAAACTAGATATAACTTTTAGGTTCTGACATGATGTCTTTGATGATAATGAATGAATACCTGGGTTTTATTACCACAGCCAGAAATGAATTCATATTGAGTAAGTAAATGTAAAATCACAGTAACAATAGGGGAATGCTGCATGGAGTTATCTTTTATATAGCCAATCTTATTTGATGATAAGCATATTCCCACGTTAACAACAATTCACAAAGTTTCTTATGACAAAGATACAATTAGGTAGTAGTCTAGAGTGGTGGATCCCATGAGCAGGCTGTTATGATTAGTGAAAAAAAGATTGTTTTATCATAAGTGATTTATGTACTAACTTAACATACAACATGAAGACATAATGGCTTATCTCTTGAGGGAGATTAAGTTTCAAATCAAAGAGAACATTACAATCTTGTTTCTTAAAAAAATAAATAAATAAAACTCAACTTCTGACTCCCAAAACTAAAGATCCAATGATGATTTGTGTTTGAATTATGTAAAAAAAGCAAAACAAACGTATAAAGCATGGAAATTATTTGTAGTTTATTCAAAGTTCTCATTTAAATATAGGCATAATGAAGTCTGGTGTGCGATTTTGGACAAAATTTTCTTGGCAAGTAAGATGAACACTAAATGGCAAAATACAGTGTTCTCTATAGAAGGCCTTGTTACTATTGACCAACTATATAAAAAGTTTATGTGCTCATCACATCATGACATGGATAAAAATCAACATTTCAAATAGCTGGAACCATTATTCTTTGGAGTTGCCCTGCTCAAACCATCATTCAAGTAAGAGAAATAAAACAGATTAAGGGGTTCAGCAATTTGCAACATCGGAGTCAATTCCAAAGATGGTGTCTGCTCTGACAGAGAGCTGGATGTCGCTTTAGCCAGTGCATTGATTATGCTCAAACAGCTACAATGCTTTCTCGGCTGTGGCTATGAGATAAGAATTCTGGTTAATAAGAGCAGTTCTAGGATGGGCACAAATGAGATTATAGGATGGAGACCCAAACTCTGCCAAAACTCAGGCTGACGTTTTGTCTTTGCTATCACAGATGGGATGGCTTAAAACAAGCATACCACATCATCTTTTTAAAAAGAAAATTATGAGGGGGAAAAACAAAGGCTTTCAAGGACAAAATGTTATAAAATGACAGAGAATTTGGACTTAGAGAAAAAGACCAGAGAACTAAACCTATTACAAAACTGGCACATTACAGCTCAGGATTTTGGCAGGACGCATTTATAACAGATTTCATGGAGGGGATAGAATCCAAAAGCTACTCCTCCCCTAATTATGGACTGAATTCTCCCATCTTTGCAAAAAAAAAAAAAAAAAAAAGGGAAGAAAAAAATAACTGCATTTTTGGATTTTATGGAGATATGAGAGGAATCAGTCCAGCAGGATAGACTACAAACTGGAAAATTTGGAAGGGATATAATGTCTGGGGGTCTCAGGATCCAAGCTCGTGGACTCTGAATCTGTCACAGAAGTTAGCTCTGCTTCTGAAGGGGCACGTGCCATCCTATTCAAGAGTACCCCCTGTCGGCTGGCTGGCCAGAGAACATTGGCAGTGACTCCTGTGGCAGCTGCTCACTTAAACTTCTACCCTAAATTTGCTGAAAGGGAAGTAAGATGATTTAGGAGGTGGGTCAGGGAGAGGAAGGGAAGCAGGAAGAGCACTGCGAGGAGAGAAGTTAGGGGTGGTAATTTTCTTTAATTCTTTTATGAAGGTTAAAAAGAAACATGGGAGATTAAAAAACAGGGAGACAACACTATGACTACATTCTATCCAAGGACATCAAATCATTGTTAATGCCCATGTGTTTCTAACTGTAGGTTTTTATTATCATAATTGCCACCTTTGGCTCATTATAACTCAAGTTGAATCATCATCTTTCTCCAAACAAACTTATCAGGTGATTCAGAGGTCATAGAATATACTTCTATATGAAAAGAAGCTAACATTTTATGTCTCTGATGATGCGAACAGGTTCTGAAAAATTCCTCACCTTTTTCAATCTCCTGTCAATGTTAGGAGTAAGCTGACAAGGAAGAGAAATCTGAGGTGAGAATAGCTATCCATTAAAAATAAGGCTGTGATCAAAAGATAGTTCTTCATTGGAACTTGTATCATATACCACTTTTGGTCAGTGTGGAGTTGTATCAGATGCAAAAAGAAGACCGGAAGGATGAAAACAAACAAACAGAATTCCATGATGTGTGCTTACGAACGTCCTTGCAAACTAGTCCTGCCATTATAGTTTACAGAAGAGACGTGTAATTGTAATGAAAAATAATTCTATCATAAGAAATTTAAACGGTGCTGTGCTGCATTGGAGTATTAGCAAATGCTTGTAGAGTCTGCATCAGATTTGTTGTAATCTTTACAGGGAAGATACACTGGGGTTCCAAAAGGTTAATGAACCACTTGTGGTAGACCTTTCCTTCACATTTTAACTCTGTTTTATTCCTGATAGAACCATTAACTTCTACACTAACCTTTCCACTTGTTACTATTACACACATTCTACTCACTAAAGCTATCTATTGATTTTCGCCAGCTAGGTTTTATAAAATGTAGCTTTAAATATATGGTTTCTGCAAATGTGTTAGCATGAACCAGTGTGTGTAGAGACAAAGATTAATTCTCCAGCTTTAATTATTTTTTTGTATTTTCATCGAGTACTCTTTTTTTCATCATAGTTTTTCACAAGAAATCTTTTCTAGTATTTTAAGATGCATGCTTTTATAATTATATAGCCAATGTATTTTCTTTAATTTCTTAACCTAAATATGCTGGAAAATATATAAATATATTTTCCTTTTGTTTAGTATAAATTTTCCAATATTTTCGACCATTGCTTGTATGTGTATATACACCTATGTGTTTACATACATATGTATGGACATATTTCTTGGAATGGGAGATTTAAGTACAAGATATGAATACAATTAATATAAATAGACATATGTAGTTATGCCTTGTGAATTTTTATTTTGAGGAATATGTGATTTGCTAAAATGGATGCATGTGATTCTTGAGTTAACATATTCAAGACTAAAAGTGGTTCTGTGAAAACCATATCAAAAATGCAAATTTAGTAAGCCTTAATAGACAATACTCCAAAGCAGAGTCAGCCCTGCTTTTTTACTATGAGTTTCTTACTTAGCTTTGGGAATATTAATTTTTTTTATTTTTCCAATTTTTTAATATTTCCTTCTAAAAATCATATACATCCTTAAAATACTATCAGTGTGTTCTTTGTTCCACGTGAAGATATTATCTTACAACTTAAAGGCCCAGTGACAAATCATAATAGCTGGTAAGAAGACATCTCATTAATTCTAAAATTAAAATAAAATTTCCTGATTATAAAGTTTCTCAGGGTCATGATACAGAAGAGAGAACTACTTGGTAAATAGGTAGGATCTTAATAGCCATTAAACAAAGATAAAATTGAAGTTCTATTTAGATTTAAGGAAATATTAGTCATTTTTTGAAGCTGAGGTGAATCAGATAAGAAAAGTAAATCTTTAAATGAATAGGATGGTCTAAGTATAAGATATTTAGATTATTTGAAACAATACATGTATAATATATATATATGTATAATATATATAATAATATATATGTATAATATATATATAATATATATTATATATATATATATTATTTTTAAGACGTTCATTTAGTTTGAATGGCTGTTGAAAACCTTTCAAACTATCAGAATAATATCCTGACTTGCAAATAGAAGCTATAGTATCATCTATCCTTTTCTTTTTATTATATTCGAAGATCTTCTAGTTTCTCAAACTCATAATAATGCACATTAGTTATGTTTTTTTTTTTACAAATTCTTAAGAGCTTGGGTGTTTAAAGATTGAATTAAACCTAAAATATAGCATATATGTTTCTTTTACTAAACATATCAGCTTATTGTTTTGTCAGTCATTTCTCTACTAAAGTTCCATGAAATATAATGGAGTCATATTATATTTAACAAGCATGGGTTTAATATATAAGTACCTATGTAATTAAAAATAAATAAGTGGATGTGAATTGTATCCCAAATTCCCTGGATACAGTTTAATATCCGTCAAGGGAGTCTCCACATTAACCCATTTCCTGACATATTTTCTCAAACCTTCCTTATATCCCCAAGGTATCTCAAATATAAAAAGCACCAAAGTGGACTCATTGGTTTTCCTTGCAAATAGGCCTTTGCCATGTATTTACCATGTCTTTTAAGGACACCACTAAGTATCCAGTTGCTAAGGCTTGACACTTCAACTGTTTTAAATTTCTTTCTAAATTGTTGGCCAGGTGCTATGGCAAGGAGAGACTCCTAGAGCTTTGAGTGGCATTGTGTAGTAATGCCTGACCATTTGTAGAGCTTTGGTTTGCCTGTTATACCTCAGATGCAACCTAAAAGGGGGTCTGAAGATAACGGTTTTTGGATGTATTTCTCTTTAAAAAAAAAAAAAAAATACAGAGATAGCCCCAGCTGCAGAGTATGTGGCTGTTAGTGTTGAAATAGAGTTATCAAACACAGGGCCAAGGGAAGGGGAAGGGAACTCCTCCAGAGAGGAATATGTACTCTCCATTCATTGGTGCTCTGCTTAGTTAGAGGCCCCAGGTCATTGATCTCTTGTCCCCAAAGGCTATTAGGGGCCTAAAGTCATTGTGTGGTTATAAATGCTTTAGAACAGTATTTGGCCAGAGGAAAGCATTTGTATTGTCCCTAAACCCACAAATCCTCCTCCTCAGAAATAAACAGATCATTTTCCTCACTTTCGGGGAGAGGGGTCTGTTATCTACCTATCTATGACCAGGTCACAGAAAAGGTGATCCTAACGCAAGGTCATACGGACCTAATGTGACTCAATCATTAGCACATGAAATATTGATGACTATCAAATGGGTCAAACCATCATACTAAAATTAAACCTGTAATTTATAGAAAAAGATGCATCTGTCTTTGGGAGAAAAAATATTTCCTACACACTTACTCACTTCCTTATCCCAGATTCTGCCAAGCCCTGGGTGAAAAAATGAGTAGGAAAAAGTATATCACTTCAAAGAGCTTACCCTCTAGTAGGGGATGACAGAATCATATGACATAGACATTGTATATTCTATGATAATGGTTGGTATAAAGTGTATGGGGAGCACATAGGAGACTCAGGGAAGGCTTGGTAGAGAATGGTAGAACTCTGAGATGTGAGAGATAAGAAGTAGTCAGCCAAAATGGGAATAATCCCTCAAGTTCAGGAAACTGTATTGGCAAAAGTCTCTCTAGAGGTGAAAGAAAGCCTGACCCATTGGCAGACACAACATGGGAAAAACACTGAGTAAATGGGTTGGAATGTTAGCTAATTTTTCATTATGTTTTCTACTACCCATAGTATAATAATACTAATGATAATTCTAGAGGAAAGTGCCAGTATAAAGATGGAAGTGATAGGTAGTTTTAAGCATAACAAAACTAAATGAGTGTTGGTAAAATCTGTTTCACTTAATATTATGTACTCCTCCGTGAGACAATACCATGTGCAAAGCAGAAAAAGGTCCAATGCAACTACTCAGAGTCAAGAAACCACACACAGTTTCCAACTGTCATCTACTATTGCTGACCACGATAATCTTTCAAAATGTATAGGCAGGTTCTCTTAAGTAGGAAAAGGGATGAAGGATTAAAAAGAGTTCAAAGAACATTTCCTATGAATTTAATTTTTTATTGGAATGATGGGAAGGGTTAGTAGCTCATGCTATATAAAAATAGGTCGGCATAAACCTGTGTTTTAGAAGGTCTATGACATAATAAATAAAGTTGAGAAAGGAACAACATTCAGCATCATATTCCATTTCTATTAGCTTCAGCCAATATTCTTTTCCTATTTATAATCATGTCTCTAATCATTCTTTTTCATTCTGTTCCCTGGATCTTTTTTGTACAACTCCCCTTTAAATATAGGAATTTGAAATCCGTTAACTACATCAAATTTACCTAAGTGACTTTATGTACTTCACTGGTTTCTGTTATTGTCTATACATGATGAATCTAGAGACAATATCCAATACCTTTTTCTGAGAACCAAACCTTATGTCTAACTGCCTCCAAGAACCCATCAGATTACCCATAACATCTCAAATTCAGTGTTTGAAGCTGAACTAATTTTTCTTCCCTACTTACTAACTATTTCCTTGCACAATACAATCTATTTTCTTTCTTTTTATTTTTTTAAGAGGGAAATTAGGCCATTTTTATTCATAAAGAGTAGAATTCTCACTAAAATATTAATTAATATGACTGGGCTAAAGAATGCATAAGGAAAAACAATTAGATATGACAAAAAACATTAATAGTTGGTAATTGCTTCTTGATAGATCAAATACGAAAAAAATAAAAGGAATGTAATCAATCTGAATTATATAATATATACCAAATGCTAATAGAAAATGCACCTCCTTTTATTTGTCCAGCTTACATTTAAAAAACAATTGATCTGACCATTTTTTCCTTTTTTTTTCCACTTAGATGATTTTATATTACTGTTTTTAACTTTTTAATTGTATAGTATAACGTATATACAAAACAAATAAATAAAAAAGCAATAGTTTTCAAAGCACTCTTCAACAAGTAGTTACAGGACAGATTCCATATTTTTCCTTCTACCTGCTCCAGATCATAGGAGGCTAGAGGGCTTAAATATTTTTTTATCATTACAATTGACTTTTTTCCTTCTTTGCTTTTTGTGGAAGAAAAACATATATACAAAAAAACTGTAAATTTCAAAGCACAGCACCACAATTAGCTGTAGAACATATTTCAGAGTTTGACATGGGTTATAATGTCACAATTTTAGGTTTTTACTTTTAGTTCCTTTAAAATACTGGAGACTAAAAGAGAAATTAATGATTCAACATTCATATTCATTTGTTAAATCCTGTCTTCTCTGTATAATTCCATCATCACCTGTGATCTTTCCATCCCCCTCTTTAGGGGTGTTTGGACTATGGCCATTCTAAATTTTTCATATTGGAATGTTCTGTCACTATGTGGGTTATAGAGATGGAACTATCTGATGTTCTGGAGAGGCTAGGCTAGGTTCCAGGACTTATCTGAACCAGGGACCCATCTGGAGGTTGTAGGTTTCTGGAAAGTTACTCTAGTGCATGGATCTCTTGGGGAATCTTATATATTGCCCTAGATGTTCTTTAGGATTGACTGGAATGGTCCTGGTTGGGGGTTGGCAGGTTATGAGAGGTAGCAAGGTGCATGAGTACAACCTCTAGTGTAGCCTCTCGACTCTATTTGAACTCTCTCTGCCATTTATACTCTACTAATTACAATTCCTTTCTCACTTTAGTCAGGATGGAATTTTTGATCCCATGGTGCCAGGTCTGGATTCATCCCTAGGGGTCATCTCCCACATTGCGAGGGAGATTTTCACCCCTGGATGTCATATCCCACATAGGGGGGAAGGCAAGGATTCCACTTGCAGAGTTGGGCTTAAGAGAGACTGAGACCACATTTAAGCAACAAAAGAGGTCCTCCAGAAATAACTCTTATGTATACCTATAGGTAGTCTAAGCTTCTCTGCTACCTACATAAGCTTCAAAAGAGTAAACCTCATGATCCAGGGCATGGCCTATTGATTTAGATGTCCCTAAAGTTTAACACAGTTTCAGGGGATTCCCTGATGGTAAGGTTTAATAGTTCCATATTTTTTCTCCCATCCCTCAGGGAACTTTGCCAATACTTTTTGATTATCTGCTTAATATACTCTAGTAGCTATCCAGGCATCACAATAACTATACAGGATTAAAGGACCTCTTTCTTACTCTGTGCTCCTTGTGTTTCAGTCATTCAAATGGGCCATACAGATAGGTTGACTTAGAGTGTGCACTGCAGAAAATTTCAATTCCAGACAAAATAAGCCTTCCTTCCAATGGTCTTAAAGAGTATATGTGGTTCTAAAATATAGACAATGTGTCTTCCTTACCCCTATGTTCTGAATTAGTTTTTAACAGCCTCTCAAAATCCAGAAATAATCACCACCACTCTGGATTTAATGTGACTGCTCTAAAATTTACAATCTCGCCCCCTGTTTTCTTATAAGCATTTTCTAAAGGGGATCATACCATTCTTGTTCTTTTGTTTCTGGCTTATTTTGTCTCACCAAATGTCCCACTTGTTCATTCACATGATTGCATGCCTCATGACTTTGTTCCTTTTTGTAGCACCACAACCTTCCTTCATAAGTATACCGCATCGTTCACCAATCTACTTCTCTGTCAGTGCCTCCTTCAGCCACCTGCATTCATCGAGCATCACGTAGAGGGCCCAAAGTCCACAGTCCATCAACATTCTCAACTTTAGATAATTTCATGGTTCCCAAGAGAAAGAAAACCAATAAACACACCCTTGACAAATAGGAAATCTAAACTTCCTCTTATCTTTTGTCCCTCACCCCCACCCCATTATTTACCTCTGCTGTTGCTGTGATGGTGCTGATGCTTTCTTTTTGAACATAGCTCATAGCATGCAATAGCAGTTTTCTCCCTGTACCCTGGACTTAAACACTTTTTGTACAAGAATCTTATCTTTAAAGCAATTCTTGGGAGAAGTAATGCATAATTCTAGTGTTAATTAGTGGGACACATAGGTCTATACAACCCCTTTCAATCTTGTCCATCTTCTTTATGGTAATATTACTTATAGACCCACTAGAGAACCACCTTCACTCCTATCTATTCCCTTAAATTGGAGTACAACCTCATTAGCTAATGGTTCATCCGTCTCTAGCTTCTATGTATCTCTAAGTCCCCTATATTCTATATTATAAGCCCCTGATAATACCTTTATGATGGTCATAAAAGTGGAATCATATAGTATCTGTCCTTTTGTGTCTGACTAATTTCACTCAGCATTATGTCCACAAGTCTCATTCATCTTATCGTGCACTTCAGGATGTCGTTTTGTCTTACTGCTGCATTACATTCCATCATATGTATATACCATGTTTTGTTGATCTACTCATCTGTTGATGGGCATTTGATTTGTTTCCATCTTTTGTTGATTATGCATAATGCTGCTCTGAACATCGGTGTGCAAATGTCTGTTTGTGTCGTTGTTTTCAGATCTTCTGGGTCTATATCAAGTAGTGCAATTGCTGGGTCATAGGACTACTCAATATTTAGTTTCCTAAGTAACTACCAAACAGTCTTCCATAGTGGCTGCACCATTATACATTCCTACCAGCAGTGCACAAGTGTCCCAGTTTCTCCACATCCTCTCCAACATTTATAGTTTCCTGTTTGTTTAATAGCAACCATTCTTATAGGTATGTGGTGGTATCTAAGTTTTGATCTGCTTTTCCCTTATAGCCAGTGAAAATGAGCATCTCTTCATGTGCTTTTGAGCCATTATATTTGCTCTTCAGAAAAAGGCCAATTCATATAATTAGCCCATTTTATAATTGGGTTGTTTGTTCTTTTGTTATTGAATTGTATGATTTTTTTTGTATATACAGGTAATCAAACCTTTGTCTGATAATATGATTTCCAGATATTTTCTCCTGTTGAGTTGGCTGCCTCTTCACCTTTTTGACAAAATTTTTTGAGGTGCAGAAGCATTTAATTTTGAGGAGTTCCCATTTATCTATTTTTTTTTCTTTTGTTGTTGGTGCTTTGGGTGTAAAGTTTAGGTAGCTACCTCCTATTAATAGGTCTTAAAGAGGTTTCCCTACATTTTCCTCTAGAAGCTTTATGGTGCTAGTTCTTATATTTAGGTGTTTGATCCACTTTGAGCTAATTTTTGTGTTAGGTGTAAGTTAGGGGTCCTCTTCCATTCTTTTGTCTATTGCTATGCAGTTCTTCCATGCTCAGTTATTGAAAAGACTATTTTATCCCAATTCAGAGGATTTGGGGTCCTTGTCAAAAATCAGTTGACCATAGATTTGGTGGTCTGTTTCTGCACTCTCAATTTTACTCCATTGGTCAATGCTTCTATCTTTGTGCCAGTTTTCACCACCGTGGCTTTACAATAGGTTTTAAAGTCAGGAAGTGTTAATCCTCCCACTTGGTTATTCATTTTTAGGATGCTTTTAGCTATTCAGGGTCTCTATCCCTTCCAGATGAATTTGGTAGTTAGCTTTCCCAAATCTTCAAAGTAAGTTGTTGGGATTTTAATTGGTACTGTGTTGAATCTGTAAATCAATTTGGGGAGAATTGACATGTTAACTATATTTAACCTTCCTACCCATTGGCAGGGAATATCTTTCCATCTATTTAGATCTCCATTGATTTCTTCTAGGAATGTTATGTAGTTTTCTGTATACAATTCTTTTATGACCCTAGTTAACTTCACTCCTAAGTACTTGATTCTTTTAGTTGCTATTTTAATGGAGTTTTTCCCTGAACTGACTCCTTAGCTAGGTCATTGCTTGTGTATAGAAATGTTACTGATTTTTGCGTGTTAATTTTATATCCTACCACCTTGCTGAATTTGTTTAGTAGCTTAAGTAACTTTGCTGTAGATTCCTCAGGATCTTCCAAATATAGTATCATATCATCTGCACATAATGAGAGTTTTACTTCTTCCTTTCCAATTTGGATGTCCTTTATTTCTTTGTCCTACCTAATTGCTCTGGCTAGAACTTCTAGCACAATGTTGAATAATAGTGGTGACAGTGGGCATCATTATCTTGTTCCTGATCTTAGGGGAAAAGCTTTCAGTCTCTCTCCATTGAGTATGATTCTGGCTATCAGTTTTTTGTATATTCCCTTTATCATATTGAGATAGTTGCCTTTGATTCCTGTCTTTTGGAGTGTTTTTATCAGAAAAGGATGCTGAATTCTGTTGAATGCTTTTTCAGCATCAATCAAGATGAACATGTGATTTTTCCTTTTTGATTTGTTAATGTGCTGTATTCCATTAATTGATTTTCTTGTGTTGAACCATCCCTGCATTCCTGGTATAAATCCCACTTGGTCATGGTGTATAATTCTTTTAATGTGTTGTTGGATTAGATCTTTATAGTAATATGATATGAGTTCAAATATTGATTTAATGTGGTGCTAATAAATTTTAAATTTCAGGGCCCCTTACTTACACAGACCTAGAACTAGTCTTAGCAAGGTGTTCACATGCTCAAATGTTTTTCCCCAAAAATTGCATACCAGGGTATTTTAACAACAGTCCATCATGAACCCTATCTTTTTTCCTATGACTTGCCCTCCATCTGATTTCATGTAATGGCCATGGTATTGGAGTGGAAATTTTAGGGATCCAGCTAAGGGGAAGTTGAAGATACATTTATTTGGGATTTAGACTTATGTGGTTTTCATAGTCATTTTTGTGTATAGGTAAGTTATTTTTAATTATCTCATCACTGGAACAGATTCCAGTAATATTATTCCCCCAGCCGTGTGATTCACACAGCATTGTTATCTCAGAATTTAGGACCAGAGGTCAGATCATAATGCCAACCCACTATGCCCTAAAGCATAAATGCTCCCAAATGTGATAGCTTAAATGAATTTGATATCACTTTGTCTTTAAATGAGTAGTGGAGAAGAAACAAGGTTTGAATTATATGGAGTCAGAAGCTAGTCAGTGAGCAAACTTTCTTTTCTTTTTTGATGGCAATTGAATGAATAAAATGGAACATAATGAAATGCTTATGTTTGTTTCACAGTACAGCATACAGTAGTTGAATTTTGAGTGAATAAGCATGGTTCTTTTTTCCATTCCTCAAAAATATAAAACAAATTTTGATTAGCCATGCTGGAAGAAAAATCTAAATTACCTTTCTATTCTCCTTATAGAAAATGTCAGAAAAAACATGTTATACATTGAACCAGATTTGCATATCTGGAATGATTCCCACTTGGTCATGGTATAGAGTTCTTTTTATACATTTTCAGATTTGATTTGCTAATATATTGTTGAGAATTTTTACATTGGTATTCATGAGAGAAAATGGATTTTAATTTTCCTTTCTTGTAATGCCTTTGTCTGGTTCTAGTAATTAGGATAATGCTGGCATCCTGTAATGAATTAGGAAATGTTTGCTCTGCTTCTATTTTCTAAAAAAAAAATGTAGAGAATTTGATATCAGTTTTTCTTTAAATAGTTGATAGAATTCATTAATGAAATCATCTGGGCCTTGTGCTTTCTGGATTGGAAGGTTATTAATTTTTCATCTAATTTAATTACTAGATATAGGGCTATTCAGGTTTCCTATTTCTCCTTATTTGAGTTTTGTTAGATTGTGTATTGCAATGAATTCGTCTATTTCATCTAAGCTATCAAATTAGTGGGCACAGTATTGTTCATAATAGCTCTTTGCTATCCTTTTATTCTCCATAGGATGAGTAGTGATGGCCCCTCTTTTATTTATAATATTATTTGTGTCATCATCTCTCCTTTATCTTGGTTAGACTGGCTAGAGGTTTATCAATTTTATTGACCTTTTCAAAGAAACAACTTTTGGTTTTGTTGATTTTGTCTATTGTTTCTGCATCTTAAATTTTACTGATTACTGCACTAGTTTTTTTATTTCATTTCTTCTGCTTACTTTTAGGTTTATTTTTCTCTTTTCCTAGTTTCCTAAGTTGGGAGTTTAGATTGTCGATTTTAGATCTTTCTACTTTCCTAGGGCATGCCTTAATGTTATGAATTTCCCTCTTAGTATGGCTTTTGCTGCATAGCAGCAATTATGCTGTTGCAGCTCCATTTCATTCAAGAAAAAATAGTCATATGAAGAGAGATTATTAGAGAATTTGTAGTGAAAAAAATGCCAAAAATATCATGGCTGTATCAGAGAATTATTCAATTTTATGTTACTTTTCCTAAATTTTGAGGTCTCTGATGGTTTTCAATACATTTTTAATTTGCTGAGATTTCTCTATTTAAATTAACTTCTGCTTTCTTTCTTAATTTTACATTTACTAACTTGCATTCATTTCCTGAAAGAGGGCACCCACACTGTACCAGTAAAGACCATAAAACCTAGATTCACCACTGCCAAGGTCCTATCAGACCTGAAGAGAAAAGAGAATAAACTTTTAAAATGAAATTGTCTTATCATGACATTTCTTAAAATATTTCAACAATTCTGTATTCACCTATATCTCAAAATGTTTAAAAATGCCTTCACAATACAGTTTGAAACACGTTATAGACATTTTTTTAAAAGAAGGGGCTAAAGGTGAAATGGATTTTAATACTTAATTTTATTCAATGCAATGTTTCCAAAATATTTCAACATGAAATCAACATAAAAATATTTCAAAGAGATATTTTACACTTTTTCATGCTAAATCTTTGAAATCTGGTGCATATTTTCCATCAAAAGCACATCTCAATTTGGACTAGTCACATCTAAGTATTCAACAGGCACATGTGTCTAGTAGAGTTCGGAACCTTAAAAAAAAATAGGTGGATTATGCTAGAAGTATGATGAGAAAATATAAAAGCTACAGCAGGAAGATAATTCCCAGGAGAATAGATAAACCTTACATTAGACTAAGAAAATAAAAGAAGAAATGAAAAGTTTATGCCTGGAGCTAAGAGATAGTAGATTTGAGGAAATTGTGAAGCTTACCTAGAAATCCTTAGAGAGGAGGGCATTCAAGATAGGTCTTGATGCCTGGTCAAGAATAGAAGAAAGAGCAGAAACCCAGGTAGGTTATGGCTACATGGAATGCTGAAGAAGAGAGAGTAAGGAGAGCCTCACAGAGAGCACTCACCATATGAAGGCATTTTACTGGATGTCAGGGACATAAAAATGAATAAGAAACAGAGTATACAGGAACATAAGAATATCTCCCATGACCATAGAGAGACCATGGAAATATGAGAGGAAGTTGCTCCAACTTTGGTGGACACTTGTATGGACACATTTTTCATGAACCAATGGATCCCACTGCACAACAGTTTTCTGTGACTATATAACTCCCCCGGATGGATGAAACCTTGGGAAAGGAGTGGGAGAACCACACCCTAACTGGGATAATTTTTCACCATCTTGGTAGAATGGGGTTTCAGTATGACCAAGTGATATTTTAAACAAATAGAATTAAAGTTCTTGCATCTGAATTCATGAACACACACAGGCATATAAAAATAACATTTGTTATAGTTATAATTATTTTATCCATTATGCAAAAGGGATTTCCTACCAGGATTTATGTTCTTTTAAAGCAGTTAAGCTTCTTGCTCATTTTTTTTTCTTTTTTCTTTTTTTTATTAATTAATGGAAAAAAAGAAATTAACCCAACATTTAGAAATCATACCATTCTACATATGCAATCAGTAATTCTTAACATCATCACATAGATGCATGATCATCGTTTCTTAGTACATTTGCATTGGTTTAGAAGAACTAGCAACACAACAGAAAAAGATATAGAATGTTAATATAAAGAAAAAAAATAAAAGTAATAATAATAGTAAAAAAAAAAAAAAAAAAAAACCTATAGCTCAGATGCAGCTTCATTCAGTGTTTTAACATGATTACTTTACAATTAGGTATTATTGTGCTGTCCATTTTTGAGTTTTTGTATCTAGTGCTGTTGCACAGTCTGTATCCCTTCAGCACAAACTGTGGTATATACATACGATGGAATATTATGCAGCTTTAAGACAGGATAAACTTATGAAGCATGTAATAACATGGATGGACCTAGAGAACATTATGCTGAGTGAGTCTAGCCAAAAACTAAAGGACAAATACTGTTTTTTTATTTTACATCCAAAAAACTTGTACATGCAAGGTAGCCCACAAAAATTGAGTGAACGAATCAATGAATGAGTAAGCAAACTTACATAATCTCTAAGAGTCTGAAATTCTGAAAAATAGTTGGCAGAGTATTTTAGGGTCTAATTCTCTATTATTCCAAAGGTAAGATTAGATGTTTGGCATTGTGTCGGTAGAGTAAGTAATTATAGACTAGAGCATGACTTTTGCAACTACTGTGCTCATAAAATATCAAAGAACTGAAATTAGAAATATGGGAAAATTGTCTTAATACTTAAATATATGCCACACAGAATAAAAAGTTTAAAGAATGGCTTTCACAAACATATTTACTAGTATAACAGGCCATAAACTATGCATCTCTCTTCCTTTATTTTAATTATGTGAAGACATGAAAACAAATATGTTTCTTAAACTCACCTTCTCCTGAAGATGATTTGTCAAGTCATTGCCCTTAACTTTTGACAATTTAATGAAGCCATGAAAATAGAACTAGTCCACATGCCCAAGGCCTGAGAGAAATGAGTTATAGATCCAATGGAAATAAGGTAGTGTGTTAAAAAGAAACATCAGTCCCTTTACAGGGTTTTCATACAAACTATGACCAGAATCTGAGATCACTTTTTAAAGGCTCATGCCTGTCTTTTCTGAAGTAATAAGAAAGCTAAAAAATAGTAGGAATGAATAAGATAGTGTTATTCTGGTAATAGTGCAAAAATTAATTATAATTTTCACTAGACTAAAATTTTTTGTAGATAAAATAAACTTGAAAGTATTTAGCAAAGTAGCTTTGTAAACTGGCAAGGGTGTATGTTATAATGTCCCTAACAAAAGATTCTGTTCTGTGCTGAGAAATAAATAGTGGGGCCCAGTGTTCTTGAATATTGCCCACAGAAACAGTAGTTTTTATAGAAACCAGGATGTTCAAATCTTATTTAAAAGCATTTGAGGAATAAAGAACAAGAAGTATGAGTTAATAAAAATTTAGTTTGGACTGTTTGGTGGATAAAGACTATCCAAACAATAGTCCAAGACAGTTCAAACCTACAAACATTTATTAATCACCTACTGTGTGACAGGCAGTGTGTTAGGTATTTGTCTTAGTTTGTGAAGCTGCTGTAAGAAAGTACCATAGATTGGTTTGCTTAAACAACAGAAATTTATTGTCTCATAGTTATGAAGGCTAGATATCTAAACTCAAGGTGTCAGCAGGGCCCAGCTTCCTCTTAAAGGTGAAAATCCATTCCACGCCTCTCTTCTGGGTTCTGGTATATGGCTGGCAATCCATGAAATGCCTTGATGGCAGCTTAATTCAGCCTCTGCCTCCATCACATAACCATCTCTCTCTCCCTCTATCCCAGTCACCCTCTCTCTCCCTGTGTTCAAACTCCCTTCTCCTTATAAGGACACCACTTAGATTAGGGCCTATCCTATCTAGTTGGGTCTCATCTTAACTAAATATGTCCTCAAAGATCCTATTTACAAAAGTTCATATTTTATAGGTCTGGGGGTTAAGACTTAAAAATGCTTTTTGGAGAGATACAATTCAATCTGTTACAGTATTGGTGATATAAAATACAATTTCTACCTTGAAGACGTTCACAGTCTTGAGAAAAATGCTATATCAAAAATCCTAACTAAAGAAAGCACAACTGTTATAAGTGAAATTATAAAAATACAATATAAAATGTAACTGAAGTCCCATTTTTATGGACAAACTGGTTGCAATGGGACACAGAGAAATTTAATGTTAGGATATTATATACTTGAGAAATGTTGATGTTTATAGAGTAATAGAAAGGAATTACAAAATATATATGAGGCCTTTAGAATAATTCAGAATTATATTATGTCCCTATCAACAAAGAATAATGAAAAGAAAAGCAACAGAATATAGGCTAAATAGAATTTTCTGAATACACTCTTCAAAGTTCTCCCATGAGGTTTTGGCAGTTTTACAGCTGCTTTTAGTATACTTAAAGTATATTACCTTTTCATCTGTATGTCAGTAATTTGTCACAGAATTCTATTGTATAATTCCTGTCTTCTTAAATATGTTTTAAGTGAAATATCTTGAAGAAATACTTTTCTATTTCATGAAACTATTCTACCTCAGTTCATACAGAAAAATCATCAAATTGATCAAATGTTTAGCCAAACTCTGACCACAAAGTCCCATGACTGAAGAGTATAGACTTTTCTAACCAGAATTGTGCTTATTGGAGGTTCCTATTGACATAATTTTTCAATTTCTCTCTTCACTGAACCCAGATGGATAGTCAAAACTATTTTGGTAATGCTTTCCTTTAAAAGTGTCTTTATATAAGGTGCCACAATTCAAAAAAAAAAAACAACTAAGTTTTTTGTTTTTGGTAATACAGGTACTGGATAAATATGATCTTGGAGAAAAGCAAGGCCAAGCTAGTTTTGCTACACATTTTCCTTCAGGTCCTGGCCAACTGAGAATTGGGCTCTGCAGAACTGGTATTGACAACTCACCCCAAAGATCTACTTTGACTAGAATAAGACAACATTAACCCATAAGAACCTCATATTTATCTACTCAATGGAAGGAGAAATGACTGAGGATGTGTTGTCAAATTAATCCCAAGTACTAAGAAATGCCTTACTTACAAACTTGAAGCATGGACACAAGCAAAATTCATTGGTAGAAAAATAAATAGAATAAAGTAAAATAAATTCATTGGTAACGGATGAAATTAAATGTAATAATTTGACTTAAAAAACTACTGGACAAGTAGAGGGTATGGAAATAATTGGATTGATAGAAAATTACAGGAAAATTTACAGACAGTTTGGTTTTCTACAAGATCAGCATAAACCTACGGTGTGATGTGGCTGCTTAACATTTCAGATAAACTGTGAAGGGGACTGAGATGACAATTAGTGAACTTCCAGGTGAAGTGACCATTTACAGTGGGAGATAAGTGGCATGCATCTTAGCTTGCTTAACCACATGTAGTTGGATGGGATCAGTCCCATGGATATAACCCTCACCTCCACCTTCAGCAGCGCTGTCCATCAGCAGTGATTCTCCACATGGGTGCAGTCTTGGGTTGAGTGGAAACCTGGGTCTAGTGTACCATGATTTGATCCTCAAAGTCATCAATTACTCTATCTGCCCCAGAGGCTCATTCAAGTACCACAGAAAGGTAAAGAATAAGAGCAATTCATTTTCCCCATTTCAATGAGCACTGTCCACAGGGAATCAGAAGAGGTGAACTTGCCAGCTCAGCATGAAGGCCTGTCTACTTGAGTCATCCATGATTTGGCACAAGCATGAAATAGTATACCCAGGCCACTATTCTGTTCAGGTCTGGGACACAGACAAACTGTGTCTCCTGAGACATGGAATTTACAGATTAACTCGTCAAATATCTCTCTAGGAAAGGTTGAATGCCTGAGCTCTGATTTAGGTCCAATGTTTTCAATCAGGTTAATGTACAAATGGGGTATAGCTTTATGTGCAGATGACATGAGACCATGGATATGTGTGTCAAACTATGGGAATGGGGACCAATAATAGCAACAAAGCTTAGAATCCACAGAAGATCAGGCCCAAAGAAATGTCTGAGGCATTTAAGGAGAAAGCAGGAGACAGAATGAGAACAGAGTAAAAGAGGGAAGCACAGGAGATTTCAGGAGGGGCTACAGGTTACAAGGTACAAGCAGATCAATGTGCAGATTCGGAGCTGATTTAAACATGTAGGATATAAGATATGGAGATTAATAACCACCATAACGCATGGTATAATGTAAAAATAGAAAGCTTTAAAAAAATTCAGGGGAGCTTGGAGGATAAGTGTCTTTACATATTGTAAGAGTTAACAAGGTATGATAAATCTGCGATTGTTTTAGAGAATAAAACATGGTTACAAAATACAGAGAAGCTTTCCATGGTAGCTTCTTATAAATGTACTAGTTCCCTAATGTAGAAATAAATTCCCCACCCTTAGAACTGATTAAGCAGAGCGAAGAGGACCACCTCACATAGACAGAATAAAAGTTCTGTATTTTTCTTTCTACCAGCAGGTAATATTTTCTAGAAAGCTCTAAAAACATTCAATGCTATGGAAAGGCATACCAAACTAATATTTCATCTCTTACATTTTAAGTTCCTAGAGCACAGGAATGCTGGTAGATCTTTCTGTAAAGGCACAAACCCAGACCATAATGAGTAGACACTTTGTAGTTATTTTTATGACAGAGATCATTTCAGAAGTTATGATATGCTCTGAATATATTGGTCTAGTTTTATAAATGTTATATTAAAAAAAAAAAAGAAGCAGGGTGGTATGATGGTGGTTCATTGGCAGAATTCTCGCCTGCCATGCCGGAAACCTGGGTTCGATTTCTGGTGCCTGCCCATGCAAAAAATAAAAGGAAGAAAAGAGCAGCACATGCTATGACTGATTTGAATTTAACACAGACTACGATTTCAGACTTAGGTATATATGTAAGTCCCAACTAAAATCTCTTTCTTTAATTAGTTCACATAGGACATTTCCAATAAATTAGGTATTTTCAAAATCCTAAAAGTCTGAACCTTAAAAAATTGATAAACAAAAAGCCATTGCACATTTATGATTCACTATTACAAGCATATTTTTGTAGAGGCAGAAAAAAGACAAACTCATTTTAGATGGTTTCTATGTTTATTCACTGATCATAGGACTAGATAGGTTAGTAAATCAGGTTGCATCTTTTGAATACTTCCATTTTCATTAACTGAAATTTTGATCTGGTCAGATTCCATTTTCATTGTATTAGAATTTAATTACATTGAGCAATTTTATTATATCTTCACTCTGTTCTCAATTATTTTCTTTAACGTTATTTACGTGCTTTTGAAACTTTGAAATTTGTATTTTATTTATCCACACATTTCACTAATATCTAACTTTTAAAAAAATACCTATGCACAAATATCCATTGCTAATTTTTTAAGGGCCGAGGGAAGGAGTCAACAATAGCTTTAAAGTATTGTTGGAAGTTATTTGCTGTTTTAGAGCAAGACACACATTTGGGCACACAGCGATTTTGTATTATGTTGGAAAGCTCAGAGGGAGATTACAAAATAACCTTAAATTGGTAAATGAGTCAAGTGGGTTACATTATCAGTTAGTGCACATTGTCAAATTGTGATGTTTTGGACTTTTACAATTGCACATTAATTCTGCTTAAGGAATTGTTTTTTGTTTTTCTTTTATCACCCAGTTTATAAATCCACAGTCTCCTTGAAAAATAAAACTCTGCACTTGACATTTTTAGATTCCCCTTATACCATTTCCATTAAAGACAAGTCTGACTTTGGAAGCACTAAGAATTTCAGAGAATTGAATTCCAGAGAGAAACTCTCAGAATAAAGTCTGCCTAACCAGGAACACAGAGGATAGCTTTTTCTCACCCTTGTTAATGAAGAGCTAGACTAATATCCCCTCTTGGGTTTTACAGTAATACTCTCATGGAACATTCATTTGCAGAAGCTGCTGAGTTAACTACAGAGTTCCCCTTTCCCACAGCAAGTTGTCTACAAAGACAGTAAATCTACAGGGTCATAATAATGGTGTCTCCCAAGACACAGTAAAATGTTGCAAGTTCTCACACCCCATTTCAGACTCTCCAATGGATTGTTGATGGCAAAAGCATATATCTTGAGGAGGTCACCTCTAAGAAGTTTTTTCACAGCAGTTAATACACTAATGACCGTGGAAATACTGAAACTTTTCTGAGACTTTTCTCTCTGATACAATAAAAGTAGATGTCGTTGCTTTTATCACAATTATATTAAGGGTGTAAGACCTCATGATAAAGGTAAAGGTTGATAAATGGAGCCCATAGGATAAGCTCTTTAAGGAAGTAAAGTATACCATCCTTAACTATTTTCCTCAACTTAGACTAGGGATTTTTAAAAAATGAGGAAAGGCAGAAAAAAGTACGCAAAGAATAATAGTATACAGAACATTTGGTGATATTATAGAGAATGTGGCCAAGAAGTTTTAAAGATTATTTTGTTGCCATGTGTACTGGGATTTCAGTTTCAGTTATTTGATAGGGTTCCTGAAGTTTTTCCTAATAAATACATTATGGAGCTAAAATATAAAGAAATATCCTGTATATGAGAGGAAATTGAACTGAAGCAATCTCTGTGGTTGACTGTGAAAGATTTTTTTGGTTGGATTTTTTTTTTGGGGGGGGGAGAGTTGTTCCCCCCACCACCACCGATTACTCTGTCATCAGCAGGAAGTCCATTTGTGTTCTCTTTAAGATGGATAAATCCAATAGTTTTTCTTTCTTTTCTGTTAGATTTTTTAAACCTGCCTTAAAACAGTGAGAACAAACTTAATATATAGACTACAAGAATGATCTTTCTCTAAAGAGGATGCTTTATGCCCAGAAGTAGATCTCTCCCTGATACTCATTTTCTGGGAACTGGTCTGTGACTCTAGGTAACACTAGCTCTTTTAATAGCCGCAGGAAGAATTAGTTAAAAATTGACTTTGAACGTAATTCATTTGGTACAAAGTGGTCTTTCACCCCCTGCTCTTCTCTTTCAGTCACATCCACATTTTCGGTTTTAGTCCTTTGTTAAAAAATGAACCGCACAGCCAAAGCATGTGAGGATACGTTTTCTGAATACCCTCATGCACACCATGGTGTTCCCAGCACTTAGCCATTAATGGCATTACTGCTGTCCTGTGCTGGAGGGGGGATGAGAGCGAGCTAAGAGGAGCAGCTGGCTAAGGAGAGCCCCAGTGATGCTCTCCCAGAGATACTTACCTGGAAAGAAGAAAGCGGTAACCTTCATCCTATTGAGTTTTCTCTTGGCTCCCTGCACTCAACTCCCAGGGATTGGGTTTGCTGCTGGACAAGACGCTAACCAACTTCTCTCAGTGCAGGTAAAACTGAAAGGACAATGTTTTCTTATTTATCTTCTAAGAGTTAAATTAGTGATAGTTTAGAGGAAATAACTAACAGAGCTAATTATAAGCAAATATTTGAATTGGGCAAAATTGGTTTGGGTCAGATTGCTACTCCCACTCATCCCCTCCTTTTTTTAAATATCCAGTGTCCATTTACTCTTTTTCTTGTCTCTAAACTCCACCATCAGTGCCAAGGAAGGGGACTGTGCCATGACTTAAAGTACACTCAAATAACATTATTAAGGTCTTGTAAGCGTCTCTTCAGGTTGGAAATAAAAGGCCTTTGCTGCTGGTAAAGGGGATTGTAAGCATGACTGAAGAACAGAAGAGGAATCTTTTTGGTCAGTACTATACTTCACTTTCATAAATGAGTTAAAAATCATTTTTTTTCTGCCTCTAACGTAAGCAAACCCTTTGTACACAGACCAGACCTGGCATTAGTCAAATAAAATGTGTCTTGCACCCATATCACAAAAGTTTCTAACAATCATAAAATCAGAGATATCCTTAGTATGTACAATGTGAGAATTTTCACTGGCAGAATAAGATTTTCAAAACTTTTGTTGAGGATTCACCATCATCTATTTCATATGGCTAATAGTCTCACCTTAACTGCTAGGCATAATGTATAAAGTATGGTGAAAACAGTACTGCCATTTTAACACTTTTGTGAGAGAGAAAAAATGTTAGAATTTAAAGTCAGTCCAAAGATACAGAATTAGCTAAATGCTGTATGTAACAGTTACTTGCAATTGGATATTAGATTCAAAAAGTAGCTAAAAATTTACTTCTAAGATAGTAAAATAAACATCACTCAGAGTTGTTTTCAACAGGTATCTTCCTTCTTAGGAAAATCTGGCCTAGTAAAAATTCCTTAACTTCAGCTAAAATATAAAAATGTGAATTGACATCTTTTGAGTGGAAATATGAAAACTGCTTCTTATCCTAATTATAAAGATATTTACAAATATATATATATATTTATATAAGTTCAGCAGTCTACATAGAAAGACTAATGTTAACTGGAAGAAGACATCTGATCACACCTCAGAAAGTATATCAGAGAGAGTATATTAGTGTAGAAAGTTAAATTCCATATATAAGGGATCTAAATTCTTTTAGATTATTCTTTTAGAATAATCTCTAGGAAAAGAAACAAAACAATAATAATTTGAAGATTGAGCTTTATAATTTAAATCTTGGTGAACAGTACTGTTAGAGAAATAAAATTATAATTCTTGTTTCTGATGTTTACTGAAAAAAATACAAATATGTAAGATTCCAGTCAGATACATTTAAAATTGTAGCTATGATCAATTAAAAATATAATTATATGAAGTTATTTTTAGACTTATAAAAGCCTAAATTCTATTTATAACAAAATGAAATAGCATATATGAGAAGCATCATAGTTTGGCACAAAATAATCCCAAATATAACCAGCTCTACCATCACAGAGTCATTATTTTAACAGCTCTTAACCTGTCACAGTAAATCAAAGCATCAGTGATTATGCTAGTAAAAGAAATGCACCTTTGAAAAAAGAGAAAACTTTAATTCAAAATCTAAAATTACCTGTAAATATAGGAATCCAAGTGGATATTTATACCTTCAGTCTTCTTTATGAAAATTACAGATTCACAACTGCAGTTTTTTCAGTACTTTCCAAATCAATGTTCAATTTTATTCATAATCAACAATACATTCAAGATCAAACGCAGCATCCTCTCAATGTATTCATTTGGCTATTTGATAAGTTAAAAGATGCAATATTTCTAAAATATACATTTCCAAACATATTATATATGGCTATATATGTAATATAGTGCCCTATATAATATATTTTTCATATATAAAGGGGGGGAATATGGGGACATGAATATGAGCATGTCTGGTTTTTCAATCCTAACTTAGGTCCAATTTTTAGGGTTTTTTTTTAAGTTATATAGTAATTGAGGTTCATGATATCCAAAATGACAAACTGCTGTGTGGATATTCAAAGTGCAGTTATTGGAATGGAAGTGGTGGAGGAGCTAAGACCAGGTTGTTAGTCACATTCATAATTCAGATTTTTAAGGCAACAAATATAATAGCAGGAGAGAGGGTGAGAATACCTCAAACAAAATTTTCAAATCACCAAAGAAGGATAATGAAAGTAATGAAGATATACTGAGAATAGCACATGGACTCATGGTCCATGTAAAATGCTTGATATAAAAAATACAAAGGAATATTTAGTAATTGTTAACCATCATTATTATTATCATTATACAAACCAATGGAATTTTAAAAAATAGTTTGCCTTAAAATATTAAGTTAAGAATATAATCTATATAATGGAGAAATGAATCAGAGGTAATTAAAAAATGAATCAGAGGTAACTAAAAAATGGGGAAGTAATTGTACAAAAGAACTGGCATGCACAATTGTCACAAATATCTTTAAAAAAGTAAAACACAAATAACAGTTTATATAACTGGCCACAGAAAGAATACTTTAAAAATGTGGAGGACCAGTGCTATATTTCACAATGATTCCTACAGAAATTTAAAAGGAAGAAATTTTGTTATACATAGATATTTCTCATTATGGCAACATGGCGATCAAATACAAGAATTTCTTCTGAAAAAAATATTTTCTCAGGCTATGTTTAGACTCTAGTTTTAAAAAATGCAATTGAAAAAGACTGAGAAAAAGTTATTTATGTTGTGAGACCTTTTTAATTTTGGCAATTTTCCTTATTAATGGGCATAGGCTACTATTCAATGACATATTAAAACAAACTATAAATAAAGGACAAAAGTGTATAAATAGGTGAGAATACAGCTAAGAAATGCTGAGAGCAAAATTAATAAAGACTTCTAAAATTCTTTTTAAAAAAATACTAAAAGGGTTAACTACAGCAATGTTAGGGCATAATGACGAACACAAAAACCCAGTACTGGTTGAAGCAATTAACAGAAACAAAGCAAAGCTACTATTCATTCTGTACTTATGTGTTTTCTGTAAATATGTAAAGTGAGGTAATATAAGAGAAGTAGAGAAAAAAATATGTTCGTTTTGTGCCAAAAGTGGAAATGACAATTAATGGGTAAAATTTTTAGGGAGACAAATTTTACTGTAATCTAGGAAATAAAGATGTTTAGCACTTCAAAATGGAAAAGGGTTCCATTTCCAACCATGACGAAGTAACGAATACTGAACTTGTCATCTGGCCATAAACTAGTAGAAAACTGAAAATTTTTATGAAACGATGTTTTCATTCATTGGAGAGCAGAAAGCAAGGCTTGCGAAACTTTAGAGAAGGAAAAAAGAGTATGAAAAAGATGAGCCCTATGAATGCCCCTGCTTTCTGCATGGAACTAATTACTGAACCCTGGCACAAGGAGAGGTGGCACATCATGACTTGGTAAACTTACTGAGAGACAGAAATTGGAGATTACAAAGGCTAAGAGGGCTGGTATTTGCAAGACAGAATATTGAAAGGGAAGAAGCTACTCAAAGAAAGAGTTCCAAAAAACTGCAAAAGGGTTCTTTAGAGTCTTTGGTTAAATGTTAATTTGCATGTACACAAAATAAGACCCATAAGCTGGGCAAAGAACAGAATATTAGGAAAAGAAAAATGTGGTATCATAAACTGGAAAACTTCCAGCTCTATCACAGGATTGGATTATGTCCTGTTCTAACCAGAGTAGAGAGACCTTACAGAACACATAGGCATTTTGTAGAGATTACAGAAAGATTACATTCTAGAAATATAGCTAAACTAACCATAGTACAGAGCTATTCTAGTCATTTTCTGACAGAGCTTAAAAGCATGCCTCCAGGGTGGTGCAATGGTGGCTCAGTGGCAGAGTTCTTGCCTGCCGTGCTGGAGACCCAGGTTCAATTCTTGGTGCCTGCACATGCAAAAAGAAAAAAAAAAAAAAAAAAAAAAAAGCATGCCTCCAAAGATCAACAAGTAATATGTGTCAAAACAAACTCAACAATACTCAAAAGAAAACCCTAAAATTCAGAAAAATATCTTTTACAATATTCAGCTGCCAAGAGAAAAATAACAGACAAATGAAGCAGCAAGAAAATGTGATCCCAAAGCAGAAGATAAATTGTCAATAGAAGCAGGCCCAAAGAGACAGACCAGATATGAGCAAGATGACAGAATTAGAAGACAACAAGTTTGAAAAACTTATTATAAATATCTTCAAGGAATTAAAGAAAGTCATAAACATGAGTAGAGAAATGGAAACTATTACAAAGAACTGAATGGAACTTCAAGAATGTAAAAGATGCAATGTGTAAAATGAGAAATCCTCTGACTGGACTTAGGAGCAAAATAAGTAAATACTGCAAAAGAAAAGTAATTTTGCCAAAGACAGGGACTAGAAATTATCTAACTTTAATTCCAGATTGGAAATAAAAAAAGACTGAAAGAAGTGGACAGAGCCTAAATAACCTGTGGGATAATACCAAGATATTAAATGTGTGTAATTGGGGTGCCAGGAGGAGCAGGCAATGGGGAGGTAAAAGAAAGAAACTTGAGAAAATAGTGACTGTAAATGTTCTAATTAAGTAGAAAATATCAATCCACAGCTCCAGAAGCAGGATGCACAAAGAAAAAAAATCAAGCCAAAGCCCACCCTGAATAAACTGATGAGAGAAAGCACACAATATATATATGAAAGCAAAGGCAGATTTCTAATTAGAAACAGTGGAAGTAAAAGACAATAAGAGATGAAATTAAAAAAAAAAACACCTCTCAACCTAGGATTCCATATTCAATGACAATATCTTTTAAATGTGAAGACTAAAAATAAAGACATTTTAGACAAGCATAAACTAAGGTAATTTTTTGCCAAAAGACTTGAACTCTAGGAAATGTTGAAGGAAATTTTTCAGGCTAAAGAAATATGATTCAAAATGCACACCAAATATCCACAAAGGAATGAAGAGGAACAAAGATGTCAAAATGTAGGAAAACCTAAAATTTTTCTGATTTGTTTTAATTTTTTTGAAAAATAATTATTTAAAGCCAAAATGTTTGTGGATTTATCATATATGTAGAATAGTACAAACATCAAGAGAGGAAGAAGAAAGTATTCTGTGGTAATTTTCTTAAATTTTATTTTAACTGATATAATACTAGATAAAGATATATAATGATTTGAAATGGTGTAAATGATGCATATTGTAAATCATAGTTAAACTATTAAGAAAATAAAAATGAAGTCAAATAGCTAACAAGTCAAAGAAGGAGATGAAATGGAATAGAAAATAAAAGAACTAATATAAACAAAAGTAGTCAGGAAAAGAGGAAAAATAAAATAAGGAAAAATATGGGGCAATTAAAAAAGAAATAACATGATTGTAGACTTACAACAGCACCAATAATTAAATTACATATAATGGACTATCACAAATAAAACGGCAGAGTTTCTTAAACTCAAAAAAACAAGATACAACTAAATGTTGTCTAGAAGAAACCAGTTTAAATATAGAGATATCAAAAGTAAAATGATGGAAAATATGTAACATGCAAACACTAATCATAATAATAGCAAACTGAACAGACTTGAGAACAGAGAATTTTACCAGGGATTCCTTGAAATATTTTATAATGATTAATCTGACAATTCTTAAAAAGGGCATAATATTTAATGGGGTGGTTGCCACTAATAAAACAGGTTCATTCTCTATGAAACAAACACAGAACTGCTACAACAAAAGGACCAATCCACAATTCTGATTAATTAATTTTACCTTCACTCTCAGAATTAAATGGGAAATTAAAGAGAAATCTGTATAAGTATAGAAGACTTGAACAAGGCTGTCAACCAAATTGATCTAATTGACATTCATAAAACTTTACACTTAGCAAAAGCGGAATACCTTACTTTCAAGTACACATGGAGTATTGGTTAAGAGAGTGTATATTTTGGGTCATAAACTAATCTTCAATGAATAATGAATTTAAATGGATTGAAATCATTAAGCATATGTTCTTTTATTTTTTATTTTGATGGAACTATATTTGATTTCCCCTTTTTATTTGTACAAATAAATATTCTAACCTACCCCCCTCATGTATCCCCCAATAACCTCTAATCTGCTTCCTATCTCTGCAAATTTGTTATTTTTAGCTATCTCTTATTAGTGCTATCATACAATTTTTGTCTTGAGTCTTGCTTAAGACAAAGAATATAATGTTTTCAAAGTTATTCCATGGTGTATCATGTCTCCTAACTTTATCCTTTCTTATGGCTAAATAAAATTCCATTGTGTATGTACCACATTTTGCTTATCTGTCCATGCATTACTGAATGGGCACTTGGGTTCTTCCCAACTTCTGATTCTTGTGAATAATGCATCTATAAAAATTAGTGTACAAATATCTCTTTACAGCCCTGCTCTTACTCTTTTTGTGTATATACCTAGACTTGTGATTGCCAGGTCAAATGGTAATTCTATATTTGAATTTAGATATAGAATTGAAATATAGAATTAAATATAGAATTGAAAAAAAAATCTATATTTGAATTTAAACACCATATAGCTTTCCACAGTGGCCACACTATCTTAAATCCTACAAGCAATGCACTAGTGTTTCAGTTTCTCCATGTCCTCTCCAGGATTTAAAATGTGCCCGTTCTTGTGGGTGTGAAGCAGTATCTTATTTTGCATTTTCCTAATGGTCAGTGACATTGAGCATCTTTTCTTGTGTTTAATGGCCATTTATATATCTTCTTTGGAGAAATATCTATTCAAGTCCTTTGCCCATTTTTAACTAAGTTGCTTGTCTTTTTGTGGTTGCATTAGAAATGTTCTCTATATATTCTAGATATTGAGCCCTTATCTAATAGATGGTTTGAAACTGTTTCCACTCTGTACGTTGCCTTTTCACTTTATTAATAATTTTCTTTGATGTATGAGTACTACATTTCTACAAAATCATTTTTTTTCTTTTACTGCTTCTGCTTTTGGTATCATATCTAAGAATCCATTGCCAAATCCAAAGACATAAAGATTTACCCCTATGTAATCTTCTAAGACTTTTATAGTTTTAGATCTTTTATTTGAGTTGATGTTCATGTGTGGTGTGATGTAGGGGTCTAACTCAATTCCTCTACATGTGGATATCCAGCTTTCTCACAACCATTTGTTGAAGAGACTCTTTCCCTACTGCATATATTTAGCAAACTTGTTGAATAACAATTGACCATAGATATGTGGATCTAATTCCAGACTTGCAATTCTGTTTCACTGATCTATTTGTCTGTCTTTATGCTATATCACAATGTTTAATTACTGTCACTTTGAAATACAATTTGAAATTGGAGAGCATTAGACTTCCAACCCTGTTCTTCTTTTCTTTACCAGGGGTTCCTTGAAACATTTTATGACGATTAATCTGACAATTCTTAAAAGGGGCATAATATTTAATGGGGGTGCCCACTAATAAAACAGGTTGGTTCTACATGACACAAACACAGAACTGCAACAAGGAAAGGACCAATCTACAATTTTGATGAAATAATTTCATCTTCACAAGATCATTTTGACCCTTTTGGGCCACATGCAGTTCTATATGAATTTGAGACTCTCATTTACATTCTGGAAAAAAAAAAGGTTTCTAGAATTTTGATAGGGATTGCATTGAAATTTTATTTTGCTTTGGATTATATTGACATATTAATATAAGCTTTTGCAATCCATAATCATTGGAAGCATGTATTCTTCACAAGAGAATTAAATAAATATTTAATAAAATATCTAGAAAGGCCTCAAATATTTAGAAACTGAATCAATTACTTATTCTTTGACACAAGACTTAGAAGTAATGGGAAATTAAGTCCTCTGAATTCAATGATATTAAAAATAAGATGCTAAATTTTGCATGCACAATTTGAATAGTACTTACAGGTTTAAGCGATTATATTAAAAAAGAAGAATAGTCTAAGATTCTGTCATGTAAGTTTTCACATTAAGATAGAAAAAGGGCAAATTAAATTTATATTTAGTTAAAAGGAATTAAAAAAACAAACATAACATTCAAAGTCAATTAAACAGGAAACAGGTTGAAATAGAGAAGAATCAATGAAACCCAAAGATTTTCCTTTTTAAGGATCTCTAAAATTGACAAAAATTCTAGCTAGACTGATGAAAGAAAAGTGTAGGGGGAAAATCCAGATTACCAATAACGGAAATGAAAGATAGGACATCACTACAGAGCTGAGATATAGACTATCATTCTTTTTTTTTTTTTTTTTTTTTTAATTTTTTTTCTTTTTTTTTTTAAAGAGAGGGAGGAAGGGAAGGAAAGACAGAGAGAAGGAAGGAAGGAAGGATGGAAGGAAGGAAGGGAGGAAGAAAGGGAAACATCTTTTAAACATTTTCTTGTTTTATTATATTTTGTTTGTTTGTTTGTTTTTTACATGGGCTGGGGCCGGGAATCGAACCGGGGTCCTCCGGCATAGCAGGCAAGCACTCTTGCCCGCTGAGCCACCGCGGCCCGCCCTAGACTATCATTCTTTAACCCTAATTATCTTTCACTAAATACTAGGAAACCTTCAAAAGTATGAAAAGACAAGCCAGAGTTTGGCAAAAAATATTTGCAAAACACACATCTGATAAAGGACTTAGAGCACAGAGAACTCTTAAAACTCAGCATTATGAAAATAGATGACCCAATTAAAATCTTCAACAAAGATGATACGGAGTTGGAAAATAAGCATATGCTTAACATCATATGTCAGTAGGGAATCGCAAATTCAAACAACAAGATACCAATAAATTAGGATAGCTAGAATTCAAAACATTAACACCACCCAATTCTGGCCAGAATGTAGACCAGCAGAAGCTCACATTCATTTCTGGGGTTTATGCAAAAATGTATAGTCACTTTGGATGACATTTTGGCATTTTCTTACAAAGTTAAACATAGGCTTAGCATATGACCCAGAAATTGCATCCTCAGGTAATTATACAAAAGAGATGAAAAGTTGTGTTTGTGCACGAACCTGCACATGAATGTTTACAGCAGTTTTATTCTATAATTGCAAAAAATTGGAAACAACCAAGATGTCCTTTGAGAGGTATGCATCTAAACAATAGAGTATGACACAGCAATAAAACAAATGAACTCCCAGGCCATGAGAATACATGAGAGAATTCTTAAATGCACATTGCTAACTGAAAGAGGCCAATCTGAAAAGGTTTCAGGCTGTATGGTGCCAAATATATGATCTTCTGGAAAGGTTAAAACTATGGAGACAATAAATAGATCAGTTGGAAGGAATTCAGGGGCAGGGGAAAGGGGATGAATAGGTGACGTAGTGCATTTTTAGGGCAGTGGAAATATTTTCTATGATACTTTAATGGTGTATACATGGGCATTATGCATTTGTCAAAATCTATAAAACAGTTCAAAGCAAATTGACCTTAAACTATGGAACATAGTTAATAGTAATTTATCAATATTGCTTCAACAATTGTAACAATAATACCACACTAATGCAAGATGATAATAGTAGGAGAAGCTATGTTGTGTGGAGGTGTAGGACATGGGAACTCTTTGTTTCCTCTGCAATTTTTCTGTGTACCTAAAACTGCTCTAAATAATAAAGTCTGTTAAAAAAAAGTTATCAAATATAACTTCATTATACACAAGAAAAAAGCCTCATGATCAAGTTGGTTTTATCCCATGAATGTAAGATTATTTTAATAATTGAAAATCAATAATATAATTCACTACAGAAAACAGAATTTTATAAGTCATCTGAAGTTCAGTAGAATCAAAGAAATTATGTGACAAAACACAATATCCATTCCCAATAAAAACTCAGAAACCTAGGACTGGAGGGAAATTTCCTCAATATCATAAAAACATCTACAATAAATAATTCCCAGCTAATAGATCAACTAATTCTTAAAGATTTAATGCACTTATGGTCAACATTGTATTTGAGGTCCTAGCCAATTCAATTAATTAAATTAAAATAGTCTTTATATACAGATATACGGTTGGGCACATGGAAAAGCCTGACAACTACAAAAACATAAAAACTAACACGTGAAATTAGCAAAGTCGCATGACACAAGTCCAATATGTTCAAATATACTGTATTTTCAAGCAAATTTATTTTGAAAAGAAAAATTTTTAAAAACTACCTATGAGAGCTTCAATAAATATAAAATACCTTGGTATAAATTTAGCAAAATAAGATCAAGTTCATACAACAAGATTTACAAAGTACTGTTGAGTGACATTAAAGAGAGACTAAACAATTGGAGTTATTGGGGATGGTTATACTTGGATTCAAAAATTTTAAGTTATAAGTTTTCCATATATTGAACTACTGATACAGTGAAATCCCCAAAAAATTCCAAGCAAACTTATATAGAAATTTTAAAAACCATTTCTTAAATATATGGCAATGCTAAGATTCTGCCCTAGCTAAACCGGTCTTGAAAAGAGAAGAAATAAATGTGGAAGATTGATACTTTCTGATTTCAAAACTTAGGAACTGAGGCACATGGTAACTATGTTTAACTTTTCTGAGGAACTCCAAGCTGTTGTCTACAATGGCTTAATTGTTTTACCTTCCTTTACTTGATATATGAGGGTTCCAATATCTCCATATACTCACAACAGTAGCTATTTTCCCTTTTTTTAAAATTATTATAGTCATCATGGTGGATGTGAAGTGGTATCTCATTGTGCTTTTGATTTGCATTTCCCTAATAATGATGTTGAGCATCTTTCTATATGCTTATTGACCACTTGTGTCTCTTCTGTGAAGAAATGTCTATTAAAATTCTCTGCACATTTCAATGAGGTTATTTATCTTTTAATTACTGTTTTCTAAGAGATCTTTATACATTATCAATACTAGGCCCTCATAAAAGATATGATTTGCAAATATTGTCTCCCAATCTGTGGATTTTCTTTTCATCTTCTTGATCATATCCTTTGATGCACAAAAGATTTTAACTTTGATGAAATCCAATGTTTCCATTTTTTTTCCTTTGATTGCTTGTGCTTTTGGTGTCATATCCGGTGCAAGGTCCTGAAGATTTTTTCCTGTTTTTTTTCCTAATAGCTTTATAGGTTTAGTTCATCTAGGTAGGTCTTTAATCCCATTTTGAGTTAATTTTTCTATATAGTATAAGGTAAGGGTCTAAGTTAATTCTTTTGCATATAAATATCCAGCTTTCCCAGCACTATTTGGTTTAACACCTTTATCAAAAAAATCAGTTAGTTGGCTTCTATTTAGGTTGATTGTAAATGTTTGGAATTGCATGGTGGTGATGATAGCACATCATTGTGAGTGTAATAAACAGCAATGATTTATATAATAGGTGAATGTGGTTAAAAGAGGAAACTTTTTATTTGTATGCATTACCAGAGTAAAAATTAAAAGATAAAACAGAATCTGTATAACACACTAAAGCTTACTGTAGATGATGGACTACAGTTAATAGTAAAAGAATATTCTTTCATAAATTATAACGAAGTGTATGACACTAATACAAGGTGTCAATAACAGGGTGGTGTATGGGAAAAATACATACCTAATGCAGAGCATGGACAACAGTTAACAGTACCATTTAGGGAGAGGCTGGAAGGGGCTGGTGGAAGTGGGAAATAAGGAATGACTGCTAATGCTCACAGATTTCTTTTGGAGGTGATGAAAATGTTCTGGAATTAGTGGCAATCATTGCCCAACTCTGAATATTCTAAAAGCCACCAAATTTTACACTTTAAAATGGTAAATTTTATGGTTGGTGAAATATATCTCAATTAAAAAAAAAAAGGAAACAAAATATTTGTCTCGATGATAACCAGGACTTAAAGTGAGGGGTGGGCACCATGGTAAAAATATAACAATATCTAAAAACCATGGCCCGTAACTTTTGTAGGAGGCACAGAGCAGGCTGCTGAGATCTGAATTCTGACCCCAAGAAAATGGAGACATTAAAATGTACTGTACATGTAAAATCCACACTGGATTTTGAAGATGTAGCTTAATAATCTTAAGAATTTCCTTATATTCATTACATGTTGGAATCAACATAGGAAAATTATATAACTATAACATAACACAATTTATATTATATAATATTATGTTCTATTATATACCATTGGATTATAAATATAAATAAAGAGTTTATATTATAAGGGTTTATATTATAAATAAAAATATAAATAAAGGGTTAAATACAGCATTAAAATTTTAAAAAATTAATATAAACTACAGTTTTTGACAGTGTCGTTTGGGCATAAGGATAGATATTGAACAATGAAATAAAATAGTGTCCGGATATAATCATGCAGAGATATGGCCTTTGATTTTCAACAAATGAACCAGGAGAAATCAGTATAGAAAGAATAATCTTTCCAACAAATGGTGCTGGAACAACTAAAATTTTACCATTCATAAAAATTAACTTAAAATGGATCATAATTCTCAGTATAAAAGCTAAAATATTAACAATCCTAGAGAAATGTATAAGAAAAAATCTAGGCAACCTTGGGATAGGAATGGACTTCTTGATAAGACATGAGAACTAAACACACACACGAAAAAAGATCATTTGGGCTTCTTTCAAGTTAAAAACCTGAAAACTATCACTGCTATAACTATCACTGCAAAAATGAAATAAGATGGCACATATTAGTAGAAAACATAAATCATGTATCTGTCAAATGACTTCGATCCAGAATGCCTAAAGGATATTATGCTTCAGTAATAGGAAAGCAAACAGCCCCACAGAAAGTAATGGACAATATTTGAATATATACTTGCAAAGAAGATAATGAGTGGTCAATAAAGCAGGTCAAAGGGTGCTTTATATCATTTCCAATCTCATCCAGGTTTTTGGCAGAAATCAGCTTGATGCAGTTTCCTTCTCAGCTTCTAGAAACCATGTTCATCCCCTTAAAAGCTAGCAATGGAATGTAGGACCTATCTTCGGACCCCCTGATTCCGTCTGTCTTTCTCGTCATTCCTTAATATCCTTCGAGCTGCGGTCCACAGGAAGCAACAATGGAATGTTGTGTTCTTCCCACCCCTCATTTCTCTCTGCCCTCCTCTTCTGCCTCATCACCCCTTCCACACTCTTCCAGAGCATCTCGGTGACTAAATCTCCTGCCCTCCTCTTCTGCTGTGATTACCTCGGCCACACGCAGATGACCCAGGATATTCTTCCTATATTTAAGACAAGTCATTAGCAACTTCCATCTGCAAGTTCCTTCCTGGAAGTGCCTAGATTGTTCTTTACTCAAAGAGCAGGAATTTTGGAGGGAAAGCCATTTTTAGAATGCCACTTTTCACATTCAGGTTTATAAATATTTAAACCGAATTCCTCAAGTGTTCCCTGCTCAGACTCACCCATATTGCTAAAGTTGTTTTTTCTGACACTTACTGCTGCTACTTTGACCTCATTTTCTTTTTTCTTTTCTTTTAGTTCTTAGAATAGATAGTAAATTTTGTCACAATACATAAAATTACTGCACATGATTTCACAGTTTAAACCCTGCCATTAAATCATTGCATAGGGAATAGAAATGGAATGCATCATTTTTTAAATCTTGACCACCCTTTTCTTTCCCATGCTCACACCCATATTCATTTTCTTTATCACATAAAATTGGCTCTGGGTATGAGAGAAGGAAATTAATAACTGAATATTTATGTTTGAATGAATTTTAAAGTATTAATTTATAATCATAGGGTAAATTAAATTAACTACCATACCTTAAGATATTCTAGGATTTTTCACTACCTCCTGTCTCCCAGGACAAAAAAAAAATAAAACAAAATTTATTTTTTAATTTACAGAAAAATTATTATTCCAGAGAATGTAAAGGAAACACAAAGTTTAAAATGCTAAGACAAAAGTTTATCAAGTATGATCCAGGCATCTCACACATGCCAAGGGGGATATTTCTGTCTGGAAATGGTGACCCAGGAGAACTGAGCTGGATCAGAACTATTATGATAGGTCTTTCCCTGGCTCACAAACACTTGACCCAAATAATATCAAAGTGTCAATATCAAAGCAATGTAAAAAGTTATATACCTGGCCAAAATTCTGCCCAGTTTTCACATTCAAACCACATACTTAAGGAAAAAGAATTAAAGACAAAATTCACACTAAAAAAAACATACTAAGCCATCTCAGGGAAAAATACCAATCTTCAATAATCACAATATTATGTCTACATATCCTAGTGCTACAAATAATGCTTTTTATGTTCTATTCATTGTTTCTCCTTTACTATTGTAATAGGAGTACTCAATCTGTAACATGTTTGTGATCATACCGATTACAACATACTCCAAGAAGATTTTCATGCTTGGTCATACTGGAATAGGTTTAATGATTTCATCAGACTACTAGATACAAACATGAAAGAAATCAGTTCTTAATCATCACCTGTAAAAAGAGCTAACGATTTACTGTGACTGACATAGTGAGGTTGTCAATATTTTCTAGTCATGTGACTAGAACGTGTCTAAGTACATGAGTCCAGTATATACATTTTCTTAGAATACAAGCTCTGAAAGCCTGAAGAATCTCTCTGTATAATTCATTGTTGAGTTTCTAGTAGATTATTATGCCAAAGAGGTATTTAGTAAAGTTTTACATGATTTATTATGACCATGACATTCAAAATCCTTAAACCAAGAAGAGTTTGGTATAATGAACTCACAATGGCTTGAATTTTGAAGCTAGGTAATCCTAGTACTCAATCTATTACTCTTTTACCTTAAGCAATTTTTTAGATTTTCTATATCTACATCATTACAATATTACTGATTATTCTAAATTCAACATATAATGCAGAGTAGATACTGATGGCCAAATTGAGGTTGCCAGAGAAGAATGTCTTCTTTAAATGATCCTGTAATGTTATCTAGTTCATTCCAGCACCAATTCTTGAAAAAAATAATTCAATGAAGAAAATATAGCAGAATCAAGGCATAACAGATTTGAAATATATATAATAAATTAAATAAGAGAATGGGATGTGGCTAGGTGGGTATAAAACACCTACATTATTTGTTTTTGAACTTGAAATAATTTTATGCAAGTTTAACTTGTAAAAATAAAATGTAAATAGAGCTTAATTTAGAAATTCCGTTTCCTTCCAGTGTTACTTCCATTATAATGAAACTTATCTGAGAGAGAAACTTCATACAGCTTAGAAACTGCTTGTTCTCAGAGCCTTTTGGGATAAAACTGTTTCATGACACATAAAATATTATCCTTCATTTTTGCCATGTTGGCAAATTCATGTTTAAATTGTCTTTCTTGCTTGCAAGTATTTTCTGCTTCAGTCAATAGGAATGGATTATCCCTTGGGTAAAATTCAGTCAGACCAGAAGGTTTGACAATTTGAACTTACTCTTTGCCTTTCAACTTCTCCTACCACCTCTCTCTCTTCTTAAAATCCCTGGGGATGCACAAATTTCACCTTATCTATGTGAAGATGAGTTTGAGGGAAAAGAGGAAAAAGTGCTTTTCACATACAGTTGAACACGACCAAATTATACTAGTGGAAGTTGATGAGGGAGTAAAAAAAAAAAGATGTTGAGATAAATCTTATTCTGCTTTATCTGGAAGAAAATTTATATGGCTACTGTATAAAACTCCCAACTATTTATCTAAGATTATTTGAGCAGCCTTAGAAATTAATGCAGTGATTGCAGAGGCTGAAAAATCACTGTGAGGAAAAATATTTCTCATCATCACTTTACTAGTATTCATTCCCCTTTTAATGGGAAGCAAAACATAGGAGAGTATCAGGCTTAGTAGTTTTTCCCAGTTTAAAGCAAGTGTTGGATATTATTTGTCACATGAAGTAAATAATGGACTAATTCTCTAATGCCTGGTTTCAGACCTGGACCTAATGTAGTATATCCTATAAACTAGAACAAGTGTAATGAAGGCAACTCTTACATTATCAACATCTTTGTTGTCATCAGCATTATTAGATAACCTTAATTGAATACTTATTCTATATTAGGTGCTGTTTCTAGTACTCTGCATCTATTGAGTAATTTATAATTCAAAACACAGGCTTCTACTTGTACACTGATGGTACCATTATTCTTTATCTTCTTCTGTCTTCACTTTATACCATGCTCTTATCTAAATGTGTGGCTTCCCTAGGTATTTATATATTGTGTGGAGACACATGAGCCATGCTGCACCCTCCGTTTTGAGAGTAAAGTGCTGCGCAGAGCTACCTACATAACCTGGATAAGGAGTTAAAAGTTAACACACCTCCTCAAGGATGAAAAGACCGTGCAGATGATATCATAAACCACTTATAATATAAATCATTAAAACTCCTCTTCTGTGATATGTTGATAGCAAATCTCCAAACCCCTGTGGCATGGGACCCTGCTGAAACTGTTATCATTACTTCTGGAATGTGCTTGTCCTAACCCTTTGTAAGCGGTCCCTTGCACCCCCTTGCCTTTGTGTGGTGCTGAATTCCCAAATGGCCACTATTGGAACAATCATTTCCTGTTCATAAAACCTAATAAAACTCATGACTGACTCCATTCCTGGTATGTCCTATAGTCTTGGGGCTGTGCTGACCCAAGCCCTACAAGAATGGGTTGGAAAGTTGGTGAGCCAGCCAGGAGACCAGAGAATCCCTGGCCATACCAGCATGAGTCCTGAGAAGAGAGAATCCATGGGAGAAATCCAAAATTGGCTTATATTGCCCATATGAGAGGGCTGGCTGCCCTCCTGGATGAATGGGAACCCCTGAAAGACTATGGGGATGCCCTGAAAACTCTGGTAGAGTTGCTAAATGTTTTGCAACAGATAACAGGAAAACTAAATCTTAACAAAAAGAAAGAACATCAAGTAGTTACAGCTGCAGCCTGTCCCCTTTTAGTAGCCTTACATATAGCCGAGGCAGAACAAGCAGCAAATGCAACTGCCCACCATCTTGAGGAGAAATTAAACCTATAAAGAGATACATGCCTTGCCCTGGAGGAAATGAAAGAGTAACTACTCACTAGTGCTGAAAGGATGCTCATTTAGAGACTCTAGCATGCAGATATGCCCGAGTCATAGGCTGTAAGTTGCCTTGGATTTGAGTCTGGGGGGATTTTAGCCACTCCTGATGAGACCCCATAGCGTGAGACCCCATAGGCTTCTCTTTGGAAGAGGAAAGGGAGGAGGAATGTGAGGTGAGGAGGAGGACACAGAGCCCCAACAGGCACACCCCACGATGCAACAGAAATGGGAGGTGTCACAAGATCAACCCCTTGGGTTTCAGCAATTTCGATCTCCTGAACAGAAATTGCATGTTATTATGAGAGGTTATGCCATTGCCAAATTGGGTGATTTAGGGCAGTGTATGGACAAAACTAAAGAGTGCCTACCCAATTGGCTCCTGAGGTTATGGGACACTAGAGCTGAGGGGTACTGGTTTCTGTAGCAGAGATGAGCCAATGTACATCTATTACCACCCACCCTTCACTATAACAGTGTTTGCGTGCTCCCTCAACTAATGCAAAACTGCCTCCTTATTGGTATGGCTGATTGACGGGTATAAGTCTGCATGGCCTAGTGAAGGGGATATAGCACCCAATAGCCCCCTTTGGAAAATTAGGGAGTTGCTACAAGACATTTTATGGGGACTGGGAATGAAACACACTATTTATTCTGCAGCTTTTGTAGGTCCTGACACTGAAGCTTTTACCACAGTAAAGAAAGACACAGTACTGCGCACTGCCCCCAATCATTACTATGGGCCTCTCATATCTATCCTAAGTCTGCTAATAAGACAGCACTTCTCCTTTGCCTCTTGGGCTATAGCCAACCATGGAGAGTCAGAGACACTGTGGAAAACTGGGTCAGGAGTAAGAGCAATGGGAAAGGCTCCCCATGAATATGATGGTCCTAAACTCTTATCCCACAGGCAAGTGTGGATGAATCACATTGCCTCATACAAAGAGAGAGAAGCCATAGACAGGCAACCTAATGTAGTCCTGGTAAAACTATGGAGCAAACTGTCTAAGGACCAGAGCTTTAGTAAAGTGAGCTCCCAGGCTCCTGAGGGAGAAAGGAAGTCACCAAAAGAAACTACCGCTCAGAACCTGGGATCCCTCCACTCTCCTGGAGGAGGTTTGACAACCCCCTTTCCCTCTTCTGCAGTGGGAACGATGAGATCCCTGGGTGTAAACAATAGCTGGGAATGCCAGGGAGTAGGGGCCACAAGTAATAACCATCTAATGGTCCCCTACTAACGAGCAACAAGTATTACCATTAATAGATATGGAGCCAAATGTAATATGGAAATGTAGCTTGGCTCCATGGGCCCATACTGGCTATAGACAGCTATGAGGATAAAATGATCCAGGCACAATGGCACAGTCTAACTTTCAAGTTGGGAGATTGCCCCCCCCCCCATTGTATATGGTATATATTTCCCCTATATTTGAATACATCTTAGGAATTGAACTTCTACAGAGTGTCACATTGCAAACCACTATAGAGGAATTCTGCCTATGGTGTAGAGTGATTAAAGTGGTACTGAGAGGACCCATTAAATTGTACCTATAAAAATACTCCTGCCTCGGGATCATAGCTACAAAATGATATAAACTTCCAGGATGGCACCAAGAAACCTCAGGAACTATCAAAGAGTTGGATCAATCAGGGATAATAATACCCACTCATAGCCTGTTCAGTAGCCCTGTATGACCAATACAAAAGCCTGATGGAACATGGTATATAACAATACATTATCAGGCATTAAAAAAAGGTGACACCACTATTATATGCCACATTCCCAAACATCACTGGTTTATTACAAGCGATTAGTACACAATTGTGTCAATATCATTTTGTATTGGATCTTTTTAATAATCTCTGTAGTATCTCCCTAGAAAAATCAAGCCAGCCTGCATTCGCCTTCACTTGGGGAGGCCAACAGTGGACGTTTAGTTTGCTTCTCCAAGGCTACGTGCATAGCCCAACTATCTGCCACAGTCTCTGGCAAGGGATTTGGCTAAGTGGAAATGTGTAAATCTTTTTAACTATATTGATGATGTCATGTTAACCAGTGACTCTATTTAAGAATTAAAGGAAGCCCCAGGCTTACTGCTATCTCACCTTGCGAGTTGGGAATGGACAGTCGATCACAATAAGCTGGAAGGCCTTGGCTGCTTTGTCAAGTTCTTGGATGTTAGTCTGGTTGGGTAAGACAAAAATTGTACCTTTTGCTGTAATTGATAAGGTGCAATGTTTCCCCATGCCACAAATGCCAAGACAACCAATGGCTTTCTTGGGGTTGTTGGGGTATCAGAGACATTTTTTTCTTCACTTAGCCCAAATGTTAAAACCTTTGTATGTTTTGATTAGGAAAGGTCATTCCTGGAAAAGGGATGCCTCTCAACAGGCTGCTTTGAAAAAGCAAAAAGGGCAATAGCACAGGTATAAGCAATGACAGGCATGGATCCAGACCTGTCCTGTGAATTGGGTGTAGCCAGCACTAATATTGGCTTTGGGTGGGGTCTGTGGCAGAGGTACATTCCAAACAAATGCCCCTGGGTCTTTGGTCACAATTATGGAAAGGGGCAGAACTAAGATACGGCCCCCTGGAAAATCAATTATTTGCCTTACTGCAAGTGGAGTAACTGATGCAAAGATGGTCAATTACCTTGAAAACCCCTATTCAGGGGTGGCTAACCAACACATATCTGAAGTCATGTTCTGCCAGTGCCTGGCTGAGCAACTGACCAAATGGAAAGCCTACCTGCTATAGTGCAGCATTTTTAATACCAGTATTTTGAGTGCAGAAATGCATAAAATTCTTGGGCCAGTGTCCTCTACAGAAGATTTAACAGCTAAAGTTCCTGTACCTGAAATAGCTGTTGAGATGTCTATTGTAGAAGGCATGGGTACTATTCCCAATTCTGCTTGGTACCCTGATGGATCTGCTTGCAAGCAGCATCCCACATGGACAGCTGTGGGAGTACAACTCATTACTGACACTATATGGTGGGAGATTGGCACTATGCCAAGCACTCAATGGGCTGAGTTAAGAGTAGTATGGATGATTACAGTGCATGAACCAGGAGACATGCTGTCTGTACCAACAGCTGGGCTGTTTATAAAGACCTAATGACCTGGATGGCAACCTGAAAGCAGTAACAATGACAGGCATAGGTCACCCCTTCTGGGTACTGTAATTCTAGAAAGACATCTGGGATGCCTGCCAACAGTTACTATCATACCAACTACTGCTCACACTCCAAACACATTACCCAAAATATGGAAGCAAGTACACTCACAGGTGTTCAAAGCAGCACAGCTGAAACCAGAGAATTGGTGGAGTGGCTTCATAGGAAAAGTGGACACTTAGGGTATCAAATCCTGTGGCATCTGGCCCAGCTGTTCCAGCTGCCAATCATATGCCAGCAGCTAGTTGACATCACTAGATTGCATCAACCATGTAAGCTACCTCACAAGATGAAACACATCGTCTGGGCACATATTTCAGGTGACCCAGTAGCAACTAGATTACGTTGGCCCTCTTCTGCTCTTGGAATGGGTGAGGTATGGTTTTACTGCTATGGAATCAGAGGGCCATCAGTTTGGACAAAGTGATCTGTATGGAGTGCCTACACAGATACACAGTGATCAGGGGATTCCTTTCAATAGGTAGACAGCCCAACCTTGGGCCATGGATCAAATGGATGTTCCATCTGCCCTAAACTCCCATAGATGAGGGCTTTATTGAAAGAAGAAATGGTTTGTCAAAGCAACAGCTAAAAGATGTAAAGAGGTCCTTGCAGCACTGGACTAAGAGGCTCTATCAGCCTTTAACTCAATTGAGTGAAATTCTGTGGGCTGCTGCACCAACCCTCATCAAAATGCTGATGGCTAGACCAATGTAGGCCCTGAGAAAACAAGTCAAAGTGCCCACTGTTTTGTAGCCCGAAAGAGGAAATAATGATTTGTTGTTGCCTGTGCCTGAGACCACATGAAATGGGGAAAACAAAGTCAATTGGCCTTGATGCTGGCCTGTGTCGCTGCTTTAGTTAGGGAATCCTAAGTCCCTGGGGAATAGAAGTCACCCAAAATATTGTAATAAAACCTCAGTATATGCAGAAAATGCCTTTTAAAATCTTTATCACCAATTTGGGACCTCCTATTCACACAGGAATCTTATGCATCACTACGTAGATCCTTCTTATAAAGATTAACAATCAATGCAATGGTAGAGGCCTCTCAAGATTTGCAGGAAGAGAATATCTGGTACTTAAAACTCCCTTATAATGTTCCTCTGCCTAGTACCTTGTTATCAACAATGGAACTCTTAGCATGTGTGTTATTAGATCAGCAGGAATTAGACATAATTGTTCTCAATAAACATCTTTGTTTTTCCCCATAGCACCCTAGCAAACACCTTCCTATGTGGGTTTCAGTGGTAACTCATGCCCACAATCAAACCCATTGTTGGGTTTCCATGGACTTGCCATCATTGGACACCACAGTCCTTCCTTAGATTGTGACCCCTGCAAATTGGACTGCATGGAATACTTTGCTGGCCTAGCAGAATTCAGCCCATCAGAAAACCTAGGAAAGAATCTTGTCATTTAAGACTGAGATCCAACTACCATCCTATAATGAGACTAAGGCTTACATCTCTTGCCATGTGTGAGAAAAGATAAACAAGCCCCAGCCTGTGTTGGAGTATACTGTATGGAATAGTTTAGGGTAGTTGACGGCAGAAGCTGTAACTAGTAGACCATGTTGCCTCTGTCTGTATGGAATGGCTTGATGGAATTTATGATGTGGGGTGGCTATCTCCTGAATTGTGCAATTTTACTATTAAGCTACAAAACAATAGGTTTCTCCAGTGGCAAAATAACTCCAACCAACATGGGACAAATTTTTCCCCTAAGGGACGGCTATGGACCTATAGGCTATTAGTTAGCCCTAAATACCCTATAACTAACAGGATGTTGTATGTGAGGACAGTCCTATGTCCCCATTACCCTATATGAGTCTTTACCACATACTCCTCTTAATTGGAAAATGGTTAAAGCAAAATATAGAATAAAATGCATTCCCTGGTGGTAATATCCTTGAGCCATTTTTGCAACAAGTGGAGGTACAGTGTTACTGAATACATGTGGCAGTTTCAGCCAATTACACCGCCCAAGCACTGAGTGATTCCAAAATAGCTAAATTCTTGCGAAATGAAAAAAAGGCAGGTAACTTTAAAAAGTAGTTTTACAAATAAAATTGCCTTAGATATCCTCACTGCAACACAAGGCAGCACCTGTGCCTTAATTAATGTGCAGTGCTGTGTGTATATTCCTGATTATTCACATAACGTTTCACAAGTTTTAAATCATATGCAAGAACACATACATAATATTGTTCAATTATCAGTAGACCCCTTGTCTAAATGGTTCAATTCCCTTTCTTGGCTATGGCGGCATCTCTTTGCAGTATTATAATCTGTGAGTGGGAGACTGCTGCTGTTCTGCTGTCTCTTATACTGCTGTTGTGGAGTATGGATGCAATGTCTGTCCTGTGGTCAGCGTAGTCTGCTGTATGTGGGTGGATGGTGAAGACTCAGGGCCTGGGCTCCCCCTCTGTACTCTACACATAGTCGCCCATGTGACCTGGACAGAAGTTAAAGATCAAAAGATCTCTTTAGGGATGAAAATAATGCAGAGATGACTTATCTTGTAAAGCATTAAAACTCCTCTCCTCTGATATGTTGATAACAAATCTCCAAACCCGTGTCATGGGACCCTGCTGAAACTCCATTTTCATACCCTATAAATGTCCATGCCCCAAACCCGTATAAGTCTTCCCTTGCACCCTCCACCTTTGCAGAGCACTGACCTCCCAAATGGCCACCATTACGACAATCTTCTTCAGTTCATAAATCCTAATAAACTCATGTCTAACTCCGTGCCTAGCGTATGCTCTGGTCTTGGGGCTGAGCTGACCCAAGCCCTTTAAGAGCTGGGTTGGAACACTTTGATGCATTTTCAAATGCTAGCTCAGACCATCTCTCCAAACCAAACATTTTCTATTAAAACGACTGAACCTTTCCATCTGATTGACATGCTGTCACCTCCAGCTCAAAGTATTTCCCCTCCCTCCATATTAGTTGTCCTGATTACTTGAACAACACACATGTAGTTGCCCAAGTAATAATTCTTTCAGTCATCACACAAACATTTTTTAAGTACAATCAATTCAATTTTTCTTTGCTTATCCTTGATTTTTCCATCCTTACTGCAAAGATTTAAGCAAATGCTTATCTTTCTGCACCCTAGGAGCAATATTATCCAGTGATTAAGAATGCAAATGCTGGATTTAAGTGTACATATTCCAAATCCCATATCCAGTTCAGACTAGCTGTGTGACCTTGGAAAAATTTGTAACCTCTATTATAGGGTATAGAAATGTTTATCAAACTCATAAGTAGTAGAAAAATGCAAAAATAAAAATGTCAAGAGCATGGATAGTACACAGGAAACATCAATGAGATATTAAAAGAAGTCCAAATATATCAACAAACAAAATAAATATAGAGGATTAAAAATTTAGTTTTAAAATGTCAGAGATTATGAGATTCCATTTTTTAGAAGGTCATTTATATATCACTTACAAGAGACACTCCTAAAACAGACTGAAACAGAAAGGGATGTAAAAAGATATGCCATGAAATATCAATCATAGCAGTGATAACACATCAACATTAAAGAATCATAAAAGATACATGGAATCTAAGGCTTTGTCTCTTATGACATCAGTCAGGAATTTCTACAGCAAGTCATAGATATCCACTTGAAAGTATATTACAGACCACAGAGAAGGTTGGCTTATGCAACTACAAAGGCTAGCCATGCATTTGGCATAGACATAGCTATATTCAGGGGTTCAAATGATGGCATCATTCTCTCCATCTTTTGGCTCTACCACTTTTTTCATGTTGCCTTAATTCAATGGCAAATTATCTCCATAGGCAGGAAAAATATGTACTTTCTGCTGCATTCACAATCTGCCACTTTGCTCATTCCAGTGGAACAAAGACTTCTCTCATCACTTATCCATATAGCAACCTGAGGACAGTCTCTGCTTGAACTTGCCAGGGGGATGTCTGTAGATTATTCCTGTCATGGACAATGTCCAACTAGTTGACCATGAGTGAAATGAAGCACTGTGGTTAACAGAACTGCCTATATTATATGAAGTGAACAGAATGGATCAATAATCCAAAAATAATGAGTGCTTGGCAAGAAAATAAAAATACTATACCTTTGCCTTGACAATTGGTTGTAGTAAGAGAATAAATGCCAAGACTGGAGTGTAAGCCTATACTTTTGTAAACAGGCCATTGACCTGTAGGACAAAAGAATACTTCTGTGGCTTACTTAGGTCTCACCCAATTCAAGATATTATTTAGATATAACATGTTAATCTATGTAGCTTTCTACATCTGCAGGATATTTTAGGATTGTAACCACACTAGGTAGCTGATCAAACATCCTAGACTCTTAAGTTGTGGCATCTCCTCTTTAGGTTAATGACTAATATATATTTATTTGGAAATACAAATAAAATGTAAACTCATGATTTTTCTTTAATTATTCTTTCTGGCTACAGGCTTTAGCCAGTAATACACTGTAAATCTCAAAAGAGTATAACAAAAATTTTAAAATAATTTTTCAAATGAATTACTGTATCTTGTGATTTGCTTTCTTTCTTTTACATGTTTCTCCCAAACACTGAAGACTTTTAGGGACAAATGAAATTAGCCTTCAACACTTCAGGTTCCAGTGATCAGATTACAGGGTATTTACTGATGCTGAATTTTATCAATTGGTTAAAGCCTTTAGGCAAAGGTCACAAACCTCTGTAACTCTGAGTATAGCAGGGTAAACTAAATGATGCCTATAGACTCTAGTGAAAGATAGTAGTATTAAAGGAAATAAAAATCAATATAAGGAGAAAATTGAAAGCATATAGCATGGGGCATAAAAGTTTATAAGAGTCAACTGCCCTAAATGAATGCAAAAGTTATCTGGACAAAAAAATACTGTAAATACTTTAAGATTCTAAAAGCATATCAGCATCCCTAGTAGAACAAAATTATTTAGTCTTTTTAAAAAAAATCCATACAATTTATTTGGTAATTTCTTACTAATATTATTTTTAAAGTTGCATAAGGAATAGAAGCTTCCAAATAAAGTATAAACTAAATGGATTTACCTTCTAAATTATTTTTTTTAATTTGAGACATTCTATAGTCTAATTAGTTCTAGGGCACATATACATAATAACTTTTACTACTGAAACAGTGGTTTCCAATCTATGTTGTCTACAACACTAGAGTCTTTTGAGAAATATATAGGAGTTGTGTCACAAACAGGTCCCATATGATAAAGCGTCACTGGAAGTGGCATAATATAACTGTTGTTAGGGAATTTGTATGATGGAAATGTCCTGTGTGTCGACTAAAGTGGATAAAATTGGGGTATGTAAGTACAACAAACTACTTTTAAAATGAGTGTATGTCTTTATGTAAACTACACCTCAATAAAGTTAATGAAAAAAAGAGACATTAACAACCGGAAAACTTTGTAGCCTAAGAAATCAATTTAAATGTTGAATTTTCTCTATTTTTTCAAGACACGTAAGTTGAAAAACAAGTTGTTTTCCATAGTCACTATGGCAATTGACCTAATAATATCCAAACACTGAGGTCTGAATCAGTGATGTTTGAAATTATTTTAGTGGCACTAAAACAAAGAGTTGATTGTAATATCCTAGAGCCCAGAAGATGTCTACTAGTCATTTCTAGGTAGTCTATGTTCTTGATAATAAACAGTTTCACTTCTGAATTACAGCTGGTATACGTATCGCAATATTGATCTCTGATTTCCTGCATCTCTGTCTTCCAGAAATTGTGAAACATGTTGATTTATACTTTGACTATTTTTCTGATCAAACCAAAAGCTTCAGTTGAGTCTATGTTTATGAGGGTCAAAGATCTTCAAAGCAAGAGGGGTGGAACAAAACTATAAAAGTCTAATATTGTTAACTGCTGGGATCCTCTGTTATGAAATGTTCTTTTTAAAACTCCAAATAAAATGGCTTTTGCTTTAGTCTGTCACCTCAAGTTGTAAAATTATGAGTAAGCATGGATTTCCATATTTACAGCAGTATACATGCCACTTGACTGGAAAGAAAAGAGTTAAATCTATAAACATGATCTAAAACATAGTTGATATTCTACCAGATAGAATCAATTTTAGGATTTAGAAAGTAATATCATAGAAGAGCTTATAGATATGAAAATTACTAACAAGAAATGTCATATCTTATAGATATGAAAATTACTAACAAGTAGAAAAGAAGTAATGTAACACGTAAAATTAAGAAAGGATCTGGAGGAAACCCACAGTGAAACCAAAAGACTATGAAGAAGTACAAATAAGTATAAAGAGAACAGCATGCTTAAGGAAGCTAGAATTTAATACTTTATTTTAAAGATGATATTGAATTAAGAATAAAGCCTGTACATATTCTGAAAAGAACCACTATAAGCATAGCAAATATGAGAAATGATAGAAATCTCTAGGTACTAGGTATGTGAAAAACAGACCATAGGTTTTTCTGGGCATGGGCAGGCACTGGGAATTGAACTTGGGTCCTCCAGCATGGCAGGCGAGAATTCTGCCACTGAGCCACTGTTGCCTGCCCCAGACCATAGTTTTTAAATGTACTAATTCATATACTGAAGATTAAATATTTTGCAGTAAAACTTAGAGCAAAGGTTGACAAACTGTGCATCCATGGACTCACACATCACTTTGAAGCACAGTCACAACCACTCATTTATGTATGCATCATCTCTGACTGCTTTGACCTAAAATGGCAGAGGTGAGTAGTTGCAATGTACATTATATGGCCTACAAAGTCTAACAGACTTACTATCATACCCCTTAAAGAAAAACCTTGCCAACTCACAGTTTAGAAAATAAGAATGGATCTAAAGAGTTAGTTTTCCAACAGTGATAATGTCAGATAACTATATTAAAGAGACTCAGTTGCTTTTCACGTTAGAATCAAACTGGTAAATTAATACATATTTTGGTAAAACAATCAATGAGCAAGGTTCTCAAGATATAGTCTTTGTTGAGCAGGAGGCGGACAAAGAGACAGAGAGAGATAAGTAATGACAAAAACCATCAACAAGGTAAGGTGTTGTTTTTGTTTTTGATAATTTGTTTTAAATCCTTGCAGGAAATTCATTAATTTCCAATTTTCCTATTCTGGAAGTTTGAAGAGAGTGTTGTATATCTGCAGAATGCTCTTTGCTGGTTTTACCTTTCTTTCTTTCTTTTAATTAAAGACCCTTTAACCATCTAATGAAATCCCTGAGTCCCTTCATTGGGTAAATGCACATAATCACATACCAACCTGTGTCTCCAATTTGTTTAATGTATTAACCCATATTGCTCATTCATGAACCCTTCTATTTTTTTCCCAGCTAAGGAATTTTGCTGTTGATTAAAACATATTCATGGGGTGGTGCAATGGTGGCTCAGGAACAGAATTCTCACCTGCCATGCTGGAGACCTGGGTTCAATTCCCAGTATCTGCCCTTGCAAAAAAAAAAAAAAAAAAAAATATATATATATATATATGTATTCATCATCCCACGTCATCATGAGCTGAAAAGTTTTATAATTTAGCTTTTCCTTTTTTGTGCATTATGAGTAAAGATATAAGCAACATTTTTGAAAGCCATAGCAATTGGATGCAGCTAATCAAAATTAAAGGAAGAGGCAGTAAGTAGATTTTTAAAAATCAGTATGAGTTTCCTTAAAATAATTAACTAAATATTAATTATCCCAAATAATTATTTTAAATTATTAAATGTTTCGTGAGAAAAATAAAAATCCTCTTGAATTATGTTCCTCATTGAGCTGGCATAAAACTTTTGATCCAAGCCTTTGCCTTTAACTAAAACTTGTTTAAAACTGGAAACTCCACTGTGTTGGTTTGTAAGGATGTATGTCCCCTAGAAAAGCCATGTTTTAATCAAAATCCCATTTCATAAAGCTAGAATAATCCATATTCAATACTGTATGTTTGAAACTGTGATCAGATCATCTCTCTGGATGATGTGATTTAGTCAAGAGTGGTTGGTAAACTGGATTAAGTGACAGCATGTCTCTACCTATTTGGGTGGGTCTTGATACATTTCTGGAGTCCTACAAAAGAGGAAGCATTTTGGAGAAAGAAGGAGATTCAGAAAGAGCAGAGAAGAATGACATAGCCATGAGAAGCAGAGAGTCCACAAGCCAGTGACCTTTGGAGATGAAGAAGGAAAACGCCTCCCGGGGAGCTTCATGAAACAGGAAGCCAAGAGACAAAGTAGCAGATGACGTCATGCTCACCATGTGCCCTTCCAGCCGAGAGAGAAACTATAACTGTGTTCACCATGTGTCTTTCTAGATGAGAGAGAAACCCTGAATATCATCGACCTTCTTGAACCAAGGTATCTTTCCCTGGATGCCTTTGATTGGACATTTCTATAGACTTGTTTTAATTGGACATTTTCTTGGCCTTAGAACTGTAAACTAGCAACTCATTAAATTCCCCTTTTTGAAAGCCATTCTGTTTCTGGTATATTGCATCCTGGCAGCTAGCAAACTAGAACATCCACAAATATTGATTCCAATTTCAACTTTGAGTTTTAAAATGGAAGTATAGTGGTAGCATATAGTATATTAGTAGGAGAATTTTAGAAAAATTATTAGAAAAATAAAACAGTGAGTCATTAGTACTGTGATTCCTACTAAGCATATGGACATATATCTGGATTTTATCACTGTAATATTTAAGTGGTTATAACAAATTAATAGAATATAGCACATGAAAAGGAAGATCATTATTCTGAACCTATAATAAACACTAAAATGAAGTTGTTTTGCTGTTATTGTTTTAAAGTATATAGTTCTTAAACACAAATATAGAATGATGATATTTTGGGGAAATTTCAAGGATTAAGCACCAAAGGCCAGGTTGCTTATTCAAAAAGATATTTATTTTCCTATTGTTTGTACTAAGGCAAACTCCATTTTCTGTTTCTAAATATCTAGCCCTTTTTGGTGTTTCAGAATGAAACCATCATATATTTGGAGGACCATAAAAATGGTTTGTTCAAAAAACCAGGGGTTTTGTTTATAGTTAAACTGCCTCCTAATTTTTAGCGGACGTGGTTCAGTCATTCTTGAGAAACATTCACGAAATGAATTGAAGATACACTGGGAAAAAATACACACAACAAGTAACTGGAACAATCAGTGTGGGGTACATGGGACTCTGAATATGGTTACATCTCTTATATTTTCCCAATTTACTCTTACTAGCAGGAATTCTATCACATCCATTTGGGGGATTTATCCAAATAAACAGGGCCAATCCTCTTTCCACAATACTTGACAGAGAGAAAATTTGCAGGTCTAGTTGCTTTCATTGAAGAAGGACACTTCACATTCCCAGATAATGGGATGTTCTTGCCCATCTAGGACCCAGCCACTTCTAGTAGCTCCCCGCACTGGGGGTGAGTGGTGGGGGAGGTCAGATTGTTGATTCCCAGAACCCACCCTTAGAGAATCTTATTTATTTGTTCTGGGTGTTACTTTAAAGCTGCCAAGGTGTTTCACATATCCAGTCAGCATCAAGAACCATGGAGATAAGCAAAGTTTTATTTGGGACTCTCTACAGTCTTTAAATTATTAAAAGGAATTTCTGTGCAAGCTTATGGGGGAATACATTTCATTTGCAGAATTTACCAAATATATTTTACAGAGAATCTTTATTCTTATATGATCCTAATAATTTTACTCCAGATTTGAAATTCTTCAAATTATTCATATCCCAAAAGGTAGAGAGTTTTTTTTTTTTTTTTTAATGACAAATAACTCTACAGAGGAATTAAAATAACCAAGAAACAAGCAAGGATAAAAGCAATGTAATCTTTCTTTCAGAAGATAGTGTGCTTATCAGGGAGTCTAAGAAATGTAGTCAGAAGTTTTCATAGGGATTCCAGGATGCCCATAATGGGCTAGACACTCACTTTGCAGAATGCTTCAACCATCTGCCAGTTCAGTAACAATTTAACAGTTTACTTTGCTAGATTTTCTCTAAGTAGCAAAGAGTATCTCAAAGGGAGGTAGGATTGAAAGTTGACACACATAAATTCTGGTTTAGGGCCAAGTTCGTTAATAAACAAAAGTTGTAGCTTTTCAAAAATATATAATATATCTATAGATCATGGTAAATTAGTGGATTAATAAGCAGTCTGTATGTGCTCTTATCATGTGGTTTTAAAAGGTTTTAACTAAACCTAATATATATACATACACACACCCTGTGTATGGGAGGCTTTGTGACTTCCTAAAGAGCTTCAATCTTCCAGTAGCTGAAGCCAGAAGCGTTGTACCAGCAGTTTCACAGTCAACCTACGCCTACATAGATATTGATCTAAATTAGTTTGATCTTATAATATTATTTCCGTTGTGATATAGTTTTATAGTTTAACGTTTTAACGTAGCATATATTCATCCCAGCCTGAAAGCATCCAGCGTTCAGATGGTGAAAGGAAAAAACAAAAAACAAGCAAACAAACAAAAAAACACAACATACTGAAGAAGCAACTTGTACCTACAGGCGACACCTATACATTAAACTCACTGCACAGTCAGCTTGGGTGAAATTAGAGAGAAAACTGCCCAAGCATGTCAAATGTTTTAAGCTTTAAGACCCTGGGTGGAATGAAACAAAAGAGGAAGGAATCCAGGGGTGCTTTAGCATAATCAAGCTGGCTCATGCCGCCGAAGGCACAGCTGGGATTGAGAGCTTACTGCTGTGAGGAACCTTGTAATTGTATTCTCGTCCCACAGTCACCAGTGGACATGCAGTGAGTGTGTGCGTGTGTTTAAATTCTCAGCTAAGAAGGCAATGAGGGAAAAATAAATAAATACTGCAGAAAGCAATATGTTTCTCATTCCCTCTTTAATGAATGTGTAATATGTTTAGTATCTCTCTGTTCGCCACCTCTTCAACTTCACTTTTCACAACTTGCTACATAAGGCTGCCTGGTGCCCAGCAGGTGTGCTGGGATGTAGCAATGCTGTACTGAATTTATCCTATTTTTCATCAACAGACATGTTAAGAATGATTTTTGTTGTTGTTGGTTACATTTAGTTCTTCAGTGCTGGGCAGGGGTGCCAGCTTGCAGCACAAAAATAAAGCAGTAATTCACTTAATCCTAGATATTAAGAAGGCAGTATCTGACTTTATTTCCCTACCTTCCCATGCCCCTACCTTCCTGTCTTTTTAATCCATTTGTTTTTGACCATTTCACCATTTTATAAAACTTACTGACAGCAAAGTCAGTCATTTCAAAGGAGACATTGACAGTACTTTCTGAACATAAAAACCTAATCAAAGGTGCTAGCACGAACGGATGCATCATATATGCACTTTACCAGATATGTTTATATTCTTTGCAAAGACAGGAATTAGAACTGGATTGGTAGAGGAGGGCAGAAATATGTACACTTCAATTACATAAAAATATCTTAATGCATTTCCAATTTTTTTTAATAAAAGATACAAATCTATAAAGACAACTCCACACTAAGTATTCCTGCCTATTACCATCATACTATTTGGCCTACTGTAACCCAATTCCTACTGAAACAGTAAGTATCTTTTAAGACTTGCAATAGATGATTATCTAATCAACCAAGATAGGTTATGTTATATATTAGCTATTGTAAAAAAGTATGAGTAAATGAGTGGTTGTCTGTGATTTTTTCCAGTCCAATTCACAAACTTTCTACACTGCAAAAGAGATACTTATATTTTGACCTTCAGCCCAAAGTCTGAGATGTGATCAAGGAAGGGATTTGTATCATTTCTAGCATGCTAAGAGGTATTCTTCTCCCTTTAAATTAGTAGAGCTGCTGTGATACACCAGATAAAAACCTTTGCAACTACAGAGGTAGAGATGGCATAGATAAATTCATTGGGGACAGGGCAACACTGGCTCAGTGGCAGTGTTCTCCTGTTTCATGCCTGAGACCTGGGTTCATTTACCCAGTGCCTGCCCATGTAATAAAAATAAATAAATAATTAAATAAATATAGCTTTATGTGAGTGTTTTAAATAAAAATTCATTTGGGTAATGATGCTGCATGCCCTAGAACTGAATTCATTCTATAAATTTTATTATAATCCAGCAGATCTGAGTTCAAAGTCTGACTCTCATTTAACCACTTAGGAGGAGTTGTTGGATTATTTAAGTTTTCAGAGCCTTAGTTGGCACTTTGGTAGACATTACCAACATTCATAGAGTTGTTGTGAACAATTGAGAAAGTATGTATGCAACATGAAAAGAATTGATGTTGGCACCTAGTAAGAAATTAATTATTTTAAATTTTATTATTATATTATTATAATGATTCTGTGGTGTCTAGTCATTTAAGAAAGATTCCATTGGTTTAACTTTTGCTATATAATCTGTTTACTATCTATAAAATGACTAGGCCATGGTTAGCCCTCTAATAGATAAAATATATTATATGTTAATATGGTAATACCTGTAAATTTTCAACTTTCTCAAAACCAGAATCTCAAAAAAATCTTCTTAGAAGTTATGCATTAGATTGAATAACTAATCCTTGAAGTATTTCAAATCCTTCTACTTATTTAAAGCCAAATGTACCAGTTGATTATTATATTGGAGCCAAATTTACTAAGAGTTTTTCAAATGACTCATTTGCTTGAAATTTCAAAATTAAAAAAATAATGGAGAATAATGTAGTAAAATACAGACCTCTCATCTGTATTCATATGCCCAAACAAAAAGCATACTATTGATTAAGAATATGGATTTTGATCTCAGAAAGACCTGGGTTGCAATCACAATTCCATCACTTATAATCCGGTCGTTTTACAAAATATAATCTCTAAATTTAATCTAAATTTGTTTCCTCTTCTGTAAAATAGGGATAATAATGGTAATAATCTAATAAGGTTTCTGTGAGTAGTAAGCTGAGATAATACATGTATAATTTTAAGATATCCTCATAACATGTTCAGGAAATATGAGTAGGGATTGTTGCTATTTTAAATGTATGTGAGAACATAAAATTACATGAAAGCATAAAAACTACATTTCAAAGTTTGCTTTGATGAACACGCAGAAATGTGTTTAAAATTAGATGTAATCAACTAAAATATTTCCAATCTGTATACTCAGAAACATAGGATTAAATGTGACAGTATATATGTCTGATCAGGTTTCTGCCTAAATGTCCTCTCTTCAGGAAGATTTTTCCCTACCATTATATTGAGACTAAATTTCTCTATCTAAAAATTTTTATATTTTTTTCATTCCTCTCGCTACTATTTATTGGCCTCTGAGGTAGACCTGTTTTTCAAACTGCCTGTCACCTCCAACAGAATATACACCACGTAATGAAAGGAATATGTTTTGTTCATTGATAGGAGCCTAGAAAATTGCCTCACCACTGAGTAAACATTATTGTTGAATGAATGAGATATTCATATCTAATATGCTTAAAGTTATAGAAAAAGGCTAAAAAGAAGAAAAATGTTCATCTGTTAGTAATGTTTCCAGGTTTCCTGCTGCTTTGACTTCTGAACAGTAGATGCATATTTTCTTTCAATGAAGCTTAAAAAATAAGCTCATAAATTTTTGTTATAAAATATCTCAGATTTATTTAAGATATTTATAATAACCATACCACCATCTGGAGATGATAACAGCAACCAAAATTTATTGAACCATTGCTTAATGCTGGCCTTATGCTAAGCACATCACATAGATAATCTACTTTAAGCCCCATAACACTATGATTGTATTATAACCATTTTTAGATTAGAAAACTGGAATAGAAAGAAAGTAACTTTCCAAAGATATATAGTTAAACTGATAAGGTTAAAATTCAAACCCAAAATTTAACCCTATACCATACTGTTAAGCCTTTTTGTCTAATATATATATATATATATACATATATAATACATACACATTTATATACATGTGTATATGAACACACACAAACTATTCTGTGGAGTTATTGTAGATGCTATATAGTTTATTACACTGTTTTATATCAATAATTTTGAGAGTACTCATATATATTACATATTCTTCAAAAATTCATTTTCAGTGTATGAATGGCATTTCTTTAACAATTTCTGTTATTTTGTTGGACATTTAGATTGTTTCTTCTTGTGCAATATCACATTAGTTAATTTATGAGGGTAGATTTTTTGAAACAAGACTGTTCAGTGTAGCCAAAGGGTATAGATCTTTCTAAAACTCTGATTTCTGTTAACAAATTGTTTTTTAAAATGTATAAAATTTTACTCGCAGCAGCATTGTTCATAACATCTATTTTAGATACCTTGCTATTCTTTCAGCATTAACATTTTATTAAATTTCCTTTTTGAAAGTGAAAAATGTTTCAATATTTTCACTTTTATATTTGACATAATTTTTAGATCTTTGCTTTTATTCTTCTGTGAATTGTTGGTTTATGTCCTTCCTCATCAGGTTGTTATTTTGAAAAATTTAATGTACAACAGTATTGATTCATACGGACCTTAACATTTCTCTATCATATATGTTACAAAACTTTAATTCTAGTCTAATATTGACTTTTTAATATGCTTTTTGATATAGAGAAGATTGAGCCTTTGAGGGGTCAATTACCATTTTTGCCTACATCATTTCTGATATTATTTTAATATTTAGAGATCCTTCTCTAGCACAAAACCTCTTTCTAGATTTATTTAATTCTAATATGTTTAATTAAAATAATATGTAATCTATTTCATATAAATATAAAAATAATATCATTAAGTAACCAATTATCCTGTCACCATGTATTGACATTGACTTTTTCCCCCAATGAATTTTGGTTACACTTTCTTACAGATATATATATGTATATAATTTTTTGTTGACAGACTATTCTTTTGATCTTTTGTCAATTCTCTCTAAATATTTATCTTCTAATTTTAAATTATGGTTTATTTTCTAGTACAGAATGTTTTTTATTCATACTTTTTTTAGCCAAAATGCTAATTGCTAGCCTCATTAAGTTAATTTTCCAGATGTGCTCTAGAATTATTTTGCCAAGGTCCAAATAATCTCTGCTAGGGATTTCATCAGCACTGTGTTCAATATAGACTCTACTGAGGAAGAACTGGTACCTTTAAAATGTGCAGAATTCTTCTGTATCTTTCAGTAAGATATGTAACTTTTATTCGTATTGTTTTTGATCATCTTTAGCAAGATGGGTTCTGTGTGTACTATGCTAAAATATATTTATATTTATAATACATTAGCTGGACCCGAACATATGCACAGTTAAAACTAATAAGGACTCATAACTATGAGTGTTATATCATAACCACTGATGTTACCCAGCATTCAATTAAAATGTCACTTTATCTATATATTGAATCACACGTGAACACCTTAGCCTTCCGGCTCACTGCCCACACATTTATATTCACACACATATATTCATGATGCATTAGTTTGAACCTAAATATACAAAAAACAAACCATTGGTTTCCCCATCGTTTTACGTCTCCATTGAAACGATCAAGGTATCAATTTTAAGCAATTCATAGGAATATGAATTCCATCATGCCGAAGTAGAGTGGAGGCTCTGGAATGTGGTTTGAATGTTAGTCTTTATTTTTTGAGGATTCCCATGAATACATTATTTAATGCCAGTAGCTAAATTTTACTCATTAGTAGAAGTAGCAAAATAATAAAACAACTCATAGGACAGTACTAAGGATTAAATGAGACAATTCTTATAAAAGCATTGCTTCTGGAGTACAGTAAATGTCAATATGGGCTGATTATTATTACATAAATGTAGATATTTAGGGGAGGAAAAAGGGACACAGAGTATGATACATTACTTTTAAATCAAAATGCTAATGTTTAGCCTCAGTAAGTTTAGTAAATGTGCAGACAGCTGGAAAAAAGGATGCAAGTATAAAGCAGTTTTTTTGCAAAAAGTTCTTTTAATTATATAATCCATAATTCTACTAACATGAAAAAAAAGAAACTGAGGAATATTTATGCACTGAGAGAGTAGTATCTCTCTCCTTTTATTTGATGAAGTCTTAAATGGAGGGTTTAAGGCAAAGAGAAACTTCATCTATCAAAGATTATCAGTGAAAGTGACTAGATAATTCTTTCCAGCGTTGTCGAACTTTACAAATGGAGCTTTGGTATAAGATTCTTTGAAGTTTTGGATTATGTATTCTTATCAAGGAAAAAATTAAATGTAAATTAAAAACCTGAACATATGGTACAATATAGGTATACTATATCTTCACAAGTTTTTATACATATACCTAACTATACTAATAAGATATGCACATTATAAAACAAAAGTAGTATAAAAGAAGATTTTGAAAATAATGTTTTAAATCCCTTTCAAATCATGGTGCTTTGTAGTTTTGTTAGTTAATAACTCTTAGTAAAATATGCATTTAGAGTGAGGTTCATCATTAACGATAATGGATACAAATTCATATTTTAAATAGATGCATAGATATTTATGAAGAATTCATTCAGGGTTTTATGGGGTATTTAATTATGTCATCATTTTTCTCTTGGTTTTGTTTTTACTTCCTACTGTCATGAGAGAGAACGCCTATCCGGAGTGGAAGTGGAAGCCATATCTGCTGTGCTATTTCTTATTGTTCTCTTATGCTTACATTACTAGGACTATCTAGCTAGCTAGCTATATGCCAAATTGGTAAGGAAGTTTCCCAGGAGTGTTTATACTTGTTGAATTTTTTTAGTTTAAACTGTGTACTTTCATCTACATATTTACTTAAATTAGCACAAACCAGTTGTGATCGGTTAAAATATGCTAAGAATGAAAGGCCCCAGCTCATCCCTCACCCAGCTGCAGGGGATTCTCCCAATCTAGCCAAATGAGTTTGCCAGTCCTTGAGTTAAATATTGAGAATACTATTTTTTCTTATTTAAAGTTAAAATGTATTAGAAATAGAAGTTGTCATCATTCCTATCCAAATCCTAATAATCATTGCATATGCCACAATGCTATGAATGTATTAAATTGTCTATTTACTTTCAGCCATTGCTGTATAATGTTAAAATTTTTTAAGTTCCATAATTTGCATTATGACTTCAAGTTAATAATTCTAGCTACCCGTAATATACCTCAACTTTAAGGCTGTCTGTGGCTTGAGAGCAGAGGGAATATGTAGCAGATGGGAGCAGAGAGTCCCCATTCGGCCCTTTCTCCAGAAGCTTTTCTCGCCTCCCAACTCTTCTTCTTCTCCATTAAAACATCCTCAAACATAATTAGTATAACATTAAAAATGGAGGAAATTTTGTAATTGCCAGTTGTTCTGTAGCCATGGTTACAGCAAAGATTTATAGAAAGTAACTCCAGGCTGGGCACGAACAAGCAGTTAGCAGAAACAGCAGTTAGAAAATGTTTGTGTGCATGTGCAGGTGTGCTGATGTGAATGTTTGCCAAAAAAAAAAAAAAAAAAGGGAAAGAGAATATTCGGTGACATTTAAGGTGCTAATATCTGGAAGTCAACCTTTAATTTGACAGCTTTTAGTGCTAGTTAATTTCATTCATCCAGGCAAGGTGTAGGAAATTTGCAGCACCTTTAAATTATCACGTTTTTCCACACTGCCTCAGGCCTATGTGGAATACCTGAACCATACATTTTTTTTTTTTTTTACCTTTTTTTTCAGGTCAGTTGAAGTAAAACTTTCATTCCCTTTCTCAGACAATTAATCTTTAGCTAATTGAAGCAGGGATGCTGCAGGATGGGTTTCACTGGGGCCTGTAAATCTCATTTAGCAAAGTGAATTCAAGGCACATGCTGCACCTAATGATGTGACAGGTGGGCTGCACCACAAGACAGCAGCCTCGGAAAAGTTGATTCTCATTAGACCCGCAGAGTCCTGCAGTCAGTTTTCTGATGGCTGAAGAACACTAATCGCATCTGTTTGCTACGGGGGTGGAATGTGGGAGGCAGAGAAGTTGGGGGAGGTAGGGTTGTGAAGGGAACTAAAAAAGAGGAAGGGGCAAAATTTTGCTCTTTTCTTTCATGAGTTAATATCCTTGTCTCCTGCCCAAAACCCAGCAGGTCTACCTCCCACCAAGCTATCAGCCTCCGTTCTGCTGACTCCAACAGGGTGCACCCTTTTTCTAATTAACTAAAATGGCTATGGAAAGCAAAGGAGGCCTTGTGTTGGGTGAACCAATTATTTTGAAGGGTATTAAGTCATCAGATTTACTTTTATCTTGATTGCATTGTGGAAGTCGTGCATAATTAATGGTGGGAGCTTATTAGGAAAATGATTAGGCAAATTACACAGGTGTCGGATGCATTTTTTATGATAAATTTGCTAGAACAATCCTGCAATTCCATCTGTTCAGCTCACATCAGAATGTCATTCTGAAGAAATTAATGGTGCAGAGTTACACAAAGTTACTGAGGTTTTGGATGCAGATTTAGGCAAATTAGACAGATACATAGAGACACAGACATACATATAGTTAAAATTACTCCCCAATTTTCTAATGAATACTTGATGTTACTAATCAAAAATTTACTTATTTCATCTTGAAAGGGAATGATAGTTGAAAACAAGTACAGCAAATGAAACGTAAGCCTCATTTCATCACTTTGATGTATGGAAATAAAAGTAATCATGAAAAAGTTTATTAAACTCGATGAAATGAACAGGAGGATGGCAGGGAGTAGCAAGCTCCAGGACTCATTCCTTCCTCCAAAACAGCCTCCAAAACAGTAAAAAGAGAAGAACTGTGAGAAACAACAGTTCTGGAGCCCTAGAAACCAGAAGAACACTACAGAGCGTGCAGGGAAGAGAGGGAGGAAGAGGCAGATAAGCTGCGATACAGAAACTGTGAGAAGCTCTCCCTCCATGGCACCTGCTGGTACCCTTCTCACACTCTTGCAGTGGGTGCCTAGGACCCAGGCTCTGACTAGTGGCTGCTGTCAGAAAGGGACAGAACAACCTCTTCCCCAAGAACTGGGGGGCACATGTGAACACTGATGGCTACTTCTGATAGCAATTCAGAGTGCTGAGTGCTAGCTCTGAGCCACTGTTTCAACCTACCCAGGAGAAAGGCAGCAGCAGCCATTGTTTCAATCTTACCTCCACAGGAGTGGAGGCAGTGGAGGTTTAAACATACAGTTCCTCCTTAGGGCTGTGGGGAACTTTTTGCTGAAGGGTGCCATCTGCTGTGCAGGCCAGGAAAGTGCAGTTTTAGGGAGCCATTGAAAAGGCTTTTGGCATCTTTCCTAACCCTCTCTCCACAGCACTTTGGAGGTATTCTGCAACCCCTTTGTGGGTCCCTGACCCTTATTTGACTGGGAAATTCTGAAATACAAAAATCCTCTCCAATGTGGCCCTCCTCCAGAATTTTCCCTCATGGCAAAAGCAATTAGAGGCAAACAAAAGGAGTGCAAAAAAAAAAAAAAAAATCTATACAGGCAAAATAAAAAGAAACAGAACCAATCAGATTCTCAAAGAAGGAAGAGAAGAAAGGAAGCTTTCTCCTGAGGGTGCAACAATTGCACAGATAATACAATCTTAAAAACAATACCACAGAGACTTCTGGGATGATGGCCAAATAGAGTAGTTCAAGATTAATCCTGCTGTATGGAGAAGTTAGAGAAGGAAACGGACAGCGACTGAGGCACTGACTCAGGAATGTGGCTGAATGGGAGAGCTATTTGCACTGCATGGGGCAGCCCTGATTGCAGAGGCCAATGAACAGAGAGGCAGAAAGCTCTGCCTGGCACACCTAGTCCCCAGCTCTACCTGTGGAGACCATGGCAGTGCACAGACAGAAGCTGGGGACTAGGAAGTAAGCCAGAATCCATTCCTTGGGTGCCCTACCTCACCAGTGCAGCCCTGTGACCGTCGATTCATCCTATACCCAACACACCCAAAGCCTGTCACCCACTCCCATTCTCCATGCTCCAGGTGCTGCCACAGCTCTACACATGTGCACAAAGGGCCCCATGTTAAGATAAGTGCATACCAGGGTTGCACCCCCAAAAATGGTGCACCCACACAGCTACATCCTCCCTGGCTGCTGGGCGCCCACATTCACAAGCATCAGTATAACATCCCCTATCTGCATCTATGCCTGCCCTGAAACAAATCATCACACTGAGTGCCCCATCCCATAACCTGCCCCCCTGCTATACAACCATCCTGCAAATAGAAGGCCTTGGATTACTGAAAGAAATCAACTTCCAAAGTAAATCAATCAAGATATTTACATGCCATGAAGACAGCAAAAGATCGGTAAGCATATCACAATACAGACAGATAGAGCCCTACCTAATGACCAAATTAAAATACCAGAGGAGAAATAGACATTGGAACAACTAATCAAAGATGTTCATTCAACTCCACTTAATAAAATAAGTGGGATAGCAAATGACAGAAAGGAGATCAAAAAGGCAGTAGAAGAGCATAAAGAGGAATTTGAAAGAATAAATAGAAAAATAGTGGATATCACAGAGATTAAAGACTCTGTTGACCAAATACAGAACATACTAGAGATATACAACACCAGATTTGAAGAGACAGAAGAAAGAATACGTGATATAGAGGACAGGATAACTGGCTTCGAAGGTTCAAGAGAAAATGGCTAAAATGATGGAAAAAGTTGAATTGGATCTCAGGGAAATGACAGACAAAACAAAGTGCACAAATATAAGAATAACTGGTGTCTCAGAAGGAGAAGAGAGAAGTAAAGGGCTAGGAAGGATAGTTGAGGATATAATGAGGGAAAACTCCCCAACCCTCATAACCCTCTTTGACATGAATATATAAGTCAAAGAAGCCCAAGGAAATCCAAAATGAATAGATCCAAATAGGCCTTCCTCAAGACACACACTAATCAGTTTCTCAAATGTTGAAGAGAAGCAGAAAATCCTGAAAGTAGCAAGAGTAAAACAATCTACTACATACAAAGGAAACCAAATAAGACTGAGTTCAGATTACTCCAGTAGCACCCTGGAGGTGAGAAGGCAGTGGTATGATATATTCGAGATCCTGAAAAAGAAAGACTTCTGGCCAAGAATTCTATAACCAGCCAAACTGCCCTTCAAAACTGAGGGAGAGAGTAAAGCTTTCACAGACAAAGAAGTCCTGAATGAATTTGTTAACAAGAGACCAGCCCTATAAGAAATACTAAAAGAATTTCTGCCAGTTGAAAAAAAAAAAAACACACACAAAAGAGGGAGGTGTGGAGGGTAGAGAATTGAAGATTACCACTAAGTGTAATTTAAAGAATACAAACAGAAAGAGGGAAAAGAATATATAGATAGGACAAATAAAATATATGGACAGAACATGGTGGCTGAGCAAGCAGAGTTTCCACCTGCAATGCCAGAGACCTGGGTTCATTTCCTGGTGCTTGCCCAGGTAAAAACAAAAAATAATCCAGCTATATGTTGCTTATAAGAGACTCATCTTAGACACAAGAATACAAATAGATTGAAAGTGAAAGGATGGAAAAACATTTTTCATGCAAGTTGCAACCAAAAGAAAGCAGAAATAGCTATACTAATATCAGACAAAATAGACTTTAAATGTAAAGATATCATAGGAGACAAAGAAGGACACTATATATTAATTAAAAGGTCAATTCACCAAGAAAATATAACAATCATCAATGTTTATGCTCCCAACCAAGTTGCTCCAAAGTACATGAGACAGACATTGGCAAAACTGAAGTGAGCGATAGATATTTCAACAATACTAGTAGAAGAATTCAATACACCACTCTCATCTATAGATAGAACAAGCAGACAGAAGATCAACAAGGAAATAGATAAGTTAAATAACTTTATAAAAGAAATAGACCTAACAGACATATATAGATCATTGTGCTCCAAAACACAAGGATATACATTCTTCTCTACTGCTCATGGAACATTCTCCAGGATAAATCATATGCTGGGGCACAAAAGAGGTCTTTTAAAAATTAAGAACATTGAAATTATTCAAAGCACTTTCTCTGATCACAATGGGACGAAGCTGGATCTCAATAACCACCAAAGAATGAGAACATTCACAAATACATGGAGATTAAATAACACACTCTTAAACAATCAGTGGGTCAAAGAAGAAATTGCTAGAGAAATCAGTAGCTATTTGGAGATGAATGAAAATATCAATACAGCTTATCAGAATTTATGGGATGCAGCAATAACTGTGCTGAGAGGGAAATTTATTGCCCTAAATGTCTACATAAAGAAAAGAAGAAAGAGTAAAAATTGAGGACTTAACAGCACACCTGGAGGAACTTGAGAAAGAACAGCAAACTAACCCCAAAACAAACGAAGAGAAATAGCAAGGATTAAAGCAGAGATAAATAAATGGGAGAATGAAAGAACAGTAGAAAGAATCAATAACACCAAAAGTGGGTTCTTTGATAAAATCAAAAAGTTGACTGGCCACTAGCAAGACTGACAAAGAAAAAAGAGAGAGGATGCAAATAAACAAAATCAGAAATGAGAAGCAGTGTATACCACAGACCCCGAAGAAATAAAAGAAATCAGAAGAGGATACCATGAACAGCTATATGTCAACAAACTAGACAACTTAGATGAAATGGACAAATTTTGGAGACACTCAAACAAGCTGCACTGACTCAGGAATAAATAGAAGATGTCAACAAACCAATCACAAGTAAAGAGATTCAATCAGTCATCAAAAATCTTCCTACAAAGAAAAGGCCAGGGCCAGATGGCTTCACAGGGGAATTTTATCAAACATCACCAAAAGAACTAACACCAGTCCTGCTCAAGCTTTCCCCCCAAAAAATTGAGGAAAAAAGGAACTCTACCTATCTCATTTTCTTTTTGCCTCATAATTCATTTTATGAAGCTAATATCATTTTACAACCAAAACCAGGTAAAGATACTGTAAAAAAGGAAAACTATAGGCCAATCTCCTTAATGAAATAGATACAAAAAATTCTCAATAAAATATTAGCAAATCGAATTCAACAACACATTATAAGAATTATACACAATAACCAACTGGGGTTTATAGCAGGAGTGCAAGGATGGGTCAACGCAAGAAAATCAATGAATGTAATACAGCATATTAACAAATTGAAAGGGAAAAATCTCATGATCATCTCGATTGATGTGGGAAAAGCATTCAACAAACTTCAGGATACTTTTCTGATAAAACACTTCAAAAGATAGAATCAAAGGTAACTACCTCAATATGATAAAGGGTATATATGAAAAAACAATAGCCAGCCTCATATTCAATGGAGAGAAACTGAAAGCTATCTCCCTAAGATGAGGAGCAAGACAAGGATGCCCAGTTTCACCACTATTATTCAACATTGTGCTAGAAATTGTAGCTAGAGCAATCAGGCAGGACAAAGAAATAAAGGGCATCCACATTGGAAAGGAAGAAGTAAAACTCTCATTATTTGCAGGTAATATGATACTATACTTGGAAGATCCTGAGAAATCTACAGCAAAGTTACTTGAGCTATTAAGTTCAGCAAGGTGGCAGGATACAAAATTAATGTGTAAAAATTCATAACATTTCTATACACAAGCAATGACCTAGCTGAGGAGTTAGTTAAGGAAAACATTACATTCAAAATAGCAACTAAAAGAATCAAGTACTTAGGAATGAACTTAACTAGGGATGTAAATGACTTGTACACAGAACTACAAAATATTGCTAAAAGAAATCAAAGGGGATTTAAATAGGTGGAAAGACATTACTGCTCATGGACAGGAAGGCTAAATGTAATTAAGATGTCAGTTCTCCTCAGATTGATCTACAGATTCAGCACAGTACCAATCAAAATTCCAGCAACGTACTTTGAATTTGGAAAAGCTAATTACCAAATTCATCTGGAATGGAAAGAGATCCCGAATAGCTAAAAGCATCCTGAAAAAGAAGAACAAGGTGGGAGGATTAACACTCCCTGACTTTAAAACCTATTATAAGGCCACAGTGGTTAAATTAGCATGATACCAGCACAAAGATAGAAGCAATGGCTAATGGAATCGAATTGAGAGTGCAGAAATAGACCACCAAATATATGGTCAACTGATTTTTGACAACAACCCCAGATCCTCGAAACTGGGACAAAATAGTCTTTTCAATAATTGGACATGGAAGAACAGAGATATCAATAGCCAAAAGAACGAAAGAGGACCCCTATCTCACACCCTACACAAAAATTAACTCAAAGTGAATCAAACACCTAAATATAAGAACTAGCATCATGAAGCTTCTAGAATAAAATGTAGGGAAATATCTTCAAGACCTTGTAATAGGAGGTAGCTTCCAAATTTTACACCCAAAGCACAAGCAACAAAAGAAAAAATAGATAAATGGGAACTCCTCAAAATCAAATGCTTCTGTACTTCAAAGATTGTCAAAAAGGTGAAGAGGCAGATAACTCAATGGGAGAAAATATTTAGAAATCACATACAGACAAAGGTTTGATTTCTTGTATATACAAAGAAGTCATACAGCTCAACAACAAAAGAACAAAAACCTAATTATAACATGGGCTAAAGATTTGAATAGGCATTTTTCTGAAGAGCAAATACAGATGGCTCAAAAGTACATGAAGAGATGCTCATTTTCATTGGCTATAAGGGAAATACAGATCAAGAATATGAGATACCACCTCACACCTATAAGAATGGCTGCTATTGCAGGAATCTATAACTGTTAGAGAGGGTGTGGAGAAACTGGTACACTTATGCACTGCTGGTGGGAATGTTATAGAAGACAGTTTCATGGTTCCTTAGGAAACTAAATATCGAGTTGTCCTGACCCAGCAATATCACTACTTGGTATACACCCAGGAGAGCTGAAAGCAATGAACCAGACATTTCCGATGTTCATAGCAACATTATTCACAATTGCCAAAAGATGGAAACAAACCAAAAGCCCATCAACAGAAGAGTGGATCAACAAAATGGGGTACACATCTAATGGAATATTATGCAACAGTAAGACAAAATGATGTCCTGAAGGACACGACAAGATGGATGGGCCTTGAGGACATAATGCTGAGTGAAATCAGCCATTCTCTAAAGAATAGATACTGTATCATTCCACTTTTTTGACCAGCATAAAAGTATATCAGAGGCTTCTATTAGAGGATACAGGGGACTTAAAGATACATAAAAGCTAAAGATGGGTAAACTGTTAGATAAGGAGTTGAACTCCCATGTAAGGGAATAGATAGGAATGAAGGTGATTCTCTAGTGGGTCTATAAATAATATTACCATAATGAAGATGAACGAGATTGAAAAGGGTTGTATAAACCTATGTGTCCCACTGATTCACACTAGAAATAGGAATTACTTCTTGCAAGAATTACTTCAAAGATATGATTCTTGTACGAAGAGTGTTTAAGTCCAGGGTACAGGGGGAAAACTGATATTGCATACTATGTGCTATGTTCAAAAGGAAACCATCAGCAATACCATAGCAACAGCAGAGATAAATAATGGGGGAAGGGACAAGAGTTAAGAGGCGGTTTAGATTTCTTATTTGGTGAGGGTGTGTTTATTGGTTTTCTTTCTCTTGGGAACAATGCAATGATCTAAAATTGAGAATGTTGATGGACTGTGGACTTTGAGCCTTTTACAGGATGCCCGATGAATGCAGGTGGTTGAAGGATGCACTGATAGAAAAGTAAATTAGCGAATGATGGTTTATACTTATGAACAAAGTTTGTGCTCCTACAAAAAGGAACAAAGTCATGAGGCATGCAATGATGTGAATGATCACAGGGGACATTTGGTTAGACAAAATGAGCCAGAAACAAAAGAACAAGAATCGTATGGTCACCTTTAGAAAATGCTTATAAGAAAACAAGGGCCTAGATTGTAAGCTTAGAGCAGATACATTAATTCTGGAGTGGTGATTATTAATTCTGGATTTTGAGAGGCAGTTATATATATATATATATGTATAAACTGATTATTTAGAAATAAGAATGAAGCTGAACAGGGTGGGGTTAAAGTAATTCAGAACATAGGGGTAAGGAAGACAGTATCTATATTTTAGAACCACACTAATGGTGGTTCTAAAATGGAACCTTTCTAATGGAAGAAAGGTTTGTTTGGTCTAGAACTGAAATTTTCCTTAGTGCATAATCTAATTCAACCTATCTGTATGGCTCATAGAAACACAGGGAGCACAGAATAAGAAAGAGGTCCTTTAATCTTATACAGATTATTGTAATATCTGGATACGTTCTAGAGTATATTAAGCAGATAATAAAAAAGTATTGGCAAAGTCCCCTGAGGATGGAAGAAAAAATATGGAACTATTAAACCTTACCATCAGGGAATCCCCTGATACTGTGTCGAAATTTAGGGACATCCAAATTAATACACCATGCCCTCGATCATGAGGCTGACTCTTGTGAAGCTTATGTAGGTAACAGAAGCTTAGCCTACCTATAGGCATGCTTAAGAGTTACTTCTGGAGGACCTCTTTTGTTTCTCAGATGTGGCCTCAGTCTCTCTAAGCCCAACACTGCAAGTGAAATCACTGTCCTCCCTACTACATGGGTCATGATATCCAGGGGTGAAAGTCTCCCTGTTGATGTGGGAAATGACTCCCATGGATGAATCCAGACCAGGCACCATGAGATCAACAAGTCCATCCTGACCAAAAGGGGGGAAGGAAGTATAATAAAGTACCAGTGGCAGAGAGAGTTCACACAGAGTCAAGAGGCTTCTCTGGGAGTTGCTCTTACGCAAGCTTCAGTTAGGCCTTGCTACCTCTCATAACCTGCCAACCTCCCACCAGGACCATTCCAGCCAATCCTAAAGAACACCTAGGGCAATACATAAGATTCCACAAGGGTCCCATACACTAGAGTAACTTTCCAGAAACCTACGATCTCCAGATGGGTCCCTGGTCCAGATAAATCCTGAAACCCGGCCCAGCCTCTCCAGAACATCAGATAGTTCCATCTCCCTACCCCATATTAGTGACAGACCCTTTCAATATGAAAAATTTGGATTTGCCATTGCCCAAACACCTCTAAAGAGGGATGGAAAGATCAAGGGTGATGACAGACTTATGCAGAGAAGACAGAATTTAACAATTTAATATGAATGCTGAATCATCAAATTTATATCTCTTTTAAAGTATTTTACAGCAGCTAGAAATAAAAACTTAAAATTGTGACATTATAACCCATGTCAAACTCTGAAATATGTTCTATAGCTAATTGTGGTGCTGTGCTTTGAAATTTATGGCTTTTTTGCATATATATTATTTCTCACAAAATAAAGAAGGAAAAAAAGTCAATTGTAATCACAAAAAAATATTTAAGCTCTCTAGCCTCTTATATCCTGGAGTAGCTAGAAGGAAAAATATGAGAGGATCATATGGTAGCCCATGACAAACTCTGGGATCTGTCCTGTAACTACTTATTGAAGAATGCTTTGAAAACTATTGCCTTTTTATTTCTTTGCTTTGTATATATGTTGTAGTGTACAATAAAAAAATGTTTAAAAAAAAAAAGGACACCATATATGTTGGGAAAGAATCAGGTGAAGAAGAGCTGAAAAAAAAAAATCTGATCATTTAAACACGAACTATTCTAAAGGGGTAGAATACATTGAACCAAGTGTCAAAGAGCCTTAACACGAAGCAAATCATGAATAAAAACTGAGACAAGAGACTGACCTTAAGAGTTAACTCATCAATGAAGATCATCAGTAAGGGTAACTAAAGGCCATAAAAGAGACAAAAAAAGATATAATAAATAAAAACCAAAGATAAAATGGTTGAAATATGTATTGCCTCTAAAGTAGTAAGGTTGAACGTTAATGGATTAACCTCCCCAATCAAAAGACACAGATTGGCAGGGTGAATTAAAAACTATGACCTGGGTGGGCCACAGTGGCTTAGCATGCAGAGTTCTCACCTGCCATGCCAGAGACCCAGGTTCATTTCTGGGTGCCTGACCATGCAAAAAGAAAAAGAAAATGGTATGACCCAACTTTTATGTTGTCTTCAAGAAACTCACCTTAAACCCAAATAAACAAGTAGGTTGGAAAAAAATATTCTGCACAAATTGTAACCAAAAAAAAAAGAGCTGGGGTAGTTAACCAATATTGGACAAAAGAAAATTAAAAGCAAAAAAGTCATAAAGGACAAAGAAGGAGCTATATATTAATAAAATGATGACAAATCACCCAGAAGAAATAGAAAATCATAAATACTTATGCACCCAACCACGCTGCCCCGGAATACATGAGGTAAACAAAGGCAAAACTGAAGGGTGAAATGGATGTCTCTACAGTAATAGCTGGAAACTCAATACACTACTGTCATCAATGAATGTAACAAATGTAACTACTATAAAAAAATTATTAAAAAAGTACTATCACCAATAGTAACAAATGTTCCACACCAATGTAGAGTGTTAGCATGAGGTAGTGTAGAGGAGTTCTGAATTTTATGCATGATTGTTTTGTAAACTCACAACTTCCCTAATAAAAAAGGAAACAATTTCATACAATAACAAAAATTAATTTTAAAAAATAATCACAAGTATAATAACTCTTTGCCTTACGTGATGACTGCAGATGAGCTCTTGGCTTACTAGTAGTTTGCATCTTGTTTTATCTCAAATCTCCATTCTTATCTGCAGCCATTCCCATTTCCAATTTTCCTTTCATTTTAACTGAAATCACCTTAACAATCACAATTTATCAGAAGATCTTATGTAGAATCAGAAATGTTGTATATACATATAAACCAATCATTTACTATTCAAGGAAGATCTTCCTCCTGGACTGCCAGAAGGAAGTTAAAGAGAATTATTCAAAGTCTTCATTCTACCTGGCCATTTGCCAGGTGGGACCAATCACCTATTATGTATTCATATATGATCACATAATCTCATGTCTTAACATTTTTTTATACTTCTTTATACCACAAATTGATATAAATCTCTAATCTAAAATATGGGGCCCAGTAATACTTAGAGATACTATTAAATAGGAGTAAAAAAGAAATACACCTCAGAATGACATTTTGAAAAATGTGAGACCCTGGTTCTGTTGTCTTATCATAAAACAATAATTAATACTTAGGCATCACTGAAATTGTATAGTACTTTAAAGAGTTCAAATGCTTATAGTTTAAATTATTAGCAGTTCTGCTCTAAAATAGCTAAATTACTCTTGTTGCTATATAACGTCATGAAAAGAACTATTGTAATCTTGTGGTCTTTTGGATGCTTCAAATTTCAGAGCAAATTGGATGAAAAGCAATTATGAACGTTGAAGTTGGTGATAACCTTCTCTGCCATTCACCAAAGGAGAATTTTTTAGCTACACAGAGAATAAATTAGGTGATCCAGGCTAATAGAAAGCTTCAACCTCCATATTCCATCTTCATTTTATTTAAGCTGGACCTTGCAAAATTCTGTTTGATTTTCTTACAAAATGCTCAAACTCAACAAGATAAAACCTGAATTCATCACTTTGAAAATACATACATTCTTCTCTATGCAGAGTTCTTTAACAGAAACCATTATATCCCACCTAATTAATCAGGCTGAACATTTGAAAGTCATCTTTCCTCATTCTTATTCTAATGTTCAGTTTACCAAAGTCCTGTCATTTCTACCTCCAAAATATCTTTCACTATCCCCACTGAAGTACCTTAGCTCAGAATCTGTGGTTCCTACTTGCATTGATACCGTCCAAATCTGCCATTTTAAAATTCAACATTATAATCTGTTACTGAAATTATTTGCCTAAAATATAAATGCTGTAGAAATCACCTTAATGAAAGACACTGATTATTTCCACATTGCCCATGTGATAACAATTCCAAAGAGTATACATAAGTTGGTACTTTGCCTAACTTTTAGCATCACCTCTTGCTACTCCCTCACAGCCATTCTAAACCACTGCGCTACCTTGAATACACCATTCATTTTAAAGCCTCTGTGCCTTTGCAGGTGCTATTTCCTGTGCAAGGAGTGACTGCCCCTAAAATTCTACTGTCTGAAGTATTTTCCCAGACAGTAAGAATATTACTATCTCAGAACAGTTACATACTCTTTGAAACCTTCCTGGATCTCTGTGCTTATGTAGTGCTTTGTATTAAACTCAATATTACCATTTCCTCACCTTATCTGTCTCTTCCATTTAAATTGAGTTCCTTCAAAGCAGGGAATATGTCTCACTTTCAACTCTTTAGCTAGTACTCAGTGCATTTCCTGACACAAAATGCATACTTAATAAATAATTATTGAGTAAATGAATGAATGAAAGGATACATGTAGCATGGGGTGGTTGAACAGCAGCACCTAATCTGTTCCAAACAGAGAAGATGTTGATTCCAAGTAAATAAATTCTTGAGTAATGAAGGCAAGATATTTTATGGTAAACACATAACACATATCTCAGAAACCAAATGCTAGGATTAACTGTAATTCTCTCTTATCTGCATCTCTCTAAGGCACACAGGCACAAACACATATTTGCCCACTCACCACAAGAAGAATAGAGAAAGCGCACTCCCTAGTAGCTACAGCAGAGAGCTGTGCTGCGTGTGTGTTACTGTCTTACTCCTCATAACTGACACCAGGGTAGGCGATGTCATCAAAGTGGTATCTTGGATATCTTGGTAAATGCCCCCCCCCTTAGAAACAGCAAAATAAAAGGGTCAAATACATTCTCTCCAAACTCTGGAAACAGTTAAACTAGAGAAAAATGAAATGAATGCTGAATTAGGAAGAAATTCAGCAAATAAAAATAGTAGGAAAGCTACAGAACAAATTTACTGCTCAGATCCCTGCAGCAGTTTACACAATTCATGGTGAGGGTTCTGTGGCCAAAGCACATTCTAATATTGGTCTCTGAGAACTGATCTACCCATGGTAGCATTCAGGAGACCCATGCATACTCAAATGCAGGGTATTGAGGCCCAACAGGTTTACAGCAGTGGACTGTAGGCACATAGAATTGCAGTTCTTAGAAGCCAGATAGACCTAAGTGCTGCTTTGGCCACCAGCCCAGGTTGTGGCTTCTGATTACTAGTGAACCTAAATGAAAATATTGGGTGATTTGTCCTTCGACCTCATTTGGTCCCATGGAGAATAGACTCAAGGCACAGATTTGAGTCCCCTAACCCTGAAGTTAATAGGAACAGAAAAACTGCATGGAAATCTAGAGCAGAGTAACTGAATGCAGCATGGGTACAAGGATGAAAGCTACAGTGAAAGTATGGCCAGTGTATGGGAGTGGAGCTGAGCTGTCGGGGAGGAAAAACTATAAAAATTAGGAGTACAGCCCAGGATTTGGGAGGAGAGCTGGAGGGAGGAAATTCTCCCGGTAGGGAAACCATCACTCATACAAAGGAATTCTTGAAAGTTATGATGCATATGCAAGGTAAGACACAGGCTCAGAGAGACAAGAGAAAACCTCAACTGTTAACCAAAAGCTGTTTTAAAGATTTAGTATAAACCAGGCAAAGAATTGAAGAAGAGCTTTAACACAGAGCCAACCTATATTAAAATATTACATGAGAAGGAAGAGTTAGCACACCAAAATAATACAATGTTCACATATTATGGTAGTTTGACACTGTTGTATCCCCAGAAAAGGCCATGTTTTCTCTTTTAATCCATTCCTATGGGTGTAGACCTCTTGTGGGTGGGACCTTTTGGTTAGGTTATTTCAATTCAGATGTTATTTCAATTGAGATCCTCTTACTGGAGTCCTTTATAAGAGGATAAAACACATACAGAAGCTAAGGTAGAACCAGAGAGGAACATCCCAAGAGGTTTAGAGAAAAGCCCAATGATGCTAAGAGAAGACCCACAGAAAACAGAGAGGAAGCCACTGAAGCCAGAAGTTGAAAGCAATGAAACCCAGGAGAAAACGATCAGCAGATGCTGGTCACGTGCTTCCCCATGTGTGAGAGGCAGCCTGTCTTCAGAGTCCAGGTATCATCATATGGACTTGGCTTAAGAACTATAAATTGTAAGTTAATAAATCCCCAATGTAAAGATCAATTCATTTCTGGTGTATTGCACTTAGGCAGCTTTAGCAAACAAAAAAAAAGAATGTTTAAAAAGATAAAAAGTCATACAAAGAGAGAGTAAGAAATGGCTTATTCAAACAGAGGAAGTAAATACGTTAGAACAGCTAATCAAATATATTAATCAAATAGTGGTCTATACCTACAATGGACTACTGAGCAGCTATAAGAAGGAATGAAGTAGTGAGGCATGTAACTATGTGAAAGGACTTTGAGAATAGTATGTTGAGTGAAATTAGCCAGAAATGAAAAGACTAACATAGCACCTCACTGTTATGGATTAACTATAATATCCAAACTCTAAGAATTGAATCCAAGAGCATGGGTTATCAGGGAAAGCTTATTGTAAAGGTTCCTAGGTTGTAAGCTTTTATAGTAGTTACATCTATTCCAGAATTGTAATGGTTATTCTGAGATACTAAGCTCTTTGTGTATAACCTGGCTGGTCCCTGGAACTTTGGATATCACTTAGAACTGGAGTTCTGCAGCTGTAAAAGTTGGTATTACCCCATATGTCAGCTGTTTAAAAAAGCTGAAAAAGAGCTCAAACTTCACTTAAAGATATGAATGGAGCAGATCTGCATAGGACTAAAGTAAATCAGACTAAAGTCTGAAGGATGGTATTGACTGTGCTTTAAAATTTCAACTTCTGTGTGAGACCAAAGGAAGAGGTGTTTATTTGCTGCAAAACTTACATTTTCTGTAGCACCCTATTTAATTGAATTGGTATGATCAGTTTATTCAAAAATCATAACTACATGGAATCTTAAATAGGGAGTAAGATCTTGTTGGTTTGTACAGGATAGTGTGATGCCTTCATACATTCCAGAGTAGTAATTTAGACTGAGAATAAAAAAGTATCTGCAAAGCCCCCTTGAGGTACTGGGGGTAAAATGTGGAAATATTAAACATCCCCCTCTAAAGAATTCTTGATATTCTCACACGCATTGGGGCCTATCAATTTAATAGGCCAAGCCTTCAATCTCAGAGCTTGCCCTCATGAAACTTATTCCTACAAATGAGAAGTTAAGCCTATACTTATGCCTAAGAGTCATCCCCGGAGATGGATTTTGTTGCACATATGTGGCCTCTCTCTAAATTAGCTCAGCAGATACACTCACTGCCTTCCCCCCACATGGGACGTGACTCTCAGGGGTATAAATTTCCCTGACACATGGGACATGACCCCCAGATGAGAACCTGGTTCTGGTATCATGGGGTTGAGAAAGATTTCTTGACTAAATGGTGGAAGAGAAATGAAACAAAATAAAGTTTCAATGGCTAAGAGATTAAAAGAGAGCCAAGAGGTCATTCTTGGGGTGATTCTTATGCATTATACAGGTATCCTTTATAGTTTTTTACATGAAATACCTAGAAGAAACAAACTTCAAAGGCAAATAGCATCTTATAGGTCACCAGAGAGGCAGAATGTGAGAGTTATACCTTAATGTTTGAAGAGTTCCTGTTTGAAGTGATGTTATAGTTGGTGTAATGGATATTAGTGATGATAGCACAATATTGTGAATGTAATAAATACTCCTGAATTGACCACTTGAATATGGTTAAAATGGGAAGTTTAGATTTGAATATTTTAACTGATAAAAAATTAATTTTTTAAAGTATATACATGGACCAGCAGCCCTGGCATTTCCTTGTTAGAAATGCAGACTCTTAGGTATTCCTCAACCTACTTAACCAGAATCTGCACTTTAACATTATTGCTGTGTAGTTTGTAACACATTAATGTTTGAGAACTACAGCACAGAAAAGCACACCTTAGAAGCTACAAGGAATTATGTAGAAGTAAATAGAAATACTGAAATAATAATAATTGCAAAATTCAATATAGATACTATAAAAACTTAAATATAAACATTGGTCAATTACAAACATAATTTTAACATTAACTACCTGAGCTCTGTTCTAGTTTGCCAGTTGCCCGAATGCAATATACCAGAAACAGATGGCTTTTTAAAAAAAGAATTTAGTAAATTGCTAGTTTATAGTTCTAAGGCCGAGAAAATGTCCCAGTTAAAACAAGTCTATAGAAATGTCCAATCTAAGGCTTCCAGGGAAAAATACCTTGTTTCAAGAAGGTCAGTGAAGTTCAGGGTTTCTCTCTCAAATGGAAAGGCACATGGTGAATAGGGTCAGGGATCCTCTCTCATCTGGAAGGGCACGTGGTGAGCATGGTGTCATCTGCCAGCTTCCTCTCCTGGATTCCTGTTTCATGAAGCTCCCCAGGAGTCATGTTCCTTCTTCATCTCCAAAGGTTGCTGGCTGGTGGCCTCTCTGCTTCTCATGGCTATACCATTCTTCTCTGCTCTCTCTGAATCTCTCATTCTCCAAAATGTTTCCTCTTTTATAGGACTCCAGAAATTAATCGTGACCCACCCAAATGGGTGGAGACATGCCTCTACCCAACCCAGCTTGACAACCACTCTTGATTAAATCACATCTCTAGGGAGATGATCTAATTACAGTTTCAAACATACAATACAGAATAGGGATTAGAAGAAACTACTGATTTTACAAAATGGGATTAGGATTAAAACTTGGCTTTTCTAGGGTACATACATCATTTCAAACCACCACAAGCTCTTAATAACAAGGGAGTGATCACTCCCCACATTCTCTGAGTCAACATTAAGGGAGGAAAGCATCATCATAAATGTCAGGATCAAAGAGGAGAAAGAGCAGGGATCTGGTCATCATGACATGTGGATTGTCTTTGTCCACTTTTGATCACGCTTTATGCCAACTCCTCAAAGACAAAGATTTTAATACCCTGTTCCCATATATGTATGTTTATATATGTGTATGTGTATATATATATATATACACACACACGCACACATGTATTTATATGTATCTGAACAACTAGGTATATAATATTCACATACCAGCCACTGGCCACACAGAAACTATTAGTGCTTATCTGAATTGTTTAATGCCTGTACTTATTTTGTTCATTATTGTTCATACAGCCATTTTCAGATGATCTTTTTATACTATTCATAGAACTTTGAAGAAGTAGAAAAAATAAACATTTCTGATATTACTAAGGAACACCTAAATGAGATAAAACTAAACTGTGCTAGATAAATTTACAAAGTAAGGAATACCCTTAACAAAATCATGCCTGAACGAGTTATATTTCAGTCTGTTATGTGTCACCCTGCCATGGCCTAAGGTCAGGGCTACAAGTCAAAAGGAAATGGGAGATTTGGGATATATGTGAGTAATTCTGACACCAGATCCAACCTTTCTTCACTTAACCAGATACTCAAGGCCAATATTTCCTCCCCCAACTGTCCCCTCAGAATATAGAGGGCCACATTCCTGGGTAGATAGAGTTCCAAATTAATCCATAATTAATGGATTAATTAATCATGGGAAGGAGATGATTTTAGAATGCAAAGGTCTTAGCATATCATTATTCTTTATATTTAAGAACTGGGTGACTTCTCAAACATTCAAATATTTTTAGGTACTAAAGTTGTCTCTTTATTTCTTGAAAAATATCACTTCAGGATCTGAAAGAAAGCAAAAAGTTATATTTTTAAGAAATCTATAAGGAATTGTGTTGATCCCTATCACAAGCTAAAGTTTTGTTGTAATTTCCTCAATATTTTATAATTTTAAGAATTTTTTAATCACTATATATTTCCCTACTGATAATCTCATGTTTTGAATCTAGTCAGTTTTTATGATTCAATACTGGATATGACCATAATAACCATAATTTAATGCTGACCCTTCTAAGTTTTTAAACATTTTTTTCAGTCCATGAAAATATGTAGCAAATATATATATATATAATGAAGCAAAGGTCTTTATTGACTTTAAATTATGTAAAAATACATAAAATACCATTTATAAACAAAAGTAAATATATTTCCAACTATTTTCTTTCCTGCCAAAATACAACTTAAAAAAAATTTTTTTTATTGAGAAATCTTCACACACATACAGTCCCTACATGGTATACCATCAGTGGCTCACAATGTTATCACATAGTTGTGTATTCTAGACTGTAATCAGTGCCAGAACATTTGGATCAGTCAAGAAAAAAAAATAAAAAAGAAAGAAAAAAAATCGTATATCCCATATACCTTATACCTCCCTCTCATTGACCAACAGTATTTCAATCTACCCAATATTATACCCTTTATTCCCCCCATATTATTTATTTATTTTATAGCCATATATATTTTTTTTACTAGTCTGTCCATACCCTGGATAAAAGGAGCCTCAGGCGCAATCACACAGCCACACTGTAAAAGCGATATCATTATACAATCGGCTTCAAAATCAAGGCTACTTGAACACAGCTCAACAGTTTTAGGTATTTCCCATCAGATATTCCAATACACCATAAACTAAAAAAGGATATCTATATAATGCATAAGAATAACCTCCAGGATAACCACTCAATTCTGTTTGAAATCTCCCAGCCACTGAAACTTTATTTTATCTCATTTCTCTCTTCCCTTTTTTGGTCAAGAAGGCTTTCTCAGTCCCATGATGACAGATCCCATCTCATCCCAGAAGTCCTGTCACATGTTTCCAGGGAGATTTACACCCCTTGGATTCATGTCCCACATAGGCAGAAGAGCAGTGATTTCACCTGCCAAGTTGGCTTAGAGGGAGAGAGAGGCCACCTCTGGGCCAAAAAGAAGGTCACTGGGGGTGACTCTTAGGCATAATTATGAGTGGGATTAGCTTCTCCTTTATAAGTTTCATAGGGACAAACCCTAAAATCAAGGGCAGTAGTTATCCCCACTTCATACAAGAATATCAGGAATTCTCTGTTCTAGTTTGCTAGCTGTCAAAATGCAATATACCAGAAACAGAATGGCTTTTAAAAAGGGGAATTTAAGAAGTTGCCAGTTTATAGTTCTAAGGCTGAGAAAATGTCCCAATTAAAACAAGTCTATAGAAATGTCCAATCAAAGGCATCCATCCAGGGAAAGAGACCTTGGTTCAAGAAGGCCTGAAGTTCAGGGTTTCTCTCTCAAGTGGGAAGGCACATGGAGGACACAGTCAGGGTCTTTCTCTCTCAGCTGGAAGGGCTGCTTCATCTGCTAGCTTTCTCTTCTGGCTTCTGGTTTCATGAAGCTCCCTGGGAGGCATTTTCCTTCTTCATCTCCAAAGGTCACTGACTCGTGGACTCTCTGCTTCATGTTGCTGCAGTATTCTCTGCACTCTCCGAATCTCCTTCGTTCTCCAAAATGATTCCTCTTTGATAGGATTCCAGAAACTTATCAAGACCCACCCAAATGGGTGGAGACATGCTGTCACCTAATCCAGTTTATCAACCAGTCTTGATTAAATCTCATCCCCAGGGAGATGACCTGATTACAGTTTCAAACACACAGTATTGAATAGGGATTATTCTACCTTTATGAAATGGGATTTTGATTAAAACATGGTTTTTCTAGGGTACATGCATCCTTTCAAACCAGCACATTCTCCAAATGGGAAAGTTGAATATTTTCCTCTTTTCTCCTCAGTCCCCAAGGGGGCTTTGCAAATACATTTTTATTCTCTGCCAAAATTACTCTGGGATATATCAGGATATCACACTACATGTACAAACCAACAAGATCTCACACCCTATTTAAGAGTTCATGTACTTATCATGTTCAACTAAACTGACTATACAAGTTAAATTTGGTAATGTGCTACCCAAAATATAACTTTTGCACCATATAAACATCTCTCCCTTTAGTCTCACAAAGAAGTTGAAGTTTTAAAATACGGATATCAGCCTTTACCCTGCATTCTGATTTATCTTAGTCCATTTTTGGCTGATTATCCAGATCAGCTTCATCCATATCTCTAGTCAAAGTCTGATCCCTTTTTCAACTTTTTAAACAGTTCCTATATGGGATAATGCTGACTTTCATAGCTTCAGATTCTAAATCTGAGTTTTAGGTGTCACATAAATTCCCAAAGTTTCTGGCAATTACCAGGAGATACAAACAGCTCAGTATCTCAGAATTTAGAAATAACAGTTATAACTCCTGAATATATGTGACTGCTATAAGAACTTACAATCTAGGACCCTTTACAGTAGGCCCCAAACTGATAACCCATGCTTTGACATAAATTCACTGAGTTTGTACATTATAGTTAGCCCATATGAGCAATACATGATATTTGTTTTTTGTTTCTGCCACTTCATTCAACATATAGACCTTAAGGTTCATTTGCCTAGTTGCATGCCTCACAACTTTAGTCCTTCTTAGGGCTGCTCATAAATCCATTCTATGTATATACCATAGTTCCCCATTCCATTCCTCAGTCGTTGTACCCTTAGGCCACCTCCATCCATTGTGAATCGTGAACACTGACACCATAAACATAAGTGTGCAAATTTCCATTCATGTCCCCATTTGTCCAGGTATATACCAAGCAAGGAGACTGCAGGACCATATGGCAACCCTACCCCTAGCCCCTGTGGAACCACCACATTGCCCTCCAGAGGAGCTATAACTCTCAATTTCCCTATGAACAGTGAATAGGTACATCTCTTGCTCTGCATTTCCTCTAGCAATTGTTTCTCTCTGTTCATTTTTAAACAGTTTTATTTGTACATCATGCAATTCAATAAGTAGACATGTCTTTACCATCATAATCTATATGAAGGCATTTCCTTTTCTTCCACAAATTTCCTTCTTTCTTTTCTTCCACAAATAATTAATATCCCTCCCCTATACCCCCTCCTGTTGACATTTTGTTTTGGCATAATGCATTTTTTGCATTCAGTGGAAGCATATTACAATGCTACTGTTGACTATAGACCCTGTTTGCATTGACTGTACTTTTTCCTATATATAATTCATTTTCAACACCTTGCAGTATTGACATTCATTTGCTGTTACTCATGAAAATTTTTTTTATATTTGGATATTTAATCACCATCATTGTCCACTCTAGGCATTCAACAATATAACTTTAAAAATCAAACGTTCTCCCTAATTCGATCGTGACAGCTAACTAAAAATTGTTTTGTGTCCAATACAGAGAGTTTATGTAGTTTCATACACTCAAATTCATGAGTGTCAGTTAAAACCTTCTGGTAATTAGATTAAACATCACCCATTGTGGAAGATACTCCCCTTAGCTGATTATGCAGTCAGCTGTGGATGTAGCCAGTGTGATCATGATTTATGTTCATGATGTCCTCATAGCAACAGACAGGCCAGTGCTTGCCTGACCAGACAACTGGGCACCACCAACTGTCCAAGTTGACACGTGAACCTGACCATGACACCTAGTATTTCTAACCACTGTATGTTCTAAGTCAGTCTCCACAGCAACCTCAAGGAGAGAGCCTTGTAATAATTAATCAAATTGTTTCAAAAGCATGGATGATCATTAAAAGAGAATAATAATCTTATAAAGATAGAATGATGGTGGGGGTAAAAGGCTTTTCCTGAGAACTTTTCTCATAAAATTACCTTAAATAAAAAATGGAACTCATAACTAAGAGTGTTCAATTGAAATTTAACATTTTTATATATATCCATTGCCAACATAATTCATCCCAGATTGACAAAATTGAATTCTGGTCATCCCTTTTATAAAATGTTTAATTTTCAGCAACCTCTCCCCAACCACCTTTCTATTAGACTCAATTCCTAGTAACCTAAACAGACATTTATAACATCTTCTAAGATGCACTTAGAGACTAGATTCATCAAGAAATTGGTTATATAACATATGCAAAGTGAACCTTCAAAAGGAACAATTTCACTGAAAGGTAGAGAGTATTCTATTGGAGAAAGCATGATACTGTTAACTAACTCAGAGGATAAACCATTTCTTATATTCTGGCATGCCCAGAAAATGAGAATAAAGTAAAAACCTTTTGTTAAGGCTATAGGTTGAGCTTAAGCGATGCATATGTTTTATATGTGATTTCCCCAGTTCTATCATGTGTTATCTATCACAAGCAATCTGGATTCAATTCTTTTTTTTTCAGATTATACAACCTTGGAGAAGTTCATTTTCTTAGCATAGGTCCTTATCTGTAAAAGATGACATTACACCAATCCTAAAATTATCCTGAGCATTGAATAAGATGATATATGTAAAACAGTTTACCCAGTGCCACAAAAACCACCATTATAATGAAGGTTCACAGATTATGTCAGGATTGCAAAGGAATGAGGTTAACCATCTAGCAGACATATTTCACTATTTTAATTGCATCGTATCATGACTAACTCAACATGTAATTCTCTGGAGAAAAATTTCCATAAACTTTCCTTCAAATTTATCTGCCTTCTGTTTACTTCTCTCTTGGCATTCAGCATCAATATCAACAGACATAAAGTGCAGAAATTGAGCTGTGCACCCCATAGTTCTGAAAAGATAAATAACTTGCTATAGGTTTATTTTAGCATTTGGCACTTGTGTGATAATAGATTGTACCTTGTAACTTTATGGCAAGAAAGACCCATGGCTAGGCATAGAACCCAGTGTTCATAGACAGCTCTTGGAGAACTAGACTAGCTTAGAAGCAATACTAGCATTGAATTGATGAAGGAGAATGCAAAAATTTGAGGAAGTTCTAGTAAGGGATTTTTAGTTACCATTAGAATGTGTTCCAAAACCAAAAGGCCCCAGGGATCTTAGATTAATCCATCATTTATCTTACCCACAAGATGAATCTGTAAATGACTTCATTGATCTACAGCTGTGTTCAGTATCTTACACAACAATGGATCCGGAGAAATAAGACAGCATGAGCAAAGGGGCACTAATAGAAAAGACTGAGCTAGAATTAGCATCTCAGATTCTTTCCCAGTGTGCCCTGACAGCATCCACCTGCTTGGTTTTAAACTCAAAGGAAATTTCTTATGCGATCATTACCATGGGATGTTGTCCAAGGCAGGAAGAATTCCTTTTGTTTTTTGTCAATGGTCAAATAAAAGGGACTTTGCCTACAAAGTTATACTATCAAATCATTTTCTAATCACTGATTTGCAAGCTTTTAATAGGTCAGTGATTGCTTACAAGGGACTAAAGCTAGTCAATAATTTAAAAATAAAAGGAATTCAGCTTAGAGACAACAGTTGGAAAGGACTAATGTTCTATGACTAGATCCCAAGGAGGTCCAAGTACCATAAAATCAGGTTCCAAGGAATTCATAATGTCTTCCAGATATTATCTTACTACTCATTTAGTAATGGAAAAGGAAACCTATTGGTATTACACATTACTCTGGGTGAAAGTATTGTTTGTGTTCTGAAGAAGTAGCTTAGACAGTAGAAGATGGCTACAAATCCCTGACAAAACAATCACCCGACCCATGTGGGTTTGCAGCTTTCAGAACAATCCTGGTGCATACATTTATGAAGATCACCTGAGAACATTACTGAAACAGCATTATGCAAGTCTGTTTCAAAAATGAACTCAATTTTGATTCTGGAATAGGAGGACTGAGAACCAGCCAACAGAGATTGGCTTAATTTCCCAGATTATTTGTTCAGGCCAAATTTCTATTGGAAAGCAGTCTGGATTCCCACTAAACCACCCAGGAAAACAAAGCAAGACTTCCATGTGGGCCCATAACTGAACTCTGCCTCTTCCCAAACCATGTTTTCTCTTTACAAATTGATCAATGAAATTTTGAATTACTACTTTGGTTTACTAATACATTAGAACATAACCCAAAAATTAGCTAGACAATATGCCCCTCAAGCCACAACGTTTGCTGTGTTGCCCAAGGTTAAATTTCATCTGAGTGGTCACTCGCAGGAAACTTACATAAGGTATCATTAGCAAGCAAGGATAAACTTCACCTCTCTCTCCTGAATTATTTTACTTAAATATTTACTATGCTATGAAGTATGCTATGAGGAATGGGAGAAGAGTATATGCAGTTTTTTTAAAAAAGACTATACATTTAGTATATGAGAATCTTTTTTAAAAAGTGGCCATAAACAAACTATAAATCTATTTGAAGAGTTCAGTGCCAAAGGGGTCAATGGGAATGGAGGGTGCACAGATTTTATTTGGTAAACAGACTGACAGTAATTTTAGTAAGGAAAGTAGTGCTTTAATAAGAGAGTTGGGATGGGAAAAAAGAGAGAAAGCTAAATTACTCTAGAGATGAAATGAAGAGGAATTCAGAAAGGGGGTGATCAAAAAAAGAAAAAAGAGTAAAAAAAAAAAAAAAAAAGGAAAGAAAGAGCCAGAACAAAATTTGAAAAGTATTGAAAAGGAATAGCCATTAAGAAAAGGTGATCAGTGATAATTTTCTAGTGACAAGAAGGCCAAAGGGCTTTTATGGAAAATAGTTCTAATGTTTAATTTTAAACTTCACATAGCTCCAGCTACAAGCCCTTTTCTGCTACCACAAACCATTTAAAAATTTGGTATACAGATGTACCTCTGTGTGAGAGGTTTGGGGGAAATTAAAATAAAAAGACTGAGTTTCTAGTCTGACTCATATGTGTGACAAAAGAGTAATGCAAGGTGAGATAGATGTTAAACAATTAGCAGAATAGAAATCTTTAGAACATAGGGTATAAAGAATTTTCAAAAATCTTTGGGAATATGGCACTCTGCAAGCGAGGGATCATGGACCTTCAGCAAATTTTGTTTAAATCTCAGCATATATGGAGATCTCAGCTGATATTCAGTTACATAATTAAAATTATTAATTAATTAATTGACTCATTCCCTGTATACACAACAAGGGGTAAGCATTTGGAGAGCTATACCATGATACAGCTTTCCAAAATGAGACCAAAATGAGGTGGGATAGTTTTTAGTTTTTTGCCATTCTATTTTGTCTGAATAGGTAAAATATGTGCCATAATATGTTTAAAAGTCAGCACTATTTCAGTTGCAAGTACAAAAAAAGAGCATGCATATACCAGCAAAAACATGAGAACAAATGTATTGGTCCCATTTTCTGATAAATTAAAGAGATTTAACATCTAGTGTTTCAAATAATGTTACTGTCTCTCAACTTCCATCTTTTGGCAATGCTTTTGAGGCTTGAGGGATTGATTTCTAAGGCAGCCCTTCCCCATGTTATAACATAGTTGACAACTGGGCACCTCTCCCAAAGGATAAAAGAATTCCATTCTTGAAACTTTCAGCAAAAATCCTGCTAGGTCAACTTGGGTGATATATCCATTCTTAATCCAATTAGTTTAGCAAAGTAGGACTCAGAAAAATATTTGGAAGAGTAGATAAGGTCAGAAATACTAGAGTTGTTCTTTTTTTTTAATTAAGAAGTTTGGATCATTTTCAGATTTGTAGATATGCAGTTTACAGTAATTTTCTTTTAATCTAAAATCTAGACATAATCCTAGAACCAAGTATCATAACAAAGGATCTTGACTGTATGAGTTTTCATATTCGTTTCATTCTTATGAACTTGATCAGTTCTAATTTCACTACCCACAGATTTTCCAATGAATCTGTTTTTAGAAATAGAGTAATAAAATATGAAGGAAAACTTGGGTTTCTGAAATTAAAAAAATATTTATATATTTCTTTATTTTTTGAATTTTATTTTTAAAAGTTCAGAATTCTGTTATTTTTATTTGATCACCTTTTAAACAGATAAAATTATTATGGACACAGGTATTAAACTTTGATTACTAGATTAGTTTCAACAATTAGAGTCTAATTGTTTTACTAAGTTATTACTTTAAAACTAGTAAAATCATAAAAGTGCTTACAAGTAGTTTCAAGCTAATCATTTATTTTATTTTCATCTCAAATTCACAATTAATACTTAGATCCTCTTGGTTGAAATTATTTTAAACAAACAGATAGCATAGAGATTATTTTGTTATTCTATGGATAGACTTTTTAAACTTCACCTCTTTCCCTTTACTTTTCTCAATTTTAACTTCCAGAATACCAACATTTTAAAAATATATAGGAGCAAAGAAATATGTCAAATTATAGCATTTGGTTTACCAAATGCATATGATGAATACTGATATATATTATGTGCACATACAAAGGAGGAAATGGACAAAGAAAAGGAATAAGTTATGTTCAGCTACTAATGAGGAAGAAATAGCATCTTAATAGATATTATATATAGATATAAACATCATAAACATTTTAAAAACACATAAATCATTTTATATTAAGTCCAGTTTAAACGATATACTTAACTTTTTAAAAAACTATGGAAAATGAGGTGGGGCAAGATGGCAACATAGGAGAAAGGAGTAGATTTAAGTAGTCCTCTGCAGCGGCTAGTAAATAGCCAGGAACTGTCTGGAGCAACTGTTTGGGGGAACATCCATGACCAGACACATACCACATGCCAGTCTGGAATGGGTGGAAGTGCCAAGGTCACAGTGCAGAGTTTTAAATAGCGTCCCCAAACTGTGACGGCTGGCACCCCTCCCCCACTGGCACAGTAGGATGTGTTGGAGACACTTCCCCATGAGAAAAAGAAAGTATTTTCTAGAAGCAAGGGCGGTTAGCTCAACCAAGCTCCAATTGTGGTTCTACTTTTAAAAAGTGGACTACTGAATACAAGCTCTGAGCAGACATAAACCAAGAGCAAGCAGAAAAGGAACCCTGAAGTCTCTCCCATCAGAGAGAAAGAGCTGAGAGGGAAAATAGAAAGGAGACTTTTGGAATTAGCTGAGCTCAGAGTACTCAGCTCAGTATGAACTGTGAAAAGGTCTGTGCCTCAAGAAAAGGGGCACATAGAGCCAGGTACCAACACTGGCTCTTGACTGGAGAATCCTGGGGGCTGGGGGATGACTCAGAAAAGGAATTTCTTCTTTTTTAAACTATTCTCAGTAGCTCATTAGAGAAAGCCTCAGGCATTTTCAGTTGTCATTACTGACCCAAGGAAGGGCGGAGTTAAGATAGGTCTGAGAAACAAAGTAATCAGTCACATGAAGGACATAATTCACTAAAGGAGTACCTTCCCCAAGAAAGGAGGGGCTGGGCCTGGTCCCAGCTCAATTGATGGCCCTTATTCAGAGAATTCAGAACCCAGGGCTGGAAAACAGAAACAGCTTGAGCATACCTTCTACCTTAGCATCTGACTCAACCATGTCATTGGAAGGGAGAAGGTCTGCTGAGAATTAATGTACCACACCATTTTATGTCAATAGGCAGCTGCAGGCCATATGCTGGGCAGGATACTGAAAACAGAGTCTAGAGACTGGGTCTCGTCCTCAGGGAAACTTGAAACTGATTGGAGCCTCTGAGACCTCGGCCTGTCTGTTTTGAAAACTCTGATTGGGTCTATCATATCTGGAAAAATTATCCTAAAAAATAAAAGGTTTTGGTATAGTTATGGCAAGAGCCAGAAAAAGAGCTGAAAATTATGATCAGTTAAACAGAAGCTGTGGTGGAGTTGTAGAATAAGTTGAACGGGAATGAAAAAAATCAAAACAAACAAACAACATAACAAAGCCAACCAACAAGAAAACCCTAGGTAAAAAAAGTGAAAACAACCTCCAGAATAAACAAATCAAAGAAGTGAGATGCCTGCACACCAGCAAAAAATTTAGGAATCATGGATATGACACAGTCAAATGAACAAACTAACACTTCAAATGAGATACAGGAGTTGAAACAACTAATTAGAGATGTTCAAACAAACATGTTAATTCAAAGAAAAAATCAAGTCAATTAGTTGAGGGAAGATAGGGAAAAAGAAATGAAGGATATAAAGAAGACATTGGGTGATCATAAAGAAGAACTCAAAAGCTTGAAAAATCAAATGGCAGAACTTATGGGAATAAAAGGCACAATAGAAGAGATGAAAAACACAATGGAGACTTACAATAGCAGATCTGATGAGGCAGAAGAAAGGAATAATGAAGGAATAGTGAACCAGAGGACAGGACATCTGTAATCCTGTACACAAAAGAACAGACAGGGAAGAGAGTGGGAAAATATAAGCGGTATCTCAGGAAATTAAATGACAACATTAAGTTCATGAATATACAAGTGATGGGTGTCCCAGAAGGAGAAGAGAATGGAAAGGGGGCAGAAAAATAATGGAGGAAATAATCCCTGAAAATTTCCCATCTCTTATGAAAATCAAAAGAAATGCAGCATACCCAAAACAAAATAGATATGAATAGACCTGCTCCAAGATACTTATCACATTATCAAATGTCAATGACAAAGAGAGAATTCTGAAAGCAGCAAGAAAAAACAAACCATCACATACAAGGGAAATTTGATAAGATTATGTATAGATTTCTTAGCAGAAACCATGAAGGCTTGAAGGTAGTGGCATGATATATTAAAGATACTGAAAGAGAAAATCTGCCAACCAAGACTTCTATAGCCATTAAAACTGTCCTTTAAAAATGAGGGAGAGTTTAAAATATTTTGGCAAACAGAAATTTAGAGAGTTGTGAACAAGAGACCTGCTCTATAAGAAATATTAAAGGAAACACTTCAGGCAGATAGGAAAGCAGGAGAGAAGTTAGGAGTAGAGTGTACAAATGAAGACTATCAGTAAGGGTATAGAATAACGTCATGGCACATGCAACAATGAAAGCAGATGAAACTTGAGGACATTATATGGAGTGAAATTAGCCAGGAAAAAAAGGACAAATACTATATGATTTCACTAATGTGGATTAACATTAATGAATGAACTTTGAGAGTTAAAGTTGAGGACACAGGTTACCAGGAAATAAAAAGAAGGTAGAGATTGGGCATTTGATGCTGAAAGAGTACAGAATATTCAACGGGATTGACTGTAACAATGCAGAAATGGATAGCACTATATTATCTGATGGTAGCACAATGTTGTAAGTACACTGAACAAAGCTGAGTATGACTATGTTGAAAGAGGAAGGCTAGGGCATGTATGATACCAGAAGGAAAGATAGGAGATAAAGATTGGGACTGTAGAACTTAGCAAAACCTAGAATGGACTACGATGGTGGTTAAATATACAAATATAAGAATGCTTTCTCATGAGGGAGAACAAATGAACATCAACATTGCAAGGTGTTGAAAGTGGGATGGTATAAGGAAAAAATACAATCAATGCAAACTAGGGTCCATGGTTAACAGTGAGTTTGTAAAATGCTTCCATTAAATGTAACAAAGGCAATATACCAAAGCTAAATGCCACTAAGAGGAGGATTTAAGAGGGGTATGGAATTCTTGGTGGTGTTATTGTTTCTCCATTTTTTAATTTTTTTTTATTTTTATTCTTTTTTTTTTTTTTTACCTCTTGTTCTTTCTTTGCAGAAGAAATGGAAAAATCCTCATATAGATTGTGGTGATGTGATTATATTGGGAACTACTGATTGTTTACTTAGGATAGACTGTACGGTATATGAATAAAACTGCTTTAAAACAAACAGAAAGACACAGGAGCTGGATAAATGTGAAGAGGAAGTATACCTATTCACTGTTGGTAGGAAAGTAGAATGGTGCAGCCCCTCTGGAGGGTAGCATGGTGGTTCCACAAGAGGCTAGGTATGGGGTTGCCACATGATCCTGCAACCCCATTATTTGGTATATATTTGGAAGAACTAAAAGCAGGGACACAAATGGACATTTGCAAACAGACGTCTATGGTGTTATTATCTACCATTAGCAATGGATAGATCTGGCCTAAGCATGCATCAACTGGTGAACAGAAGGGCAACTACAATATATACATATGATGGAATATTAAATGGCTTCAAGAAGCAATGAAGTTGAGAGATATGCAACTAGCTGGATGGACCTTGAGGACAGTATGTTGAGTAAAATAAGCCAGAAACAAAAAGACAAACATTGTAACTAATATGGACTAACCATAATGCACAAACTCTGAGAATTGAATTTGAGAGCATAGGTTATCAGGAAGGCTTCAGCAGTCACATCTGTTCTGGAGGTGTAACAGTTATTGCTGAATTCAGAGATGCTGAGCTACTTGTGTATAACCTGGTAGCTCCCGGGAACCTCAGGTATCTGTGTGACACCTGAGACTGAGAGCTAGAGTTCTGCAGCTCCAGAAGTCAGCACTACCCCATACAGCAACTGTTAAAAGAGCTGAAAAAGAGATTAGACTTTGAAAAGAGAAATGAATGAAGCTGCTCTAGTTAGGACTAAGGTAAATCATACTAAAGAGTAAAGGATATTGACTGTGTTTTAAAACTTCAATTCTGTGTGAGATTTACGTCCCTGGAAGTAGAGATGTTTATTTGGTGCAAAATTTATATTTTCTGTAGCATACTATCTAATTTTTCTTGTTTGGTCAGTTTGTTCAAACACCATAATTACATGGAATCTTGAATAGGAAGTGAGATTGTATTGGTTTGTATAGGTTACTGTGATGCCCTGATACATCCCAGAATAATGTGGGCAGAAAATAAAAAAGGTATTTGCAAAGTATCCTTAAGGGACTAGGGGAAATTGTGGAAATTTTCCCACCTGGGGAATTCCTGATATTCTTGCAAGCATTGGGGAATAACAATTTAATAGGACAAGCCCTCGATCTTGGGGCTTGTCCATATGAAACTTATTCCTACAGAGGAGAAGCTAAGCCTACTTCTAATTATGCCTTGGAGTCAGCCCCAGAGAACCTCCGTTTTGTTGCTCATATATGGCTTTTCTCTCTAAGCCAATTCAGGAAATAAACTCACTGCCCTCCCCACTACATGGGACATGGCTCCCAGGGGTGTAAATCTTCCTGGCAATGTGGCACATGACTCCCAGAAATGAGCCTGAAACTACAATATTGGAATTGAGAGAGCCTTTTTGACCAAAAAGGGGAAGAGAAATGTAACAAAATAATGTTTCAGTGGCTGAGAGATTACAAATAGAGTTGAGAAATCCCTCTGAGGTTATTCTTATGTATTATATAGATTGCCTTTTTTTAGTTGTTAATAGATTAGAATAGCTAGAAGTAAATACCTGAAGTTGTTGAACTGTAGTCCAATAACCTTGATTCTTGATGATGATTGTATAACTATTTAGTTTTCATGGTGTGATTGTGTGATTTTGAAAACCTGTGACTGACACTCCTGTTAATGCACAATTATCTGATGATACTGTGAATCACTGATTGTACACTTTGGGTGATCACGTGGTATAAGAACATATCTCATACCATAAAATAGTATGGAAGTAATAATAAAATATGGAAGCTAAATAAAATAATATGGAAGATAAATAAATGAATACATGAAATAATATGGAAGCTAAATAAATGAATACATAAAATAATATGGAAGCTAAATAAGTTAATCAAAATAATACATTAATAAAATTTGTAAATAATCATTGAAATTTTTAAAATGTATTTGTAATAGGAGTATGTTTCCCTTTTAATCACAGTCACAAGTTTAAACTAGAAATCCATTGACAGGAATTATTATTTTTATGATTCTATACATTATAAAAGTATTCTTAAAAAACAGTTAACCCATTTTTTAATTTTTATTTGGAGATTAATAGTATAAAGAATTCTAGTGTTTAATTTGAAGAAAACTATAAACAGGATGCAATATGTCTACCACCACATATTTTACGGTCTTCAAACATAAAAAATGATTAATCTAATTTCTGTGGTTAAAAATAATAGAATTAGAACCGATGGATGGGAAAAAGTGAGATTTTGGCCCAAAGAGAATAAGCTTCCAGCAGTCAATGCTGTCTGAAAATGAAATGCAAGGACTGAGGAAATAGTGAATTCCTAGTCAATAGAATTGTTCATGATAAAACTGAATGTTCAAAATATCTTAGAAAGGATTCTAGTTTTGGATTCAGGATGAGGTATGAAATATAAACTCAATGTCCTTCAGCTTCATGATTCCCTAATGCTATTAACTTCTTTTATTGGGAACCCACAGATAATTTTAAATTGCCAAGAACAGATGCTTACCAAAACCATTTAAAAAATTATAAATACTTCATGAAATTATAATGGGGAAATCATTTTGTTAAACAAAATTTCAGTTCTCGTGTAGACTCTCATGAACAATATTGATTTCTTGATTTATGACTAGTTTTTTTTTCCGGTGGGGGCAAAAGTTTTAATACATCCACCTTTTCAGGCAGCTAGCTGTTTGTTCATTCATCTATAAATATGTATTGAACAACAAATATTTCCAGACCCTGAGCTAAGGATTTAAGATCCATTGGTGGTCATGATAGACGTGGCCCCTTCCCTGATCGGCTCTCATTCTACTGAGGAAACCAGACCAAAAACTAAATTAGCTAATAAGTTAATTAAATTGAAATGGGAAATGGGTTAGATAAGATAGTCAGGAAAGGCCTCCATGGAGAGCTGACATTTAACCTGAAACTTGAAGTTTGAGGAACCAGCCATCTGAAAAGGAAGACAAAGAGAATTTCAAGCAGATTATATCTGCAATAGACTTCCCAGCAGAGAGCTGGGAAAAGGATAGGAAAAGAAGCTTTTATGACTGAAATCAGAGCAAGAAGAATGACAAATGCAGAAGGAGGCAGGTGCCAAATTATGCATGTATGAAGTTTGGATTTTACTTTAAGTGAGAAACTATTAAATATTTTATATAGGGAATAAACATATATTGATCGTATTTTAAAAGACTTCAAGGAGAGAATATATTGAAAGAGAGAAAGTATAGAAGCAAGGAGGTCAGATGCAGGAAAATTACTTGATTTCAAATATTTTAGGTGGAGTTGATGAGTTTTGCTGATAAATTTAAGAGCTCTATTTCAGGCAGTGCTAAAAGCATAATCTAGTTTGGGTACTTAATAATGAGGGCAGCCCCTCCCTTCAGTGGTAGCACGTCGTTTATCATTTACTGTGTGTTAACAGAAAACTTCCACCAAATAAGAGCCCAAAAGACACACAGCATTTTCTCCAAGTAAAAATTAACATGCTCTATTACTAAGTTTCTGAAATTTTTGTAATCATTGCACTTAATGACTACCAAATGATTTGACAGATCAGATAATAAAAAGTTAAAAAACCCAAAAACTGGTATCTGAAAAGCAATTTACCATATTGCTTTCTCATACATTTTCTTTGAGGTGTTAGTTACATACTAATAATGCAATAGCTGTATGTAATGCATACTAATGAGTATGCAATGCATACTAATGTGCAATAGCTGTTATCATCCTCATTTACAGATGAAGTAACTGAGGCTCACAGAGTTTAAGTGACTTGCCTAAAGGATAGAAAAGTAAAAAAGCCACAGTCTTTGTGCTGAAACCCAGGTATTCCGATTTTTAACCTGAACTCTTTCCAACAAATAAAACTGGTCTCTCATTGTAAATTGGATCTGTCACACTTTGTCTCATGTTTAAAAATGATTTTGTGCAAAGTGACTACATTCAAAATTTGCTTGTAATACTAGGCTAGTAGGAATAGTCACAGAAAGAAGATAGAAATTTAGCCTCTTTAGTCAAACCTTGGCCTTTCCGTTTAGACTGCAAATTAGTGCTGATTATGATAGAGGTTTCCATGGTGTAGGCACTAGTCTTTCATGAACTGGACTTACAACATCAACAAGAAAGCCGCAAGCATTAGACAATAGGAACTTAGGTCACTGTTGTTATCATTAAGAATTTATGCAGTACTTTTCATTTGGAAAGAGGTCAATGAAATGTGGACAGATTTGAGTACTGCCTAAATATACAAATCTGCCCGGACAATGCAGCACAGTAGCTTCATAATACAGTCTTCATTCTTTTTGATTTATGACAAAAAATAGTATTTATAATGGTGCACAGTTTAAAAGATAGAGAACTTTTGCCCCTACTGCATCAGAAAAAACACTGTATTCTTTTAAAGTTAACAGCTTTGTCATTAAGAATTCTGGAACATTGGGAAAGTTATAAGAAATCCAATTTTTTCCCTGGTGCTCAGGTATTAAGGATAAAAATAATGACACATTACAGTTTGACTTCTTTTTGAAACAGTTTAACATAGTTTGATCATTGTGTTTTTGAAATCAAAGGACATGTGGGTTTGAATTGTGTCTGCCCGTAGTAATTCTGTGACTTTGGATCGGTCAATTAACTTTTCTTTGCCTTTGTTTTATTAGCATATTTTTTCAGGGATTAAAGGAAGCATATGGGAATTATTAATTCTATATGGCCACCCAGCTTCTGAACAAATCTCTGACTCATGGAAGCAGAATATTCCAGATATTATGTTTACTTTTCTTCCACCCTTGAGGCTATAACATGGGCACATGATTGCTAATTTTCCAATCAGCAAAGTCATCCTAGATATTGATTCAGAAGCTAGCAATACAAAGAAGCAGGGAGTCTCTCAGGAGGGATAACCATTACATCTACTTTCCAGAAGCAGATGTTGGCAGGGTGCTAGCAGCAGGATCCATTGTCTGATGCCCATGGGGTCAGAGATATCCTGTGGGCATCTGGCACACAGAAGGAGAGCAAGTGGCATCATCATGGACCAGTTCTGTTGCATGACTTCGGTTTACTTTTTGACTTTATCCCTTCCAATGACACTTTTGGATTTCAGCTACTTTTTAAAATAAATTTCTCTTTTGGCTAACTCATCCAAAATCAGTTTGTGTTTGCAGCAATGATCATTGACCTATAATTTTAAAAATTGATTTTCTATTGGGTATCAACAGTGATTCCCATTTAATAAATCAGGATCCTGAGGCATGTAGAATTAAGCCACTTGCCTAAAATCGCAACAGAGCAGGATTAGAATTGGAACAATCTTGCTCCAGAATTTGGACCCTTAGCCATTCCACCATACTGCCTTTTAAATGTTGACACACTGTGTAAATTCCTTGGCAGAACATTCATTCAATAAATGATAATTACTTTTGTTGCAAAACATTGATTCACAGAATAAGTAGCCCTGTGCATTGAAGACACTATATTTTATGTATCAGCTTTAGATTAATTTCACTTACTCATTAGAGTAATACAATGAAGAAATACAATCTAAAGAGAAGGAATTGGTGCTCAGAAATGTTAAATGATTATTCCAGGATTACAATTGGAAACTGGCAGATTTGGTCCCTTAATTGTCTGACACCACATCTGGTATTTATTAATAATCATAAGTGTTTATATATTATAATAATTCAGACCTGGGGTACAAATCTTAATAAAATACAGTGATGCATCTTTAACTGATAAGATATTTCATAAAGGAACAATCTCATATATGCAGACCATCAAGCTTCCTAAGACAGTATGCTCATTATAGCCACTGTAATAAAAACCTTTGTACAAAGTAGACATCTTGACCAATCTCTGTCAGTCTGTAATGCCATACCTGTTAGAACACAAACAGGGTATTTTTATGGTTTAAAAAGAAATCAGAGCAGCAAAATTAAAACTTAAAAATTCCTTGTTTAATATAAAATATTCCAAATTTACGTGAAAATCCACTAATTTTTATAACAATACATGTGAGTATAAATAAAATAAAAACAGAAGTATTTCAAATATGATTTGTAGAAATTCCCAATATTTCATTCAAGATAAACTATTGAACTATTTCCTTGAGACTCTAAGTATCTATTTTAACTGCCAGCGAATAGCTCATTTATGGAAAGTCATATTGTGTCGTTATTAAGAATATAAATTTGGTACAACTTTGGGTAATGGAATAAACTTATAAAGTTGAAGAAGTACAAGCTCTGTAACTCAGAAATTATCCTTCTAGGAGAACTCTGCATGTGCCTACCATGAGTCAGGCACAAGAATATTAATTATAGCATTATTTATAATCGCAAAATATGGGAAAGAAACCAAATGTCAACCAACAGGAAAATAGATAAATTGGAATATTTTTTACAATGGAAAATAAAACATTAAAAAGAATAAACTACAGCTGGAAACATCCACATGGATGAAACTCAAATGCATTATATGAAGTAGAAAAAAATAGCAATTCAGAAAATAAATCATATTTAATGATTCCATTCATCATAGTTCAAAACTGGGCAAATCTAACTTGTATTTTTTTAGGGATACAAATATAAATGTGGCAAAAGCTAGAGGAAAGTAAGCTTTTGGTTAGCTCAAGATCCAGGGTACCTTTTAACCCCGGGGAAGGCAAGTCTTTGAATAGAGCTGTTCAAAGGCATCAGTGATTTGATTAGATGGGAGATTATTTTATCATATTTGTACTATAATATTTTAAGCTGAACATATGATAGAACACATTAAAACAACTTGAAATGATGATTATCTATTTTAATATCATGTTAATTATCTTAAGTGTTTGATGGTTGAAAGGACTCACAAGACTCACAGGGTTATACTCATGGAATAACTTTCCTACAGGCACAGGATACAGTATAGCATCATCAGGAGAGGATCATGCACTAAAGTGTCTAGAGACCTGGGGCAGGCTTCTTTGTCCCCCCACTACACAATGTTTACACAGAACCCAAATTCTCTCCAGGTTTCAAACTGCTACTGGGGTGCAGAGTAGCATCTTGGTACCAGAAAGCCCCAAATCTGCTGTGGTGGGGATTTCAACCTTCAAAACCACACCACTAATATCCACCACTGCTTAGCTCTACCAAACCAGCTGCAAATCATAAATCTAATTATTATTGTTAAGTGATGCTGATAGGCTGCTGCAACACATGGAACAACTGACAGACCTACAGTTATAAACATCATTTATCTTAATTAATAGTTTCCATAGCATTGACTAAGGGTCACCAGCTCTGAGAATAAGCATGGGGTCAGTCCATACCAGGTTACATTAGCCCATGCTATACAGTACCTATTAGGGCATATGTGCCCCATTGGTATGGGAGTATCGACTATGAATCAAAACATATTTAAATTTATGTGAATAATTAGTCACTAGCCTGTCTATTCATCCATATAATTTTCATAGCTGAGCCACTTAACCCATCCATCTAAGCTTAGTTCAGCTGTTGATTTTGAGACAATTCCCGCTCCTAACAAGGAGCAGTCTTACCTTCCTTATCCTCAAATCTGCCTTGTCACTGGTCTCTGTATAATAACTTAGTTTTTATTTTAACAGTGACTACTATACATAATGCCACTTATTAAGCACTTCTGGTATTATTCACCAGGCTAAGCACAAAACAGTTACGTCCCTCAGTACTCACAACATGAAAAAATGAGGAAATTGTGACTAGAGAGGTAAAATTACTTCCCCAGTGCTACTGACAAATGTATCAGTTTAGAATGCTTATAGCTGCAAGTAGCAAAAGCTCAAACATAATTTAATAAATACATTGGGTCTTATTTTTCCTCTTCTAACAAGAAGTAAGCAGCCGTGGTCTAGGTTACACAATGATATCAGGAGAAGTTTCTCTATGATGCTTTTTGTCTTTTCTTCATAGTTGCAAGAGAGCTGCTGCAGTGACATGCATTATGTCTGCATGTGAGACAAATATTTAACTGTTCTTGCACTGCTAGAGGAATTAAATATGACCACACTATACTTTTTCTACAAAGTTGAAAAATTTACTTAGTTGCTTAGTATTTTGCGTGTTTTCCCTTATTCAAGAATGACATATATTATTTCTCTTGCATTTTTCTACCCCAGTTTTGCCATCAAAGGTGCACATTTCTCTTTGCAGTATCGAGAGCAATTATTGTGAGCTGTTATCTCTCACTTGACGATTTAATACAACCCACCTGTAAGAATTTGGGGATTGATGTATTTTAGATTAGTGAGAATTTTTATTATCTAATTTTTAAATGATTATTGTTTATGTAGGCTTTCTATTTCTTCTTAATTTCTTATGTGATATGTAGAAAAATGATCCCGTCCAAGTTTCCAAATATACGGGCATAGACTTTTAAATCAGAAGAGTATAGAATAACCTTGCACATATCTGTATTTAATTTCCCTGTCTTTTAACATCAAATACAATTTGTTTATGCCTCCTCTCTCTCATAGCCTTCCTGGAGGTGGCTCCTGCTGCTGTTGCCTCTTCTTCATATTATTATTATTATTATTATTTTCAGAAACATTTCCTCTGGTCATATCCTTATTAATATTTTTCATTTTCATTTATTTCTGTTATTTTTCATTTATTCTAGTTTAACTCTTTTTTTCTACTTTTAAGTTGAATGTTTAAAGTGTTTCATTTTATCTTTTAAATAAATTCATAAATTTTATAAATTTATTTCTCAACACTAATTTACCATAAGTATGGAATGTTGTTAAATAGTTGTAAAGTGTAGATTTCAGAATGCTCATTGTAATTTCTGCTTTAGCCATGAAATATTTAGGAGTGAAATCTTAGTATGTATATATATGTATGTTTTGTTTTAACATTTATTGAATTTTGGTTATAGCACATGACTGGAATGATAGAATCTTATGACTGATGAGATATTCTTCATGGCCTTTATGATTGGTACTAAACTTTTGCTAATGTTCATGAATCCTTGAAAAACATGTTTATTTTCTCTCTGTTGTTTGCAAGAATCTATTTAAACATATTAACTCAAATTATAGTCCAATTATTCTTTACCCTAAAAAACCTTTTATGTTTCATCTATAATTTCTAACAAATTTACATTAACATTTTTTCAGCATGATGTTAAATATGTTCTTTTACTTCTACCATTTTGTTGCTTTATATATCTCAAAAATACTTTATTAGGTGCCTATGAGTTTATTATTGAAATATCTTCTTTGGCAATTTCTTTTATGCTTATGTTTTTATTCATAATAATATTTTGCTTAAATCATATTTTGTAAGACATTAATAAGGTGGCATCAACTTTATTTTGTTTAATATTTGTTCATGCATATTTCCTCTTGCATTATTTTCATATTTTCATACGTAATATCCTAGAGATTTATGTATGTTTCTTCTAATCAACATCTAACAGAATTTAGTTTTAATTTTAAATTCAGCTTCATAGATTCCATATTTAATAGTCTTCTCACTTTAGTTTTCTGTTTACCATGAATTCCTTTTTTTTCTATTTATCCTTCCTGTTCCCTGTTGGTTTGATCAAACTTTATCCCCCACCCACTTATCTTATTTTTCTCTATAGTGCAGATTATATTAGAAGCTGTAAATTGCATTTCCACCTATGTAAATGATCACCTTAAAAGTTTTTTAATATTATGAATTTATGAATCATTTCAAACAACTTTTAAACGTCTCTACATTCTTCAGAAGAGAAAACATTCTTCTTAGATATGGAAGATAAATTATTATATGTAATATATAATTTATATAAAAGTATAATATTACTTGTTATACTGGAAAACTCTGTCTTTCTTTTCCCCCTGATACTTCTGTCAATTGCTGTGTAAAGCATGAATTCACACTTGGTCCTGATAACTGCTTTTCCCCTGGCCTCTTCATCCCCATCCATAGGAGAAGTAGGAGGTCCCAAGGCTACCTCTCGGTCTAGGTCATCATGCCTCCTCATCCTATACCCCTCATGACCCTCATCACTGTGGAGTCTGTTAAGTCTACTAAGACTGCCTCTGTTATGCCCTTTGCATCTGTACCAAAATCACCAGAAAAAGACCAAGACCTCTAAGTCATATCTCACCACATAGAATTCCATTCTTTCTTTTAAGGTTCTGTGAACCTCTGTGTGACCCATATCTTCCTCCACCCTAACTCCCACAACTCTTCCATTGTTATGCCTGAAATTTAGGGATCCTAGTCTCCCTTACTTTTAGCAGCTGTCCTAAGAATTGTCTTCACCTGCATGCTTTCATTGAAACCTGGGACACTAGTTTCCTTGCAAAAATGTGTTTTATCTCCCATGATTTTCAACTTACAACTCTGAAAGTCCAGTAGGTAATTTTTCATTGTTGCTTCCAGACCATTTTTCCTCACTGCTCCATTTACAAATAAAAATGGAGGAAAACAAAACTTTAAAACCCATATCAGTAAACATGTCAAACCCTACTCTTCATTTTTTTGCAACTAAATACAGAACACATCATTTCCTTTCATTTATTGATTTCTTTTTAGTTCCATACTGGCTTTCACCTTTGTTCTGTTAATTTTCTTGGTGACTTTAATAAATACATAAATATCCCTTCAAATGTGACCTCTCTGATTTTTAATCTTCTCTACTCTGATGATCTTTATTCTTACCTCAAACATACACTCCAGTAGTTAGATGCTAAGTGTTGCTATTACCAGTAGTCCCCTCAATAATCTCAAAGGCAACAATTCCTCTTTATGACAACTTCTGATTTGTTTAGCGCATCCTCTCAAAAGCCCCAATCCAACAAACTTCTTCATGACTGTGAACGATAACTTTTTCATCTTATGAATTTTTCACTCTCACCTTACCATCTTCATCTCTCATTAGTGGTCTTCCACTTGCAGTCCTTGAACCATTAAACCTTTTCCCTTTCAAAAACCCTTACGTGACTTGCACTTTTTCCATTTGTGATATCTCCTGCAAAGATTCCAGCTCAGATTAAATACCTTTCTATTCTTTGCATACAAGCAAATGAATTTGGCTTGAAATCACTGGCATGGCTCCACAGGCAAACTTACTATCTTTAGGTGGACCCGTAGTGCTACTTGGCATTTCTAAAGTATTTTTGTTAATTACTAGTCTTATCACTCAGTCACTCCTGTTAAAAGCTGTTTTGCACTTTTCCAATATCTATCCCATCCACCTCACTCTCGAAAAATAAACTTGCTTCCTATGTCACTAATAATGTAGAAGCAATCAGGAGAGATATCCCTATGATATCACCTCTACCCCTGCCAACGTTGTGAATCTGTATTCCTTCTTTTGGTTTTCTATAACCACAGATGAAGTACCATGCTACTATTATGCCAACCCTTTCATTTGTGTATTTCTTGTGTTCCCATTCCTCCTTGATATTCAAGGATATCATTCCAGAAATTTTATCCTTTCCTTTCTTTGTCGTTATTTCCTGACCATCCCAATAGCATATAAACAGGTAGGAATAACTCCCTTATTAAAAGGATATCTTAATCCTTTTCGTATTCTCATCCATCTATCCCCTTGTTTTGCTCCCCTTAATGAACTCCAGAAATGGATATTTACTTACTTCAGTTCCTCTCCTCCCAGTTAAACCCATTCCAATCATTCTTTCTCCCATACTATTCTATAAAACTGCTGTTTTCAAGGTAAGAATTCACCAATCACTAAATCCAGTTGTTGATCAGAAATTTTCATCTTGCTTTACTATAGTATTTGACATAATTGTTCATCACCTACTTCCTGAAATAGTATATTCACTTGTCTTCCAGAATATTCTTTCACTCTGTGCAACTCCCACCTCAAAGACTGTTATTTATTTTATGTTATTTTTGGATACTTGTCATCATCAAGTAACTTAGGGATCAGTGCTTGAACCTCTTCTCTTTTCTATTCATGCTCATTCTCTAGTGGTCTCATTAATCTCATGGTTTTGATGCTATCCTTATATTGATGGCTCCCAAATGTACATTTCTATCCCAGGCCAGGATCATGAGCCTCATTTGTGTTTATCCAACAACTTTCCTACCAACCCTACTTCCATTTCAAGTAGTTTAACACAGCCCAATGTCAATTTATAATTTTCTTCTTCAAATGTGATCTTTCCTTAATCTTTTGTATCTCAGTGAATGACAATCTTTACCCTCAGTTGCTCACATCAAAATCTTGAAGTTATCTTTAACACTTATTTCTCTCCCACTCAACACGGAATTTATCAGCAAATTCTGTTGATTTTGTTTTCAAAATATGTAAAATATGCAATCTGATCTCATAAGTTTCACTATTATCACCATGACTGTTATTACCACAATAATTACAATATGATTTTATCTTAGGAATAAGTCAACTCTTTTCTGCAGCTAAAATTTACTTGTTAATATTATTTGCACATTTTATAATATATAAGAAATATATATACAAGAGAGTAACATAGTTACTCTCTTACCCACTGATATGTAGGCAATAGTCATATATTCTAGATGCTTATCTTTTGCTCACTATATAATTTGCAATCTATCTCCCAATATTTAGATTATTTTTAAGTATCATTTTTAGTAGTTTTAGTATGCACATTTTTTACTTTTTATTACAAACTAAGTAAATTTTAAGCTCCCTGAGGGCATGGGCCTTGTCTTATGCAACTTTAATACCTCACTCTATCACATCATAGGTGCTCAATCAACATTTGTTGATTCATTGATACAAAAGATTGCATTTCCCTTGAGGCTCAATATACAGCACACAGGTAACAAAGTAATAAGATTCAGCAGTCTACACTCACACTGACCTGTACCCTATCAGTATTCAGAAATCTGCTTTGGAGGATAAGCTGGTTTCTTATATTCCACTGTCTCAGAACTCAGGTACACAGGGCAAGAAATAGGAGGCAGCATATAAATGCACAGAGGATTCCAGACAGAATCTTAAAATAGTAAATGCACTTTCAAAAATGAAAAGGTTTACTTCAAGGTCCCAGTTTCTTTCACAGTTAGAAATATTATTCGGGAAAAGTCTTTTAAAGAAGGTCTGTTCACATAGTACACAATTTCATACATAGATGATAGGTTACTAGGGACCGGTTTTCTATCTATAATTCATTTGCCACCTTCAATTGTTAGCTTATATGTATGTTTATGGGAGACTGTATTTTACATTTATTACTCAGATCAAATAACATATATGCAGCACTAAGAGAAAGTATTCTTACTACCACTGCAATAATATATTTCACTAAATCTTAAAGAACAGGAGCGATGGGTCTGCTTAGCCAGTGGCACTTTCCTCCCCCCCACACACACACCTTTCTCAATAAAGAAATAACTACCTTGGAAGTTCACCGAGTTCATAAGCCTCCAAATGAGTTCTACTCATATAAGGAGAATCAAAAGGGAAATCATCTGAGTAAAATAAGCTTGAGGGAAGAGAAGAGGAAAAGGTATGCAATGTTCCAAAAAGTATATTTATTAACATGAAGCATGTACTTGATTGCTATATATAGATACCAGTAAGTTATTGCATCTATATGTCTGATTAGGAAAAAAAATTAAAAATGGTTTCTGAACATTGTTAAGTCTAGTGGAAATCAAACTTCTTACATGGAAAGAGTCAGCGCAGCAAAAGAGACTATCTGGGAGAGGCAGACTTAAGAAGACCAGACAGAGATATTATAAGAAAAGTACTTTGAGAGAGACAGAAAGAGGAAGAAAGGTGTACAGAGACAGGAGTAAAGAGACAGGCAGTTCTAAAATGAGAGCTCTGAGAAAGCTATATTCTGATATCAATTCAACTATGTGGTCAGGGTATCATTGCCAGTTATTTACCACCCTGTGAAAAATGAGCTGGTGTTCACAATCATGTACGCTTACCAGAATCCCCTGGAAAGCTAGTTATAACGCAGTGATTCCCAAAAGCTATACCTTAATCTCTGAATTTCCAGCACCTTTATAATTTAGTAGGTCTGGGATGGCACATGGTCATTCATTCATTCATTTTAAAATTTTCTGGTGTGTGTATGTATGTATGCATGTATGTATGTGTGTATGTATGTATGCATGCATGTATGCATGTATGTATGTGTGTATGTATGTAGGTTCAGGAGGTGATCCTGATGACCAGACAGGTTTGGAAACTCATACTAACCTTACTGGGCACTGAAATTTGGGGTGGGAAGAAGTCTCTGCCCTCTCTCTATCCATCTAGATTTTTCTTTGCAAGAGAGAGGAATACTAATCATATTGAATGATGTTTCAGGCCTGCCATTAAAGCATGCGGTACATGGGAGAAACTCATGTGCCAGACTGGTAAAAGGACTAGAACCTAGAGAGCTCTCAGGCCAATACAGCCAGTTTGCCATCTGCTCTGATTCATTTAATTGAGATTTCTTTGATTCTTCAATGATTTATTTTCTTAACAACCAGTTTTTGGTGAAGTTTGGGCTTCCACCAAGAAAGATTCCTATTAACTTACTTCAGAACAGTTAAAGTACAGCTTTCTCAAGCTTCAGTTTCTTCTCCATTCATAGAACAGGGGTAATAGCACTCACCTACCTTGGAAGTTTTGAAAGAATAGAGGAAAACCGTGTATGATTTGATTTGTAAGATTGTATAAAATATTATCTATTTAGTTAGCTAAAGATAGAGTTCTACTTTGACTTCCAATTCAGACTGCATATATTTCTGAATACTTTGACCTTTTTTTACAAAACAAATCACACTGCAGTGTTATATGGTATCTGGCTTCTGGACCACCTCAATATTTCCAGACTCCCAACCAAGGTCCTAGACTTTCAATAAACCAGTTTTCAAACTTTTATTACCTTTTTATTCCATCTGATTCTAAGGGAGAGAGGAAAGGAAAAGCAGACCAAATTTTATTGTTCAAAATTATTGTATGGAATGCAGCATCAGTAGTGAAAATCATATATTCCAATAGTCAGATTCTTAACATTTCTGACCCATGCCAAAGTAAAAGGGGAAAGAGGATCCCTACTACATATTTCAAAAATAATTTCTTGAGGATTACCAAAGAAACATCAACAATCTTTTTAGGTGTGTAATATTGGAGTGGTTATTAACCATGTTAGAACTCGTTTTCCTCATAAACAATTTTTATGTCTCTCACCTTTGATTGTTGTAAAGACTAAATATTATGTACATAGAAAATATAGCTTAGTTCCTGGCATATTTTAGGTGTTAGGCAAAAGTTAGCTATTTGAATTGACTATTATATAAATTTATAGTAAAAAGTGATAGAATCAGTTCCACAGACACTATCTCATTATATAACTTATACATACAAGAATTTGCTTGAAAATATACATTTTAAACATTTCAAAAAAACAGATTTCTTTTCCTTTTGTCCATCATCCTTAATATAAAATACAGCATGAAAATCTAAATATTTATACTTGTAATAAAGAGTTATTAGACTATAGTATATCTATTAAAATATATATACAAAAATACATTGATCAAAACTTTTATTGTTATCTTCAATAAAAATATATTTATAATTGGCTTTAGGAATGATTCATCGTGGCATTAGAAAAAACTTTTATACCAAAGTCTAAAAATCAAACACAGTTTCCAGAAATTTTACTTGATGTTTGTAATCCACAATATATGTGTTTACATATGTAAACATCTAGGCTCAGTTATATGATACTTTTCAAAACTTCATTTAGAAATTCTTATTTCTGTGTTCTTTCTCAATAACATGGCCTTGATATAAAAAGTTTGAAAAATTGCATTTTGTAGGACTTGAGTATAGACAAGCCCCTACCAAATTTAATTTCTAATGGGATTTAAATGAGCACCCCCTTTCCAGCTGTCTAAGATAATAGAAAATCTTTTTCTGTGAAAATAACATCATCATGATCCAATGCCCATCAGACAACCCACAGTTACTAGACAGGCAAAGCCACAAGAAAATATGGTAATTAAGGAAAATAGCAGATAATAGATAAATATCCACAGGTTATGCACATAATGGATTTAACAGAAAATAACTCTATCGTGATGAAGAAAATAGAAAAATGAGATGGACAAAATAGATGAAAATGTTAAGTAATTCACAAAGAACTGGAATATTAAAAACCGGATCAAAGAAACATAAAACTAAACAATTCACAGTCTGATATTCAGTATTTCAATGGTTGGGTTAAATTGTAAAGTGGATGTTACAGAATAGGGTTATTAAACTCAAAAATAGGTCTATGGAAAATATACAAATTGAAGCACAATCTTTAAAAGGAATAGTGAAAACAGAACAGAGTACAAGGGGATTTAAACAAAGCCCAAATTTAGTCTATGTGTAATAAAAGACCAATATGGAGAAAGTAGGAAAAAAGGAGTTAGAAAAATATTTGAAGAATGAATTGCCGAGGATTCTCAAAACCAGTGAAAAACATCAATATACAAAATCAGGTCTAAGAAGAACAAAGCAGGAGAAACACATACAAACATAAGAAAGAAGGAGAGAAAGAAAGGAAGCAAGGAAGGAAGTGGAGAGAGAGAATGAAAGAAAAAAGAAAAATAAAATGTTATTAGAGCTAAAACATTAAAAACCAAAGAAGGGAAAAATAAATGTAAAATAGCCCATGGGATTTGGAAAAGGATTGAGGGTACCCAGTGTTACCTTTAAAGGTACAACAGGAAAAATGACAGCTCAGTTCTCCTCAGAAGTAAAGAAAGCTAGAAGACAATAGAATGGGGGAAAGAAGGATGACAACTGAGAATTCTATAGCCAACAAAAAGTCCTTCAAAAATAAGGAGGAGTTTTTCAGGAAAAGACTGAAGTATTTTCTTGCTAGCAGGCTCGTATTTATAGAGAAATGACAGACAGGTAGATAGAGGATAGCTCTAGCTAGTTCAAGATGTCTATAGAAAGATTAGATAGACAGAGAAAAGCAGAGAAGGAAAATGATCTCAAGGTAAATATGAAAATGCAGAGAGGGTATTTGACACCAGGAATGGTAGAAATAAATATCAATTAATACTGACTATACAATAGGATAATTGTAGCATCTTCTAGAATTTAAATCATGTATAGAACTTAATGATAATAATATACTAGGCAGGATAGGGTTAAATGGGGTTTCAAAGTTTTAAATTTCTATCAGTTTCCAAGAAAATGGTAAAATAATCCATATTAGACAATAATATGACAAGGATAGATGTAGTAATTTGTAAGGTAACCACTAATGAAGATTAAAATAATGCATAACTATGCACATTAGTAGCTGAAATAATATTATAATAACAAAAAGATAAATATTGAGGTAATATAAATACTTGATTAATTTTTAAGACAAAAAAATAGTTGAAAAACATAAATAAATGGGTCAATAGAGAATATTATAAATATGATAGATTTATTATCCTGCATTACATTAAATTTAAATGGAGTAAATACTCCAAATAAAAACCAGAAAATTTCAGACAGGAGTTAAAAAAACGAAAGAACCTAACAAGTATGTGTTTCTTAGAAGTTATAAACCTTAAATATAATGACATGGAAAGATTGAAAATGAAATGATGAAAAAGATACATAAAGAAAAACTAAATATAATAAATTGGATGTATCTATTCTATTATCACACCAGAAGTCTTTAAATCAAGCTGATTTGATGGAGATTGAGAGGCACTGCATAATGATGAAAAAAGTCAAGCAACAGGAAAAGGTATCATTTAGAAATTTGGATGCATATTAATAAAATTTCCAACATAAAACCAGAATTAGCAGAAGTAAAAATGTAATTAGACTAGTATCAACAAAACTGGAGAACTTTAACAAACATTCACAGTAACTATGAGCTAAAAATTATTTGAATGTCACAATTAACTAACTTTATCTGATTGAGATTTATGGCACACTGACACCAGAACAAATGGAATTACATTAAATTCTAGAATGCATGAAGCATATGTTGTTTATATTGCTCTTAAAACAAACCACAAAACCCCAATTATTTCTCTTACCAAGTGGAAATAAGCTAGAAACAATAAGTAAAAGCAAACTATTTCAACACAACAATATGGAAATTAATATACTTGGGAATAATTCATATGTCATAGAATAAATGAAAATTGGGGTTTGAAAATAATTTGAAGTGAATGAAAATAAATATATATTCACAACAAAACTTGCAAAAGGTAAGTAAAAAACTACTTAGAGACCTGTACATTAAATAAGTATATCAGTAAAGAGGAAAATCTTAACATCAGTTAAACAAACTTCCATCTCATGAACATAGAAAATGAACAGCATATGAAATTAAGGAATGTACAAGCAAATGAAGTAGTAAAGATAAGAATAGAAATAACATAGAAGACAAATATAAGTAAATAAAAATAAAATGTCAAAAGGTCATTCTTCAGATATTAAGAAGTTGCTAAAATCCTAGGAATACTGACATAAGGAAAAAATGAGAAAATACACATTGTAATCATCAGCAAAAACAACAAAAAAAAAGTGTGTGTGTGGGAACACTACAATTCTGGAAATATTAAAATATAATTGGGGGACATTATGAACAATTTCATGCTCAGAAGTTTGACAATTTTGCTAAAATATGCAAGTTTTAGAAAAATACAATTTAGTGAAGTGGTTAGAATACAGGAAGCGCCTAATAACTACTAAAGAACTTAAAGCTCTTATTACAAAGGAAACTGCTACTTTAAATGGCTTATATTTAAGAAAGAATTAACAAAACTGGCTACATACTCTTCCAGAAAATAGAAAAAGAGTGAATATATTAAACTTTTTATGAGGCTAACAAACAAGTAGAATTATCTCAATGTGCATTTGAAAATCAATCATATAATCTATCACATCAACAGTCTGAAGCAAAAAAAAAAAACATATGGCCATATAGACACAGGAAAAGTATTTGTCAAAAATCGAACACCCTTTCTTATTTAAAAAAATAAAAGTCTCAGTGAATTAAGAATAGAAGAAAATAAGAAGAAAAACCATATGATCATCTCAATTGATGCAGAAAAGGAATTTGACAAAATTCCACATCCTTTCTTGATGAAAATACTTCAAAGGATAGGAATAGAAGGGAATATTCTCAACATGGTGAAGGGAATATATGAAAAACCCACAACTGACATCATCCTCAATGGGAAAAAACTGAAAACTTTCCCCCTAAGATCAAGAACAAGACAAGGATGTCCACTGTCACCACTGTTATTAAACATTGTGTTGGAAGTTCTAGCCAGAGCAAAAGAAATAAAAAGCATCCAAATTGGAGAGGAAAAAGTAAAACTCACTGTTTGAAGATGACATGATACTAAATACAGAAAATACTGGAAAATCTACAGCACAGGTACTAGAGCTAATAAATGAGTACAACCAAGAGACAGGGTACAAGATCAATGCCAAAATTCAGTAGTGTTTCTATACACAAGTGATGAGCAATCTGAGGAGGAAATAAAGAAAAAAATTCCATATACAATAGCAACCAAAATAATCAAATATTTAACTAAGGATATAAAAAACCTACATGCAGAAAACTACAAGAAATTGCTAAAAAGAAATCATGAGAGATTTCCGGAGAAGATGGCGGCTTAGTAAGACGCGCGGGTCTTAGTTCCTCCTCCAGAAAAGCAACTAAAGAAACAGAAACAATACGAAACAGCTCCCGGAGCCACGACAGAGACCAAAAAGACAACGTACCCCATTCTGGAACGGTTGAATGGGCAGGGAGAATCCACTGCAGTGAGATACCCGAGGGGCGCGCATTTTCCCGGCTGGGGAGGCTGGCGACTGGGGTCCCCTCCATGCACGTGGCTCCCCGGTCTGACTGGGAACGTTGGATAGCAGGGCCCTCCCGCCACGCTTGGCGTCTCGGGCCAGCTGGGCAATTTGGACTGGCACTCCCCCAAGCCGCGGCGGCCGGCGACCCCCCCCCCCTCCATGCGCAGTTTCCCGGGCCGACTGCGAGATTCGGATTGGCAAGTTAAAGGAGCCACAGCACCTTTTACTGGTGGGACCCGCAGACAGATGAGCGCCACGAGCGCCACCTACTGGGCAGGAAAAGAAAAACAGAGCCCAGAGATTTCACAGAAAAATCTTTCAACCAGCCGGGTCCCACACCCAGGGAAATCTGATCAAATGCCCAGACACCAGCAGAAAATAATGGATGACGCTCGGAAAATTGAAGATATGGCCCAGTCAAAGGAACAAACCAATAATTCAAATGAGATACAGGAGCTGAGACAACTAATGCTGAATATACGAACAGAAATGGAAAAACTCTTCAAAAACCAAATCAATAAATTGAGGGAGGACATGAAGAAGACATGGGCTGAACAAAAAGAAGAAATAGAAAATCTGAAAAAACAAATCACAGAACTTATGGGAGTGAAGGACAAAGAAGAAAAAATGGAAAAAACAATGGATACCTACAATGGTAGATCTAAAGAGACAGAAGCTACAATTAGTGAACTGGAGGATGGAACATCTGAATTCCAAAAAGAAACAGAAACTATAGGGAAAAGAATGGAAAAACTTGAGCAGGGGATCAGGGAACTGAATGACAATATGAAGCGCACAAATATACGTGTTGTGGGTGTCCCAGAAGGAGAAGAGAAGGGAAAAGGAGGAGAAAAACTAATGGAAGAAATTATCACTGAAAATTTCCCAACTCTTATGAAAGACCTAAAATTACAGATCCAAGAAGTGCAGCGCACCCCAAAGAGATTAGACCCAAATAGGCGTTCTCCAAGACACTTACTAGTTAGAATGTCAGAGGTCAAAGAGAAAGAGAGGATCTTGAAAGCAGCAAGAGAAAAACAATCTGTCACATACAAGGGAAACCCAATAAGACTATGTGTAGATTTCTCAGCAGAAACCATGGAAGCTAGAAGACAGTGGGATGATATATTTAAATTACTAAAAGAGAAAAACTGCCAACCAAGACTTCTATATCCAGCAAAATTGTCCTTCAAAAATGAAGGAGAAATTACAACATTTATAGACAAAAAGTCACTGAGAGAATTTGTGACCAAGAGACCAGCTCTGCAAGAAATACTAAAGGGAGCACTAGAGTCAGATACAAAAAGACAGAAGAGAGAGGTATGGAGTAAAGTGTAGAAAGAAGGAAAATCAGATATGATATATATAATACAAAAGCCAAAATGGTAGAGGAAAATATTATCCAAACAGTAATAACACTAAAAGTTAATGGACTGAATTTCCCAATCAAAAACCATAGAATGGCAGAATGGATTACGACCCAGCAATACCACTGCTAGGTATCTACTCAAAGGACTTAAGGGCAAAGACACAGACCGACATTTGCACACCAGTGTTTATAGCAGCATTATCTACAATTGCAAAGAGATGGAAACAGCCAAAATGTCCATCAACAGACGAGTGGCTAAACAAACTGTGGCGTATACCTACGATGGAATATTATGCAGCTTTAAGACAGACTAAACTTATGAAGCATGTAATAACATGGATGGACCTAGAGAACACTATGCTGAGTGAATCTAGCCAAAAACTAAAGGACAAATACTGTATGGTCCCACTGATGTGAACCGACATTCGAGAATCAGCTTGGAATATATCATTGGTAACAGAGACCAGCAGGAGTTAGAAACAGGGTAAGATAATGGGTAATTGGAGCTGAAGGGATACAGACTGTGCAACAGGACTAGATACAAAAACTCAAAAATGGACAGCACAATAATACCTAAGTGTAATGTAACTATGTTGGAACACTGAATGAAGCTGCACCTGAAATATAGTTTTTTGTTTGTTTGTTTGTATCTTTTGTTTTTGTTTTTTTTCTTTTTCCTTTTTATATATATATATATATTTTTTATTAGTATTATTATTTTAATTCTCTTCTCTATATTAACATTCTATATCTTTTTCTGCTGTTTTGCTAGTTCTTTTCCTAAATCGATGCAAATGTACTAAGAAATGATGATCATACATCTATGTGATGATACTAAGAATTACTGAGTGCATGTGTAGAATGGAATGATTTCTAAATGTTGTGTTAATTTCTTTTCTTATTTTTTGATTAATAAAAAAAATTAAAAAAAAAAAAAGAAATCATGAAAGAGCTAAATAAATGCAAGGGCATACCACATTCATGGATTAGAAGACTAAATATAGTTTAGATGTCAGTTCTACCTAAATTGATTTATAGGTTCAATGCAATACCAATTAAAATCCCAACAACCTACATTGCAGAAACATAAAAACTAATAACAAATTGATTTGGAAGGGATGGGTGCCCTGATTAGCTAAAATTATCTTGAGAAAGAAAAATGAAGTGGAAGGTCTCATACTACCTGACCTTAAAGCAATTTACAAAGCTACAGTGATAAAATCAGCTTGGTACTGGGATAAAAGAAGATATACTGACTAATGGAATTGAAATGAATGTTCAGAAATGAACCCTGTCATCTATGGACAATTGATCTTTTATTATTTATTATTTTTAATTTTTCTTTATCTTTTTTTTTTTTACCTGGGCAGGCACCAGGAAACAAACCCAGGTCTCCAGCATGGCAGGTGAGAACTCTGCCTGCTGAGCCACCATGGCCCACCCCACAATTGATCTTTGATAAGGCAGTCAAGCCAACTGACCTAAAACAGAACAGCCACTTCAATAAATAGTGTTAACACTATTAACACTGGATATCCATATGCAAACTGGATATCCATATGCACAAGAATAAAAGAAGATGGATCTCAAACTTTATATAAAAATTAACTCAAAATGGATCAAAGAACTAAACACTAGCTCTAAGATTATAAAGCTTTTAGAAGAAAATATAGGGAAACATCTTATAAATTTTGTGATAGGAGGTGGTTTCCTAGACTTTACACCCAAAGCACAAGAATTGAAAAAAAAAAAGATGGATAAATGGTATCTCCTCAAAATTGAAAAATTTTGAGTATCAAAAAACTTTGACAGGAAAATAAAAAGGCAAACTATGCAATGGGAGACAATATTTGGAAATGACACATCAGATAAGGGTTTAATATACAGAATATATAAAGCAATTCTTCAACTCAGCAACAAAAAGACAAACAACCCAATTAAAAAATGGTCAAGGGACAGGAACAGACACTTCTCAGAAGACAACTACAAACGGCTAAAAGGCACATGAAAAGTTGCACAACTTCACTGGCTATTAGGGGAATGCAAATCAAAACCACAATGAGATATCATCTGAAACCCACTAGTATGACCATTATCAAAAAGAAAAACAGAAAATGACAAGTGCTGAAGACGATGTGGAAAAAGAGGTGTATTTATCCAGTGTTGGTGAGAATGTAAAATGCTCTGGAAGGCAGTTTGGTGTTTCCTCAAGAAGCTAAGTATAGAATTGCCATATGATCCAACAATCCAATTACTAGATATATATTCAGGGAACTGAAGGCAAGGACACAGATGAACATTTGTGCACCAACAAAAGGACATTTATAGTAGCATTGTTTATACTTGCCAAGAGATGGAAACAGCCCAAATGTCCATCAATGTATGAGTGCTAAACAAGCTGTGTATATACACACGATGGAATATAACACATCTGTAAGACAGAATAAAGTCATGAAGCATGTAACAACATGGATGAACCTTGCAGACATTATGCTGACATTAGCCAGAAACAAAAGGACAAATACTGTATGGTCTCACTAATTTGAACTAACATTAATGAGTGAATTTTGAGAGTTTAAGTTAAGAACACAGGTTATCAGGAGATAGAAATAGGGTAGAGATTGGGTATTTGGTGTTGAACTAATACAGATTGTGCAACAGGACTAATTTTGAAAATTCAGAAATGGATAGCACAATACGACCTAGTTGTAGCACAATAATATAAGTACACTGAATGAAGCTGAATGTGAGTATGATTGAGGGAGAATGAAACCAGAAGGAAAGATAGAGGATAAAGACTGAAATGGTATCACTTAGGAATGCCTAGAGTGAGTGGACAACGTTGTGATTAAATGTACAAATAGAATGTTTTTTCATGAGGGAGAACAACTAAATGTTAACATTGCAAGGTGTGGAAAATTGATGGTATACAGGAGAAAGTACAGTCAATGGAAGCTAGGGTCTATAGTCAAAAGTAACATTATAATATGCTTCCACCGAATGTTACAAAAGCATTATGTCAAAACTAAATGTCAGCAGGTGTGGGGGGGTATGGGGGAGAAGTACAGATTCTTTGTGGAAGGAAAGGAAATATCTTCATATAGATTATGATGGTGAAGGCATGTCTATTTCCTTAAATTGGGATATATGATATATGAACAAAACTGTTCAAAAAGAAGAGAAACAAGCGCTAGAGAAATGTGAGGAAAGAGATGTACCTATTCAATGTTGGTGTGGAAACTGATAGGTGCAGCCCCTTGGAGGGCAGTGTTGTGGTTCCACAGAAGGCTAGAGGCGGGGTTGCCATATGATCCCGCAACCATTGCTCAGTATATACCAGGAGGAACTGGGGACACATGGACTTTTTTTTTTTTTTTTTTTTTTTTTTTTTAAGAGAGAGGGAGGAAGGGAAGGAAAGACAGAGAGAAGGAAGGAAGGATGGAAGGAAGGAAGGGAGGAAGAAAGGGAAACATCTTTTAAACATTTTCTTGTTTTATTATATTTTGTTTGTTTGTTTGTTTCTTACATGGGCTGGGGCCGGGAATCGAACCGGGGTCCTCCGGCATAGCAGGCAAGCACTCTTGCCCGCTGAGCCACCGCGGCCCGCCTGACACATGGACTTTTGCACACTGGTATTTATGGTGGCAATGTTCACAATTTGCAATGGATGGAGATGGCCTAAGGGTACAATAACTGAGGGAAGGAAGGGGGAACAGTAGTGTATACATACAATAGACCACTGAGCAGCCACAAGAAGGAATGAAGTTGTGAGGCAATCAACCAGGTGCATGAGCCTTAAGAACTCTATGCTGAATGAAATGTCAAGAACAAAGAGACAAATATTATTGTGCCTCAATCATATGGACCAACTATAATATAAAAACTCAGTGAACTGAATTTGAGAACACAGGTTATCAGGTTGGGGACTATTGTAAAGGGTCCTAGATTGTAAACTCTTACAGCAATCACATATATTCAGGAGATGTATCTGTTATTTCCAAATTTGGAGATACTAAGCTGTTTGTATGTAACCTGGTCATTCCCAGAAACTTCAGGTTTTTATGTGACACCTGAGACTCAGAGCTCTGAAGCTATGAAAGTCAGCTTACCCCATACAGGAACTGCTTAAGAAGTTGAAAAAGGGATCAGATGTTGACTAGAGATATGAATAAAACTGATCTGGGTAGGATTAAGGTAAATCAGAATAAAGGGTAAAGGATGAGATTGTCCATATTTTAAAACTTCAACTTCTGTGTAAGACCAAAGGGAGAGATGTTTAGCTGGTACAAAAGTTACATTTTGGGTAGCACATTACATAATTTAACTTGTATTGTCAGCTTAGTTGGACACCATAAGTACATGGAATCTTGAATAGGGCATGAAATCTTATTGGTCTGTCCAGGTTAGTGTTATGCTGTGATACATCCCATAGCAATTTGGGCAGAGAATAAACAAGTATTTCCAAAGTCCCCTTGGGGTACTTGGCGAATTGAGGAAATACTCAATTTCCCCACTTGGGGAATTTCTGATATTCTTGCAAGCAGTGGGGATAACCAAATCAATAGGTTGATCTTGAGGTTTGCCCTTATGAAACTTATTCCTGCAAAGGATCAGCTAAGCCTATTATAATCATGCCTAAATCACCTCTAGAGAACCTCTTTTATCGTGTAGATGTGGCCTCTCTCTCTCAGTCAACTTGGCAGGTGAATTCACTGCCCTCCCCGCTACATGGGACATGACTCACAGGGGTACCAATTTCCATGGCAATGTGGGACAGAACTCCCAGGATGAGCCAGGACTGACATCATGGGATTAAGAAAGCCTTCTTGACCTAAAGGAGGAAGAAAGAAATGAGACAAAGTTTCAGCAACTAAGAGATTTCAAACAGAGTCAAGAGGTTCTCCTTGAGGTTATTTATTCTTATGCATTATATAGATATCCCTTCTTAGTTTAGGGTATATTGGAGTGGCTGGAGGGAAGTACCTGAAACTGTTGAGCTGTGTTCCACTAGCCTTGATTGTTGAAGAAAATTGTATAATGATATAACTTTCATAATGTGACTGTGTGATTGTGAAAACCTTTTGTCTGATGCTTTTATTCAGCATATGGGCAAATGAGTAAAAAAAAAATGGATAGAAAAGAAATAATGGGGGGGAAGAGGTAAAATAAATTGGGTAGATTGAAATACTAGAGGTCAATGAGAGGGAGAAGTAAAGGATATGGGATGACGAGTATTTTCTTTTTTCTTTTTATTTCTTTTTCTGGAGTGATGCAAATGTTCTAAAAAGTGATCATGGTAATGAATACACAACTATGTGATGATATTGTGAGCCATTGATTGCACATCTTGTATGGACTGTATGTGTGTGAAGATTTGTCAATAAAACATTTAAAAGAAGAACATTACCTCAAATTGTGAAGCATGATATTAGCTGTAAAATTTTTTTATATGTTCCCTATCAAATTTTTTGTTATAAAATTCTTCATATACATTTTTGGATTCAATTCACTAGTATTTTGTTCAGGATTTTTGCATCTAGCTTCATGAAGATTGTTTGTCTGTAGTTTTCCTTTCTTGTAATGTCTTTGCCTGGGTTTGGTATTAGGGTAATGGTAATCTCTTACAATGAGACAGGAAGTATTCTCTACCATTTTTGGGGGGGATGGTGGTGCTTGTCTGGAAATCAAATCCGGATCTCCCTTATAAAAGGTGAGCATTCTACCACTGAATCACCTGTGCACCCGAAGTATTCCTTCTTTCTATTTCCTGGAAATGATTTGCAGAATTAGTATCATTTCTTCCTTAAATGTTTGGTAGAATTCACCAATGGAACCATCTGGGCTGAGTGCTTTATTTTTTAAGAGTGGGTCTTTGGGTTTTTTTTTGTATGCTGTATAATGGGGTTACATTTCATTATTTTTCCATGTGAGTATCCCATTATTGCAGCACCATTTGTTGAATTTTTGTTTGTTTGTTTTGGGGGGAATGCATAGACCAGGAATAATACCCAGGTCTCCCACACGGCAGGTGAGAATTCTACCAGTGAACTATGCTTGCACCCCCTAGGGTATTTTTAATTATTGTTTCAGTTTCCATCTCCTTGGCCCACTGGCTTTTCTACATCACAGTAATTATTATTTTCTATTTGGTGTATATCCTTTATGATTTTTCCCTAAAGTTACAGAGACAGATGAAAACATATTTTTTAAACACAATTCAGTTATGATTTACATTTGGTCTCCAATATGATAAAAGAATTTTGGATATGGTTACATGTGGAAGGGCAGTCATAGGGATGAAAGGAATAAGGCTAAGATATTTATAATATAACTCTTTGTAGCTTTTTTGGCTATTTATGAAATGGTTATCAATAGTAACAAGCATTTATTGAGCACCTACATCTTGCATGGCACTCTATTAGGTACCAACATGATAAGGGTACCTTGGTGATACGAATTATTTCTGAATGTTCTACTAGAAGCTAAAGGGAGTATAATATTAAAGTTCAAATAACTAGCAAAAAAAATGATAATTGTTAACAAATTCATAAGAGGAATGGATCACTACCTTATACAACAGAAAATGCTTTCACTTTAGTAGGAACTGATATATGATAATTTTAGGAAAAGAGGCATATTATGAGGAGGAGAAATCTTGAGCCAAAGAAATAAATTTTTTAATTAGCATATATTGAGAACTCATTGTATGCCTATTCTGTCCTAGACACCTTACCTGCATTAACACATTTAATACACTTAGCAATTGTGTGAGATAGATATTCTTATCTCCATTGTAGATCTAAAGCAACTAAGATTTAGATAGAGAAATAACTTGCATAAATGCAGGCAAGTTTTGAAGCAAGATAAACTCTTTAACCAGTGCTTTTATCACTGCTAGATCTAGGAGGGAGACATGCATATCATTTCCAGGGCAGGGGGAGAGGGTGATGAGAATAATTTTGGAACAGAAGGTTAGAACTATGAAGATTTTTCCCTAAGCAATGATAGGTCAATGAAGACTTTAGCAGAAGAATGACTTGTTCAAAAGAATGTTTTAATATAATTAATTATATACACACACACACACACACACACACTGGACTGAATCTGAAAAAAAGATAAGAATTTGGGAAATCATTGAGAAATCTGTTTCAATAATCAAGCAGTTGAAGGGGTGAGTGCCTATTTCAGAGAAATAGCAAGATATAACAAAATCAAAGGACAGACCTTAAGGCTTAGCTCTACCACAAGCACTATTATCACACTGAAAATGTAAAAATAGCTCACTCAAGTTCATAGACTTAGGTGCCACATAAAAGAATTGTTTTATGTATATTACAGTTCTGGTAAATTGAGAAAATTATAATGGCTATTTAATACATTTTACCAACACACAGAATTTCCTAAAAAATACTTTACAATATAAAGTTATAAAAGGATATATATTTGAAAACTTGAAAGATAAAGATATTTATGATAGGGTGAAGGTATATACGTTAATGTACCATATATTAATTTAGTGAAAGAACCATTCTCAGAGAGGTAAGCAGGAAAAATCTTTTTAACAGAAGCAGCACAAATCAGGGGAAACTTATTAAAGCATAAGCACCTGAGAAAATGAAAGAATACAAAAATAAAACCAACATCTGAAAAATAGACATTTTCAGTCAGAGTGCAGTGCATTCAACATAATAAGAAAAGGTATCATAATAGAAAAAGGGAAAAGCATAAACCCTTCTACTACACAAACAAAAATAATAATTGTCTTTAGAAACTAGAAGATGGGTTCCAATTTCCATAACTTAATAAAAAGACACTATACATGCAAAAGAGACCTAAAAAAGATTAGAGGCTGAATGACCTAAAATAACGATTTAGAATTGCCCTGCCCATTTTTTATTTTAAAAAATCTCATATCATTCAATGTAATCGTATATACAAAAAAAGAGTTATCTAGTAACAAATTAATTTTAGATGCCTGAATATAACAGAGAAGGACATGTGCAAATAAACTCAGCAGGTAGTTAATAGCTGGCTTCTCCCAAGTACTGATTGTCATCTTTATATGCGGAAAAAAAGAAAAGCCAAGATTCTGCCTTTGGGACTATCACTAGCATATTTATACAGGTGATTTACCTTGCCAGTTAATGGACACCAATTTCCTGGCACTAAAATAGAAACAGTGGAAAGAGATTGAAATGAGCTCAAAGGAAACATTTCACTTTAAGACAGGTACCATGAAAATACCATCAATCGCAGTGTCTTGTGCATGAATTGTTAGTGTAGATACCTTATTAAAAATTAGTTTAATACATGAAACTATTCTTGTAACTCCAATGTGTTCATTCTCCCTACCTCCAGTAGCAGCACTGCTTAGCTGGTAAGTTAAATTACAAATAAACATGATAGTGCAACAGAATAGGGCCAAAAGCAATTGGGGGTAACTTAATGATGAAGATTAGACTACCTAATTTTCCTAGAACTGCATCCAAATCCAAATCCCAGTAGCAATTCCGTCTTCTATTTTTGAAAGATAAATGAACTATGTCCAAATTACTCATTTTATGAAGGTGCTTTTAGTCAGGACTATAAAGATATAACATCATCTTAGGGAAGATGGGATAAAATGCGTATTTTAATTTGAAAACTTCTGTTCAAAGTAAATAATTGACATTTTGTCTCATTGTCCTATTTTTCCACAGTCTTGTCATGTGACCTCATTTTAAAAAAGAGAATTGTATGATTCTATCAATGAGTAGTTATTAAAGAATATATGCTCTAACTAAGCCACTCTTGCCAAAGTTCCACAGGCTTTCTCTACCATCTGTGTTCAGTTATCTCATCTGGCTATCAAAGTGCCATCCACATGATTGCTACATCATGTGTCATAAAAAAACTCCATATAATAAACATGATTCTCAGCACCTTGGGAAGTGCAAGAATTGTACAATCTCGGACACGTTATATCAGCTCTCTATGTATTTTGCTCATACAAAATGAAGGAGTTGAACTTGATCTTTAAGGGGCCTCTCAGCTCTCGCTTCCTAGGTTGTCATAAGCTCACCAGAATTCCCAGATTCCAAACTGACAGGTAAGAATGTCAAATGTGACATACTGAGTGTTTCATAATATGCAAGCACTGAAATCCTATTAGGTGTCACCAGGATAAAGTTGCCCATAGTCAAGTTGGCTTTTGTGCCTCGTAGTGCCTAGCAGCTTGTTTGTGCATATGATGAAGATATAATCATAGATGCTGTAAAATTCAGATTAAATAACTTTGAGAAAAACCTGAGGACAAGGTATTCTTCTAGTTCCTGCCACACATGTTGTTTATCTTAATCCCTACAAAATGCCTAAATTGTGTTGTCATTATCACCATTTTGCAATTATAAAAGCCAATGCTTATAGAGCCTAAAATAAGAATAGAAATTTGAACCCCAATGTTGTAGTCCTTTTAAAATACTTATAAAGGGGTTATGGTGTGTGTAGTATCTTTGTATGTATGTCCCATTCTCCAATGCTTCCTATAGACCAGGCATTGTGCTATCTTGCTATATTTATTTATCATATGAAATGGGGATTTAATAACTTGCCCAAGGAGACAATGTTTTTAAGTGGTGATGCCAGGATTAAAATTCAGGCAGGGCTGATTCTACCACCCACAGGCTAAGCTAATTCATCATACCGCCTGCAGACAGATGTCAATTTCCCTCTATAATTTTTATTTACTTCTACCCCTACTGGATCACACTTAAAATCATTATGAAGTTATTTGAATCCTATACAATGAAATTATATAGGCTAGAGATCCTATACAATAACAGGGAGAAAATTGTCCCTGTTTGGTCTATACTTTGTTTTTTTAAATGGAGAGAAGTTATTTGCATATATGCTAATTTGACTGCTTTGTTTAGGAAAGGGCAGGAGCTGTTGATCTAAGCTCTGTGGGAGAGATGGTGCAGTCTTTAGGAACACCCAGCTCTTGGCCGGTGCTCCATTTTCATGAAGCCTGTCGGGAAGTGGGGTAGGGAGGACATATACATCACTGTCCTACACCATATCTGAACTTTCAACCAACACTTACAAGAAAGGACCTGCAGAAATAGCACTCTGTTTAAATGCAGATTCCATTCAACCTAAATTCTTGGATGTTGTTCTGACATCCTGCCAGAACGCAATGTACCAGAAACGGAATGGCTTTTAAAAAGGGGAATTTAATAAATTGTTGGTTTACAGTTCAAAGGCTGAGGAAATGTCCCAATTAAAACAAGTTTATGGAAATGTCCAATCAAAGGCATCCAGGGAAAGATACCTTGGCTCAAGAAGGCCGATGAAATTCAGGGTATCTCTCAAGTGAGAAGGCACATGGCAAACATGGTCGGGGTTACTCTCTCATCTGGAAAGGCATGTGGCAAACACGGTGTCATCTGCTAGCTTTCTCTCCTGGCTTCCTGTTTCATGAAGCTCCCTGGGAGGTGTTTTCCTTCTTCCTCTCCAAAGGTCACTGATTGGTGGACTCTGCTTCTTGCGGCTGCATCATTCTACTCTCGGAATCTTCCTCATTCTCCAAAATGTTTCCTCTATTATACAATTCCAGTAAACTAATCAAGACTCACCAGTCTTGATCACGTAAGATCACATCAAGATGTAACTCCCTAAATCACATCTCCAAGGAGATCATCTTATTACAGTTTCAAACATACAGTACTGAATAGGGATTAGAAGAAATGCTTGCCTTTACAAAACGGGATTAGGATTAAAACATGGCTTTTCTAGGGTACATCCATCATTTCAAACCAGCACAGATGTCCAGCCACACTTACAGGCATGGTTTTGCTCTCACAGATAAACACTCAGTTGCAGGTGTAATCTAGCTTTACTACTACATCTGCACTTTAAAAACATATTTTCATTTTTGAAAATTTAGCCTCAGTTCTCCAAAACAAAATTCATCAATTTCTCTTGTGACTTTTTCTAGCAACAATGAAAAGATACAATTTCTTAAATTGAGAGTTGACAAGTGACAGTGATTAATGACATTTTTGTTTATTGGTTTGGCCATAGGCCAACTATGAAGTAGTACTTCCTTAGACCCCATATTGGTAAAATTGCAGCAAAAACAGGTGCAAAAACACATATTGTAGTAGAAGAGGGCTTACTTCCAAGAAAGCTTACTACTCCACAAGGTAGAAATGTAGATCAATTTTTTTTTCCAACACAGTTGGAAGGTATATTTCCTCTTTCTGGCCAAATATTTTTTAAAAAGCTAGTCAAGATCAATGTAAAGCACTATTTTATATTTCACAAATAGATTAAGTTTCTGATGGCTCTCTTCTTTTAAACTGCTCTTTCAGGCTAGTTTTATTCTTTGTAGGAAATAAACAAGTAATCAGAATATTTGTCAAGCAGCAACTTGAATGTCCCTTCCTTAGGTGCCACAGAACACACTCTGTCCCTGAAAAGTTTACACTCTGCTCAGGATAACTAAACTTACACATATACCGCTGTCTTCCCTAAGTAGACAGCAGCTCCTGCAGTTCCATTAACATCCCACTTGCTTCAGTTACCCTACTTCTTTCTTATTCCAATGCTTCATCATTTAGATCCCAGATTTATAATATTTATACCATGGATGTTCTCATTAAAGTTATCGGCTGTAATGTCGTCTTAAGAGAGAGAGAAAGTCAACTCACACACTCAAAGTCTATAGACACAGGTAAAAGACTGGGAAAACATGGTGACTCATTTTACTGAGGGAGACATAAATGAAAAACTTCTGATGAAAAGAAGCCCATAATTTGAAAGTATTCCAATAGGTATGATCGATAAATAAAAATTATTTTGTAAACCAAAATAAAAGGCTTTATAAAAGAAAAGGTAACAATCATAATTTTAAGTATGTTTTTATATTTCACTTGATATCAGACATCCTGGGGCCACCTTGAATGTTCCCCAACATTTTCTAAAAATCATTTAAGTGGTTTAATATTTTAGATGAATTTCTCCCAACATACTTTCTGAATATAGATATCATTCAAGTATTTATTCCTATCAATGAAATGACTATCTCTCCAACGAAACCAGTACCTAGACTCAGATTTGCAACCCCCTACTGTACACTGATGTTGTGAAAAATAAATAAAATGATATTGGCAATAAGTTTAATATGTTGAAATTTTTTATAATTTTTAAAGTCATTTACGCTTAAGGCAGTTGAGCACTACAAAAATTGAACAGAGAATTTGAAGCACATCCATAACCAATCACTAATGGTTTAAAATGTTGTTCAGACGAACACATCCAAACCAGGAATCTGCACTGTTGCCAAAATTACCCTATAATCAAACTTTAGTTTAGTCATTTCCACCCTCAGGAAATTCAACTCCTTAGAGTCATTTGAAAGGAGAAGGAGGAGGGCATTTTAAGTTGTCCAGCAAAGTGATTATTATCTAAACGGCAATGCCAATGGCATACATGTCCCGACCCGTAGTACAGTCAACGGGGTCCGCCACCTGCTGAGGGAAGAATGGCTATGGGACAGAGAGACGCAAGAAGGACAGCAAGACAGGATTCTGATCAAGCTGCAAATTTTATTAAGCAAGCTGGGTGTATATATACCAACTTGGGGAGGGAAGTAGGGTATGTGGAGCATTATGATAGGAGGGAGTTCGCGCCGGCGGGAAGGGTTGGTTAGATGATTGGTGGCGCTTATTGTCAGGGGAAAAAGGGGCAGAACAGACTCTTGGCGGGAACCTATTTCCATGAAGAACCTTGTTGTAATATGTAGGTGCTATTGCATCAGCCAGGGTGGCCATGTTGGCTTAATCACCATCTTAGGTTAGCCTCTGGTCCCCAACACATACATGCCCAAAATCACTGCCTAGCCCTATTGCCACAGGGAAAAAAAAAACTAGAATTGAAGTACCCCATATACAAAATATCCTACATGAGTCAAAAAACTAGCATATTACAAATCTTCAGTAGCACATGCAAGATTGAACAGATCAACTAGATGAATGGATAAATATTTTGTAGAATGCAAAGTGCTTCAGATGATGACAAAAAGCATCAACATTTTCTTGTCCTCGAATAGCTTTATATTGAATTGAGGGGAAGACAGAAACTTTTTAAAATTTGAATGGAATAAATATCTTTAAAATATAGAAATGAATATTATTATAGAATTTTTATTAAGGATTCTGAGAGTCCCCAAGGTGGTAACATGATAGATAAATTTTGTTTCTAGTATAACAGGAGCAAAGAAAAGGCTGGGTGAAAATGTAGATGAGTGATGCTTTTAACTTACAGTTTTATTAGTTAGTTTAGTGTAAAAATTTGTAGTTCATTTATAACATATTTTCTTTTGGTGCATAAAAGTGACAGAAATAATGTTGACCTAAGTTATGGAAGTCCCATCATTAGGTTTCCTTTTTATTTAGATTTTAAATTATATTAAGTTATTTATATCTTACCTTGGGACTTTGTTGAAGAATATTTCCATTTACTCATTCATCACTCATTCAGTTATCCCTAAATATAAATGTCTATTATGCAACTCCTTTGGCCAAAATCCCGGGCGCAGCAGTTTGGAAAAAAACAAATACATTTAAGATAAAAGATCTATTCCCTAAGTATTTACAACATCCAATCCTCTGAAAAACTAATAAAACTATCTGCAAAGACATTGATTTCAAAATACAGAAATTCTTGATGCTGTATTAAACTATATCAGTGCTATAGTTCAATGTAAACCTAGAAATGCTATTCAAATGGAATAAAATCAAGGTTCAATTTTTCATATCCAACCTTCTGCTAAGTGTTCTTATGAGACCACAAATTAGCCCAAAATAGCCTGATCATTGCTCTGTTCACCAAGTAGAATGGAGACACCAACTTTACACTGTTTAAGAAAAATGGTCATAATTTGCCATTTTAGGCTGATCCCAGCTTCCAAACAGGCGTTCCAATCTAATGTAACGACGAAAAGTAATGCAGCAATATTAGAATGATTGGCACTTTTATATCCTCAGATACCTTCAGTAAAATACTTTTCCTTGTTCCTACTTTTACATTTCAGCTATTTTTCTGTCAGTTATCCGTTAGATACAAACTTTCAATAATGGTGATGATTAGAAAATCTCTCTACACAGTCCCATACACACACAGACAGGTATGTTTAGCAAGCTATCTCAATGATAGACAGATGATTTCATTCAGTTCTGCATATTTATTTGTTACCAATCTATTTGTTATTTTATAAAAAAAAAAAAAAAGAGAGAAGGAGGGAGAGAGGGAAGACAAGGAAAAAAGAAGAAAAGAAAGAAGTTATCTTTACTTTCAGATATGTCAGTTGAAAGTTACATAACTTTATTTCAGGCAACTTCACTCCTAAGAAAAGAAAGCCATTGCCCCTTTTTAAAGTCTTTCAATTATGGACGCAAAAATTTTTCAGGTACCAATGTTCTGAACTATGTATTACTTTGGTCTTTGGATTTCCCTCCTTTCTGCAGTCTCTGGATAATGCCATAGCTTCCCAGCACTAAATCAAAGCACCAGAAAAAAATAGATATGAAATCAAAATATTTAAACTCATTTGATGCATGTTTTTACCACTTCCTTGTTTCATTTGTGTGTGCTTTTTTAACAGAGAAAACAAAACAAACATCCAAAATGGTCTCCTCTTCAAACTTCAATTCTCACCCTCACTTCTTTTTAAATACAGATTTCTTGAAAAACTGATCATACACACTGCCTCCACCCACAGACCCCCACACTAATTCACTCACATTTTGCTTCTATCTCTATCATTCTACTGAAATTTCTTTCTCAACAGCCATCTATGGGCTCGTATTTGTTAAATTCAGTGACCTCCTTTCTGTTTCCTCCTTGCTGTACTCTCTGTGGAATGTTCCATTCCAGACCTTCTCCTTGGAACTCTCTTCTCTCCTGCTTTGGTAAAAAATCCCATCTAACTTGCTAAACTTTCTAAATACTTACACATATCCTTCCATCCAGTCAAAGGCCTCACTAATGCATATGAAACTTCCAGTCATCTTTTCACTGTTTTATTTCAAATGTGAATGGACAGCCATAAAGCACAGGATATCTGAGGAAGCCTCAAATATGAAACAGTGCCCAAACTAAAAGTGCAAGTAGGATGATGCAGTACACAGAACAACCACAACAAAAGCTATAACAAATCTCCTTTATCTCCTCTAAGAAACATAATTTTTGCTTCTGTTAATCAAGAAGGGACTGTTTTGAAAAATTAGCAATTAAAAGGCAAGCATACACAATAGTGACTCCAAGGTCAATAGACCAATCCCTTGATCTTGAGGCTTGTTTCTAAAATCTTATTCCTATAGTGGAGAAGCTAAGCCTATCTAGAGTTATGCCTAAGAGTAACTTCCAGAGAGCCTCTTTTGTTGCTTAGATGTGACCTCTATCTAATCCCAACTCAAGTTGCAAGTAAAATAATTACCCTCCCCCTTACATGAGACACGACATGAAGGTATGAAAGTCTCCCTGGAAACATGGGACATAATTTTCAGGGAAGAGCCTGGCCCTGGCACCATGAGATTGACAAAACCTTTCTGATCCAAAGGGGGAAAAGAAATGTAACAAAATAAAGTGTCAGTGGCTAAGAGAGTTCAAATAGAGTGGAGAGGCTATTCTGGAGGTTACTCTTACACAAGCTTAAACTAGATATTGCTCATTACCACAGTTTGCCAAAACCCAACCAAACCATTCCTGTCAACCCTAAAGAACACCTAGGGCTCTATCTGAGATTCCACAAAAGTTTTAAATGTTAAGATTACATTCCAAAAATCTACAACCTCCAGATCGGGTCATAAACCAGATAAATCCTGAAACCTAGAAGGGCCAGCCTTTCCAAGAACATCAACTGGTTGCATATCCCTATCCCATATTATCAACACCCCTTTCCAACATGAAAAGTTAGAATGGGCATAAACCCCTAAAGATTGGGAGAAGGATCAAAGGAAAAGAAGGAGTTATAAGAGAGAAGATAGGATTTAACAAAGGAGAATGACTGGTGCGTCATTATATTGATGTTTGTCTTAGTCTCCAGTATCTTGGAGCAGCTAAAAGGAAAAACTTAAAATTGTGGAACTGTAACCCAAACCAAACTCTGAAATCTGTTCTATAATTACCTGTTACAATGTACTTTGAAATGTATTGTGTGTTTTTTGTATATATGTTATATTTCACAATAAAATGTTTAAAAATAATAACAATAAAAAGGCAGGGATGAATGCTTAAAAATGTTAAATATGGTAGCCAAAATTGCAAAAATCCAAATTATGTCTAAAAAAATATTTGAAGAAACTTTTTTGAAGGTTGACTAAAAGACAAGGAAATATTGCTTAAAACTACAGAAAAAAATATACGTGCAGGATTAATTCAGGAGTCAAACATCAAGCAGAAGAGAGAGAAAATGGTAGGAAGGACATTTCGAATGATATAAACACCAGAAAATTTCACAAAACTTAAGTTCACATGTCTCCAGATTTAAAGGACCATACCAAGTCTTATTTTCTTAAAATTACATAAACTGGGGAAGCATATCATAACTGACTCTTAAAGCTCAACACAGCATTCCAGAGGGGAAATAAAGGTCGAGGATCATAATGGCTACAGAGTGGCAACATAGAAATTAAATTTGACAATAGTTTTCAAATTCTGATAATGATATTTTCCTCTAGTATTCTTGATCTTCCATAATAATCAAGTATGAAGGCTGTTGTAGTTTGCTAGCTGCCAGAATGCAATGTATCTGATAAGGGACTTGCATCTACAAGCCATAAAGAAATGTTGCAACTAAAATTAAATAAAAATAACAAATTAAAAATGGACAAAGGGTCTAAATAGATATTTTCCAAAGAAAACTGACAAATGGTCAAGAAGCACATGAAAAGATCTTCAACATCATTCCATATTAGAAAGATGCAAATCAAAACAATAATGAGATGCAACTTCACACCCATTAGGATGGCCATAATCCAAAAGATAGATAATAATGTGTGTTAGTGTTAGTAAGGATGTGGAGAAACTTGAATTCAGATATTGCTGATGGGAACATAAAATGGTGCAACCATTTTGGAAAGCAGTTTGGTAGTGCCTCAAAAACTTAAACTCAGAGTTACTATATGACATAGCAATCCATAATAGCCCAAGGTAGAAACAACTGCTGTGTCCAAATTGACTGGTCATGTACATATCTAACTACTTATTTAATAAGTTTACTATTATCCTTATTTAGGAAGTATATTTTTGTCTTTATGTATTTGAGAATTTATTTCATCTGCTTTTGTGCTGGTTTGAAAGGATGTATGTCCCCTAGAAAAGCCATGTTTTAATCAAAATCCCTTTTCGTAAAGGTAGAATAATCCCTATCCAATTACTGTATGTTTGAAACTGTAATCAGATCATCTCCCTGGATGATGTGATTTAGTCATGAGTGGTTGTTAAGTTGGATTGGGTGACCACATATCTCCATCAATTTGGATGGGTCTTGATTGGTTTATTGGAGTCCTATGAAAGAGGAAACATTTTGGAGAATGGAGATTCAGAGAGAGCAGAGAATGTGGCAGTACCACGAAGCAGAGAGTCCACAAGCCAGTGACCTTTGGAAATGGATAAGGAAAATGCCACCCGGGGAGTTTCATGAAACCAGAAGCCAGGAGAAGAAGCTGGCAGATGATGCTGTGTCTGCCATGTGCCCTTCCAGCTGAGAAAGAAATGTTGAACATTGTCGGCCTTCTTGAACCAAGGTATCTATCCCGGGATGCCTTAAATTGGACATTTCTATAGACTTGTTTTGATTGAGACATTTTCTCAGCCTCAGAACTGTAAACTAGCAACTTATTAAATTCCCCTTGTTAAAAGCCATTCCATTTTTGGTATATTGCATTCTGGCAGCTAGCAAACTACAACAGCCTTCATACTTGATTATTATGGAAGATCAAGAATACTAGAGGAAAATATCATTATCAGAATTTGAAAACTATTGTCAAATTTAATTTCTATGTTGCCACTCTGTAGCCATTATGATCCTCGACCTTTATTTCCCCTCTGGAATGCTGTGTTGAGCTTTAAGGATGGAAAAAACATGTCTTTTTTAGGGGCCAGAGGGTGGAATGTGCTGGTTTGAAAGGAATTATGCCCCCTAAGAAAAGCCATGTTTTGATATAAATCCCATTTCTAAAAGGTAGAATAATCCTTATTCAATACTATATATTTGAAACTGTAATGAGATCATCTCCCTGGTTGATGTGATTTAGTCAAGAATGGTTGTTAAACTGGATTAGGGGATGACATGTCTCCACCCATTTGAGGGGTCTTGATCGGTTTACTGGAGTCCTATAAAAGAGGAAACATTTCGGAGAGATTCAGAGAGAGAGCAACACTACAAAGCAGAGAGTCCACCAGCCAGCGACCTTTGGAGATGAAGAAGGAAGACGCCTCCCGGGAAGCTTCATGAAATAGGAAGCCAGGAGAGAAAGCTAGCAGATGATGCCATATTTGCCATGTGCCCTTCCAGCTGAGAGAGAAGCCCTGACTGTGTTCGCCACGTGCCGTCTCACTTGAGAGAGAGACCCTGAACTTCATCGGCCTTCTTGAACCAAGGTATCTTTTCCCTGGATGCCTTTGATTGGACATTTCTATAGACTTGTTTTAATTGGGACATTTTCTCGGCCTTAGAATTGTAAAGTAGCAACTCATTAAATTCCCCTTTTTAAAAGCCATTCCATTTCTGGTATATTGCATTCCAGCAGCTAGCAAACTAGAACAAGCACCATATAGTGTTTGTTTTATTAAATCATGACTTCATTATGCACACAGAGATTCCTTAAACAAAATGTATATGCATTTTCTTTGACAAGTTTTATTTAACTTTATTTTTATCATATCTCTAAATTTAGTACTAGATAACGTAGTGATAAATTAATGGAAATGCAAGATAAAATGCAAATAGAATAAAGGGCATGCAACTTTCTAGTGCTTTTATTTTTACAGAAATTTTCTATGCATATGTAAATCTCTAAAAATGTGAGAGATATACAGAAAGCCAGACATGCACATGACTGTTTTCAATTAATATGGAACATGTAATAAATACGTTTACATGCAGTAAACATCAGGCTCAGATTCTACATAGGCTGCAACAGAAAGTGTTTTTTTTTTTTCTTTGAAACATGATCGAGAGTGAGAATTCTGGTAATGAGAAAGAAGTTACTGAAAATAGTGTTTATGGTAGGATAAATGCTGCTCCAATGCATTTGTGTATCTAACATAATTTGAGTGCACTCTTGACATGATTTTCTAAATGATGTGTTTATCATCAGGGTGAGAAGGGAACAGCAGAAAATGAATACAATGTTGGCTTTGTTTTTAGTAGAATTGCTTGCTTTTGAGAAAGTGAAGATTGTTTGCCCTAGGCTGCTAGCTCTTCTGAAATCCCCATCTTCAGCGAACTTGGAGGCATTTTATTGGGAAGAATATACCAGAATAACTGTATGGAATAAAGCAAAAAATGGATGGAAATGATAGGAGAAATGAAGACTTATAAGTAAAGATTAGCTCAGTAGAAGAATTTTCTTAGGCTGTAGGTAACATGAGGAGGCAGTTACACAAAGAGAAGGAAATTGGTGCTTGGGCAGGTTGGAAGGAAAGAAAAAGAGAAGTTTGGAAATAAATTAGTAAGACATTTTCAAAATATGGATTCTTAATTTGATGTGTTCCATTGCTGGAACTTCAGCTCTTGAAGTGCTTGTCCTATTCACAGTCTGAGCAAAGTGTGTTCTAGCCAGAAGTAATAGATTGTTGAATGATAGAATGTGACATACCATTTAGTAATTCACTTGAACCTTAAGATGGCCAATTTTATTGAAGTAATAAACCTCTTCTGCTCATCCATATTCCTCATTTTATCTCTTTAGACTGAGCTACTCTTCTTCTCTAAGTTTTCTCTCCAATATACACTTTATTCCTCATTAATTTATTTTGTCTCTTTTCCATTCTGAGAGTAAACTATCTGCACCAGGTCAAAACAGAGTATCCTTCTATGGCTTATTTAATCCACCAGTAGTCATTCTCCATATATTATTTTTGGCAATGCTAACTCCTTCCATATTTTTACTTTAGCCTATCCTCCCTTACAGCTATGTTTACCTTCCCACTAAATTCTCATCAAATGGAAAATGAGCAGAAGTTACAGGTACAATTTCTGGGTTATCTGCTTTAAAACAAAGCCCCTCCTACCTATATTTTACCTTTCTTCCCATTAACTAAAATGCTAGTGAGCTACCTTCATCCAAGCAAACAAGAAACACTAAGGCTTAAATTCAGGAATGAAAACCACATTTTGAGGATACAGAGTCACCCTGGAAAACCAATCTTGTAGTTCACCTTCTGAACAAGATTCTACCTATCCATTCCGCAATATTTTTAGGGAGAAAAGTAAACTTGGGTATACCCAATATCTTGGGTATTGTTGTTAAATAGCTTAGCCTATGACAAAATGATAAAAAAAATCGGCAAGAGAAATAGTATGTTTCCATAAAAAGGGTAAAACATGACAATTGGCTCAAACAGCAGTGATTAAACAGATACTGCATATTAGAAACCTCTGAGCCTTGTTAGGTTATGGTCAAACATTTTAAACTGCAATAACGTGGACAGTTCATCACATTCATATTATAAGAAAGTAATAAATCCAATCAAAAACTGAAAAAAAATTGCATGCAGAGATGGAATAGACTGGAGTTCAATAGGTTTTATTTGCCTTTAGCCTCAAACTGGACAAGTTCTAGCAGGCCTTGTTGGAAACTCAACCTTTTAACTTAAACAGTAGGAAATAATCCTCCGGATCTTTCTTAAGTATCTTCCATTATAAAGAGAAATAGGAACTAGCCTAGTAAAAATCAAATTAAGGAGGATTTTGTGTCCCCCCTTACCTATTTTTTCAGACTGTTACCACTAAAATGAGGGAGAGGGGATAATTCTGGAATGGAAGCCATTAAATGATACAGGCTTAGAGAACTGTATCTAAAAATTAACACTGGTATGGCTAATGACACATGAAAATTACTAGGATTAAATCAACCTGGAGCCAAGTGAGTTTTCAAGGATCTTGTATTGTCAAAGAAACATCTAGTCAGGCTTCATAAATAATGTCATTGATTGAGTCCCTAACTCTCAATCCTGCACTAGCAGGCAATATGCTGCAAAGGCTGAACTACTGAGAGGAAATGCTCTGTAATTCCCACTCTAATATGACCATGCAAGAAAATGAACAAGAAAGAACTTTGTAAAGGGTCAAATCGGGGAAAAAAAGTTCTATTTTCCCAAAGGCAGAATCAGAATCTAATTTAAAAATATATATATATATATTACATTCCAGGGTAGAGTTTTTACAATTTCTGTTCAACAGGATTTCATCATTGATGTAACTTAGTAACTGTCTTTTCTATTCTTCACTTTTCCAACTGGAAAGTTGTTTTTGCATTTACCGTGTACCCACTCTCTCAATGAGATTGATCTCACATGGGAAAAGAAGAGTGAGCACGAACACCTTCATGATGAAAGAGATCAGAGACTGGAAACTGCAAAGTGTCTTCCAGAATCCATTGCCCCCCTCATCCTTTTTTGTGATGTGTCCTGCTCCACCGAGTTTTATTTGAGCAAGGTTTGGTCAAGTAGAGAATATCTATATTCCCAAGCCTTCTTTGGAGCTAGATATGATCATGTGACTAAGTTCTGGAAAGGGAATTAAAACAGAAGTGGTGTGTTAAATTTCCAGGCCATTTATCTTAAAGATGAAGCTTTCTGTCCTGAAATTTCCCATCCCCTTACAATGGGTTGTAACTTGAGCCTGATTTGGGTGAATTTCCCTTTACTAGGCTGATGAGAATAAATCAAGAATCAACATTAAGCTAAGACTGGATACTACATATTGACGATGGAAGTCGAGTAGACCAACTTACTCAGCCCCAGTTTCTGAACGACTTTTTAGAGTAGGATCTGCCTACCTCCCTGAACTGATATGGGAAGATAAATAAATGCATATTAAAGCTACTCTATTTGAAAAGTAGTTTTGCTTTAACAGTGTGGCTTATACATTGCATAATAATACCATTATATTACCTGACTACATCTGCCTACTTCTTTTATTTTGCAAACCATAGATATCTCTGTCTAGAACCTTATCTGATTTTAAATCCTTGATTTTCCTTGGCAGCTCTATCAGGCCTCTTCCCCAAGCCTGCCTTGCTTCTTCTCAGTCCTATTAGTTACTCCCCATATACATCTCTTAATTTTGGTTCGTTCTTTCATAAGTGTTTCTTGAAGCTTTATTATATACTAGGCACTGGTTTGGGAATACAGAAGAAATATAAAAGATTCTGTCTCACAAAGCTTACATTCTAGTGGAGGAGGTAGATATTCTGTCAATCCATCAGTCAAAGAAGTGCTTTGAATAAAAATATGGCAGAGGAAAGAGCTCTAGAATGACTGGAGGGAAGTATTCGTTTAGAGTATGTCTCAGAGGAGGCATTCTTGCTTACAAGATTCATGAGATGATCAGTGCTATTACTGAAGTGATCAGGCCAGCCATGTGGAACCTTTTATAAAATGTGGTCCAGACTGAGCACATAGTAAAGGCAACATTCTAGGGTAGGAGAGTCACTTGTGTGTTTGAGGAAAGTTCAACAGGAGTATAGTGAACGGAATGTAAACTGCAAGGGGGTTTCTAGTTTTGAGATTTCTAAACTGCATAGGAGGTAGGTCTTAAATTGGGAATAAGAAGAACCTTAGTCTCCCTGAGACTAGCTTTTCAGAGTAGATGTTGAAATTTCTATATGTACCTGAGGTTCATCCCAGCTTTTATAGGCAACAAAGCCTCTTTCACATGTAGACATATTTCCAACCAGTCAAGAAGAAAAGCCTGTAAGTTTCCCCAAGCTAAAAATGAGATGTGTTTTATGCCATTTTTACGTAATGCTTGCTACTATTTTTTATTGTATTCCATGTAAATAAATACACAAGGAAGTGAAACCAGTCATTAGGGAAATAGGTGAAGAACTCAACAATCCAGGTTTTCCTATCAATTTGGAGATTTTCCTTACTTTATCAATGAGGAGGATCTGGATTTTATTTTACTAAAAGTACTAGCAGATTTTCTTGCTTTTTACAGCATTGTATCCAAACTTAAGGCTCTGGTTTTTATAAATTAAACAGATGTATGGACATTAAAAGGATTGTCCATTTAGATCCAACTGTGAAAAGCAGAATATTGCTAGAGGAGAGAGATGGAATTAGAGCCTCAAGTTGGAAAAGCTTTGCATTTTTATGCTGTGGTCTGAAGCTCTCCATCTCTCAGAAAAGCATGTTGTTAAATCTAATCATTCCAGTTGATGTAGAGTCACTGTAAATAGAATCTTTTGATGAGGCTACTTCAGTTAAAATGGGACCCACCTCATTCAGGGTGGGTCTTAATCCTTTTACTGGAGTCCTTTTTAAATGGAATGAAAATAGAGAGAGAGAGATGGAGAGAGATCCATAGAAGCAAAAAGCTGAAATCAGTGAAATTTGGAAGAGAAGGGAGAAACCAGCAGACACCACCATGTGCCAGATTAATTAATATTAATCTTAATCTGGCAGAGCTGTCAAGGATGACTGGCAGCCAATCTTTGGAAAGAAAGCATCACCTTGATGATGCCTTGATTTGGACATTTCCTAGATTCTAGTCATAAGCAAATAATTTCTCATTGTTTAAACCTAACCCATTTCATGGCATTCGCTTTAAGCAACCTAAGAAACTAAAACATTTTATTTACTATTTAATGACAATTTCAGGTAAATGATGCCTCATGGCTAACACTGTTCCTAAATGAAATATATCCATGTCTAAAATCTAGATCTTCTGTGTTGATAAGCAGAAAAGAATCTTGGAGTTGACAGAGATTAGATTCAAAAGTCCAATCACCTCTCCTTCTTTCCACAAATCTCTTAGAAAAGACAACCTTCTTTTGTCAGCACCTTCAAAATATGGTAATCCAAAGAGGGTTTGTTTTAAAATGGACTATTTACAAAGGTATAAATTTAGGACACCCTCAATGACAGTGAAACTGTAGGTTTAGGAGAGTCTCTGTTATCTCCCCAGGTCTCAAGAGAGAAATGGAGGGAGGGTTTATGTGGTATTGAATTATCTACCCCAATTTAAACATGTTCTTAATTTTAATCTGCTTTCCTATGTATGTAAACTCATTGTAAATAGAGTCTTCTCAAGATGTTATTTTTAGTTAAGGCATGACCCAATTGAATGAGGGTATGTCTTAATCCAGATTACTAGAAGCTTCATAAAGAGGACCAGGGAATCACAGAAATGAGAAAGGAGAAGACAAGGCCATGTGACATGAGGTAGGGATTCAAACCAAGGAACCTCACATATTATAGTAAATCAGCACTGAAACTCTACTGACCTTGGGACTAAGCAAGACTTCTCGCTCCTGAAACCATGAGATAATAAATGCCTGTTGTTAAGGCAAGGCCAGTTTGTGGTATTGGTGGTAGCAGCTCTGGAAAACTAAGATTGTTAGAACTCAGAAGATCAAAGTCACACAGGTTAAAAATGTATGAAAGCTCTGACTCCACTTTCTTCCTTCCTTTTAATAATTTACAGGGTTATTAAACCTATTTGGCCCTGTGGCCAAACCAGACAAGAAGCCAGAGGGTTTGGGAACAGTGAACAATGGGACAGTAAGACAGAAGGATTGAAAATTTACTTGGAGAGAAAAATGAACGCTATCATGCATATTTCCTTATCTCTAGCTATACAATGGACTTTATCCCAGGGTGATTACTATAAGTGAAACCCTCACAAATGAGAGAGAACTTCCATTTTCTTATCATGGATGTATACAGTATGAAAGAGACATGTTCATAACTGTCTCATCTGCAAAACTGTGAAGGATGATTGGCTTTCTATCCATGGGAGTAGTTACTGTTTCCTTGGGGAGCAGAAATGAAGTGGAGGTGAAGAGAGAGATTGGGAATATTTCTCAAAATGACCCCCCAATTCAAAGGAGAGCCAGGGTTTTCCTATCAAAGGGGCCCAAAGAAGATACTTAGAGAAAAGAGCATCTTTCTTACAGTGCCCACAAACGTTGGTATCTGAAGTTAATTTCCTCAAGACAAAACTGTCCAGGCACACTTATCATACCCATAATACCTAGACTCATTTGTCATTTTAAAGGAATACCTACAGTTAATATTGGATATATATTTGCTTCCTTTCTGGGAAGAGGATTCTCAGCTTGACCTTAGGCCATTCTTTATGGATTTGCAAAGTGAAGCCCTAAATGAAAAGATGAGTCTTTTCAGTTCTTTCTAAAGGTCACCATGCTGAAGTTCATAGTAACCTTTAATTTGAGAGTCCCAAGATACCAGAAACACCCATGTAACATAAACTGAAATTTTTCTTTATTTTTGTATATAGTGTTAATAAAATTCACATTATCAAATACATATATATTTAAAAATCAAAGGAGGCATATGTGTATATTATAGATAATTCAAGAAAATTATCCCTGAAATTTTTAACTTTAATTTTTCTGAACAAAGATAAAGTTTAAAAAACCTTCTTCAAGTGAAATTCTGCATCAGTTAAAAATCCAGGACAGAAAAAAAGGCTTGAGTTTTTATATCAAATATCCTGGATGACAGCACAATACTGTAACATATATTTTGTTTGTAATTCCCTAAATACAGGCTACACTATGTAGTATATTCTGTAAATGTAAAGTTAAGCACATTGATATAATTTAATTTATACCACAGATTACACAGATGGTGGTATAAATGCTAAACAATAAAAAGTTAATGCCAAAAAGATAGTGTGTTGATTTTAAATGTTTATCAGAAACACTGTGAACAAAATCCAATGTCAAACAACAAGCAGGCAAAAATATCTACAACAAAAAATATCTACAACAAAATGCATGATTCTGCATGCATTTTTGTATTTAAAAAGAGCTTATCACGTAATTAGAAACAATTAAAATTACAAGCTGAAAAAGATAAGATTCTTGAAAAAATTTTAACACCCAAAATACATAACAAAGTAGGTCTTAGTTCTACAAATGCATGGAAATGAATTCTGACAGTAACCAGTAAGCTTGGAGAGGACCCTTATAAGAGGACCTTATTATGAGATAGGAGCCCTAGCCAGTTTCTTGATTTCAGCTCATTGAGACCCTAGTAAAGAACCCAGTACTGTTGTACCTCAGAATGTTGACCTGCAGAACCATAAGGTAGTAAAATAAATTTATAAATGTATATTGTTTTAAGGTGCTAAGTCTGTGGTAATAGGTTATAAAACAACAGAAAATTAATACAATATGTATGAATCATATTATATCATGAAGGGCTGTCAAATTCAATGGAAATCAGAAAGTGCAGAAATATGCTGAAAGGAGGTTGTCATGGTCAGGTTCATGTGTCAACGTGGCCAAGTGGTGGTACCGGTTTGTCTGGTTGGGCAAGTGCTGTCCTGTCTGTCGCGATGAGGACATTCCATAGAATTAAATCATGATCATGTTAGATGCATCCACAGCTGATTCTATTTGTAATCAGCCAAAGGCGAGTGTCTTCTGCAATAAGTAATGCTTAATCTGATCACTGGAAGCCTTTTAAAGAGGATTCAGAAGAGACAGGCTCTCTTCTTTCTTCAGCCGGAGAGCCTCTCCTGTGGAGTTTGTCCAGACCCTCCATCCCAGTCGGCCACCTCACAGCCTGCCCTGCGGATTTTGGACTCTGCGTTCCCGCGGTCATGTGAGACACTTTTATAAATTTTATGTTTGCGAGTGATTCTGTTGATTCTGTTTCTCTGGAGACCCCTAAGTAATACAGAGGCCTACAGCTACATATCTCAGATAAAGCTGGCAGAGCCCTCTTCTCCAGAATTATGACATGCATTTGGGGGAAAAATTCAACAACCGTGATTTGAACAATGAGAACTGGTTTCATAGACCAATATGTGATATTTCCAAGAATCTATTTTTCCCCTCAGTGGGAAAGCAAATTTAAATAATTCATCACACTGACCTAATATATTTGATGTAAAAGAGTATAGGAGAAAAATTGATTGTGAATAGCTTGGCAGTTGCTCACCTCTGCTGGTTTAGGATGAAATAAAGGATGGTTCACCCAGTTATAGTCTTCTATCATTCAGAACTTCAGCAAACATCAGGGAAAACTGTGGCTACCCAAAAATAAGGCCCTAGTCCTTTCCATGAAAGTACTTGATCCAGGAATAAAGAGTTTGCCATTTTAGATAATTAGTGATTAAAAAAATAAACTAGCAAAAAAAATGAACTATCTGTAGAAATAGTATAATATCTATACAAAAATACAGTTTACAAATAAGGAAGGAAACAGAAAATAAAATGCATATGGCCATTAGGGAAGGCTTCATCTTAATTTTTAGCACAAAAATTGTTATCCAGAAATACTTCTATAAAATAAGAGCGCAAAGGATATTAAGTAAAATAATAATAGGAGATAAAACCTTAACAAGCAGAACTCAAAAAAAGAAACATAAAATAAACGTCAAATAAATTAGACTCCCCACTTTTCTTAGGAAAGCCAAAGAGAACATCACTCCAGCCTAATAATAAAGGTAAGTCGAATAATATACAAAATTACAACTCCAGTGATCCCATTAGACAGTTGAGTAAACAGATTAAATTAGATGAACTAAATTACAAAGAGTGGCATGCCCCTCTAAAAAGAAAGGACCTAGGATTAGTTTGACATTTTCCAGAATTTAGGAGGTAGATGTGACTGCCATAAAAGCAGATTAGAAGTAAACAGTAAAATGTTAATGATTTCTTTAAGTCCTAGTATATATCAGCAGCAGTAGCAGTTGTGAATCGCTAGGAGTGTCTAGTACAAGGAAAATATGAATATACCTACCAGCTCTTTTGAGCTTCCATTGGGCACAGGAAGATTTGGTGACAGAGGGAAGACCTAAGGGAGCCGCCTTTGGTGATACACAGAAAAAGAAAAAAAGTCAACAAAAAATGCCCTATGTGTTCCAAGACTAGCACCAAAAGAAAGCCAGAAATCACTGGAGAAGCAGGAAACCATGCCATGCCTGAGCCTAAGCAAAAATCTACACTATGGAAAAGGTAGAAGCAAAACTGATCTGACTACGGGGAAGGAAAGGAAATCCACTCAAGATCCTGTATTGATACAAAGTAGAAGATTTTTACCACTCAAGGATGATCAAGAAATTCATTCCTGGCCCAAGTCCCTTGCACAAAGTATACAAGGCAGACCCACTCTTCCATGAAGGGAGGGAAAGTAAAGCTGTGTACAAAGATCCAGGTACAAAGAACCTGTGTCAGCTTGAGGCTGAAGTAGAAGAACTGAGGAGAATACTTCCTTTCCTTCCCCAACCATGAGCCTCATACCAAGTAGCAAGAAAGAACATTCGTTTTCTGGAGGAGAGGAAGAGCCTGGAGATAGCTCTCCTTTCGGTTCAGGCATGTATAGACTGCTCAAAGCCAGGGATGGAAGAGGAACAGCGAGAGAAAATAAAAATCCAGAACTCTAGATCCCATTTAAACACAAGGTGGCAGCAGTCCACTATGGGAGGAATTTCAAATCTCTGGTATACTGAAGGTATCAAGAAAATACAAATCCAACTTAACTACTGCCAATGACTCAATAACACACACTAACAAGCGGACAGAAGAGGCATGCCAATTTCTAGGTATAGATTATATTTATCTCAGCTTCTTCTGTTCTTTCCACACAATATCCAGAATTCAATAAAAAGATTACCAATTCCCCAAAAAAGAGAGAAAAAAGTGACCCATTGTCAAACATAAAGAGGTTAATAGAATCAGACACAGGTGTTGAAAGTTTCAGACAGTGGCTTAATGTAAACAAATAAAATTATCTAATGGGAAAAGTAAACAACATGTATTTTAAAAATCTGGAATATCAATAGAAAGAGGAAAACTATAGTATAGAGTCAAAAAATGCCAAAAGTTAAATAAACAAACATACCATTGATAAAGAACTTTTGGGTGGGCTTTTCATCAGAATGGACCCAGCACAGAAAAAAATGATGAACTAAGATAAATGGGCACGACACAAACTGAGTCACAAAGAAAAAATAAAAAAAGAGTGGGGGGTGAGTACAGAAAATTTGAAAGCTATGGGACAATATCCAATGGTCTAACATGCATATAATTGAAGTCTCAGAAAAAGAGAGAGAATACGATGAAAATGTTGAAAACAAAATGAGGATTTTCTATAATTACTGAATGCAAATAAGTCACAGATCTAAAAAGTTCAGAGAAATTAATGAAGGAAAAATACAAATAAAACACCACTAGGGGTATCTTAGAGGAACTGCTGAAAAAGTAAGACAAAGAAAATCTTGAAGTCTTCCAAGAAACAGAATCAACAGAGGAAAATAGGTAAAAATGGCATCAGGCTTATCAATAGAAAATTTGATATTGATATCAAGTTGACGTCTTGAGAAAAAGAGAAAAAAGTGAACAAGTATTAACTGAGAATTCTACATTCACCTAAAATATACTGCAAAAAAAGAAGAGAAAACTAAAACTTTTTAAGACTAGAAACAGCTCATAGAATTCACTACCAGGACACCTACATGAAAAGAAATGAAGAAAAATCTTTAGGAGGAAGGAATGTAACAAATAGTTACACAAAGAAATGAAAAGTGCCAGAAGCAAGAAAATATGTGGTTTATGAAAAATACATATGGTTAATTCTTTTTAAAAGGCAATTGAATATACAGGGCAAAAATTATAACAATGAATATTGGTTTTATAAAATATGTAGCAGCAGAATATATAACAACAACAGCACAAAATGTGGGCAAGATTAAATGGGAGTACGGTGACATAACGTCTTTACAATATATGTAACATTTTTACAATATATGTGTGTTTGTGTATATGCAGGTATATATAAAGTGTAAAACTTTAAAGATGCATATCATAAATACAACAACAACAAAAAAACTCCCACAAATGAAAACAAAGAAATAAATTAATAATGCAGATAAAAATGGAATGAAAATGTATTCCAAAATTGGCAGGAAAGTAGAAAATGAAGGACAAAAGGGGAAAAAAAGAGTGCAAGACATTTGACCACATCAATAACTGTATTAAATGCAGTTTGATGAAACACACAAATTAAACAGCAAAGATTGTCAAATTGGATAAAAAAAATCAATCTATATTTCCTTTTCCAATGTAGCCATTTAAATTTAAACACATAAATAGAATAAAAGCACAGGAGAAGACAATATATACTAGGTAAAAACTACTCAGAAGTTAAAGTGGCTATATTAATACAAGACAAAGTAGACTTCTGCCAACGAATAATAGTGGGATAAAGAGGGATAAAAATTATAATGGGGCATTTTAACAAAATAACAAATGCATCCTAATATATGCACCTAATAAAAGTTTATACAAAAAAACAAACTAATGGAACTGAATAGAAAAATAGACAAAACCTCAATTATAGTTAGAACTCAACATTCTTCTCTCAAATATTTATAGAACAAATAGGGAGGAAATCAGGAAAGGTATTACAAACACGAAAAATATATGAACCCACTTTATGTAATTGATATTTATATGACCCTCTACCCCACAGCATCAGAATACACTTTTTTTTTATGTTCTTACCAACATTCATTAAGATAGATCATATCCTAGGCCAAGAATAAAATCTAAAATAACTTGAAATAATTTAAATAAAACACATTATATGCTTTAAAAGATTTATTTTGGGAATTAATAGCACAAAGATATATATATATGGAAATCTCTAACTATTTGGAAATTAAACCATACTCTTCCTAATGTCCCATGAATCAACAAAGAAATTAAAAAATCAAGACATTGTACAATATTTAAATTAAATTAAAATTAAAAAGTAAAACCTTTGAGAATGGTATCATACAACTAAACTATTGCTGGGGGGGCATTTATGGCTGTAAATAAATAAATAAACAAATTTCAAAACAGTAATCCAAGCATCCACGTTAAGAAACTACAAAAAGGAAAAAAATTAAATCATAAGGAAGCAGAAGGAAAGAAATAATAAACAGCAAAAATTAATTAAATAAAAAACAGAAAAGCAGTTAGAGATAATTTCAATGGAGCAAAATGTCAACTCCAGGAAAACATTAAAAAAAAAGTTTGATAAACCTCTCTCCAAAATGGTAAGAGAAAAAGGAAAAGGCACTATTCTAGGAATGCAACACACCAGAGACAGATTGGCTTTTAATAAAAGGGGATTTATTTCATTAGTTCTTCAGAGCAAAGGCAGCTAACTTTCAACTGAGGTTCTTTCTTACATGGGTGATCTCTGCTGGCCTTCTCTCCAGGCCTCTGGGTTCCAACAACTTTCCCTGGGGTGATTCCTTTCTGCACCTCTAAAGGTGTGGGCTGAGCTGTGAGTGCTGAAATGAGGAATGCTGAGCTGCTTGGGCTGTGCTACGTTAAGCTCTCTTATTTAAGCACCAGCCAGTTAAATCAACATCATTCATTGCAGCAGGCACGCGTCCTAGCCGACTGCAGATGTGATCAGCAGCAGATGAGGTTCATGTACCATTGGCTCATGTCCACAGCAACAGAACTAGAAACTTTCACCTGGCCAAGTTGACAACTGAATCTACCTACTACAGGCACAGATTACCAATTGGCAACCATGAAAGAGGGTGCATCACCACAGATCCTATGGACTTTAACTGGATAATAATAGAGTATTATGATAAACTATATGCCAATAAATTTGATAATTTAGATGAAATGGATAAAATCCTTGAAAGACACAACCTGTCAAACTCCCTGAATCTCTGTAGCTATAAACAAATGGAATTCATAGTTAAAACTTTTCCTAAAAAACAAAAACAAAACCAGATGACTCTACCACTGACTTTTCCAATTCATTAAGTAAGAATACAGATTCTTCACAAATGTTTCTCAACTATAAAAGAGAAGAAAACACAGCCAAACTCATTTTATGAGACCAACATTAACCTATAACAATAACCTCACAAGGACACTCAAAAAAGAATCCAAAACAGCAATAGGTACAAACAACCTTAAGAACACATTGACAAATCTAAAGAATCATGATGTATTGAAATTTAATACACCATGAATGAGTGGAATTTAATTAAAGAATGCAAGGTTAATTCAACACTTGAAAGCAGTTCAATGTAATTCACATAGCATCAGATTGAAAAACATTCTCAATAAATATAAAACATCACTTGACAAAATTCAACACTTATTTTTGACAAGAGAATGTTTCAGCAAACTCATAATAGAGGAAATGTGTTCTTGATCTGATAAAGAACATCAGGGACAAACCTACCTCTAACACCATATTTATTGGTGAAAGAAAGACTGCCAGCTTTCTTCCTAAGATCAGAAGAAGCAAGGTTAAGAGATGTGTTCTCACTCCTACTCAAAATGTACTAGAAGTCCTGGCCAAAAAATGTTAATTACAAATTTAATTTTTAGGAAATACTGCTTTCTCTTCTTTTTCTATTTCTCTACCTATTCACTTCCTTCAGAGAACTTATAAAAATGGAAATTAAAAATTGCATTTGCTTTTTGTTTATTGTTTATCTGACTTGCCAAACCATGACCTTTATGTGGGCCGGGACGACCTATGTCCACATGTGCACAGTACCTGGTCTACGGTGAGGCTCTAAATAATTCATACTTTGAAATAATATTCAAACACATCCAAGCAATGAAAGAGAAAGCAACTGAATCAATTGAGAGGTACAAATAGTCGAGTTTGAAAACCAAGTAAGAAATTAAATATAAGTTAGAGCCAAGATGAAATATTATTTCACCTATCTAATATGCAAAATATTTTAGAGCTTTCATATCCAACACTGGTAGAATTATGCAAACCTGGGAAATCTCCAAACATTGTTGGGTTAGAATGAGTAGTGGTCATTAGAGAAATATTCATAAAGAGGAAAAAAATTAATCTAAAATAAACATCTAAACAATAAAGTTAAAAATGTGACAACCTATTCTATACAATGAAATAGTATGTGACAATAAAAATGATTTCATAAAAATAATGATATGGGAAATTTTTATTTCCCATGTTTTTTATATTTATTTTATTAAAGACCAAATTAATTTATATTTCTGAACACAATTTTGAAAAAAAGAAAAAACACACGCACATACAGCACAATTACTGTGCAAAAATATTTAGGAAAATAGTTTCACAGTGCATATATGTATGCCAGAGCTATTGTTACATTTGAGTATTGTCCAAATTTTCTATAGTGAAAATATGATTTTTGAAAGTATAGAATTTGTTACAGAAATATTATATCATGGATGGCCCAACATAAAGTAAAAAGTTTGATTGTGAACTGGCAAAACAAACAAAATATAATATGAGACTGGTCTTACAAAATAATGTTTTAAAGCATTTCTTTTCTACTTACAGCCCACCGAATAGAACATTTCAGACTTAAGATGTGTTGGCATCTTGGTATAATCTGAAGAGAAGGAATCTGACTCATATAGGCTTTAATTCAAATCTGGCTTCGCCTTCCACCAGTGACGCATCTGGACAGTATGCATCAGCTGGTCTTCAGGCAGATGAACAGTGGAGCCGCATAGCTATCTGTGAGGATAGATTCCCTTTCACTTCTCTGAGTTCTGATTCCCGTATCTAAACTGGAGACACTAGCCAGCCCCACACAATGTGATAAAATAATGCTAGTAGAAATCCCTAGAACTCACGTCTCCTAGTGACTGGATATGTATATATCTATATATCTCTCTATATATATCTACTGTATATAAATAAATATATGAATAAAATTCACATATTATCTCTATATACAAAGTTTACATGAATAAATTATAATTAATATAATCTTTCTATATGTAGATATAGAAAGATATTGTACACATATAAAAATGCGGACTTACATACTGACAAATTGAAGTGCATTATGGAAGCTACATTTTATAAAGAGAGGAGTAGATATGCCTTCAAGTGGAAGGTAAAAAGCCAGTGTATTTTCTAGTTGACACAATTTGCAGAGTAAACCGAAGGAAAATGTAAAACTTTATTTATTAATAGCTTCTATTTGATTCTTACTCCAAAACCAAAAATAAAATATGAAGGAGGGAGGGGGGAAGGAAGGAAGGAAAGAAAGAAGGAAGGAAGGAGAAAGAAAGCCATCCAAGATTTGGGAAAGACTAAAATAAAATATGCATACACAGACTTGAAACAATCTGTTCCTAGGGAAACAAAGTAACAGGTTTTTCTCCACACTTTCTCCTACACCCAGACAGGCACAGAATCCCAGTATGCAAACAAAAGGGACATATTGTAGAGGTGATTCATACAGCTGGAGAGACAAAAGGCTGTACCGACCAAAGTCAAAATCTAACAACAGCCTATAATGGAAATCGTGTTTTTCTCTTTTTGAGGAAAAGTGGCATATTTTAATAACTGACATATTCTTTAAAGTTTCCATTTTTGAACATTAAATATATACCTCAAAATAACAACCAACTTTCTCTTTTTTAATAGAAACCCAGGTTTTCATAAATATCTGTCTGTGCTTTCATCTACATATGTGCTGCTATCTTTCCATAAACAGGGTAATTTAGTCTGTATTGGTAAATGTAGAAAGGCTCTCAGATGGCTTAGAAGAAATAGAACAAAATTAGTTTAGATTTTTTTCCAAGTGGATTGTCACAATCTGTGCACGTTATTTCCCTTATCGTTACATTGATGCAACATTCAGATTCCCTTTCCTCCTTTATCCATCTCCTATTTAACATAAACGGGAATAATTAAGTGGGCATAATCACCTTTCGATCCTTTGTAAACAATATACAATGCTAAGAAACTGTAATACTTGAATGACTGTTACTGGTTTAAATTTGGCATGTGACATCAAAGCAATGCATCTTCTGCTATGCCCAGGGAAATCTCAAGCAGGGTTCCAAACTCAGATAGGCTGTATTTCAACACTCCTAAATCTGCTCTCCATCATTATCATCCTTCAGCAGGACTTCTATTTTAGCACAGAAACCAACAGATTCCAAAAATAGGTAGGCATTAAAGCAGTTCACTTATAGTAATGCGCTTGGTCTCATTTCTAAGGAAGTTTATCCTTGACAAGATACTTACATATTGTATTAAATCATAAGTATTCGCCATTAAAAACACAAAGACATCAAGATGAGTGTGAATATCAAAAAAATAATGCAAATTATTTCTTATTTCCAATAGCTCTAAGACGTGCTCTAAATTTGGGTGGCCTGGAACTTTCTTCCTTGAATATTGCTCTAATAACAGAATCACACCTAGAATTTAAGCATCTTCACCCCAGCTAATGACAATGTTCTCAGATGTATTTGAAATAATTAGATAATTAGATTCTAACTCTCTTAGTCTTAAATGATTTTCCCTATTCTGTGCCTCTTAAACCCCTTTTTGCATTTTTATGATGAACAAATTCCAAAATACATGTCAATTACCCATTTACACTTTTGTTTTCTCTCTTACTGGTGCTCCCTATGAAGAGGAGGTCTTTCCTTCTTCCCCTCTTTGCTCAGGTATAAAAACAATGCTGAAACATACTTGAAATTCAGTACATTTTCTGTAGCATGGGAATCTGCTTTGGAGTCCACAGTCATACTCAGATGTGCAGAGCATCTGCCTCACCATAACGGGATTTAGTTCCATGAGAGACTCCCATTCCTTCAAGGAAGTGGATGAATAACAACCCCATTTCAGATTCAAGATGACTTAGTAACTTCCAGATTAATTGGTTTTTTCTTTGCCCAGGGAAATACATAGGTTTTCAGGACCTCTCCATCCACTCCCTTCTCCTTCATCTCTCATCAGATAATATCTGAGTTTAGAAGATGCTTGCATGATGACTTGCCATTGGATGAGAAAGATGATGTAACCAAGGTATATAGACCATAATGTTCCATGAAATTACACAGGATTTGGAGCTCTTAAGGCAAAGCTGAGTCATCAGTACTCTGTGCATGTCCTAGCCTGTAGAAGAGCAAAAAAAAGAGGAAGTGAAGGGCAAACAATTTCCTTTTTAAAGATGTAACTGGAAGTTGTGCACATTATTTCTACTTGTAGCCAATTGGCTCGAACTTAGTTTCATAGGTCCAACTAATAGAAGAGTTAGAGTATATTGCAATCAATAAAACTACATTACAAAGAAGGGAGAAATAGGTTCCATAGAATGAACAAAAGTAAGAACTAGCAAAAGTTATATGGGCAGGAAGAATTAATTCCTCTGGAGGAGCAAGGCAAGATCTTAGAGCAGAGCGCCCTTGAAGTGAGATGAAGACATTATTTTGAATTTTTTCATTCCGATAATATCTATTGATTCTCAGATATGTATTAGGAACTCTAAACTGTTCTTAGTAGTGGTGAGCAAAACATTTATAGTAACTTCCTCAATAGGAATTACTAATTTTTAATTTCCCTATAATGGTGAGATCTGAAATTTTCTAAGACAATTTTTAAAATATGTCAGAGTCCTATAACATAATTGCAATAGAAATGCTACTTAGTATGTGATATACTTTCAAATCATATACACAATTGGGTAATACCTCATACAGTAGGAAACCACTTTCAAGAGGAATGTTTGTATGACTTGATTTGGTTGTTGTATGCATAAAATAACAGAAAACATCACTAATGGGGACTTCAGATCTGATGTAGGGGCAGAAAAAAATCTCACAGGACCCTAGGTTCACCTATCCTTCCACTCCATCATTCTCCTTTTGTTGGATTTTAGTGTTCATGTACTTGCCGCATGGTCTCAGAATAGTTTCCATGGGTCAGTTGTAAAACTACATTGAAAATAAAGAATCAAAGTGGTGGCAAAAGTAGTCTTTTAGACAAGCTGCTTTCCTTTTATCACAGTAAAAAATAAATAACCTTACACAGAAACTCCCTAGAAGGCTTAACATTTTCCCTTCCTTCTCCAGAATTGCAAGAAAATTTAGGAAAGTAAGTATCTGGAGAAGAAGATTAATATTCCCATGACTAACTAAACTCTATAATGTTTAGCCTAAGTACATAAAATACCACCTAATAAAATCAATGTTTGCATCATAAGGAAGTAAAAGGAGAATGGGTTTTGGATAAGCATGTAATAGGGCCTGCCACAGCTATATTACCATACTAATCACGGCTTTTGTATGCCTTAATAATTTCTGTGCAACTCTAAATTTATTCCCAATCTCCACTGCCTCCTCAGAGAAATCATTTTATATGATTCCATATTTATCCTTAATAAACAAAATTCCCTTTCCACTGTATGCTGGTTTGAAAGGATGTGTGGACCCTGGAAAAGCCATGTTTTAATCAAAATCCCATTTCATAAAGGCAGAATAATCCCTCTTCAACACTATATGTTTGAAACTGTAATCAGATCATCTCCCTGGAGATGTGATTTAATCAAGAGTGGTTGTTAAACTGGATTAGGTGAGGATATGTCTCCACCCATTTGGGTGGGTCTTGATAAATTTCTGAAGTCCTATAAAAGAGGAAACATTTTGGAGAGAGTGAGAGATTCAGAGAGAACTGAGAATGCTGCAGCACCATGAAGCAGAGATTCCAGGAGCCAGTGACCTTTGGAGATGAAGAAAGAACACACCTCCCAGGGAGCTTCATGCAACCGGAAGCTAGGAGAGAAAGCTAGCTGATGATTTCGTACTCGCCATGTGCCCTTCCAGCTAAGAGAGGAACCCTGGCTGTGTTCACCATGTGCCTTTCCAGATGAGAGAAAAACTCTATGTTTACCATGTTCCTTCCACCTGAGAGAGAAACCCTGAACTTCATTGGCCTTCTTGAACCAAGGTATCTTTCCATGGATGCCTTACATTGGACATTTCCATAGACTTGTTTTAATTGGGATATTTTCTCAGACTTAGAACTATAAACTGGCAACTTATTGCATTCCCCTTTTAAAAAGCCATTCCGTTCCTGGTAGATTTCATTCCAGCAGCTAGCAAACCAGAATACACTGCCTCTTAACATCAGAAGTATAATTTAATCCAACTTCATTCATAATAAAAATAAATCTCCCCACAAACCAGTGACAAACTCTAAATACCTTACCACTTTACTCTTTTCTTCCATGGCCCCAAAGTTTCAAAGTATAATTCTCATTCACTGTCCTAATCACTCACCCCACCTTCTACTTTCCAACCTAATGCAGTTTGACCTCTGCTCCTACCATGGACAATTTGCTAAGCTGCCTAGCACAGATACCATAAAACGTATGGGCTGTAACAATGGGAGCTTACTAACTTGCAAGCTCAGTTTCCAAGCTGAGAAAACTGTCCAAATCAAGGCCTCATCACATAATGTTTTCTCCAAAAAAACCTGGCTGCTGGAGACCCTGTACTCCTCTGTCACATGGAAATATCTGCTGGTCTCTCAGTTATCTTCCAGGATTCATTGCTGTCTGCTTCCTTCTTGCTTCTGCAGCTCTCTCTCTCTGTCTGAATTACGTTCTCTTATAAAGGACTCTGTAAGAGGATTAAGTCCCACCCTGAATGTGGCGGGTCATATCTTAAGATCCTACTTACATTGTGTCCACACCCATGGGAATGGATTAGTTTTAAGAACATACTTTGCTTAGGTACACACAGCTTCAAACCAGCATACACCACTACATCATAAAGTGTTATCACTAAAGTCACCAGGGGTCAAGACCTTCATGTTTCAAATGCAATAGACAATTTTTGGTCTTTATAAATCTAAAGTTGTGTGCTATCTGATATTGTTCACCACTATTTCTTGCTATAGTTTTTACTTCCTTTTGCTTCTGAGAGACACCCTTCTTTAGGTTTTCTCATATCTTCTTTCCTTATCTTGGTCATCTTCATGTATTATGTCTTCTACTTGAACACCCTGTATACTCTGTTGATGCAGGATTCCAACGGGTTAAAAATTCTTTTCATAAAGAAACATTTAGAAATTCAAAGAAACACCTTATTCTATGTTCCTATGTTATAAGTAGGACAAGATGGATTTTATTAGCCCATTAAATTAACCCATTCAATGGTTATAAATCTCAAGTAAACATGAGAATCATCTGGGAATAAATTTTCAGAAACATGGAAGGCCCAGCTGATAAAGACACAGAGAAATGCTGGAATAATATAATATAGAAAGTTGTAAGTAAGCAGTAAGGATAAAAGATTTTAAAGGAAGTCCATAGGCAATAGCAACAAAACTCAATACCTGACCAACCTCAAAGTAATTCTACTGTGATCATAAGTATTTCATTAATTCCTAAGGGTAAAAATCCTAGGGTTCTAGCCACTTTTATTGACAGATGATGTGGCCTCCAAATCCCAAAATTAAGGGATTTAAACAGCTTAGACAAGGATATCTGCGTAAAGCTCAGAGTCTTGAAGTGCTGACCTACCCATTAAAACACATTTAGAAAAAAGTCTGCCTATTGGCTTGTGGAAATGGTTTAAAAACAAAATTGCTGCATACCTAGGAGAAAAGTAAAGATTGTCCACCATAAGAGGTAGAATATCTAGAAATAGAAAATCTAGTGCGTGCTGATTTGTACAGTCTAAATATATACATGACATATGATATTAAAGGTGCATTCTAAGAAATTAACATAACACTGAGGATTATTGAAGATCCTGGATCTCTGGTGGGAGAAGAAAACTAGATGAAAGTGTTTTCTTCTCCCACAGAACCTGTGCCAAACTCACAAGAGAAAACTATGAAACCTGAAATGAAAGAGAAACTCTCTCAAAATCAATTTGTTGAATCCTATAGAAGAAATAGATTCTTTTAGCTTTTCATTCATTTAACACATATTATCAGAAGCCCACCATAAACCAGAAAAGAATGTCTTGAGTGCACTGGATATACATAGGTGAGTATAAAAAAAAAAAAGCATATAGGTATCAAAGGCAGCAAATAAACCATAGCAAAAATCAGAGTAGGGCAAAAACAAAAGAACATTAAAAGGAAAAAAAAACCAATAGTCACCTCTGCAAAAAAAAAGCAGTGTACAATTTAGTCAGTGTAATTAAAAACATACACTTCAGGAGCATGTGTATTAAAATTGGACAGTACAGAGAAGAATAAGAATAGTTTGTCCCCTTTTCAATGGTGACACGTAAATTTGTGCAGATTCCTATACGTTTTGAAGTTAAGGTATAGCAAAATTGAATGACGTTGTGCCTTATTTTTGATCCTGGAATCATTATAAAGAGAAAACCACATGATGAGCATTAGTTGAAAGTCAACAGAACCCAGAAGAGAAAGGAGAGGGCAATACCATGCAATGGTGATGGCTGAGTTCAGGTGTCAAACTGGCCAGGTGATGGTGCCTAGGTGGTGGTCAGGAAAGCACTGACCTAACCATTACTGCAAGGATATTTCAGGGTTAGTGGATAAACCAGATGGCTGGGGTCTGAGATGATCCAATCAGTTGGCTTTGATCCTGTCAGTTAATGACTTTTAAGGAAGAGGAGAGATTTTTCATTGCTTGCTCAGCCAGCAAGCATTTCCTGTAGAATTCATCAAGACCCTTCATCAGAGTTGCCAGCCTTGCAGCCTGCCCTACAGATTTTGGACTCTTGCATCCCAATGGTTGTGCAAGACAATTTTATAAATCTCATGTTTACAGATATCTCCTGTTGGTTCTTTTTCTCTAGAGAGCCCTGAGTAATAAATACAAATGGGAAAGCCATGGAACCCTAATGATCATCAGCTGTCCAGAAAATTACTAATCCCATAAGGATGCAAACCTTCTTTCCTCTAAGAACCTTCTAACCTGTGAAATCTTCTACCCTCTGAAAACCTATAGTTAAGCCAGCCATTGTATGTTTTTTATTTTAGAAGCCAGGAAAGTAAGACCGTAACTTTGAAAAGAATACCTCTTGTTGACCTTGGAGTAGGCAAAGATATCTTAAATAAGACACAAAGCATGCTAATCACTAAAGTAAACAGATAGTACACCATATTACAATTAGGGATTTATATTTATCAAAAGACACCGTTAAAGAGAGTGAAAAAGGCTCTTTCATAGTGAAAGAACATTCATATTAAATATATATGACAAAGGATCCTTATGCAGAATATTTTTTAAACCTAAACATCAACAGTTGAAAGGCAGTCAACCAACTAAAATAAATTAGAAAAAATATTTGAACTGACAGTCCTTATAAGAAGATATTCAAATGACCACCTAATTTATGAAGTATTTATAACATCTTTAGCCATCAAGAAAATTCAAATTAGACCACAGTGAGCCATAACTGTAAAGCCAAAAGAAGGACTAAAAGGGACAATGATGGAAAATGCCAAGATGTGGAGCAACTGGAACTCTCCTACATCGCTGTAGAGAGCACAAATTTGTGCAAGTTTGGAAAAGACAATGTCGGTATCCACTAAAGTTGAAAGTTTGCATAACCTATAACCATCAATTCCACTTTTAGGCATATTCCCAAGAAAAATGCAAACACGTACTCCAAAAACCATGCACTAGAATATTCACAGCAATACTATTCAAAAGAACCCCAAACTGGAAATAGCCAAATGCCTATCAATAATTGAATGAATATATAAAAATCATATACTAAAAACATAATACTATACAACGAGAACGAATGTTCCACAATTAGAGGCAAAAATATGGATCAACTTTTTAAAACATGATGTCACGCAAAAGAAAACAGTCACAAAAGAGTACATCCTTCATGATTCAATTTAAGTAAATTACAGAAACAGGTGAACTCATATATGCTTTTCGAAATCAGGTCAGTGATTATCCCTGGTGGAAGCAGTGACTGGAAGTTTTACTTAAGAGGTATCTGGGAGTGTTGGTAAAATTCTGTTTCTTGTTCAAGATGCTAGTTTCACAGGTGTTTTCAGTTTGTGAAAATTCTGCAAGCTTTATAGTTGTGATATATGCACTTTCCTTTATCTGTATCTGCCGTCGGAGAGCTCCAGTCGGTCAGGCCGGCTGGCACACCAGGTGGGGTTGGGGAGCGAGCTCCCGGAAATTAACCTGGGTAAGCCGAAGCCGGCGTCTTTCCCCTGCGGGCAGTCGCGAAGAAGTCGTCACTCAGGCCAGATGCGGGTTTTAAGTTTTTATTGTTACACTCCGGGATGGGTCACCCGGGAACCCGAAGAGTGGGACCTCTGGGGTATGAAGACCCCAGGGCTCTATCGACGACCCGAGGCTGGGTGAGAAACCGGCTTAAGTATACTCGGAGGAGGGGTGGAGCTAAGGGTTTACACGTCACACTGAGGCAGCCAATCATGCAAGGTAGTAGGCAGTTGCTAGGCAGAAGGGTATGTTTCGGGGATAGGGAAGTATAGAGAATGACAGGAAGGCCTGTTGTTTTGTGGTGGGCTATGGAAATGGGTGGTCTACGACAAGAGAGGGAAGGGGGAACAGAGAGGGGGGTTACAGGTACAGAGGGCAGAGAGTGAATGTAGAAAGGGAGAGAAGGATTAAAAAATTTTAAGCATGGCTAGGCTCCAGTCCCTGAGAAATATGCCACAATTTCTCTCCTTTTTTTTTTTAAAAGAGCACAGTTGTGTGACAAGTGGTGGGCATGAACATTTGCTGGGAGGGGTAGGGATGAGATTCCCCTTGCATTTGAGGCTCAGAATTTTAGGGAAAGTGTGTGTGCTGAGCCAACCCTTATGCAAATCTCATGTGCCCCAGAAGAGCCAGAGGAGGCCTGTTAGAGTGGCCCTCTTCTGCGGCTACTTTGTGCCGCACCCAGCGGTACCCATCTGGTAGCCTTTCGGTGGCCCCAGATGCACGCTCTCTGGTGACGTGCAGCCCCCGTAGGGGAATGGAGAGAGGCAGGGAGTGGCGCAGGCATAGGCAGGCAAGGCCAGAGCCGCAGCAGTTCAGTGCCGACTGCACAAGATGGCCAGTCTTGAGAGCGATGCCAGTACCTCAGGGTGATTAATCCTGAGGGTGAGCAACACTAGCGAGCCAAACCTGTGCCTGGCGACAATTCTCGGCGTCTGAGAAGGGGTTCTGGAGCTCTAGAGTTGCGAGAGCTAAGAGCTTTGTTTCTCGTTTATGGCGGGAGATTTTCGAGAAAAGACACTTGAGCAAGAAAAGGATAACAATGAAAATTAGTAGGAGGATGCCATAGAAGATAAGATTGGAAGGCTGGAAAAGAGAAGAGAATTTATGGAGGAGGTCCGAAAGGAGAGAGCTAGAAAGTTTAGGTACAGATAGGTTTTCTATAGCTAGAATTTGAGTTTGAAGGCTGTGAGTATAGTTCCAGAATGAAATGGAGCTATCCATGGGCAGTGCAGGAGCGACCCATCTGGTTGCTTTGAGGGGGATCCACAGCAGTCTAGGTTGAAGTACTATGAAAAATATTGAGAAAGAGGCATTAAGGTAGTTAAGTAGGTGACATGTGCCCGGGCGACTATAGTTTGAGCAGGTAAGGAAGTAGAACGGGGGACTTAAGAAGACTGTGGAGGTGAGGTTTTCACTGCCAAGAACATTGAACGCATAGTAGCCCGAACTTATAACCTTGTTACCTACAGTCAGGGGTTGCTGGGTGCTGTTGAAGGTGACTAGGCGCCATTGGGATTTTACTGCTCCGAGGAAGGGGCGTAGGTCTAGGCAGCTGAGGTTTCCACAGAGAGAGAGATGCATGAAGCCGCTGGTACCATAAAGAAAGGGGGGATTATAGGGAACAAAGAAGTTATATTTGGAAGAGTTGAAAGTTTGAGGGGGAGAATGACACGGAAGCCACGGGATTTTTGTAAAGGAAGTCGAGAGTGTAAAGCTGCCAGGCGAGCAAAGGGGAACTGGGGGCCGTGCCGGTGGGTGTGGGCGAGTTTGGTTATATCCGGGTGCAGTTCCTCTAGCTGGCTAAGGTCCTGTAAAAAGGAGGGCTTTTGGTTTCTTTTTACTGAGTACTCCAGCGTTTATGGTTCGGGAGTAAATAAGGTGGATACAATTGGGCCATTGAGGAGAACATGGGAGCCCGTTTTTTGCTTGTCCTGAAAGATTAGCGAACGTGAGGTTTTGTAGTTTGTTGTTTGGTGAGGGGACTTCGGGGATGGCTTGCATTGACTGATTCTGCAAGAAGGTAAGGTTAATCGCTAGGGCTTCGGGAGGGGGGGAGAAATTAGGGAATGATGATAGGTTGAGAGGTGCACTAGCGGGGAGGACATTGGGATCGCACGGGAGATCCAGCAAACAATTATCAACAAAAGGTTGTGGGAATGTGGGGGAATCGGGTGTGAGGAACAGTAATCCGGGGGGATATTGGACTGCGGCCCACACTTCGCTTTCGGTAGATTTTGCAGAAGTGGCTGTGGAGAAAATTAGAAGTGTTACAGGGAGGAGTTGCCAGGTGGGAATTCCGGAGGGGCGTGCTAGGGAGAACATTTTTACTGAAAATAATAAGCAGGTTAGCACCTAGAGGAAGAAAATGAGCAGGTTAAAACATGCGATGATGTACAGGAAAATTATGGCAAGTAAAATTCTCTCGAAGAGGCTCCAGTCCTCTGGAGCAACGGTTGCTAGTATTACCGCCCAGAGTAAGGCCAGTGGGCAGATGAGAAAGAGCCAGTAAGGGTGCATAGACATTTGTTAATTCACTGTGGTGGGGTTTTGGATTTTCGTTTTTCAGTGGTGGCTGTCGCAGGTCGGACACAACGGGAAGGGATCCACAACGGCTGAGGTTCACTTTTTGGAAAGACACAAGCAAAACCGCGTCCCTGCGCTAGGAGCGGGGCTGGGCCTGACCAGGTGTTTGTGACTGGATCTCGCCAGTAGACAGAGGGGACTACTGAAGGTCGGCTGGTGGGACCCCAATGTTTGTGCAAAGGGGATAAGCCGTCCTTGTCAAAGGTCAATAAGTTTAGTACTATGAGGACCTGAGTGATGATGTTTTTGGGAGATGCCTTAGGCATATTACTTCCTTGTTTTTTTATTTGAATTTTAATCCTTTTATTAAGCGCTTCCACTATGGCTTGCCCTTGAGGGTTGTAGGGGATGCCAAAGTGGTGCGTTATGTTGTACATGTCCAGAAAGGCCTTGAAGGCCGCACTGTGGTATGCAGGGCCATTGTTTGTTTTCAGATCCCAGGGGACCCCCATGAAGAGGATCCCTTGTCTTAGGGCTTGTATGCAGTGCTTGGCAGTCTCCCCTGGCATAGGGGCTGCATAGCACATACCTGAATAGGTATTTATTATTACGTGCAGGTATTTGAACTTTCCAAATGAAGGAACATGAGTGACATCCATTTGCTACTTCGCGTTGGGCTTGAGCCCTCTGGGATTTACCCCCTGCGGTTGCAGAGGACCCAAAGGCACAAACGGAGCGCAGGCGGCGCAACTCCTGACCAGGTGCTTGGCTGTCTTGATGGGGATGCCACAGAGATGCCGAATGGTGTCTGCTGATAGGTAGAACCGGCTATGAAGCTGTTTGGCTGCGTTGATTGGGTCCTGCGTGGTAGCGAGGACTTGGGCCGAGACGGCCTCGTCAGCCAGCTGATTGCTTTCAGCAAGGGGGCCTGGGAGGCCGGAATGACTGCGAATGTGAGAAATGAACCACGGATGTTCTCTGTCCTGCAGGAGATGTTTAAGTAAGATTAGGCACTAATCAATAGGTTTATCCTCATTGGGGAAGAACATGGAATGAGCGAGGACTCTGCACACTTGATAACAGTAAAGGCTGTCTGTGAAAATATTGACTGGTTCAAAGGGAAACTGCTGAAGTGTTAGGATTATAGCTTGAATTTCCCCTACCTGAACAGAGTCCAAATTGGGTTGAATTACTGAAACGGGCTGTTTTTGCTGTGGAACGTACGCGATGAACGCAAGATGTGTTTTAGAGGTGTCAGTAAAGACGGTGGTGGCCCCCGGAATGGGCACAGATGACGGAAATGGGTGCCCAGAGAGAGATGGAGTTAATGGGAGGAGTCCTAATGCCTGGAGTATTTTATGTTTAGGGTATTTGGATGAAAATTCCCCAGAAAATGTTGCTACCAGGGTTTGCATGTTAATGTCTTCCTGGATGAGCTAAGTAGTTTGCTGGTCCCCTAGGGGCCAGACAATTGTGTCCGGGTGACGACCAGTGAGCTGAACCGCGGCCTTGATAAGGCTTTGGGCCATTGCAATGAACAGTTGCACGAGAGGGCAGATTTTTCTGAACTTACTCTTGGCGGGGTGGACCCACTGTAGGGGACCTGATTGCCACAACACGCCTGCTGGGACTTCGTACGTGTCAATTACTACTCCCAGGAGCGGTTTGTTTGGATCCTACCGGTCCAACTGTGCATGCCACAGGCTTCGGTTGAAGCTAATTAGTACTGACTTGGCCGCAGGGGTTAGTTTAATAGGTTTATTAAGAGCTTCTACAGGGGTGCGACTAGTTTTTAACAGGTCAAACAGGGGTTGGAGCTGAGCGGTGGTCATGGGCAGCGCTCTCCTCACCTAGTTTATTTGCCCACACAACTGTTGTAGTTGGTGTAGGGATAGTTGCTCTGGGATGTTAAAGGAAAACTTTACTGGGGCTACTTGAGTGTTGATGGTGTAGCCTAGGAAGGTAAAGGGCGGTTGAGTTTGAACTTTGTCTGGCTGCACCTTGAGGCCAAGATCGTTGAGGTTTGCTGTTAATTGGGTTAAGACTACCTGTAGTTGCTCCTGGCTCTTTGCTGCCACGAGGACATCATCCATATAATGGAGGATGGTAGCCTGGGAGCGAAGCGGCAAGACCGTGGTGTCAACAAAGTTTTGGCAGATTGCCGGGCTATTGCGCATCCCCTGGGGCAGCACCTTCCACTGGTAACGTCATGCTGCCCCCGCGTGGTTAGTGATGGGGACAGTAAAGGCGAATTTTTCTTTGTCTGCATCGTGCAGAGGGATGGAGAAAAAACAATCCTTTATATCAATAGTGGCAATTTGTAGGTGTTTAGCAAGAGCCGCGGGGTGAGGCATACCAGGTTGAGGGGACCCTATGGGCCGGATATGTTTATTAATTTCCTTAAGGTCAAGAAGGAGTCTATGTTTGGTGCCTCCCTTCTTGGCGATGACAAATACCGGGGAGTTATAAGGACTGCACGAGGGCTCAATATGCCCCGCCTCTAGCTGCTCTTGCACTAGTTGTTGTAATATTGCGAGTTTATGGGACGGAAAAGGCCACTGTTCCACCCAGATAGGCTCCTCTGTGTCCCATTGGAGAGGAGTGGGTGCTGGAGGTGTAATGCGAGCAGTGGCGCAACCTATTGGGGGGGCTGTGTGGTAATATACGCCCCTGAAGCTGTTAAAATGTCTCGCCCCCACAAAATTTGGTCAATGGTGTTTAAGAACAGTGGCCTGAAGACACCTCGGAGGCCCTCTTCATCTTCCCATGTAAGGGGGATGGCGGCTCGCTCCGAGGGGGCAGAGCCTGTGGCGCCGAGCACCGCGGGCCCTGCAGTAGTTGGGCATAAGTTTTTCCATTTGGCTGGAAGACATGAAATTTCTGCTCCCGAGTCCACCGTACCAAGAAGCCAATCGGCTCCTACTCTCAACTTACGGGTGGGCTTATTCGGGGTTATGGGGATCGTCCACATTATGGTCTGGGGGTGCTTTTGCTGGCTCCCCTGGTCTCTTGAGGACGGGGCTGAGACTTGCCCCCCCTGGAGTTTAAAGGCTGTGACAGCTGGTCAGAGTTGCGGCAGAAACGCGCCCAGTGATAGCTCTGACCACATTTTGGGCAAGGGGTGAGAGGTTTACGGAGCTGTCCGGTATTGGGTTTGGGGCCCCCCTTTAGGGGGGGCTGGGGGTTTTCCCGCTGCTGTGGGCACTCTTGGGCGAAATGCCCAGTTTCTCCACAGCGAAAGCAGTTTTGGCTGAGAGCGAGGACCGAGGCGAGGGAGCTAGAGAGGGCAGTGGACAGGGCTGTAGCTAGCCCCTCGGTGTTGGGATTGACATTTGAGCATGCTAACACCCAGTCCGAAATATTCTTTTCTCTGATTCCCATTAAAGCTTGTTTGAATGGCTGGCGAGCTCCTTCAAAGATGAACTCTTTAGCAAGAAGGTTTTGTTCCAGTGCACCAGCAACCCTTTTTTGACATGCCTCTTGCACTCTCGAGACAAAGGAGGCAAAGTCCTCATCTGGCTTTTGGACTAAGGCAGAGAGCTGCTCGGGCTTAGCCGCGGAGCAGTTGCGAAAAGCCTTGAGGCCCACTTCTCTTAACTTAAGGAAAAAGGCATATGGGGCCTGCGAATAGACGGATGGGTCGAAGTAGGGACCCGTCCCCAGAAAACATTCGAGGGGGAGGCTGAGCCCTGGAGGGCCTCGTTGCGCAGCGGCTTCCTGCGCAGCCTTTTCCGCCTCTAAATTGAAATGAGCTTTCCAGTCCACAAGTTGTCCAGGGGTGAGGATGGCTCGGGTCAAGGAGGTCCAATCATGAGGGGTGTTAAGTTCTTGGGCTAGCCCCTCCAGGAGGTGGGTGGCGTAGGGACCTGTAAGCCCATCTTCCTTGACTGCTTTGCGTAATCACTTTATATTTTCCTCGCTATGAGGAACCCAAGGAAATGGGCGCTGTGGGGAAGGAGTGAGATTGATGGGGAAGAGTGTTGCCTGCATCGGAGGCAGCGGCCGGGTCGAGGGCCAAGGCTGCTCCGGACTTGGGAGAGGGCTGCCGCCCGTGGGATTGTGGCAGAGTGGCCTGGGTAAAAAGGATGGCGCCTGCCGTGCTTCCAGGAAGAAGGGGTTGGTGGTGCTGAAGGGAGCAGGGCCGGAAGCCAGGGGAGGGGCAGAAGGCAAGGGAGAGGAGTTAGGGAGTTTCGCCTCCACGTCCTTAGGGAGGGCGGGGCAAAGGTTGCGACTCCCTTCCGGCCCTGGCGGCGAGGAAGAAGGCGGAAGGGTGGGGTTTGGGTTCCCGCCGTTAACCTTTCCGCCATATTCCCGTAAGGGTGGGTGTTGTTCGAGTCGCTCACTTAACTGCTCAAGCAAGGACTCGACATCCGAATCGGACTCGGAGCCTGATGACGAGGCCTCCGCAGCAGCCGCATTTACCTGCTTGGGTCGGCCGTCTGTGGGGGGCAAGGAGCCTTGAAGGTAGGAGCGGATAGCAAAGAGGGTGGGGAGAAGTCCGGGGGGGAAACGCCTGCCCTCGTGTTCCATTTTGTCTATGACCCGGGCAATGAGCTGATCGTAGGTAGCCTGGATCCAAAGTGGACTCGTTAGTAGCCAGGGGTTGAAGGGCAGCAAGAGGTCCCAATAAACCTGAAGCTGCCGGGCAGAAACCTTACATCTATGTGTGTCCAACAAGGAGGCCAGGGCGCGCACTTGAGGGACCTGACTCTTAGAGAGAGACTGACCCATGTTGAAATTTGGAGGGGACTACTCACTGCTTGTAGAGACTAGGACTGCGTTTATTTAAGCAGGAGAGTCTAGGGGGCTTACCTTGGTTCAGAAGAGAGGTCCTAGTGTCTCCGGTGTGCGGCGGGCGAGGAAGGGTCCCTGTTCGGGCACCACTTGCCATCGGAGAGCTCCAGTCGGTCAGGCCGGCTGGCACACCAGGTGGGGTTGGGGAGCGAGCTCCCGGAAATTAACTTGGGTAAGCCGAAGCCGGCGTCTTTCCCCTGCCGGCGGTCGCGAAGAAGTCGTCACTCAGGCCAGATGCGGGTTTTAAGTCTTTATTGTTACACTCCGGGATGGGTCACCCGGGAACCCGAAGAGTGGGACCTCTGGGGTATGAAGACCCCAGGGCTCTATCGACGACCCGGGGCTGGGCGAGCAACCGGCTCAAGTATACTCGGAGGAGGGGTGGAGCTAAGGGTTTACACGTCACACTGAGGCAGCCAATCATGCAAGGTAGTAGGCAGTTGCTAGGCAGAAGGGTATGTTTCGGGGATAGGAAAGTATAGAGAATGACAGGAAGGCCTGTTGTTTTGTGGTGGGCTATGGAAATGGGTGGTCTACGACAAGAGGGGGAAGGGGGGAACAGAGAGGGGGGTTACAGGTATGGAGGGCAGAGAGTGAATGTAGAGAGGGAGAGAAGGATTAAAAAATTTTAAGCATGGTTAGGCTCCAGTCCCTGAGAAATATGCCACATGTATCACACTCAGGTTTTTAAAAGTCAGCCAGGAATCCTGTTAAAAATGCAGATTTCCATGCTATCTTACTAGAGTTTCCGATTTAGAAAATCTACAAAGTGGCTAGGATAGAGAAGCATTTTAACAAGCAGGTGGTCTTGGCACTTCTTGAAAAATACTGCTTTGAGAGCCATAAAGTAGTGAAAACCTATTACTATTAAATAAACATTGGGAATAAAAGTGGTAACATTTAAATATGATAAGGGGGGAAAATGTCATTGAATAGAGCTTTATCAAATAAGGTCTTGCTGCCTAGAAACAATTGTGTGTTGTTTTGTGATTTTTGTACACATGAAGTTACAGTTAAAGACACAAAGTGAAAAGTTCTCTCTACTCAATTCTAATACCAAAAAAAAAAAAGAAAACATAATTTCTGAAAGGTTCTTCTGATCATTCATGACTTGATAATGGTGATATTACTATGGCAATGTAACCACAAGCAAAGGAGTCCCATTTGGTGCTTGAATGGAGATTGAACATAGATCTAGCCTCAATATCTGTCATCCCTCCATCTCCAGGACTGACTCAGCCATTCTGGGGTCCCATCTCCCCCTCTACTCATTCTTCCTGTAGTTTCCATGAATAAGCGTTTGTCCCAGTATGCCGTGAATCATGTGGAACAAACCTCTTCTGACAGTAGCTACAATAAGCTGCCAGCTACTCCTACCTTATGCTATTAATTCACACTTGGGAGAAGGGTCTGGAGGAGACTTCCAGATTTTGCAAGGCAAAAATAAAGACTCAAGACTTTTTAGACCTAGATGGATGTATTATCTGAGCCGCATGGGGCAACTCATGGAAAGAGATAGCTAATCAAGATCATATTTTGTTTGCATGACTTTGCAATGATAAATATGTTAATGGAATGGTTTTACAAATATTCTAATAAATCACTAATAAATAGGTTATAAGTCTGGTGACAATAAAGAATTAAAAGTATAATTTATTTCTGCAAATAAGGATAAAATCTCCATACTACCTTCTTTGCTGTACATTCATAAAGCTATTCTTACTCCAGCTCCTTTCTTGGCTTCTTTCTTTCTACAGTCGCCCTTGCACAATTTTCTGTATTTACTCTACAATAGATATTGAATTCACTGATTCACTAAGATACAGTTTTCTGGTTTGTCTTTTGACCCATTTTTAAACTAATGGATTTGTGTTTGCTACTTTCAAATCTTCAGCTATCTTCCCTGAATCATGTGATTTCCCCCTCTTTGTTGTCACTTTGGTTTTGAAAGAAATAAATCAATACTGTACCTTACAAAGCCATGGCACAACTGTCAGTAAACATATTGCATTCAGTTACTTGTGCTTACTAAATGTTGCTTAATATGAGAGCATCCTCTGCTGTACCAGAAAAGAAAAGATGCTATTTTGAGCTATAAACCAAGGATTGATTTCTTTCAAGACATAATATATATTTTATGTATTTCATCTAACCATATTATTTGTCAGATTTCATACAGTTCTCCATTATCATTCACATGTTGTGTTAGTTAGATTCAGTTGTCAACTTGGCCAGGTGAGCATACCTAGTTTTGTGGCTGCGGACATAAGCCAATGGTACGTGAACCTCATCTGTTGCTAATTACATCTGCAGTCGGCTAGGAGGCGTGCCTGCTGCTAAGAGTGATGTTTGATTTAATTGTCTGGTGCTTAAATGAGAGAGCACAAGGTAGCACAGCCTAAGCAGCTCAGCATTCCTCATCTGGGCACTTGCAGCTCAGCCCAGGCCTTTGGAGATGCAGAAAGAAGTCACCCTGGGGAAAGTTGTTGGAGCCCAGGGACCTAGAGAGAAGACCAGCAGAGACCATCCTGTGCCTTCCACATAAGAAAGAACCTCAGTGGAAAGTTAGCTGCCTTTCCTCTGAAGAACTAACAAAATAAATCCCCTTTTATTAAAAGCCAATCCATCTCTGGTGTGTTGCATTCCAGCAGCTAGCAAACTAGAACAGATTTGGGAGAGCATGGCTGCCACCACATGGAGGGGTTTAGCGTATGCCCCAGAAATTGCAGAGAGCCCAGAGGTGGCCCTGATGCCTGGGGAGAGTGGAGCCAAGAGGTGGTCTCCTTGATGTTCCCCGAGGTTGATTTGGAAAGAGGCAGGCCACTGCATGGTCCCTTGGAAGGGGTGGGACTGCCACTTTCTAAAGCCAAAGGATGAATGACTTTCAGACTTTGAAATCCCACGGCGCTTACCCTGCAGGTTTTACATCTGTGTTTCTTCCAATTTCTCCCTATGGAAATGAAACTCTGTATCCTGTGAATATCCTCCTTTGCATCTTGGCACCGGACTTGTTTTGAGATTCACAGGTCCACAGCAAGAGAAAATTTTACACCTGTTTAAGGTGATGCTTGAAGTTGCCAAGCTGACAAGGGGTGGACATGTGTTAGTTAGATTCAGTTGTTAACTTAGCCAGGTGAGCATACCTAGTTTTGTTGCTGCGGACATAAGCCAATGGTACGTGAACCTCATCTGTTGCTAATTACATCTGCAGTCGGCTAGGAGGCGTGCCTGCTGCTATGAGTGACATTTGACTTAATTGGCTGGTGCTTAAATGAGAGAGCACAAGGTAGCACAGCCTAAGCAGCTCGGCATTCCTCATCTCAGCACCCGCAGCTCAGCCCAGGCCTTTGGAGATGCAGAAAGAAGTCACCCTGGGGAAAGTTGTTGGAGCCCAGGGACCTGGAGAGAAGACCAGCAGAGACCATCCTGTGCCTTCCATGTAAGAAAGAACCTCAGTGGAAAGTTAGCTGCCTTTCCTCTGAAGAACTAACAAAATAAATCCCCTTTTATTGAAAGCCAATCCATCTCTGGTGTGTTGCATTCCAGCAGCTAGCAAACTAGAACACATGTGATCTAAGTAGCCTTCTGCAGAGATGAGAAGTTGTCTTTGTCTCTCCATCTTACACTCCATAAGTTTCAACTTCAGTTATTTAATTAAATATATTTCTGTGTGCCTCATGCAGATGTGCCAAAGCACAACATTTATTGTCAGAAAGGCTATGTGGAATCTTTAATCCATTTCAATCTTAGCCCAAATTTCTTCATCTCTAAAATGAAGATACTAAAAATAAAGGTAATGTGTATTCTTAATAATCAAATGAGATAGTGTAAGCTATAAAGTAATATGAAAATACCACTCAATCCTATGTTATCAATCAAGAAAATCAAGCAAAGGAGGTGGGATTTTCCTTCAGCTGAACCCTACTGTCCTACAGAAAGGCAAAATTTGCACATGAGATACCCAAGCAGTTGAGAGCTTTTGGAGAGAGCATGCAATCCAAGAGAAGGGGATAAGTACAAATCCAATCCAACTTTGACCCCACGGGAGACTCCCAATGCTACATGTTGGGAAGTCAACTTTCATTGCAATCAAAACAAAGGCTGTCTAAAGCCTCCTCCACTCGCCTTAAATCACTGCCTCATCCTTTCTCCCCTCACTCTCAGCAGATGACCTCTTCCCTTCTGTTCTATATGAAAAATACAAGTCTCAGATAGGAAATCTCATACTCGACCGCCACGAAACCTACCAACATGCCTCCACTCCCAGCGCCTCCTTCTCTCTCATCAACACTCCTCCATTCTAGTCCCCTCTTCCTTTTAACTCCTGCCTCTCACATTCTACTACTTCAGAAGAGTTTATTTACATAGAGAGTTAAACATGTTAAAGTCACCCCATCTTAAGGAAAAAAAAAAGGTCCCCCTAGATACCACATCCATCGCCAATCAGAAATTTACTTTACTTCTCTTTCACAGACATATTTTTTCACAAATTCTATACTTAATAGCAGCACTTCTTAATATCCTACTCATTCTTCAACCCACTGCAATCTGGCCTTTTCTCACTACACAACCAACAGATATCTCGACTATAAAACAAATGGAAACTTTTCAATCCTCATCTGCCCTGATTTTTCAGTGACTATTGTTCTGTCATCCCTCTCTTCTTGCCATATTTCCTTCCTTTGGTTTCAGACATACGCCACTGTTTTTCTCCAACCACCATATCCCTTCTTTCTCAGTCCTCTTTGAAGTGTCATATTTTTGTACTTAACCATATTTTTCTCAAGGTTCTATACTAAGACTTCTTAAAAATGTCCTTTGTAAACATATATATATATGCATTTTACAGACAAGAAATGGTGCGAAAAATACATATCCTTAAAATCTTCTAAAACCTCTATCTATATCCTAAGTCTTTTTCTGAACCCCAGACCCATAAACCCAACTATTGTTTGATATTTCTACTAGGCTGTCATACATATACCTCATACAAACATAAAAAGACTGGCGTGATTATGTTTTTCAAAAGGCTGTGTGTCCTCTTACATTTCCCCTCTCGCTAAATGAAGATCCATCCTGCTACCTAAGTTAAAACCTAGTTATTTTCTTTGATTCATTTGTCTCCATCTCTGCTACATTTAATCACCAAATTTTATTCAGTTTATCTAAAATATGTCTTGAATGCAATCACATCATTAAAACCCCATCACCGTTACTCTTGTCCAGGTTACCATCCTGTCACCCCTGGATTAAAAGAGGTGCTTCTTAACTGATGTTCATGTCTCCTGATCCAGTCCATTCTCCACAGTGTGGCCAGAGTGAGCTTTCTAATATGTAAGTCTTTCTGTGCCACTCCTGTGTTGAAGAAATCTCTTGAATAGCACCACATTACCCTCAGAATGAAATCCAAATTCTTTGAAAATGCTTATTAGGCATTTTAAAACCAGATTCTGCTTACTTTCCCTACCTGGTCTCTGGCCACTCCTCCCAGCTTTCTGCATTCAGTTTAGTTCCTGAGCAGGCTACGCTCTTTTATGCTTTGTTTTGGTTTTTCATAAGTTGCATTCTCTGTCTAGAACACTCCCTTCACATAACTACCCCACCACTTTCATCTTGCAATTCTAACTCATATCACTTGGTTAGTTTCAATATTATTTTTCTAAAAGAAGCTTTCCTGGTTCCTCAAGCCTGGGTTAGATGTTACTCCTGAGTGCTAGAATAATTGGTTATCTATAGAAACAAGTAAAATAAAATTAGATCTGTAGTTCATCTAATACCCACCAAAAGATCTCAGGTGGAATCAAGACCTAACTCAGGAAAATTTGGAATAAATAAAGCATTTAGAATAAAACATAGGGAAATATACTTTCGTCCTCAGAATCAGGAATTTCTTAAATGAGATGCAAAAATAATTTACTGTATAATTGAACAAGAGGAATTTATAGACAACAAATGGTGTAATAAATATCACAAGGCACATAGTGGATGTTTTTAACACATGCAGTTGAGAAAAAATTGTATCCAGAATTTATAAAGAACTTTTGCAAATGAAATAGAAATAGAAAAAATAACCAAAGGAAAAATTGACAAACTATATGAGGAGAAAAATGGAAAACTGAATGGTTAATAAACAAGGAATGATATTCAACCTCACAAGTATTTAGAAAAATGCAAATTAAAACCATAACAAAGTATCATTTCACTCCTATCAATTTAGAAAAAGAATGTCTGAAAATACCATGTTTTGGTAAGGATATGAGGGACTGGGGAGAACAATGAATGGTGGGATGATAAAATGGGGTAACCATTAGGGAGAGGGAGTTGTTTGGCCTGATCTGGTAAATTTGAAGATAAACATTCTATTTGATCCAGCATTTCTATTCCCCTCACTAGGTTATACAATTGTTTGTAAGCAAAAAGTGGACTTAAATATTAAGCAATGGGAGAATAGATAAAGTGATATATTCAATCAGTGTGATAAAAAAAAAAGATGTTAAAATTAGTGAACCAAACCATCCTGTAGCAATATGCATAATTTTCAAAAATTTGTTAATTACAAAAGATATGCAAAGTAAGACATTCTATAAATTCCATAAAACTGCAAAACAATATTTTATCTTATAAATGGTTACATAAAAATGTAGATTAATTATAAAAATATGTGTGGGAATAATGAACACTAAGTTCTGGGTGGTGGTTACCTGTTGTGAGGAAAGGAATCTTGGATTCAACAGATTGCAAATGTATGAAATATCTTATTATTTTACAGGGAAATCTAAGGCAAATGTATGAAAATTCAAATGGAAATGTATGAAAATATTTACACTTTATGAAGCTGGAAAGTTAGATATAGACATTTGTTATCTTTATAATTTATTATGGGGTTCTAATAGATCACAATAAAATATATTTTAAAAGAATGGTGATATTTATAAGCTACTCTCTTTTAAAGACTTTTTAAAGTTACATTAAACTAACTTGCATTTGCCAGTAGAGGATGTTGAAATTCCCTTTCTCTTTCTTGAGACCCTCTACCACTTGCCATCTATTGCCCCAAAGATATGTTGAAATCTGAGCATAAAATCCCTCCTTAAGGGAAAACAAAAGGTGATTTGGTTCAAGTTCTAAGATATTTTTAATGGAACAGAGCCCAAGGGGGTATATTAAAAAGGGTTTCAAGTTTATAGCAGACTTGGCTGTAGCCTCTTTCTCTCATGATAGGGTTCTAGATTTAGCAAATGATAAATGATACATATCATTTAATGATACATAAGGCATGGTTTCATAAAAATATATATATTTTTTCACTGTCATTCAAATTTAACCAGGATTCGTTTCCTGGCCTATGCACTTCCCAAACAGACAAACAAAGAAACCAACGAAAACAAACAAGAAAAAAATTCAACAAATGGTGCTGCAATAGTGGGATACTCACATGGAAAAGGAATGAAATGTGACGCTGCCAGTCAGCATCCAAAAAATAAATGAAAATAAGAAATTTTGGAGAAGATACAGAGAAATGGAAACCCTGTTTATTGTTAGTGGAATAGCAAACTAATACAATCACTGTGGAAAATGTTGGTAGTTCCTAAGAAAGTTAAGTATAGAATCCTATATGACCTGGGAGTACCACTTGTACATATATATATATATACAAAAACAAATTAAAACCAGGGAATCATAATTCTCACACTAATGTTCATAGCATCATTCACAGTTTTCATAAGATGGAAGCAGTCTAAGTGTACATCAACAGATGAATGCATAATAAAAATGGTGTATATGTATATACATACATGTAATATTATTCATTCATAAAAAAAATGCCATTCTGATATACGAGACAAGATGGATGAACAATGAAAACCTCATGCTGAGAGACTTAAGCCAAGCACAAAAAAGCACATGTATGATCACATTGATATGAAATAATTACAATAAGCAAAATCATGGAGTCAGAAACTAGAATATAGTTTACTAGTTGTCAGATTGGGGTAGGGAATAGAGATTTAATGCTTAACTTTAATCAAATCACTGTTTTTTGTATCAGGAGAATTTTGATAATGGATAGTGTTGATGGGAGCACACTATTGTGAATAAAATTAACAGTATATTGAGCTATAAAAAAAAAATTAACCAGGAATCATGAGACTTATCTAGAGAGTTTCCTTCTGTGGCTAATCTCTTATCTTTCCCCCCACCCCACTCTCCTCACCCACCACCTTCAGTCTTAAAAAGTCCTAGAACATTTTTGGGTGGGCCACGGTGGCTCAGCAGGCAAGAATGCTTGCCTGCCATGCCAGAGGACCCAGGTTCGATTCCTGGTGCCGGCCCATGTAAAAAAAAAAAAGAGTCCTAGAATATTTCATTTACTCTCTATGTTATAAAGTTGATTGCTGAAAGGTCAGGTCTTTTCTTCTGCCTTCAATGTGGATTTATTCTGATCCTATTTTGGTTGTCCTGTTACAAGACAAAGGCAGTGGATGCTCTGACCAGTGTGCTCAAATGACCAATTCCCAAGACAACAAGGTTTCAAAGAGAAAAAAAATTATTACTAGGCATGTAGCAGGAGATCAGATGGGATATCAGCCCAAAAATCTCTCTCCCCAAACTACAGTAATTCTGATAGTTTTATTGCATACTTGGGCAGGTTTTGGATAATGAGCATGATGAACCCAGATGATATAATTAGAGGTGATTCAGTTATTGAGCATGCACAGACTGATGACATGCATACTCACAGAACATGTGTACAAAGATGGCGACCTTAATATGATAAGAGGCATGATTTTTTAGTATCATGAAGTGGTAGAAGTGATTTCTAGGTCAAAGTTTAAGCTACTTTGCATGTCAGATGAGTCCATTTTGTTTGGAGCTAGTTTTGGCTACCAAGATAATTTTGGACTTGGGGTGGCTTTAGTTCTGGGCTGACCCAGGACCCTTCATTAATAACCACTAGGAGCTTTTTTAATGATCACAAACTCTAAAGTAAAAAAACTGAATAAATGGGTGTAAGTAAGGATAAGTCACAGGGCACAAGGTAAAGGCTATACACTAATCATTATCAGAAATCAAGGCAGCTGGATTAAAATTTAAAGATTTCAGGTATTTCTTTCTGTCTACTCCAATAAACCAGAAAGTAAAATGATATAATAATCTATATATAATGAGCTATATAATGATTTAGCAATCAAAATCATTCATTAAATCCTAATTTCTCTGTTACAGCCCCACATTCTAAACTACTATTCAGTCTACTGTGTGAGCTGCCCTGCCTTTATCTCAGCCTTGTGGTTCCCTTTTCTTGTCTTTTCACATCTTTTTTAAAGCACAATTTTCTACAAGTTTCATTATTTTTAACTGAAAACAATTTTCAGATTATGTACTTCCTTCATTCTTCCTTCTGTGGGTATGAAAGTATATTTTGGAGTCTGTGGTTAGTCTTCCCTGGTTAATAGATGCAATCTTCCTGCACTCCCATTAGCCTGCTCGCCTCCATATCTCAAGGTCAGTTTATATAGAAAGGTAATTTACTCCACATAAAAAAGTATTTCAAAGTAGCCTTGCAAAATGTGGACCTTTGGAGATTTAAATTTAGGGGATAATGATGAAAAGGAGAGATTGTAGAGCAAAAATGTCTATTAACTATTAAAAATTCAAAAGCTAACTGAAAATATTAGTAAATATATTTTATTGCTGAAAGGAATTTTTAACCTGCTTGGACAAAGATAATATTAAGAGAAAAAATTCATGGTTTTGAGTGTTTTTAAGAAGTCTTTTTTTTTTTTTTTTTTTTTGTCGTACATGTTCTGGGATATGAACCTGGGTCTACTACATGGAAGGCAGGCATTCTACCACTGAACCACACAGCAAGTCTTTATAGAAGGTGGTTAACCATCCCTTCTGAAGATGAAAAAGTCATAATCGGCATTGCCTAAAGATCCCTATGGATAGGGAGAAGGATCAAAGGAGAAGTAGGAAGTCTAACAAACAAACCAAGATTTAACAAATGAGAATGACTGCTAAATCAATATATTGTTACTCCTTCTAATTTCCAATATTTTGGAGCAGCTACAAGGAAAAATCTGAAATAGTGAAAAGTCAACCCATAAACTCTGAAATCCATTCTGTAACTACTTGTTGATGCGTACTTTGAAAATTATTGCTTTTTCTTTCTTTTCTTTGTATAAATGTTATATTTCACAATAAAAAACATTTTTTAAAAAAAGGTGATCAACCAGAAAATGTAAAAATACTAAAAAAAAATTTAAAAAGGGTTTTCTGAATTATTTTGGGAAGATCCCCAAGGAAACAAGTAAAATACTGGCTATGAAAAACAAAATCAAAAGCACTCAGGAAGTATTATGTTAGAGTAAAAAAAACTGGACAAAATAGAAATGAACACTGATTTCACTGCTCAGTGTGAATGAAAAGTAAATCAAGCAGTGTGATTGATGAAAACAAAATTGCTAGATTTTTCTTAAGTGATCCACATATCTGCATCTTCCACATGTGACTTCTAATAAGTATAGTGTAGTTGGCATATGAAATAAAATTAAGAGCACTGCTCTATCTTTTTAAAGTCCACAAAAATATAAACATATCTATAATTTAACATTTTAAAATTGCCTTGGATTATGGAAATTTCATATACAATGACTCCTTATAGGGAAGCACCAAGATGTAACGGGAAGAAGCTTACATTGATGGTCAAGAGACCTAGATTCTAGACCAAGATTTTTCTACTCAAATATAAGTCTAGACAAGCCACCTTGCTTCCTCTGTACTACATTTTCCTCTCCTATGAAATGATGAGTGGACTGAACTAAATGCTCTCCAAGGTCTCCTTCAGCTCAAATTCTAGTACGGATTAAAATTGAAAAGCAAATATACTTTTCACTAAGATAATTACTTACTACTGAGTATAAATATTTCCTTTTCATAAAAGGACATACTTATACTGATTTTTATATATAATAGCACTGTTTTCTTTTTACACAGTGTGCCTGTGTAAAAGCTATGTTATGTTTTTGAAACAAGCACAGTGCAAGTGAGTCTAGTCCCATTTGGGGTTGCTAAAACCAGAGGTTGCAGACTCATTCTACCGATGCTTAGCTATATCAAAACAATTTTAAATTTTAAAAAAATTATCTTCTCAACTGAAAATATATTCTTTTGAAAATACTTAATATTGTATCCATTTATTCACTTATCAAAGATATCCTCCATGGAGATAAATCTTAATATTTTGACTGTTTTTTTTTTCTAGTAACAATGAAAAAATTTTCAAAGCCAAGATTGGACGTGAAGATAGAGCAATAAAACTGGATAATATGGTATTCATTTTTTTTTTTTTAAGAAATGTGATTTAATTATAGCATTAAAAAGATTAATTTCCTTGGGTGGCTGGCAAAATAGTAATTTCTTAAAAACCTCAAAAGACTGATTCTATATGTGGCTTGAAAAATAGCAGCATATTTATAATAAGTGTGTGAAGTCCCAAGGAGAATACTTTGAAGTTTAACATTTCTCTGATTATATAAGCTCTACTACAGTTTGTTTGAAAATCCAATTTCATTACTGTATAATTAGACATATTTTTAACACATATAAAAATTAAGTTTCTGTTTCAAAAAGCATAAATATACAGTTTGATTTGCTAACTTTGGAATTCTAGTTTCATCCATCATGCTTGTCTTAAACCACCTTACTCTCCAATCTCCAGGGAAAATTATTAATTAATTCAAGGTGAATTTGAAAATATCTTTGACAGAGTTATCATTAAGATTCAAGTAAGAGTAGTAATTAATGGAAGCTTATTCCTCTGGCCCTAACGTTGGAGACCTTCTCACCTTCTTGTGAAGATTGTGGCGAGTTCTTTAGGCAAGATGTGGCAAGACTAATTAAACTGCTTTCCAGAGAAAAGCCAAATGTACAAAGATGGACAAATATAGTTTATCCTAATATATTTCTTATCCCCTACCATTCTTATCACAGGACAGAAATTGAGAAAATATATCCATATTACATCATAACTTCTGATATTTAGAGAAAACTACTATTTTTCTGGCAAATCCTTTTTTTCCCCCAGTCACATGAAAGGTGAAATCAAATCCAACAACTACTCCAGGCCATGCATAAATGCTTATCAAAATAAAGTAAACTAACTGCTATCATTAGCATCTATAGATTGTCCTCTATAAAGCAAACATTTATTTTAATTTCTAAGAAATTCAAGAGAAACCTTTTACTGTTGAGTTCATTCCTTCCATTTTCAAATTTTATTCCCTTTCCCTGACATCTGGTTCTTTGCATTCTTTTCCCTTTATTTATTAATTAATCTAAATTTATCTTACATTCTACACTCTGTGACATTGTCCTTTTTCCTCCCTAATACATAAATTATTCCAAGTAGGATTTTTGGGTTGTTTGTTATTGTTTTCAACAAAATTTGTTAACACATTCCCTTAAAATCTGGTCAAAGAGAGAAAATATGGCAGATTTTTTATTTGGGTTTTTGTCTTTTATTATCATGATTCGATATCCTATTATAATGACCGGTCAACAGTTTGCCATCACTTGCTGAGTGGAAAATTTTTAAATTCCATGTAAGTTAGAATTATATGTGATGTTTTCACTGAATTCCAATTTGTACTTTCTAGTACCAGTAGTTCAGTCCTGTGATGATCACTCTTAGGCCATAAACACCTTAATAAGATACTTACAGGCAAAGTTCCTAAAAGCTCACAGAGACCCTTAGTCTTAAGGGGCCTTGCTAAGCCATGTAGGCTGACAGGACAAAAAGTCAGTGATTCTCCAAGGTTAACTACATACTTTACCAGAAAAATTGTCCTGTATGTACTTAAAATGGGTTCATAAAAGATGGCCAAATACAGTAGCTCTAGATTAGCTCTGCTCCATGGAAAAGTTAGAGGAGGGACAGAAGGGTGACTGGGGCAGAGATTCAGGAGTGTGGCTGGCCTGGGAGAGACTTCTCTACCACATAAGGCAGCCCTAGTTCTCGAGGCCGAGGAACTGAGAGGCAGAAAACACAGAGGCACAGAGCCTACAGGACTGTACAAACAGGATCCAGGGACTAGGAAGTAAGCCAGGCTGTGTTCCTTGGGTGTACTACCCTCACCAGGGCAGCCCTGTGACTGGTGACTCACCCCACACCCCACACACCCAACCCCCAAAACCCAATCCCCTTATCCGCGTTCCAGGCGCCCCTACCCCATCAGTGCCAGTGTACATACCTGCCCCATACCCCCACCCTAAGCACAGCCCAACCCACCTCTCCTGTACCCTCTTGAGCACTACCTCCCCCTACCTATTCACAGAAGGCTGTTGCCAGTGAATAAAGGCTGTGGGCACTGACCTCCATACCCAGACTACCCCTGCTCCCTGCCCAAAGTATTGCACAGCCTCACCCCACACCCCCTGAACTTGACACATCAGCTTAGAGCACTCTTAAACCCATGTATGCACATGGGCCCTCAGTCATGTCATTCAGTTCTGAGAACCTCAGTTTACAGCAGTCCTAGAACCATGCATGCACACAGCCCTCAGCCACACTCCCTAGGTCTGAGAAAGTACTAACCTGTGCAGCTGGGTCACATCTGCCCTTAATCCATGAATGCATACCAACCAGCTGACACAGTTCTATGCATATGCACAAAGGGTCCCATGCCTTAGACCAGTGCACACCAGGGTTATGGCCCCCAGACTGGTGCACCCACACAGCTACATCCTCCTTGGCCATGGGGCACCCATGTTCACAAGCATCAGCCTAATGCACCCAACCTGTGCCTATACCTGCCCTAAAACAAACACCACACTGACTGTCCCACCCTGTAACCTGCCCTCTGCTGTAGATCCATCCTACAAGTACAAGGTCTTAGACAACCGAAAGAAATCAACTCCCAAAGTAAATCAATTAAGATATTTACATGCCACAAAGACAGCAGAAGATCACTAAGCATTTTTATCACAACACAGACAGATACAGGCCTGCCTAATGACCAAATTAAAACACCAGAGAAGAACCAGACATTGGAACAACTGATCAAACATGTTCATACAACTCTACTTATTAAGTGGGATAATAAATGACATAAAGGAGATCAAGAAAACAGTAGAAGAGCATAAAGAGGAATTTGAAAGAATAAATAGAAAAATAGTGGATATCACAGAGATTAAAGACTCTGTTGACCAAATACAGAACATACTAGAGGCACACAACACCAGATTTGAAGAGACAGAAGAAAGAATATATGATTTAGAGGACAGGATAACTGGCTTCGAAGGTTCAAGAGAAAATGGCTAAAAAGATGGAAAAAGTTGAATTGGATCTCAGAGGAATGATGGACAAAACAAAGTGCACAAATATAAGAATCACTGGTGTTCCAGAAGGAGAAGAGAGAAGTAAAGGGCTAGGAAGAGGAGTTGAGGATATAATGGGGGAAAACTCCCCAACCCTCATAAAGGACATAAATATATAAGTCAAAGAAGCCCAAGGAACTCCAAAAAGAATAAATCCAAATAGACCTTCCCCAAAACACACACTGATTAGTTTCTGAAATGTTGAAGAGAAGCAGAAAATCCTGAAAGTGGCAAGAGAAAAGCAATCTACTACATACAAGAGAAACCAAATAAGACTAAGTTCAGACTACTCAACTAGCACCCTGGGGGTGAGAATGCAGTGCTATGACATATTCAAGATCATGAAAAAGAAAGACTTCTGGCCCAGAATTCTATAACCAGCCAAATTGTACTTCAAAACTGAGGGAGAGATTAAAGCTTTCACAGACAAAGAAGTCCTGAATGAATTTGTTAACAAGAGACTGTCCCTACAAGAAATACTAAAAGGATTTCTGCCGGTTCAGAAAAAAAAAAACACAAGAGAGGGAGGAGTGGGGCCAGAGAATTGAAGAGTACCACTAAGGGTAATTTAAACAATACAAAGAGAAAGAGGGAAAAGAATATATAGATAGGATAAAAAATATATATGGACAGGCCATGTGGCTAAGCAGGCAGAGTTCCCACGTGCCATGCCAAAGACCTGGGTTCATTTCCTGGTGCTTGCCCATGCAAAAACAAAAACAAACAAACAAACATATATATAGTGGATTGAAGAAATGCCTTTTCAGTGATAACTTTGAATGTTAATGAACTAAACTTACCAATTAAGAGATACAGATTGGAAGAATGGATTAAGAAACATAATCCAGCTATATGCTGCTTGCAAGAGACTCTTCTTAGACACAAGAATACAAATAGATTGAAAGTGAAAGGATGGAAAAACATTTTTCATGCAAGTTGCAACCAAAGAAAGCAGACATAGCTATACTAATATCAGACAAAATAGACTTTAAATGTAAAGACATCATAGGAGACAAAGGACACTATACATTAATTAAACAGTGACTTTAGCAAGAAAATATAACAATCATCAATGTTTATGCTCCCAATAAAGGAGCTCCAAAGTACATGAGACAGACATTGGCAAAACTGAAGGTAGCAATAGCTATTTCAACAATACTAGTAGAAGAATTCAGTACACCACTCTCCTCTATAGATAAAACAAGCAGACAGAAGATCAACAAGGAAATAGAGAAGTTAAATAACTTTATAAATGACTTAGACCTAACAGACATATACAGGTCATTGCACCCCAAAACACAAGGATACACATTGTTCTTTGGATACTCCATTGCTCATGGAACATTCTCCAGGATAGATCATATGCTGGGGTCCAAACACGTCTTTTTAAAATTAAGAACACTGAAATTATTCAAGGCACTTTCTCTGATCACAAAGGGATGAAGCTGGATCTCAATAACCACCAAAGAATGAGAACATTCACAAATACATGGAGATTAAATAACACACTCTTAAACAACCAGTGGGTCAAAGAAGAAATTGCTAAGGAAATCAATAGCTATTTGGAGATGAATGAAAATGTGAATACAGCTTATCAGAATTTATGGGATGCAGCAATCTGTGCTGAGAGGGAAATTTATTGCCCTAAATGCCTATATGAAGAAAACAAGAAAGAACAAAAATTGAGAAATTAAGAGCACACCTGTAGGAACTTGAGAAAGAACAGCAAACTAACACCAAAGCAAATAGAAGAAGAGAAATAACAAGGATTACAGCAGAGATAAATAAATGGGAGAATGAAAGAACAGTAGAAAGAATCAATAACACCAAAAGTGGGTTCTTTGATAAAATCAAAAAAGTTGAATGGCCACTAGCAAGATTGACAAAGAAAAAAAGAGAGAGGATGCCGAAAAAAAAAAAAAAATCAGGAATGAGAAGCACTGCATTACTACAGACCCTGAAGAAATAAAAGAAATCATAAGAGGATACTATGAACAGCTATATGTCAACAAACTAGACAACTTAGATGAAATGGACAAATTTTGGAGACACTCAAACAAGCTACACTGACTCAGGAATAAATAGAAGATGTCAACAAACCAATCACAAGTAAAGAGATTCAATCAGTCATCAAAAATCTTCCTACAAAGGAAAGACCAGGGCCAGATGGCTTCACAGGGTAATTTTATCAAACATTCCAAAAAGTACTAACACCAGTCCTGCTCAATATTTCCAAAAAATATGAGGAAAAAGGAACTCTACCTAACTCATTTTCTTTTTACCTAACTGATTTTATGAAGCTAATTTCATTTTACAATCAAAACCGTGTAAAGATACTATAAAAAAGGAAAACTACAGGCCAATTTCCTTAATGAAGCAAATGCAAAAATTCTCAATAAAATATTAGCAAATCAAATCCAACAACACATTAAAAGAATTATACACAATGACCAACTGGGATTTATAGCAGGAGTGCAAGGATGGTTCAACGCAAGAAAATCAATGAATGTAATACAGCATATTAACAAATTGAAAGGGAAAAATTGCATGATCATCTCGATTGATGTGGAAAAAGCATTTGACCTACTTCAGGATCCTTTTCTGATAAAAACACTCCAAAAGATAGAATCAAAGATAACTACCTCAATATGATAAAGGGAATATATTAAAAAACAATAGCCAGCATCATACTCAATGGAGAGAGACTGAAAGCTTTCCCCCTAAGATCAGGAACAAGACAAGGATGCCGAGTGTCACCACTATTATTCAACATTGTGCTAGAAATTGTAGCTAGAGCAATCAGGCAGGACAAAGAAATAAAGGACATCCACATTGGAATGGAAGAAGTAAAACTCCCATTATTTGCAGATGATATGATACTATACTTGGAAGATCCTGAGGAATTTACAGCAAGTTACTTGAGCTAATAAACAAATTAAGCAAGGTGGTGGGATACAAAATTAATGTGTAAAAGTTAGTAACATTTCTATACACAAGCAGTGACCTAGCTGAGGAGTCAGTTAAGGAAAAAATTCTATCCAAAATAACAACTAAAAGAAACAAGTACTTAGGAATGAAGTTAACTAGGGATGTAAAGTGTTCGTACATGGAAAACAACATAACATTGCTAAAAGAAATCAAAGGCGATCTTAATAGGTGGAAAGACATTCCCTGCTCATGGATACGAAGGCTAAATATAGTTAAGATGTCAAATCTCTCCAAATTGATCTATAGGTTCAACACAGTACCAATCAAAATTCAAACAACCTACTTTGAACATCTATAAAAGCTATTTACCAAATTCATCTGGAAGGGAAAGAGATGCTGAATAGCTAAAAGCATCCTAAAAAACAATAAAAAAGAGGGAGGGATTAACACTCCCTGACTTTAAAACCTATTATAAAGCCACAGTGGTCAAAACAGCATGGTGCTGACACAAAGATAGATGCATTGGCCAATGGAATCAAGAATACAGAAATAGATCACCAAATCTAAGGCTCCCAAATCCTCTGAACTGGGATGAAATAGTCTTTTCAATAATTGGGCATGGAAGAACTGGATAGCAATAGCCAAAAGAATGAAAGAGGACCCCTATTATATACCCTACACAAAAATTAACTCAAAGTGGATCAAACACCTAAATAAAAGAACTAGCACCATAAAGCTCCCAGAAGAAAATATAGGGAAACATCTTCAAGACCTAGTAATAGGAGGTAGCTTCCTAAACTTTACACCCAAAGCAGAAGCAGCAAAAGAAAAAATAAATGGGAACTCCTCAAAATGAAATGCTTTTGCACCTCAAAAGACTTTGTCAAAAAGGTGAAGAGGCAGGCAACTCAATGGGAGAATATATTTGGAAATCACATATCAGACAAAGGTTTGATTTCCTGTACATGCAAAGAAATCATACAACTCAACAACAAAAGAACAAACAATGCAATTATAAAATGGGCTAAAGATTTAAATAGGCATTTTTCTGAAGAGCAAATACAGATAGATGGCTCAAAAGCATATGAAGAGATGCTCACTTTCTTTGGCTATAAGGGAAATGCAGATCAAGGCTACAATGAGATACCACCTTACAGCTCTAAGAATGGCTGCAATTTAACAGGAAACTATAAATGTTGGAGAGGATGTGGAGAAACTGGGACAGTTATGCAAAGTTGGTAGGAATGTACAATGGTGCAGCTACTATGGAAAACTGTTTGGCAGTTCCTTAGGAAACTATATATTGAGTTGCCCTATAGACCCAGCAATAGCACTAACTGGTATATACTCAGAAGAGTTTAAAGCAATGATACAAATAGACATTTGCACACTGATGTTCAGAGCAGCATTATTCACAATCACCAAAAGAGGGAAACAAACCAAATGCCCATCAACAGACTAGTGGATCAACAAAATGTGGTATATACATACGATGAAATATTATGCAGGAGTAAGACAAAATGATGTCCTAAAGCACATGACAAGATGGTTGAGCCTTGAGAACAAAATGCTGAGTGAAATTAGCCAGACACAAAAGGATATATACTGTATGATTCCACTTTTATCACCAACATAAAGGTATAATTAGAGGCTTATCCTACAGAATGGAGGGGACTTAGAGATATATAGAAGTTAGAGATGGGTGAACTGTTAGCTAATAAGGTTGAACTCCCATGTAAGGGAATAGATAGGAGTGAAGGTGGTTCTCTAGGGGATCTGTAAGTAATATTATCATATTGAAGATGAACAAGATTGAAAGGGGTTGTATAGACCTATGTGTCCCACTGATTAACACTAGAAATATGAATTAGTTCTCATAAGAATTACTTCAAAGATATAATTCTTGTATAAAGAGTGTTTAAGTCCAGAGTACAGGGGGAAACCACCATTGAATGCTATGAGCTATGTTCAAAAGGAAACCATCAGCACTACCACAGCAACAGAAGAAGTAAATAATGGAGGGACAAGAGTTAAGAGGAGGTTTATTTGGCGAGGATGTGTTTATTGGTTTTCTTGCTCTTGGGAACAATGAAATTATCTAGAATTGAGAATGTTGATGGACTATGGACTTCAGGCCCTCTACATGATGCCCGATGAATGCAAGAAGCTGAAGGATGCACTGACGGAGAAGCAGGTTGACAAAAGATGGTATATACTTATGAACAAAGATTGTGCTGCTACAAAAAGGAACAAAGTTGTGAGGCATGCAACAATGTGAATGGACATGTGGGACATTAGCTGAGACAAAATAAGCAAGAAGCAAAAGAACAAGAATGGTATGGTCACATTTAGCAAATGCTTATAAGAAAACAGGGGCCCTGATTGTAAGCTTTTAGAGCAGACATTAAATCTGGGGTGGTTAATATTATTTCTGATTTTTGAGAGGCTGGTTTATATATACAACCTGATATTAGAGATAAGAACAAAGCTGAACACATTGGGGTTAATGTAATTCAGAACATAGGGATAAGGAAGACAGTGTCTATATTTTAGAACCACACATATTCTTTGAGACCAATGGAAGAAAGGTTTATTTGGTCTGGAACTGAAATTTTCTGTAGTGCATACTCTAATTCAACCTATCTGTATAGCTCATTTGAACAACTGAAGCACAGGGAGCTCAGAATAAGGAAGAGGTACTTTAATCCTGTATAGATTATTATAATATCTGGATATATACTAGAGCATATTAAGCAGATAATCAAAAAGTATTGGCAAAGTCCCCTGAGGGAGGAGAGAAAAATATGGAACTATTAAATCCTACCATCAGGGAATCTCCTGATACTGTGTCAAACTTTAGGGACACCCAAATCAATAGGCCATGTCCTCCATCATGAGGTTTACTATTGTGAAGCTTATGTAGGTAACGGAGAAGCTTAGACTACCTACAGGCATGCTTAAGAGATACTTTTAGAGGACCTCTGCTATCGCGCAGATGTGGCTTCAGCCTCTCTAAGTCCAACTCTGCAAGTGAAATCATTGCCCTCTCTCCTACCTGGGAAATGACATCCAGGGGTAAAAGTCTCCCTGGTGACATGAGAGATTAATCCCAGGGATGAATCCAGACCTGGCATCATGTGATCAACAATTCCATCCTGACCAAAAGGGGGAAAAGTGTAACTAATAAAGTATCAGTGTCAGAGAGATTTCAAATAGAGTTGAGAGGCTACTCTGGAGGTTGCTCTTATGCAAGCTTCAGTTAGACCTTGCTACCTATCATAACCTGTCAACTCTCAACCAGGACCAGTCCAGCCAATCCTAAAGAACACCTAGGGCAATATATAAGATTCCACAAAAGATCCATGCACTAGATTAACTTTCCAGAAACCTAAAACCTCCAGATGGGTCCCTGGTCCAGATAAAATCTGAAACCTAGCCCAGCCTCTCCTGAACATCAAATAGTTCCATATCCCTACCCCATATTAGTGACAGACCCTTCCAATATGAAAAATTTAGAATTGCCATAGCCCAAACACCCTTAAAGAGGTCCTCTAGAACTATCTCTTAGGCATCCCTAAAGAGAGGGATGGAAAGCTCAAAGGTGATGATTATACAGAGAAGATAGGATTTAACAAATGAATACAAAAGCTGAATCATTAAATTAATATCTCTTTTAGTCTCCAGTATTTTAGAGCAGCTACAAGTGAAAACCTAAAATTGTGGAATTGTAACCCATGTCAAACTCTGAAATCTGTTTGACAACTAATCGTAGTGCTATGCTTTGAAATTTATAGCTTTTGTGTATACATGTTATTTTTCATAAAAAAGAAGGAAAAAAAGTCGATTGTTGTGATAAAAAAATATTTAAGCCCTGTAGTGCTCACTTCAGCAGCACGTATACTAATATTTTATACTACATAATTTAAAAAGTTAAAAATTTAAAAAAATTAATAAAGAAGGTCAAAGGAGAAGGAGGGGTTATAAAGAAAAGATAGGATTTGACAAAGAGTATGGCTACTGAATCATTATATTGATCTTCCTTTTAGTCTCCAGTGTCTTGGAATAACTAGAAAGAAAAGCCTACAGTTGTGGAACTATAACCCATACCAAACTCTGAAATCTGTTCTATAACTACTTGTTATAATGTCATTAGAAATTTATTGCTTTTTTGCATGTATGTTGTATTTCATAATAAAAATGTTTTAAAAAGTGGGTTCATAAGTAAGTTGTTTGTATTTCTTATTCTGACTATGTAATTTGTTATGATCTAAGGAGAAATTCTGCCCTTTATTCATGAAAGAATAAGAAAAGGAAATTCCCGTCATTTATGAATTCATCAGCATTACTTCCACACATGCCCCAAACTACTCCAACATATGCAAAGGGGACTCAAGACCCCAGAATTTACCTCTTTCTCTACTTGCTTTAAGCCCCTGTGTCTCCTGCTCCAACATGCTAAACAGCTACATTCTGACTTCTCCCATTATGTTGCTAATTCTTAACACAGTTTTGAAGGTTCTGCCTTGACATTACTCATCCTGAAGCCTCCCCTGGTGATCTGAAACAAGTGCAGTGGTGCTTCTTAGGTTCCCCAAGGACCTTCTACTAATTCCCAATCTAGTACTTAAAAGTGTATTGCAATTTCTCATTATCAAGTGTAAGCAAGGACCATTTCTCATTCACTGTTATTTCTGCAAGGCATTCTATAAGGCATGGCACATAGTTAATGCTTAATAAATTCTCCATTGAATGAATGAATCCTCACTGAAAAGGGGAGGGTTAATCACCCATAACCCTCTAATCTCATGTTTGGTCTTTGAAGATAGTTCTCTACCACAAGGTCAGGAACCAATAATACTGAAAGCAAACTCCTAGAATCTCAAACTTGTTGGCACCTTATTTGAAGCTTTACACTCTTCAGTGACTGTTCCCTCTTATCTAGGGATATGGCCTGTTGCCTGGTGCAGCAAAATATAAGCCTAATGTAGGACTCTGGCTCTTGGGTACTGGCCTTAGCTCTCCTCAGTCCGGCAACTGTCTTGTCCATTTTGAAGTACTCTCAGAAACAAGACAATGTAATTCAGATCTTGCTCCAGAAATCAAACTTGGCTGGATTTGCCTTGGACTTCATGGACAGGAATTTTGCAAGAAGAATGTTTGTGTCCATAATTGACAAAAGCGCTCTTTCTATTTTATTTACTTTTAAATACTTATACTTTTAAATTTATTTACTTCTAAATTCCATAATATTAAACCTTCTTCCCATCATAATCCCTTCCCAATAATATTAGAATTAAACAACTTAATTATTTAATTAAAGCTATGTATTTTATTTTAAACTAAGTCAATTATTGGGTGGTACAACAGGGGCTCAGTGGCAAAGTTCTCGCTTGCCATGCTGGAGACCCGGGTTCGATTCCTGGGGCCTGCCCATGCAAAAAAAATAAAAAAACAAAAACACCTTAGTCAATTATTAACATTTTAATAAAAAATAATTAATACTGTGGATAAGTGTTGTAGGCACATCTATTTAATTTCTTAATATAACATTTTTTATTCTCTCATAAAACAAAATAGAACCCTACAAAAACACTTACATATTGTCCAAACTCTGTGGTAACCCAAGTCTCTATTTTCCCTCTTTCCTATTACCATGAAAGCCATCTTCTTTAAACACCTGTGAATGAATCACAGCAGGTTCCTCCCACCATCTGTCCCCAATTTAGTCACTGGAGAAACTGGAAAGAGCCCAAAATGTTTGCCATTGACTTGCAGAGCACCACACATAATAAGTATTAAATCCACTATTCTTATTCGTACTGTTTCCCATTATTTTACCAGTGCTGACCTCAAATCCAAGAGAAATAGGAGGGTGTTAAGCACTAACATATGAGACTCATGTAATGAAAATATACATTCACATTACAGAGAACTATTAATTATATGTATGTGTATGTGTATATACATGTATGTGCATGTGTATGTGCATATATATGTAAGTCTGTTGGCACTTCCTAATTTTTTTTTAAACCAGGCACTGTGATTTGTTAAAACTAAGGCTCTGAATGCTATTCTGACTTGTACAATTCTGAAGAAAGAAGAAAAATTCTGAACTAGTATGCTAACATTTTTACCCATAAAAATTGCCATGCTTGAGAGTTACTATCTCTGTGGGCTTTTTTTTTTTTTTTTTTAGCTTTTAAAAATTTCTGCAAAAAAAAGAGCATATGCTCCTGTGCCAGTTTGAAAAGGTTTATGTACCCTAGAAAAGCCATGTTTTAGTCCTAATCAACCTTGTGGGAGCAAGTTTCTTCTAATTGCTATTCAGTACTGTATGTTAGAAACTTTAGTTAGCTTATCTCCATGGAGATGTGACTCAATCAAGTGTGGATATTAAACTTGATTAGGTGGAGACTCCATTCATTCCACATGGGTCTTGACTGGGTTTAATGGAATCCTTCAAAAGAAGAAGCACTTTGGAAAAGCTTGAGAACAATAAAAGAGAAAGCCATGAGATTCTGAAAGAGCAGAGAACACTGTAGAACCACGAAGCAGAGAATCCACCAACCAGTGACTTTTGAAGATGAAGAAGGAAAACACCTCCTGGGAGCTTCATGAAACAAGAAGCCTAAAGAAAAAGCTAGCAGACTTTGCCATGCGCCCTTCCAGCTGACAGAGAAACCCTGAATGTCACTGGCCTTCTTGAACCTAGGTATCTTTCCCTGGATGCCTTAGATTGGACATTTCTACAGACTTGCTTTAATTGGGACATTTTCTCAGCCTTAGAACTGTAAACTAGCAACTTATTAAATTCCCTTCTTTATAGCCATTCTGAGGGGGTGCAAGGGTAGTTCAGTGGGTAGAATTCTCAACATATGGGTGACCCGGGTTCAATTCCCAGTCCATGCACACACCCCCCAAAAAAACAACAAACAAGAAAACCAAACAAACAAAAACAACAAAAATTCAACAAATGGTGCTGCAATAATGGGATACTCACATGGAAAAATAATGAACTGTGACCCCACCATACAGCATACAAACAAAAAAAGCCATTCTGTTTCTGGTATATCGCATTCCAGCAGCTACCAAACTAGAACAAATCCTTTATAAAATGAATCTGTTCTTACTCTTCCATATTATAAATAAAACATAAATTAATGAATAAATGAATATAGAGAGAAGGGAAGGTAAAGAGAAATTATTAGTAGAAAGTAAAAAGAAAAAAGGAAGAATATCAAGGATTACCTGAATGAAACTATAATAATTATTGAAGGTGCTCAATTCTAAATTATTAAAAAGAAATTTAAGACAGTTGTATAACTAAAATGTGTTTTTAGTTTTCTTTCGGCTGGGAATTTATTTAATAGCATGTCTGGACATCTTGAATGGATGCATCTTGAAACTGATTTATGTTGGGACTCATAAGGCTTATGGACACACAGTTAAATGTGACTTCTGTTCAGGTTCAAACATACACAGTCTTGTTTGGCAAACAGTAGAGTAGTCTGACAAAAGCCTAATTGCAAGGGAAGCTGAAAAAATAGGGTAGCCTTGCAGGAGAGAATGCACCCTTAAGGAGGAAAGAACTGCCCCGAGGAAGGTAAATAGATAACAATCTTTAACTATCGGGAAAAAGTGGGATTCTGAGAAAATAGGGTTGCTATTACTTGACTCTGTCCCCAGCCCTCTGGATTCATGTCTGGGTTCTAGGGAAAGAAAGACGTATAAGGAAAAACAACAATAATAGCAAACCTGAAGAGCTGTTTCATCATTTTGGAGTACAAGTAACATCGTAATACATCTTGGTATCCTGGAAAGTCAGGTCTTCCAAAAGCAAATTGTTGTCCATGGTGGGTAAGGTGGAGCAGCAGTAGAGAAATCCACCTCCCCACTGGGCCTGGGAGGGGCATGGTGGCCACAGATACCACATGTGAGTACCTGAGAAGGAGATTTATTTCTGTTTGTATGAAAGATTCCCTCTGGAAACCCTCCAAAATACTTCAGGGAGCAAAGTTGTTCTGCATGAATAAGGTGAGTGGAGCCAGGCCACGATTCAGAATGATATTTTTTTAATGTGAAGGGGATCAAGCCCCCCCCCCGCCCCCCCCGTCTATAAAATTCCCAGGTTCATTAGTTACTGTTTTAGCTTCCCAGCTGCTAAAACAAATATCTTAAAATGGCTTGGCTCAAGATAATTATTTCTTGGCTCTCAATTTCAGAGGTTAGAAGACTTACTTCTTCCGGGGGTTGGTATCTTCTGGTTCGCCAGCAATCTTGACTTTTCCATCACGAGACATTGCATATAATGACATCCTCTCCATTCTGTTTTGGGTTCCATAGACTTCCAGCTTCTGGCTGCTCTCCATGGTTTGTTTCTCTTTCCATGTCCAATTTCCTTTTCTTATAAAAGGACCACAGTCATATAGAATTAAGACTTAGCCTCATTCAGTTTGGGCACACTTAACTAAAAACATCTTCAAAGGTACTATTTACAAATAGGTTCACACCTACAGTAACAGGGTTTGAGACCTGAGCATGCCTTATTTTGGGGATATGATTCAACCCTCAACAGTCCCCTAATAAAAAAAGATTAATTTGTCCACCAATTTCACTCAGGGGCTCCCTATTGTCTTCATTTGGTTACTAATCAAAAATTCTTCGAAAATAATCCAAAAGGAATGGATATTCTGTTTCCTGAGTCTAAGCTAAGATATAGCTACATAATGTCTTTTGTCAACCATTAGAAAGATGCAGTGAAGCCAGCAATAACCAAGGGCCTGGGGGTATAAAAACTTAAAGGCACAGTCGCAAGGCTCCAGCAGGTGACAAGTTCCAAATAGAAGTAAAGTTATTAATAATTGTTGCTATAAAATTTTCTGTGTGCCAGGCACTGTTGTGAGAATTTATGTATATCAACTCATTTAATCCTCACCACTACACGACACTACGGATAGACTACCCTTATCAGTATGTTGCAGATGAGGAGACTGAGGCATAAGTGATTTTAGCCCACCAGTATGAAAGGCTGTGTGTGGGACTGGAATCCAGGCATTCCTCCAAGGACCATGCTCTTAATCTTTTCAATATACTTCCTGCTACATTCCAGCCCCTTCCATGACGATTATGTCAACTTCATTCCTCGCCCCGGGACTGACTTTTTCACTTCTGTTACTGACCAGTACCTTCTTTAAAGAAGACAGTTTGAGGATATCCATAGGCTCCATGTTTCTTGGAGATGCAGGGAATGGTATTATTCCTGAAGGGAATTTTCTCTCCATATTTCATATGACATTTTGAAAACAAATCCTTTTAATGAGTTCATTGCAGGGAGGCAAATATGCTGTTTTTTTTACTTCCCCCCAGTCATTTTGCTTTATATATTTTGAGAAAGAAACCATATTAAATCTTTCCTTCAGAGAAAAAAACACACCCTATATTATTGATACTGAAATAATTCCTATAATACTAGAAGTATCATGAAGTAAAACAGCTAAATATTTTCGTGGTTGGGCAAATCTCCCCTCCCTCGAATCTATAAACTTCCAGAAATAAAGCAGGAATTTTAATATTTTCTTGCTAGACTCCAAAAAAAGGTTACTTTAGTAAGTAACTTCTAAGTTACAGACACACACTACTGCTGACGGAAAAGTAATTTGTTATAATCATTTTTAATTATAGTTATTTTTAATTATCTTTGCTGTATGTGTAAACATTAAAAATACAAACAACGCTGTTATAGCACAGATGGTGGTGCTTGTTACCCAGGCTGTCAAGCATCATTTGAACACCGCTGCCTGCCTTTCCCTAATTGTAAGGAAAAGCAGTAAAATTGCTTCTCAGATACCATTGTTGTGTTTGAGAAATCTAGCTTTTACTAAGGATGAGAGAACCAAATTATGGAAAATTTTATTACCTTTTCTCTCTCCCTAAGCAATGCTTTTGAACATCTCTCCATTTGAGACCCTCTTCACTAATAATAGTTCTGGCATACTGTGGTGGTTTGGAGCTATGTACTCCAGAAAAACATATTCTCAAATTTAATCCATTCCTGCGGATATGAACCCATTATAAGTAGGACCTTTTGATGATGAGGTTGTTTCGGTTAAGTTGAATTCAGTCAGCATGGGTCTTAACACTGGAGTCCTTTAGAAGCAGAGTGAAATTCAGACAGAAAGAGAAAAAGTCATGGGAAGCAAGAATCTGAAGGTCAATGGAAGAAAAGAAAGAGACCAGGAGAGGTCTCCATATGTTTTGCCATGTGACAGAGGAGTCCAGGACCATGGATGACTGGTATCCAGTCTCAGAACACCAGTCTTCCGGAGGTAAGTATCACCTTGAGGACATCTTGATGACACTTTGATTTGGACTTTTCCCTTGCCTCAGAACTATGAGCTAACAAATTCCCATTGTTTAAACCAACCCATTGCATGGTAATTACTTGAGCAGCAAAGGAAATTAAAATATGTACCCAGTGGTCAACCTAGACATGCCTATGTTTTCTTTGGCTCTGATTCAATCAACTAGCCAGGAACCTAGAATGGTTAAAAGTAAATTCTATTTTAAAACTTGAATATAGGCAATGAGGCAGTAAAATGAAATGTGTAGATGGTACCAATGTTCCAAATATATGGTTTAATTTATATCTACACACACACAATAAACAACAGAAATCTACTTAATATTGCAAGATTTGTAATGCTATCAGCTCACTGGTATTAAGATAATTTCATGAAAATAGCTCCAAATTTACTAGTTATCATGAGAACTATTATAACTGACACCAGGTGGCTAGTTCTGGGGTAGAATAAGCCTGTTTATGGATACCCCTCAAATAGAAGATGAATTTGTTCTGTGGGCTTAAAGCTAAAGGTCAAAGGTTACATGATAATCCAAATGTTAAACCCTTCAGATCAATGCAAATGGAAAAAAAAATACTTTTGGCTTAGTTTGACATTGGTCAATACATGATGTTTTCCCTTATGTTTTTGCTAACTTTTGTTCAATATTTAATATTGCCTGTACAGGCATGCTGGATGACAGCCATAGCCAAAAAATCTTGATAATCAGCTTTCCACAGAAAATAATACTCACTTTAAATCTAGAATTGTAACCGAAAGAGCAATTTAGGTCCCTAAAAAGGAATACTGGCCATAAAATGAGAATAGGCAGAAAATACTAAAAAACAGTACAGTCTTGTAGCACATATCAGCTTTGTGATAATGAATAGGATATTTTATGTCTGTATTGACTTGCTGGCTTTACCGTCGGTAATTCCAATGAAGTGGGAGGGTAAAAAGAACCTGAAAGAAAACATAACTTTGATATTTGTGTCCTAACTTTGGAAAATGCAATTATCATTTTTATCATCTAAAATATAGAAACTTGGGGTGGTGGTTTGAAGCTGTCCATACCCCAGAATAACATCTTCTTAAATCTAATCCATTCCTTTGTGTATAAGCCTATTGTAAGTGGACATTTTGATAAGGTTACTTCAGTTCAGGAATGGGTAGCATAGGTCTTAATCCTTTTACTAGAGACCATTATAAAAAGAATGAAATTCAGAGAGAGAAAGAGGGAGAGGGGGAGAGGGGGAGAGGGAGACAGGGAGACAGGGAGAGAGGGAGAGAGGGAGAGGGAGGAAGAGGCAGGGGCAGGAGAGGGCGGGAGGGAGAGGGGAAGAGAGAGAGAGAGAGAGAGAGAGAGAGAGAGAGAGAGAGAGAGCGCGAGAGAGAGCGAGCAAGTGCCACAGAAGCAAGAAACTGAACGCCACAGAACCTGGAAGGGAAAGGAGACCAAGAGATACCACTGAATACCTTGACATGTGGCAGAGGAGCCAAGCAAGGGTTAGCAGCAGCTGGTATTCAAGAAGAAAGCACCACCTTGATGAGGCCCTGTGAATAAATTCCCATTGCTTAAACTAGGCCATTTTATGGTATTTCTGTGAGCAGCCTAGGAAACTAAAACACTTGGCTTTTTAAAAAAAATACTGTGTCATCTAAATTTTATAGTATATGTTGATCAAAACTAATATATATGCTAATAATCCATGTTTGTCAAACTCATTCTTTGCATTTCTTTAAAACACTAATAACAGATATTCTCAATGTATAAATAAACCATCTTACTCAAATATATCAGATTCTATGAAAAATCTTAGTAAAATTTCCTGGAATCTGAAAACCAAACTAGGAATGTATAAATTGCCAAATACTTAACAGAGGAAGAAGTTGGGTCAACCATATCCAATATGTTGGATTCTCTTTCTAATTATACCTAATTGTATCTTAAATCCCTTGGAAAGGGAATAATGACAATTTCATAAAAGGGAAAAAGCTAAAAAGGTAAAAAGGAAGCAAGGAAAACTATAAAAAATAGAAATAGAAGCTGTATTATATTTCTTCTTTAAAAAGCTGTTTTGAATATAATATTTGAACATTTTTTCTTTCCCTATTACTGAGACGTCTCTTTTAAAACTATCAGCACCCACTGTATTTTCTATTCCTGTAGTATATAAAGTGATTCTATGTCTTAGTGCATTTAAATACTAACATATACAGAGACATACAACGTAAAGGATATAAATATTTAATTTTAATATAATCTCTTAAATATTTACATGAAATATACAGGGACATGAAATGGGTTAATAAGGTAGACATTTAATGAGTTCAGGGGGAAAAATCTCTAAATATGAAAAAAATACATTTTCTTAGAATAAAAAGTTGTTAATAATAAGTGATAAAGATAATTGGAAATCTAATTTTTATTTTCACTGAAGGTACCAGATGGACAGTCTCAGAGTACATGTCTGTTTTTACTCACGAAACAAGCTAACAAAGACAACTCTGTCATTTAATGCCAATTTTATATTTATTGGTGAAATTGCCTTATTAAAACCACAGTGCTTTGCTAAGAAATATGGTTGACTAACCTCTTACTTTGCAATGTAACTATCAGTACAGTTAAGATTAAATCCTAATTGCTTTAAACACATCATGTGAAGAATAAGCTAGAAGTGAACAATTTCACCTTCTCTGTTATTTAACCCCATGTCTATTTTGAAGACTATGCCATAAAAGCATATTTCAAGAGTATGGAAAAGTAATTCAATTATCTACCCAGTGTCTAGCTTTGTAAAGATAGTGAATCCAGCAACATATTCTTGAGGAAAAAAAATAAATGGCCTAACAAGAAATCTATTGGTTTATGAACTACAATCCTGTATAAAAACAACTACATGTAATACATGCAATTTTACATACATGTAGTTTAATTTTGAAAACTAAAAGTAATTTTTAAAAGCATTCATGAACTGGTAAGAGAATAAGAAGTCAAAAATGAATGGAAAATAGGAAGCCTTACAGGTAAATTGGTACTAAAACCAGATTTTTCATAAGGACAAAAATCAAATTCCAAGTGACACAGAGGATATGAAGTAAAGTCTAAAGACTTCCTTTAATGTGCGGTCTGAGAGCAGACCTCTACAGGATATTGGGGCTTCAAGTGGCACAATGGACATGGGTGGATGAATTTTCCCTACAGAATGATAAAGAAAGGAAACCTTCTTGTCTTGAATTTAGAACTAGCTGGAGGAAAAGCATACTCTCCCCCTGAGAATTCACCATCACATGACAACCCTCACAGGAGATTGTAACACCAATTCACACTTCCTTTTGTGATTCCAAAAATCCCTTAAACCTCAAATTTATTGGGTCATGTTTTAGGATTGATAGTGATCCCAGTACCTAGCAGAAGTCACTGTGAATGCCCATGGGGAAGCTAACTTTCCAACCAGACCTCAAAATTCTCAAAAATAAAATCCAAGAGACCATAAATTCACATTCAAAAAAAAAAACAAAAAAAACACGGAAATACAGAACCTTGAGCATGATCCAGCAGAAATACAAACAACATAATCAAACCCAACCCATTGTATAGTGTCTGTTTTAGCAGCTACTCCTGAGAAATTGGTTTGCTTCTGTGCAGGTTTCCCTCTAATTGTTGACGTTAGCAAGCCTGCAGCCAAATTTGCAATCAAATTTAGAGGACTTCAATGGTGTATTTGTTTTGCAGACCTTCCTTCTTGAATCTAATTTTCTCTGGTGCATATAATGTGTGCTCTCTTAGCATATCATGCATCTTCATTAAATAAGTATTACCCAAAAAAGCAGATAGAAGTCAATTAAGGTATTTCTGTATAAGTAGCATGTAAAAAAAGTCAAATATTTTGACTTCAACATAGTTTTGAACTCTGAAGGCAAACAAGGCACATGCTATTTGTTCCTAGGAATCATAGGTATGTACGCATTTCTTCCTTCCTTTTGTGAAACATCAAAGTTCAATTTACAAATATGAAATTATTAGTGAAATTTAAGTGGGAATTAATTAACATCTGCTGAGGGTAGAAAGTTAGTAAAGCCAAGGAAGGGTATGGAAAGAAGGAAGTAATTGATTATTTTCTGAAGGAAGAGACAGGTATGGTTGAGAAAGAAGGGGAGGCTTGGAGAAAGAGGAGATGAAAGAGTAAAAGTCATGGAAATGGAAGTTACATGCCATATGGAGAGCCATAAACTGTCAAAGCTGTAGAAAGTGTCCATAAAGATGCATTAGGCACATGAGAGCAGAATTTATAGGGTAAAAAACAATTCAGCAAGAAACTGGGAGCCACGTGTTCGATTCAGGAAGGAGCTGGGAACGACGTCCTTGTGAAACTGGAAAGAGATGTAATGAAACAGTGTTTCGGGAAGATTAATTTTGTAAGCACTATGAAGAATGGATATTGACAGGAAGCTGAATTGATGGAGAATAGCTAGGAGTCTGTTGAAATAACCCATGTGTGAAGTTATGAGGGCCGGGACAAAATGGTAACTGCTGCAATGGAAACAAATAGGAAAAGTAAAGAATCATCATATGAAGGAACAGCAGTTTCCAGCTTTAAAGGGAATCCAGCTGAGAACTGGAAGTTACACTATGTGGCAGTATTAAACATACTTAGAATAGTGCACATCATTATCTATTTCTAAAGATGAGGGAGGTTAAAAATAATGACCCCTACTTCTCCAGGTACTACAAATTCTAAAATAATCTCCCAGTTGCTACAATTTTGCTCCAATGGTTTCATGAAAATGGTAATTTCTTGATTCTATTGTAATTAGTGTTTTCTGAATTACATCACTGTTTCAATCAAATCTCTGAAATTTGTCTTCCATTTGAACCTCTTTTCTTCAAAATGTTTTGGTTTACCCCATAGACTGATGTTAAACCTGGAAGAATCCAACGTATTATACCATTCTGCCCAAAGATCATAGTAATTGATATTTAAAATCTTTACCCACATCCAGATTTAAATATACAACAGAATTATGCTCCTAGGTTTGGTGACGCCTGGCTATTTATAAAAGTCCATGTTTTCCTCTCTTCCCTATACTTTCCTTAGCTGTGATCATGTAACTGAGTTCTTGCCAATGAACTGTCAGTAGAATTGACATGTAGCACTTCCATAACAGCCACTCATATCCACTCCGCCATTTCAATCCATGAATTTCAATCGTAGTATATGTTGAAGTTCTCAGGACCTCCTGTAGTCTGGGTCCCTGGAGGATTGAACAAACCCCTCTCCCAGGACTGACAGTCTTGGATTCTTATGTGACTGAGAAATAAACTCCTTTGATTATGCTGCTATGAATTTAGGGGTCTATTTGCTAGAGGAGTTAGTCTATCCTAGTATACTCAGTATCAAGTATTCCCATGAAAATATTATTTGACAAAAGTCAAATCATAACTATGATTCAGTCTTTTTAAATGATTATAAATATCAGGTAAAGAATCAAATTCCAGTAAAATCTAAATAAAAAAAATATGTATTCAATCTTCCACATTTTCTGGATCCTTTCCATGACCCTAGAAATGGCAGGAGCTGATTATTGGGTAATGTATAGTATGGAAGTTTTCAGGAGCTTGATAAGGATTGTATCCTCCCAAAAGATATGTTCCAGTCCTACAAAAATGGCTGTCAATGTGATCCTATTTGGAAATAGAATGTTTTTTTTTTGGTCTTGTTTTGTTTTTCACATAGCCAGTCACCGGGAATCAAACCTGGGTCCGTGGCATGGTAGGCGAGAACTCTGCCTGCTGAGCCATTGTGGCCCACCCTGGAAATAGAATCTTTGATGATATCAGTTAAGATGAGAAAAATAGAATTAAGGTGAATCTTAATCTATCTGACTGGTGTCATTACAAAGAGAGGGAATTTGGACACAGTCATTTAGAGACAGACAAAGAGAAAATGGCCATGGATTGCCAGCAAGCTCCCAACACTACCCTATGAACTTTAAAGGAAGCATGGCCCTCGCAACACCCTGATTTTTCATGTTTAGCTCTAAAACTGTGAGACAATAAATTGCTGCTGTTTTAAACCATCCGCTCCGCGGTATTTTGTTACAGCACCCCAACAATTTAAAAGCTGAATCTAGAAGGCTATTTGCAGAATCCCAAAGCCAAACACAAGAAATAAAGTATCCAGAAGCACATCCAATGAACAAAGGTGGGATAGCCTGAATAGCGCATCAAATTGAACATGCTTAAATTGTAGATGAATTGGTATGAAAGATGCTAGTGCAACAGATTGGGGTGAAAATCATAGAACAGATGAAATCAAACTTTAATATCTAAATCCTTCTATATTAATTATATTAATCCTTAGATGTCTAAAGAATTAAAACAGATCACTACTCTTTTACTTTCCTAGCTGCTAAAGCAAACACCATACAATGGGTTGGCATAAATGATACAGATTTAATAGCCACGTGGTTTTGAGGATAGAAGTCCAAAATCAAGGTGTCAGCAAGATGAAGTTTTCTCTCAGAAGACTGTGGCATTCTGGTGCTGACTGCTGGAGATCCTTGGTCCTTGGCTCCTCTCTCATATGGCAATGCACATGGCAAAATCTTTTTTCTCCTCCAGGTTTGCTGACTTCCAGCTTCCGGCTGCTCCCTGTTTTGCTCATTATCATACCTCCAGCACCTGGCCCAGGGCCAGAGTAGGTGCTCCTTTTTCCAGTTGTACTGTCGTTTTAATGTATTGAGCTTGATTTGCTAATATTTTGGTAAGAAATCTTTTATCTATGTTCATGAATGATAGTGATATATAATTTTCATGTCTTGTAATAGTTTTCATAGCATTTAGTACAAAGGTTATTCTGGCCACCTAAAATAGTATGACTTTGCATCCCTTTCCTTCTGCTTTCTAAAAGGATTTCCACAGTGTCAGTATTATTTCTTTCTCATTGATAAAATTCACCAGCGAAATAGTTGGGCCTAGAAATCTATTTGAGGAAGAGTTTCTTAATATGGTTTCAATTTATTTACTAGATTAAAAACCTTATTTTTTAAAAAATATTTTGCTAGGCAAGTTTTGGCAAATTTTTTTAAAAAAATAAGTCTATTTCTTTTAATTTATCCAAAGTATTGGCATAAATCTATATTCATAGTACCCTCCCCTTATTATCCTTTTAATGTCTATAGCATCTACTGCAATTTCCCCTCACTCAATACTTTTACTGCTAATCTGTGTTTTCAGTCTCTTCTTGACCACTCTTAGTAGCATTATATCAATTATTAATCTTTTCAGGGAACCAAATATTGAATTTGTTAATTAACATTTCTGTAATTTCTATCTTAAATAGTCATTATTTTCTTCACTTTACTTTAGCTTAAATTTTTCTTTTTCTACCTTAAGCTGTAAACTTTAATCATTGATTGTACTTCACTTTTCTAATATAAGCATTATATCAATAAATTTACCTCCATACATACTGCTTTAGCTGTATTCTACATGTTTTAATATATTGTATTTTTATTTTAACTCAATTACTTCTTTTCTACTTATCTTTTGAAAAACTTAAAATGTTTCCATATTTTTCTGTTATTTCTAAATTAATTCAGTTGTAGTTAGAAAATATATTCTGTATTATTTCAATTATTTCAGGTTTTTCAAAATTATATAGATTTTGGTCGCTTTTAAAGTATAATATTCTATATAAGTTCATTACTAAATTATAATTTATTTTTGAAATTCATTTATACTTTCCTATTAGTTTTTTAAAGTGTTTTGTGAAGTCTCTAATTTTTTGTTCTGTTAGTTTTTGATTTATAGTTTCAGCTATAATGTTGCAAGTTTCACGCACACTTTGGCTTTCTTACATCTTTCTTATGCTTATATTAGCCTGAAATAGTCCTCTTTATTATCATTTATGTATTTATTTATTTTGGGGGTGTGGGTGCATGGGCTGGGAATCGAACCCAGGTCTTCTGTATGGAAGGCGAGCATTCTACCACTGAACCACCCACGTACCCTGTCCTCTTTATTTTTAGTAATAATTCTATTTGTTCTAAAATTATTGTAGTTACAGCAAAGTACTTTTCCTAGATTTTGCATGATTTATTTTTCCCATCCTTTGCTTTCAATCTTTCTGTGTCCTTGTATTTAGAGTTTTGTCTTTTTTTAAGCAGCACATTGTTACCTCTCCCTCCACCTTCTTTAGTTTGACAAGTGTTACCTGTTATTGGCAGGCTAAGTCTATTTCCATTAATCTATCTACAAATATGTGTTGTTTCAGATCTCCCTTTTATTATTTGTTTTGCACTTCTCTCATTTGTTTTTGTTCATTTTTTACTGCTATTATTTAATTTTTCTATCAATTACCCTCTGTGCTGGTTTGAAAGGATTTATGTACCCTAAAAAAAAGCAATGCTTTAATCCTAAGAGATCTTATAAGAGCAATGGTTTCTTCTAATCCCTATTCTGTACTATAGGTTAGAAACTTTAATTATATTATCTCCATGGAGATGTGACTCACTCAAGAGTGGGTGTTAAACTAGATTGAGTGGAGACATTCCAGGTGGGTTTTGACTACTGTACTGGAATCCTATAAGAGAGGAAACATTTTGGAGAAAGCTTGAGATTCTGAGAGAGGAGAGAACACTGTAACACCATAAAGCAGAGAGTCCATCAGCCAGTGACTTTTGGAGATGAGGAAGGAAAACACCTCCTGGGGAGCTAGCAGATGATGTTGTTTGCCATGTGCCCTTCCAGCCAAGAGAGTAACCTTGACCATGTTCACCATGTGCCTTTCCACTTGCGAGAGAAACCCTGAACTTCAGTGGCTTTCTTAAATCAAGGTATCTTTCCTGGATGCCTTAGATTGGACATTTCTATAGACTAAAAACTGTTAACTTGCAACTTATTAAATTCCCCTTTTTAAAAGTCATTCTGTTTCTGGTATATTGCATTCTGGCAGCTAGCAAACTAGAACACCCTAGTTATTACTTTCTTTTAGTAGTTAACAAGCATTTTGACCCATAATGTTTACCTTAAATTAGCACATTTATCACTCTCTGAACAATGAAATGTCCCCATGAACGTGTGATATAGTTGCCAATTCTTTTAAATCTACAAACATTTTAAAACTTATAAGACTTCAATATAGAATGAGTTTATTTGTGAGGTTTTGGATTCTGGTGTTCATCCTTTCTTGCATTTCCATTTGTTTCATTGGGATCATTTTCATTCTGCCTGAAGAACTTCCTTCAGAATTTCTTTTAATCTGGGCCTGCTGATAACCAAATATTTTGGTTTTTATTTTTATGAAAACACCTTTCAACTTCCTTTTTAAAGATATTTTGAGTAAATTTTTACTGCTGCTTTATTTTTCCAGCACTTTAAATTTGTAATTTCTCTTGAAAAACCTGCTACCATATTGAGGCTCCTTTAAAAATATTACTTCTCTCTTTCTGCGTTTTCCTTTGACATTTCCTCTTTGGATTTTGTTTTCAGTTTATTTTGTTGTGCTTATGTGTACATTTCTTTGCATTTACCACACTTTATAGTACAGAATTTCTGAACTCTGTGGCTTGATATCTTTCATCAGTTTGAATTTTTTTCTGCCAATTTCTGTTGAAATAGTATTTCTTCCTGATTCACTCATTTCTCTCCCCTATAACAAATTCCATAGAATGTTTAAAAATATTATCATGCTTCATATGTTATTTACTTTCTTTTCAGTACTTTCCCATTTTTTTTTCCTCCTTTGATTTTTCTGGATATTTTTTGTTGACTTATCTTCTAATCCATTTTTCTTTTGTTTTGCTATGTCTATTGATAAAGCTGTCCACTGAATTTTTATGTTCAGTTATATCATTGTACAATTTTGGATTTCCAGTGTTTACTTTTCATACTTTCAAGACACTGGTCAAATTCTCAACCTTTTAATCTATTTTCTTGAACACATTAATCATAGTTCTAATAAAGTCCAATATCTGATTTACCTCTTTCTTTTGTCTGGTTTTACTCGTTTTTATTAATTTGGTTCTGTTTCCTAGCAGATCTGATAATATTTCATTGAATGTTAAACATTTTCTATATAAAATGCTAACTAAAGGCTATAGATTTTGTATTCCCACACATATAATTTGTTTCTTTCAGCCATCAGGTGACATACAAACAGAATATATTGATACAATTGAGGTTGATCCAGCTGTGTTAGTTAGATTCAGTTGTCAACTTGGCCAGGTGAGCATACCTAGTCTTGTTGCTGCGGACATAAGCCAATGGTATGTGAACCTCATCTGTTGCTAATTACATCTGCAGTCAGCTAGGAGGCATGTCTGCTGCAATGAGTGACATTTGACTCAATTGGGTGGTGCTTAAATGAGAGAACGCAATGTAGCACAGCTAAGCAGCTTAGCATTCCTCACCTCAGCACTAGCAGCTCAGCCCAGGCCTTTGGAGATGTAGAAAGAAGTCACCCCAAAGAAAGTTGTTGGAACCCAGGGGCCTGGAGAGAAGACCAGCAGAGACCATCTTGTGCCTTCCACGTAAGAAAGAACCTCAGTGGAAAGTTAGCTGCCTTTCCTCTGAAGAACCAACAAAATAAATCCCCTTTTTTTAAAAGCCAATCCATCTTTGGTGTGTTGCATCCTGGCAACTAGCAAACTAGAACAGATTTTGGTACCAGGAGTGGGGTTCGAACCCACGCAGATATCAAATCCATTGGAGACACTTTCATAAATTTTATATTTGCAAGTGTTCCCTGTTGATTCTGTTTCTGTAGAGAACCCTAACTAATACACCATCCAAATTTGTTCTTATTCCTATCATGCTCCTTCTAGCATCTCAACTAGAATCCCCAAGTCTTTCCCTGAATACAACACTTTGGAAATCCCTGTTCTTCAAGCTTTGTCTCCTTAGCACTTTGAGATTATCGTATTTTTCATTTACCTTTTCAGCCTCTTACCATTTGTACTCTTATGCATTTTTGCCCTACCTACATACATTTTGTGAAGCAAGCAAATGCCTAATGGGTAAATTTGGTACAGAATGAAGACAAAATTTCAATTTGTTATTTTTCCTCTGTAATTCTGGAGACCCAAATATTGAATACACTGTTAATCCATAAAGTTCAGCATTTGTCATCTGAGCCAAATGAAACTGTTGAAAACTCCAGGCTATTCTTTTTTGCTAGGCTTCTGTACTCCATATTTTTAATCAGCAAATATTCTGAGAGGTGACAATTGAGACAACTATATCCTTACCTTAATGCATTTTCCTTCCCATTAGAATGTAGACCCTTCAAATTCTGAATGCCTTAGATTTTCTTCATTGTTTGTTTTTTAATCCATGTTTATAGTGGTTTTGGGCAGGAGGGTTGGTCTGATAAATACTTTTCCATAAATCAAAAGTAAGAGTCATTCCCTCTTTTATTTCTTTTTTCTCCCCACCCCTATTGTGTCCTGTGACTCCCACTGTAGTTGCTGCAGGAATGCTGTCCCTCTTGCAAGGTACCATCACATCTACTAGGTAGCACTTCTGTTACTACTAAGTACCACTGCTGATATACTGGGATTCTCAAGGTTAGAGATGACAAGTTGAAGTAAAATTTGTCTCATCCTTTTCTGAGTTACACTTTTATGGAGAGATGCTAATCAATACTGCCTTGTACCTTGTCATCTCTATAGTGAAAGCCATTGTCTCCTTAATACTCTTAAGTATGGACCCTCTGGGTGTAGGGCCAGGAATAATATGCCATTGTTCATTGAGCTACCCTTCCATAGAACTTTATTATTTGACCACACTTGGATGTTCTACTCCATCATTCTCAAATTAAAGTAAATGTTATCTCAATAGTCTCCACTACTAAAATCAAAAGACAGAAAACTATAAATGTTAGAGGATGCGGACAAATAGGAATACTTATTAACTTCTGGTGGGAATGTAGGATGGTGCAGCTGTTGTGGAAGACAATGGTGGTTCCCTTGAAAGATAAGTATAGAATTGACATATGATATGACCATCCTGCTACTAGGCATATACTCAGAAGAACTGAGAGCAAGGATGTGAACAGACATTTGCCTGCTGATATTAAAAGCAGCATCATTCACAATTGTAAAAATATGGAAGCAACCCACGTGTGCATCAAGTGATGAATGGATAAAAAAAATGTGGCATATACTTTCAATGGAATATTATTCAACTGTGAGAAGGTATGAAGCCCTGATGCATGCCAGAACATGGATGAAACTTGAGAACATTATGCTGAGTGAAATAAAACACAAAAGGACAAATACTGCATGGTCTCACTAATAGGAACTAATTATAATGAGCAAATGCATGGAATTAAAATCCAGAGTATGGGTTATCAGTAGATAGAATGAGGGTAGAGAATGGGAATTTGATGTATAATTTGTACAGAATTTCTAATAAGGTTGATTATAAATATTTGGAAATGGATAGAGGTGAGTGGTAGCATGATATTGTGAGGGTAATTAACAGCAGTGAATTATGGAAGTGACTATGGTTAAAAGGGCAAGTTTAGGGTTGTGTATGTCACTAGAAGGTAAACTAGAGGATAAAACATGGGATTGTATAACATAGTGAACCTCGTTGTGGGTGATGACTGTGGCTAATTGTACCAAAATAAGAACTAGAACAAATATACAACACTATTGCAAGGTGTTAATAAATAAGGTGGCATATGGGGGAAAAAAAACAAGTAATGCAAATTGTGGGCTATAGTTAACAATAAGACTATGCAATATTCTTTTATCAATTCTATCAGAGACACATACCAATGCTAAGTGTCAATCACGAGGTGGAGGTTATCAGGGGAATGATATTGTTTTTGAGCAATGGAAGTGCTCTCAAATGTATTGTGGTGATGAACATACAACTCAGTGTCTATATCAAGAGCCACTGATAGAATCACTTTGGATGAATTGTATGGCGTGTGAATAAAACTGGTTTAAAAAAAAGTCTCCACATACTAGGAAAATAAAATTTTGCCAACCAACTATATAGTTCCACCAAACAGTAACAGAAATATCTATTTTTGTCCCTGAGCCATGGATATAGCCTAGACCAATGATTTTCACCTGATGGTGACTTTTTCCTATACTAGGAAAAATTTGGCACTCTCTGGAGACAATTTTGGTTGTCATAACTGGATGAAGGATGTTTCTACTGGCATCTAGTAAGTAGAGATCAGGGATGCAACTAAATATCCTACAATACATAGGAAAGCCTGCACTCCTTCCCCCAACAAAGAGTGATCTGGTCCCAAATATCAACATTGCATAAGATGAGATAACCTGGCCTGGAATTTTGTTGGGCTCTTTCCGATCTCTAGTAACTAAGCTAAGCTTTCTCAAAGGTAACTGGGAACAAATTATCAAATACATTTTTAATTGTAAACTAGAATATTAATTAAAATAATACAAAAAATTTGCTTGCTGTAATATAGATTACTATGTGCCCTCATATTAGCTATGGAGGATGAATGAAAGAGCTCCATTCTGGTCCATATGATGATTGACAATATTTGATGACTACATGATATTGGTGACCATGGGCTGATACTGTCCCCCAAATTGAAATTTTTGTAGTTGATTGCCTAAATCATTGAGCTGTCAAATAATGTGGGAGGAAGAAATGCTGATAGTTGGATTGATCCAAGTTTCAGAGTCGAGATAATAGAAATGTTGTTAAGTCAAGGGAAGCCAGGAAAGTCAATGTGCTGGCAGGTAGAGATTGATGTGATACACTCGGGGATCAAGGTCGAGTGGGGTAACAAGGAAAGCTTTGAAGTCAGATTGGAAGACAGACTAGGAGAAAAATGAAGGGAGGAGGATTTGGAAGTCTAAATGAGATCAAACAACAGGTGTTCTGAGGGAATTAATATGTAGGAGAGAGGTAGAGCAATAAAAGCTAATAAAGATGAAATGATATATTGGAATTTAAGATCTCAGAAGTGTTACAACTTCATGTATGGCAACATTTGGTATTTGGCCATGAGATTGAATTGGTAAAATTGAATGGAATAAATACTTATTATTGAAGACAAGATTTGAGATTATCTTTAAGTTGTTGAATAGTATTTTAGAAAATGCTGTATAATAAATAACCCTAAAATTCAATTATTTGAACAATTAGTATTTCTTTTCTCTCTTTCATATCTGTGAGGCTCTGCTTTAGGTTATGCTTGACTCAAGGCTTTGGTTTAAAATCAGGAATGTTCCACATGTATTTTTTCTTCTTGTCTGTCCAGTGACTATCCAGGATATATTCTTCTTATGGAAACTGGCAACAAACAAGAAGCAAACATAAACATCCAGTGCTTCCAGAGCTCTGCCCAAAACTAACTCATCACTTTTGCTCATATTCTATTGGTCAAAGTAAGTCATGAAAAAAAGTACAATATTAATGGAATGGAGAAATATACCCTATAACTAATAGAAGGAACTTCAAAGGCATAAGGAAAGGAGCATTAATGTATCATTTAGTAGAGAGTTTTAAAAATTACAAATAATGATTCACTGTATGGGAAACCCATAAGATATCAAAGCCCTTGTGTTAGTCATGTAAAGAATTATTGGAGGAAATCCCAATGAAGCATAAGGGGGATGAAGCCGGGGTAGGCATGGAAAATGTTCAGACCACAATGCATGTCTTCTGGCAGGAGAGGTGACAGGAAGGAGATTGAGTCATAAGCCTCAGACTGAAATGCAGTTCAGAGAAAGTCATGGCCAGAACAATGTGAAAAATCTCAGAGCCAAAGTTACCCCAATGAGTCTCACTTCCCAGAGATATGGACGTTCATTAGTACCTTTGCCAGGCTTAGTGTTGGCTATGAACAATCACAGAAAAGCATGGCTTTAGTTTTACGGTAGTGGTGGATCCAAAGGGGTGGCAGCTGGGCTTGTCAGTCAACTCTGCTCCACCCACCAGGAAGTCTAAATAAAGTATTTCCATGGCTGCCACAGTCACTCAATACAAAGGAGCTGAGAAGAAATCTCATAAATCAAGAGTCAAAATTCTCAGTGATGAAGAGAGATACCACCCCAAGTAGCAGTAGACCATAGATTTGACAGTACTGAGAATGAGTACGGGGGATGAGAATGAGTACGGGGAAGTCGAGCTTGTTTGACATGGAATTGACAGAGACTGAATAATTTGTTCTTATGTAACCCATACTGGCTACAAGTGATCAGTTCTTTCCTCAACAGTTTGCATATTATTAGTGTAATAAGCCACTGTTATATTTTGCAAGAATAGTTATCCATCTGACTGAACTGTCACTTTTTATTACCTTCTTGAAAAATCAACATTGGTCTTTCTTTCATTTTGAAATCACTTTCTCCTCCAGGAATACTCAAATGTTAACCTTGGACATTATTTGACTAAATACTGAAAATATTTTATTAACTTTGGGTATGATTCATTTGGACCTGGAAACTCAGCCCATTTAAATGCACTTCCTTTAAATTATGACTTCAATTAATATATTAGGACTTTAATTGTTCAGTGATCATTGTATATAGCTCAATACTTTCTTCTCAGAGTCTGTCCATTGAATTGTAGCCCTTTCTCGAAGTTTAGACTTTCACAACTTTTGGAACCATTAGCATGTTCTGCAGACTATGCCTGATTTAGAGATTTGTTGGGGTTTTATTATGTAATCTTGAGTAAATACCCTTCTTCCCATCTTTTAAGTATGTGTAACACAGTGGGTAAAGATTGGATGTTGGAATCAGATAAACCTGTGCTTGCTTCTATCCCTGCCATTCAATAGGGGAAGTATTTGCCATATTGCTGACTCCCCTTCATTTGAGGAGAACAAGGCTAGCATAACGTCCTGACTTCTTTTGTTATGAATAATTCAATCTGATTGGTTATGTGGAAGGAAAAATTTACCATCCATAGCCCAACCTTTTCCTATCCTTTCTTTGAGGAGCTGGCCTGTTTCTTACATGCTATTTGCTAATCTTTGTCATGCCTGGAAATTGTCTAGTCCCTGAAGGGAAAGTGTGTGGTAGCCCCGTGATACCTGTGGTTGTCAATAAAAATATAATGTCTAAAAACATAATAACAGGATTCAGTTTTAGTAACTACATTTGCTCACAGATATATTTTGCATTCCCTAAAATCAGCTTGGCTGGTAATAAAGTTTAATCCACCAAGTATCTTAATTCTTTGAGTCTGAACTACATATTTTTGAGATGTTAATATCTTTGAAACTAAGATGAATCTTACTATTACCACTACCTATTCTCGTTCATTTTTTACACCTAAATCTTTCATTGGCAAGCATCTAAAGGCAAGAGGAATTGAGACAACCTAATTGATGTACATGACTAGTAAGTAGAAAAGACAGTGTTTGAAATCAGAGTGCCTAATTCTAAATACTATATTCTTAACCAAGACTTTAACCATTACAGGGTTACCATACAGAATAAATGAGAAGAAATCAGGGAAAGATGGTGGCATAGTGAGGTGTAGAATTCAGTTTTCCCTCCAGAGCAGCAAGTAAATAGCCAGGAGTGGAATAGAACTACTGCTGGGGGGACATCAGTGATTGGACACACAGTGTACACCAGTCTGGAATGTGTGGAACAACTGAAATCCCACATAGAATTGAAAGCCTCCCAAACCAGGGAGGCTGGTACCCCTCCCCCACAGACAGGCAGGCTGATTCCCTGTAGGGAAAGGAAACAGACATTACTAGCAGCAAAGACCTAGCTCAACCAAGCTCCAATTGCAGATTTAATTAACAAATTCTCACTACTGAACAAAATCCCTGAGAACAGATGAACCTGGAGTAAGCATGAAAGGAACCAGGAGTTTTCACCTTGGCAAAGAGGGGGCAGGGCTGATGGAAAAACAAGCAGACAATTTTTGAGTTGGACAGCACAAAATACTGGAAAAGGGCTGGATCCCAAAAAAAGGGCTTATATAGAGTGTGGGGATATATGGAGCCATGTTCTTACTCAAGTTCTTGACTGGCAAACTCTGGGAGTCAGGGTTCTGCCCTGAAAATGGTTTTTTTTTTTTTTTTTTTTTTTACTTCTAACAGTTCATTAAATAGAACTATAGAACTGCAAGGGCTCTCAGGATCCAGGATTCCAAAGACAAGGGCAGAATTAAGCTTCTCTGAGAGACAAAGTAAATATTCAGGTGAAAGGAGTTAATTCCCTACAGGACATATCTTCTCCAAGGAAAGGGAGGTGGGCCCAGCTCAAGCAGAGGCCCTAGGGAATTTAGACCCCACCACTGGAAACATAGGCAATGAAAGCCTGCCTACTACCTCAATTTATGTCTCAACTGCACCACTATTAAGGAAATTAAAGACATCACATCCCTTTATGCAAATAAGGAGCTGTGGGCTACAAAGCACCACATGCTGAGAAGAATAGGAAAAGCAGAGGGTCTAGAAACTTCATAGGAAAATCTGACACCCTGTTGAATTTCAGCATCAGGGAAAACTGATGCTGGTTAGTTTATCCTCCTGAGATGTGGGCCTGTCTGGTCTGGGATAATGTGACTGAGGTCTAAAATACCTGAGGAGACAGACCTTCCTCAAAAAAAAAAAAAAAAAAAAAAAAAAAAAAAAGTTTTCATATAGGCAGGACAAGAAACAGAAAAACAAGAACTGAAAAATTTTGATCAGTTAAATGGAACTTATGCTTGAAGTCTACAATAAGTTGACTTGAATACCAAAGAACAGAGAAAAAAAAGCCATTAAGCAAGAAAACCCTAAGCAAAAGAGTGAAAACAATATCCAGAATAAATTAATTAAGGAAATCAATGCCTAGATGCCAGAAAAAAATAATGAATTATGCTAGAAAAACTGAAGATATGTCACAAAGGAACCCAAACCAACACTTCATGTGAGATACAGAAGCTGAAACAACTAATTCAGGATGTTCAAACAGACATGCAAAATCTCATCAAAAATAAATAAATAAATGGAGGGAGGATATAAAGACATTGGGTGAACATAAAGAAGAAATGTAAAGTTTGAAAAAACAAATGTCAAAACTCATGAGAATGAAAGACACAATAGAAGAGATTAAAAAAATGGAGATGTACAACAATAGATTTGAAGAGGCAGAAGAAAGGATTAGTGAACTAGAGGACAGGCATCTGAAATATGACACATAAAATAAAATATAGGGAAAAGGATGGAAAAATATGAGCAGAACCTCAAGGAACTGAATGACAAAATGAAGCTCATGAATACATGTGTTATGGGTATCCCAGAAGGAGAAGAGAAGGGGAAAAGGAGGAAAAAGACTAATGGAGGAAATAATCACTGAAAATTTCCCATTTCTTATGAAAGACAAAAAAATTACAGATCCAAGTAGTGCAATGTACCCCAAATAGAACAAATCTAAGAAGACCTACTCCAAGACACTTACTAATCAGACTGTCAAATGTCATAGACAAAGGGAGAATTTTGAAATCAGCAAGAGAAAAGTAATCCATCACATACAAGGGAACCTCAATAAGATGTTGTTTGGATTTCTCAGCATAAACCATGTAGGTGAGGAGGCAGTGGTATGATATATTTAAGATTCTGAAAGAGAAAAACTGCCAATCAAGAATTCTATACTCAGCAAAATTGTCATTCAGAAACAAGTGGGAGGTCAAAATATTTTCAAACAGTCATTGAGAGAATTTATACTAAGAGACCAGCTCTACAAGAAATACTACAGGGAGCGATACAGGCAGATAAGAAAAGACAGGAAAGAGTGGTCTGTAGAGGACTGTAGAAAAGAAGACTATCAGTAAAGGTAAAAAGAAAAAAAATTAGATATGCATATAAAGTCCAAAAGACAAAATGGTAGAAGACAGTATTGCCTTTACCTTAATACCATTAAATATTAATGAATTAAATGCCCCAATCAAAAGATATAGACTAGCAAAATAGATTTTAAAACCAGACCCATCTCTATACTTTCTACAGGAGACCCACTTTAGACCCAAGGACAGAAATAGATTGAAAGTGAAAGGTTGGGAAAAGATATTTCATGCAAACAGCAATAAGAAAATAGCAGGAGTAGCTATACTAATAGCCAACAAATTAGACTTTAAGGGTAAAACAATTAAAAGAGGCAAAGAAGGACACTGTATTAATAAAGGGAACAATTCAATAAGAAGACATAACAATCATAAATATTTATGCACCAAACCAGAGTGCTCTAAAATACATGACACAAAATCTGGTAACACTGAAGGGAGGAGTAGACACCTCTACCATAATATTGGAGACTTCAATTCCCTGTCCTTATCAATGAGTAGAACATCTAGACAGAGGATCAATAAGGAAATACAGATTGTGAATAATATCATAAATGAACTAGACATAACAGACATTTACAAACATTAGACCCACAACAGCAGGATGCAAATTTTTCTCAAGTGCTCATAGATCATTCTCAAGAATGGACCATATGCTAGGTCACAAACCAAATCTCAACTACTTAAAAAAATGAAATTGTACAGAACACATTCTCAGATCATAATGGAATGAAGTTAGAAATCAATAACAGGCAGAGACAAGAAAATTCACAAATATATAGAGGTTAAATACTCTCAAACAACAGTGGGTCAAAGAAGAAATTACAAGAGAAATCAGTAAATATCTTAAGGCAAGTGAAAATCAAAACATAGCATATCAAAATTTAAGGGAAGCAACAGAGGCAGTGCTGAGATGGAAATTTCTTGCCTTAAATGCCTATATTAAAAAAGAAGAAAGAACAAAAATCAAGGAATTAACTGTTCATTTGGAAGAACCAGAAAAAGAACAGCTAACTAACTCCATAGCAAACAAAAGGAATGATGTAACAAAGATTAGAACAGAAATAAATAAAATTGGGAATATGAAAACAATAGAGAAAATAAATAAAACTAGAAGTTGATTCTTTGAGAAAATCAATAAAATCAATGAACCCTTAGCTAGGCTGACAAATAAAAGAGAGAGAATGCAAAATAATCAGAAATGAATGAAGGGACTTAACCACTGACCCTACAAAAATAAAGGTGGTAATGAGAGGATACTAGAAGCAACTATATGCTAAATCAACAACTTCCTAGAAAAGCATGAACAACCAACATTGATTCAGGAAGAAATAGACAACAATCAACAAATCAATCATAAGTAAAGAGATTGATTCAATCACCAGGATGCTCCCCAAAAAGAAAATCCCAGGACCAGATGACTTCACATGTAAATTCTAAAAAGTATTCAAGAAATAGTTAGCACCAATACTGCTCAAACTCTAAAAAATTGAAGAGGAGGGAAAGCTACCTAACTCATTCTATGAAGCTAACATTACCTAAATATCAAAGCTAGACAAAAACACTACAAAAAAAATAAAATTACAGACCAACATCTTTAGTGAATATAATGCAAAAATCCTCAACAATATGCTGACAAATTTAATAAAGCAGAACATTAAAAGAATTGTACACCATGACCAAGTGGGATTTATTCCAGCAAAGCTGGCTCAACACAAGAAAATCAATGAATGTAACACACCATATCAATAAGTCAAAGCAGAAAAACCACATGAATGCCTTGATTGATGCATAAGAGGCATCTGACAAAATTCAATATGCTTTCTTGGTAAAAACACTACCAAGGAAAGGAATAGAAGGGAAGTCCTCGAAATAAAAAGGGGAGTACATGAAAACTGACTGCTAAAATCTTCCTCAATAGGGAAAAATGGAAAGCTTTCCCTAAAAGATCAGAAACAAAGCAAGGACACCCGCTGTTACCACTGTTATAAAACATTGTGCTGGAAGTTCTAGCCAGAGCAATTAGTAGAGAAAAAGAAATAGAAGATATTTGAATTGGAAAAGAAGAGGTAAAACTCTCACTGTTTGCAGATGGCATGATACTGTAAGTCAAAAATCCAGAAAAATCTAAACCAAAGCTACTAGAGCTAACAAATGAGTACAGCAAAGAGGCAGGGCACAAGGTCAAAATAAAAAAATCAGTAGTGTTTTTATACACTAGTGATGAGCAATCGAGAAGGAAATTAAGAAAAAAAAACACATTTACAATGGCAACCAAAAGAATCCAATATTTAGGAATAAATTTAACTAAAAATACAAAAGACCTATAAACAGAAAATTATAGGAAATTGCTAAAAGAAATCATGGAAATCCTAAATAAATGAAGGGCATACCATGTTCATGGACTGGAAGATTAAATATAGGTAAAATGTCAATTTTATCCATATTGATCTATGGATTCAATGTAATGCCAATTAAAATCTCAAAGACTTAAGTTATACAGTTAGAAAAACCAATAACCAAATTTATTTGGAAGGGCAGGGTGTTTCTAATAGCTAAAAATATTTGAGAAAGGAAAATGAAGTGGGAGATCTCACACTACCTGACTTTGATCACCATACAGTGGTCAAAGCAACATGGTAATAGCATAAAGATAGAGGTACTGACCAATGAAATAGAACTGAGTATTCAGAAATAAATAAACCCTATCTATGGATAGATGATTGATCTTTGATGAAGTGTTCAAGCAAACCCACCTGGGAGAGAGCAACTTCTTCAATATATGGTTTTCGGAGAACAGGCTATCCATATGCAAAGCAATGAAAGAGAATTCATATCTCACACCCTATACAAAAATTTACTCAAAATCAATCAAAGACCTAAACATTAGAGCTAAGACCATAAAACTTTTAGAAGAAAATGTAGGGAAATATCTTATAAATGTTGTAATAGGAGGTGGTTGCCTAGATCTTACACCCAAAGCATGAGCAATAAAAAAAGAAATAGAATAATGGTATCTCCTCAAAATTAAACACTTTTGTACATCAAAGAACTTTATCAGGAAAATAGAAAGGCTGCCTACAAAATGGGAGACAATATAAGGAAACCACATATCAGATGAGGGTTTAATATCCAGATTATATTAAGAAATTCTACAACTCAACAACAAAAAGACAAATAACCCAGTTAGAAATGGGTAAGACATGAACAGACACTTCTCAGAAGAGGAAATACAAAAGGCACAAGAAAAGATGTTCAACTTCACTGGCAATTAGAGAAATGCAAATCAAAACCACAATGAGATATCATCTGACACCTTCTAGAATGACCATTCACACACACACACACACACAGAAAATGACAAGTGCTGGAGAGGATGCGGAGAAAGAATCACACTTATCCACTCTTGGTGGAAATGTAAAATGGTACAATGGCTCTGGAAGGCAGTTTGGCAGTTCCTCAGGAAGCTAAGTATAGAATTGGCATATGATCCAGCAATCCCATTATTAGGTATATATTCAGAGGAACTGAAGACAAGGGCATAAATGGACATGTGTATGCTGATGTTTATAGCTGAATTATTTACAATCACCAAGAGATTGAAACCCAAATGTTCATCAATGGACAAGTGGCTAAACAATCTGTGGAATATACTTATGATGGAATATATGCAGCTTTAAGACAGAATAAAGGCATGAAGCATGTAACAATGTGGATGAAACTTGAGGACATTGTGCTGAGTGAGGTTAGCTAGAAACAAATGGATAAATACCATATGGTCTCACTAATATGAAGTAACATTAATGAGTGAACTTTGAGAGTTGAAGTTAAGAACACAGGTTATCAGGAGATAGAAAAAGAGTACATATTTGGGCATCTGGTGCTGAAGGAATACAGGACTGATTGTAAAAATTCAGAAATGGATAGCACAATACTATCTGATGGTAGCACAATAATATAAGTACACTGAATGAATCTGCATGTGATTATGATTGAGGGAGAAGGGCTGGGGGCTCTTATGAAACCAGAAGGAAAGATAGAGGATAAATACAGAGACGGTATAACTTAGGAATGCCTAGAGTGGACAATGATGATGATTAAATGTACACATAAAAAAATGTTTTGTTTTGTTTTTTTTATGAGGGAGAACAAACATATGTCAACATTGCAAGATGTTGAAAATGGATGATTTACAGGGTCAAATACAATCAATGTAAGCTAGGGCCTATAGTCAACAGTAATATAATCTGCTTCCACTGAATGTAACAAAGGCATTATATCAAAACTAATTGTCAACAGGTGGGGATCAGGGAGAGGCGTATGGATTTTGGGGGGAATAAAAGGAAATGTCTTCATATAGATTATGGTGTTAAAGGCATATCTATTTACTTACATTGGAATGTATGATGTATGAATATAACTTTTAAAATGAACAGAGAAAAACAAGTGCTAGAGAAAATATGGAGAAAGGGATGTACCTATGCAGAGTTAGTAGGGAAACTGAGAGGTGCATTCCCTTGGAGGAGAGTGTAGTGGTTCCACAGTAGGCTAGGGGTGGGGTAGCCATATGATCCTGCAACCCTGTTGCTCACTGTATTTCTCGAGGAACTGAGTGTGGTGACAGGAATGTACATTTGCACACTGGTGTTTATGGTGGCAGTGTTCATGATTCACAATGGATTGAACTGGCCCAAGAGTACAAAGACTGAGGAATGGAATGGGAAAGTGTGGTATATAAATACAGTGGACTACTGAGCACCCACAGGAAGCAATGGAGTTGTGAAGCATGCAACTAGGTGTATGCATCTAGGACTGTATGTTGAATGAAATGTCAGGGACAAAAAAAACAAATATTATCATGCCTCAATCAAATGGACTAGCTATAACATAAAAACTGAATGAACTGAAGTCAATAGCATGGGTTATCAGGTTGGGGGCTATTTTAAATGGTCCTAGATTGTAAGCTCTTACAGTAGTCACATACATTCAGGAGTTGTAACTGTTATTTCTAAATTCTAAGATACTGAGCTATTTGCCTGCTCATACCCTGAAACTTCAGGAATTTATGTGACACCTAAGACTCTGAGTTAGAGCATTGAAGCTGTGAAAGTCAGCATTACCCCACACAGCAACTATTTTTTTTTTAAGTTGAAAAAAAACTGTTGAAAAAATTATCAGACTTGAACTAGAGAACTGGATGAAGCTGATTTGGATAGGACTAAAGTAAATCAGAATACAGAGTAAAGGATGATATAGTTCATATTTTAAAACTACAACATCTGTGTGAGACCAAAAGGCGAGATGTTCATTTGGTATAAAATTTATATTTTGGGTAATGCATTATCTAATTTAACTTGTATGGTTAGTTTATTTGAACAAGATTACATGGAATCTCCAATAGGGCATGAGATCCTGTTGGTTGGTGTGATGCCCCAATATGTTCCAGAGTAACGTGGACAGAGATAAAAAACTATTTGCAAAATTCCCTTGGGGAGACTGGGGAGAGAACAGGAAATATTAAACTTCCCCATCTGGACAATTCCTGATATGCTCACAAGCAGTGGGAACAAGCAATTCAATACGCTAAAACTTTGCTCTTGGGGTTCACCTTTGTGAAACTTATTCCTGCATAGGAGAATCTAAGCCTATTTATAATTATGCCTAAGAGTCATCCCCTAAAAACTTTTTGTTGCTGTTGCTCAGATGTGGTCTCCCTCTCTAAACCAACTCAGCAGGTGAACTCACTGACCTCCCCCCCCCCCCCATGTGAGACATGACTCCCAGGAGTGTAAATCTCACTGGCAACATGGACAGGCCTCCTGGGATGAGCCAGGATGTAGCATCATGGGACTGAAAAAGCCTTCTTGACCAAAGGGGGGAAGAGATAAATAAGACAAAATAAAGTTTCAGTGTCTGAGAGATTTCAGAGTTGAGAGGTTATCCTGGGAGGTTATTCTTATGCATTAAATAGATATCCCTTTTTAGTTTTTGGTATATTGGAGTGGCTAGAGAAAAGTACCTGAAACTGCTGAACTGTATTTCAGTAGCCTTGATTCTTGAAGATGGTTGTAAAACTATATAGCTTTTACAATATGACCATCTGATTATGAAAGCCTTGTGCCCAATGCTTCTTTTATCCAGGGTACGAGAAGATGAGTTAAAAAATTAGGATAAAAACTAATTAATAGGGGATAAAGGGTAAAAATTGAGTAAATTTAAATACTAGTGGTCATGAGAGGGAGGGGTAAGGGGTATGGGATATACAAATTTCTTTTTTTTTTTTTTTAATTTCTTTTTCTGTTTTGATGCAAATGTTCTAAAAATGATCACAGTGATGAATACACAACTATGTGATGATATTGTGAGCCATGCATTGTATACTTCAGATGGACTGTATATCTGTAAATATTTAGCAATAAAAATTTTTTGAAAGAGGAAATTTTAAAAAAAGGAGTAAATAAAAGACTTTATGCAAGTCATTTAATACAGTGCTCAGTAATAATTTACTAAATTATGCTCATTTTTTTCTGTTCTTTCACAAGTTGAGCTTATCTTTATATTCTCAAGTATAAAGGGAAAGAACAAATATTGTGGATAAATAGAAAGCTAAAACCAAGCTGCAACTTTTACATTAATTGCTCTATAGTCTTAAACAAATCACTAAGTTTTCAGCTTCTATGTTTCTTCTGCTGTGAAATGGGGATAATAATATAAATTTCATAGGGGTGTTGTGAAAATATTCATTTAGAAAATATTTACTAAACTTCCATTTGTCACCACTCTATTCTAGGCACTGGCAATATAAAGTGAATGAAACAAACAAAATTTCTTCCTCAACATTCCAGTAATGTTAAACACGGCACACAGTAAGCTGACAGTTGCCATGTTAGGCACTTTGCAAACATTCTTAAATATTTAAAATATATGGAGATTAAACAATGAACTCTTTTCTAAAAAAAATATTTTTATTATAAACTATAAACAAACACAGAAACATTCTTATCATGATTACAATCAATGGCTCACAATATCATCACATAGTTGAGTATTCATCACTGTGATCATTTTTTTTTTGAACATATGCATCTCTTCAGCAAAGGAAAGAAAAAAGAAAAAAGAGAAAACTCAAACATGCCATACCCTTTACCACTCCCGTTCAAACAATGCAGTCAGTGGGCCAAAGAGATTGCTAGAGAAATCAGTAAATATCAGGAGATGAATGAAAATGAGAATACAACATTCAGAATGTATGGGGTACAGAAAGGCAGTGATGAGAGGGAAATTTATTGTCCTAAATACCTGTATTAAAAAGAAGAAAGAGCAAAAATTGAGGACTTACCTGACCATCCGGAAGAAATAAAGAAAGAGTAATAAACTAACCCCAAAGCAAATAGAAGACGAGAACTAACAAAGATTACAGCAGAAATCAATGAATTGGAAAACAAACAAACAAAACAATAGAAATAATCAATAAAACCAAAAGTTGGTTCTTTGAGAAAATTAAAAAAAAAAAAAATCAATGGACCCCTAGCTAGGCTGACAAAGAAAAAAAGAAAGAGGATGTAAATAAACAAAATCTGCAATAAGAGTGAGGTCATTAACATAGACACTGAAGAAATTTTAAAAAGTCTTAAGAGGATACTATGACATACTATATGTCAATAAACTAGATGACTTAGATAAAATGGACAAATTTCTAGAAACACACAAACAACCTACACTGACTCAAGAAGAAATAGATGATCTCAATAAACCAATCACAAGTAAAGAGACTCAGTCAGTCATCAAAAATTTTCCTACAGAGAAAAACCCACAACCAGATGACTTCATAAGGAAATTTTATCAAATATCCCAAAAAGAACTAACACCAATCCTGCTCAATCTCTTCAAAAAATTTGAGGAAAAGAGGAACTCTACCTAGCTTATTTTTATGAAGCTAACATATTCTAATGCCCAAACCAGATAAAGATGCTACAAGAAAGGAAAACAACAGGCCAATCTCCCTAATGAATATGATACAAAAAATCTCAATGAAATATTAGCAAATCGAATCCAAAGACACATTAGAATTATACACCATGACCATGTAGAGTTTATACCAGGAATGGAAGGATGGTTCAACATAAGAAAATCAGTTGAAGCAATACAGCACATTAACAAATCAAAAAGGGAAAAGTCACAAAATCATCTTGATTTATGCTGAAAAAGCATTAGATAAAATCCAACATCCTTTTCTTGTAAAAACACTTCAAACTGTAGAAATTAAAAGCAACTTCCTCAATATGATAAAAGGCATAGATGAAAAAATCAGCATAGCATCATACTCAATGGGGACAGAGTGAAAGCCTTCTCCCTAGAATTGGGAATGAGACAAGGCTGCCTTCTGTCACCACTATTACTCAACACTGTAGAAGTTCTAGCTAGAGCCACCAGGAAGGAGAAAGAAATACAAGGCATCCAAATTGGAAAGGAAAGAGTAAAACTTTCATTATTTGCAGATGACATGATACTCTATTTGGAAAATCCTGAGAAATCTATGACAAGAGTTTCTTGAGCTAATAATTCAGCAAAGTGGCAGGATGTAAGATTAATGTGCAAAAATCAGTAATGTTTCTATACACAAGCAATGAATTAACCAATTAGACAATTAAGAAAAAAAAATACATTCAAAATAGCAATGAAAAGAATCAAGTATCTAGGAACAAACTTAACCAAGGATGTAAAGGACCTGTAGACAGAAAACTACAAAACAACAGTAAAAGAAATCAAAGAAAATCTAAGTAGGTGGAAAGACATTTCCTGCTCATGGATAGGTAGAGTAAATGTAGGTAAGATTCCAATTCTACCCAAATTGATCTACAGATTCAATGCAATACCAATCAAAATTTCAACAACCGGCAGAGGCTGAGGAAATGAGAGGCAGACAGCTGGAGCCTGACGTAGAGGCATGGAGCTGTGGAGCCCACAAAAATGCATGGATGGGAGCCAGGCCATGTTCCTTGGGTGTGCTATCCTCACCAGCACAGCACCATGACTGGAGACTGACCTCACACCTCATGCACCTGAACCCCATCATCCTCTCCCATTCCCTGTGCTCCAGGCACCCCCACCCCACCAGCCCCACACCCCAACCTCAAGTGAAGCCCAACCCCCCTCTCCTGCACACATTCTAAGCACTACCTCTCCCTTCCAGTTCCCTGCAGGCTGTTACCAGCACATAAAGGCTGTGGGCACTAACCCCTATACCTAGGACACCACCCATAGCGTCTCACAACCTCACTCTGCCCTGCCTGAAGCTCTGAGCATCTGTTTACAGCACTCCCAGGCCAACACATGTGCACTGGCCCTGAATCACATCATTCAGCTCTGGGAACTGCACTTTACAGCAGTCCTAGAACCATGCATGTGCATGCCCTCAGTCATACTTCCCAGCTCACAGAAAGTGCTGACCTGCACAGTTGGGTCACATCTACCCCCAATCCATGAAGCCATAACACTGACCTGCTGCAACAGCTCTACACATGTGCAGAAAGGTCCCCATGCCTTAGACCAGCTCACACCAGGGTTATGCCTCCTAGACCAGTGCACCCACAAAGCCACATTCTCCCTGGCCGCTAGTGCACACATTCACAAGCCTCAGCATAATATCCACAACTTACACCTATACCTGCCCTGAAACAAATCACTGCACTGAGTGCCCACCCCATGCCTTGTTCCCTGCTGTACAACCACCCTGCAAACACAAGGCCACAGATGACCAAAAGAAATCAACTCCCAAAGTAAATCAAGCAAGATATTAGCATACCACTAAAACAGCAGATCACTAAGCATATCACAATGCAGACAAATATAGCCCTGCCTAAGGACAAAAGTAAAACACCACAGAGGAGACACAGATACTGGAACAACTAATCAAAGATATCATACAACTCTACTTAATAAATTAAGTAGGATAGCAAATGACATGAAAGGAGATCAAGAAGACAGTAGAAGAGCATAAAGAGGAATTTGAAAGAATAAATAGAAAAATAGTGGATATTATGGAGACTAAAGATGCTGCTGACCAAATAAAAAACATACTAGACTCAAACAACACCAGATCTGAAGAGACAGAAGAAAGAATAAGTGATATAGAGAATAGGATAACTGACTTTGAAAACTCAAAACAGCAAATGACAAAAAAAAGATGGGAAAAATTGAATGGGATCTCAGGGAAATGATAGACAAAACAAGGCACACAAATATAAGAATCATTGGTGTTCCAGAAGTAGAAGGGAGGAGTAAAGGGCTAGGAAGAGCAGTTGAGGATATAATAGGGGAAAACAAACCAACCCTCATAAAGGACATAAATATACAAGTCAGAGAAGCCCAAAAAACTCCAAACAGAATAAATTCAAATAGGCCTTCCCCAAGGCACATATTAATCAGTCTATCAATGTTGGAGAGAAGCACAAAATCCTGAAAGCAGCAAAAGAAAAACAATCTACTACATACAAGAGAAACAAAATAATACTGAGTTCAGACTACTCAACTAGCACCCTGGAGGCAAGAAGGCAGTGGTATGATATATTCAAGATCCTTAAAGAGAAAGACTTCCAGTCAAGAATTTTATGCCCAGCCAAATTGTCCTTCAAAACTGAGGAAGAGATTAAATTTTTCACAGACAAAGAAATTCTGAAAGAATCTGTCAACAAGAGACTGGCTCTACAAGAAATACTTAAAGGGTTTCTGCTGGCTGAAAAAAAGAAAAAAAAAGGAGAGGTAGATTATATAGATCTGACAAATAAAATTAAAAAGATAAGAAGGTGGAATCAGGAAAGCATTTTCAGTAATAACTCTGAATGTTAATGGAATAAATTTACCAATTAAAAGATGCAGATTGGCAGAATGGATTAAGAAACATAATCAAGCCAAATGCTGCTTACAAGAGACTCATTTTAGACACAAGGATACAAATAGATTGAAAGTGAAAGGATGGAAAAAGATTTTCACACAAGTAACCAAAAGAAAGTAGGAGTACCGATACTAATTTTGGACAAAATAGACTTTAAATGTAAAGACATCACAACAGACAAAGAAGGACGTTATATGCTAATTAAAGGGTCAATCCACAAAGAAGATAGAACAATCATAAATGTTTATGCTTCCAATCAAGGAGCTCCAAAGTACATGAGACAGACATTGGCAAAACTGAAGGGAGCAATAGACGTTACAACAAATAAGAGTCATAGACTTCAATAAACCACTCTCCTCTATGAACGCTGAATCATTAAATTGATATCTCTTTTAGTCTCAGTATTTCAGAGCAGCTAGAAGTAAAAACGTAAAATTGTGAAATTGTTAACCCATGTCAAAGTTTGAAATATGTTCTACAACTACTTGTGGTGCTGTACTTTGAAATTTATAGCTTTTTTGTACATATGTTATTTTCCACAAAAAAATAAGGAATAAAAGGTGTATTGTGATGATAAAAAAATATTTAAGCCCTCTAACCTCCTATATTCTGGAGCTGCCAGAAGGAAAAATATGAGAGGAACATATGGTAGCCCATGACAAACTCTGGTATCTGTCCTGTAACCACTTGTTGAAGATTGCTTTGAAAACTGTTTTTTTTTTTATATATTTCTTTGCATTGTATATTTTTTATACAATACAATAAAAAAAGTTTAAAAATTGCAACAACCTACTTTGAAGACTTTGGAAAGCTAGTTATCAAATTCATTTGGATAGCAAAAAATATCATAAATATGAAGAACAAAGTTGGAGGATTAATACTTCCCAATTTTAAATCTTGTTACAAAGCCACGGCTGTCAAAAGAGTATGGTACTGGCACAAAGACAAGTATTGACCAATGGAATTGAATTAAGAGTGCAGACATAGGCCACTGAATCTATGGTCAGTTGATCTTTGACAATGTACCCAAATCCACTGCATTGGGTCTAGGATTGTCTTTTCAATAAAAGAGCATGGAAGAACTGGATATCAATAGCCAAAAGAATGAAAAAGTACTCTTACCTTATACTCTAATCAAAATTAACCCAAAGTGTATCAAATATCTAATATAAGAGCCAGTAACATAAAATTCCTAGAAGAAAATATAGGGAAACATCTTCAAGACCTCATAATAGGAAATAGCCTTCTAAATTGTACAACCCAAAGCACAAAAGGAAAAAAAAAAAAAAGATAAATGGGAACTCCTCAAAATCAAATGTTTCTGCATCTCAAAGGAATTTGTCAAAAAGTGAAGAGCCAGCCAACTCACTGGGAAAAAATATTTGTAAATCACATTTTAGATAAAGGTTTGATATCCATTTTACATAAAGAATTCATACAATTCAACACAAAAGAACAAACAACTCAATTTTAAAATACACTAAAGATAGGAATAGACATTTTCTCAAAGAGCAAATACTGATGGCTAAAAAGCACATGAAGAGGTGTTCATTTTCAAAAGCTATAAGGGAAATGTAGATCAAGACTACACCTTGATATCGCCTCACACCTATAAGAAAGGCTACTATTAAACAAATGGGAAATTGCAAATTTTGGAGAGGATATGGAGAAATTGGAGCACTTATTCACTGCTGGTGGAAATATATAAAAGTATAGCCACTATAGAAGACAGTTTAGTGGTTCCTTAGAAAATTAAACATTGAGTTGCCCTACAGCGTGGCAGTACCTCTACTCAGTATGCACCCAAAAGAGCTGAAAGCAGTGATACAAACAGATATTTGTATGCTGATGTTCATAGCATTATTCACAATAACCAAAAGATGGAAACAATCCAAGTGTCCATCAACAGACAAGTGGATAAACAAAATGTAGTGCATATATACAATGGAATTTTATGCAGCAGTAATATGAAATGACATCCTGAAACACATGACAACATGGATGAGCTGTGAGGACATAATGCTGAGTGAAATACACCTGACACAAAAAGATAGATACTGTATGATATCACTATTATGACCTTGGTAAAGATAATCTCAGAGGCTTATAATATGGAATATAGAGGACCTAGAGATACACAGAAGTGAGAGATGGATGAACAGTTAAGTAATGAGGTTGAAATTAAATGTAAGGGAATGGATAGACCCAGTTCATTAGTGTTTTTTTTAAGTAATATTGCCATACTGAAGGTGAACATGATCGAAAGGAATTGGATAGAGTCATTTATCCCACCAATTAACACAACAAATATAAATAAATTCTTGCATGAACAACTTCAAAGGTAGAATCTTACACATGGGAGTGTATAATTTGGAGTATGGGGGAAAGCTATTATGGCATGTTACTGGCTATGTTTAATAGGAAGAGATCAACAGTACCACAGCAATACCAGGATAAATAATTGGGGTGGGGGGAGCAGAAGGACAAGAGTTAAGAGGAGGTTTGGATTTTCTATTTGCTAAAGGTGTGTTTATCTGTTATTTTTCTCTTTGGAGCAATGAAAATTGTCTAAAATTGAGACTGTTGATTGTACAACTAAGTGCAGATAATATGAGACATAGATTGTTGACTTTGAGCATTATACATGATGCCAAATGGATTGGAGGTAACCGAAGGATACATTCAGAAGTAGAATGACAAAAACTGGTATACATATATGATGGAATATTGTGTGGCTATAGAAAGGAACAAAATTGTGAGGCATGCAATGAGGTTAATGAACCTTGGGGACATTATGTGGCATAAAATAAACCAGAAACAAGAACAAATATTGTATGGTCTCTTTTATCAAATACTTGATAAGAAAACTTGGGCCTAGATTATAAGCTCTTCTAGCAGTAACATTTAGTTCAGACCTGCTATCTCCCTGGTACTATAGCTACATCTAAGCTACATCACACTCTGAGTCTTATAATATGGAATATAGAGGACCCAGAGATACACAGAAATAAGAGATGGATGAACAGTTAAGTAATGAGGTTGAAATTAAATGTAAGGGAACACAGAGGGTGACATCTAAGACTCAGAGTTGGAATTCTGTAGCTCTGAAAGTCAGCATTGCTACATACAATGGCTGTTAAAGAAATTGAAAGAGATTAGACTTCAAATAGACATGAGAATGAAGATGATTGAGTTGGGACTAAGGTAAATCAGAATACCAGTGTAAGGATGAAATTATCCGTATTTCAGAACTTCACCTACTGTAAAATATCAAAGGAAGAGAAGTTTATTTTTCCAAACCTAAATATTCTCTGGCACATAATCTAACTCAACCTATCTGGATAATTCATTTAAAAGACCCAAAAGCATGGAGCCCAGAGTGGAAATGAGGACTTGCAATTCTGCATAGCTCAATGTAATACCCAGATACATACCAGAGTATATTGGACAGATAATCAAAATATATTGATAAAGTCCCTTGAGGGATGGGGGGAAAATATGTAACTATTAAGCTTTATCATTGGAGAAACCCCTGATATTGTCTCAAACATTAGGAACTCCTAAGTCAATGGGCCAAGCCCTTGATCTTGGTCTTGGGAAGCTTATTTCTTTACCAGAGAAGCTAAGCCTACCAATAGTTATGCTTAAGAGTTACTTTCACAGAAACTCTTTTGTTGCTCAGCTGTGGCCTCTATCTCTCTTTAAGCCCAACTCAGCGAGTAAATCATTACTCTGTCCCTATGTGGGACATGACACCCAGGGACGTTAACATTAAAGTGATGTATCTAACATGCTGTTTTTTAATTCAATTTTGGGGGGATTTACTATTGTATAGCCAGATCTTGAGGGTATGTCTAAATTTATTTTTAACAAGCTATGGACCTTTAATATTTTTTTTTCTTTTATGAAGATTGTAAAAAATAGTTTAAGGTAATCTATCAAGGTCTTAGTATTTCATTTCCAGTAGAAAATGACATAAAAAAATTATGTACGGTCAATAACAGTATTTAAATCAACATGATAGTAAAAAAGAAAAGAAAACAAATTAAACTCCTTCTTTGGTCAGGTCATTTTACTTCTAACAATTTGGTTCAGTTGCCATATATATTGGTTAACTACATTTTTACCATCATTTTCTTTACATGTCATTAGTTTATAAAATGCTTCATCACATGTTCAGTTTTCTGTAAAAATATACTAGAAAACTATGTCTACAGTGGAATATATTTAGCATATAAAAAAGTAATAAGATAAAAATTTGGATTTTCTTAAGCTAATAATAACATGGAACAGAATCAGATATACATTGTTTGATGATCTAGAATGTCAATTTGAGTGGCTACAAATGCATTTCTTTTGTGTAAATAATGAACATATAAGTTCGATGGTTTGAGGTAGAGTATCATTGTATACACTCCAAATAAAGTCAAGTTAGTTGTACAGGATATTCTGACTCTTTTCTCAGAAAAGAAGCTTGTTAAAATTAGAATATTTAAATATCCAATACCAAGAATAACAGGTAGTTTCAACTGAAAATTACCTCTCATCATGTTGACATTTGAAATCTCAATGTGCTTACCTGGAACATTTAACCATTTCCTTAACACTGGTCTCAGCAGTATGTTCTCTGTAGAATCATCTATTTGTTAACCATGTAACATAAGACACTAGTGAGTATGAGAAGAACTTTAAAAAATGTGAATTATCATTTTCATGGATTCTCTCATAGTCTTTCCTTGTGCCTGCTACTAAACCTACTTAATCAGTACTGTAAAAAATGGTGCATCCACCTAATTGGAATAATTGCCAAGAAGAAGAATCAGTATAGTTCATTTCAGTGACCCCCAAAATGTATTAACTGTACACAGAGTCCATTTAAACAGCATCCCTGATGTTGTCTGGAGGCCTAAAACAAGTGTGAATTGGTATTTGCCAGCATGCCCTTCCCACTGTGCAGTGCTTTTTGGGGGCTCATGCTGCTTTCCTGTTCTACTACAGCTGCTAAATTAGGTTATCCTACTTTGCATGAGAAAGTTAGTGTCTGAAGCGCTGATTCTTCAGAAACTCTTCACAAGAGCAGTATACCAATAATTAAAGCAAGAAGTACATATTTTGGGAAAGACTAATTGAGATGCTAAAAGGGAGAAATGAATTACAATGTATTAAAAATTCACAGAATAATTCTGAAGTTTCTAATAAGAAAAAGAGACCAGACCACTTACTTCCCAAAATATTCATCTCCTAAAAATTACATTACAAGTTTGGAATAGTTTTTCAGAATGGAAGCTAGGTGGTGAAGTATCTCTAATTTCTGGTTTATACGTGTTGTATATATGGGCATGACCTTCTGGTAATCAAGATGACTAACTAATTAGCACATTTATTTTTTTAAGAATCTGTTCTAATTAAGCATGTTGGACTGCATTTTTCTAGTATCTTTTAAAATTAAATCCATATGCAAAATGTCTCTGTTTTCCTACATGTTTATTTATTTATCTTGTGAGTCTGTTTGCTGAAATCTGTTCATGAAAGAGGTTCAGGTTGTAGCTCTCTGAGCAAGCGCAAGGAAAATGTGGACATTCTCTCTGTAAACTTTGGCACCCTTTGAAGTGATAGACTTCATAAAGCTCATGCAGGGAGGGGTAGATGACATGTTAAAGATCATTTAACTCAAAGCCCTCATTTTATAGATGGGAAATTTAAAGCTTAGACAGATTTAGCTTTCTTTCAAGTTCTCCCACTTAATCAGTGGTAGAGTCAGGCTTCTTGGATCATTTTACAAGGCCCTTTCCATTGTACCTACCTCCATATGACAGTAACTAGTTTATTAAATATCAGATAGATAATGGAGGCTTATAAGTATAAACTGTATTTTATAGAGTCGTTGGTCCAGTGTACTGTTGCTACGTGATTTTGCATTCTAAGCACTTACTCTTGCATTCATTAATTCATTGTTTTAGCAAAAAGTACCTCAGACACAATGATGGACATGGGCACCAGAGGTCTAAGAACTGAACCACCCTGCCTCCAGGCATCTCACAGCCAGATCAGAATTAGCATTTGCAGGATGATACATTTATTACCAAGCTTTATAACTATTTTACATAACAGATGTTGTTCATGGGCTTTGCATAACATCTCATTTAGTCTTCAGTACAATCTTAGAAGATAGATTCTATTGACTACACAATGCCAATGAGAAAACTGAGACTCACGGAAATATAGCCCCTTCAAACTAATACAAAGCAATTTTCTGATCTGTCTAACTTCAAAGTCCAAACTCTTTCCCTTTCCCTGGGAAATACTAATGCCATCTCCCATTAGCATTGTTTTCTTTAGAAAAAAAAAAGGCTACTATTAAATATGTATCTGTCTCAGATTACAGAAAAATATGGCTGTGGTAAACTGGTACAGTCATCATACTGAAAGCAAATTTTGTTCTTTCAGTAGCAGTCTGCTTTAACAGTACAGTGATGATTTAACTCATAACACAGAAGTGAAAGAAAAGGAACTGAAGTATTCTCTTCCATGCTAATTAACAAATTAAATGTGGGTATGTTCTGAAACGTTTCCTTTTAACTTTTGAGAAACTCAAAAGCCGTCTCTCAAAAATAGAGGTTTAATATCACAAAATTTGGGATTTAATTTGGGTGTTATGATAATTTTTTAAAGGTGTGGAATCTGAAGAAAGCATATAACATCATTTCTATAATTGCTAAGGAAAAAATTTATGCAGGTGAATAAAGGCAATGTTGGCAAGAAATGGATTAACCAAATGACAACAGACATACTAGTGCAGAAAAAGTGGTCCCAGTTATATATATATTATATCAGTTGTCCAGATTTGGGGCAGCAAATCAGGAGGATTGTTCTTGCCACATGAAATGAGTCATTACATAGCACTTAAAATCTACAGTAGGGTAGAGGGGCTATTGGGTGAGAAAAGGAGTCCAGTCAGCATTTCTGAGGGACACTTTGAATGCGATCATAAAAACAATAATGAAAGTTTTAATCTAAGAATCTACTGGATTTAACAAATATTTAATGCACATTGCATTGTACATGTCATCTTCAGCCTTAAATTTATATCCGTGGAACACATCTGAAGAAATTACACATCTACTTCAAATATTGACACAAAGGTATGCTACATTATATTACATTTTAATTTGAATTAATTGATTATATATTATACTTTTGCTTTACTAAAATACATGTATAATTTTTAGAAATTGAAACAAAACCAAAACGTGTTATGATTAAAGGGATTTTTTTTAATGATCTAATGTAATAGTATCTTTTTGAAACAGATGGCAAATCTTAACTTTTATTTTTGTAAGGCACATATTGTTAACACTTGACCTGGCTGTTCCCTTTGGATAATGATTCTAACATGATAAAGTGAAGAAAAAAAAAAAACCTAGAACTGTTATCCTGTTAGCAACAAAAATTAATTTGATAGAGCAAAGCACAGCTAAATAATCTGGCAAAACATGAGGTATTTTCTATATCTATTTTAGGAACATAAACTAGTTATTACAAAGGATAATGACAAGCAGGTATGTTGCAATTTTCAGATTAATTAAAATGCTGTTAAACAAGCACTATTAGAATATAAATGGTTTCATGATTGCTGTCACAAGCTGGGTTTCAGTTTTGTTTGCTGGGTTTCTTATCCATTTAAGTTTTTATTTCTTCATCCCCAGCCTCTATTTCTTTGCATTGAAGTGAACCCAAGCACAGCAACATTAGCCTAATGCATGAGAACAATGAAGTGAAGAAAAACCACTGAAGAACCAAGTCTAATTACTCTAGTTTCATAGAATAAGCTTTTAAGGCTAAGTTCACACTAGGGCAATTACCTACCTAATTGCTCTAGTTTGAAGCTGGTTTGAAAAGATGTTTTAAGCAATGTGAGGGGGAAAACATGCAAATTCAGTGGACTGGTTTGATCCGGCTTGCCCTTTATCTTAAATAAAGCCCTTTAAAATATTGTGATGACATTCCTTGAACATACTTCTAATGTACCACAAAGCCTTTCCTGATAGACTGCAAGCCACATGGAATTACATCTAAATATGTGTACTACCCTTATTCTAATAACTGATTAGTCAGAAGAAAAGAAAAAGTGTCTCCAAGAATGCATAGCTTCTCCATTTGTAAAGGCATATCTAGCATGATGAAATGCAATAAATTCATTCTTTTATATTTAGAAAGCATTTTTAATTGTTTTGCTTAAGAGTATTTTCAAAAGTTACGTCCAGTTTAGTTGGTGATAGTTATCTAACCTAGCCCCCTTAACTGCAAGCTCTACCTATCTATGAGTTAGAACTGATTGATAGAATATTCGGTGGGATACAGCTGACAAATAAATCTGTTTCCTAGACAGGCAGGCAGAAAGGGAGGGAAGGAGAAAAGATGGTGAATGGGTTGGAAGTGAAACTAAAAGCGTGGGGGGAAGTAAGTCAAGAAAATGACCAAGTTCAGGTCTCTGGTTGGGCACATGCTGCTATGGGTTGTAAGTAAGCTCTGCTATGCTCTAATAAAGGTCATGTGCAAAGAACACCTGCTGCATTGCAAAGATAGTAGAGTTGAAAGCTCCAGGAATAATTCCTTTACCAAAATAATGATTGAATCAACTGTCTGAATCAATTATTTTGAAACACCAGAGTCTAGTGGAACACTGTGGAATATCCAGGGACAAGCTTGAAGAAGAGGCTGGTAAATGATGGTAAATATGGATGAACTTTGCCCTCTGTGCAGTGTCTGTCATCCCCCATACCTACGGTAGGCAGGCAGCACTGGGGTTTGTAGCCCAAGCTCTTAGCGCATATTTCTGCTGGCATGGTGGGATATTGGCACAAATTCCAGGGTAAAGGGTCTGATTGCTGATCACTGCTTTTGATCAGTCACTTTAGATTTATAGGGTTGACTCTGAGAAGTTTTATTGTTCTAACACCCCTCAGGCAAAAGCAGCAGAGGAATTTTGAAAGTAGTACCCTTCCTCAAAACTACAGTAAAGAGTTAAATGGCTATAGTTACTGAGCAAGTGCTGAATCAACAAAATACAGATTAAAAAACCCAGGGCACACATCTGACTCTTCTCCCTCCCCAGTGAAATGTGGGGCCAGTCTGATCTCCTGCTGTGGGTCCCTGGCCCTGTTCTGGTGGGTGCAGAATAAAACTTATGGGCATATCGGGGTGCCTGTATGTTGGTGTCAATACTCCAGGTGAAAGCCTGAAAGCTTGAAATAGGAAACTCTTCACAGGCTCTCCGTCCCAGAATTTGCCCTCCTGGCAGAAGCAGTTTGGGACAGGTAAAGCAGTATAAGAAAGAATTAAATTAAGTAGACTGTAGCAAAGGTATACTTGTAATAAGTCATAAAATATAGCACCTAGGAATGTGAGAAAGTCTATTGCACAGGAAATAGAGGGGGCATTTGAATTCCTTTAAACAGGAGAATAACTAAGGTCATTAGCAAACACAGTCCCAGAACAATACAAAGGCTCAGAAAAGACAGGAACATGCATTTCCTGTTCATCTCAGGTTGATCTTCTTGATAGAATGGTTGAACACTGAAAGGGAGCACCAGACAATGCAGAGCCAACTTGGAAAGACTGTGAATGTTACTTTTCTTGTTTCATTGGTTTTGTTAACTCCTGGTACTCAAGAAAATATCTTTCAAAACACAAGATGCATACAGAGTTAAGGAATAGACAGTGCAATGACAAAATCCCAGAGTAACACTTTAAAATATTAAAATGCACAGTCTGCAACAAAAATCACAAGACAAACAGGAAATGATGACCTAGGCAAAGTAAGAGGATAAAAATCCAGAACATATCAATGAAGAAGATTAGTCTGTAGACATACTGCTAAAGACTTTAAAAATGATCCTCAATATGTTCAAGGTATGTAGTAAAATACAGAGAAAGAACTAAAAGATATCAGGAAAACAATGAATGAACAATATGAGAAGCTCAATAAAAAGACAGAAATTTTAAAAAGGAAGGAAACAGATATGCTGGAGTAAAAGACCACATCCAAGAAATCCAATAAATCTAAAACAGAATGAAATTAAAAAGAAACACAGTTGGGCACATAATCATCAAATTGTTCAGTGCAAATGACAATGAGAGCTCTGAAAGCTGCAAGGGAAAAAGCAATATATTATGTATGAGGAAGTTCCAATAAGATTAAGTTTTTATTTTTCACAGGAAACAATTAGGGCAACAAGATAGTGGATGAAATACTTAAGAAATAAAATATCACCAAAATTCTATATCTACTGACACTGTCTTTAAAAGTGAGAGAAATTAAGATATTTGCAGATAAACAAAAGCTTTGGGAGTTTGTTGCCATTAGACCCACATTAAAGAAACTGATAAATGGAGTTCTTTAGTCTGAAATGAAAGGAAACTAAAGAGTGGATTGCACCTGCCACGCCAGGGATCTGAATTTGATTCCTGGTACCTCCCCATGCAAAAAAAAAAAAAAAAAAAAAAAAAGACTGAATGAAGTGGCAGAAAGAAATAAGAAATAACCAGTAAGGATAACCACATTGGTAACGGTAAATGTCAGTATTATTTAATTGTCTCTCTTTTTTTTTTTGTAACTGCACTATTTCACTCTTACAGGATCAAAATGTAAATGCACAAAAATGGAAGGAAAAAATCTATGGTTCAGGAAATTAAAAGTATAAACATAAAATCTGTAGCAAGTACAACAATAAGGTGGGGGAAGGAGGACTATAAAAAACATGTATGTATATGCTATTGAAGTTAAGTTGACATCAAATCAAATGTGACTGTTCATGGTTTTAGGATGTTAAATTTAAGCCCCATGGTAACCACAAAGAAAATAAATATACACAAATAAACACGTACAGAAAGAAATGAGAAGGGACTCAAAAGCGTATGGTAGAAAAACTCAAAGTGTGAAAGTAGCATGAATGGAAAAACTGAAAACAACAAACGTTTAAAACTTATGAAGGCCATGTAGCCTTATGGCAAAAGAAAGTTCTATATGTTAGTAGGTAAATGGACTAAATTCTTCAGTCAAAAGGTAGAAATTTTCAGAATGGATAAAAAACATGATCAAACTGTGCACTACTTATGAGATATCTTAAATTCAAAGACAAGAGCAGATTGAAAGCAACAGGATGGAAAAGGATTCCATATAAATAGTAAATACAAGAGAGTCTGGGTGGCTAAGCTAATACCAGAAAATTACCTTAAGTAAACAAATTGTTATAAAGGCAAATAAATTTGCTACATACTCATAAATGGGTAGATTAAACAAGAACACAAAATAATTATAATTGTATATACACCTAATTGTAGAGTCCAAAATATATGAAGCAAATATTGAGAGATGTGAAGGATGAAATTGATAATCCTATGTTAATAGCTGTAGACTTGAATATAATACTCCCTATAATGGATAGAATAGCTAGACAGAAAATCAATAAATAAATACAAGGTTGAATGCTCCTCTAAACCTGCTAAACCTAACAAACATATATAGAACACTTCATCCAACAGCAGCAAATTACACATTCATCCCTAGCATATATCAGTCATTCTCCAGGAGAGACCGTATTTTATCTCAAAAAACAAGTATCAATAAATGCAAAAACATGGCATGAAATCATATAGTATTCTCACTGACCACAATGGATTGAATCTAGAAATCAATAATTAGGGAGAACTGTAAAATCACAAATATGTTGGAATTAAACGGCTTACTCTGAAATCACCAATGGGTCAGAAAAGAAATCACAAGGGGAATTAGGAAATATCTTGAGGCAAATTAAAATGAAAATTCAACATACAAAAATTTAGGGATGCAGCAAAAACACTGCTGAGAGGGAAATTTAGAGCAATAAATACTCAAAATAAATTTGTATTTTTGCCCCACTTCAGGTGAGGCAAGATGGCAACTTAGAGAAGTGTGGAATTTAGTTCATCCTCCAGAGCAGATAGTAAATAGCCAGGAATTGTACAGAACAATGGCTGAGGGAACATCAATAACTGGACACACAGTTTACACCAGTCTGGGCCAGGTGGAACAGCTAAGATCCTACTTAGAACTGAATGTCCCACAAATGTGGAACCCATGGGCAGAGTAGGCTGGTTCTCCAAAGGGAGAGGAAACAGACTTTCCTAGCAGCAAGGGCTCAGCTCAACCAAGCTCCAATTACAGAATTAATTAACAAATTCTGACTATTGAAAATAGAACCTCAGCAAAGATAAATTTGGAATAAGCACTAAAGTTCCTAGAAGTTTTTACCATGACAGAGAGGGGGTGGGGATGAAAGATAAAAACAAAAACAAAAGAAACTTTTTGAGTTGGACAACAAGAAATTACAGGGAAAGGGCTGGACCCCAAGAAAGGGGGCACACAGAGCCTGGAGATACAGAGTCATGAACAAACTTAAGCTCTTGATTGACAATCCCAAGAGCAGGGGTCTGGCTCTGAAAAGGTTTTTGGTTTTTGTTTGGTTGTTGTTGTTTTTTTTGCCTTTTTTTCTGCTCCTCAACAGCTCATTAGATATAACTGGAAGCCATCTCAGGCTCTAGCACTGCCACAGGAAAGGGCAGAATTAAGCTTGTCTGAGAGACAAAGTAACTACTCAGGTGAAAGGAGTTAATTCCCTAAAGGGTGTATATTCCCCAAGAGAAAGGTGGGGCTCAGCTCAAGTAGGATCCCTCCCTTCAAGGAATTCAGGCCCCAGAGACTGGAAAACTGCAGCAATTAAAGTAATCAACTTCCAGTAAGAAAATCCTAGGTAAAAGAGTGAAAACAACCCCCAGAATAAACTAATCAAGGAAATAAAATACCTAGATGCCAGTAAAAATAATGAGTCATACTAGGAAAATTGAAGATATGGCCCCATCAAAGATATGGCCCTATCTTCAAATGAGATACAGGAATTGAAACAACTAATTCAGAATGTTCAAACATACATGGAAAATCTCATACAAAATCAAATCAATGACTTGAGGGAGGATATAAAGTAGATGTTGGGTGAACAAAAAGAACTCAAAAGTTTGAAAAAACTAATTCAGAACTTATGGGAATGAAAGACACAATAGAAGAGATGAAAAAACAATGGAAACCTATAAGAATAGATTTGAAGAGGCAGAAGAAAGGATTAGTGAGCTAAAGGACTAGACTTCTGAACTCCAGCATCCAGAAGAAAATATAATGGAAGGAAAAGAATGGAAGTATACCAGCAAGGTCTCAGGGAATTATATGACAATGTGAATTGCATGAATATCTGACTTGTGGGTGTTCCAGAAGGAGAAGAGAAGGGAAAGGGAGGAGAAAGACTAATGGAGGAAATAATCACTGAAAATTTCCCATCTCTTATGAAAAACATAAAATTACAGATCCAAGAAGTGCAGCATACCCCAAACAGAATAGATCCAAACAGACATACTCCAAGACAGATTGTCAAATGTCAAAGACAAAGAAAGAATTTTGAAAGCAATAAAAGAAAAGCAATCCATCACATATAAGGGAAGCCCAATATGACTATGTGTAGATTTCTTAGTAGAAACCATGGAAGTGAGAAGACAGTGGTATGATATATTTAAGGTTCTAAAAGAGAAAAACTGCCAACCAAGAATTCTGTATCCAGCAAAATTGTCCTTTATAAATAAGGTGGAGAGTAAAATATTTTCAGACAAGAAATCATTGAGAGAATTTGTGACTAAGAGACTGGCTCTGCAAAAAATACTAAAGGGAGCACTACAGGCAGTTATAAAAAGTAAGGAGAGAAAGGTCTGGAGAAGAGTGTAGAAATGAAGACTATCAACAAAGGTAAAAAGAGAAAATAAATTAGATATGGCATAAATTCCAAAAGACAAAATGATAGAAGAAAGCACTGCCTTTAGAGTAATAACATTAAGGGTCAATGGATTAAACTCCCCAATCAAAAGATACAGACTGACAGAATGGATTAAAAAACAGGATCCATCTATATGCTCTCTACAGGAGACTCATTTTAGACCCAAGGACAAAAATAGGTTAAAAGTGAAAAAATAGATGGTATACAAGGAAAAAGTAAAATTAATGTAAACAGGTCTGTAGTCAACAGCAATATTGTAATATGCTTTAACTGAATGTAAAAAAGGCATTACGCCAAAACTAAATGTCAACAGGCAGGATGCATGAGGGAGGAGTATGGATTCTTTGTGGAGGAAAAGGAAATGTCTTCATATAGATTATGGTGGCAAAGGCATGTCTATTTACTTAGGTTGGATGTCATAATGTGTGAATAAAACTGTTTAAAAATGAACAGAGAGAAACAAGTACTAGAGAAAATGCAGAGAAGGAGATATACCTATTCACTGTCAGTAGGGAAACTGAGAGGTGCTGGCCCTTGGAGGGCAGTGTGTTGTTCCACAGAAGACTAGGAGTGGGGTTGCCTTATGATCCTGAAACCTGTTGCTCAGTATATACCTGGAGAAACTGAGTATGGGGACATAAATGGACATTTGCACACCAATGTCTATGACAGCAGTATTCACAATCCATAGTGGATGGATGTAGCCTAAGGGTACAATGACTGAGAAATGGAAGGGGGAACTATGATGTATATATACAATGGACTACTGAGCAGCCACAAGGAATGAAGTTGTAAGGTGTGCAACTAGGCGTATGAACCTTAAAGACTGTATGCTGAATGAAATGTCAGAAACAAAAAGACAGATATTATCATGCCTCAATTATATGGACTAACTATAATATAAAAACTTGGTGAGCTGAAGTTGAGAACACGCGTTATCAGGTTGGGGGTTATTCTAAAGGGTCAAGATTGTAAGCTCTTATAGCAATTACATATATTCAGGAGTTTAACTGTTATTTCTAAATTCTGAGATGTTGAGTTGTTTGTTTATCACCTGGTTGTCCTCAGAAACTTCAGTGTTAGAGCTCCAAAGGTATTAAAGTTTGCAGTACCCCATCCAGGAACTGTTTAAAAAGTTGAAAAATAATCAGACTTTGACCAGACATATGAATGAAGCTGATTTGGATAGGACTAAGACAAATCAGAATACAGGGTAAAGGATAATATGGACCATATTTTAAAACTTCAACTTCTGTGTGAGACCAAAGGAAGAGATGTTTATTCAGTGCAAAATTTATATTTTGGGTAGTGCATTTCCTAATTTAATTTGGATGGTCAGTTTAGTAGAACTACATAAGTATATGGACTCTTGAATAGGTTGGTTTGCCTAGGTTAGTGAGATGCTCCAATATATCCCAGAGTAATCTGGGCAATGAATAAAGAAATATTTGCATTGGGGAGAAATGTGGAAATATTTAACTTCCCCATTTGGAGAATTTCTAATAATCTTGTAAGCAGTGGGGACAAACAAATCAATAGGTCGAGCTTGTGATCTTAGAGTTCACCCCTTTGAAATTTATTCCTGCAAAGGAAAGGCTAGGCCTACTTATAATTATGCCTAAGAGTCACCCCTAGAAAACATCTTTGGTTGTCAGATATGGCCTCTCTCTCTGAGCCAACTCAGCAGGTCACTGCCCTTCCACCAAAGTGTGACAGGACTTCCAGGTGTGTAAATCTCCCTGCAACATGGAACAGAAATCCTGGGACAACCTAGGACCTGGCATCAAGTATTGAGAAAGACTTCTTGAACAAATGGGGAAGGAGAGAAATGAGACAAAATGAAGTTTCAGAAATGCAACTCAGGTGGAATCCCTCTCTCAAGGAATTCAGATCCCAGGACTTCACAATTTGAAGTTATTAAAACCAACCTACAACCTTTCCTCTGTCTCGACCACACACCCAGCAGCAAGAGTCTTCCAGAGTTAAAAGAGCCACAACATCTTTTGCTGGTGGGACCTGCAGACAGACAAGCACCACATACTGGGCAGGATAAGAAAAACAGAGCCCAGAGACTTCACAGGAAAGTCTTTCAACATGCTGGGTCCCACACTCAGGGAAATCTGCTTAAATGCCCAGACGCCAGCAAAAATAACAAATCACACCAGGAAAATTGAAGATATGGCTCAGTCAAAAGAACAAACCAATAGCTCAAATGAGATACAGGAGCTGAGACAACTAATTCTGAATATACGAACAGAAATGGAAAACCTCTTCAAAAACCAAATCAATTAATTGAGGGAGGACATGAAGAAGGCATGGAATGAACAAAAAGAAGAAATAGAAAGTCTGAAAAAACAAATCATAGAACTTATGGGAATGAAAAATACAGTAGAAGAGATGAAAAAAACAATGGTAACCTACAATGGTAGATTTCAAGAGACAGAGGCTAGAATTAGTGAAATGGAGGATGGAACATCTGAAATCCAAAATAGAAACAGAAACTATAGGAAAAAGAACGGAAAAATTTGAACAGGGGATCAGGGAGTTGAATGATAATATGAAGCACACAAATATACATGTTGTGGGTGTCCCAGAAGGAGAATAGAAGGGAAAAGGAGGAGAAAAACTAATGGAAGAAATTATCACTGAAAATTTCCCAACTCTTATGAAAGACCTAAAATTACAGATCCAAGAAATGCAGCGCACCCCAAAGATAATAGATCCAAATAGGCGTTCTCCAAGACACTTACTAGTTAGAATGTCAGAGGTCAAAGAGAAAGAGAGGATCTTGAAAGCAGCAAGAGAAAAACAATCCACCACATACAAGGGAAACCCAATAAGACTATGTGTAGATTTCTCAGCAGAAACCATGGAAGCTAGAAGACAGTGGGATGATACATTTAAATTACTAAAAGAGAAAAACTGCCAGCCAAGACTTCTATATCCAGCAAAATTGTCCTTCAAAAATGAGGGAGAAATTAAAATATTTTCAGACAAAAAGTCACTGAGAGAATTTGTGACCAAGAGACCAGTTCTGCAAGAAATACTAAAGGAAGCACTAGAGTCAGATACAAAAAGACAGAAGAGAGAGGTATGGAGAAGAGTGTAGAAAGAAGGAAAATTAGATATGATATATGTGGAGAGCCGCCTCCCGGGTCTGGCCTAGTGGACACGCTGCGGCCTGCTCTAGAGTTCCCCCCGCCCATCGAGTGAGTCAAGATGGCGCCCGCATCCTGTTTCCGCGTATGACGCACGCGCCCACCAACCCTATCTTCCAATCACCTCTGTATACGTGGCACTAACCTATTGGGTTTGGGCACAGTATATAAGAGGTTACCCGGACAGGGTGGGTGGAGACGACCCGCAGGGAGCCGTACCTGACGGCCGCATAGAGGTTGCTCCCCCGTGGGGTATTTTAGCCCGCGCGGAACCTGTTACAAAGAATGCAAGCTTAGCTCCAGTAAAGGTCTGTGCTCACAACCGCCGCGTGTTACGGATTCGTGTCTGCCATTCAAGTCGGTTTGTCTGCGTCTGTCTCTCTCTCCTCTGTCCCCTTCGCCGGCCGGGGACCAGAAGCTGAGCGAGAAGTCCCGGACAGATATATATAATACAAAAGGAAAAATGGTAGAGGAAAGTATTACCCAAACAGTAATAACACTAAATGTTAATGGACTGAATTCCCCAATCAAAAGACATAGACTGGCAGAATGAATTAAAAAACAGGATCCTTCTATATGCTGTCTACAGGAAACACATCTTAGACCCAAAGATAAGCATAGGTTGAAAGTGAAAGGTTGGGAAAAGATATTTCATGCAATAACAACCAGAAAAGAGCAGGAGTAGCTATACTAATATCCAACAAATTAGACTTCAAATGTAAAACAGTTCAAAGAGACAAAGAAGGATACTATCTACTAATAAAAGGAACAATTAAACAAGAAGACATAACGATCACAAATATTTATGCACCGAACCAGAATGCCCCAAAATACATGAGGAATACACTGCAATTACTGAAAAGGAAAATAGACACATATACCATAATAGTTGGAGACTTCAATTCACCACTCTCATCAATGGACAGAACATCTAGACAGAGGATCAATAAAGAAACAGAGAATTTGAATATTACAATAAATGAGCTAGACTTAACAGACATTTATAGGACATTACACCCCACAACAGCATGATACATCTTTTTCTCAAGTGCTCATGGATCATTCTCAAAGATAGACCACATGCTGGGTCACAAAGCAAGTCTCAACAAATTTAAAAAGATTGAAATCATACACAACACTTTCTTGCATCATAAAGGAATGAAGTTGGAAATGAATAATAGGCAGAGTGCCAGAAAATTCGCAAATACGTGGAGGCTCAACAACACACTCTTAAACAACGAGTGGGTCAAGGAAGAAATTACAAGAGAAATTAGTAAATATCTCGAGGCGAATGAAAATGAAAACACAACATATCAAAACCTATGGGATGCAGCAAAGGCAGTGCTAAGAGGGAAATTTATTGCCCTAAATGCCTATATCATAAAAGAAGATAGGGCGAAAATTCGGGAATTAACTGTTTACTTGGAAAAACTGGAGAAAGAACAGCAAACTAACCCCAAAGCAAGCAAAAGGAAAGAAATAACAAAGATCAGAGCAGAAATAAATGAAATTGAAAACATGAAAACAATAGATAAAATCAATGAGACCAGAAGTTGGTTCTATGAGAAGATCAACAAGATTGATGGGCCCTTAGCAAGATTGAAAAAAAGAAGAAGAGAGAGGATGCAAATAAATAAGATCAGAAATGGAAGAGGAGACATAACCACTGACCTCACAGAAATAAAGGAGGTAATAACAGGATACTATGAACAACTTTACGCTAATAAATACAACAATGTAGATGAAATGGACGGGTTCCTAGAAAGGCATGAACAACCAACTTTGACTCAAGAAGAAATAGATGACCTCAACAAACCAATCACAAGTAAAGAAATTGAATCTGTCATTCAAAAGCTTCCTAAAAAGAAAAGCCCAGGACCATACGGCTTCACATGTGAATTCTATCAAACATTCCAGAAAGAATTAGTACCAACTCTGCTCAAACTCTTCAAAAAAATTGAAGTGGAGGGAAAGCTACCTAATTCATTCTATGAAGCCAACATCACCCTCATACCAAAACCAGGCAAAGATATTACAAAAAAAGAAAACTACAGACCAATCTCTCTAATGAATATAGATGCAAAAATTCTCAACAAAATTCTAGCAAATCGAATCTAGCAACACATTAAAAGAATTATACATCATGACCAAGTAGGATTCATCCTAGGTATGCAAGGATGGTTCAACATAAGAAAATCAATTAATGTAATACACCATATCAACAAATCAAAGCAGAAAAATCACATGATCATCTCAATTGATGCAGAGAAGGCATTTGACAAGAGTCAACATCCTTTCCTGTTGAAAACACTTCAAAGGATAGGAATACAAGGGAACTTCCTTAAAATAATAGAGGGAATATATGAAAAACCGAGAGCTAACATCATCCTCAATGGGAAAAAATTGAAAACTTTCCCCCTAAGATCAGGAACAAGACAAGGATGTCCATTATCACCACCATTATTCAGCATCATGTTGGAGGTTCTAGCCAGAGCAATTAGACAAGAAAAAGAAATACAAGGCATCAGAATTGGAAAGGAAGAAGTAAAACTATCACTGTTTGCAGATGATATGGTACTATACGTCGAAAACCCATAAAAATCCACAACAAAACTACTAGAGCTAATAAATGAGTACAGCAAAGTAGCAGGTTACAAGATCAACATTCAAAAATCTGTAGTGTTTCTATACACTAGCAATGAACAAGCTGAGGGGGAAATCAAGAAACGAATTCCATTTACAATTGCAACTAAAAGAATAAAATACCTAGGAATAAATTTAACTAAAGAGACAAAAGACCTATACAAAGAAAACTACAAAAAACTGTTAAAAGAAATGACAGAAGACCTAAATAGATGGAAGGGCATACCGTGTTCATGGATTGGAAGACTAAATATACTTAAGATGTCAATTCTACCCAAATTGATTTACAGATTCAACGCAATACCAATCAAAATCCCAACAACTTATTTTTCGGAAATAGAAAAACCAATAAGCAAGTTTATCTGGAAGGAAAGGGTGCCCTGAATTGCTAAAAGTATCTTGAGGAAAAAAAACGAAACTGGAGGTCTCACGCTGCCAGACTTCAAGGCATATTATGAAGCCACAGTGGTCAAAACAGCATGGTACTGGCATAAAGATAGATCTATCGACCAATGGAATCGAATAGAGTGCTCAGATATAGACCCTCTCATCTATGCACATTTGATCTTTGATAAGGCAGTCAAGCCAACTCACCTGGGACAGAACAGTGTCTTCAATAACTGGTGCCTAGAGAACTGGATATCCATATGCAAAAGAATGAAAGAGGACCCATATCTCACACCCTATGCAAAAGTTAACTCAAAATGGATCAAAGATCTAAACATTAGGTCTAAGACCATAAAACAGTTAGAGGAAAATGTAGGGAGATATCTTATGAAACTTACAATTGGAGGCGGTTTTATGGACCTTAAACCTAAAGCAAGAGCACTGAAGAAAGAAAGAAAGAAATGGGAGCTCCTCAAAATTACACACTTTTGTGCATCAAAGAACTTCATCAAGAAAGTAGAAAGACAGCCTACACAATAGGAGACAATATTTGGAAACGACATATCAGATAAAGGTCTAGTATCCAGAATTTATAAAGAGATTGTTCAACCCAACAACAAAAAGACAGCCAACCCAATTACAAAATGGGAAAAAGACTTGAACAGATGCCTCTCAGAAGAGGAAATACAAATGGCCAAAAGGCACATGAAGAGATGCTCAATGTCCCTGGCCATTAGAGAAATGCAAATCAAAACCACAATGAGATATCATCTCACACCCACCAGAATGGCCATTATCAACAAAACAGAAAATGACAAGTGCTGGAGAGGATATGGAAAAAGAGGCACACTTATCCACTGTTGGTGGGAATGTCAAATGGTGCAACCACTGTGGGAGGCAGTTTGGCTGTTCCTCAAAAAGCTGAATATAGAATTGCCGTACGACCCAGCAATACCATTGCTAGGTATCTACTCAAAGGACTTAAGTGCAAAGACACAAACGGACATTTGCACACCAATGTTTATAGCAGCATTATTTACAATTGCAAAGAGATGGAAACAGCCAAAATGTCCATCAACAGACGAGTGGCTAAACAAACCGTGGTATATACATACGATGGAATATTATGCAGCTTTAAGACAGAATAAACTTATGAAGCATGTAATAACATGGATGGACCTAGAGAACATTATGCTGAGTGAGACTAGCCAAAAACTAAAGGACAAATACTGTATGGTTCCACTGATGTGAACCGACATTAGAGAAAAAACTTGGAATATGTCATTGGTAACAGAGACCAGCAGGAGTTAGAAACAGGGTAAGATAATGGGTAATTGGAGCTGAAGGGATACAGACTGTGCAACAGGACTGAATACAAAAACTCAAAAATGGACAGCACAATAATACCTAATTGTAATGTAATTATGTTAAAACACTGAATGAAGCTGCATCTGAGCTATAATTTTTTTTGTATGTTTTTTAATATATTTTTTGTATTTTTTTATTTCTTTTCTCTATATTATCATTTTATTTCTTTTCTGTTGTCTTGCTATTTCTTTTTCTAAACCGATAAAAATGTACTAAGAAATAATGATCATACATCTATGTGATAATATTAAGAATCACTGATTGCATATGTAGAATGGAATGATTTCCAAATGTTGTGTTAGTTAATTTTTTTTTAATAAATAAAAGAAAATGAAGTTTCAGAGGCTGAGAGATTTCAAATGGACTCAAGAGGTTATCCTGGAGGTTATGCTTGTACATTATATAGAAATCGCTTTTTAGTTTATGGTGTATCAGACTGGCTAGACGGAAGTACCTGGAAGTGTTGAGCTGTGTTCCAGGAGCCTTGATTCTTAAAGACAATTATATAAAGATATAACTTTTACAATGTGACTGTGGGGCTGTGAAAACCTTGTGTCTGTTGCTTCTTTTATCCAGGTATGGATGGATTAGTAAAAAATATGGATAAAAATAAATAAATAATAGGGGGACAAACGGTAAAATAAATTGGGTAGATAGAAATACTAATGGTCAATGAGAGGTAGGGGTATGGTATATGGTGTGTATGAGATTTTTCTTTTTTTTTTTATTTCTTTTTCTGGAGGGATGCAAATGTCCTAAAAAATAATCATGGTGATGAATACACAAGGTGACAATATCGTGAGCCATTGATTTTACACCATGTATAGAATGTATATGAGTGAAGGTTTATCAATAAAAATGTTAAGAAAAAAAGAAGAAATATCTCACATCAGACACCTAACCTCACAACTGGAGAATATAGAAAAAGAAGAGAAAACGAAATCCAAAATGAAAGTAGAAAGTAAATAACATAAACTAGAAAGAATATAAATGAAAGAGTACAAAAAAAATGAACCAAAATCTGATTATTTGAAAAGAACAATAAAAATCAACAAACACTTAGCTAGACTGTCAAAGTAAAAATGAAAGAGGACACAGACAACTAAATTCAGAAATGAAAGGGGGACATTACTATGAATGTCACAGGACATGTAAAAGAAGTATAGGGTGATACCATGAACCCCTGAATGCCAAAAAAAAAAAAAATGAGATATCCTAGATAATATGGACAAATTCTTAGAAACACAAACTACCTACACTGACTCAAGAATGAATAAATCTCACCAAATGAATAATGAATAAAGAGACACATCAGTAATCAAAAACATCCTACCAAAAGAAAAACCTAGGACTAGATGGCATCACTGGTGAATTTAAACAACCATCCCAAGAAAGATTAACTCTGATTGTGCTCTAATTCTAACAAAAAGTTGAAGAGGAAGGACCACTCCTTAACTCATCACCTTAACACCAAACTCAGACAGACTCCATAAGACAAATATCCCTTATGAATAAAGATGCAAAATTTCTCAACAAAAGAGTAGCAAATAGTGCATTAAAATAATTATACACCATGATCAAGTGCATTAAAATAATTTTATGCCATGATCCAGGATTCCAGGCATGCAAGGGTAATTCAAGATAAGAAACCAATTAATGTAATACACCTCATTAACAGAATGAAGGAGGAATCACATAATATTTCAATTGATGCAAAAAAGGCATTTGACAAATTCCAGCATACTTTCTTGATATGACACTGTAAAAAGTTGGAATAGAAGGAAATTCTTTCAACAGGATAGGGGGTATATATGAAACAACCACAGTTAACATTATATTCAATGATAAAAGACTGAAAGCTTTCCTGCTGAGATTGGGGACAAGACAAAATACCCACTGTCACCACTATTATTCAACATTATACTGGAAATGCTAGAAAGAGCAGTTAGGCAAGAAAAAGAAAAGGCATCTAAATTGGAAAGGAAGAGGTGGAACTTTTTCTATCTGTAGATAACATGGCCCTATATATAAAAACCCTGAAAAATTCACAAGAAAGCTACTAGATTTACTAACTAAATTCAGCAAATGATGCAGTATAAGATCAATATTCAAAATAGGTTTGGTTTCTATATACTAGTAAGGAAAAATCTGCATAGGAAATCAAGAAAAATATCCACTTACAATAGTAACTAAAAGATAAAATATCTAGGAATAATTTAACCAAAGAAAAAAGGATTCTATATAGTAAGCAATAAAATGCTGCTAAAAGAAATCAGTGACGACCTACATAAATGGAAAGACATGGATTGAAAGACTAAATATTGTCAAGATGTCAATTTTAACAACAATGACAAATATATATATATATATAAAAGATGTCAATTTTATCCAAAGTGATTTACAGGTTCAATTCAATACCAAACAAAATTCCAGTAGACTTCTTTGCAGACATGGAAAAGTCAATCATTAAATTTATATGGAAGTATAAGGAGCCCTGAATAGGCAAAACCATCTTTAAAAGGAATGAAGGCAGAGGACTTATACGTCCCAATTTAAAACTAATGACAAAGCTGTGGTGATCTGAACATCCTGGTCCTGGTACTGGCACAAGGATAGACTTACAGACCAATGAAATTGATATTCTATAAATAGACCCTCACATCTATGGCCAACTGATTTTCAACAAGGGTGATAAATCCACTCCACTGGGAAAGAATTGCCTCTTTGGCAAATGGTAGTGGGGAAACTGGATATTCATATGCAAAATAATGAAGAAAGAATATATCTCATACAATATAGAAACATTAACTCAAAAAGGATAAAAAACCTGTATATAATGATCAGGACAAGAAAAGTCCTGGAAGAAAACAGAAAGTATTTTCAAGACCTATTGTCAAGCAGTGGTTTCTTAGACTTTACAACCAAGACACATGCAACAAAAGGAAAAATTGATAAAAGGACCTATTTGAAATTTTAAACTTTTGTGCATCAAAGTACTTCATTGTGAAAGCAAAAGGAAAAACTACAGCCTACAGAATTGGATGCAATATTTTTAACTACTATTTAATATTCAGAATTTATAAAGAAATCCTAAAACTCAAGTATAACAAGACAAATGACCCGATTTAAAAACAGGCAAAAGCAAAAGATATGGATAGACATTTCGCCAAAGAACATATACAAATGGCCAAAAAAAGTATGTGAAAAGATGCTCAAAATCTAATGGGCAAAATATATGGATAGATATTTCTCCAAAGCAACATACAAATGGCCAAAAAAGTACATGAAAAGATGCTCAATATCATTAGCCATTAAAGAAACGCAAAGCAAAACCAAAACAAGATAACTTTCCACACCCACTAGAACGGCTACTGTTAAAAAAAACACAAAATAACAAATGTTGGAGAGGATATAGAGAAATAGGAACACTTGTTCATTATTGGGAATGTAAAATGGAGGAATGTAAAATGGAGCAACTGCTGTTGATGACAGCTTGGCAGTTCCTCAGAATGTTAAATAAAGAGTTACGATATGGCCCAGCATTCTCACTTTTTACTATATACCCCACAGAATCAAAAGCAGGGTCTCTGAAAGATATTTGCACGCTGATGTTGATAGCAGTCTTACTCACAATTGCCAAAGGACAGTAGCAACCTGTGCTGGTTTGAAAGGATGTATATTCCCTAGAAAAGCCATGTTGTAATCAAAATTCTATTTCGTAAAGGTAGAATAATCCCTATTCAATACTGTATGTTTGAAACTGTAATCAGATCATCTCCCTGGAGATGTGATTTAATCAAGAGTGGTTGTTAAGCTGGATTAGGTGACAACACGTCTCCACCCATTTGGATGGGTCTTGATAAGTTTCTGGAGTCCTATAAAAGAGGAAACATCTTGGAGAATGAAGGAGATTCAGAAAGAGCAGAGCGGAACGACATAGCCACGAGAAGCAGAGTCCACCAGCCAAGACCTTTGAAGAAGGAAAATGTCTCTCGGGGAGTTTTATGAAACAGGAAGCCAGGAGAAGAAGCTAACAGATGATGCTGTGTTCCCACGTGCCTTCTCACTGGAGAGAGAAACCCTGAACTTCATCGGCCTTCTTGAACCAAGATATCCTTCCGTGGATGCCTTAGATTGGGCATTTCTATAGATTTGTTTTAATTGGAACATTTTCTTAGCCTTGGAACTGTAAACTAGCCCACTAGTACTGTGGGCTTTAAGAACTGTGTCCTTTCTGCCTAATGAATAAGTCTGCACTGCTCAAAACAATGATAATGTATCTACTATATTCCTCTACCCCATTTAAACTCATACCTTACTGAAGAAAAGTCAGAAAGAGGACTCTCAGAGAAATGAAAAAAAAAAAAAAAAGGCAGAAGTAGAGATGAATAACAAAAATCCAAGAACTTTAGAGAAGTATAAATTGCCTCAAAAAAGAAAAAGATGGGCAGGCCAAGGTGACTCAGCAGGGAGTTCTTGCCTGCTGTGCCAGAGACCTGGGTTCTATTTCTGGTGCCTGCCCATGCAAAAAAAAAAAAAGAAAGAAAGAAAAAGAATAACAGTTCTTTCCTTTTTCTCTCAAATATAACCTCCCCGAATAAGTCATCTCATTATCTTTAATTCCTATTATAATAAAAGCATGAAGTCTTTGTATTCATTAAAACCAGTTAAGGTAACTGAAAATTCTATGGGCTGTTTATATGGTTTTATAAATAATATGTATTAATTATTTAATTTGACTCAGTAGTGATAGAATTAAATTAATTTCAAGCTAAATGCACTACACTAAATAAAAAAATAGCATCATTTCAAGTCCCTGATCTGTTATTAAGAGCATATAATAGGCAGTGGCATAGATTACTAATAAAGCTCAAGAAAACTGATTACTCTATACAACAAAATAGATAAGTTAGCAGAAGTAATAGTTGTTACTTTCATCCATGCCAAGGTTTTACACTGTAGACAGTCTAAATAGTGACATTTCCTACCTGGTTCCTTTGGAAGATTAGCACAGACTTGGTGATCAGACTATCCCTATTCAGATATTTATGGTATATGCAGAAAGTCAACCACCATAGTGGAATTACAAGAAGGAGTATAAGGAAAAATTTAAAAAAAAATTCTTCTGTCTGGAAGCTTAAAGCAATTTACCCATCGGTAAACAAGAAAGAAATGAATAATTAAGAGTTATTAACAATATAACTTAGTTAACATTAGATTAAATATAATAAATGCTTTTTTGTATAGGAAGCACACAGAAAAGAAAATTTATTTGTTCATACTTGCTTCCTTTTCAGTGTAACCTTTATACACCAAAAAGGCTAATTTTTCATTCAGTGATCTGTCTGAGAAGTAAAGATTAGATACATGACAAAGATGAAAGCTATCACCTTTCTTTTCACATTTAATGGAAGATTTATTTAATGCTATAAGATGGTAAAATGAGTAAGAATCAAAAAGGAAGAAAAATAGTTATTTACCTAAAACATAAAGTTGTTTATATAGAAAATTAAAGGGAAGTTAAAGACAGATGATTAGAATAAGAGAGTTAAGCAAGTTTGCAGGATACAAAATCAAAGTACACAATCAATCACAGTCGTATATAGAAAGCAGTAAAGTAGTAAATGCAATAATTGTGTTTAAAAGGATCACATTCAAAATAATAAAAAAATGACATTATCTAGGAATAAATCTGACAATCAAATTTTAAAACGTAAGAAAACTATAAAATGTCATTCAATATCTTCACACCTAAATAAAAGTAGAGTCACACTCTATTCATGGATAGGAAAGGTTGATATTAGGAAAATTTAATTCCCACAGATTATAAGATTAAATGAAAATCCAGTCAAATTATCCATGAAATATTAAAACTCACCTATGAAATTCACATGAGTGAATTCATACAAGTGAATTTTGGGGCAAGAATTGTAAAGTTTTGTAGACGAATAAGTAGGGAGGAATCACCCTATTAGACATGATAAGTTATTATGATTCTAAAGAAGTTAACAGTGACTGATCTCCTAGTAAGGATAGACAAAGAGACCCATGAAACATAATAGAGTCCTGAACAATTAAAGATATAGATATAAACTCATATAAGTTAAAGAGTAGTAATATAAATGAGGAGAAGAATAGACATGAAAAATACTGCCAGGACACTTAGCTATCTCTATTAAAAATGAACTAATTAGATTCCCTATTCAAACTATTAAATAATAAATTATAAGTGGATTAAAAGTCTAATTATGGAAGCAATACAAAAAATAGAATAATATGAAAATCATATCTTTATGATATTGGGATTATTTAAACTTTTTAAGACAAAAGGAATCTATTATCTATACCTATATCAAAATTTGAAATTTTGAACATATGTAAGAAAAACATATTTGGAAATTTTTTTCATTGGGTATATAACCACAAAAAAAAAAATAGTTTCAAGCATAAACCAGTAAGAAAAACAAGCTACCCAATAGCTAGATGCTAAAATATTTGATATGGCAATTTACTGAAGCTGAACCTGAATGGTCTATGAAGATACAAAGATATTCACAAATTCACCAGTAAAAAAAAAATTGCAGATTGAAAGAAATACAAAGAAACTTTCACATCCATGGGATTAACAAATTTAAAATTCTCACAATATCAAGTGTTTTTTTTTTTGCATGGGCAGGCACCGGAAATTGAATCCAGGTGTCTGGCATGGCAAGCAAGAATTCTGCCAATGAGCCACCATTGCACCACCTGGAATATCAAGTGTTTTGCAAATAGATGAGAAAACTGATACCCTTACTAGTAAGTAAATTGATAAAACATCCATGCAGATTAATTTTGCAATAATTGTTAAAGTTATGGGTTTATGAAAACCTAAAACTCAATAAGCATATTGCTAAGTATATAATCTAGAAATCTTATTATGTTCAAGAATGTTAATTATTTTCTGCACTTAAAAAATGAAACAATGTGGAACTACAGAGGAATGACATACTCATACAACTGAATAAAATACCCTCAGAAAAAAATGAATGAGCTAGATTTATAGTAATCAGTAATGGCATTTAGAAAACAAAAAGCTAAGTAAAAACTGCAAAATTATATGTTCTCTTTATTTACTCTTTTTTTTAATTTTTTGCATGGGCAGGCACTGGGAAACGAATTTGGGTCTCTGGCATGGCAGGCGAGAACTCTGTCTGCTGAGCCGCCATGGCCCACCCTCTTTATTTACTTTTGAAACACATGTAGTACATTTATAAAATAGATTGGTTACTTCCCCTCTCCCTTTCTGAGAGAGAGAGAGAGAGAGAGAGAGAGAAAGAGGGATCAGGGAATGGGACGAAGCTGGGAAGTCAGAGACCCTTGCTCAGAGACTATCTCCCAGCCCTTGCCTGGCCCTGGCTCCTCTTCTATTGGTGGCTATGTTTCATTCTACAACCAGGGTAGATATTAGGTCTAATGTAAAGGTCTGATCAGCTTTTAAACTTGGAAACACGGAACAGGAACAAGTATCCCCAGATGCTTGTCAGGGCAGAAAACTTTCAGGGGCAGGGTCCTGGAATGAATAACTACTCAGATGGGGTAGCACAAACTAACCTTTATTCTCAGAAACGAAGTGAGGCAGGTGAAGCTGTCACCCACCAATGCAGATGTAAGCAGTTTGGTCTTCCCAGAAGACTAGCTATGAAGGAATCTCTTTCCCTGCTCTTTTGGACCCTTTATGCTGTGTAAGTATAAAATGGTCATTTGCTGAGAGTTGCTGTTGTGTCTAAGCTTGTATTCTCATTACTTACTGTGTAGTAACTCACTCCACAGATGGGGAATAGATAAATGTATGCTTTTATCTTAATGCATTGCATCTCATTTTGGAAGGAAGAAAGGAAGATGGGTTGAAAAGAGAAGAAAAATAAAGAAAATGAGTTGCATTGTAGATACAGGAATGAGTATAGTATTTCTGCATGTTTGAAATATATCTTGAAAGTTTTTCTTTTTTTTTTTTAATATATATAAACGTCATACTCACCTTGTCCACATACTAAGAGCTTAATTAGACCAATGGTGCAATAAAAAGACGCATGTGAATATAGACTCAACAACCCCACAAGAATGCTGAGAATGAGGGTTCATACTGGACGACTGGAGAAATAGTCCTGGCTCATCTAGGAACAAGAGTGAGGAGATCATGGGCTTTTCTACACGTTTGAAAAATAGTAGGGAAGTTTAAGTTGATAGTAGAAAAACGATTATTCTCTCATGAATGTTTTGACCAAAATGCCTATTTGGAACAGGAATCATAGATGAATTTGGGAAAGACATTCAGTATAATTTGGTATTTATCATAGGAGATGTTAGAAAAGATAAGGGTTAGAGAATTATTTTTTTCCCCAACTGTAAATTCAAGTATATTTTTTCTGGAAAATTTTAAGAATTCAAATCTTATTGCCAAATGATAATATAAAAAAAAGATAATTTATTACAATTATTCTATTTTAGAAAAGTCAAAAATTTGTGTTATAAATTGGAATATCTTTTTACAAACATACACATTACCTCTCAAGTACTACTGATATCCAGGTGATCATTTATAACTTTATATTCTGTTTATAGTAAGAATATTTTTCTTCATATTGTCATAACCATTAAAAAGATGCTAAAAGAGAGAAATTAAAAGTCAGTCCCACATTATCTAGAAATTTTGGATTTTATGAGAGTAAATCTTTGCAAGTGAAGATTCTGTCTGAGAACCAGTTCACTTGTCTTGGGCTAGGTTCTCCAAATCTCGCACTTAATGGTATCCATTGAATTTAATAGTATCAATAATATATTATCCTGTTTATGGTTCCACCTATAATTTTCAACTTGATAAAATGTTGAATAATAAATTTAATTTGTATGTTTTCTTTTAGGCCCTAACTCTAATGTATAAAGGAAAATAAATTCCCAGATTCTGCAGGAACTGCTTATTTTTAAGAATTATGTAAAATGTTTATAGTTATTGAAACTGTATACATCTACAAAGGTGTGCCATAAAAGTTTGACAACCTATGTAAAAAAGGGGAAAAAAAAAAGGGACTTCACTTCTGCGGAACAAGATAGAAGACGGAGAGAAGTCCAGAACTGCAGTTCCGGGGGTGTGAATAGTCTTGGACCATCTTTAGTCAGGTTTGGGTGTGAGAAGTATCAGGGGGCAGTGAGTGGGATATATGACTGGGATCCTGACCAGGTGGGCTGCGGTGCACTAAGGAGGTGTGATAGGAGGAAAATGACCCTCCTCGGCTCCAGCCTGCACAGCTCCTGGCTGGGGAAACCTCCCCACGTGGGTGCCCTGGGCAGAACCTGCAGGGACCCAGGATGTCGGGTGATTGTTCACCACAGGGCAGGTCTTGGGTGGGTGGGGGGGGGGTGTCATCACCTGATGCATCGGGTGCAGGAAAAATCAGCCCACAGTGGCGGTATCTGGCAGGCCCACCAGCGCTGCGGATCAGCTGATCCCTCAAGGGCTGGTTGACTCTCTAGTCCCCCTGAAGAGATCCACCAGCTGGCTGCTCCTGCCAGAGCAGACCCCTGCAGGGCATACCCACCTCCAGGCACTCTGGTCAGGATGGGTGGGGCTGAGGTAGGAGGAGACCCCAGCGCACCATCTGCTGGCCGGATGCGGTAAGTTCAGGTCGGCTGTACCAGACTAGGAGGGGAGAGCACCAGGTAAGAGGAATCTCATGGCCGTCACCTGCTTGAAAGAAGGAGTAAGTACAGGCAAGGTAACTATCTGTCTACGTCTTTATTTTTATTTTCATTAAAAACATATTTTTCTTCTTCATATTCCTTTTTTATTTTCCCCACCTTTAAAACATTTTCTTTCTAAACATTTTATTAGTAATATAATTGTCCTTTTCATTATTTTTTTAAAAAATTTATAGGTATTTATATTCTTATATTTTACTCATTTTCTATATTTTATTTCACATATTGTTTTTTATATTCCATTTCATTTATTTTTATTACTACTATTATTTGCTTTCCCTTAAATTTTCTCTCCTTCTGGTAACTGCCAGCTTGACTTCACCCCCAGTATGTTGTGGGGTATCTACTTTTGATTCATGTGCCTACTACTGCCAAGGTGTATTTTGTTGTGGTTCTTGCTTTTCTGTTTCATATTTTTATTATATTATTATTTTACTTTATTATTATCTCTCTCTTCTTTTCTTCTTTTTTTCTCATTCTTTTCTTTTTCTTTCTTTTTTTTTTTTTTTTGTGCATAGGCTGAGTCCACCTTGGGTCTCTTGCATGATAACCAGCCATTCTGCCACTGGAGTACAGGTGCACTCTGGCCTACCTTATAATAGGCCCTAAGTTGAATTGTGTCCTCTACATGACATCTGGACCTTGATTTGGAAAAGAATAACTGACAAAGTGCAGAAGGAAACATTCAGCTAAAACTAAGGAAATACAAAACTTTAGAAGAGAGAAGGAAACCAACTTGCATAATAAACAAATCAAGATAATCAAATGCCCTGAACACAACAGAAAATCACAAAACACACAAAGATCAAAGCAGAATGGCCCAGCCAAACGAGAAAATCAAAATTCCAGAGGGGACACACAATATGGATCAACTACTCAATGATACGTATAAAGAAATAAAGGCTATCAGGAAGACACTAGAAGAGCATAATAAAGAATTTGGTAGGTTAAATAGAAAAATGGCAGTCCTCATGGAAATGAAAGATACAGTAGACCAAATAAAAAATATATGTGGAGGGCAGTGCGATGGTGGCTCTGTGGCAGAATTCTTGCCTGCCATGCTGAAAACCTGGTTAACTTCCTGGTGCCTGCCCATGTAAAAAGAAAAAAGAAAAAGAATTATACCGGAGCCACACAATAGCAGATTTGAAGAAGCAGACGCAATAACAACTGAGCTGGGAGATAGAACAACAGAACTAGAGTGCACAAAAGAAAAAATGGCAAGAAAGATGGTAAAACTGCAACTGGATCTTAGAGAAATAATGGACAACATGAGGTACAAAAATATAAGAACTATTGGTGTCTCAAAAGGAGAAGAGAAGTGTAAAGGGTTGGGAAAGTTAGTTGGAGATATAATTGGAGAAAACGTCCCAACCCTTATAAAAGACACGAATATGCACATCAGAGAGGCCCAGCAAATTCCAAATAGAATAAATCCAAATAAGCCCACTCCAAGACACATACTAATCAGACTGTCATGTATTGAATAGACACAAAAAGTCCTGAAAGCTGCACGGAAAAATGATCTACTACTTACAAGGGAAAACACATGAGACTGACTTGAGACTACTCACCAAGCACCATGGAAGCAAGAAGGCAGTGGTATGATATTTTTAAGATCCTGAATGACAAAGGCTTTTAAATCAAGAATTCTTTATCCAACCAAGTTATCCTTCAAAATTGAGGGAGAGATTAAAATCTTCAAAGATAAAGATTGAGATAATGAATCAACAACAGATCAGCCCTACAAGAAATACTAAAGGGAGCCCTGTCAGCTGATGACAATAATTAAAAAAAAAAAAAAAGACAGGAGAGAGAGGTCTGGAAGAGGGCACAGAAATGAAAAATATGAGTAAAGGTAATTTAAAGGAAAAGAGAGAGAAAATGAAAATTATATACAGATTTGACAAATAAAAACTAAAGGACAAGATGGTAGACTCAAGAGCTGCTTTTACAGTAATTACTTTCAATGGACCAAAATCATCAATTAAAAGACACAGACTGACAGAATGGATCAAAAAACATAACCCATCTATATGCTGTTTACAAGAGATGCATCTTAGACTCAATGACATGATTAGATTGAAAGTGAAAGGATGGAAAAAGATCTTCTAGGCAAGCTGTACCAAAAGAAAGCAGGAGTAGCTATACTAATAAAAAAATAGACTTTTTATGTAAATGTAAAGACCTAATAAGAGACAAAGAAGGACACTGCATATTAATAAAAGGGGCAATTCACCAGGAAGAAATAACAATCATAAATGTGTGTGCTCCCAATCAAGATGCTCTAAAGTACATGAGGCATATACTGGGAAAACTGAAGGGAGCTATAGACACATGAACAGTAATACTGGGAGACTTCAATACACTACTCTCTGCTATAGATAGAACAACCACACAGAAGGTCAACAAGGAACTAGAGATCCTAACCAATAAAATAAATGAATTAGATCTATCAGACATATATAGATCATTACATCCCAGAACATGAGGATATACATTCTTCTTTAGAGCACATGGAACATTCTCCAGGATAGATCATATACTGGGACATCACTGAGTCTCTATAAGTTTAACAAGATTGAAATTATTCAAAACACTTTCTTTTATCACCATGCAATAAAATTGGAAATTAATAATCACCAAAGAACCAGAACTTTCACAAATATGTGGAAATTAAACAACACACTATTAAATAGTCAGTCAGTCAAGGAAGAAATTGCTAGAGAAATCAGTAAATATCTGGAGATGAATGATAATGAGAATACAACATATCAAAACTTATGGGAAGTGGCAAAAGCAGTGCTGAGAAGGAAGTTTATTGCCCTAAATGCATATATTAAGAAACAAGAATGAGCAAACTTGAGGATTTAACTACTCATCTGGAAGATTTAGAGAAAGAAAAGAAAACTAACCCCTAAAGCAAATAAAAGAAGAGAAATGATAAAAATTAAAGCAGAATAAACAATCTGGAGAACAATAAAACAATAGACAAAAACCAGAAGTTGGTTCTTTGAGAAAATTAATAAAATTGAATGTCCCCTAGCTAGAGTAACAAAGGAGAAAAGAGAGAAGACACAAACAAATAAAACCAGAAATGAGAGGGGTGTTGTTATCACAGAGCATGAAGAAATTTAAAAACATCATTAGAGATTATTATAAACAACCATATGCCAATAAGCTAGATAATTTAGATTAAATGGACAAATTACTAGAAACACGCAAATTACCTATACTGACTTGAGAAGAAATAGAAGATCTCAACAAATGAAGTAAAGAAATCCAATCAGTCATCAAAAATCTTCCCCCCCCAAAAAAAAAGCCCAGGACCTGATGACTTCATAGGAGAATTTTATCAAACTTTTCAAAAAGAAATACACCAATCCTGCTCAAACTTTTACAAAAAATTTGAAGAAAAAGGAATGCTGCCTAACTCATTTTATGAAGCTAAGATCACTTTAATACCAAAATTGGATAAAGATGATACAAGAAAAGAAATCTAAAGACCAATCTCCCTAATAAACATGGATGCAAAAATTCTTAACAAAATCCTAGCAAATCATATCCAGCACTACATTAAAAGAATTATACATCATGATCAAGTGGGATTCATACTAGGAATACAAGGGTGGTTCAACATAAGAAAATCAATCAACATAATTCAGCACATTAACAAATCAAAGGGAAAATGACATGATTATACTGATTGATGCTGAAAAAGCATTTGATAAAATCCAGCATCCTTTCCTGATAAAAGCATTTCAAAAGTTAGACATTGCAGGAAACTCTCAATATCATAAAGGACATTTATGAAAAATCCATAGCCAGTATCATACATAATGGTAAGAAATTGAAAGCATGTCCATTGAGATCGGGGATAAGACAAGAATGCCAATTGTAACCACTGTTATTCAACATTGTATTAGAAGTACTAGCTGAAGCAATTAGACAGGAGAAAGAAATAAAAGGCATCCAAATAGGAAGGGAAGAAATAAAATTTTCATTATTTGCAGATGAGATGATCCTATACTTAGAAAATCCTGAGAAACCTACAGTAAAGCTATTTGAGCTAATAAACAAATTCAGCAAAGTGGCAGGATATAAGATTAAAATACAAAAATTAGTAATGTTTCTGTACACAAGCAATAACATATCTGAGGTGACAACTAAGGAAAAAATACCATTCAGAATAGTGACCAAAAGAATTAGGTATCTAGGAATAAATCTAACCAGGGATATCAGGGACTTATACAAAGAAAATTATAAAAACATATTGCTAAAAGAAATTTAAAGTGACCTAAATAGATGAAAAGATATTCCATGCTCCTGGATTGGAAGACTGGATATCATCAAGATGTCGATCCTACCCAAACTGATTTACAGATTCAATGTAATACCAATAAAAATCCCAACAATCTACTTTGAAGACTTGAAGAAACTGATTATCAAATTTATATGGAAGGGAAAGAGATCTCTAATAGCTAAAGATAGCCTCTAAAAAAGAGCTAACTGGGAGGTCTATCACTTCCTGACTTTAAGGCTTACTATAAATTCACAGTAGTCGGAACAGCATGGTACTGGCACAAAGAGAGAAGAAATGACCAATGGAATAGAATTGAGAGTACAAGTATTGACCACCAAATTTATGGACATTTGATCTTTGATAAGGCCCCCAAATCCACTGAATTGGGACATTAATTTTCAATTAATGGACATGGGGAAGCTGGATTTCAATAACCAAACGAATGAAGGAGGACCCATATCTTATACCCTATATAAAAATTAATTCAAAATGTATCAAAGACCTAAATGTAAGAGCCAGTACCTACACTGAAACAAATGTAGGGAAACATCTTCAGAATCTAGTAATAGGAGGTAGCTTCTTAAGCTTTACACCTAAAGCACAAGCTGTGAAAGAATAAAAAACAGACAAATGGGAACTCCTTAAAATCAAGAGCTTCTGTGCCTTAAGCGAATTTGTTAAAAAGGTGAAGCAGCAGCCAACTCAATGGGAGAAAATGTTTGAAAACCACATACTGGATAAAGGCTTGATAGCCTATGTACATAAAGAAATTATACACCTCACCAACAAAAGAACAAACAACCGAATTATAAAATGGGCAGAAGAAATGAATAGGAACTTTTCTGAAGAGCAAATACAGATGGCTAAAAAACCCATGAAGAACTGCTCATCTCCACTGGCTATAAGGAAAATGCAAATTAAAATGACAATGAGCTATCACCTCACAACTATAAGAATGGCTGCTATTAAGTGAACAGGAAACTATAAATGTTGGAGAGGATGCAGAGAAATTGGAACACTTATTCACTGTTGGTGGAAATGTTAAATGATTCAACTGCTGTGGAAATCAGTTTAGTGATTCCTCAGAAAACTAAATATTCAGTTGCCCTATGACCTGGCAATACCAAAACTCGTTATATACCCAAAAGACTTGAGGGCACTGACACGAACAGACATTTGCACACTGATGTTCACAGCAGCACTATTCACAATTGCCTCGAGATGGAAACAATCCAGGTGTCAATCAACAGACAAGTGGATAAACAAAATGTGGTATATGCATACGATGGAATATTATGCAGCATTTAGACAAAATGATGTCCTAAACATGAAACACGGATGAACCTTGAGAACTTAAATGCTGAGTGAAATAAGTTAGGCACAAAGGGACAGATACTGTATGATTCCATTATTATGACTCTGATAAAGCCACTAGTGTTTTGGAGTAGCTGAGTTGAGGACATGGCAGCCATGACAAACTCTGGGGACTGTTCTGTAGCTGCTTGTTGAAGTGTGCTTTGAAAATCACTGCTTTTTTAAATTTTCTTTGTGCGTGTGTGCTTATATGTGTGTGTGTGTGTGTGTGTGTGTGTATTACAACTAAAAAATGGCTAGGCAGTTATAAGAGTATTAGATAAAATAAATTCCTGAAGTCAAAAAATTGAAAATATTTAGTAACATAGCTTACTATTATAGCAAAGTTGATATTTGTAATAACTTTTTACTTGGTATTTTGAGAATATACACAGTTTTGATAGTTAATCAAATGATATTTAAGATACTGTTTAATATTTAGAATTCATGTAACTCTGATATCTGTATTTATAGATTTTTTTTCCTTCCTTGCTTTAATTTTAAATTGGTTTATGAAACAGAGTGTATGAATAGGCTTTACCATGATTACTTAGACATATATTTTAATATGCCTATGGATAAGTTTACTTAGATATTCATTTTAGGTGGTTAAGATTTCCATATGTTAATGGTAAAAATATTTGTATCTTCATATTTTCCTGAAATCAGGAAAGGAGTTAGTAACATAGGTCATCACTATAGCAATTCAGATATTTGTAAAAACTTTCAACTTGGCAGTTTGAGAACATTCACAGCTTGACAGCTGATCAAATGATATCTAAGTTAGTTTTTAATACTTAGAATTTAAGAATTTTGCTATCTGAATATGCAGAATTTTTCCTTGTTGCCTTAATTTTAAATTGGTTTATAAAATTTACTGTACAAACACAGGCTTTACAATGATTATATGGATACTTTATTTAAATATGCCTATGGTTAAGCTAACTAAGATATCCATTGTTGGTGGTTCTAAGTGTATTGTTTGCTTTCTTAAATAAAAAAATTAAGACCAACAAAAAAAGAAAAAATATATTATAAATTTTATTATTCAAAAATTATAAATAACAATAAAATGTGTAATATTTTTATTTTAAATTCCAAATACCCAATTGATTTTCACAGAATGCTCTCATCGATTTTGTTTGGAACTCCTGTAGCCCTAACCAACTTATAGTTGCTATTCAAGAATGTTGGATGATATTATTATTTTCAGTAATGAAACAAAAGTGAAACAACAAAGGCATTTGTCAGAACGTCATTTTTGGTTAATGATAGGAATGTCTTCTTCACTGAATCAGATAATAGTTTTCGAATGTGTGAATAATATGTCCTCAATTTTTATACTGTTGACAATGTAGTGGCTACAGATAAACTCAATCCACTTTTAAGTTGAATCTGCATTAGCATTTTCTCCAACACTGTCTTAAGTATACTCAATCAACAAAGCAATGTCAAGCCTTGAGTTGTAGTGTTTGCCAATTTCTGGGATATAAATACCTGCACCATGTCCAGTACCACGCTACCATCTCAACACTACTGAATGCACAACTAAGAAGAAATAATACTATGGTACATTAGTACTATTGTACTATGCATGATATGATACTATTCTCACCACACAGACACAAATACAAATCATCTCAAGAGCATAAATAGTAAAAAGTAGTAAAATAGAAATGATGAATTTAAAGTATTTATTTTCTATAATTTATTTAACCATAAATTCATGCAATTTAATTTTTAATATTGACTGTGTTTAACAACCAGGCCAAAAATTCTAAGAAACAAAAGACTCATGCCAACTGTATGAGTCGACTGTTATAGGTATATATACACATATATACACAATCATGGGCTAATCTAGTGGCATGTTCAATATATACTGCTTCAATTTGTCTAAAATGGTGTATAAATATAACATTTTTTAAAGAATTCAGTGTGTTTACTAACTAGGTTTGCAAAGATGTATACAGTTAATTCATGAGAAAATATTAAATTAACTTTCACTCCTTCTAATTTTATTTCAAGTTGATATGGAAAAGTTAGAGGAGGTAGAATTTATTTTATGTTATAACATCAGTTTGGCCATCCTTAATTTGTTCTTAAGCATTTCTTTTCTCTCACACAATCTGCCTAAATTTTAGGCACAGAGGAATTACCCTCAGGTAAGTTTCCCTACAGAGATATGTCTTCTGTCTAAAGTTTCAAATTTTTCCCAGCTGAACTGAATATTCTATGAACTGTTAGGCATAAAATTATAATAAAAGAGCAGTCCTCATCAAGGCCACTGCACTTGAGGCATCCATTTGAACTTCTTTTGTATTCAAGGCAAACAAAAATCTTTTGCTTAATCTACTTTCTTCTCCAGCTCAGAGACAATGTAAGGGAGGAAAAGAAAGAAAATCCCTTCCCACTAGATTTTTGAAAACTTTAAAATTTAATGATAGATAAGGCCTGCAGTTTGAAAATGCAGTAGTTATGGTAGCCTAATAGAGACACAGCAAATATATAACTTCTTTTAGGAATCTCCCAGGCGTGAGATTATGCTGAGATTTCAATCTCATAGTTAAGTAATAATATATCACAAAGACATTGAAAATAGTTGCTTTATAAAATGTTCAGGAATCAGCCATTTAACTCTCACAAAATGTCAATAGCTTTTTATTCACAATCCTTAAACTTAGGAAACTTGAAATAAAAGTGTTTAAGAAACCACCCTTCAAAAATAAACCTCCTACTGAAGGTTCTATGTACTTATGGTGTTCAATTAAGCTATCTATATAAGTTATATTAGGAAATGCACTAGTCAAAATATAAATTTTGTACCAAATAAACATTTTTTGCTTTATTCTCACACATAAGTTGAAATTTAAAAATATCAATTGCCATCTATTTTCAGCACCCTGCAGTAATGACATTCCTTTGTTCCTCCTGATGCAAAAACATTTTTAAAATTTGTACATTTAGTCACTATCATTATACACTCTAGGCATGCCTAGATTATACCATCTCAGTCTTTATCATCTATCTTTCTTTCTGATTTCATTTGTGCCCCCAGCCCTCCTCCCTCTATCATTCTCACATTCAGCTTCATTCAGTGTTTTAACATAATTGTTTTACAGTTAGGTAATATTGTGCTGTGCATTTCTGAGTTTTTATATTCAGTCCTGTTGCACAATCTGTATCACTTCAGCTCCAACTACCCAATATCGTACCCTATTTTCTGTCTCCTGATTGTCTCTATTACCATAGAAATATTCCAAGTTCATTGACTAATGTCAGTTCATATCAGTGAGACCATACAGTACTTGCCATTTTGTTTCTAGCTAATCTCAGCATAATATCCTTAAGGTCCATCCATGTTGTTACATACTTTATAACTTTATTCTGTCTTACAGCTGCATAATATTCCATCATATGTACCTCCAGGGTAAAGAAATAAGAGGCATCCAAATTGGAAAGGAAGAAGTAAAACTCTCATTATTTGCAGATGATATGATACTATACTTGGAAGATCCTGAGAAATCTACAGCAAAGTTACTTCAGCTAAAAAACAGATTCAGCAAGGTGGTGGTCTATAAAATTAATGTACAAAAATCAGTAACATTTCTATACACAAGCAATGACCTAGCTGAGGAGTCAGTTAAGGAAAAAAATACATTGAAAATAGCAACTAAAAGAATCAAGTACTTAGGAATGAATGTAACTAGGGATGTAAAGGATTTGTATACAGAAAACTGTGTAACCTTGTAAAAGAAATCAAAGGAGATCTAAATAGGTGGAAAGACATTCCCTGCTCATGGATGAGAAGGCTGAATATAGTTAAGATCTCAATTCTCCGCAAATAGATCTACAGATTCAACACGGTACCAATCAAAATTCCAACAGCCTACTTCGAAGATTTGGAAAAGCTAAGTACCAAATTCATCTGGAAGGGAAAGAGACCCTGAATAGCTAAAAGCATTCTAAAAGAAAAAAGCAAAGTGGGAGCATTAACATTCCCTGACTTTAAAACATATTATAAAGCCACAGTGGTCAAAACAGCATGGTACTAGCACAAATATAGAAGCATTGGCCAATGGAATCAAATTGAGAGTGCAGAAATAGATCGCCATATCTATGCTCAACTGATTTTTGACAAGGCCACCAATCTTCTGAAATGGGTCAAAATAGTCTTTTAAATAATTGGGCATGGAAAAACTGGATATCAATAGCCAAAAGAATCAAAGAGGACCCCTATCTTACACCCTACACAAAAATTAACTCAAAGTGGATCAAACATCTAAATAAAAGAACTAGCACCATTTTCCAGAAGAAAATGTAGGGAAGCATCTTCAAAAACTAGTAATAAGAAACACCTTCCTAAACTTTACACCCAAAACACAAAAGCAAAAAATAGATAAATGGGAACTTCTCAAAAAGAAATGCTTCTGAACCTCAAAAGACTTTGTCAGAAAGATGAAGAGGCAGCCAACTCAATGGGAGAATATATTTGGAAATCACATATCAGACAAAGGTTTGATTTCCTGTATATATAAAGAAATCATACAATTCAACAACAAAAGAACAAGCAGCCCAATTATAAAATGGGCTAAAGATTTGAATAGGCATTTTTTTGAAGAGCAAATACAGGTGGCTCAAAGCATATGAAGAGATGCTCATTTTCATTAGCTATAAGGGAAATGCAGATTAAGACTACAATGAGTTATCACCTCACGCCTTTAAGAATGGCTGCTATTAAACAAATAAGAAACTATAAATGTTGGAGAGGATGTGGAGAAACTGGGACACTTATGCATTGCTGGTGGGACTGTATAATGTTGCAGCTACCAAGAAAGACTGTTTGGCAGTTCCTTAGGAAACTATTTATCAAGCTGCCCTATGACCCAGCAATAGCACTATTTGGTATATACCCAGAAGAGCTGAAAGCAACCACAAAAACAGGCATCTGCACACCGATATTCATAGCAGCATTATTCACAATTGCCAAAAGAGGTAAACAAACCAAATGCCCATCAACAGACAAGTAGATCAACTATGCTGTTTTGACCACTGTGGCTTTATAATATGGTGTAAAGGCAGGGAGCGTTAATCCTCCCACTTTGCTCTTGTCGTTATAGGATGCTTTTCACTATTTGGGGTCTCTTTCCCCTCCAGACGAATTTGGTAGTTAGGCTTTCCAAATCTTCAAGTGGATCACCAAAAAATGATTTTGTTATATTTGTTGATATTTTGTTGTATCAACAAATACAACAAAAATATGGTATATACATACCATACATATATATATATATATATATATATATATATACCATATAAAAATGTGGTATATACATACAATGGAATATTATGCAGCAATAAGAGAAAGTGATGTCCTGAAGCACTTGACAAGATGGATGAGCCTTGAGGATATAATGCTGAGTGAAATTAGCCAGACACAAAAGGATAGATACTGTATGATTCCACTTTTATGACCAGCTTAGCGGTATAATCAGAGGCTTATAATACTGAATATAGGGGACTTAGAGATACACAGAAACTAGACATAAGTGAACCATTAGCTAATGAGGTTGAACTCCCATGTAAAGGAATAGATAGGAGTGAAAGTGGTTCTCTAGGGCATCTGTAAGTAATATTACCATGTTGAAGATGAACAAGATTGAAAGGGGTTGTATAGACCTATGTGTCCCACTGATTAACACTAGAAATATGAATTCGTTCTCGTAAGAATTACTTCAAAGATATGATTCTTGAATAAAGAGTGTTTAAGTCCAGGGTACGGGGGAAAACTGCTATTGCATGCTATGAGCTATGTTCAAAGGAAACCATCAGCACTACCGCAGCAACAGCAGAGATAAATAATGGGGGAAGGCCAAGAGTTAAGAGTAGGTTTAGATTTCTTATTTGGTGAGGGTGTTTTTATTGGTTTTCTTGCTCTTGGGAACAATAAAATTATCTAAAATTAAAGATGCTGATGGACTGTGGATTTGGGGCCTTCTCCATGACGCCTGATGAACGCAGGTACCTGAAAGATGCACTGATAGAGAAGTAGATTGGCGAGTGATGATGTATACTTATGAATGAAGATTGTGCTGCCACAAAAAGGAACAAAGTCATGAGGCATGCAACGATGTGAATGAACATGTGGGACATTTGGTGAGGTAAAATAAGACAGAAACAAAAGAACAAGAACGGTATACTCACCTGTAGAAAATGCTTATAAGAAAACAAGGGCCTAGATTGTAAGCTTTCAGAGCAGACACATTAAGTCCAGAGTAGTGATTATTATTTCTGGATTTTGAGAAGCTGTTTTATTTATATAACCTGATCTTTAGAGATAAGAATGAAGCCAAAAAAGCTGGGGTTAAAGTAATTCAGGACATAGGGTTAAGGAAGACAGTGTCGATATTTTAGAGCCACACATACTCTTTGAGACCAATGGAAGAAAGGTTTATTTGGTCTGGAACTGAGATTTTCTGTAGTGCTGTTCTAGTTTGCTAGCTGCTGGAATGCAACACACCAGAGATGGACTGGCTTTTAATAAAAGGGGATTTATTTTGTTAGTTCTTCAGAGGAAAGGCAGCTAACTTTCCTCAGAACACTGAGGTTCTTTCTTACGTGGAAGGCACAGGATGGTCTCTGCTGGTCTTCTCTCCAGGCCCCTGGGTTCCAACAACTTTCCCCCGGGTGACTTCTTTCTGCATCTCCAAAGGCCTGGGCTGAGCTGCGGGTGCTGAGATGAGGAATGCCGAACTGCTTAGGCTGTGCTACCTTGTGCTCTCTCATTTAAGCACCAGCCAATTGAGTCAAATGTCACCCATTGCAGCAGACACACTTCCTAGCCGACTACAGAGGTAATTAGCAACAGATGAGGCTCACGTACCATTGGCTTATGTCCGCAGCAACAAGACTAGGTATGCTCACCTGGCCAAGTTGACAACTGAATCTAACTAACACAAGTGCATAATCTAATTGAACCTATCTGTATAGCTCATTTGAACAACTGAAACACAGGGAGCCCAGAGGAAGAAAGAGGTCCTTTAATCCTGTATAGATTATTGCAATGCCTGGATACATACTAGAGTATATTAAGCAGATAACCAAAACGTATTGGCAAATTCCCCTGAGGGATGGGAGAAAAATATGAAACTATTAAACCTTACCATCAGGAAATCCCAATACTTTGTCAAACTTTAGGGACACCCAAATCAATAAGCCATACGCTCGATCAGGAAGCTTACTCCTGTGAAGCTTATGTAACTAGAGGAGAAGTTTAGCCTACCTATAGTCATGCCTAGCAGTTACTTTTGGAGGACCTCTGTTCCTCAGATGTGGCCTCAGCCTCTTTAAGCCCAACTCAGCAAGTGAAATCATTGCTTTTTCCCCTATGTGGGACATGACAACCAGGAGTGAAAGTCTCCCTGGTAACATGGGAGATGACTCCCAGGGATGAATCCAAACCTGTGGGATCAACAATTCTGTCCTTACCAAAAGGGGGAAAATATGTGTAATTAGTAAAGTATCAGTGGTAGAGAGAGTTCAAACAGAGTTGAGAGGGTACTCTGGGGGTTGCTCTTACACAAACTCCAATTATACCTTGCTACCTATCATAACCTGCCAACCTCAACCAGGACCATTCCAGTCAAACCTAGGTCAATATATAAGGTTCCATAAGGGCCCCATGCACTATAGTAACTTTCCAGAAACCTACAACCTCCAGATGGGGCCCCTGGTCCAGATAAGTCCTGAAACCTAGCCCAGCCTCTCCAGAACATCAGATAGTTCCATCTTCCTGACCCAAATTATTGACTGACCCTTCCAATATGAAAAATTTAGAATTGCCATGGCCTAAACACCCCCTAAAGAGAGGAATGGAAAGATCAAAGGTGATGGTGGAGTTATACAGAGAATATAGGATTTAACAAATGAATACGAATGCTAAATCATTAAATTAATAACTCCTTCAATCTCCAGTATTTTAGAGGAGCTAGAAGTAAAAATCTAAAATTGTGACATTATAGCCCATGCCAAACTCTGAAATCTGTTCTACAACTAATTGTGGTGCTGTGCTTTGAAATTTATAGCTTTTTTGTATATATGTCATTTTTCACAAAAAAAAGGAAAAAAAGTCAATTGTGATGATAAATATTTAAGTCCTCTAGCCTCCCATATTCTGGAGCAACTAGAAGGAAAAATATGAGAGGATCATTTGGTAGCCCATGACAAAGTCTGGGATCTGTCCTGTAACTACCTGTTGAAAAGTACTTTGAAAGCTATTGCTTTTTTTTTCTTTGCTTTGGATATATCTTACATTATACAAAAAAAAGTTTAAAAGTAAATAAATAACCCTCTCTCTAGGATGAACTTCCAATGAAACATTAAGTAATTTTCCCAAAGCAACCATTTGCCTATTTCTAACTTCTAATAGAATCTATACAAAATAAATTGGTAGTCAGAATTATGCAGATTGCCTTTGGAGCAGCCCAACAGGACATATGAGAAATTGATCGGTGGTTTTGAAAAGTTGATTCCCAGTCTCACATATCTTGTATACATGGGTGATGTACTCTCACCCATCACCAAAAGGCCCACTCCGTGTCTATGGCTATCAGAATCCACTCTGGTACTTTCACCCACATTCTCTGGACGTCATTTCTGATTTCAACCAAGCCAGGATGCTTTCATACAGGTTTTAACTCACTCTGCTCTGACAGTGCTTTACCTCTCCTGTTGGCACTTTAGCTTTCTGCATGGAACTGTCTTCACCTCCACTTGAACTGTGTGGAAGTGTCAGGGCATAAACGGCACAACACTCAACCATTGGAGATTCCAGCTGATGTGTGGTTATCCTTGCCTCCTATCCACGGAAGGGACAATTCAAAAAGAAAATTCTACACTCTGCTTAGAGTAGACTCAAGTTGCAGTTGCCCACAGTGGTTACCATCATAAAACCCTGACCATTTCTTTCCTTCCCTCATACCTCCTATCTCCAGCCTTCCAGATAAACCATCTGGAAATAAACACTGGTCCCAAGTTCTGCTTTCAAGGAAATGCAAACTAAAACACAATCTTATCATCACACAGGCATTTCAACACCAGATACACGTCTAAGGTAAACGCGTTTATGTCTGAACTCCCTCTCTCGCTGTGCAGAGGCACTCCTTCTGACATCATGCCTGTTGCCCGCTCATCATGTAGACTCCAGGCAACTGTTATGCTATTCCTAATCTGCCTATTCCTCTGTGTAGACAGACATCACAACCTGCCCTATTAAGGCTAGACTTCATGAATCAGAGGTTTTCTAACCAGTCTCCCCATTTCAGCTTTCCAAACGGTGTCCCTGGCATCAGAAAGCTCCTTTATGTAGGAAAGCAGCCAGAGAAAGTGGTAGAATAATGAAAGAGAAAACAGGGCCACTGGTAGAGTCATATGTGCATTTTTACAGTTACTTTCTGAGACCAACAGCCCTTTCTATATGTCAAACATAAAAGAACACTCCTAGTAGTGGCAATACTGTAAATCTTGTAAAAATTTACCCAATCATTTACTCTGAAAACTTAAATGACCCCAGAGGCAGAGCTGAGAAATAATGTAACTGTAGAAAACTACAAAATATTTCTTAGTGTTAAGCCTTTTGCTTTTCCATGGAAACACTGACAGAATTGACTTTTTAGTGACCTAGAAATTTGCTCTCTCAATGATGGTTTATTTCATATATATATATATATATATATATATATATATATATATATATGAATATATGTTTATTTCATATATATAAATGCATTCCCTTTTGAGCAAAACATTTTTACGTGTCCCTGCAATCTATTAAAACTTTGCAATTCTTTACAATTATCTTCTTTTTCCATGTGCAAGGTATTGATTCAATTCAACAACTTAGTGCCATATTAAACTCAACAAGGTAGATAGGAATATATATCTTCAAAAAGACAACATTTCTCCTTGAACAGAAAACTTGTGTTTCAGTGGTAAGAGTCTTATTAAATAATTATGTGCAAACATAGGTAGATATTGGTGTAGTTTATACTCTTTAATATTTATTCAAAACCCATTGTTTCTTACTTAAATTTTATGAGGGTAAATTGTGAAATTTTTGTAGTTTATAAGGAAAAAATCTTAAACATCTAACAATTTCAGATAGCATATTCATACGACATTTGCTGCAGGCTTAATGGTTAGAGGCCTTTCATATATACATGTGTTTCACCTCCACATTTTTTTCCCAATTGACAGAGGAGAAAAATGGAAAACCAAAATTAAGGAGGTATATTGTACACTGTTCTCAATAAAATAATTAAAATATTTACATAATGCTAATGACAGAAATAATAGCTTATTGCTTCAGCAGAGAACCAAGAGAAATCACAATAACTATTATCTTGATTGAGACACATGGATAAAAGAAATAATTGTTAATATTTTTCTATTCCATGTTTATATTTTATGCATGCCTGTGATTTTCTTTTTAGTTAAGTAAATGTTATATGTCTTAAGTTTTACTTTAGTGAACATGTTTTGTTTTGTTTTTGCTTAGACCAAAAGAAGAAGAAGTTTACGTTCCTCCAAAGGAGCAACATTTAAAATAATATCCACCACCTTGGTATACATGAAAAATACTAAAGCAAAGACAGGGATGAGAAAAAAAATCAGAATAAGCAAGGACAACATGTAAAGGTAAAAACCAAAATTTGGTGATTGGTAAATATCTGAGATATTAGAGCTAATCAATATTTTCCATATAGTTAATAAGTACTCATATAAAATATGAATGTTGAAAAATTACAGAGAGCTGAAGGGAGGAGGAAAGAGGAGAAAAAGGGAAAGAGAGAAGGTGAGGGTGAAATAGAGAAAAGAGACCTTGATTGAATAAAAATAGAGAAAATTAATTTTGAAATCCATCAGCAAATCCTGTTGGTTCTGTTTTTTTTAAAATCTCATCACTCTTGTCTCACCAATTCCTCTTTCCAAAAAAAATTGCAATTGCCTCTTAACTAATCTTCCTGATTTTTCACTTGTCCCTCTATGGTCTTTTATTTTCACTGTAACCAGAGGAATCTATCTAAAAGATAAACCAGATATATTCGTTAAAGTTAACAATGCTAGTTGACGCAAAATGTTATCATTGCTTATAATAAACTAAAATACACTAAATAATAAAAGTTTAATAAAAATTTATTTCTCACTAATGCCATGGTCCAATTCAGTTTTGGAGATATGGTGAGTTCTTCTCCACATGGTCATTTAATGGCTCAAGTTCTATATTCTGTTTGCTAGATTTCAGCCACCAGGCAGGTGGGGCACACCTAAATGCAAGGGTAGGCAATATTGGTGAGTACAAGCATTCCAATTGCTTGTCCTGCCAGATACCTAGGATACTGTTTACTCACTCTGTACACCAATCTCTCAGCTTATGCATGCTTTGCACTTACCACCTTCTTTGGAGGACTACTTGGGACTTCTGAAGCTGTTCTGTCCAGAAGCACCGAGTGACCTTGGGGTCTGGGAGTTGAAATCTTTCCTGGGCTGTCCATAGCCAATGACTGACTGTAACAGAATTTTGAAAGCCCAAGGCTCTTACCTCTGAAAATTAACTGACAATACAGAACACTCAGAAAATGAGGTTGAGGTGTGGAATTCATTTGAAATTGTACTCTTCTTGTTTGACTTCTTCCCCTTTTCCTCTCTGCTTTCCACATTCCCTTAGTAGTTTCTCAAATCACTTGCATATGATTTTGCAGCTTGGAGGGACAGAGCCTAAGATTCTCCTTTTACATCATCCTTCTCCAGACAAATGAGTTGGCTTGCTTGTCATTGAACATGCCAAGCATGTTCCCTTTGTGGGCCTTTCTTTCTGCCTCTAGTGTTATTTTTGTAGATGTCCACATAGTTCACTGCTTTACTACTGCCAGGTCTCTGCTCAGATATCACCTAATCAGCGAGGTCCCCCGTGACCACCCTATTTCCTCACACCATGCCAGCCCAAACTTATAATCCCATTCTACCTGGCATTCCTCTTCACCTGACATATATTTGCTTATGTTTGCTAAATGATTGTGTTCTTCACTAAAATACATGTCCCATGCAGGATACCGACTTTGTTTGCCTCCCCACCTAGCACCCAGTACAGTGTCTGGCTGTAGAGGAGGCACTTCCAGATGAAGCGAAATGGATGAATGAATGAATAAATACACTAAAACTCGAGTACAGAGTAAAGTTAATACAAATTTTATTTTATAATTAGGCTGTATGTTACCTTTTTAATGTCACAGATTAAATGCTACCTCTGCAAATCATTATTGATAAATACCTGGGCAAGCTGTGTCTCAACATTCATGGCAGAAATAATCTCGTCTTGTGTATAGGCAGACCAGATAAGCAGTACATGTTGTACGATATTGCTTTGCCAGGCTTAGGTGGAGCTATAAGGAATATACTATATATCACTTTATGTAACATACTCTGCCTGAAAGCTGCCAATAAGTTGAACATATTTATTGAGGATAAAATACATGGTTTAGCTCTGTGCACTTTAAAAATAAAAAGCTGTGTGGTATTAAATAAGGTTAAGAATTCAATTATAATAAAACAAAGAGAAAGACAGCTAAATGTTCCCAGTAGTTTTACTGGAAAGATCAAGCTTGGCAGGCAATGGGCACAAAAGATAATGCTACGGTGGAAACATATTATTAAATGAAAAAGAGAATCAAAACATGAAATCAAATAATTTTAAAAGTAAATTGATCAGAACATACGGAAAGACAAAGACAGGGGGCTGCTAGAGAGAGAGCTGAATCCAGACTGCAGCTCCAGCTACATGTTGTTGTCATTTTCCTCCATTGTTTTGTCCTAAAAAGACAGACACCCTCTCTCACTGGATTGCTGGCTCTTAGGACCACTGGTTACTGTGCAAACGCAGTGAAGTGGACACAATAGTGGGATGGAATCAGACTGTCTGTCCATTTATTGCCACAATGTGGGCACCTAAGATTTAATCAGAACAAGAGACTTATGACTGAAAGTGTATCATTATATAGGCATATCATATTAACCTCTGATAATGTTCTAAAGCCAGTTGAGTAAGAGAGAGAAAATGCCACTGGGTACAAACTGTGGCATCAATTCTCTGCCAGACTGATCGATTGAATTTATATATTACCTCCAGTTACAACCTTAAAATCTATAATTTTATGCTCTCTTCAGTGCACAGCTCACAGCCTAAATAATTGCAGATTCAAATGAATTTTAAAAAGATTGAACAGGCTTTAAATTTACAATGTGTGAAAATGGTTGTTTTAACCAGTTTTAATTATTTACTAATTTAACTCAGTGGATTCACGTACTCTCCACCCCCTACCCCAAACTCCTTTTCCTCTCGCCTTCCCTAATTCCCCTATGGATAAAGATCCTACAACTTTTCCATATTCATACATCAAATGATTTGGAACTATTTTAATCAATAAAAAATAAGGTGTATATATAGATTTTCAGATCCTTTAAACCGGATCATCAAAAAATATCAGATGTTCTGAATTACAAATCCTCTGCTTTCAGTCCTAAACATCTCTCTCTTTTAATTATAAGAGTTTAGCATTCATTCATTAGACATCGACGCTATATAAGGAAAATTAAAAATGCATTTACTCAAAAGCTCCTCCAGCAGAATATAAACACAGAGCCTTTTCTCCACATAATCTTTGTACAAAATTCTGAAGCTCAGAGAGTTTCAAAAAATAGCCCACTTGCAGAAATTCTATATATATTAAAGAAATGAGGCACAAGCAAATAATACCAATTTTTTTCCATGCATTTCAGTGTTTTTCTGTACATTTTGGACAGTATACAAATACTTAAGAAGCAATCTTTCATTAAAAAATTTAAAAAGTTAGCAATTTCAAATTGATTAAGATGCTTTTTTGGTAACTTCATATGTCAAATTAAATATATGTTCTTTAGCATTATACGAAGAATAGTATTTGCTGCACAATTATGATTTACCAACTACTATGCTAAGCCATTAATATATATTAATTTAATTCACTTGCTTGAACCCCTGGCAATGTAGAGGCTATTATCTGTAAAATAATGAGGAAACATAGACCTAAAGAGGTTGAATAGATTTCCAGGCAATATGGGAAATGAAGTTGACATGGAAGAATATCTTCCCTAAAAAAGAGTTAAAGTTACTAGATAAAATAGAGCAAAGGTTGTTTTAATAAATGGTCATCCAAAAAATAAAGTTAAACCCACAACTTTGAGAAACTGAGATAGAACTCAAAATTTCAACAATGTATGGAGTTTGAAACCCAGATACATATCCTTGAAGATTTCAGTCTAAATCTGTAATGGGGAGGAAATCTTTAAAGTTCTAGAAGACTGATTTTGAGCTATTTATTTTAAGGAGGTAGTTATGAAGAGCTACTAAATCCATGAAACAGGAACTAGGAAGACATCAAATCACTAATACTAGTTAATATCCTATGGTCTTGAGACTATAAACAGATACCTGGGAAAATAAAAGAAGATCCTTAGGCTTATTCATATCCTATTGTGGGATGCAAATTCACAGACCAGATATATTGTTTCGATATAAGGCACAAAGAAATGTGAAGGCAACAAGGAGGATGCTTCCTAACCTAACTAAGACATACAGATTTTCCAGAAAGAAAACCATTCTTCATGGGATAAACTCAGGGCAGTAAGCTACAATAGGAAGTGAAACATCATTAGAGTAAGTAAGGAGATAAAAGAATTATAATTTTTCATGCTAAGATATAGAAATAATAGAACAATCATAAAGAATTTGTCAGTATTAACATATTTAAAGTAATGAAAAAAGAAACAAAAATCTTGAAGGAAAAAAAAAGCACAACAATGTTATATTGTAGAGTAACTTGACAAAGAACCAAAAATGTTATAGAAATTACAAGAGTTGCTACTAAAAACAAACTCAATGCATCTGTGACCTGAAGGATAGATCTGAATAAACCACTCACAATGAAGCACATGATAAGAAGTAGATAGTATGAAATAAATTTGAAATACATGAATTTATTTTTGAGATTTTTGTCTTTCACTTAAAGGAAACTTTTATTTCAAGAATAGTATCATCACACTATTCTCTAAAGCGAATCTCCTTGATCTATATTAGACTTTAGCATTATATCTTTCATGCCTCTTGTCTACTAGTCTTACTTGGCTAGTAAGGCATCTTTACTTAGATGTCTTTGAACACACAGGAAAATTGTGGATATCCAAAAAAGACCCTGTCTTAGTAGACAACTTAGTTTACAGCTAGAACTAGAGTAAATACAACTACAGTCCTGTCCTTAAAAGGTTAAAAACAAATCTCTAAAGGATTAGCTTGCTTATCAGGTAACTTAACCTATTAACAGAAGCATCAACATTCTAGGAAGAAAGGCAATAAAATGTAAGCTTTCAATAATGTATATTCACAATGTACAATATCCAGTCAAAATCAGTAGACATGAGAAAAAGCAACAAAATTTGATGCATAACCAGGACTGATTTGGATCAGTCGATAAAAACAGACAGGTATGATAGATGATGAAATTAGCCAAGACTTTGAAACAGCTCTTATAAATAGACACTCAAGGATTTAAAGAAAACATGAACATAATGGAAAAAAAATTGAAGACTTAAAAAAATAAAACATCAAATGACAAATATCATAACATCTGAAATGAAATACTCATTGGATAGATTTGAGAACAGATTCCATATTGCAGAAGAAAATATGAATAAACTTGACGACTCCACAAGGTCAGCTCTCCAAACTGAAGCACAGCAAGAAAAGACAAAACTGGGAAAAAACAGCAACATCAGAACCTCAGTAACAGGTGAACAATTTCAAGCAATTACACCAATGCGTAATTGTTCTCCTAGAAAAGGGGCAGAAGGGAATAAAATATTTGAAAATAAAATGGCTCCAATTTTTTCAAACTCATATATCTGAGAAGTTTAACAAACCCCAAGCAAGATAAATATACTACATTAAATTTCCAAAAACAAATGTTTAAGGGAAAATTTTTAAAATCAGTCAAAGGAAAAATATCCAATAAAATAGATAATGACAGCAGACTTCTCATCAGAAGTTATGCAAACCATGAGACAGCAATATCATGAAGTGCTGAAGGAAAGCATTATTAATCTAGCATTCTGTATTCAGCCAAATTAATCATCAAAAATGAGTGCAGGGCAACTGTGGGTGAGTGACAGAAAATAGCAAGGTGACATATTTAACTAAAATATATTGGTAACTATATTAATAAATGGTCTTACCATGGAAATTGAAAAACAGAAATTGTTATAATAAACAAAAAGTAAGACCCAGTTATATACTTTCCTATAAAAACTATTTTGATTATCAAATATAAATAAATAAAGGGTAAAAGAATGGGAAAGTATATATTATGCACATCTTACTCTTAAGAAATATTGAATGGCTATATTAATATCAAAGTACACTTAAGGCAAGGAATATTACCAGGGATAAAAACAGCTATTTCATAATGATTTAGAGACAATTCATTGGAAGAAAGGACAATTTCAAATGTGTACGTACCCATTTGAACAACAACTGAGCTTCAGAAAATAAAGCAAAAACAGAACAGAAAGGAGAAGTAGAGCTATCCATATTTGGAATTAGAGTTTTGAAGCATTTGTCTCTCAGGAATTAATTTTTAAGAGACTATAGAAAGAAAATCTATTAAAGTTATAGAAAACTTGAACCACTACTTAACAGCTTCATCTAATTAATATACTGAGTACTACATGCCAAAGCAGCAGAATACACATTTTCTCCAAGTGTATAGGAAATATTCTCTGAGATAAAGTATATGCCAAATCATAAAATAAGTATCAAAATTTTAGAAAAATTGAAACAATACAGGTTATATTCACTGACCACAATGGAATTAGATAAATCAATAATAGAAAAATATCTACAATATTCCAAATGTATGGAACTTACACAAGACACTTCTAAATAATCCATGGCAAAAGAAGAAATCACAAGAGGTAGTACGAAATATTTTGTATTGAATGATAAAGAAAACATGCATAACAAAACAGGTGGGTGCAGTTAATACAAAATTCAGGAAGAAATTCATGACTTTAATTGGTTCTATGAAACAAAGAAAAGAAATTTAAAATAAATGTACTTAGCACCCTTGTCAAAATTCAGTTGGCCATAGATATATAGGTTATAGTTGAACTCTCAAGTCTATTCCATTGGTCTGTATTACTATCTTTATGCCAATACCATACTGTTTTATGCCAATAGCCATACTAGTGTGGCTTTATAGTAAGCTTTCAAATCAGGCAGTGTGAGGCTGTCAAATTTGTTCTTACTTACAATATTGGTTTGGTTATTTGGGACTACTTGAAATACCATATGAATTTGAGAATTGGCTCTCCCATTTCTGAAAATAAATAAATAAATAAATAAATAAATAAAAAGGCTGCTGTGACTTTGATGGGTATTGCGTTGAATCTGTAGATTATTTTAGGTATTATTGAAATCCTAATAGTATTAAGTCTTTCTAACCATGAACAAGGGATACATTGCCATTTATTTAGGTCTTCTTTAGTTCTTTCAGCTGTAGTTTTCAGTTTACAAGTCCTTTAACTCCTTGGTTACGTTCATTCCTAGACATTTTATTCTTTGAAGAGCCATTATGAATGGAATTGTAATGGATGTTGATAATGGTAGTCTAACATTGTGCATGCAATTACTGCTAAAAATCGGAATCCAGATTTTTTAAAGGTAACTTTGTCCTTTCTTGCTTGAGTCCCAAAACCCACACCCCATAACTGATGACAGTTCACTAAATTGTTAAATCACATTAAAATATTGAAATGAAGGAGTCACTTCACAATTTGGATATTATTTCTGCATGAACCTAAAGTCAATTTTCATTTATACTGCTGTCTAAAATGCCAAATTGTATTTTAAAATTTTCTTTTTTCTGGCTAGTAAGGATCTTATGAGGAATTCATCTTTTTTTTTTTAATCTTTCTATGTTTGAGAAAGTATTATTTTAAAATTCCAATGTTTTGTCCTCTTTAGTTATAAAAATAGAAGATATACCTTTGAACTTTAAAAAAATTAAAATTTCAGGAGACATTATTACTATTAATGATGTCTCACATTCAACATAAAAAAAAGACAAAATTTTGTTCATAAATAGTTATGGCTAGGTCAGTGTTTCCTAACTGAGCTCATTTTACCCCCCAGGAAATATTTATAAAGTCTGATGTTATTTTTGGTTGTCCCAGTTAAGTGTTACTAGCTTCTAGATGGTAGATACAAATGACATTGCTTCACATCCTATAAATGCACAGATATCCCACAACAAAGAATCACCAGCCCAAATGTCAATAAGGCTAAGGTTGAGAAACCCTGTGTTATACGGTTATTAGTACTTCCAGTATAAATCCTATGATGACTCAAAAATTATTTGAACAAAATTCTCCTTTTTATAAATGTATAAATAGAATTATAGAAAATTTAAATATTTACCAGTTTTAATGAGAAATTATTAAAGTATTAACTAAATTAATTGAATGCCATAAGTTATTATGTAGAATGAAAGAGACTCCATATTTTCTTTTTGACTAACCTATCCTCTAAAGCACTCCTAAAGTAGGAACCTTGCTGGTTAAAGTATAGAGAATAATTTCAAAAAGATAACAGATCATTAAAGTCAAGGCACGTCAATTCTCATAACAAATAACTACACAATCAAGAGAGGTTTCTGAACTGGTCTAATTTGTCCACCTTTGGAGATTCCTTCCACCTTTTTCTATACCTCTAATATTCATAGTTTCATATGCTTTTTTGAAGCCTGTACATTTTCTTTTCTTAATCTATTGATAAAGTATAACGGTCAGAACTAATGAATTTTTATTTGCATTTCCTGAACCATACCTGAACATTTTACTACATAAGAATGGAATACCATATCTGATGATTTAGTTACGTGATGACAGAATTGACAAAATTTTGGTCAACCTACAAATTTTAACTAGAGTTTTGCCTTTAGACTTTAATTTACTTGGGTACCCTACTCTGGATAGGATAGTTCCACTTGCTTAATTGCTTTCCTTCTAGAACTTTTTAAAAAGTATATGTGTTTTCTCTTAAACTTGAATACACAGTGTGAAAGACGGTGAGAATATTGGCATTTCAATAATTATGTAGTATAGGGCATCCTTACAAATTCATTTAATTATAGGCTTTCAGATGCAGATAATACTAAGCCAGAGGATCTTTGAGAACACCAGATATACAATTCATGGTGCACTAATATTAAGAAAGTTTGATATGCATTTTTGAAAAGGATTAATTCAGAATATTTCACGTAAATTTTTTTATACTCAAATATAATGATAAGAATTATGCTAAGAAGATGTACTTATGTTAATTTTTCCCACAGAGTGATTTATAGTGAACATGACTGTTGCTTTAAAAAGTGTATTAAAACTATGTGTTTACTTTCACAGACAAGTTACTTCCCACAATAATTACTTTATATATTTTATGTAAATAGAAATGTCAGTATTCTCCTCTTTCACAGAAATTAACTTAAATATCAAATTGTTAGATTTGGGGAGATTTGCATATAATCTTTGGATACAGATAATATTGATATTCAGAATTTAAAACCTCCTTCCTTAGTACCCAGTTCTTACAAATGAATCTAAAATTCACATGAAAAAAATCACTGAAATAATAAGAATGATGGCTACATGTATACTTTGAAGCAAAAATGATGGACTATTGGCAGTAATCTGCATGAATAAATAGCGTTTGCTTCTCTTTCTGAATTAAAAGTCCCTCACATCTATAAAAGATGGTGCTAGAATGAATTATTTTACAAAAAAAAGAAAAAAAAAACAGAAACCAAATATTTAAACCTTTCATAGTTAATCTAACTAGCAGGAAAGGTTCATGTTCAGGGGGACCCATCTGGCCTCTCTACAAATGAGAAGACTTGTATATATGGACCATATAACATAAGCATAGCTAGTTGAACCAACACCCTACAACTAAAGAGTAATTAGCATGGGGCAAATTTTTATGGCTACTAGTACACTAGCACGTCCTTCCTGACCTACATCCAAATGGACACGTGATTACATAAAATGGGTAGTTTCTTTCTCAAGCACTTATTTGTATCCAAAAATGTAGGATTTGTCTAACTGCTGCCAACTAAAGAACTGAGACCCATATGCTACCCCATAACTTACCGGTTAGCGATTTGTTATAAGCAAAATGCAAATATTATGGTAAACATTCAGAACATTTTTCCAATGAACTTTATGTTGTAAATGGAAACAACAGTACGTCAGAAAATTTTATAATTGTTATTTCATCATTAGTCCTATTTTACATATAATTCAGCATTTCCAAGTTTTGCAATTTTCAGTTAGAGACATCAAGGTTAGCAGAGCTTTAAATATCCAATAATATATGTTCCATTTGGAGGGCTGATGGTGAACACTCACAAAAGCCTGAAAACATGGCAAAATTTTTATTTTAAGTATTTCACACTATAGTTATTAGGTATATCAGATAGAATATATTTTTGAATATGTGGTCAGATCTGGTCTGTATCTGAATGGGATTTGATGAGGCACTAAAGCATAGAAGAGCTTTAAATATACATAGACAAAATAATTGAGGAGATTAACATGAAGTCAGAGTTTTTAAAAATTGCGTGTACGTATACCTAAAAGGAGTTATTTTAGGCCTAACTATTCTGTTCTAGGAGCTTTAAATTTTTATCAACCTAAACTCTTATGAAAAATCACAAAATCAGAAACTGTGTAATATCATAGTAATTTAAATGCAGCAATATGTTATACTTTTGATGGGTGAATATCATGTCAAGAAGAACTGCCAATGCCTTTCACTCCATTTTGACATGAAAAATAAAAGGAAAGAAAATATAGTAGACTTCTGAACAGATTATTAGTGTAAAACATTATTTTAAAATTACTATTATTTTTATAGACATCAGTGCCAAAATTGCCAATATAGATCAGTTTTTCTCTGGAACTCAGATCAACAGGAAAATATTTACTAATATAGCCATTGTTAGGTGAGATTTTTTGTAAATATAATTTTATTGAGATATGTTCACACACCATGTACTCCATCAAAAGTATACAATCAATGGTTCACAATATCATCACATAATTATGTATTCGTCATCATGCTTTTAGAGCATTTGTATTCTTCTATAAAAAGAAATAAAAAGAGAAAAACCTTTACATGCCATACCCCTTACCCATTGCTCTTATTGACCACTAGTATTGCAATTTTACCCAATTTTAAGACTTATAATAGAAGTAGGTTAGCTAAAGATAGTGTCATATTAACTGATATGTATTTATCAATGGAACAAAACAAAGCATCCAGAAGTACACTCATACAAACAGAGGCAACTTTTTTTCGTTATAGTTATATGACCATTATCAAAAATTACGGATTACAGTTCAAATACCTCAGGTATTTTCTTCTTGGTGTTCTAAAACACTTGACTCTAAAAGAAGTATCTGTATGAGCCAGTAGTCACAGTCATTTGTTAAATTCTAATTTCTCATTTACACCTCCACCCTCTCATTTGATCTTTATCTGAATCTTCAGGGATATCTGGGCAATGACCACTTTAACTTCATGCTGTAAAGGGGTGTTGACCTTCTGATATAAAGGAATGAACCTGGCTTGTTGTTCTTGGAGAGTCTGGTACTTCTGGGTTTTAGGATTTATCAGACCTAGGATCAATCTGGAGGCCTGAAGTTTTTGAGAAAATAAACTTACTAAGAAAAGCTCTTATAGAGACTTAGACCCCAGGATACTCCCTAGGGTTTTCAGAAATACTGTTTGTTGGGGCTTGACATACTGTGGGCATTCAAAACATCTGGTTAAAGTTTACAAAACAATAACATTCAGAATAACCTCACAACTCTATTTGAAATCTCTTAGTCACTGAAACTTTATCTTATTCCATTTCTTTTCCCTCTTTTGGTCATTCCCAATCCCATGATGCAAGGGTCAGGCTCATCCCTGGAAGTTGTGTCCCACATTGCCAGGGAGACTTACATCCCTGGGACTCATGTCCCATGTAGTTGGGATAGAAATGAGTTCATTTGCAGAGTTGACTTAAAGAGAGAGGCTACATCTGAGCAACCAAAGAGGCTCTCTTGGGGTAACTCTTGGGCATCATTACATGCAACCTAGCTTTGCCATTGCAGAAATAAGCTTCATAAGGGCACACTTCAAGATCGAGGGCTTGGCTTACTAAAGTAGGAGTCTGTAACACCTGGTACAATATCAGGAATTTCCCAGGTGGGGAAGTTTAATAGTTCCATCTTTTCCCCCAGTTCCTCAAGGTGACATTGCAAAAATATTTTTATTGTCTGCCCAAATTACTCTGGAATGTATTTGGATATTATATTAACTTGTACAAAATAATAAGATCTCATTCCCTATTCTAGGTTCCATATCATTATTTACTTAAGGTTTTGGAAAGTTTTGACATGTAAATTAAGATATTTATTTTAGGTAAAATGTTAGGAAACCTAAATTTTAAAGGCCTAGAAGTGAAATTTCTGGGCTCACATGACTCTAGGTATAGTTTTGACCTCAAGCATGGTTTAATAAAATACCTCAAAAGATTCCATAACTTTTTTGTGTTTGTTTGCTTTAACCTGAATCCTTTAGCTTTGTCTTTTTCCATGTTGGCATCTATTATTGGATTTTCCATGTTGGCATCTATTACTGGATTCTTCCATTATTGGGTGGGCTTCCCACCTGGTGGTGAGATGATGTGGACCGAGTTGCTCTAGGTTTCATTGTGGGAACACAGGCCCAAGCACAAGAAATTTTAAGCAAATGACTGCTTTTTATTTACAAAGCACAAAGGGTCCTCTTTAGGGGGAGGGATGCCACCTTTGCCAGTCCCCCAGGGGACCAACTACATAGGTCAGGGTTGGTGAAGGGCAGCTTAGTGTGCACACTTCACATCATAGATGAGGGACACTTGTACTTCCCAAATGTTGGGTTTTTATACACCCCAGGGAGAGAAGACCATGCCAATGAGCAAAAAAGCATTCATCAAGCTACCTTTGTGCCCTGGCAAGCATCTGTGGCTGCTTGAGATTTTATGACTCCCTGGGGCTGCCTGCAGTCTCTTCAGAAATAGAAATATGACAAACACTTGCATGTAAAGAAAAATGGAAACATACTGAACATATGCATGCAAAGAAGTGAGAGATGAAAAGGAAGGGGATAGGCTAGGGCTAGGAGATGATCACTGTGTTCAGATGGTTGCTGCAACTTAAACCTCTTATCTCCATAACTTTAAATTCTGTGGCAAGGCTTCTTATTCACAAGAGCCAACAAATATCATCATTCACCTTATAATCATTTATTATCCCTAGGTGTGGTAGTCAGAAACTGTATAGACCTCAAAAATTGACTTGTCACATGAGAGAGAATCCCAAGATAACAGTAGCCGATTTTCAGAGAGAAAGCATCACCTGTTGATACCTTACTTTGGACATATTCAAGTCCTCAAAACTGTAAACATATAAGTTAATAAATCCCCATTTTAAAAGCCAACTCATTTCTGGTAAATTGCATCTTGTTAGCTTTAGCAAAAGAAAACACTAGGTAATGGGGATTTTTTTTTTCTGCTGTGCATTTCCATATCCTGTGATTCTAGAATAGTGCCTAGCAAAAAAAAAAAATCAGGGTAGGCCACGGTGGCTCAGCAGGTAAGAATGCTTGCCTGCCATGCCCAAGGACCCAGGTTCGATTCCCGGTGCCTGCCCACATAAAGAAAAAAAAAAAAAAAGAAAAAATCACTCAAGTAATAATTTTTGAATAAATAAATGAATAAATCCTGGCCAAACTGCATGTCTGTGAATGAGGATACATGGGATCATGCACAAAAAAGTCATGGTTCTGTTATTAGTACAAGGGGGAGGGGGATGGAATTAGATCAGCAGATGCCAGGCGTCCAGACTAGCATATCCAACATAGAGATGGTGAAATCTACCTATGCCTGAAGTTCTTTAGAAAAAAACCATTTCTAAAACTTTATCCTGTTGTTGTTACATTGGTTACATTAATATTTATTGAAGAGAATTAGTAAGTCAATTTTTTAAAATAAGAATTTAAATGCTAATTTTTAAGACAAATTAAACAAAAATAGGAATACTTTATGCCAAAATACTAAAAAAAAAAAGAGGTATTAAATTTCATTTCCTGGAAAGATCAGTCTTCATATGCCAGATATAAATTAATTATGTAACATCATACAGTCCAACTAACACATGGTTGGAGTCTTCACTCTAATATTACTATTTAAACAATCTTTGTATTATTCCCGAATAGCATTCTGCAAAACTCATTCATAAAATATTTTTCTATAGATTGTCATAACAAGGTAACTTGAGTTACATGGCGCTCCGGAGTTAAATTCAAGACCAGAGTTCATGAATCTGTCTCTGCTACCAATACAAAGACTCTCTTACAGCAAATAAGTATTTTGCATAAACATTTGATGTTCAATTTATCCCTAGAGCCTGGCACAATGAAACCTGAGGGGATTTATAATGACCTTTTCAAAATAAATAATCAAGAACTTGATGAGGATCAAAAGATTTTTTTTCCCATGAGCCTCTCTTGAGTAATGAGTCAGATGCTACAAATCTGTGTAGTTCTCAGTTTTCTACCTGGAAGGAATTTTACTCTAGTTGCAGTTTCAAGAAGAAAACTATGGCTTTGCATAAGCATTTGCAGTATATTTTTATATTTAACAAGAACAGTTATGAAAAAATAATTACTGGAATATAGCAAATGTTTAAAAATTGTTGACTATGTAAATAACAATGTGACAGATTTCTTTCCACAAAGAGAGGATTGCGGCTGGCTTATTCTTATGGAGAAAATTCACAATACAACAGACCCAAATAGTTAACACATTTCGCGAAAGGAGGATATCTTTTCTTCTGTACCTTAAGGGGTAGATGTCAGTCTCCACAAACATGACTATATATCCAATAGTCTAAGTCAAGAAAATAATGATATTAAAAAAAAATCTTCCAGTGTTTCATGACAATATAAAAATATCGTCTCCATAATATTTGTATCATAATTATCATCACTATTGCCCCACATCCCTTTTGCAGTAACACACTTTTATTCACCCATGAAGTGGCTCACAATTGTTAAATTCATATACAAAGCCCAGTATAGAGGCATACAGCATTAAAAAGATAGTAAGAAATTAGCAAATATCAATAATGAAGAAGATGGTGTTGAGAAAAAGGAAGGAAGAAAGGGATGGAGGGAGGCATGGGGGAGGATTGGGGGAGGAAGGAAAGGAGGAAGGGAGGAAATGGGGAGAAAGCAAAGATAGAGGGTAATAAGAATAGTGTAAGAGAGGGGGAAAGAGAAAGATGAAGAGAAGGAGGAAAAGAAAAAGAAGGAAGGAAGGAAGTGGAGGAAGGGGAGGAAAATACTTCTAAACCATATAGTATAGTACAGAGAGGAAGGGTAGACAGTCCCTCACAAAAATATTATGGTTTAAAAATGTCAAAAATGCCTCAGCTGACTATGGCTTTCTATCCCAACTTTTGTAAGCCTGATGATATTTTTTAAATTGAGCCATAATATCTCAAGGTTCCTTCTTGCCAACAGTGTCTCTCTTCCTATTTGTCTTAAATGCTAACCATAAGATAGCCAGAACCACTCAACAGAAAAATATTCAAGCCCATAAATAAAATAACATATTAATAAATGTGATACAGTTAATGAAACAAAGATACAAGCTTTCCATACAAATCTCCTTGTTGGGTACATACTATTCCTTTACAGTGAAGACATTTATGATGAGATTAATGAAAGTGCATAAACGCATTTGAGTTTTGGAAGAAATATCTTTCATATTGGATTCCACAGAGAAGTTTTTTCTCACCTAATGTTACGGAACTCTACCAGCATTTTCCCCTACCTACCTCTGCCTTCTTTCACCATATAGGTTGAAGCTTCCATTTTCAGGCCCTTGGATTTGTACAATAGTAATTAGGAACATAAACATAAGAAGAACCTGAGAAAGTACACGTCGATAATATAGTGAGGTAGAGGAAGAAAATCTAAGGGTAAAACCACGTATGCTAAAAATTGCAATCAGAGAGCAAGTCACTTGTGCAATTAGTGATTCCAACTAGTGTGGAATACAGAAACGTGAACTATGTTTAGAGATATAAAAACAAGACAACAAAAGGAAGATATAATCTGGGCCAAAACCAGGATGAGGTCAAGAACTCTATCTTTAGTTATTCCTCATTAAAGGGTACCTGTACCTAGTATTCCATTTGATTCAAATATTTTCCTTTAAGATACATGTTTATAAACTGTGTATATTTGATTTCTTAATGAGTTTTTTCATAACTGCACCACAAAAATTATGCTCACTACAGTCCAAAATAATATACCATCACTAAATCTAATAAATTAATTTTAAGTCCGCATTTTGTTCAGAGTCTAGCATCACTTATTTTTCATTTACCTACTTTCTCAGGATCAGACTCCTTTGGTTGTTCTACTCTCTATCACTTCTTCTCCAAGTCCTTTGCAATTTTCTTTACCTCTCTCTAACCATTATATATTGGTATTACTTAGGGAGTTTTCAAGACCTTTTAGCTTCATCTACTTCACGCTTCTTAGAGGACCTTATTTACTCCACGACTTTCAACTACTATCCACATAGAAATCCAAAATTTGTATCATTTGAGCATTAGACTTACATAATGCTTACTGAACATTTTTAAATGATATCTGACAAATACTTCAAGCTTAAGCCAATCTAAAACATAATTCATAATTTCCTTCCCTGCTACCAGCATTTTTTTGCCCAAAATATCTTTTCTCCTATTCTTCCCATGTCATCAAGTGAAATGATCATCTACCTGTATAATAGATGTATAAATATATAAATCTCAAAATTCTGCTTGTCAGTTTGGCAGCTCCTCGAAAGGTTAAATACAAAACTACTACCATGTGACCTGGCAATCCCACTTCTAAGTATACACCAAAAAGAATTAAGAACAAGAACACAAACAGATGCTTCTACCCCAATGTTCATTACGTTATTCACAGTAGCCAAAAGATGGAAGCAACCCAACTGCCTGTCATCCCATAAAAGCTGAACAAAACGTGGTATACACATCAGTGGAATATCATTCAGCCCTAAAGAATGAAGTTCTGATACAGGCTACTACATGGATGAATCTTGAAGACAACATGTTGCATGAAATTTAAGACACAAAGACCCAGATATTCTGTGATTCCATTTATCTGAAATAGCTAAAATACGCAAATTCATGGAGACAGAAAGTAGGGTACAGGTTTCTAGGGACAGGGGAGGAAGGAACAAGGACTTAATGCATAATGGGTACAGGGTTACCATTTCAAGTAATGAGGAAGGTATGGTAATGGTTAGTGGTGAAGGCAGCACACTCACGTGAGTGTGATTAATCCCACTGAATTGTATGCTTGGGAGTAGTTTAGATGGGAAAGGGCATGCTGTACATATGTTTCCATAATTAAAACAGAGAAAGAGATTGAAGACACAATAAAACTTAAAGGCAATACATGATCCTAAACTGTCTCTAATAATGGAGGAGAAAGTGCCCAACAGGATATAATTGGGATGTATAAAAAATTGGATTGTAGACTGTCAACTTTATATCGGAGTTAAATTTCTTCAACTTGACAACTGCATTTAAGGTGTTATATAAGTGAATATCTTCATGCTTAAGGAATATACATGGCAGTATAAATATTCAAGGCACATGATTTATATAGCCTACTTTCAAATGTTTAGGAAATAGGTAAGCAGATAGAAAGATAGCTGGATAGAGAGACGAATGACAAGACAAATGTGCCAAAACTTTAAAAGTTAGTGGACATAGGTATCTGGGGGGCAGGGGGTGGGATGCTGAAGTTCCATGTATGGGGCTTGTGTTATTTTTGCCAACTGAACTGTAAGCTTGAAGTTATTTCAACATACAAAATTTAAGAAATAATACTGTTTGATATCTATGGTGGAAACCGTTAGTGCTCTACTCAGAGAACCTAAGATCACTTTTAATGCTTATGTTTCACTCAAAGTTCCTTGTTCTTTTGCTTTCAATCACCTACACCTTCAATTCTTCAACTCTTCTTCAGAGAATTGTCCTGTGGCTACATCTATTTTTTGTCTCAGGTTCAGAAATCAAGAATTACCTGGAAATTTATGACCTCTGAGCCCTTAGCCAATGACCAAAGATGCAGAATATAAAATATCTGCAAAGATGCAGATATTTTAACTAAATTTGATCATTATATGCACCCCAAATCTCTCTGTTGACCTAATAGGCCCATAAATATTTGTGCAATGTGTTTCTTTCCAGCTAGACTCAGATTCAACAAGGGCAAGAAGCACATGAACTTATTTCCTTTTCTTTTCTGTAATCCCAGCAACTGGTATAATGCCTGGCAAATAGTAGGTGCTTTATAAAGTTTATTGTGTGAATGAGTGAAGAATTCCTTCAGATATTGAAAGATTTCCTGAGAGATACCTAAGTTGAGTAGGCAGAACCAGGATAATCACATTTTTAGTTGGGCAGATAAAGTAATTCTATATAGATGGGATATGCATGCATAAATACACAAACATCTACATCATAAGCTACGCTAAATCTGTTTTATATGCATATAAATGAAGAAGTTCTAGACAGATTGTTTATAAAATACCAAATGGCACTAAGTATTGTTTTCTGTAATTTTATAAAGAAAAATCTAAATTTGTACTATTTGAACATATATTATTACATATGTCACTTCTTCCCATGAGTATAACTTCCAAAAACTTCCCCAAATAAAAACAAACAAAAAAAACACTTTGTTTTGCAAGCATTTTTAATTTAGGTAAACACACAACCTGCCACTTCTTATACATATTTCAAAAAGCATGAATTAGGTTGTAAAGGAGAACTACCATGCATTACTATGCTAGGTATCTTTTCAGAGTTTTATCTTTGTGGTCGTAAAAATCTACAAAAGGGTAATACCATTTCTACAATTCTTCTCTCAAAAATGGAACATCTCAGAAAATTCCTGAAATTATATTCATTTGTTTTTAGCATTGCTTCTTTGGTTTCATACCAACCTTATGTTTATCACATGATTGCTCACCCAATTATATGACAAAATAAAAGGCATCATCAAATAGTTTAATAGGAATATTAAAAAATGTAGTTTGGTTCATCAAATGATGCAGAAAATAATGTGACAAAAATTTGATTGCAAGAAAGATATTAGTTGCACTATAATCTGTACCCTCACATTTTATGAAAAAAGGAAAGCACAAAGTCCTGAGAATATAAAGAGACTATAAGTTTATCAACACATTAAAAGAAGCATGTTTTTAACAACAATAATGCAATCGTTATACAATATAAAATGGTCTAAATATTGAATTGAATATGACAGATTCAAAATTATGTGAAAGACCACACCTTGTTCAAATTAGCATGAAAAACATCAGCTTACATAACCCTATATTCATATTAATTACCACAATAATTTAAATAAACATTCAGCACATGAGAGGAAATTATTTGAGATCAGTATTCCTTAAAAAAAAAAGAAAAGTGTCTTTGTGTGTATGTGTATGCAAACTTTCTCATTCTGAACTATTTTTCCCTAATGAATTCTTTCACTGAATTATTTTGTTAATGTTTCTAATTTAAACTGTACAGCTCTAATATGATTTTTTAAAAATCTACACATACCAAGCTGAACCCTTCAAACAAAAATATAAAGTTTTTTCTTATATTACAATACATATTTAAATGCACTGCATCACGGTTAACTTGAAGCATGTGATTTGCAAAAAATAGGACCAGTCATCTTTATTTTTTCTCTTCTATTTATGGAGTCAAGCAGGCCAGCAAACAGGCAAGCCAGCAGAGTATCCCTCAGTCTAATTAGGTCTCTTTAGAACAAATAAAAAGGGAGGGAGTAGAAAGAGCCAAGGATCCTTACAGCCCCCCCAAGCAGCTTGGCTGGCCCAGGCAAACAGTGATAGGTCTCTGAGAAGCCCAGCAAACAAATTGGCATTATGTCCACAGGTAATCATTATCACGTGTTTTTTTTTTGTTTGTTTCCAAAAAAAAAACCCCCACAAAAACCTGATCGATCTCTCCCCACCACAATGATGCTTCAGGGCATCTCTCTCACTGCTGGGGAGTGATTGACCATCGGGTATCATTAAAGATGGTAGGAAGAAAGGAAGTGAGTGTGGGCAAGGCGTGGGGGAGGATGGAGAGAGGAAAGACTGCATCTGAAGCAGCCACGAGCTCTAGCTCCTCCTTGTGTCTTTTTCTCCCTCCTGGACTTTACTGACCTTTCACTCAGGAGCCAGCTGGAGCCAAGCGAGATTTAATTGACTAGATTCCTCAGATGTGTTTGCAGTATGGGTGATGAAGAAGAGAGGAGGAGCGAAGGCAGACTGGATACTGTGGTGGAGAGAGAAGAGGAGGAGGGAACTTTCCATGACCTTCAAAGGCTAATTGCCTGGCTTTTCCTGGGCCCTTACTGAAACTTGACTTGCACAGGGCTCCTGTTGTCTGGTCCAGCCAAAGATTCCCAGCCCTTCCCTGAACCCCTGCTTTAGATATGCAGCATCGCAGCCGCTCCCTGGGTGATGGGTGACCTCTAGTCCAATCAATAGCAGGCCAGGCAAAGTGGCTACAGCTTCCCTCTACCCCTCTTGGCTCAGCTACATTAACAGGCTCTGCTCATCTTCAGTTCCCAAACTTCCTTCATTAATCTGAGCCCAAGAACGAAAATGGAGGGGGTACAGGACTGACCAGAAACAGCACTGATGTCTGTGTGTGTGTGTGTGTGTGTGTGTGTGTGTATTAGTCTTCTCCAGTTCTAGTTTAGTGGAATAAAATCGAAGCTAGCAAGAAAAAAATCAAACCTCTCCTCTGGCATTTTCTCTCTGTCTTCTTTCCATTGTTTGTTTCTGAAATTATAAATCACACAGAGTAACCAGATTAAGAATTTATCCACGAACATGGCCCCTCCCTACTTCTACTGGTTCTCTAAACCCTGTCTTTACAGGGCTTTTGTGTGTGTCTGTGCATGCATGTGTGTGAGCGTGTGTGGGTGCGTTTTACTTTTTTTTTTTTTTGAATATAAGTATAAAGGCGTCAGTGAATGTCAGATGAGTTAAATGGGTGACAAGGGAGAAGGAAAGAAGGAAATTCATCCCTTCTTGTCTTTGAGAGCAATTTAATTAGGCCTGAGCCCCCTGTGAATGGGTAAGGAAAAGGCTGGGGGTAGCTTGCCTAAGCTGCCTCCAAAGGCAAAAGCGGCCTTGGACACTGCATAAGCACCCGTCTTACACACACAAAGGATTTTTAAAGGATCATGTAAGAAGATCAACTGATAAGCAGCTAATTTTGTGTACTTAGGGAGCAAACGAGCACATGTACCGCCAACGGAATACCTAGGGTAATAGGATTAAAAAAAAAAAAAAAAGAGGGAGGGAAGATCTTGAGTATTTTACTATTAATGCCAATCACTAAAATTAAAGATTCATACTGCTTGACAGGGTAGCTGTAGGTCTTGGGAAGTGTGTATTTCTACGTATATGTGGAAGTATGCGGATTGACTGATGTGTGTGTGTGTGTGTACACACCCAGTATCTGTACATGAGCATATGCATGAAGTATAAGTTGATATAATTGTATATGTACCAATATGAATTTTTTTAATGCACTGCTCAATTATTTTGAAAATTTTCATCAAAAACCACTTTTAGACTAATTGGAATCTGCAGAGAAGAAACCTCATTTTTGGTTAAATTGAATTTTCTGAAATGTCATTTGATTTGGGAAATATGACTGATCTGCCCGATTTCCTGATAAGAAATGAAATGAGCTGTTGTCCTTCAGGATATCATAGACTTGAAATGGAGGATTTTATGGTTAATGCCATCAGATAGAAGAGTCCCACTTTGAAAGAAGTCCATCAGCCTCAGGGGAAGGCAGTTAAAGCTGGCATGGAACCATGATAGATTTTTTTTCTGAAGCAATACTTACAAAATAAATGGTAATAAATAATGAGATGGGTGATATCAAAAAGTTAATAGTCTTAAACTTTAACATTTTAGATTCTACTTTAAGTTCCTAATGTCATGTGAAGTTTAAATGCAGAGGCCAAATTAGTATGTTTGGACCACAGTATGGTATGTCAGATTTTTAAAAGTATGATAAATGCTGTCATTCTTATAACACATTAATGCCAACAATGGATAAGGGAAAAGAGCAAGGGAATAAAATCAATAACAGGATCATACATGAAAAAGTACACATAGCCAGAAGCAAAAAGAAAGAATATCTGGGTCACTGACCTCAGGCACAAATGAATAGGAAAGTATATAGCTGTACTTAAGAAAAGGGAAGCAACGGAATGGAGTTAGCTGTGTCACAGTGAAGTGGCAGCTTTAAAAAGTGCAGCAGCCGGAGAAAACTATGGCAATAGGTTATTACATAAGGAGAAAGCCCCGTGTGAATGTGGCTTATATTTGCCAAATCACAGAACTATTGACCAATATGTTAACTCTTTCCAAACTCATCCTGCACTCCTGGATTCTGCTTTCATATCTTCTCTCTCAATATTTACACTAAGAGATTTATAGTGTGGCCAGGTTTATGTAGAGTTCTGCAACAAATAAAGATTCCCATGAAACAATCAAATGTAATAGAAAAAGTCAGTGAGAAAGAAAAGATAAAAAGATAAGGGAAAAAAGTTATGCTTCAAAGTAGTATATTTCAATGAAGAGGGAAAGTGTGAATAAGATAAGGTAAGAAAGACATAAGAGAGACAGTAGGGATGAGGAATAGAAGAATACAGAAAATGAAAAGAAGACTATACATTTGATAGAAAGGAGACTTCTATGGGATAATGCATTCAACAGACTTAAAATTACCTATACCCTTATTTTTTTTAAGATGTCTAATTTCAATTGCCACCTACAAAGGTGAAAACTTTAAATTCACATATCAACAAATTAATTCTAGTCAGTACTTGTTTATATGTAGAACACAATATAATCATATGATTTATATTTTATCAATGAAACAGAAATGCACACAGTTATGATGAAATCTAATTATATACATTGACTTATTTCACAGCTTTCTTTAAAATAAAATCTACTTTATTAAAGGAAATTTACTTTTGGAAAGGAAATTCAGGATTTCCTTGGAAACAATGAAAATTCTTAAAATTTAGAGGAGTCACTCATAGATTAATCCTCCGTAAGCCTGGAATAGTAATTTCTTCAACGGGTTTCTTGATTAATCTTATGGCTATTCTGCAAAACTGCAGTAAGAGTAAAAATGTAATGCCTCCATGATAGCTTGATTCTTTTTTAAAGGCCATCCCTCATTGCCTGACCATAATTTGTATATATTTGACATTTAACTGCATATGTATTCTTTTTAACATTTTGCCAATTTACTTATAAAATAATATTTAAAAGAATGGTCCACAGGTGATTTGTAGGTAATTTATTTCAGAAATTAAATGACTTTCATACTAAAATTTTCTATTTTAGTAAGAATGAATTAACATCATGAATTTCAACTCCTTAGGATAAATTAACTCAATACATGTAAAAACATAATAGGAGTCAACGTATTTGCTTTAGGTTTATATAAAATAGCCAGAAATGAAAATGGTATGTAAGACTTTATATCTAAAGATTCATTCTTAGGGTTCTTACTGCTTTTTTTTTTCTTTTACTCTGGGTAAATACACGTGGCATATGCAGTCTTAGAATATGAAATACAAGTGTTTTGTCCCCCACTTTGTACAGCACCCCCTGATAAAGAGGAGCCTAGAAAGAATTACAATCAAATAGGCACTGATAGAGCAGTGCTAAGAGGAAATGATATAACTCATCCTTAAATTGCACCCTAAAGAAATCATGTTGAATTTCACAACAGGTAAGCATCTTGACAAATCCTTCTGAGTATGATGAAAGCAGCTTGCAAAAACAGGATAAGAGTACATCCTGGATAACATCTCAGATACATCAATTTTGCTTCCAGGACCTTTATAGTATTGTACTTAACTAGAGAAATAGCAAGGTAGTGCTTCATCCATATCATCGATCCTAGTAAGCCAGTTCCAATAATCTTCTCTCTAATGTCAAATGTAAGAGTATTCAAAGGTTTAAAAGTTGCACATTTTTAATTCTAAAATTTCATCACCGTTATGTTGATAAAAGTATTTACATAGGATAACAAATCAATTAAGTTACAGAAGCTCCTCAGAGTGGTATTCTTTCCAAATGTATGCTTCATCTGGTTATTCTTCTGTTATTATTTAAGTATGCTTATATGAAGGAGAATAGAAATTGACTTTTCCACATATACCACTGTAAAGTCTTCTAAACTCTGCATTTACTTATTCAGTCATTTTTTTCAGCCACCATTTACTAAATGAACTGCTTCTATGTGCCTAACAAGTGTGGATATACTTTGCTAACTTTCATATCCCCAGCTCTCAGCATAATACCTGGCATACAGTAGGCAAACAATAATATAATAAATATGTACATTAAAAAATCGTGAGGTGAGGAAGGATCCTCCCTTACAGATTTCAGAAGGAGGACATCCTGCCTATATCTTTATTTCAGATTTCTAGCCTCCAGAACAGTGAGACGATAAATTTCTGTTGCTTTAAGCCACCAAATTTGTGGTTATGACCAGGATGGAATAGAAGAGATGGAGAAGGAGTTGCTAAGGATAGATGCAGAATTGATTTCTAAGAAGAAAACTGTCTTATAGGTTCAAGAAATAACTTTAGAAAACTACCAAGAGCTATGAAATCCTAAGTAGAGGCAAGTAACAAATTAGTTTCTACACCCTCCATTCCTGGGTTAGGAAGTGGTGGATGAAGACTTCATTTGACATGGCCCTTTCTACCTTTGCAAACTCACTTGCTGACAAAGAACAGAATATTGCACACATTGCGACCACTCCCCTCAAGAAATCATACTTACAAAGCTCAGTGAGTGGGTAATATAAATTATATTTGTTTTTGTTTCTCCTGTGTATTAGTTAGGGTTCTCTAGAGAAACAGAATCAACAGGGAACACTTGCAAATATAAAATTTATGAAAGTGTCTCACGTGACCATAGGAACACAGAGTCCAAAATCCACAGGGCAGGCTGCAAAGCCGATGACCCCAATGGATGGCTTGGATGAACTCCACAGGAGAGGCTCACCAGACAAAGCAGGAATGGAAACTGTCTCCTCTGAGTCCTCCTTAAAAGGCTTCCCATGATTGCATTTAGCATCACTAATTGCAGAAGACACTCCCCTTTGGCTGATTACAAATGGAATCAGCTGTGGATGTAGCTGACGTGATCATGACCTAATCCTATGAAATGTCCTCATTGCAACAGACAGGCCAGCGCTTGCCCAATCAGATGAACAGGTACCACAACCTGGCCAAATTGACACCTGTCCCTAACCATGACAGTCCACCCCTTGTCAACTTGGCACATATATATATATATATATATATATATATATATATATATATATATATATATATATCACCTTAGACCATACTTAATTTCCAAATGAAAACTAATAAGCACACATTTTTTCTTTTACCTGACAATACTCAACTGTCCTACATAACTGGAAACACATTAAATCTCTCCAGAATAGGATAGGGTGCAAATCCTTGGGCAACATTCATTCTTAAACTTGATATCTTACAACTTAAATAGTATACTTAAATAGTATAACACGAACAAAACAGCATTACAGTCCTCGTCTCTGTAACTGATCACGTGGTTGAAGTTCATATTTATCACTACCTTCTTCCACTACCCATTCCATGTTCCCTTTCCCCTCAGCAAGCACTTCAGCTGGGCGTAGTTCTTTGCCTGGTGGGGTGACCCAAACCTTCATTCCTGAAGTCTCAGAGCCATTAGTGGTCCTGCCTGGATTGTGTTGTTGCGGTTTTCCATTGATTTTAATCACAGGGCATGGTAGTACTAATAGACGCCCCAGGGGATCTCCTATATTCCAAGAAAACTCTTCTTTACCTCCATTATGTAGTTGCAGTCCTATTTCCTTCTGATAGTCAGGGTCAATTACCCCAGACAATAGTGCAATCCCCTTCTTGGTGTGTTGATCCAGAGGCATAAGTAGCCCAAAGTGACCAGGTAGCAATCTTAACTTCCAGTTCAGTGGTATCACTGTTGATTCTCCCGGAGAAAGCACACCCCGTTTTGGAACTAAAACCTATAGACCAGCAGAACTCAGGGTAGCAGGGACAGGAAGCAAAAATTTTCTTAGTGGATCACTAGGAGTAATAGTGAGTGGCACCACACCCATTTCCACCCCTTGGTTCCTGGACCCATGGATCCTGGCTATGGGAGAAACAGCACCATACAGCAGACGCTGATTCAGAGCATACACAGCTTCCTGGAGAACATTACCCCAGCCTTTCAAGTTTTTGCCACCTAGGTGGCACCGTAATTGAGTTTACAAAAGGCCATTCCACCGTTCTATCAATCCAGCTGCTTCTGGATGATGGGGAACATGGTAAGACCAGAGAATTCCATGAGCATGTGCCCATTCCCACACTTCATTTGCTGTGAAGTGTGTTCCTTGATCCGAAGCAATGCTATGTGGAATACCATGACGATGGATAAGGCATTCTGTAAGCCCACGGATAGTAGTTTTGGCAGAAGCATTGCGTGCAGGGAAAGCAAACCCATATCCAGAGTATGTGTCTATTCCAGTTAGAACAAATCGCTGCCCCATCCATGAAGGGAGTGGTCCAATGTAATCAACCTGCCACCATGTAGCTGGCTGGTCACCTCGGGGAATGGTGCCATATTAGGGGCTGAGTGTGGGTCTCTGCTGCTGGCATATTGGGCACTCAGAAGTGGCTGTAGCCAGGTCAGGCTTGGTGAGTGGAAGTCCATGCTACTGAGCCCATGCATAACTTCCATCCCTACCACCATGACCACTTTGTTCATGAGCCCATTGGGCAACAACAGGAGTTGTTGGGGAAAGAGGCTGACTGGTATCCATAGAACGGGTCATCTTATCCACTTGATTATTAAAATCTTCCTCTGCTGAAGTCACCCTCTGGTATGCATTCACATGGGACACAAATATCTTCATGTTTGTAGCCCACTCAGAAAGGTCTATGCACATACTTCTTCCCCAGACCTCTTTGTCACCAATTTTCCAATTATGGTCTTTCCAAGTCCCTGACCATCCAGCCAAACCATTAGCAACAGCCCATGAGTCAGTATACAAACGCACCTCTGGCCAGTTTTCCTTCCAAGCAAAATGAACAGCCAGGTGCACTGCTCAAAGTTCTGCCCACTGGGAGGATTTCCCCTCACCACTGTCCTTCAAGGACATCCCAGAAAGGGGTTGTAATGCTGCAGCTGTCCACTTTCGGGTGGTACCTGCATATCATGCTGAACCATCTGTAAACCAGGCCCGAGTTTTCTCTTCCTCAGTCAATTCACTGTAAGGAACTCCCCAAGAGGCCATAGCTCTGGTCTGGGAAAGAGAAGGTAATGTGGCAGCAGGAGTGGAAACCATGGGCATTTGTGCCACTTCTTCATGTAACTTACTTGTGCCTTCAGGACCTGCTCTGGCTCTATCTCGTATATACTATTTCCACTTTACAATAGAGTGCTGCTGTGCACGTCCAATTTTATGGCTTGGTGGATCAGACAACACCCAACTCATGATAGGCAACTCAGGTCTCATGGTAACTTGGTGGCCCATGGTTAAGCGTTCAGTCTCTACTAAGGCCCAGTAGCAGGCCAAAAGCTGTTTCTCAAAAGGAGAGTAGTTATCTGCAGCAGATGGTAAGGCTTTGCTCCAAAATCCTAAAGGTCTGTGTTGTGATTCTCCTATAGGGGCCTGCCAAAGGCTCCAGACAGCATCTCTATTTGCCACTGACACTTTCAGCACCATTGGATCTGCTGGATCATATGGCCCAAGTGGCAGAGCAGCTTGCACAGCAGCCTGGACCTGTCGCAGAGCCTCCTCTTGTTCAGGTCCCCACTCAAAATTAGCAGCTTTTCTGGTCACTCGATAAATGGGCCGGAGTAGCACACCCAAATGAGGAATCTGTTGTTGCCAAAATCCAAAAAGACCCACTAGGCGTTGTGCCTCTTTTTTGGTTGTGGGAAGGGCCAGATGCAGCAATTTATCCTTCACCTTAGAGGGGATACCTCGACATGCCCCACACCACTGGACACCTAGAAATTTTACTGAGGTGGAAGGCGCCTGTATTTTTGTTGGATTTATCTCCCATCCTCTGACACACAAATGCCTTACCAGTAAATTTAGAGTAGTTGCTAATTCTTGCTCACTAGGTTCAATCAACATGATATCATCAATATAATGGACCAGCGTGATGTCTTGTGGGAGGGAGAAACGATCAAGGTCTCTGCGAACAAGATTACGACATAGGGCTGGAGAGTTGATATACCCCTGAGGTAGGACAGTGAAAGTATATTGCTGACCTTGCCAGCTGAAAGCAAACTGTTTCTGGTGGTCCTTACTAATAGCTATTGAGAAAAAAGCATTTGCCAGATCAATAGCTGCATACCAGGTACCAGGGGATGTATTGATTTGCTCAAGCAATGATACTACATCTGGAACAGCAGCTGCAATTGGAGTTACCACCTGGTTGAGTTTACAATAATCCACTGTCATTCTCCAAGACCCATCTGTTTTCTGCATAGGCCAAATAGGAGAGTTGAACGGGGATGTGGTGGGAATCACCACCCCTGCATCTTTCAAGTCCTTAAGAGTGGCAGTAATCTCTGCAATCCCTCCAGGAATACGGTATTGCTTTTGATTTACTATTTTGCTTGGTAGGGGCAGTTCTAGTGGCTTCCACTTGGCCTTTCCCACCATAACAGCCCTCACTGTACGAGTTAGAGAACCAATGTGGGGATTCTGCCAGTTGCTCAGTATGTCTATGCCAATTATACATTCCGGAACTGGGGAAATAACTACAGGATGGGTCCGGGGGCCCACTGGACCCACTGTGAGACAGACCTGAGCTAAAACTCCATTGATCACCTGGCCTCCATAAGCCCCCACTCTGACTGGTGGTCCAGAGTGACATTTTGGGTACCCTGGAATTAATGTCACTTCTGAACCAGTGTCTAATAATCCCTGAAATATCTGATCATTTCCTTTTCCCCAGTGCACAGTTACCCTGGTAAAAGGCCATCGGTCTCCTTGGGGAAGACTTAGAGGAAGGTTAACAGTATAAATTTGTGGCAGTGTAACAGGTTTCTCCCCCATAGGGACCTGGCCTCCCCTTCATTCAAGGGGCTCAGGGTCTGTAAACTGTTTCAAGTCTGGAAATTGATTAAGGGGCCGTGACTCCGTGTTTTCGTCATTCAGGTTAGACTTCTGTTCCCTTGACCTAGAACTCTTTTGTTTATACAGCTCCAACAAGAATTTTGTAGACTGCCCTTATATTGTATTTCTAGGCACCCCATGATTTACTAGCCAATGCCACAAATCTCTGCGTGTCATATAATTTTGATGCCTCCTTTGAGTTTGTTGTCTATTATAATACCCACGTCTACCCTGTCTTTGGTGATTAAGTGCTGCCACCTGGCTTCTGCCAACTCGGGATCCTGTCATCCCCATTGTGTTTAAGGATTCCAGCTCAGTGACAGCAGTTCCTACAGTAATATCTGACCTACAAAGAAGTGCAACCACAGAGCTCTTGAGGGATGATGGTGCTAGTCTCACAAACTTATTTCTCACTGTTCTGGTAAAAGGTGTATCCTCTGGACATTCCTGGGGTGTAAGAGCAGTCTTTGCATGATAAATCCACTCTAACATCCCAATCTCTCTAAGCCTCTGGATCCCCTCATCTACATTATACCAGGGCAGTTCTGGCATTTCAACCTCAGGTAATGTTGGCCACCTTTTGATCCATGTTTCAACCAACCACCCAAACAAGCTGTTAACACCTTTTCTAACTGCTCTAGCTATAACATTGAATGCAGAATCTCTGCTTAGTGGGCCCATATCAATAAATTCAGCCTGATCCAGCCTTATATTCCTCCCACCATTATCCCACACTCTTAAAATCCATTGCCACACATATTCCCCTGATTTCTGTCTATATAAATTGGAAAACTCACACAGTTCTTTTGGAGTATAACGTACCTCCTCATGTGTGATACTTTGTACCTCACCTTTAGGGGCCTGTTGGGACTTTAGTCTAGTTATAGGTCTAGAAGAAATGAGGGGTGGTGGGGGTGGGTCATGAAAAGAATTAGAAATATCTTCCAAGCCATTTGCTTCAGGGCTTTCATTTGCAGTTTCATCTGGTGAAACAGGATTAATAACTCTAGGGCTAATCCCTTCAGGAGGAGGTTGGGTGGTCAATTCCTCAAGGCAGGCTGGAGGTGGGGGAGCTATGTCCTCAGGGCAGACTATTACAGGGTTATCTAAAGAAGGCTCAGCATGATCTAGGGTTTCAACCTCACCCCTAACATCATTATCAATCCATACGTCACCATCCCATTTTTCAGGGTCCCACTCCTTTCCAATCAATGCCCTCACTTTAACGGCAGACACCATGCAAGACTGAGATTTCAGTTTACGTTGTAAAGTTGCTACTCTAACAATAAGATTCTGAGTCTGATTTTCAGAAATCTCAAGTCTACGGCTACAGGAAATAAGATTTTCCTTCAGGATACTCACAGAAACCTCTACATCTTTCAGACGGTGCTTAAGCTTCTCGTTTGAAGCCTTAAGCCCATCCCTTTCACCCTTTAATGTAGACAGTGTATCTAACAACAACCAACCAACATCTCTATAACTCTTATTTCTACAAAACTCTGTAAAGGTGTCAAAAACATTATCCCCCAGAGTCTGGCTTCGTACAAGCGAAGCATTAGGAGAACTGAATGATGATATTTTGACTATCTCCTTTGCCAACTCAGTCCATGGATTGGGAGTGTCATTCTGATTATGGGAATCAGAGTCCTTAGTGTCTCTGAGTCCAGTCAGAGTAGAAAACCATTCATAAAAACCCATTTTTAAGATTCCGTTTCTTAAGAACCACTCCTGGTACCAAGATGTATTAGTTAGGGTTCTCTAGAGAAACAAAACCAACTGGGAACACTTGCAAATATAAAATTTATAAAAGTGTTTCATGTGACCGCAGGAACGCAGAGTCCAAAATCCACAGGGCAGACTGCGAAGCTGACGACTCCGATGAATAGCCTGGATGAACTCCACAGGAGAGGCTCACCAGCCAAAGCAGGAATGGAAACTGTCTCCTCTGATTCCTCTTTAACAGGCTTCCCATGATTGCATTTAGCATCACTAATTGCAGAAGACACTCCCCTTTGGCTGATTACAAATGCAATCAGCTGTGGATGCAGCTGGCGTGATCATGACCTAATCCTATGAAATGTCCTCATTGCAACAGACAGGCCGGCGCTTGCCCAATCAGATGAACAGGTACCACAACTTGGCCAAGTTGACACCTGTCCCTAACCATGACATCCTGCAAACTGAAAGGCTATAAGTCCTCAAAACTTGATCACACACCATGGTGCTGCTGAAGGCAGAAATCAAATTCAGCCATTTGGATAGAACAGGGAGAATTATATCTTTACTTTCTTTTAATTATTTTCAAACTATGGTGTCATCATGATATGACTATTGATGCCTCTCAGAGATTTAAAGTGAAAAGAAGTAGAAATGATATTGTTTAAATAAATATTATAATATTCTTACATCTTCTCTAGGGCAATGTACTACATATGAGGCAAACAAAAATATTGGTTGGCTGGAGAATTAATGAAAGAAAATATAAATGAATCTTTTTGGGAAAGTCATTTTTTTCCATGAAAAAAATAAATGACCGTTGGGTACAAAGAATTTTATTCCCTATGCTATTATATATTCCTGAGCTATTTAAAACAGTTATAATTATTATGATTCCTAGACCTATGCTGATATCTATTTTAGTCAGGATTAGAATATTTATCAACAATTTTAAAATATCAAACAAAATTTTCAAAAACTCTTCCAAATTTATTGATTCCATAAAGTTGGTTGGCAAATAACTGGAAAAAATAGAATACACAAGACCCTTCAAGCGAAGTTTTGAAAGTAAGTTAAGAATAGCAAAAGCGTAGTTATTTGGCAAGTGTTCCAGTCTCTGGATAAATATGGCTATGTTAATGTGGCCTATGAATTTTTCTTCCTTTATAAATATTGCAATAATTTCTTCTTACCATTGTAGATATGCATATGAAATTATGGAAAAATTATAAATATTTAAAATATGTTTAAAAGTATTCATGACTTCTGCTTCTGGTCTAGGCAAATGAGAAGAAAATAGGGTGAATTCTTTTAAATATTGAAATTAAAAAACTCATAAATCAAAAAGTCCCTATCCAGCAAAATTATTTTTCAAAATGATTGTGAAATAAAGAGTTTCAGGCAAATAATAGTAGTGGTAATTCATTACCAAAAGACATTTACTAAAAGAAATGTTAAAAAAAAGTTTTTTGGGAATGAAAGAAAAGATACCAAATGGTATTTGTATACTAAACAGAGATTTAAAAAAAATTAAATAGTAAATAGTTGGGAGACGGGTATAGAAGATTTCTTTTAAATCTCTTTAAAAGAAAACCTATTGCTTAAGGTAAATAATCCCAATGTATCATGAATTTGATAGAATGAATAATGGCTCTCTAAAGATGCCCATTTCCTAATGCCCATACCTCATAAATGTGTTTGCTACCTTATAGTCAAAAGAAACTTTACAGAAGCAATTAAGTCAAGATCTGGGGATGGGAAGATTATCCTCAATTATCTGGTTGGATCCAATACAATCAAATGATTCCATATGAAAGGGGAGCAAAACTCATGGAAATACAGGTTGGAGGAAGGAGTTATGGACCAAAGTATGTAGGCAACCACTAAAAGGTGGCAAAGAGATGGAAACAATTCTTCCCTAGCGTCTCCAAATGGAACACAGTCCTTCAAATCAATTTTAGACTTCTGACCTCCAAAACTCTAAGTAAATACATTTATATTGTCATAAGCTATTAAATTTGTGGCAATTAATTATAGCAGCAATAGGAAAATAATTCAGTGAAGTTCATAACATATGTAAAAATATAATGCTTCAAACAATCCCAAAAAGAAATGTGGGAGAGAAATGGAGGCATACCATTGTAAGTTTCTTACATGATTCATGAGATGGTATATTAGTCTGTTCAACAGACTATTAAAGATGCATATTGTTGACTTCCGGAGAAGATGGCGGCTTAGTAAGATGCGTGGATCTTAGTTCCTCCTCTAGAACAGCTACTAGGGGAGTAGAAACGATACAGAACCGCTCCCAGAGCCATGACAGAGATCAAAAAGACAGCATACCCCATCCTGGAATGGCTGACTGGCTGGGAGAACCCGATCTGGTGAGATTGCCGAGGGGCGCGGGCTTCCCCGGGCCGGGGCGGCAGGCGGCCGGTGTCCCTCCCTTCCTCCTTCCCGGGCCAGCTGGGAGAAGCGGACAGGCAGTCTCGTCAAGCTGCGGCCCCCCGGACCAACTGTGAGAATTAGATCGGAGATCCCCAGGCCACAGAGAACGGTGACCAGGGTCCCTTCCAGACACATGACTTCCCGGTCCGGCTGGGAACGGTGCACTCTCCCGGGCTGCGACAGCTGGCGCCTTCCCGCCAGGCTTGGCGCCCCGAGCCGACTAGGAGATTCGGACGGGCGCTCTCCCGGGCTGTGGCAGCTGGCGACCCACCCGCGTTCGGATTCCCGGGCCGGCTGGCACTCTTTCAAGCTGCTTCGGCTGGTGAACCTTCCCCACGGTGAGAGTTTTCCAAAGTTAAAGGACCCACAGCACCTTTTACTGGTGGGACCTGCAGACAAACATGTGCCACGAGTGCCACATACTGGGCAGGATAAGAAAAACAGAACCGAGATTTCACAGAAAAATCTTTCAACCTGTTGGGTCCAACACCCAGGGAAATCTGACTAAATGCCCAGACACCAGCAGAAGATAACGGATCATGCTCAGAAAATTGAAAATATGGCCCAGTCAAAGGAGCAAACCAATAGTTCAAATGACATACAGGAGCTGAGACAACTAATGTTGAATATACGAACAGAAATGGAAAACCTCTTCAAAAACCAAATCGATAAATTGAGGGAGGACATGAAGAAGACATGGGCTGAACAAAAAGAAGAAAGAGAAAAACTGAAAAAACAAATCACAGAACTTACGGAAGTGAAGGATTAAGTAGAAAAGATGGAAAAAACAAAGGATACGTACAATGATAGATTTAAAGGGACAGAAGATAGAATCAGTGATTTGGAGGATGGAATATCTGAAGTCCAAAAAGAAAGAGAAACTATAGGGAAAAGAATGGAAAAATTTGAAGAGGGGATCAGGGAACTCAAGGACAATATGAACCGCACAAATATATGTGTTGTGGGTGTCCCAGAAGGAGAAGAGAAGGGAAAAGGATGAGAAAAACTAATGGAAGAAATTATCACTGAAAATTTCCCAACTCTTATGAAAGACCTAAAATTACAGACCCAAGAAGTGCAGTGCACCCCAAAGAGAATTGACACAAATAGGCATTCTCCAAGACACTTACTACTTAGAATGTCAGAGGTCAAAGAGAAAGAGAGGATCTTGAAAGCAGCAAGAGAAAAACAATCCATCACATACAAGGGAAACCCAATAAGACTATGTGTAGATTTCTCAGCAGAAACCATGGAAGCTAGAAGACAGTGGGATGATATATTAAAATTACTAAAAGAGAAAAAGTGCCATACAAGACTCCTATATCCAGCAAAATTGTCCTTCAAAAATGAGGGAGAAATTAGAACATTCTCAGACAAAAAGTCACTGAGAGAATTTGTGACCAAGAGAATGGCTCTGCAAGAAATACTAAAGGGAGCACTAGAGTCAAATACAAAAAGACAGAAGAGAGAGGTATGGAGAAGAGTGTAGAAAGAAGGAAAGCCAGATATGATATATATAATACAAAAGGCAAAATGGTAGAGGAAAATATTATCCAAACAGTAATAACACTAAATGTTAATAGACTGAATTCCCCAATCAAAAGACATAGACTGGCAGAATGGATTAAAAAACAGGATCCTTCTATATGCTGTCTACAGGAAACACATCTTAGACACAAAGATAAACATAGGTTGAAAGTGAAAGGTTGGGAAAAGATATTTCATGCAAATAACAACCAGAAAAGAGCAGGAGTAGCTATACTAATATCCAACAAATTAGACTTCAAATGTAAAACAGTTAAAAGAGAAAAAGAAGGACACTACTAATAAAAGGAACAATTAAACCAGAAGACATAACAATCATAAATATTTATGCACCGAACCAGAATGCCCCAAATTACGTGAGGAATACACTGCAAACACTGAAAAGGGAAATAGATTCATATACCATAATAGTTGGAGACTTCAATTCACCACTCTCATCAATGGACAGAACATCTAGACAGAGGATCAATAAAGAAATAGAGAATCTGAATATTACTATAAATGAGCTAGACTTAACAGATATTTATAGGACATTACATCCCACAACAGCAGGATACACCTTTTTCTCAAGTGCTCATGGATCATTCTCAAACATAGACCATATGCTGGGTCACAAAGCAAGTCTTAAAAAATTTAAAAAGATTGAAATCATACACAACACTTTCTCGGATCATAAAGGAATGAAGTTGGAAATCAATAATAGGCAGAGTGCCAGAAAATTCACAAATACGTGGAAGCTCAACAACACACTCTTAAACAATGAGTGGGTCAAAGAAGAAATTGCAAGAGAAATTAGTAAATACCTCGAGGCGAATGAAAATGAAAACACAGCATATCAAAACTTATGGGACGCAGCAAAGGCAGTGCTAAGAGGGAAATTTATTGCCCTAAATGCTTATATCAGAAAAGAAGAAAAGACAAAAATGCAGGAATTAACTGTCCACTTGGAAGAACTGGAGAAAGAACAGCAAACTAATCCCAAAGCAAGCAAAAGGAAAGAAATAACAAAGATTAGAGCAGAAATAACTGAAATTGAAAACAATAGAGAAAATCAATAAGACCAGAAGTTGGTTCTATGAGAAAATCAATAAAATTGATGGGCCCTTAGCAAGATTGACAAAAAGAAGAAGAGAGAGGATGCAAATAAATAAGATCAGAAATGGAAGTGGAGACATAACCACTGACCTCACAGAAATAAAGGAGGTAATAACAGGATACTATGAACAACTTTACGCTAATAAATACAACAATTTAGATGAAATGGACGGGTTCCTAGAAAGACATGAACAACCAACTTTGACTCAAGAAGAAATAGATGACCTTAACAAACAAATCACAAGTAAAGAAATTGAATCAGTCATTCAAAAGCTTCCTAAAAAGAAAAGTCCAGGACCAGACGGCTTCACATGTGAATTCTATCAAACATTCCAGAAAGAATTAGTAGCAACTCTCCTCAAACTCTTCAAAAAAATTGAAGTGGAGGGAAAACCACCTAATTCATTCTATGAAGCCAACATCACCCTCATACCAAAACCAGGCAAAGATATTACAAAAAAAGAAAACTACAGGCCAATCTCTCTACTGAATATAGATGCAAAAATCCTCAACAAAATTCTAGTAAATCGTATCCAACAACACATTAAAAGAATTATAAATCATGACCAAGTAGGATTCATCCCAGGTATGCAAGGATGGTTCAACATAAGAAAATCAATTAATGTAATATACCATATCAACAAATCAAAGCAGAAAAATCACAAGATCCTCTCAATTGATGCAGAGAAGGCGTTTGACAAGATTCAACATCCTTTCCTGTTGAAAACACTTCAAAAGATAGGAATACAAGGGAACTTCCTTAAAATGATAGAGGGAATATATGAAAAACCCACAGCTAATATCATCCTCAGTGGGGAAAAATTGAAAACTTTCCCCCTAAGATCAGGAACAAGACAAGGATGTCCATTATCACCACTATTATTAAACATTGTGTTGGAGGTTCTAGCCAGAGTAATTAGACAAGAAAAAGAAATACAAGGCATCAAAATTGGAAAGGAAGAAGTAAAACTATCACTGTTTGCAGACGATATGATACTATACATTGAAAACCTAGAAAAATCCACAACAAAACTACCAGAGCTAATAAATGAGTACAGCAAAGTAGCAGGTTACAAGATCAACATTCAAAAATCTGTAGCATTTCTATACACTAGTAATGAACAAGCTGAGGGGGAAATCAAGAAATGAATCGCATTTACAATTGCAACTAAAAGAATAAAATACCTAGGAATGAATTTAACTAAAGAGACAAAAAACCTATATAAAGAAAACTACAAAAAACTGCTAAAAGAAATCACAGAAGACCTAAATAGATGGAAGGGCATACCGTGTTCATGGATTGGAAGACTAAATATACTTAAGATGTCAATCCTACCTAAATTGATTTACAGATTCAATGCAATACCAATCAAAATCCCAACAACTTATTTTTCAGAAATAGAAAAACCAGTAAGCAAATTTATCTGGAAGGGCAGGGTGCCCTGAATTGCTAAAAACATCTTGAGGAAAAAAAACAAAACTGGAGGTCTCGCGCCGCCTGACTTTAAGGCATACTATGAAGCCACAGTGGTCAAAACAGCATGGTACTGGCATAGAGATAGATCTATCGACCAATGGAATTGAATAGAGTGCTCAGATATAGACTCTCTCATCTATGGACATTTGATCTTTGATAAGGCAGTCAAGCCAACTCACCTGGGACAGAACAGTCTCTTCAATAAATGGTGCCTAGAGAACTGGATATCCATATGCAAAAGAATGAAAGAAGATCCATCTCTCACACCATATACAAAAGTTAACTCAAAATGGGTCAAAGATCTAAACATTAGGTCTAAGACCATAAAACAGTTAGAGGAAAATGTAGGGAGATATCTTATGAAACTTACAATTGGAGGCGGTTTTATGGACCTTAAACCTAAAGCAAGAGCACTGAAGAAGGAAATAAATAAATGGGAGCTCCTCAAAATTAAACACTTTTGTGCATCAAAGAACTTCATCAAGAAAGTAGAAAGACAGCCTACACAATGGGAGACAATATTTGGAAACAACATATCAGATAAAGGTCTAGTATCCAGAATCTATAAAGAGATTGTCCAACTCAACAACAAAAAGACAGCCAACCCAATTACAAAATGGGAAAAAGACTTGAACAGACACCTCTCAGAAGAGGAAATACAAATGGCCAAAAGGCACATGAAGAGATGCTCAATGTCCCTGGCCATTAGAGAAATGCAAATCAAAACCACAATGAGATATCATCTCACACCCACCAGAATGGCCATTATCAACAAAACAGAAAATGAAAAGTGCTGGAGAGGATGCGGAGAAAGAGGCACACTTATCCACTGTTGGTGGGAATGTCAAATGGTGCAACCACTGTGGAAGGCAGTTTGGCGGTTCCTCAAAAAGCTGAATATAGAATTGCCATACGACCCAGCAATACCATTGCTGGGTATCTACTCAAAGGACTTAAGGGCAAAGATACAAACGGACATTTGCACACCAATGTTTATAGCAGCGTTATTTACAATTGCAAAGAGATGGAAACAGCCAAAATGTCCATCAACAGACGAGTGTCTAAACAAACTGTGGTATATACATACGATGGAATATTATGCAGCTTTAAGACAGAATAAACTTATGAAGCATGTAATAACATGGATGGACCTAGAGAACATTATGCTGAGTGAGTCTAGCCAAAAACTAAAGGACAAATACTGTATGGTCCCACTGATGTGAACCGACATTCGAGAATAAACTTGGAATATGTCATTGGTAACAGAGTCCAGCAGGAGTTAGAAACAGGGTAAGATAATGGGTAATTGGAGCTGAAGGGATACAGACTGTGCAACAGGACTAGATACAAAAACTCAAAAATGGACAGCATAATAATACCTAATTGTAAAGTAATCATGTTAAAACACTGAATGAAGCTTCATCTGAGCTATAGGTTTTTTTTTTTTTTTCTGTCTGTTTGCCTTTTCTTTTTTGTACTATTATTATTATTTTTATTTTTTTCTCTATATTAACATTCTATATCTTTTTCTGTTGTTTTGCTAGTTCTTCTTCAAAATCGATGCAAATGTACTAAGAAATGATGATCATACATCTATGTGATGATGTTAAGAATTACTGATTGCTTATGTAGAATGGAATGATTTCTAAATATTGGGTTAATTTCTTTTTTTTTCTTTAATTAATAAAAAAAAATGCATATTGTTAGCCCTTAGGCAACTGCTAAAAAGTTAAGTAAGAGTTATAGCTGATACAACAATAATGGAGATAAATTGGAATCATTAAAAAAAATTCAATTATGCCAAGAGACAGTAGGAAAAGAGAAAAACAAAAGATAAAGAACAGAGGAGAAAAACAGGAAGCAACAATATGGCTGAGTTATAACTAACTGTGGCAATAATTACATTGACATTGATATCCTGGATAAAAAAAGTGAGCCATGAGCATATAAGTCTACAAAAAAAAAAAAAATACTTTATGTAAAGGAACAGATCAAAAGTAAAAAAAAAAAAAAGGAAAATTAAATAGCTTGTTAAAGCCAGTCATAAGAAACTTAGAGATGTGATATAAATAGTATACAAAGTAGATTTTAGGAGAAAAATAAAAGAACTCAAGAGAGAAATTTCATAATGATAAAAGAATCAATTCATCAAGAGGACAAAACAGTCCTAAAAGTATATTTACCTAGTAACTGAACTTCAAAACATAAAGTAAAATCTTATAGAATTGAAAGGAAATATAGCAAATTCAAAATTACAGGTGGATATTTTCAACACTGCTTCTGATTAACTGAGAGAACAATTAGACAGAAACTCATTAGGAGATCATATAATTTATTAACACAATATTCTTGTCCAAAATAATTAACATTAATAGAACATTTCAACCAATATCAGTAGAATACACATTATTTTCAAATTCATATAGAAAATAAACCTAGACAGACCATATTCTGAATAAAAATAGTCATAAGTATATAGGAAAAAGCTATACAAAGCATGTTTTTCAAACACAATGGAATTAAACTAGAATCAATAAAAAATGTTAACTGGAAATTGTCAAATATTTGTAATTAAACAATATACATTCTAAAGAACCCATTAGTCAATGATTAAATCATAAAAAAATTACACAATAATTTGAATTGAGTAAAAAATAGTACACAGCATTTCAAATTTTGTGGGACATAGCTAAAACAGTTCTGAAGGAAAATTTATAGTTTTTACAAATTCTCTTTTTTTTTCTTTTGCATGGGCAGGCACTAGGAATCGAACTCAGGTCTCTGGCATGGCAAGTGAGAACTCTGCCACTGAGTCACTGTTGCACCACCCCCAAAATTTATAGTTTTTAAAAGAAAGTTCTCAAATCAATTATTTATACTTTTACTTTAAGGGACTATAAAAAAAAGAAAATTTAAAGCAAAAATAAGCAGAAGGAACTACGAAAATAAGGACACTGCAAATGAAATAGAAAGCAAAAACAATGGCAAATTTTAAAAATTGCTTTTTTAAAAGATCAATAATATGATAAATTCTAGCTAGACTAATAAGAAAAAAAATAGAAGAAACAATTTTCCATATCATTATTTCAAAAGGTAACATCACTACAGTTTCCATGACATTAAAATGACAATTAGAGGAGTTATGAACAACTGTATGACAATAAATTTGATAACAAAGATAAAATGGACATATTCTTCTGAAAGAATATATAACCAAAATAACCCTGTAATATGTTAAAGAAATTAAATTTATAGTTCGATTTATAGAACTCTTCCCACAAAGAAAATTCTAAGCTTCAGGATTCCTAGCAAACATCAAAACATGAATGAGTACCAATTTTATAAAAATCTTCTGGAAATAAGAGATGGCACACTTGATAACTTATTCTATGAAAGAACATTAATCCGATGCCAAAATTATTGCCAAAAGTTATTACAACAAAATTACATACAAATATCTCATCATAAATTCAAAACTACTTATCCCAAATTTAGCTAATTGAATTCAGCCATATATAAAAAGGATAATCATAACTGACTAACCAATTTGAGTTTATGTTAGAAATGCAAGGATGGTTTAACATTCAGATATTAATCATTGCAATTCATTATATTAACTAAAAAAATGAAAAATAACCATTTCAATAGATGCAGAAAAAGCATTTATCAAAAGACAACACCTATTCATGATGAAAAAAAGAAAAGCTCTTGGCAAACTAAGTTGATAAAGAGTGTCTGAAAAGCTTCCAACCTGCAAAAAGGTCAACTATATATCCACCTAAGATCATAAACAGGCCGATAATATTATCCATTCCCATTACTTCTAGAAAGATTGTTGTAGAGATCCTCATCAAAACAATAAAAGAAATAAATGATACAAACAGGAAAGAAAGAAAGAAAGAAAGGAAAGAAGAAAGAAAATGTCTTTATTGACAAATAACATGATGGTCTATTCAGAAAATCCTAAGAAATTTAAAATAAAAAGCTACTAGAAAAAAGAAATGGATTTAGCAATGCTGTAGAAACAAAGTCAATATATGAAAATAATCTGTATCTTATGTATAATGACAGCGAACAATTGAAAATTGAAATAAAAATAAGAAAATATCTTTATTGACAAATAACATGATGGTCTATTCAGAAAATCCTAAGAAATTTAAAATAAAAAGCTACTAGAAAAAAGAAATGGATTTAGCAATGCTGTAGAAACAAAGTCAATATATGAAAATAATCTGTATCTTATGTATAATGACAGCGAACAATTGAAAATTGAAATAAAAATAAGAAAATATCTTTATTGACAAATAACATGATGGTCTATTCAGAAAATCCTAAGAAATTTAAAATAAAAAGCTACTAGAAAAAAGAAATGGATTTAGCAATGCTGTAGAAACAAAGTCAATATATGAAAATAATCTGTATTTTATGTATAATGATAACGAACAATTGAAAATTGAAATAAAATATGGTATTTAAATAGCATCAAAATTATGAAATTCTTATGGATGAATATTAATAAAATATTTACTTATATATAGCTGATAAATATTAAAGAAAATCTAAAAAAAAAATAGTGGAGGGAAATTTTATGTTCCTGAGTCAGATGACACAATAATCTTAAAATATCCATTAAATCAAATTTGATCTATAGATTCAGTCAAGACCAATCAACTCCCAGCAAGCTTGTTTCAACTGGCAAAATTATCCTATAAAATATATAGAAATATAAGGGACCAAAGATTGGTCACAAATTACTGATCTATGCATTATGAATTATTCTCAGAGCATTGCACTAATTGCAAAAAGCCACACATAAAGACTATTTATTGCATGATTCCACTTAGGTGAAGTCCTAGAAAGGATAAATTTATAGTGATAGAAAGCACATCAGTGGTTGTGAACAGACAGTGTTGGGAGGACATGATTAATTGCAGAGGGGCATAAGCAAAACTTTTGGGAGATACTGCTCTATGCTAGGATTTTTTCCCCTATGTTAAAATGTTAATGGTGATTAAACAACCAAACATATTCGCCAAATTCATTGAATTGGACATGTAAAATAAACAGACCTTATATAATGTTCATATATCTCATAAAGCTGATTTAAAAATAAGTTGATTAAAAATGTGGTTGCAAAACCAATTGTAATCCCTATAAGGATTCATTCTTAAAATCAGTAGTCTCACATCTCCTTTGATACATGATTTAAGAATGATGACATGCTAGGGATTTGGGAAGGGAATATAGCATAATATTTCCTAAAAATATATGACCCTGGGTGAGTGTTGTCATAAATGAGTAAGAGAATGTATTAATGTAGCAGTGGATGAAAAATTCAATGTAAATAGGGTAGGGATAATTATGATTGCTTTCATAATTAGAAGACAGTAAATATTTGTGGTTTTGCAGTGGTCATACACTGAGGTTACAATATCTAATGACACATTTGTGAATGCTTATGCAACTGCATATATGTGGGGGGTGTATGAGTATGTGAGAGAGAGAGAGATGGAAGAAGATGGAACAGGAGCTGAGAGAGAGGTTTCGGATGAAAAGTAATATTATGCGAGCAAACTGAGCAAGCCCAGTATGTATGTTCAGATGAAGGTAGAGAAAAGGAATTTGGTTTATCCTTATTATGTTTCATTTATGTCCAAAACTTCTAATACTAAAATATTATAGAGTGCCAATATTTCACGTGGGGAAAAAGTTTCCCAAAATACCAATTCAGCCACATTTACATGAAAATGTTATTGACATTTAATAGAAAGTCTACCCAGACACTGTCCTTTCCAGAGACCACCATTACCACCACCACCCACTTCTTTTACGGATTATAAAATGGAAATTTAGAATTATGGATTCACTTATGTAAACTCACGATGAGAAAGCGCCTAGACAGGAAGCCAAACCTCTGGGTTTTTACCAGTGTTCTTTCAATGTCACATTGATTCTTATAGTCATCAAAACATGGTTCAGTTGGGAATAGTCAAAGCTAGTATGATTGGAAACATGTCTTAGCACCCTTCGGAAATCACAAACTCATTATTCAGATTTAAAACCATCTCTGGGGCAGATCTTTAGTTTTCTGTCACAGGCAACAAGTCTTTTACCAGTCAAATTACACCTACCTCATGCATTTTCAAGGCTAAAAAATCACGGATCCCAGCAGTGGCTGAGAACAAGATTGGAGTGTAAAACACACCCAAGAACGATACTGAAAATAGATGCTGAAGGGATTAAAAAACCTTGATTATCAGGCATAGATAATACAACTCTAAGAGGCTTTCAACACAGTGTTAAAAGAAAGATGGTGGGTAAAATACTCCTTAATGCATTTAGAGAGATGTGCAAATATCATTGGCATCTATTGTTACTGCACAAAAGTGGTATGCTGTACTATTTGAAAGAAGAGGTGCTATTTAAAGCAAATGCAGAACACACAACACATTTAATCACTTCATAAAATTTTTACCTAATAATATAATACAAAGAAGGCAGCATGTTTGCACAATAGTTTATATACTTGTCTTTGAAAAAAATCTTTTGCCTACATCTTTTCTGTAACAAAGTTTGATTGCAATGCAACATAATCTTAGTACATGTTTTATGTTCTTCAGAATGTTTTAGTGATTATTTCTGTGGTGTTATGGCAAGAGGGGATGGTCTGTGGAGATCATATGAAATAAACTTACTTGAAAGGATTATTTTTAATATTTTTGTTGTCCAGGATACTTTTGTAAACTGTTGTGATTGAGAGTGAAGGAGAGAAGGTTGTGAAAGATAGTCATAGTGGGTACTAATTTTTTTAAGTATCATGTACTATACATATATTATTTTGTAATATTTCTAAAATAATATCTTTTTTAAACAATTTAAAGATGAAGAAGCAGAAGTTCAGGAAAGAAATTTACCTACCCAAAGCATCTCAAGAATATACAGTTTGGGATCCTGAATGAAACCTTGCTTGTTTTGATATACTAATGTCCTAAAGAGATACTGGAGATTTCCCTGAGCAATTCTCTCCTGTGGAAAAAATTTTCCTGGACATTGTCAAAGGCTGAACATTGACCAGGACCATGGAATGCCTTTTGCAATTCCTATACTGTCATCCTAAATTTTCCTGAGTTAGTTCACAGTATAAATCATAGGCTGTTGCACAGGACCCATATGTAATGTGTATATAACATTGACTACCAGGAAATGCACTATATTAATATATAAAATACAGTAAATTACTAAAATATCTCTTTAAAATTGACTATAGGGCATAAGATGTGTATTACAAGGCTATTTTAAAATGTAAGAATTGCCCAATGTAAAAATGAATACCTACTCACTCTCTCTAAGCCCAACTCTGTAAGTGAAATCATTGCCCTTCCCCCTACATGGGACATGACATCCAGGGGTGAAAGTCCTCCTGGCAGCACGGGAAATGACTCTCAGGGATGAGTCTGGCTCTGGCACCATGGGATCAACAATTCCATCCTGACCAAAAGAGGGGAACAAAGTGTAACTAATGAAGAATCAGTGGTTGACAGAGTTCAAATAGAGTCAAGAGGTTACTCTGGAGGTCACCCTTACGCAAGCTTCAGTTAGACATTGCTACCCATCATAACTTGCTAAACTGCAGCCAAAACAATTCCAGCCAATCCTCTAAAGAACACCTAGGGGAACACAGAAGATTCTACAAAGGTTCCATGCACTAGGGTAACATTCCAAAAACCTACAACTTCCAGATGGGTTCTTAGACCAGAAAAGTCCTGAAACCTAGACGGCCCAGCTTCTCCAGAATATCATCTATGTTCCATCTCCTTACCCCATATTGACAGCTCCTTCCAACATGAAAAAGTTAGAATGGCCATAGCCCAAATACCCCTAAAGAGTGGGATAGAAAGATCAAAGGTAATGGTCGAGTTATACAGAGTAGGGATAAACAAACGAATATGATTGCTGAATCATTAAATTGCTATTTATCTTAGTCTCCTGTATCTTAGAGTAGCTAGAAGTAAAAACCTAGAACTTTGGAATTATAACCCATACCAAATTCTGAAATCTGTCCTACAACTAATTGCTGTGCTGTAATTTGAAATTTATTGTTTTTTTGTATATATGTTATTTTCGAAAATAAAGTCCATTGTAAGGATAAAAAATATATATATTTACTCCTTCTGGCCTCCTATATCTTAGAGCAGCTACAAAGAAAAATAGAAGAGGATTGAGTATGGTAGCCCATGACAAACTCTGGAATCTGTCCTATTTGTTGAAGAGTGCTTTGAAAACTATTGCTTTTTTCTTTCTTTGCTTTGTATATGTGTTATAGAATACAATAAAAAAGTTTTAAAAGAAATGAATGCTTAGAATAGTTAACTGCTTGTATTTTACTTAACCTACTTACTCTTTGGAAGAAATTTCAATTATGCTGAAAAGTCCCGTAATTATATGTATTTAGATGAGCAAGTACTTTGTGTCTTTAGTGCTAAAGAACTCCATAAGCATAACCATATATAAAATTCTCAAAGAGAATAAATTTTCACTAATCTGAATGCATTGTAAATTTGACTCATACTAATATCTATATCTTATTTTAATGTAAAATTGAATTTATCATGAAGTAAAAAACAATTAAATGTAAATCTGAAGGTAGAGAGCAGATCAGCCTATATGAGAAAATAAACTGAAATATCATCAGAGGTTATCTATTACTCTATAGAGCTTGGTCACAATATGTTTGGCACATCTTTGTTTCCTCGCCCTCTCTACTCTTGTCTACTCTCTGCTTAAAGCACCACACATCCACTTTCAGTCACAATCTTTGACTTAATATTCTCATATGTAGGATCGAATCATCTTGTTTGGAGAATCTAGTCATCCATTAAATTGCCTTGTGCATTAGGGCTAAGGCCAGGTCCATTCTTTACCCAATACTTATTCTTGGTAGTGGATATTTTGATTTTTATAAATCTTCTTTTCTGATAGCAACCTGATTTCATATTAGAACATTAACTCCACACCACTGGGTGCAGTCCTTATAGGTCAGTAAATCAAAACACCATTTCCTTCTGTTACAACAGCCAAATGGCCCTTTGAGATTCTAATAAAGTATTCCTAGTAAAACCCTAACAGAGCCAACAGGTTGATGTGTAACCTAACTTCAAACAAAGAGACTTCCTCTCCAAGTGCTTAAACCTTGAATTGAAATCACACATGAAAGTAAGAAATAATTGAAGACCATTCATTTTTGTGGTGGTATCATCAGAGTGTTGGGTCTCTGCTCTGTTTCCTAATTATATATCTAGTTCAGGAGCCTTTCCATCACATAGTGGGATACCCCAAAACTTTAACAGATTCTTCTTTTAACTAGTTTATTGTGTAGTACTAATTCACAGGAGAAAGAACTTTATGATTTAATAAAGGCTGCCACCCCTAATGTGCCACACCAAATTGCATGGTTTGTAATCTCCTTTCCCACTGGATAGTAGATCCCTTAATAATATCTTGATCAGATTCCATTGCTTTTAAGAAGACGTTGTAGACAGATTGTGGTTGATATTAAATATTCAGTCTAACACTTTCTTAATATTGACGTTTGTCAATATTAAGCTTGCTTCAAAGTAATCTCTTTCTCTTCCCAAGTGCACACTAGAGCTGTGTCCTTGGCTCTTTGAAATGGATACCATGAGGTGTAATGCTGCTCTGTGATAGCTTCTCTCTTTTTTTCTTCTAGGAACTGACTCCTTCTGTATTAGAAAAAAAAAAGAAGGAGAGACATAGGGAAGTAGAAGTCTCCTTACTGTAATGAATATGGCTTGTGGGGTGCTCCATTATTTATTTTTGTATAAAATTAGCCCTGACTGACATTTATATCATCTACTGATATGGAAAACTCTGTGTAAGTGTTGTGCTTGGATGGGTTCCTTAAGGTAATGTGGTGACCCCCAAGGCTGAGAAGCCCTACAGAAGTTCATCTATTTCTCTGTTTGGTCCTACAAGTGGTACATTACCCCCCAAACTTCCTCTGAGTTAGGCATCACATTGCTTGGCCCAATAGCCACTCAGGCAATTCAATGACTTTTGACCCTCCACTAATATCTAAGCTCCTTCAGTGTTGTTCACAAAAACTGATATAGATCTCTTCCATGTTCCCAAAAGATTGAAAAGATGGCCTGGAATTTAGCTCCATCATTTACCCATGCACATATAATGATGATCCTTTTAAGTTATCTACTAGACCAGAAGGGAACGTCAATCTTTGAATTCAAGTAGGTGTCCAAACTTGAAGGGACACATATTAAGCACCTTTTTTCTTTTCCAAAACGTTGACGAAAGACTAAAAATGGCAAATACCCTAGATACGCAATGCTTTATAATAAAACTTACACTGTAGTCATCTCTGGGGACAAAACCAATAGAAATTACTGAACAATTCATTAAGTATCCAGTCATGGTGTGAGATATCCATGTCTCATCTGCAAAGACAAAACTAACCTTCACCATTGATTCTACTGCTGCTCAACTTCTATGGGTTTGGACAAGAAACCCTTCACTCACTCTTGAGGAAATAGATTATCTTTTCAAAAAAAACTCTGCACACTTCACAAAATTACCCATCTGCTTCCCTCTTAGCCCATATTGATTGTGTTATAGAAACCTGCCACATAGGCAAATGTAGAATATTTGGAATCGGGTACAGGCCTTGATGATATGGAAGGCATAGAAATTCCCATTCATTCTAGGATGGCACTGTAGTTGCAAATGTAGTGAATGAACAAAATTTGCTAATCAGTCTCTTTCATGGCACCATGGTCCTGTCGAGGATAAGGATCTAGGGGTCTTGGGTAGTTTCCACCAGCAAACAACATACAATGAATGACTTACAGTGACTGTTACTGATGGCATTAGGTGAGTTAATAATGGAACAAATAAGGTCATACCTCTAGTTCCCACATCAAAGTCAAAAATGAAGTTTTGAATCTTTTCTATATTAAGGAATTTCATTTTGTATAACTGCAGGGTTTCTTAGAGCTTCCAAATTGCTGGGGATAAAGTCAGAAACTGCTTTTGGACACTGCTGAATTCCAATTTTAGTGGAATTTACAGATATGTTGTACTTGAAAGTTAGTACATTGATTGGAAAGACTGATAAGCACAATAATTGGAATTGGGATACCTTAGAGGATTTAGAAGATTCATAGCATCCTAATCCCCTCAATCATAATGAATGCCACTCATGATTCTTCTATCATCTGAGGAAACACATTGTCTTCACCTTATTAAAAAAATAAAAAAAACACTGTTCCTTCCTTGGAGAGGCCATAAGACCTTACTTGAAGAAACTTTCTTTTAGAAAGAAACAAATAATTTTTTTCCAACCATCTTTGCTGTCAAGCTCACAGGGAATAACCTGAACCTCTGCAATCAATCTGATCCAGTCACAGCAAAGGTGGTCACCTATGGGCTAAAAGGAAGAATTTCATGCTCCTTTGAGGAGATTCTTATCTCTGAGAGGCCACTGAAAGCAGTTCAAAATGTTGCTATGAACCGTTTTACCAGTAAATGCTTTAACAGATCACACAGGCATAGGCATAAAAGTCAGTGAGAACTCCTGGGCAGGTGAGCTGGTGCCTGGAGGTGGTGTATCAGTGTACAGGGAGGGCAGGCAGGAACCATCTCCTGCTGGTCTCCATCTTTCCTCCTAAAAGTATGCAGAAGGCTGTGGGTGTACTTGGCCCAGCTCGTCTGTACTCATAGCATCAGACTGAAAGCTCTGGAGCACAGTGGTCTGAATTCACATCCTGGTTCCCGTACAAAATTTCTGCATGGCCTTGTACTGCCTCCTGGACTTTCTGCCCTTAGCAAGAAGAAGCAGGAAATGACCAAGACTCAGAGATCAATGACTTTCATGGATGTCATTGTGGCTTTTACCCCAGAGGAGTGGCAGCAGATGGACCCTGTTCAGAGGACATTCTTATGGAACATGATGCTGGAGACCTACAGGAACCTCTGTCAGTGGGTGCTGTGTTCCCGGGTCAGTTATGATCTTCAAGTAGGAGCAAGGGAAAAAGCAGTAAATGGGGGTCAGAGAATCCTACCTCAAGGTGGTTCAGGAGATGACTAGAGAATTGGTAACCAAATAAAGATGTACCATGAAAATACAGAGCAATTTTTAAATCAAATGAGCCATCTACAAGAAAGCACCAACTAAGCAGAAAGGCTATGTATATGAAGCTTTTGCAAATATATTTTATCTGAGCTCAAATATTGTTCCAAGAACAAAATTCCATGAAGATGTCTTAAATGGAAGGAGCATGAAACATAATTTAAGCTTACTTAATTGGAAAAGAACAAATCTTCATGAATTTAGTGGAAATGAAAAAGCATTTAGATATAACTCACCTCAAATGAAACATAAGAAAATTCATACTGGTGAAAAAAACTATGAATGTAGGAAACTGTTCAGACAGATGGCCAACCTGGCTACCACAGAATGCATACTGGAGAGAAAGCTTATGCATGTACTAACTGTGGGAAAGCCTTTGCTGATTGCTCATCCCTAACTAGACTTGTAAGACTGCATAGAGGTGAGAGGCCCTATGATTGCAATCTCAGCCAAAAAGCCTTTAGCAGAAAAGCAAACCTCGTTATACATCAGAGAATTCACATTGGGTAGAAAACTCTATAAATGTAATGAATGTGGAACAGCCGTCAGCAATAGTTCCTACCTTGATAAATACTAAAGAACGCATACTGGTGATAAACCCTATGAATATAAGGAATGTGGGAAAGCCTTCAGGAATAGTTCTAACCTTGTAAACATTAAAGAATGCATGCTGGTGACAAACCCTGTAAATGTAAGGAATGTAGGAAATATTTTAGCTGTAGTGAATATCTTAATAAATACTGGAGAATTCATACTGGAGAGAAACTATGACTGTAGCAAGTGTGGTAAAGCCTGTATTGACAGCTCACCCCTCTTTCAGCATGTGAAAATCCATATGGGGAAAAATCATATGAATGCAATCAATGTGGAAAAGCCTTCAGGAAGAGCTCGGCACTCTCACAACATAAGAGAACTCATACAGGAGAGAAACCCTATGACTGTAAACTGTGTGATAAAAAATTCAACAAAACATCACAGCTTAACATACATCAAAAACTCAGTACTTTTGAGAAACTCTGTGAATGTACCCAGAGAGAGGCCCTTCAGCGATCACTCATCCTTCATGCAGCATATTAGAACTCACACTGGAGAGAAACCCTACAGATGTAACAAAAGTGGAAAAGTGTTCACCCATGTCGTGACCTTATCTTACACTAGGAAATCCATACTATAGAGAAACTTTATGGTATGAATGCGAGGAAACCTTCCGAAATAAATCAGCCCTTTTTCAATGTGAGAAAATTCACACTGGAGAGAATCCCTATGAATGTAATCAGCGTGGAAAAGCCTTTGCTCATAGTTTATCCTGTAGTTAACATGCAAAAATCATACAGACAAAAAAAAAAGAAAACAAACAAACAAAAAAAACACTTACAAATGTACTAAATGGGGGAAAGCCTTCAAAATTAACTCAATACTTATTAGATACTAGCAATTTCATATTATGGATTAACTTTATAATTTAAAGAACTTGAAGAAGCTTATGGAGCTTCAAACTCTGTTACATTGAAAATCATTTCTCAGACTTAATAGTCAGCTTATTATTAAATGTTTACAAAAATAGTTAGAAATGATATAACTATTTGTTGTATAATGATTTAAAACATACAAAAGTAAAAAAATGGAACAGATTAGCATTTACATTTGAATATGATATGCCAGAATGTCATTTATAAGTTTGAACGTTATTCCTAGTATTTGTTGTATTTTTTTTTAAGAAATTGAAAGGAAATCTATTTAATGATTATTCATTCAGAACATCACATGCAAAGGTGCTGGAAGAATGGATTCAGGAGATGGTGGTTTAATACCTCACTTTAAAATTCCCTGAACCAATGCTTCCACTAAAATATCACTTACTGTGATGTGCAATACCATGAAAAAGCAGTATTGACTTTCTATGAATAATGCTAAAACTAATGTATACACTTCTGTATTAGATGTGGATTATTGCTTCTCAAGTACATTTTTATGCATTTAAAGTTTAATTGTATCCATGCTTCTAACTATTTTAATGGCTTTTAAACAAAGATGTGAAACTATAATGAAATAAAAGTGATTTTCTTGGAAAAAACGTCAGTTAGAAAAACTGCTATCTCTGGATATTTGATCATGTGCTAATGAGAAAACACTCTAGAAAGATAAGGAAGTTCCTTAGGAGTATGAACCAGGGCAAAAGGTATCATTTTCCATGTTTGGAGAAAAGCAAGTTTGGAAGGTGGTCCTGAATGTGGTACCTATAAACAGTTTCCAAATTAAACAGAGAGCTTTGCAATTATCTTATGAGAAGGAGTTTTAAGCGTGGTTTGAACCTACCAAGAACCTCATTATTTCAGCCACCTGACAATTGTGTCAGCCATTTCCTAGGCTAACCTAAATAGATGAATGTCTGTTCTCAACAATCGAATGTTGCTTGTGCTTTCTAAACAAGAAGAACTCCTATGAGCTAGCTCTCTCCAACATACAGGTTGGTAGCTTTAATAGATTCCTTGCATTTGGGTCTATTCTTATACTACTGACTGTGCAAAAACTGAGGCACATTAATGGGAAACAAATAAACTAAAGAGATTAGGGAAATCAAATGTTGTACCAAATGAAATGGAAGATGTATATGAATAAGAGAGAAACAAATATGCTTTCTACTCTTCCCTAAACACTAGAATTAATACTGTTTGAAGATGGTCATAGCTAAAAGTTCAGAATCTCATGATTAGAGAAGCATACTTCTTAGAAGTGTTAGAGCAGTCTCGGTGACTAGGAGGGAAAAAAGTGTCAAGGCATGAAGGAGCTCTGTCACTAAGACTCAGATTAAATTCCAAGATCCAAAAAGGAGAAGCTTATAGTGATGACCATCTATTTCTTCATTTTAATGAAATTTGATGAAAATTTCTTATATTTTAATTTCAAATACAAGAAAGCAAAGTTGTTTTATGGTTGCAGAAAGCAAAAGCATTAACATAATACTGGATCAAGGCAATAAATGTATATTATTGTATATGCTATATGAATACAAACTGTTTCAAATCCTTTTAATGATGGGTATAGAAAAGAACATATAAACCAGATTAAAAGCTACACCCCAGGTACCTGAGGCCATGGTAATCTGCTCTACAAAGTATGTCATCCATCACAGCAAACGCTGTCAAGGCTGCTACTTAAATTTACTTTGTATAGGGCATAGGTATGGAGCCAACTTCATTCTTTTGCACATAGATATCCCACTGCCCCAGCATCATTTGCTGAAAAACTCTCCTTTCTACATTGAGTTAAATTAGTATCCTTGTTAAAAATGACTTGACTGTTAATTTCTGAACTCAATTCTACTCCATCGATCCCATATGTCGATCCTTTTGTCATTACCACATTGTCCTGATTACTATAGCTTTGTGGTAACTTTGAAGTAGTTAAGTGTGTCTCCCTCAACATTGTTCCTTTTAAAATTGTTTTGGTGACTCTGTGTCCTTTGCATTTTCATCTGAATTTTAAAATCATCTTGTCAATTTCTGCAAAAAGAACCATCTTGAATTTTAACTGGAATTAATTGATGCCACATATAATTTGAAAATTATTGTAATCTGAACAATAAGTCTTCCAATTCATGAACGTGGGTTGTCTATTTATATATTTTAAAAATTACTTTATTAATATTTTGAAGTTTTCATATTACAAATTTTGGAATATTTTCTTACATTTATTTCTAATGTTTCATTCTTTTCATCATTATTATAAATAGAATTGTATAATTAATTTTACTTTTGGTCTGTTTATTGTTGGTATTCAGAAATAAAATAGATTAGTATACTCTGCAACCTTTCGAATGCGTTTGTTAGTCTAGAATTTTAGTGACTATCTCAACATTCCTATATTCAAGAACACATCATATGCAAACAGTGTTATTTTTTCACTTCCAATATGAATTCCTTTTATTTCCCTGTTTAAATTTTACTTTTTTTTTCTTTGATTGCCTTGATTGAACCACCAGAACAATTTTGAATAGAGTTGGTAAGAGCAGACATCCTTGTGTTCTTTCTTATCTTTGGAGTAAAGCATCTAATCTCTAACCACTAAGTATTATCATAGTTCTGGATTTTTCATAGATGCTTTTTAACATGTTGATGAAGCCACCTTCAATTTCTAATTTAAGTTATTTTATCATGAAAAGTTTTTAATTTGGTCAAATGCTTCTCTGAATCTACTTAGATGATGATATAGTTTTTGTCCTCTATTCTATTGAAATGCTGAATTATATTAATTGATATTCAGATGTTAAACCAACTCTGCATTCTTGGGATAATTTTCACTTATTCACACTGTACAGTCCTTCTTATATGTTATTGGATTGACTGGCTAATATTTTTGAGGGATTTTATGTCTATGTTTATGAGGGCTATTTGTCTGCAGTTTTATTTTCTTGTGTTGTCTTCATGCTGGGGTCAGGGTAATACTGGACTCGTGGAATAAGTTCAAAAGTTTTCTCTTCCAAAAATAAGCAGAGAAGAGTTGTGAAGAATTGGTGTTAAACTTTCTTCAAATATTTTTTTAGAATTCATCAGTGAAGTCATCTAGGCTTAGAACTTCCTTGTTGGATTCTTTATTTTTTTATTGATTCAATCTCTTCACTTGTTATTTTGTATTTCTTATTGAACCAGTCTTGGTAGTTCATGTGATTTTAGGAATTTGTCCATTTGATCTAAGGTAACTGGTTTGCTGTGATATATTTGTGCATAAAGTTTCTGTACGATACCTTTTATTTCTGTGAAATCTATGATTTTGTCATCTATTTTATTCCTTCTTTATTTTGAAGTTGAGGCTTGAGGTTGATTGTTTTCCTTTCTATCCTTTTTTGTTAGAAAAGTTATGGATTTACAGAAAAGCCATGCAAAAAGTACAGATGTCCTCTATATTCTCTCCCCCCCCCCCCCACACACACACAGTTTTCCCTATTTTAAGCATTTGTATTAATTCCTTGTTATTAGCTTTTGTTACAATCGATGAAATAGTATTATAATTATACCATTAAGTATAGTCCATAGCTTATATTAGTGTTCACTGTTTGTATTGTACACTGCTCTGGTTTTTTTAAATTTGTATTCTGATTACATATATACACCTTAAATTTCTCCCTTTTTGACCACCTTAAAATATATGTCAGTGCTGTTAATTATATTCACAATGTTGTGGTGCCATCACCATCATCCAATAAAAAAATTTTCATCACACCAAACAGAAGGTCAGTGTGAACGAAATATTAACTCCCCAGCTCCAGCCCCATTCTGGGCTCTGATAATCTGTATTCTTGCTTTGAGAATTTGAGTCTTCCTTCTTTTCTTTTTGGTTAGTATATTAGTCAGGGTTCTCTTGGGAAACAGAACTGACAGGAGATACCTGTAAATATTGTAAGATTTTATAAAAGTATCTCACACAACTGTGGGGAAGCACATATCCAAATCCATACAGCAGGCTGCAAGGCTGCAATGAAGGCTTTTGATGAATTCCCCAGGAGTATGTGACTTGCTGAAGTAGAGATGAAAGTTCTCTTTTCTGACTGACTGCTAAAGTCATCACATCTCCTCTTAAAGCCTTCAACTGATTGGATTAAATGTTTCTCATTATTGAAGGCACATTCCTTGGTTGATTGTAGATGAAATCAGCCAAAGATGCAAGTAACTTATTGATTTAATTTCACATAACAGTCCTCCCAGTAACAATTAGGTCAGTGATTGCTTAACCAGACAATTAAGTACTATAACTTGGCCAAGTTGACCCTGAACTAACCATCAAAGTTAGTCTAGATAAAGGTTTGCCAAATTTGTTGACTTTTTCAAAGAACAAATATTTGGTTTTATTTTCTAATTTTTTTCTATGGTGTATTTCATTTATTTTCACTCTAATATTTATTATGTCTTTCCTTCTACCTAGTTTTGGTTTAGTTACTCTTCTTTTTCTAATGACTTGAGTTGGAAAGTTATTGTTATGAGAGCTTTCTTCCGTTTTGAAATAGACCTCTAAATTAAAAAAAAATTTCGTTTACATCTACTTTATATCTCATAAATTTTGGTGTATTGTGTTTTCACTTTAATTAATTGTATTAGACAGGGTTCCCCAGAGAATGTGAATTTCATACACACAAATAATACAGATATAAAAATTTATTATAGAGACTGGTTCGCATGACCATAGGGCAGGCAATGAATTGGAAAATCCAGAGAGTTTATTTTTTAAATCTGGAACATCCAAACTCTGTAGGGCAGGCCACAAGCTGCAAATTCTGATGAAGGAGAAGTTGAATTCCCCCAGAGAAGCTGGCTGACGGAAAACCTCAATTTGGCTTTAAGACATCCAACAGATTGATGAATAGATTCCCCTCATTGCTTAGGGCAATCTTCCCTGTTGACTGCAGAAGTAAAAAGCATAAATTGAACCAATCAGCTGTAGATGTAAATGAGTCGATTAAGTACTCTCACATTAACAATCCCACCACAGCTTTCTTGACCAAATAATTAGGCACTGTAACCTAGCCGATTTGACATATGAGGCTTGTTTTCTGGCCTAATGCATGGTCTATAATGGTGAATGCTTCACATGCACTTGAGAAGAAGGTTATCTGCTGTGTTTGACTGGAGTATTCTATTGATGTCTTTTAGGTCTAGTTGGTTTATAGTGTTGCTTAAGTCTTCTATTTCTTTGTCAATCTTCTCCCAGAGATGTTCTATCCATTGTAAAATCTCCAACTATTTTTTAATTCACTTCCTTTTTACCATTTCATTCTGTAATGTTTTGGGGAGCTTTGCTGGTATATATGTGTGTGTGTGCATGCGTGTGTTTATATATTTAATATTTATGTACATATATATACACATATGTAATTATATTTTCCTGATGGATTGATCCTTTATCATTATAAAATGTTCCTCATTATTTCTAGTAACTTTTTTCATCTCCAAGTCTATTGTATCTGAGATTATTAAACACATCCAAAACTTTCTTCTGTTTTTTTTGCATGACATATCTTTTCATGCTCTTAATTTCAACATATTTTTATCATAATAGGATATCTTTAGACATGCTATTATGTCTAAAGATCCATATAGTTGGATCTTGTTTTTTTTTCCTCAACTCTGACAACCTCTGCCTTTTGATTGGTCTGTTTAGTTGTTTCAAATTAATGTTATTAATATAGTCGAATTAAGGTCAGATATTTTGTTTTTTGTTTTCTATATGCCTCATGTCTTCTTTGTTCTATTTCTCCTTTATTGCTTTATCTTGAATTATATTAATATTTTCCGAACTTTTAATTCCTTTAGTGATTTTTATTATAATTTTTACTTATTTTGTAAGTATTTACTCTACAACTTGAAATACACATCTCCACTTATAAGACCTACTTTAGATTTATACTTTAAGTTCAGATACAGAAAAATTAATCCTTTATAAAGGATTTATAAAAATTAGCCATTATACTATTTCATCTGTGCTAAGTACAAAAATATGCTGTTTCAATTATTACTTTATCTATTTTGGGGTTTTTTTTTGGTGTGGGCAGGCACCAGGAACCAAATCTGGGTCTCCAGCATGGCAGGCAAGAGCTCTGCCACTGCACCACCATTGCCCGCCCCTTATTTTGTCTTTTTAAGAAACTGAGAAGAGGAAAAAAAGATGAGATCATACTTATAAAGTTAGTTTTATAACACCCTTTTTATTTACCTTTTTGGTTCCCTTTTTTTCTAGTGGCTTTCCTTATATTGTTTTGTACAATTATATTTATGTCACTTAAGAGAAGAAAGGAAAGGAAATACACAATTGCCCTGCCTTCTATAATTTCCTACATAATTATCTTTTTTGGCAACCCTAGAATTACTATTTGGTGTTACTTATTTCAGCCTGAAAAACCTGTTCTGAATTTCCTGTACGGTGGGTCTGCTATCAGGAAATCTCTTCAATTTTTATTTATCTGGAAAATGGCCTCATTGTGTGTTTGTTTTCAAATACTTGATGGTGGTGATTTTATTTCTTTCAGCACTAAGAATATGTTATTCCACTGCCTTCTGGTTTCCATTGTTTCTGATGAGAAGTCAGCTGTTAATCTTAATAAGGCGTCACTTGCACATGATGAATCATTTTTCTCTTGTTGGATTTAAGATTTTCTCTTTGTCTTTAAACATTTTTACTTTGATGTATGTGGGTGTTGATCTCTCTGGGTTAATCCTACTGGTTCTTATTGAGTGTCTTGGATGTGAGAATTATTATTTTTCATCAAACTTGCAAAGTTTCAGCCATTATTTCTTCTATATATTTTCTGCTGCTCTATTTTCTCTCTTCTATCCTCCTGATACTACCATTTTGTGTATGTTGCTATGTTTACTTATATTCCAAATTAACCTGAGTTCCTGTTATATTTTCTACATTCTTTTATCTCTTTTCTTCAGAATGTTTATTTCTCTATCAATTTATCTTCTAGCCCATTGATTCTTTTGCCAGCTAAAATCTACTTTTGAGTACCTTCTAGTGACTTTTTTAATTTTCAACTCCAAAATTTCTGTTAGTTCTATTTTATGAACTTTACCTCTTTATTGATATCTCTGTTTTATAAGACATTGTTGTCATACTTTCTTCACTTCTTTAACCATGGGTTCCTTTTATTCCTTGAGAATATTTATAAGAGTTGATTAGAAGTCTTGTCTTACATTAGGACCATCTCAAAGACAGTTTCTGTTGTCTGAGATCCCCCATACATACACATGCAATGTAGGATCACACTTTTTTCTTTTCATGACTTGTAAATTTTGTTTTGCAAACAGGATATTTTAGATACTAATTTATTATCTAAATACTCCATCCACATTTAGAGACTTATTGCTGTTGCTTGCTTGTTTATTTGTTTAGTGACTTGGGTACTATTGTGGTGTTACCTAGTTTCCATACAGTGTTTAGTCTCTAACTCACTTCTCAGATGGCACAGCCTTGGGCATGTGCAGAGTAACACTGTTATAGCAATACCTTCAACAGGGCTTTCTTTGACTTTCTGTCTACATAATCTATTATGCTGCTTGCCTCTGTTGGCAGGCTACTCCACTAATTTATAGCAGATTTCTCCACTCTTTTCAATAATGTCTGGGGCATAAATTGCTCCAGAGTCTGATCCAATTAAATTCATCCCCTTTACAAATCTTTTCAGTGAAACTTTGAAGCTTATTATGACTCATAAGGGCATATCTTGGCTGTCTTTTTCTGGAGTCTCTTTTTAAAACTTCTAAGTAATTGAGGGTTTAACTTGTTTCTCTATGAAGCTATCATCTACCTTTTAATAGCTTGCCACCAAAATCTTTTTCAACAGTACCCTTAAGCTTGAGCTTCCCCACTATCCTTTCCAAATAAAGTCAGTTTTCATAGGGATAACTGCATAGCTCTCTCTTTTTTTTTTTTTTTAACAGAGTACCTCTTTCCCCTGGACCAAAACTCTGTGCCTGGTTCTTTTGGAGAAACATGACTGCTTTATGAGCCAGGACCCAGAAGGGTCATAGCCTTTGGCATTCTCATTTTGCTTCTCCAGGCATAGAAACTCCACCCTGTGAACAAGCTGCAGTGAAGGAATCAGAGTCTAGTGTTATTGGATTCTGATACCTGACATACAGCTGCTTTACTGTCCACTTATTCTGTCCTATGACTGGGTACTAAATGGCAAAAAGGAGCTCCATATCCCTTAGCCATTCTTTTCTGGAATAGAACTTTTGCAACATGGAACTCGAGAGTATAAGAAATGCTGGTGGGTTGTCTTGTCTAGGGAGATTCTGTAGGCTAAGGCCATGAACAGAGGGAGATGGAACCCTGAATTCTTGGCTGTCTCCACTCAGAATAGAGTTTCCATTACATTAAGCTGGAAGAAGGGGGAAGCAGGTTGTGGTTCATATGCCACAGATTCTCACTGTTTTTGCTGAGGTTTAGTAGATTTTATTAAATAAATGTGTCTTCACTTCTGGTATGCCTTAAGGACAATGTACAGAGACATTAAAGGTCTTGTTCGTTTTTTTTAAATTACCAGTATGGGCTCATGAGGGGACAGCCATGGAGTTCCTTATGTCACCATTCTAGAAATCTGCACTCAAAAATTTCAATTTAGTTCTTTATTACAACTTGTAGTTCTCAGTCAAAAAATTCAAAATTCTACCTTTTATGTATCTGAACAAATTTAAGGATATCCATTTTGAATTATATGTCTGTGCCACATTATCTGGGTATTTTTCTCTTGTTGGATCTTGCCTTTCATTCAAATGGTCTTATCTCTTCATTTGCTTGGTTATTTTTAATTGTCAGATGTGGTATATAAAAATAGTAAAAATAATAATAATGAACAATAATATTAACACAGCACAGAGAATCAGAATGACATTGTCTTCTTCCAGAGAAGTTCTGCATTTTCTTCAGTCAGGTAATTAGACCAGCAATCATTTTATTCCAACTTCAAAGTGTGTTTTATTTACTGAAAATATTGGTATATATCATGTTTAACCTTACTCTTACTCCCAGTCTCTCTACCTTGGTGCATACATCAAAAATTTTTCCTCAGCTTCTCAATATTTTAGTTATACCTTCAAATTTGTTAAATAATTCTATGGTATAAAGGGCTCCAAATGCCAGGGTTACTTTCTGCATTCTTTTCTCTTCTAATATTCGTCCCATAATTCTTAACTGCTTTATTAGTTCTCTGATGTCATTTATAACATTGTCTAAAGGTTTTATCCAGACAGAGTAGATATCCTCAGTAAAAAGGTGTATTCAATATTTTACTTCAGGATATTGCCCTTAAGCACCGATTCTTATTCATCACTCAATCCTGTTAATAAGCACAGTAGTCTTCAGAAGAGAGGAATTCAATAAATAATTTTGCTAAATGTTTATAATTTGCATTAATATTTAGCATATCTAATACAAACAGTTATTTCTTCCAAAGGGATGGGAAACAAGCCTGTAACTGCTTTCATGATTCAACATGACTACCATTTTTGTACTTTTATCAATAGGTTATACAACTTAGATAGACATATAAGATAAAATATCTGACCCACTTTCTTATTGTGTCCTATCCATACTCCTGTTCAACTCTGGTGACACAAATTATGCCAAAAAATATGCTTATCATATCATCTTCTAGATTCATTCCCTTCATTTTATCTTGCCAGCTGACCTTGATGACCCTCTACCCTGTTTCCTAGAAAATTCATTATCAGTTGAGTAGTGTTTTATTCATAGTTTAGTCTTCTCATGTGTCACTTCCTATCTTCATTTAAAAAATCCTTCTTCTAACTATTGCCTAAAACAAATTGGTCTTGTATGTGATCTGAACCCTAAGCTTGGATTGTCAGGTGTTTTCCTAAAAACGTATTTCTTTTGAGTGGTGCATTCAAAAGGAACTTGACTGTTCCTTTCTTTTTAATGAGAGCTCCCAACATATCATCACTGAGACATGATTATTCTTAAGGCTCTCCCACCACTCATGCATTAATTCATTGATTAATTCAATAGCATTTATTGAGTGTATATATTCTAAGTGCTAGGCACAAGGTTTAGAGAGCGGGCAAATTAAAAGTAATCTCTTCCATCAGGTAGCCAGAAATACAATGTAATGGGAAGACCTTCTATTCACATAAACTCTCCATTTGAATATGAATGGATCTCTGTATTAAACACTCCCACACTCTGATGCTATCTACCTCACATTTAAACAATATAAATTAGACTTATCAAAGTGGAGCTTTATATATCTTTTAAGCAACTGTCATTAGCTCTCTGAAGAACAAAATAAAAATCCCAACCATCCAAAACACCACATAAACTCAGTTCATTATTTCTTCAGATCGTAATACTTGAGGGGCACTTACAGAGGGTCTACCATTTGAATTTAGGGAATTTAGGGTACAGCTTATGCAGTTGTTCCAAAGTTTATCCCACTTCCTTATGATGCCTAATGAAAGCTCCAGAAGTACCTCTAATTCTGTCTTTTGGCTGTCTGATATCCCAAAGGTAGACTCAAAATTTGCATTTGTGGAATCTCTGTAGTTCACTGCATGTCATGCCCACTGCTTCATGCTCTTCCATCAAGATTCCAGTCTCTGAGCAGGCCATGGTGGCTCAGCAGGCAAGAATGCTTGCCTCCCATGCCCGAGGACCCAGGTTTGATTCCCGGTGCCTGCCCATGTTAAAAAAAAGATTCTAGTCTCTTAAGGGATTTACTTCCCTTCTCATATTAATTACTTTCAGAAAAACCTTTGCTTTTATTTGAAGTTGCCATACTAAGAAAGGAACTCCTATGACAGGCATATGGTTTATCTGCAAAATATCTTTATAATGTGGATAAAATCAAACTGTTTTTGCCAATTTTACCCTTCCCCTGTTTAGCTCTCCTCCATTCTCATTTTCAATAGAGCTATGTCACTGATACATTTCACAAAGTCTTCAAAGTCTTGGTATGCTGTCAGTTTTGTTTGACTGTGGAGGGGAAACATTTTCTCGAGGCTCACACTTAAACATTCGAGTCCCATTTGAGTACAGGATTATCAAATAATGAACTCAGAGAAACTATTACATAAGTCCATGTGAAAGAATATTTCAAGTACATACTTAAGAATGTCACCTCTTAATCTGCTACTAAAATTGGTGTTATAGACAAGAATAATTGCATTATCTAAAATCTCTTATTAGATACCAGGCATTGTGCTGTTTATATAAATTTCCTATAATTTAATCCTTACAAAATCTGATGAGGTAGGAGCTATTGTAGTTGAATAAACTGAGTCTTACAGATGCTAAAGCACCTGTAAAAAAATTATGCTTTTTGAAGAGTAAGAGTGAATACTTAACCGAGATCCTTCTTACAAAAAAGTTCACATTCTAAGATTAGCTATCTGTCTGTAAAGGGCCATGTTGTAAATAGTTTAGGCTTTGCAGGCCATACTGTTTTTTCACAACTACTCACAATGCAGCATAAACGTAGCCATAGACAATACACAACACATAGGTATGGCTGTGTTTCACCAGTCTTTATTTATGAAAATGGGCAACTGCCCAGAACGTTTAGGACCAGCCTGACATGGTTTTTAGGCTGTAGTTTACTAATCTCTGCTAATACGTTATACCATAGGGCTTGATTTAAAATTATTACAGTGAGTGACTAAATTCTCTGTTGTTTCTGAGTATAAGAAAATTAAATGCAAGGTATTCACTTTGTGGTAAAGGTATGGCTATGTGTTATACCAGGAATGACTGATTTTTTACTTAGGTTGGATTGTATGATGCGTGAATCAGAGCATTTATAAATGGATAGAGAGATACAAATGCTGGGGAAAATGTAGAGAGATTTTGGTAGGGAAGTAGAGAGGCACAGCCACTCTGGAGGGCAGTATGTGGTTCCACAGGAGGCTAGGGGTGAGATTGCTGTATGACCCTACAACCTGGGTGTTAGGTGTATACTGGAAGGAACTGAGCATGGAGACACGCTGGTGTTTATATTGGCAGTGTTTGCAGTTTGCAATGGATGAAGGTGGTCCCAGGGTACATCAACTTGTCCGCCACTCTTACTTATTTCCTGGATTATTGTGATAAATTACCAACCACTAACTCTTTTATCTTCCCATCTGCTATTTGCAACCCAGAAGCTAGAGCCATCAAGCAATGACTCTGCTCAAAGCCTTCTCAGAGTGAAGCCAAAATCGTAATGATGTTCTACAAAGTCCCTCATAATTGAGCTCTCTTCTACTTCTCAAATCTGATCTTTTACTTCATCCCCTCCCTCACTCTGACTACTTGCTGTTCCTTGCTATCCTTCCTTGCTATTCCTGAACATGCCATGCGTGCTTTTTTTGTGGATTCTTGGGGGAAGGACTTTGCACTTGTCCTTCCTTCTGGCTACACAATTTTCACTATATATTCACATATCCATAAGGCTACCCCCCTTATTCATTCACATATCTGCTCATATGTCACCTCATCCTGGAGATCCTCCCTGAAAATCCCATATATAATGGCAAACACCTCATCACTTCCCATTCCCCTTACCTTGTTTTATTATTCTTCACAGCACATCTCATCTCGTTTACATAATATTTACATATGCATTATTTGCCTGTCTCCTTATTAGCATATAAACTTCATGAAGACAAGGACTTGTTTTGTATACTGCTGTATTTCCAGCTCCTAGAACAGTGTCTGGAACATAGTAGACACCTTTATAGTGTCAACTGGATTCATGAATAATGGAAAAAGCCAGAGCCATAGTATTCAGATGACTGTTGCCACCAATAATAGAAATGAAGGGATCTCATTTGAAGACTATATTGAAGAGTAAAAACAGAAGTTTCGGTTTTAAACACTGTGAGTTAAGACTCTACACTATCCCAGTATAGCAGAGAGAGGTCTAGCAGATAGGAGGCATCACTGGAATAAAATGTGAGAGAATGGTAAAAGGATTATCATTTAAGTTAGGATCTGGTAAAATAAAGATATTTGGAAAGCAAGTAAACAAGACTTAATGAACACCTACATTTAGGTGGCAGAATAAGAAAGATGGGCTACAAAAAGGAATACAAGGTGATGAGAAAGCTAGGAGAAACAGAGAGGTACGTTTTCATGGAATCCGTGAACAGTTGCAAGAAAAATGGTTTATTCAACATTCTTACATGCTGTAGACCAACGGTTCTGAGAACTAAGATTATGTGAATTTCAGATAGGGAATGTTTTATAAAGGAGTATTAAGATAGCCGAGTTTCCAAGGTTTCCACAGGAGTAGAAAATCAAAAGTATAAGCACTAAATATAGACCACAATATCAATTTCTTCAGTCCTTCGTCCAAAAATTTTATAGAGAATATACTAAATGTTTAAAGGAATAATAAGGATGATTGGGTGGTTTATGAAAATGAATAATACAAAAACCTGATCTCAAAAAACAATTTTTAAAACCATGAATGCCCAACTATGTATTAGAGACCGAACTAAGGCCTTGGGCTTCAATAGAGAACATGGGGCTGTCTCTGCTCAAATGTCACCTTATCCAAGGGATCATCCCTAACTACCTCATATATTCATCCATACATTCATTCATTCAACAAATATTATTATGCACTAGAAATGGGAGACAGAAGAGGCAAAAAAGACATGAGCCTTATCTCAGTGGGATTTACACTGTCATAATAAGGCAGGTTAGTTAAATAAAAATAATTAAGATTCACCACACTACTCAAATAATGGCACATGCAAAATGCTATGGGACATAATAGAGGGAAAGTTAATTTTTTAAAGGATGGTAAAATTTAAAAATTCTCTTTTAAGTTCCTCAAAACTGACCAAAAAGAAATTCCATAGAATTATAAGATTATAAGAGAATGGTTGAGGGAATTTTTTAAAATTTAGGACGAGATGGCCTCATCTCATCTCATCCATGAGAACTAATATAAACTGTGAAAATAGATCTAGACAAGAACATACCAGGGAAAAAAATGAATAAAATTTTAAGTAAAGCAACAAGTTCCATTATTTGAGAGTCACATGACCACTTTTGAATTTATATTTTCATAATCAAAGTAATTAATTCAATATGATTCTAACATTATACTGGTGAAACTTTAATACATTTCAAGATCTTTTTACCACATATTGAAAATTCCACACACCAAATTTGGCTCTTTAACATTGCTAATAAATGGGAATTTTGAGCGATCACATGGGGGCACTGTCTCCCTGACAACAGTTCAATCCCAATAGTGTTACCATTTTTAGCATTGCAACAGGACTTATGTAATTATTTGAATATTGTACACACATTTTATCTTTTTTGTAAAAATGAGTTTAAAATGGAAAAATGAAAGTAATGGTAAATAGGAGTTCTTACAAAGGTAATACAATTGATATATACAGATAAACATCACCAGAAAAAAAGAAAAAAAGCAATGTGCTAACTGCAATTAAAAACTTGCTGAACTTAGGTTCCTTGACTGAACGTTTAATTATGAGGAATGAGGAGAAAATCTTCAATTTATATAAAATGTTTCAAAGACATGTTTGGTTTGGTACTTAAAAAGCAGTTGTTATAGAGACTTTGCTAATAAAATTTTAACTTTCTAGTAAAATAATCTTTCTTATACATGTAAATCTTCTTCTTTCTATATTTAACATTTGGAAAATTAGTTCAAAATGCAACAATATAAGGAACTTCTTTCACTGCAGTTGCTGTTTCCTAAACTAATATTCCAAGGAATACTGTCTCTTTAGGTAAGAAATTGGGGTGCTGTAAAAGTGTTCTATATTCGATTTATGTTCAGAAAATGCTGGGTTATATCAAGTTAAACAGGATTTTTAATGTGAGTTTGCTCATAACTTTTATTATGCAAATACGCATTTTTATTCTCCAAGAAGAAGGTATGGTATACTATGTTCCCCAAACTAATGTGGCTGCAGAGTCATTCGTTTCACAGAGCACCTATTAACTCCCACCAGAACCAGTGTTCTGCAAAACATGGCTTGGAAAATGCTCTTAACATTCTTTCGAATTCTCATGACTAGAATCATAGTTAACAAAAAACTGATTCATAAGATTTAGAGTTGGAAGTGATCCCAGAAGCAATCTAGTGCAACCTCCAGGCAGAAAATCATTTCAATGGCATTTCCGACACATGTTCATCCAGGTTTAATGCCCTACTTGATGACACTATGCTCTTATGTTAATCGGTGTATTTCTAATAAGTCCTTCAATTTATTAAGACCCCATATTACTCATTGGTCCTCATTCTGTTCATTCCCTCTTCTATATGACAATTCATTGAATATTAGAAGACAGCTATGTCTCCTCCACTAGATCTCATTCTAGATAAACACATCCAGTCCTCACACATGTGTTACATATTGAGTCATCAGATCCTTTATTATATCACCTGTATTTCACTGTGTACACTCAAGTTGGGCAATACACCTTTTAGATGTATTATCCAACTGAACATGATTTCTCAACACTTAACACTGAAGTTTGGATGCTAATTTCTGTTAATTCTTATTTGGGGTAAAGTTTTTTTTCATAAAAGCATATTGTAGGCTGCTATAAAATTTACTTTTTGATCAAGGAAAATTATAACTGTAGCCAAATAAGATTCCCCCACCTCTACTTCACAAATAACTGTTCGCAGTTGTGTGGATAATACTCTTTCATTGCAGTCAAGGTAATCTCACTGAACGTCTACTTCTCAAACCAAGGATTGCTTTTAAATGCAACTTTCTATCCCTCTGCAATAATCATGTTATTTGACAAGTACAAAAAGATGGGTGTTTGTTTCTCTATTTGAAACAGCTATTCTCAGTGCTAAATGATTGGGGTTTCTTCTATTTTTTGCTTCTAAAGTGATACAAAAATATTTTTGTATTATATATGCATGCATATATGTACTTTGCATGCATATAAATGTGTCTATATAAATATATCTCAATTTTAAAAGAAGTACAGAAATAAGCTTTTATGCCACGAGATTTCTATTGGTAAATAAAGAACTTAATATCTATATTTCAATTTGGCATTCTCTTTTTCTCTTGCCCCCACCTAAAGACAATAGCCTGACTTTTAACTTAGGACTTGGAGAACAACAGTTAGTTAGTGTTGCTGCTTTAAGCAGTAGAGGGTTATCTCATTTATAAAAAGTATGTGTGGGGGACTGGGGGGTGGATGTTGGCCAACATACTTGCCAAAGCTGCAAAGATTTGCTCAATATTATATCACTGAATAATTATTTCATCTATGTCCTTATAAGTCCTCCTTTTGCAAAAAAAAAATGAGTTAATGAGATTGTGGTGTTGCAGGAGTACTGTAAAAACAATGTAGGTAAATGTGTAGAGAAATTAGTTCTGAAGTGTGGGGTAATTGTAAAGGGCCTTGGGCAAAAAACAAAACATAGACTTGCAGGAGTCATAGCACATCTTGTCTTCACTTGTCTTTGTTAGTGCAAGTGAAAAGGTTAATGCCGTTCAGTTCCATCAACACAGAGTGAAGAACTGTGGCACCTTTGAATTCTAAAGTTACCCACAGTGCAACTGATTTAATTCCTGTGAGAATGGTCCTATTCACAAGTTTGCTCAGAAATATGAATGCCAATTAACCATGTGCTCCTGTCCCTGTACAATCTTTTTATTATAGAGAATTTTTTTTAAAGTCATTATCACATGGAAAGATTCACTGTTATTTGAAGGTATTATTTGATTGGAAGGAAAACTGTCATATATGCACTGGCCCAAAGCATTAAGTCTTCCTTAGGCACCTGATCAACAATTGTCACATTTTCACGTGTGTCCTTAAAGCCTTAAACCTCAGGTAGTCTTTGGCATTTTCAAAATTCTCCACCAATATATAATTACAATATATTGCAGTTAATGATTGCATTACTAGCTTTCAATATTCTGGTAAAACTTGTCATTTTTAAGTATCAGAATGCCCTGTGTGTGTGTTTGTGTGGGTAACGTGCTATTCCACATATCCAGCCATTAGATAACAGTTTCATTCATCCTTCTTAATCCAATTACCTGTCCTTACCTCCCTTCTCCTTTGCTGACTACCATCTACCCCATTCTCAAAACACCCTCTTCACAAACACACCCAGCCTATTCAGTTCCTGCAACTACCATCCCCCTCCCTTCTGATTTTGCTTCCCTTCTTCCATTTAATTAAAGGTTGAGCTTAAACCTAAGGAGAAGCCTCCGATGAAGGGAACTATTAGACCTGGAGTTAAATCAAGGACAGGGCCATTTCCCCTTATAGGTCAATGGATACAAATGTAAACATCTGCAGTTCAGGGAGCACGGGATGAAGCCTCCCACAGACAGTGGTCCTGGAAGCTCCACTCAGCATGCTCAACAGAACCGGACAGGACAGAAGCTGGAACTGCCTGGCAGTGTTGGGAGATACTCTGAGAACAGCACTGGGTGGAACGGACCAACAGCAGAGGAAGCAACATGTTCACTCTCGGCTAAAAGTTCCTAGTATGAAGATAATATAGGTTTACCTTGTATATTTTAAGTCCTTACATTCTTTCTTGAGACTTTGCAATATAGTCATATTTTTCAATTTAAAAGCTTCATTTAGTATCATTGTTGTTTCAAATTTTAAGAATTTTACACACTTAAAACAATCGTTTTCAGATGGGCAAGACAAAAATCCTGATATTGTCATTTTGCTTTGGTTTTGTAGCCATTAATATTAATCATTTGGTCTATTCTCTTTGCTCTTAATAAATTCTTTGATTTGCATTCTCCTCATTGTAGCAGCCATCAATCTGACCACCAGATTTCTGGTTTCTTCCTTCTCTTTTTGTTGATGTTTCATTCACCAAGAAATACTTTTTTCTTGTCCACCTCACTGAATAATCCATTCTGCTTCTCTCCAGCATTTTCCTATGCTACACAACTAGAATATAAGCTTATGCAAGAATATAAATGCTGTAAACCTGCATTACCCTTTTTAAATTACAGAAGAAATGCAATATAATATAACTTATCAGGTCTTTTTCTTTGGTAGAAGGAGAAGACCCATAATTTTCTTCCCTTGGTATAAAAGCACTCCTAAAAACCAGTTATTAAATAAGACAGCATTCCTGAGATGGATCTAAGTGAAAATTTTCTCTGTCCATACAATTGAGCATGTATTTCGTGCCTAGTAAAAGGCATAGACGTGAGTGGGCACTCAAAACCAAGGATTATACACCCAGCTGGATGATTCACCACTGTGCATCACCCATCACCTCAGACCCACATTGGTGTCACTCATTTAGCAGAGCTAAGGAAAGTTGGGAAAATGAGTCTAAACTGTAACAAACATAGCTGAGCTCTCTGTTCAGGGGATGGGGATTATCTATGCCATCATCGGTGCCATAAATGAGGTGAATGTACATGTAGGAACTAATATGTCCCCTGGAATTTGCAGCATCATTCACTGCCTACTTGCTTAATGCTAATTATATGTTATTTTCATATCTTCTATTAATTAAATTTCTTTCTATAATTGCATGCATGTAGCGGGTTGGTTTCAGGTAACAGATATACTCATGAATAACAAGTGGAAAAATGGTATACAAAAAATGGTATACAATATTCCAGAAAGCTAGGGAATTCGAACAAGAGGGCCATTACATGGGTAGTAACAAAGTTATCATTAAAAATGTTTCTGGATAAATTAAATGTAACTCAGAGTCATTAAGCTAGGAAAAACTCTAAAAAGAACATTTTATAGCAGATCTATGAGTATACCACGTGGGACCTGTGGATGGCAAATAAGGAAAGCTTGGGAGAGACATTTAATGCTATTAGTGCTTTAACTGCATCTAGAAGGAGAGATGACACAGAGCACAGAGGAAAAGTCTGAAACACACAGTACCACCAGTCAATATGAGTATGGCAGCATACTAAAACAGACAGGTTGGGTCTAGGTGGAGGGAGGGAAAAGGGGACAGAAAAATAGGGAAGAAGGTCAGAAAAAAAGAGGAGGAACATAAAGAAAGGCAAAAATTTACTTATTTTCCAATTTGCGTTGCAATCTGCTGCATGTAGCAAGTGCTCTTATGTTTTGCTTTGTTTTTGTCACTATTCTTGTTTAAAAAGTCTTAGGGGCTGGTCACAGTGGCTTAGCAGGCAGAGTTCTTGCCTGCCAGACCCGGGTTTGATTCCCGGTGCCTGCCCATGCAAAAAAAAAAAAAAAAAAAAAAAAAGGAAAAGAAAAGGTCTTAGAATGACAGCATGTGATACACTTGAATTTCAATTCAACATTCAGAAATTTAAAACCAACCAAATCATTTCTCTTAACTATTCTTTCAACTTTAGGGCTAAAATATTGAAAAATGGGCTATTAGAAACTGTTTTCTTGTATCTTTAAATAATGTAAAAGGCTCTCCAAATATTGCCTATAATACACAATTCATTGTAGGTTAGCTCCTTTTGAATGCTTTCAAATCCCATTTATCCTAGTTATTTTTTCATAATAACTTTTCCTATTTATGCATTTCACTTTAGCCTTTAAAAGACTAGGGAAAGATTTAAATAGTAACCATTTGATTGATTCAGTCTAGTTTCCTGAATCTCCAATTGATATTTAATACCCTACTGATATTTTATAGCAATACTCAATGAGGTTGTATTTGTTTTCTTTTTATTACTACTCTCTAGGAGAGTAATTTTAAAATGTTTTCATTTGGCAGGACTAGAAATATAATAGTGATAAAAATAAGCAAACATTTGGCCCCTAAGATTACTAATGTAGGAGGAGGGGAGGAGAGGAGGGTAGCAAAGGAAAAGAAACCTCCTAAAAGAGAAAAACAGACACATTTTATTTAACCAGGAATTCAAAATTTTAAATTGTCTCCTAATTGCTATGTACCAATAACTTTCTATTCTTATTTGTATAACTTATTTATCAGGAGGGACTTATTACACTAAGTTCTGACATTTAATTGCACTGAAATCTAAAAATCTTTACAAAAATGTATGTGTACATACATATATGCATATATTTGCATATGTATATATGCAAACCAGTACGTATATATTTACATATAAATGTAAATATACACATAATATTCAGTTGTCCAGTGACAGTAATCTAAAGGAAACTACTTTTTAATTTGAAACTAAAAATATAACATAATGAAATCCAATTTTATTTTTATTTTGTAAAACATCACTTATAACAAATATGAAAACACAGTGTGTGTTGTTTTACTCTAGTCTGTGTGGAAAAATTTTTTTGATAGTGGTAACTTTAAAGCATTTCAGGATACTGAAGTGTTTTATGAATAATCAGAAAGTATATGTTTTGATTATACTAAGGAACACTTTTTTTTCAGCTACTAATATCTTTCACATTGTGGAATTACATCTACAGGTGGTGCAATGGTGGCTCTGTGGCAAAATTCTTGCCTGCCATGCTGGAGACCCAGGTTTGATTCCCAGAGCCTGCCCATGCAGGGAAAACAAAAAGGAGGAGGGAAAAAAATGACACTTACCCTATGTATATTTTTAAATGAAATGTGATTAATTTTAAAGAAAATTGAGAAGACTCAATTCAAGTCTGATTGGTAGAAAAGAAATGAGATGAATGAAGCAAGGTGAATGAATGTAGGTGGTAGAGTCCTGGTAACTCTCGGCCAGCCCCAGAGTTCCCAACACAGGGCTCAACTCTGTCTTGAGTTTTGCCACTGAGTCGCCACTGCACCACCTGTAGACTAGGTAAAATGCTGCTCTGCTGTTTTTAGTTTCTCCTTCTTTTCTATTGGCAGAATAAGTTTGGAAACCTTATAATGCTGTATTTTCAGTTGATAAGAGTGAAATCAGAGGTGAGTTAATTTTCACTTAACTCACTTAAAATATTGTCTGGAATATTTTTCATGTACAGAGCATACATATGTTTGTAATGCCTATCTTTTCAGGATGACTTTAATTTTGTAGTGCACTTTTTTACATAGCCAAGCTCTTGAGAACACTCAAAATCTGTGTTAATCAAAGCTTTAGGTCGTTGCTTCAGCTCGAGCTAAGCATAATCCTTAAGAAAGGGCTCCCTACACTGTGCTCTGCTATTCCTCTCAGCCTCTTCCCTTCAATGAAATGGTAAGAGTTCAGCTGACAACAGGGTAAACAGATTATTGTGTTATTGCTGGCTGATTGCTGGAGTTATTTTGGAGCTTCATAATTCATTTAAAGAGATTTTTGACATTTATGAAATGACTTCTATAATCAACTGACAGTGCAATATCCTATAATTGTTCAATTAAAAATGACTACTAGTGCAGTCATTTATTAGTAGAATCAGATAATTGTCTTGCCACTAAAGAGTACTTCTCACTTTGCACATCAAATGAAAATGTTTGAGTATAAATCTGTGACACAGCAGCCAAAGTCCTGGGGATTTTCAAATGCATATGTAATTATTAAGACCTCTGAAGTAAATATGGTTTAACGTGATAATCTTAAATGGATTGCGTGTGAGGCTAACAAACTGCTTTTCCATATAAACCAGAGCTTCTGTCAGAACGGATAGGGGTTCATTTCCTACCAATATGAAGTTCATGATATTCTTTCCAACACGTAGTTTAACATTTGTACTTAGAACACAAAACGGTATGCATTCTGGTCGGTTCGCATTTATCTTTTTTTTTTTTCTTTCCTCCTGCAGATGAAACAGATTACAAAGGAAAGGAAGACGGAATGGTTGCATTGATAAATCAGTTGCATGTGGAAAAGTACCTTACTGTAGTCAGCAATCAGAACCTCTGACTTCCAGATACATGCACAGATAAGAACGTGGATCCACAAAAACAGGCACGCTTTCACACAAGCGCACGCACACACACACACACACACACACGACACACAGCACACCCACAATTTCAACTGCTGAGTTTTTCTAAAATAAAACCGACTCACATTATCACAAACCATCTGTTAAGCTAAATCATAAATCAGGCTTTGATTAAGTAATTTAAAATAAAACCCTCACCACAGTGAAAACAGAGAAGGCAGAGATCATTTACAGACCAACACAAAGAAACAACTAAAAGGAAGAAACAGCAGCAGCTTCCTTACAGATAATGATTTCTCTATTTTCACTTTAAATTAGCATTGTGCTTCTTTGGACATACTGGCTAAAACTCAAAAGTTACATTCAAATAATGATAATTAAGGAAATTCAGAGCATGCTCAACAGATGGAAGATGTTACTTCATTTGAGGTGGCTACAAAACAGAATCGAGGGGTGTCGTTCAAAGTTGCAGTTTAATTTTAATTTTTCGATATTATTTACAGTTAAATGTTTAAAAAATCGTTGTCAAATTCAATCGCTGGCTCCCGGCTTTCTTTCTAACCCATCGGCAAGTATACAGCATTTGGATCACAGCTGCTTTGGGCTTTTTGTTTCTCTTCAAAATTTTTTTTTCAAGCCCGTTTTTCTTCTTCTTGTATGGATTTTAGAAAGAGTTTTGATAAAGACAGTCCTGGCAGCTGGATGATAAATATTATTTTCTTAACCTGCCTAGCTTTGTCAGCCACCTGCGACTGCAGCCTGCCACACGTTGGAAGCAGCTCATTAACTTTCCCACAGCTTCCCAGGAGTTTTCCTTGTTTTCTTTCACCTTGGGTGTGTGCTGCCTTCTCACAGAACGGTTAACTATCCGAGGAGGCCGAGTGGGCTTTGGCGCCACGAGCAGAGCACGCTTCAGGCAGCCTCCCTGCTAAGGCTCAAAATCTCTCTTAAGCACATTAAGCAGCCCATTTTGGATTGATAGTGCAGTAATTATTCTGCTTCACCCTAAAAACCATCCTGGGGTAATTGGCGCAGAGCAAAATTACCCAGAGTCCTCCACCACCTGGTAGTTAAGGAACGAATCCAGGGAAAGATAAGTGAAGCAGGAAAAAAAAATCGGCACTTATTTGATTTTAATCTCACCACTTTGCAAGCATTTAAATTGCCTTAATCAGGTGGTTGGCTTCCAGCCTAGCTGGTAATCTGTTATCAAATTTGAAACTAGATTTTTTAAAATGTCAGTGTAGGCTGAGAATTGAAGTCTATTAACAGTTATGAGCCTCTCTCCTAAACTTCCATAATCTATGTATTAATAAGCCTTTTGCAAAGCTGTCAAATATTGCTTCATTACAACTCTATATTAATAAGGTAGATGTAAGGCAAGGTTTTATTTTTTATTTTTATTTTAAAATTGAGGAAACCCACAATGCGAACATTCTTAACACTAAAATCCATTTTTTAAGCAATAGCTTGAGTCTATGAAATAACCTTGATAAATGTAATTGAATTTTTCTCTGATAAGATTAACTAGTGGTAATTGTGAATGGGGAGGTCTGACCCACTCCAAATGAGATGTATGACAAGCTGAAAATAATCAATTTTTCCTTTTCTTTATTTAAGCCTAGATTTTTAAAAATGGAAAGAGAAAAATTGGGGCCTTGTAGGATGAAGCATTTGTGTCTGAAATGTTTTTGTATACACTGCTTATCTCCCATCTCCTCAGTGTGTCTAATTGTGCTGAGCTTGGTTTAAAATGAGATCAACACATTGAAACCCCAGAAGGCTTAATTAAGGGAGGGACCTGATACTACCAAAAAGGCGAATTTTTTTCTTTTTGACAATTATGGCATACATTTTACCTGCAACATCCTAAAAGCATCCCAAAATTGTTAGGCCCATTAAATTGCCTTTTTTTTTTTTAGAGAGAAGAAAATAATTTTACTTTGAAATTCTTAATTACTGTGATAGCAGGGTTGCATTGCGCCTTTTACGATTCCTGTATGATTTGCATTTTGAGTTGAAGTTTTGTTCTTCACAGCACACAAGCCAGCAATCAGGAGCATATAGAAATGGCTTGATAGATTCCCCTTTTAAACATGCTTATAAAACATTTTGCCTATGTAGCTTTTTGTATTACACATTCCATGGGGTTTCTCACATACCAATCAAGAAAGCATATCTTTTTAATTCATTTTCTCAGAAGTTTGAGAGCTTGGAAATGTTCATTAATACAGAAGAAATAAAATATTTCAGAAAACTGTAGCATTATTATAAGGAATTTCATTGAAAAGCAAAAACGCTGTTATTATTTTTATTCTTCTTTCATGGTCTTTATCTGACCATTGAATTTAAGTTAGCAGATCAGCCTATAATAGAGACTGCTCCAATAACTAGGATGCCTAATTCTCTTTCTGGTTTCTGACTAAGTTCAGTAAAAGACATTCAGAAGCATAAAATCTAACAACAATGAAATTAATCACAATGTACAAAAGAAAGCAGCTGGCAACCGAATACTGAATAAAGTCAAATGTGAATTTAAACTAGCTATCAACAGCAATGTATATAATATGTATATATTATGTACACCTATCTTTATTTTAGCTAGGCACAGTAAGTAATGATGTCTTTTTTATTTGTATGTGTATGAATTTCCTGGATTACCTCAAAATTACTTCTATTTTTACAACTTTAGAGCATATTAAATGAAATTAAACATAATATACAGTGTGCCTCCTTTTGAAGATCAGGCCTCAGTAAAACTTGGTCGCCATAGATATGCAGATACACTCTACATGTGCTAGTTGGGATATTTCACTTTTGAAGCAAGATAGGAATAGCATATGTCTTTGCCAAAAAGCAGATCCAAGAAAGAATTTTGGGAGAGCTATCAAGATTTTTTTTTCTTTCTTCCATATATGAACGTGGCTGTCACTAAAGCTTCAAAAAAGAAGATATTTGAGCTTTAATCTAATGTCATAATAAGGAACTAAGACATACTATATCTGAGTTGTAATTTCTTAAGATCAACGTCAGACAGTTCTTGAATGAAATTATGTTCAAATTAATACCTTTCCTGAGTCTTCCTAACATAGTGTGGTCTTTGGCTGAAATAGCCCATTAGCATCTCTTTAGGAAGTTTACTTGCCTCACCTGGACCTTATAACTTATCATTGCTCATACCTTGGGAATGACGGGAATTTCAGACAAGTTTCTGATTGACCATTTTCCTAGATCAATGTATGCCATATAATAATATTGGGAGAATGTTTAGAAGTAAACATGCATACTCTCGACATACGGAAGTAGAGAATTAAAGGCCATAGCTTAGTTGATTGTTTTTGGTTTTGACCTGAATTTCAGTACTATTTTGAAGGATGAAATAATACATCCACGTGAAGGGTAGATAGAGTACAGGATTCAGATAATAAAACAACCCATACCAGGCCAGGATTAGAGTCAAAATCAGCATGTTCTTTTAGCAGAGTTACAGAATACACTACGCATTTTTTAATCTTAAACACTGTTATCCTATTAAACTAAATTTTAAGATCTTGCACCTGTGTAGTGATTTGTTAAAGCTGCCAGAATGCAATATACCAGGAATATAATATTCTTTATAAAGGGAATTTATCATGCTGCAAGTTAGCAGTTCTAAGGCCATAACTATGTCCAAACTAAAGCACCCAGAGAAAGATACCTTGACTCAAGAAAGACCGATGGGTCCAGAACATCTCTGTCAGCTGGGAAGGCACATGGCTGGCATCTGCTGTTCTTTGTTCCTGATTCTTTTGCTTCCAGCTTTTGATACCAGCAATTTCCTCTCTAAGGGTCTATGGGCCTTCGCTTAGTACCTCCGGGACACAACTCTGGGTTCTAGTTTGCTTAGCATCTCCAGAGAAGGCAAATGGTGACATCTGCTGGGATCTGCCCTTGCCTAGTCATCTGCTCTCTCTGCTGGCACCCCTGGCATCTCCAAACATCTGTGTCTCTGTCAGCTCTGAAGCAACTGTTCCCCAAGAGTCTGCATCTGAGGTGTCTCCAAAATGTTTCCCCCTTTAAAAGACTCTAGTGAACTAATCAAGACCTACCTTGAATGGATGGAGACACATCTTCATCTAACCAAAAGGTCACACCCACAACTGGGGGTGTCACATCGCTATGGAAACATTCCAATTAAAATTTCCCCCTAAGCAATTAAGTCGGGACCCACAAGATTGGGTCAGGATTAAAACATGGCTTTTCTGGGGTGCATACTAGTTTCAAACTACATGCCTGTAACACAGAACACTAGAAAAACAATGCCTGATCCATGCAGTGCAGTCAGGAGAAATGAAATTCTATGTAAACACTACACTACCACTTATCTTATTCAGGCACAGTCACCCATTGCGCAACTAATATATATTGAACAGCTACTCTAATCAGTCCTGGTGGTGAAAGTAAAACTAAGACATGTCCTTGCCTTTAAGGAATTGACATTCTACTTGGAGAAGTGAATATGTGAAGGCAAATTATGATATATCATGGTAAATGCCACAAAAGAAGTATGAGCTAAATTCTTTGAGAGACCAATGGAAGGAGCTCATCTATACCTGATAAATCGAGACTAGTTTGATGAAATAAATATGTCATTTTGTGACTCATAGGAAGTACACAATGTTATAGTACAGGTAAAAGGCATTGTTTATTTCAAAAAAGAAATACAGAAATAAGGTTAAAGAAATTTATCTCTACTTGTAGCATTTTATACAGATAATTCCCTTATGACTAACTATAATAGTAACAATAACTAACATTTACTGTACACTTATTATGCACCAGGCAGTGTACCAACTGCTTACTTGCATTAACTATTGATGCTCACAAAGATTATCGAGGTATTATTATTATCTGTATTTTATATATGAGGAACTTGAGACATTAACAGGCTAAATGACTGTTCAAGGTTAGCTCGCAGAACTAGAAAGCAGAAATGAACTTAAGCACTCAGTCTTCAGAGCTGGAAACAGGTTTTTACTTTCAATAAAGTGCTTTCTGCTGAACTAATATTACACACGCTATTTTGAATAGCATTTTTTGTACATTTTTTCTTCAATATTTTGAATGTATAAAACAGTAACCTGCTGCCCAGAACCACTTCTCTCTTTGTGCATTATGAGGTTAGCTGGTTCTCAGCTCCATAGCAATATATCCTTGAGAGCAAACAAGAACCTGGATTACTTTATTCCTCAGCTTTTGACAACCTTTATTATTTCATTTATCTGCTATTCATAGCAAGATGTAAACATCTTACTTCCCAGCGTGATCCTCATATCAACAGTGGGTCAGTTTAAAATATTGGGAATCAATACGTTATAAAACATCAGCCAGTACTAAAAAGGCAGACCCAGAGGAAATTCATTGAATGTCAAATAAAAAATAAACATCAACAGTTAAAAATGTAATAAGATAATAAATAAAAGCAAGGAATTAAAAAAATTCTTAACCCAAAAAGCAATTTGACAAGTAAGATATACCTGTATTAAACACAAAGCCACTTACCGTACAGGGAGCAATGAATTTTTCATGCAGGTAGACAGAACAATTCTTTTCTAAATTTAATAGACAGATTACATGACATCAGTGCCATTGATGGTGGGTTTGGAACTCAGGAAGGGAGGGAGCACCAGAGTTTCTGTGAAGACATTAGTTAGCACAGGCCTTACATTCTTTATTGATTTTGTAGACACTTAAGACTGAATGTTTTTAAACCAAGGATCTCTTTTTCACCCAACATGTGTATGCATATATTTCTATGTGCAGGTATTTGGATCTGCTTTTATTTTTCTTACTTTCATGCTGTCTGCTCCATCCACAAATTCTCACAATCTGGTTGTACTGTCAGTTGGTCAAACAGTCAGTCTGTCTGTGAAACATCTTTTTATTGGCCTATCTTTGAATCCACAGCTCTGTAGAAAGCCAATAAAAAGTGACAAAAGTAGGACACTACATTCCTTTTGGGCTGTTTAAAATTTAATGTGCAATGGATAATGGTCAAAAGGAAATAAATATTCTTGAACTTTGTTACATGGATAAAATAGGAAGACAATAGTTTAGGAGGAACTGTGATTGTGTCTCAATTCTCTCATTTCATCCAATGAAAAAGACATGACTTGTATACTTACACTTATCCTAGGGCTTAGCAAATACTTCCTTCCTTCAATGCTGTTGCTTTTAGGGTTCCTACACATCTCTTGGGGCCATAGCCTTCTACGTTGGCATCTCCTTTCCCCACCTGCTCTGATTTCTGACCCCAAGTGCCTACTGTGCCTGTGAGACTCTCAGTGTGAAATGAAAGTATAAGCTAAAGGGATGAGCCTCTAATTGTGAAGGGATAGACATCAGGTAGTACTCAGACAAGATTTTTGTTTCAGGACTTTTGGGAAAATATTCATCCAAAGCACTGTCAACTATATACATATATATTTATTTATTCCTTAGTTTATTCAGTTATTATTTTTGAGCCCCTCTCATGTCTTAGGCACTACTCAAATTTCTGGGGGAAACACACAACACTCACTCTCAAGATCCTTACAATCTAGTGGTGGAAATGTGTATGTGTGTGTGTGTGTGTGTGTGTGTGTGTGTGTGTGTGTATTTTATGTATTTTGGTGAATAAAGAAATACTTTTCTAGAGACAGTGTTCATGGATAACACACAGAAGGGGCACAGGCAAATCTGGGATATGTGAGAAGATCATCCTGGAAATGATTCCTGAACTCTTTCCTTATAAAGAGTGAAAAGAGGTTTTCCAGGCAGGGAGAAAACCATAAGCGACAACTGTAGATCGGCCTCCGTATGGAATATAAGCAACTTAGGTTGTAGCAGCATAGAGAGCGAGGCCGACAAGGACAAAGGATGATACTGCAGTTCAATGCCAGGGTTAAAATACAGAAACTTAATTGCCTTGCTATATACGCCACAGGATAGGTGGGAGAGGGAGGAGAGGGTAACCACAGATGTGCTAGGAGAAGGAGGAAATATGGAAAAGTCTGGAGACCAGAATCATAGGAGGATATCACTATAGTTCAGAGATAATAGAGGCCTGGACTACAGCTACCTCTGTAGGTAGAAGATAAGGAAATGACAAGGTCAAGACATTTGTAATAGACATTCCTGTATGCGTTGAGCGATAAGAGTATGGGATGCATCAAGAATTATAATCTAATAACAAATCTTGGTTGCTGGAAAATCTATCAGTTGTGATAGTATCTACATATTGGAGGCAGCACATTTTTGGAGATGGTAGTTCAGAATCAGTGAATATGTTATTGTGTTATATTAAGAGGGGGAGTTCCATTGGGAATCTAAAGCTGATGGGAGCTGATTATGTATAATTTGAGGGTCAGTCATACAGAAGAGAAAATTGCAATTGTGACCGCATATGAGGTAACCCAAAGATAGTGTGTAAAATAAGACAAGCCAATGTTTGCAATGCTAACACATATTGGGTATGTACAAAATGAGATGACTCTGAAGGAGACTAAAAAAACTCAGACAGTTGTCATAGAATACAAGGTCATCACTAATTTTAAATAGAAGGTGGGTGATCTACAGAGTCAATTGCAGCAAGAAAAGTCTGATAAAACAATGGCTAAGAACTATTTATTACAGTTGACATTTAGGATCCCTTATTGATTGTAGCAAGACTATTTAAGGGAAATGGGCATGAGGAGAAAACTAATCAGCAGATTGTATGTGATATCTTTCAAATATTGTGGGTGAAGTGTGGAAGGAAGTGACTGAATTAAGGGGGTAGGTTGTAGTAGTTGATGAAAAAGACTTGAGAGGATTATTGTTTAAACAGCAGGTCCAGGTAGTGTGTGCCAGTTGAAGATAATATAGAAGTGAAGGGAGGCGACAGGCAGGATCATGTCTCACAGAGGACAGGAAGGAAGAGAATTATGTCCCAAGAAAAAGGTGCTGGTCTTGAACAGAAGGGAGAACATGAACCCCTAAGATTTTTAGGGAAGAATGAGAGAACAGGTGTAGGTACAGATAAAATATCTGAGGTGGGAAATTGATCAGCACCTTAGGGATGGCCTCAGGTATGGATCACCAACAGTGAGGGAAAAGAGAGTCAGATAGGAAGATTGGGAAAGGAGAGGAATTTTTTTGGAATAGACTTTGAAGGAAATCAGAGAGCGAGACAGAGAGAGCTGATCAAGCAAAACAAAACAAAACGAACAAACGAAAAAACACGGATGAGAAAAGAAGGGATTCAAGCAGATTTTCAAACCATGTATTTTTGGATTGATAAGTGTGGCCAATTCATTATTTTCCAACAGCATTCAAATATTCATGTATAATGTCAAATAAAGCCCATTAAGTATTTATTTTGTGTTAAAATTTGCTGGGCAGATGTGGCTAGGGAGGTAGTCATCTGCTCACCATCCGTAAGGCTAGCCATTGTTCAGTTTGAGATCTACTGTGTTGCCCTGGAATCAACCCAGGGCCATGCGCTCTGCCTCTAGTGATTGTTCCTTTAATATTTTGTAAATTGGGAATTTGGAAATGTGCTTTCAAGAACCTGGAAAAATGTCTTAACTGAATCTGGCCTCTATCCCTTGTGTTTTTCCAATCTATTACACACTTTCTATCTCTACCTTCATGAATTTCCATTCATTCAAAATTCATTTGTAGAACATCTACTCAGTGCCAGACACTGTTCTAGGAATTTTTACTTTGTTATTTTGTCCTTAAAATAAAATATCCTTTATTTAATAACACTCTGCCTAGCTGAAAGTGGACTTCCCCTAATACTAAAGGACACATGTAAAGTCATGTCCCACAGTCTCTTTTGGGATATTTATAACATGAAAAAGAAAAAAAAATGTTAATTTTAAAAATCGCAAAAATTTGGGCATGCCACAGTGGCTCAGCAGGCAGAGTTGTCGCCTGCCATGCCGGAGACCCGGGTTCGATTCCCGGTGCCTGCCCATTTTGCAAAAATTTGCTTGCCACAATACCCAGTTCCTTTATGTACTCACTTATTCAAACAGGTAGAGGGGTGTTTTAGTTTGCTAAAGTTGTCAGAATGCTATACACCAGAAATGGGTTGGCTTTTTCAATAGGGATTTATTAAGTTACAAGTTACAATTCTAAGGCCACAGAACTGTCTAAATTAAGGCATCAACAAGAGGATACCTTCTCAGAGAATGAGGCTGCTGGCATTCGAGGTTCCTCTGTCACATGGGAAGGCACATGGTGACACGTGCTGGTCCTTCTCTCCTGCCTTCTGATTTCAATGGCTCTCTCTTTCAGCTCCCCCAGGGGCTGTTCCTCTCTTAGCTTCTCCAGGACAAACTGGATTTCATTTCTTTGCTTCTGTCCTGGGTTCTCTCTGTTTCATCTGCCTTTTATTTTCTAAAGGACTCCAGCAAGGGGATTAAGACCCACCTTGAATGGCTGGGTCACATGTCCATGCAAACAGCCTAATCAAAAAGTCCTACTCACAACAGGCTTACCACCACAAGAATGGATTTAAAGAACATGGACTTTTCTGGGATACATAAAAGATTCAAACCTAACATTATGCATGGATCGATGTTAAAATGAATGTTGAAAGTCTGAATAGATATAAACTATAACCTTAAGGGGGTAGAGAGTAGCAACCCAGATGATTTTGTATCTTCATGTTAAACTATGACCCATGATAACCCATAAAATAGATAATAGAAAGAGAGAATTAAAAGAGTATTTTCCTCACGAAACACCTGAGACTTTTCAAACTTCGTGTTCTCATTTGATTGCAACTCAAAACTTGTATGCCCTCCTATTTTGCCCAGAGGTTCCCTAAAGTTCATGGAATTTCCAAAGTCAGACTATCAAATTATGGAAGGATTTTAAAAACATTTTTTATAATTTTATTTAGATACTTTATCACTTATATGTATAACATGTATGAAGCTTTCTTTTGATAATGGCAAGCAATGGCCAAAAGGCATAATGCTTCTCTCTACTGGCTCCATACCCTTGATATGGAAATAATCACTAGGATCCTCTGTCTTAAAGAAAATCTTCCCTTAACCCTAAATTTCCCTCAGGCTACCATACTTTTAAGAACAAGGCAATGTTCTTAAAACAATTCAAGAATACACTATAACTGTAGTTTCCAATTTCTTACTTTTCTTTCACTCAACCCAGCACCTTATCATTTCACTGAAACCAAGCCCAACATGATTACTAATGTCAATCCAAAGCCGTACTCTGAGCTCTGTATGCATATACAGCTGCTTTCCTAACGTTGCCATCTTGAGAATCCCATAGAAGAGTAAACAAAAAATGTCTAAAAGCAACTGATTCATTTCTCTCAGCAAAACTGCTCATCTCCCGTCTTGTACTTCATATCAATGACATGTTATACCCTGAGATTCTCAAACTGGAAACCTCAGGGTTATACTTCATTTCTTTCTGCCCACCATCCTGCATTTACTAAGGGTCTTGAGAACTCTACTCCATTAAAGAGCTCAAATCTATCCATTTCTCTCCTTCCCCAGTAGGGCTACCCAAGCCACCATCATCATCTCACCTAGACAACTACCACCATTTCCTAATAATTCTCTGCACTTTCAATCTTCCCTCTCTTTAAGCCTTTGTCCTTACAACAGCCTTAGAGATCATGTTTAAATATGAAAATAATGCTTTATCCCTTGTTCCTTATTACAACATAGAATAAAGCCCACACTCCTTAACTGGAACTATATATCCCAAAATGGTACAACCCTCAGTTATCCCTGAGCTCATCACTCATCACTTGCTTCCTTGCCTACCATGCTCAAGCCTACTCTTCTTTCTTTACAACTCATCAAGTACAACCCTGCCTTCAGTACTCTACTGATTTTTCCCTTAGCCTGGGATGCTCTTCCACCTGATTTTTGCATGGCTGACTCTTCAATTCTCAGTTTAAAGGCTATCTCCCTAAATAATATTTTCTTCTTTTCCTATCCTGTCTGGTATGTGAGCTCCTTTCATAATTCCACTATCACATGATCTTTTTTCCCCATTAAATGAATGATTTCATTAAAAATTTTATAAATAAAGCAATTCATGTCATTTTTTAAAATTTCACTTCTTGTATTCTTTCCTTTACCAGACTTCAAAATCACTGGGGGCAGGAACTGTATCTGTCTTATGTAACATTGCAGCCCCCAGCACCGAGCAAGACATCTAACTAGATGCTTCTCATAATTAAAAATGCCAGCTCATTACATGAATGAAGAAGAAAAAATGAATGAACCTCCTAATTGCCATACCTGCAATATCAATTTTGCTGGTCTTATCTCAGACATTTAACAATACTGTTTCATCTTTCCTTTTTGAAACTCTTTTACCTTGGATTTCTGCAACACTGTGCACTTCTGATTTTCTTACTTCCAGGAACACTTACTCTCATTTGCAATTTCTCTAAACGTTCTTTAAATATTAGCATTCTTTGGTGATTTGCTCTTTATTCTTTATAGTCATATGTTTTCTTCAAGAAAATATAAATCAAGATCATAGCTTTAAACATATACTGTATGCTAATAACTCTCAAATGAATATCTTTAGGCTAAACCTTTGTCCACCATTTGATTTAAAACTATTTAACCAACTTTCTGATACATAATTCTAAATTTCTGTTTCCAAGTTCCCCCAAGCTAAAGATTTCTAAAATTAAGCAATCTCTCTTTTTCCCTCCCAACCCTGTTTCTGCTTTGTATCTTCCATCTTCATTTATGGCACTACCATCCACACAGTCATCCAAATCATCTATCCATTCATTTATTCTTCTATAAACATTAACTGAGTAGTTTATATGTGGCAGGAACTGTTCTGGGCAGAACAGATACATCAGGACACAAAACAGGCAAGCTAAACATCGTTACATTCTTCTTAGAATACTTAGTCATCTTGGATTTCTTTTTCTTTCTTCATTTCCTATTTCTAGTAGGTAACTGAGTTTATAAATACCTCCATTTACAAGCTCTTAATTCATCCCATTTTCTCCATTGTCTTGCTACCTGCCCTAGTTCAAGTTCTCATCATCTTTAGCGTTACAGTAATTAACTAAAATAACGCACCAATCTATCTGCTTCTAGGCTACACCGATAATCCACCTCTACAATGCAACAAAACAAATTTAAATTGCAAATTTTATGACCCTCCCTAGATTAAAACCTCTCGTAGGATCTTAATCCCTACAAAATAAGTATTTTGTTTATGCATCTACCGAAATTAAGTCCAGAGGACTGAAGACAGACCAAGAAAAAATCAGAATTATGTTAAGGAAGGAGAGGAATGAGCCCTAGGTGAATGCCCCAAATATTCCAAAGTTTTCATTATAGCACATCATCATAATATGAAATGTGCTGGCACCAGCTGGAATAGACCAAGCAGATCCAATCCATTTATGCATGTATTTTTTCATCACAGAAATATGCTTTCATTTTCTCTCCATCATTCTTTGTACTTATTAGACATTCTTATTTTATACTATTTGTTAAATTATTGAGTTTACTTTTAACCTCTAATTCCTGATGATTTATGAATACACTAAACAAACCAGTTTCCTAATGTAGATTTGTGTGGGCCATACTAGTTATCTGTGCTAAATATATAAGCTCCATAATAAAGCAACCATGATTTATAACTATAATTCTCATTTCAATTTCAATTTTTTATTAAGGACAAGTTTATAACAAACAGCAATTTACCTATTTAGCCAATGTAGAATTCATCTTAATTATTATTTAATGAATAAAATAAACCAAATCACTCTACTCTTCTTTGAATAATTTTTGCTGTGGGGATTTGTTTATAAAACTATGACTTATTTTGAACCCAAAATAATCTTACTCTTAAGTAACTTCGATATTTATTTTTTTAATTGAAGGTATTAAATTGACATTATAGCCACAAATTTTCTTATTTGAAAGACATCTTAAGTAAAGCCATACCAGTGATTATTTTTCTCGGTTGGCAGAGTCAATCACTCCACCTATCAATCAAATATTTATTTATTAGCCTGGCATTGATCCAGTCCTGTGTATGGGTGAAACAATAGTCAAAAATGGGAAAATAAGGTGATAAATTCCAAATTAGAATATCTATTTATCACAATATTTTTAATTTTCAACCATATGGATTGTAAATACACATTAAAAATATTTGTAGGAGGTTTTAATTTTAGTTTGGGGGACTAAAGTTATTATTTAGAATCTGATATTATATAAACGTATTTGTATTTAGAACTCCTGTAGGGAAATGCCATTGCCAGTATAGCTTCTGTAATGTGTGGCAACTTTCTATAAGTGTTCTGTGTGGAAGCAAATGAACCAGTATCTCCATATTACAGGGCTGCAATACTGGGTCACCAGGAAGGCTCTCAAAGGGCTTGCTTGGAAGGAGCCAATTCTGAGCTCAAGGCTCTTCCCTCATGGGGCTCCACCCCATTGTCCCATATGGTTCTGCATTTGCACATAACATCCACTTGAACTCCGAATTTAGAGTTCAAGTAATTCCAGTAGAGCTCAGTCTCAAGAGAACAAACAAAAGTCAAAAGAGCTATACTTTGCTAAACCAACAAAGAACAATTGCCAGAGGTTAGGCAAGATCTTTATATATTATATACCTTCTTCATACAGATTCCAAGTTTGTACTTACTTTAGATTCAAATTCTGAATTTGATGAGGAAATATAATGTGAAAGAAGTCTTCTTAATATGGTTTTCTCAGGGCACTTCACCATTACAATAGTTAATAGATTCAAGTCCCCATATCCCAAAGGGATTCCAATAAGCAGAATCCTCTGTACATCTAATGAATTAATCAATAAACAACTTTTAAGCATGACAATGTAGGGCAGTTGCATTAGCACAAAATATACTCAACTAACAATGCGTTAATTTAATGGGTAGTGCCAAAGAGAGACCAGCCAAGTCACAGGTACTTATTTCAGTCACTGCAGCAAATTAGTTGAGCACTGTTTTTGAATGTCAGATGATCCCAAAACCTTTTCTTAAATTATGGTAAGTCTATTCCGTATTGGCTTATTACCTCTATTACACACAGTGCTACTGCAATTGGCCTTTTCTCATATTGCAATGCTTCTGTTGACACAGTTCAGAAGATAAAGACTCACATTTGTTTTAGGTCGGCCTTCAGCACCTTCACACAGAGTATTCCATAAACAGTGTCTCTCACCTAAGACTTTTTCCTTTTTTTTTTTTCGCATGGGCAGGCACCAGGAATTGAACCCCGGACTCTGGCATGGCAGGCGAGAACTCTGCCTGCTGAGCCACAGTGGCCCACCCAGACTTTCCTTTTGTTCTTCCATTGCATCTTCCATCACTACAACTTCGAACTTAAATATTAAGAGTTTTATTCTGCTATGCATTCTTGAACGATACAACTTATTCTATGTTAATACGTTGAATAGCAGTATTATCTTCCTGATTAAAAAAAAATCTATATTCAGTTGATTTAAACTTTCTCTTAAACAATTTGAATTCCCAAGATTCTAAAAATGGTCCTATCCAAAGACTTAATATTTTTTTTTTTTTTTAGGAATTTTACTTCGGTTAAACAAGAATCTTTTACAACATGCCACTTACTAAGGTACTGCTCTCAGCTCCAAATCCATTGTCTTATATCGTCTTCTTTGTGAACTGGGATTCTATAAACCACGTTTCTGCTTTTTCAGGTGCTAGTCTGTGTTAGGCGATAGAGGGAGACTGCCAGACTAGAGGAGGAAGACTGGACTTGCCCTTTGCTCCTTCCTGTTTGCTGCCACACCTTTTCATCCCTAAAGAAGCAATTCCATTCCATGGAAACAGCTGGGTAGGTTTTGAAGTTTTTATTAAAACTTGCAGAGAGGGTGCAAGGGTAGTTCAGTGGTAGAATTCTCACCTACCATGCGGGAAACTGGAGTTCCATTCCTGATCTATACACTTCCCCCCAAAACAAACAAACAAAAATCTCTTGCAGAACAAGTCTCTTCACCACCCCCACAGATGCCAGAACCTGACTGACATCTGCTCCTCTGAGTTTCCAGTCCAGGTCCAAGGGTCTCTCTTTGAGGTCCGAGACAAAACCAGCTGAACAATGCCTCCTCCTCAGACAGCGTTTCTGAAACACAGTGACCTTTCTAAATTTTAATAATTTTGATCTCTTTCTTGCATTCTCTCAGTCCTATAGGTGGCAGCTCTTTCCTACAGATGCTCCTTGCATGATACCTTGCATGATAGCTAAGGTATATTATAGCTATAGGATTAACAACTATATGCAGGTAACATTTCTTTATATTAAATTATCTCTGTTAAAGTGACTGGTTTGTGGTTTTGTCTCCTGACTGAATTCTAATACCAAAAATAAATAAATAAATAAATAAATAAATAAATAAATAAATAAATAAAAAGGGCTTGCAAATTTGCCCTCATTAACTGCCCACAATTGCTGCACTGTCTAAGCCTCAGTTTTTTCTCTGTAAAATGAGGCTAATATTAGTACCTCCCCTTATGGCTATTACAAGGATAAAATTAAATAAAATTTATAAGTGTAAAATACCTGGGAAAACCTAAATACTCAATATTACCCAGTACCAAGGAGCTTATAATTTGACAAATAAGATAATTCAAATGTATTATAATTCACAAGTTATGAAGTGGATACATGAGTTTTTATTTTATTATTTGTCTTAATTCTACATAAGCATATATATACACACACACATATGCCATCTTTTGTATTAGTACTTATTTTACAATAAATAAAAATGATACTACAAATAAATTAGGCATGAAGAAATTAGTATAAGACTATACATCATGTGATCACAGCAATGAAAAAAACTTAGAAAAGAGAGTACAATACTATCTGCCTTTTAAACAAATATATATATATATATATATACCTTTTTTTCACTTGTTAAATTTTGAATGTGAGCATATGTAACTCATATAACAAAAGCAAATAAAAATTGAAGATACTGATTTCCCTCAGTTAAATGGAAAATATTTTCTATTGCAGGGAATTTCAAAATGATCAGAGAGAAAAGTGTGGTGGTATAACAATGTATACATGTGCATGTTTTGCAAAACACATTTCCCACACCACCACCTACTCCACCATTGTCTAAGGTTGTGTCCACTGAAAGCCGAGCTCTGTCTGCCAGTGGTGCATTATCAAAAAGCTTTGTGGTAAAATAGCAGATTTAACAAAGTCTTTACCTTTTTTCTTGGGGTGGTGGGGAGTGGTGCATGGGCCAGGAATTGAACCCCAGTTTCCTGCATAGCAGGCAAGCATTCTAACTCTGAACAATTCTAACACTGAATCACCTGTGTACCCTTTACCTTTCTTGTTTCTCATATGCTATAAAATGATAGTAGTTGACTAAAATAATATATAAACAAGAAAAAGGAATGGAGATTTCAAAAGAAGAAAGACATCAGCAAAATTGTGAAATTGCAGAGAGGATGGACAATCCATGATCGATTTGGAGGTGAGGATGCTGAAACCTAAATATCTGCAGGAGGGGAAGCCAATGAGAAGCAAGGCACTTCACACCACAGAATTCAGGAACTTGAGGCTCCATTGATTATGGGACTGAAAACAAATGGATTATTGGAAATGTGTATAAATGGTTAGACCTCACATCTGCTCTTCCCCAGACTGCACAGCCTGGCAAAAGAAAGAGATTTCTCTGGAGAGCTAGAATGAGAGAGTTTCTCTGAATCTGGGGATATCAGGTAGAATGACCACCAACCTCTTTCATAACTGAAGCCATTGACCTCTTCACAGACTGCTGGCTGACTTATTGCATCTCACCTCTCTGTTTCTCTACTCCTCCTGACAATAAATTACAGTTCTCTTTTGGGAAAATGACTAGCTAAGAATAAATAGAGATGTGATTATTTGAGGTCAATAACAAAACAGCATATTTCTTGTTTAATTATTCTTTATAATAATTATATATATTAACTATATATATAATATGATGTGTATAATATATATGCACTAGTAAATAAGCTCCACCCATGCATACTAAACTTAATATTAGCCTTTTAGTACTGCAATCTTAAGATCACAACACAATTTACTAAAACATGAACAAGACCAGGTAAACTGAATGACTAATGAAACAGAGAAAATGCATGAAACAGAAGAAAACTTGAATGAAATAAATCCTATAATTACTGTCACTAGACTGGTAAATTTTTCCATAAACAAGAACAGAATGATATCAAAAAAGTAAAATTCTGAGCGTCCTCAAGAAAATTGAAAATGTGGTAGCAGAAATCTAAAGCTGCCAATCAAGAAAGGGAAGAAAACTTGAAGAAATATTTTTGAAAGTATATGAAGGAAAATGGAAATAGAAGAGAAAAGAAGAAAGAAAATAGAAGTGAAAATATCAAAGGAAATAATGCAAGACAATTTCATGGGACATGACATACTTATTCTATTCAATACCTTGAACAGATCATTTTTTTTGAACAGATCATTTTTAATATCCCTACTTTAATCAAATTCTTTAATCAAAATCTAGGTTCTGATTCTGTTTATTTACAATCATATGCTAGCAATATTCATTTTAAATATTGTATTTAAATTCAGCACTATGCATTACCATAGAGTTTGAAACATAAACTGCACCTTAAAAGACCTGAAATGTTTCTGAATTGTTATGAACTTACTCTCAAAATGAATGAGTCTTAGGTGGGCCACAGTGGCTCAGCAGGCAAGAATGCTTGCCTGTCAGGCCAGAGGACCCGGGTTCCATTCCCGGTGACTGCCCATGTGAAAAAAAAAAAAAAAATGAATGAGTCTTGCCAAATCTGCATACGCTGAGAGAGAGAGAAGGGGGTAAATTTATAAGTAGGGGTTCTCTTAAGTGATTATCTTGTAGAATACAATGTTTTTTATTGGATAAATAATAAAATGTGTTAATATGCTTACAGTATCCCAGCAATTCTTTAGAACTTAGAATAACAAAAAGATTTATGGGGTCCGGAGGATTGCTGGTACATAATAGTCACAAACAAATCACCTTTTACCCTATTTTAATATGCTTTTAAATTCTCAGCAGACATTTCTTTATTGTCAGCACCTAGAAAACACTGCTCTACTGGTCTACCCCATAATAGACCAGCTCCTAGAACTGAACAAAGTGAGTTTCCAGATTGAAATGGTCTACTAAATCCTCTGCAAAATGAGTAAAGAAAAGATCCACTGTAAGATACCTCATATTAAAATTGCAGAATACTAACAATAAAGAAACTAAAAAAACAAAAAATAGGTAAAGCAAAATGAGAAAATACAAGTCATTTTGAAAGGATCATTTCTAAGAATGGCATCAGATTTCTTAACAGCAACGATGAAAGCTAGACTATAATAGAACAAATCCTGAAAAATTTTAACAGAAACGAATTTCTAATAAGAATTCTTAACCAAGCTGAAATTTAGAAAGTATCAGGAGAGAATAAAGACATTTGAACAAAAGCCAAGGGTCAAAAACTGCACTTTCCATGCACCATTCTTAGGAAACTATTGGAGAATGGGTTCTGTATAAATTTCACAGATAATTGTGCTTAACAAGACTGTAACAGAGCACAACTTGTTTAGAGCAATTAAGTTTTAAAAAGTAGGAGAGGGTGTTTCAGAAGGAATGGACTAAGAGAACTATGGAGTAGATAAATTGCCAAATATTTGTATTTGTATTAACATCTACTCTATTAGAATATAAGCCACATAGGGTCAGGGACCAGGTCTGCCTTCTTTACTATTGAGTCTCCAGAACTGAGACACTTAAAAATTATTTGCTAAAATATAAAATACCAATATTTATTTAATCTTTGTTATTCTCCAACTAATAATATCTCCTTGGTATAAGGAAGGAAAAGGTATGTCCAATAATGCATTCTCAAATCATTCTGGCTTGCCAGTAAAAAGAGAGAGAGAGTGAGAGAATAAGAAATGAAAACTACAGTATGAAAGGATATGTATACCAAATTGCACCCATATTTTTAGGAGTGCAAGTGAACAATATGTAGCAAAGTTTAAAATGCACCTACATTTTGAGTCAACAGTTTTGTGTCTTTAATTGCATAAAAATAACTTATACAAGGGTACAATTCTGAAAATATTGTCAATATTAGCTAAAAATGGGAAGCCAACTATTTTTTTTTTTAGGGACCTGAGTAAATAACTTTGATTTGGCCATAAAATGGATGGTAATGTAGCTGTTAAAATGATCTAGATTTTTTAACGTAGTGACTTAGGAAGATCTCCCAAGACATATTAAGAGAGAAAGGTAAGAATCTGGGAAAGATGGTAGAGTAGGGAGCTTCAGTACTCAATCTGCCTCCAAAAACAGCTAGTGGATGCAGAAAAATTATCTGAAATAACTATTCAGTGGCTCCTGAGGCCAGGGGAACATTTTTCAGCATTGGGATGAAGATGCTAAGACAGTGTGGTAAAGAACTGCGAGTGAAGTGCTGAGCAGCAACTACTGGCATACAAAAGCTGCTCTCAAGGATGGCCACTTTGGTCAAGTTTCTGGCTGGCTGCTGCAGATGGAGAGGGACGTGGAAGACCTCTTCCTCAAGAACAGGAAGAGGCAAGGCCAAGTACAGATGATGGCTTTTGATTGGAAACTGCGTGATTGCTTAGTCCCAGCTTTGGGCCCCAGTTTTAGCCCACCCAGGCTAGGGATGACTGGAACCATGGTTTCAACCCTGACCCTGACAGAGGGAAAAGCATTACAAGTTCAAAGACACGGGGCCTCCTTAGGGCTGCGGGGAAATATTTGCCACATACCACCATTTGCTGGGCAAGCCATGAAAGTGCAGCTTCAGGAAGGCATCAAAAAGGCTTCTTGGCATCTTTCCTGACACTTTCCCCAGGGCTCTTTTTAATTAGTCTGAACTCCTCTGTGGTCCTCAGCCCTGTTTTGGTTGGGAAATACTGATTTGGGAAAGTCCTCTCTGGAGGGACCTTCCTCCTAGAAACTGCCCTCTAGGCAAATACAGCTGGAAACAGTAAAAGAAGAGATTAAAAAAAAATAGAGACCTACAAAAAACAAACCAAATGGACAAAGATTCCTTGAGACAGAACAGAGAAAGGAAGCTTTCTCCTAGCAGAGAGGGAGGAGAAGAGGGAACAGTTGAACAAATAGTGCAATCTTAAAACTGTACTATATACCCAGGGCAAGAATCAGATGAAGTACTGAAAAAAATCATAGGTGATTCTAGGGTCTTGAATAAATTAAATCAAGAGTCAAAGAAAAGCCTTCCACAAAGCCAATCATCAAAAATCCCTAAGCAAGAGAGAGAAACTGATCTTCAGAGTAAACTCATCAAGATAATCAAATGCCTATATATCAGCCACAAATTACAAGTCATACATACTAAGAAACAGGAAGACACAGCTCAGTGAAAAGAACAAATTAAAACTTCTGGGGAGACACAGAATTTGGAACTGATCAAAGATGTTCAAACAAATCACCTTAGTAAATTCAAGAAAATGTAGAAAAATATGGCTAAAAAGATTTAAATATATTAAGAAGAACTATGCAAGCATAAAGAAGAATTTGAAAGTATGTTAAGAAACATAACAAAACTTATTCAAATAAAATGCACAATAAAAGAGATTGAAAATACACTAAGGGCATAAAACAGCAGATTTAAACAGGCAGAAGAAAGAATCAGCAAATTAGAAGATAGCACAATCAAAATCTCACAGACAGAACAGATAGAGGACAGCATGGAAAAAAAATTAAGCAGCGTCTCAGGGAATTGCATGACAACACAAAGCATGCAAACATATGTGTTGTGGATATCCCAGAAGAGAAGAGAAGAGAAAGGGGACAGAACGAACATTTGAGGAAAAATGGTTGGAAACTTCCCAACTCTTATGAAAGGCATAAATATGCACGTCCAAGAAACCCAATATTCCGAACAAAATAAATCCTAATAGACCTACTCCAAGACATATATTAATCAAAATGCCAAAGGTAAAGAGAGTATACTGACAGTAGCAAGAGAAAATCTATTCATCACATACAAGGAAACTGCAATAAGACTAAGTTGTGAATTCTCATCAGAAGCTATGGAGGTGAGATGGGGCGGTGGGGTATGATCTATTTAGGTTAATGAAAGAGAAAAACTTCCAGCCAAGAATTCTTTATCTGGCAAAACTGCACTTCAATAATGAGGGATATGTTAAAATATTCACAGATAAACAGAAACTGAGAGAAGTTATCAATAAGAGACCATCCCTAGGAGAAATACAAAAGGGATTTCTGCAAGCTGAAAGGAAAAGACATGAGGCAGAGGCTTAGATGAGAGTGAGATATGAAGATTATCAGTAAGGATAACTAAAAGGGTAAAGAGAGAAATGAAAATAGGGTATGACATATAAAAACCAAAGGATTAAATGGTTGAAATACTGCCTTTACAGTAATAATATTGAATGTTAATGGATTCAACTTTCCAATTAAAAGACACAGATTAGCATAATAGATTTAAAAAAAAAGTATGAACTATGTATATGCTACATACAGGAGACTAACCTTATACCAAAGAAACAAACAGGTTGAAAGTTAAAGGCTGGAAAAGATATTCCATGCCACAGTAACCAGAAAAGAGTTTGGGTATCTATACAAATATCAGAAAAATGGATTTTCAATGCAGAACTGTTACAAGAGAGAAAGAAAGACACCTTAAATTACTATAAGAGGCAATCCACCAAGAAGAAATAACAATCATAAATATTTATGAACTATGATGGTTTGAAACTGTATGGACCTCAGAAGACCATGTTCTTAAAGCTAATTCATTCCTGTGGGTGTAAAACTATTTTGAGTGGGACATTTTGATTAGGTTATTTCAGTTGAGGCATAGCCCAGGAGGGACTTAAGCCTCTTACTGCAGTCCTTTGTAAGAGAATGAGAAACAGAGAAAGACTGAGAGGATGAGAGATAGAGACCCACACAAGTGCTAAGGAAGGAAGGAAGTCGCAACTGGAGTAGACAGAAGCTGAAAGCAGTGAAGCCCAGAACAGAAGGAAAGGATGAGCAGAAGCCACAGCCGTGTGCTTTTCCATGTGACCGAGGAGTCTCAGATCGCCGATAGCATTTCTTCAGGAAGATATCATCCTGATGCTGCCTAATTTGGACATTTTCATGACCTCAGAACTGTAAGTTCATAAACTAAATAAATTCTCATTATTAAAAGCCAGTCCATTTCTGGTATATTGCATTTCAATAGTGTTATTGAACTAAAACATGGACTGAGCCAGAATGCACAAAATACACGAGGAAAACACAGAAAAAACTGAAGGGAGAGATAGATGTCTCTACAATATTATTGGAGACTTTAACACAGCACTCTTATCAATAGACAGAGGATAAATAGAGAAAGAGAACTTAAATAATATAGTAAAAATGAGACCTAATGGACATATGCAGGACATTGTATCCCCAAACAACAGAATATACATTCTTCAAGAGCTCTGAGATCAATGTCCAGGATAAGACATGTTGAGTCACAAAAAAAGTCTCAATAAATGTAAAAAGGTTAAAATTATATGGAGTGCTTTCTCTAACTATAATGGAATGAAACTGGAAATCAATAAATCCAGAAGCTGGAAAATTCCCAAATATATGTAGATTAAACAAAACACTCTTAAAAACATCAATGGTCAAAGAAGAAATTGCTAAAGATCTCAGTAAGTATCTCGAAATTTCTGAAAATGAGAATACAGCATATCAAAACTTATGGATGCAGCAAAGGCAATGCTGAGTGGGAAATCTGTAGCCCTAAATGCCTACACTAAACAGGAAGAAAGAGCTAAAAATCAATTACATAATTGTACACATGGAGGAACTAGAAAAAGAACAGCAAACTAATCCCAAAGCAAATAGAAGGAAAGAAATAAAGACTGGAGCCGAAATAGAAGAAATTTAGAATATAAAAGCAATAGGGAGAGTTAACAAAACCAACAATTGCTTCTTTGAGAAGATCAATAAAATTGACTGGCAAAGGAAAAAAGAAAGAAGATGCAAATAAATAAATTCAGAAATGAGAGGGACTATATTACTACTGATCCTATAAAAATAAAAAGGATTATAAGATGATACTATGAACAACTGTATGCATCCAATTAGACCAACTTAAACAAAATGGATAAATTCCTAGAAACACACAAAAAAACCTACACTCACTCTAGAAGAAATAGAAGACCTTACAAGACCAATTAGAAGTAAAGAGATTCAATCAGTCATCAAAAACCTCTCAACAACAACAAAAAGCCAGGACCAGATGACTTAATAAGTGAATTCTACCATTCATTCTAAGAAGAGTTAATACAAATCCTGCTTATACTCTTCAAAAAAAAATTGAAGAGGAAATGCTACCTAACTAATTCTAAAATATCAATATTGCCCCAATACAGAAGCCAGATAAAGATACTACAGGAAGAGAAAATTACATTTTTTTCTAATGAGTATTTTGGTAGTTAGATTCAGTTGTCAACTTGGCCAGGTGAAGTTACCTAGTTCTGCTGCTGTGGACAAGAGCCAATGGTAAGTGAACCTCATCTGTGGCTGATTACATCTGCAGTCGGCTAGGAGGCGTGCCTGCTGCAATGAATGATGTTTTGAGTTAATTGGCTGGTGCTTAAATGAGAGAGCGCAACATAGCACAGCCCAAGCAGCTCGGCATACCTCATCTCAACACTCGCAGCTCAGCCCAGGCCTTTGGAGGTACAGAAAGGAATCACCCCAGGGAAAGTTGTTGGAACCCAGAGGCCTGGAGAGAAGACCAGCAGAGATTGTCCTGTGCCTTCCCATGTAAGAAAGAACCTCAGTTGAAAGTTAGCTGCCTTTCCTCTGAAGAACTAATGAAATAAATCCCCTTTTATTAAAAGCCAATCCATCTCTGATGTGTTACATTCTGGCAGCTAGCAAACTAGAACAAGTATAGAGGCAAAAATCCTCAACACGATACTTGCAAATCAAATCCAATACCACACTAAAAGAAATATTCACCACAATCAAATGGAATTTATCCTAACTATGCATGAGTGATTCAACACAAGAAAATCAATGAATGTAATATAACACATTAACAAATCAAAAGGGGAAACCACATGACCATCTTGTTGAGGGAGATAAGGCATTTGATAAAATCCAGCATCCTTCCTGGATAAAAACACTTTGAAAGAGGAATCAAGGAAACTTCAACATGCTAAAGGGAACATACAAAAAACCCACAGCTAACCTTGTTTTCAAAGGTGAATGATTGAAAGGATTCCGTCTAAGATCAGGAACAAGACAGGGATGCCCACTGTTACCACTGTTATTCAACATTGTGCTGGGAATTCTAGCTAGACCAATTAGACAAGCAAAAGAAATCAAAACCATCCAAATTGGAAAGGCAGAAGTACAACTTTCACTATTTATAAATGTCATGATTCTGTATATAAAAGTCCCCCAAAAATCTACAATAGTTACTAGTACTAGTAAATGTGTTCAGTAAATTGTTAGTATATAAGATCAACAGATAGAAATCAGTAATGTTTCTCTACATTAGTAATGAGCAATCTGAGGAAGATATCAAGGTTAAAATACCTATTTAAATATCAACTAAAAGAAGCAAGGAATAAATGTAATGATGGATGTAAAGGACATGTACACAGAAAACTACAACACATTGCTAAAAGTAATGAAAGAAGACCTAAATAAATGGGAGGACATTACCTGTTCATGGACTGGAAGACTAAATATCATTAAGATGTCAATTATATCCAAATTGATTTATAGATTCAATGCCCTCCCACTAAATATTCCAACAGCTTACCCTGCAGAATTGGAAATGCCAATTAACAAATTGATTAGGAAGGGTAAGGGACCCTGAATAGCCAAAATCATCTCAAAAAAAGAAAAATGAAGTTGGAGGTCACACGCTTCCTGACTTTAAAGCTTATTACAATGCTGCAATGGCCAAAACAGCATAATATTGGCATAAATATTGATGCATTGACTGATGGAATCTAATTGAGAGTTCAGAAATAGATCTCTACCTCTACATCCAACTGCTATTTGACAAGGCTTCCAAGGCCACTCCACTGGGACAGAATAGTCTCTTCAACAAATGATGTTGGGAGAATTGATATCCATATGCAAAAGAATGAAAGCGGCCCCCTTTCTCACAACTTATACAAATATCAAATCAAAATTAATCACAGACCTAAATATAAGAAATAGAACAAAAACCTCCTAGATGAAAATGTAGGAAAGCATCTTCAAGATCTCGTAATAGGCAATGGTTTCTTAAACTTTATGCCCTATGTACAAGCAACAAAAGAAGAAATAGTAAATAGGACATTGTCAAAATGAAAAACTTTTGTGCTTCAAATCACATTATCAAGAACATAAAAGGGGACTCTATACATTGGGAGAAAATATTTGGAAATCACATACATGATAAGGTTTACTATTCAGAATATAGAAAAAATTCCTACAACTCAACAATAAAATGTCAGACAACCCAATGAAAGCATACGCAATAGACATGGATAGTCATTTTTCTAAGAAGAAATACAAATGGCTACAAAGTGCATGAAAAGATGCTCAACATCACTAGCTATGAGGGAAATGCAAATCACAATATAATTTCACATCTGCTAAAGGCTATTATTAAAAAAAATTATAAGCGTTAGAGAAGATGTGAAGAAATAGAAACACTCATTCACTGCTAGCAGGAATTAAAATGGTACAGTTGTTGTGGAAGACAGTTTGGCGGTTCTTCTGGGAGCTAAGTATAGAATTGCCAAATGATCCAGCAATCCTGCTAGTAGGTATGTGCTCAAAAGAACTGAAAGCAGGGACTCGTACAGATATTTGCACTCTGAGGTTCATAGTAGCATTATTCACAATTACCAAAGATGCAAGCAACTGAAGTCTCCATCAATTGATGAATGGGTAAATGAAATATGGCATATACATTCAATGAAATATTACTTCAGCTCTAAGAAGGAATGAAATCCTAATGCCCATGAAAATATGGATGAACCTTGAGGATGTTATGTTTAGTGAAATCAGTCAGACACAAAAGGACAAAAATTGTAGGCCTCACTGATATGTACTAATTACAGTAAGCAAACTCATAGAATCTATAATATAGGTTACCAGGAGATAGAATGGTGGTAGAGAATGGGAAGCTAATATTTAATTTGTGCAAAATTTCTAATTAGGCTGATTGGAAATGGATGGTTGTGATAGCCACATATTATTATGAATATAATTAACAGTGCTGAATTGTTTTTGAATGTGGTTGAAAGGGGAAATTTTGGGTCATGTATGTGACTATAAGGAAAATTAGAAGACAAAATATGAGACAGTGAACATCTTGGTGGACAAGGGACTGCAGTTAATAGTACAAATATTAAGAATGCTCTTTCATGAATTGTAACACATTTACTATACTAGTACAAGGTGTTAATAGGATGGTGCCATGGTCAGGTTCATGTGTCGACTTGGCCAAGTTGTGGTACCTGTTTGTCTGGTTGGGCAAGTGCTGGCCTGTCTGTTGAGATGAGGACATTTCATAGAATTAAATCATGATCACGTCGGCTACATCCACAGCTGATTCCATTTTAATCAGCCAAGGGGAGTGTCTTCTGCAATGAGCATTGCTTAATCTAATCACTGGAAGTCTTTTAAGGAGGATTCAGAAGAGACATTCTCTTTCTTCCTGCTTCAGCTGGAGAGCCTCTCCTGTGGACTTCATCCAGACCCTCCATCAGCATCGTCAGCTTCACAGCCTGCCCTAAGGATTTGGACTCTGCATTCCCAGGGTTATGTGAGACACTTCTATAAATTTTATGTTTGCGAGTGTTTCCTGTTGATTCTATTTCTCTAGAGGGCCCTAACTAATACAGATGGTGTATGGGGAAAATACACCTAATGTTAATATGTACTATACTTAGTAATATTTTCATATTCTTTCATCAATTGCAATAAAGTATCACACTAATGCAAAGTGTCAACAACAGGAGGATGCATGGGAACACTATTTTTTTACCTGACTTTTCTGTATACCTACAACTTCTCTAATTAAAAAAAAACATGCTCAGTGAAAGCAATCAGACACAAAGTATTACATTTGTATGATTCCATTTATGTAAAATGCAAATGTAAATAAATCTATAAAGACAGAATTAGCAGTTAGTAGGACTGGGGAAGGATAGAAGGATCGATAGGTAACAGCTAAGGTTATGGGGTTTTTGTTGTTGGAGTAATGAAAATGTTCTAAAATTTATTGTGGTAAGGAATGCAGAACTGTGTGATTATAAAGCCATTGATTGTACATGTTGGAAAAACTATATAGCACGGTGTTCTTAGTTTTTAGAAGCTCTCACCCAGGGCAGTGATATATTTTGGCCCTATGAAATGTCATATATAGTTGTTACTGCTTTTTAAATAAACTTACAGGCATAAAAAGAGAGAGAGAAAGAGATAGAGAGAGAAAAGATGCATAAAAATAGTAGAGTGATCCTACTTATATAGACAATTTATATTTATTAGTGGAAGAAGCTATCAATCATGAACATCCTACAGTGAATTAAAATAATCAGTAATGTTATATTATTGAAGGACTTAACTAGTGATATGCTGGTAAGTGTCTAACAACTTATCTTTGAGGGAAAAAAATCTCTGATTTGTAGCATTTGCCAATGTCCACAGTGTAAACACTCCCACTGAGCCTGATTTTGTGTTACCAACACAATGTCACGAATTCAGAGCTGGAAAGAGAAGCTCACCATATGCTCTCCTGTTCCAGGTAAAGCCAGCTCCAGCCTACCACACAGGACAACCACAAGTTGAGGGGATTATATTACGAAAGTGGAAGTGAAATCTGCTCTCATTCATCATCACTCCTTTGCATATCTTCTAATTGTCAACAGTAAGGCTAGAAAAGTCAATCAGCAAGGCAAAACTTTCTGTGATGTTCCATTTTCCTGTGAAGCCAGTTGAGGAGAACCACCAAGTTTAGCTTTTGCATTGAACAAAGATTAGACAATTTACATGACTTTCCTTTTCCCCTTTTGAGTTCTTGGATGTGTTTGCATGTAGAGTAAAGAAAATATTAGGTATGAAAGAACGAGCTAACAAATTGATATTTCTTGACCTTTTGACATGGAAAACACATCTTAAATTAACAACATGTATGGAATAAATGCAATGAGTTATGCCCTTTGACTTTGAGCTATTTGCTTTCTAGATATGTGTGAATGACCATCAACTTTCTGACAGAAACCCTAATACTAGGTCTTTGGAAATCCCCACAGTAAATGCTTGGTTAAATAACAAGATAGGAGAAATGATCTTTCCTCTTAAGTGAATGCTGATCCGAGCAGCAGTTTCTTCATTTGCTCAATGCAATGCCATATACCTACCATCACATCTGGGCAAAGGTCATGCATCAATAATGTTTATCTCTGTCTAAGTATATTCACAGCTGGAAGTAAGCAGAGGGTATAGTGAGAGAGGAAAGAAAGAGAGTGAGAGTCAGAGAGAGAGAGATAATAAATTCCAGGGGAAGGGACAGGGAGTATCTTTGTTATATTATCCATCTTACTGAGGTCCAACAGGCCTGAAATACTGTGATAATAATACTGAAACAAGGATATTTTTAAAAGGTGATTAGGCCTACAATTGATAAGTAAACCTAGATAAAAACTATAAACTGGAACTTCTCTGGGTGAGATAAAATGTATAGTAATTAATCAAGAAATGGTATTAAAATGAAATGCATGGAGTATAGAAGCTGGGAGTGACGCTTTGGTTCTTTCACCTGACAATACAAACTCATTGTATCCCAGAGAATGTGGAAATATAGCTCAGTAAGGTCATCGGAGAAATAAAATCTAGTCACATGTGTAGGCTGTACAAAAGATCAGAGTCATAGTATATAAAGCTAAAAATACATTGGCCAAGTTGTAGAGCTACTTTAGAATACTTCAGAGAAATATAATTGGATCTCATTCTATAGAAATAAATGCATTTCAAAAATGACATTAATGAAGAGATTTTTATTGAATTCAATTATTCTCTGATTTTAATCATAAAATTATATATGTGAACTTCATGGAAAATATCTAGTCTTACGGGTTTAATAAAATTGCATCTATAAATGCCAAAATGTTTAACAATAATATATTTAATGGAGAACTTAATGAGCTAATATTAACAACAAATACTGCAAAAAATTTCCTAAGTTTCTTCTTCAATGTTTAAGTTAGAACATTATTATGTATGCATGAAGGAAAAGAAATGATATTTTAATCAAGCAGACTGCATTGTTTCAAACAGTGAGTGCCACCAACCCTCCTGCTCAATATCACATAACAGAATAACAATTCTCCTGTTTGGTTTATGAGGCCTTGTTTCATAATAGTTGGTGAAAAATGCTGACATCAAGAAATTTTTTAAAAAGTCATTGCAGATTAATTATTGGAAAAGGTTTAAAAACAAACGAGAACACTAAAAACACAGCAATACATTTACTTTGTCCATTCACATTTCCTAGAACTTATATATTAGCAACAATGTAGTAAACATTTGCCCTAAGTCCTGACTCAAGTAGCAGTTTTTGAGGACCCTCTTTTCTATGAGGAGAACAGAAAGAACTCAGTTAATTCATGTCAAAACAATGCCCTGAATTATGAATTCTGTAATGGAAAATTTCTGTACATAAAGTACTTGCATTACAACATGTATCTGTAAAACTTAAAAAGACTGTCACTTTTCCCATTAGTTGAAACTCTGTTCAGACCCTAATCTGAGTAAAATGTCAGTTTCTGATCTCTAAAACCAAAGAGAAATGTGTAGTGCATATCAAACTAAGTTTTGCCTTGCTAAAGCCAGGAATAATTCATTTCAGTTGCTTTTGAATGTTCCAGGACATGAAATCCCAGCCAAACATGGTCAATTTAGGGCTTTGGTGCAAACTGTTCTAGAAACACTATAGGATATTTTAAATTTCAAATGAAATCTTAATAGTATAAATTAAAGACTGTGATATATAAATGCCCTAATTTTGTCAACTATAATATTTGTGAATGGTTATTCTATAATTATTTTTGAATTGATGCAAGTGTATAACAGATCCAAACCAGAATAAGAGAGTATCATGGTGAGTATAAATCTTAATTGGCTAAATTGTTTTAATTATTAAAACAATATCTGGGGTGGGTAATAATGACGCAGTGGTAGAGTTCTCGCCTGCCATGCCAGAGACCCTGATTCAATTCCCAGTGCCTGCCCATGCAAAAAAATCAAAACAAAACAATAACAAAAAAACAATATCTGAAGACTTGAACAGGCACGTGAAACAAATTTTTTTAAATAAACAATGCAATGCTGCACTTAATGAAAGAACGATTGTAAAGACAATTTTTAACCATTGTATTACTTGCCTATTCATCCTAAAACATAATTGTCAGCTTTATTTTCCTATGCCAGAATAAGCAACTACATCTTTGGGATATTTACAATTTGTGCAATTTATTGAGACAGATCCAATTCCTTTTTTATTTGTTTTCCCAAAGCACCTATATATATATTTTTTTTACCTTTGCTGACCAGTGCAAAATCATCCTCACTAATGTTTATAAAATACCACATTATTGTTAGATATCGAATCCAAATGCAAGCACTGCAGGTTCTAACAGATAGGAGCTTGATGGAATCTGTCTTAAGATTGCTGCTGTCCAGACTACCTAAGTACAGATTCTGTAAAAGTCAGTTACATGAAAGAACGGAAGGGAAGAAAGACAGGTGTGTGTGTGTGTGTGTGTGTGTGTGTGTATACAAACACAGATATGAGGTTTGGGCAAAGAGGCAGACATATAGAGAGAAATGGACAGAGTAGGAAAGAGGAAAATTCCAGCTATGAGATATATTTTAAAACTTAGATACAAAAATATGGCAATATCCCATTTTCCCAATGGCTGTTCATCCATCTTCAGTAAACATCAAAACATATGAAGAATTAAAATTTACTTTCAGAAATAGATTAACATATTTTGAATTTTAAAGACTTTTACAAGTCATTTCAAATCCACATTCTTAGAGTGTATAAACAATATTGTCTTTAATAGGAAATACAAACGGCCAGAAGACACCCTTAAATTCTGCATCTCCTAACTATATTAATTAGGTAGAAGTGCTATTCCCCAGGAAAGGGCCGCGGAACATTTTATCTGTTTCCTCACTCAACCACTAGGTAATTCTTCCTTTCTTTCCCACAATGATCATAACCTTAAGACAGTGGACATGTGCTAGATGGTGAAAATGGGCAGGGAGTTTCACCCCAGATTCTCTGTCTAGCAATACAGAAAAAAAGGATAGGAGCATTATCTACATGATTCCCTTTAATTCTCCCAATAACTCTGTGAAGTAGTAATTACCCTCATTTTACTAATGGCAGAGTTGAAGCTCAGAGAAGGTAAACAAATTACGCAAGTTTAGAGAGGAATTAAGTACACACCAGAGAACACCCTATTAAGGAGACCTAGGTACACATCTCTGCCATTCCATATGTGAGGCCAAGAAATGGATCATAGCTAACACCTTATGAGACTTAAGAAGAAACTCACAATATTTTAATATATTTCATAAATGCAATGCTGCTTCGTTCATAGAGTTCTATTTACATTAATGTGAAGTCTACATGTGTAGATATTAACAGGAAAAACTTGGATCTATAAACAGTTTGTCCACAGAATCAGTTAAATGAGTTATATTTAGTTATCTGAAGGAACAATTGAAATCTTAGTTTCACCTCTTGACCAAAAAAGATTGCCAGCTGAACCTGTCAATAAGGCAAAGCTAAGTTTCTTAGAACTACCTCACCTTGAGAATCTGTTGTATCTTAAAATGGGGGATTAAAGGAAGATATTTAGTTTTTGAGGGACTGGATAAGGTGATTTTAAGGTGAATATTACAATTAATGTTTGGGATTGAGTGCAGATAATGATATAACAGCTTTGGATTGGTGGGCACAGTAAGAAAATGGTCTTGGACCAAGTTTTGAAGAATAAACTTTTTCTATTGGGTCATAGGCTTATTTTCCATGGGCGAGCATTTCCTAGAGCCTATAACTAAGTTACCTGTACTTGTTGCTTGGAGTTGCTTAACATGGGGGCTGGAAATTATGATGGTTTGTTTCTCATTTGTGTTATGCAAACTATAAAATGCTTTAGTTTGAAACCAATGTCTGTGCTCTTTTTTGCTCTCACATGTTGCTTCTGAAAAAGAGTGAAACTATCCAATGAGTCAGCCCCCAAAACTCTGACTTTAGCTCAGTCTCGGTTACCCATTTTTCTGACCATTCATATTTCTTGCCAGTTGTAGAAGGAAAAACCTTCTTTCTTTAAAAAATTTGAGCCTACAATACGTATCTTGATAATTATTTCAGAATGAGGCTTACTCCCAGTAGCTTTCAGTTTTCTTATTCCCCTATTGCCTAGTCTCAGTATTTAAACACACTGAGGCCTGTGGTCTCTTTACAAATGACTTAAACTAAACTTTATATGAATCAATGGATTTTAAACATATGCATTTATATGCATTTGCCATTTAGGAGACAGAAACCCAGGGAATTCATGACAAAAATTTTCATATATGTATATTCCCCAAAGTCTGACACAATAAGGAAGGTGAGTTCAGAAAGTCTTTATAGTTAAAAACTGAAACTATGTATTTGGGTGATAGCAGTGATTCGTATTTCACAAAAAGGGACTTTTAAGAAATAAAGGATCATAAAATAACTTGATGTCAGTTGATATGAATATAGTCAATTTACATAATTATGGGCAAATACACATAAAGTTGAGTTAATCCTTTAATCAGTTACAAAAGAGGGCTTTCAGTTGCCAAAGGAGAGTCCAAAAGAGAAAGGGAATGGGATGTAAGGAGCTTGGGAAGGGGAGGGAGAGAGGAAGAGCTCAGAGAATTTAGGGTACAGAGGTGAATTCAATCCTTAAACAATCAGCTGGAAGTCCTACAGAGCAAACTTTTCAGACATCTGGAATTAAGCCAGAACTCACAAGTGAGTGCATTACTTCCAGGGAAACATTTCTAGGAGGGGTGATGACTATTTTGTATAAACATGTAGGAAGGACTTCTTTTTCACTTTTGTTTTCATGGGGGGTAAGGATCAGGAGAAATATTCACAGACCAAAGAAGAAACCCATTGTCTCAGCTTCTGGGGACCAGTAGGTCATTTGAGTTAGATTGCTGCAATGTACTTACTAAGGATACCCATAACGAATTTTGAAACATCCAAAATCCAATTTAATTCATTTTTGTCTTGTGTTATGCCTGTGTGAGAATTCAGGAGGAAAAAAGAAACAAAACAATAATGCAATATTCAGGGAAAAAGACATCAGAGCCATCACTTGCCATTGAATATGATTTCAGCCTTTCAAGAGCAGCTTGGAAGGTCCTTGTCAGGCTGACCCACCAGCACCATCAGAAGCCAGGCTACAAGATTGCTAAGGTAGTACAACATCCAAGGACATTTCACCAGCTATAGATCCAGGCTGAAGGCAAAAGGATTTTCTAAACATGTATAACCAGGTACAAGCAGTGTTTTGACCCCATCCATACTAGATATGCAGGCTATAGACTGGAGGGAAGGTGGGTGTGCAGGGTCTGATGAGAAGAGCAAGAGTACTAAGGTTTTGGGCATTGATGAGGGTTTCTGAAAAGACTCTCTGAACTGCCTCCTTTTTCTTATTCTTTCCAAGAAGGGGCAAGCAGAGAAACCTCAAATAGGCTTCTAAATTTAAGTGTAGTGAGGAAGGACAAAACGTCTTAGAGAAAGTATTTAGCAGGGATCTTGAGAGAGAGACTAGCAGTGACTATACATGAGGTGCCAAGACAGATGGAGTTCACGGAAGCCCCCAGAGATGTGAACCTCAGCATGGTACCAAGAGAGTCAAATTTTCACATACCCTGAAAAGAAGAAAATACAATTTAGCTGGTAGAACTACTTCATGAACTGATAAGAGATTAATGTTCAGGACAAGAAGGCATCACAACAGATGCCACAGCAGCCTCAGTCTTGCAGCAAGACTCTTTTACTCATGAGCTAGTGCCTTCCCAGAAGATGACAAATGCTTAAGAACAGACCAGAGAGGAAATCCCAGTAGATGACAATGGCAATCAAATGGCCAAGGACTAAAACCCAGCCCCAAATCCAAGAAGAATCTTTGAGATCTTCTATCACTTGATCTAAGATCTTGGGAAGAATGTTTTCTGAGATACATCATGAATTTATCTGGGTTTCAAAATGGAATGTCTGAGACAACATAGAATTGTAGAATTCACCTGAAAATGACTAAACCAAGTTTTCTGCTATCAATGGGATATGAGCTCAAGAGAACAGTTGAGTCTAATTATAGAACAAATTTCACTTCCTGTACACCTGAGTGTGTGGTTTGTGAAATGGAAATTACTATCAAGGGTAACCAGTGCCACTGCCTACTTAAAAATAAGAAGAGTTTAATCTACATATATTCACATACCATACAATCCATCCAAAATGTAAAATCAATGGCTTTTATATAATCACCGAGTTGTGCATTCATCACCACAATCAATTTTAGAACATTTTCATTACTCCAAAAAATATCCCCTACCCCTCAGCAATCACCTATCAATCCCTCTATCCTTCCCCAGCTAGACATAACCACTAATCTAAATCTGTATATATAGATTTATTTATATTTACACTTTATATAAATGGAATCATACAATACATAATACTGATTTCTTTCATTTAGCATGTTTTCTTTTTTTAGGAGAGAATTTGTAGGTATACAGCAAAGTCACATAAAAAATACAATGTTCCCATACAGCTCTTTATTGACTGTCTGCATTTGTGATACCTTTGTTATTGAAGAAGGAATTTCAGAAAATTACAAACTATGGCCTATATTTACATTAGGTACATTTTCCCCATATAACACCCTATTATTAACACCTCGTACTAGTATAGTATACTTGTTATAATTCATGAAAGAACATTCTTATATTTGTGTCATTAATTTCAGCCCATTAACCACTGTTATACAATCCTATATTTTATCTTCTAACTTTCCTTATACTCACTTACATGACCCAAAATTTCCTCTTTCAACTGCACTCAAAAACATAATTCAGGTTCAATTCCTGACCCATGCACTCCCCCCATCCCCCACAAAATAAGCAAACCAACAAACAAAAATTCAACAAATAGTGCTGCAATAAGGAGATACTCACATGGAAAATAAATGATATGTGACCCTTGCCATAAAGCATACACACACACACACAAAAACATAATTCAGCACTCTTAATTACATTCACAATAATGTGCTTCCCTCACCACTATCCATTTCAAAACATTTTCAATCAGTTTACAATCAAAACATTTACAATTAGAAATTCTGACCAAATTAAGCACCAGTTCCCCATTCTCTACCACCCTTCTGTCTATTGGAAACTTATATCCTAGATTCTAGCACTACGAGTTTGCTTATTATAATTAGCACATATCAGGGAGACCATATAATATTTGCCGTTATGTGTATGGCTTATTTCATTCAACGTAATATCCTCAAGGTTCATCCATGTTTTCACATGCATTAGGACTTCATTCTCTCTTACAGCTGAATAATATTCCATCATATGTACCTACCACATTTTATTTAACTAGTTGATGGGCATATTGGGTTGCTTCCATAGTTTTAGCAGTTGTGAAAATACCACTATGAGCATCACAGAGCAAATATCTGTTTGAGTTTCTACTTTCAGATATTCTGGGTATACATCTCGTTGGGGGATTATAGGGTCATAGTTAGCTTCCTGAGAAATCACAAAATTGTCTTACACAGCATTAGAAACCATTTTATCTTCCCACCAGCAATGCATGTGTTCCTACTTTTCCTAGCCTCTCCAACACTTACAGTCTTCAGTTTCTTTTTTTAATAATGACCATTCTGTTGGTGTGAAATATCTCACTTTGGTTTTGATTTGCATTTCCCTAATAACTAGTGATGTTGAGCATCATTTCATGTGATTTTTGTAATTCCACTTTGGAAAAGCATTTAGTCGTATTTTTTCACCCATTTTTTAATTGAGTAGTTACTTTTTTATTGTTGAGTTGTATGATTTCTTTATATATTCTGGATATTAAACCCTTAACAGGTATGTAGTTTCCAAATATATTCTTCCATTGAGGAGGCTGACTGCTTACTTTTTTGACAAAGTCCTTTGAAGCACAAAAATTTTTAATTATGAGGAGGTCCCATATATACATAAATGGGTATAAAATATAAGAAACCATTGCCTACTACAAGACCATAAAATGCTTTACTACATATTTTAGGATTTTTATGGTCATGGTTGCTATATTTAGGTTTTTGATTCATTTTGACTTAATTTTGTATAATGTGTGAGATAGGGGTCCTCTTTCATTCTTTCGCATATGAATATCCAGTTCTCCCAGCACTATTTGTTGAAGAGACTATTCTGTCCCCATTGAGTGAACTTGGAAGTCTTGCCAAATATCAGTTGGCTATAGAGGTGAGGGTCTATTTCTGTACTCTCAGTTCTATTCCACTGGTCAGTATATTGATCTTTATGCCAGTACCATGCTGTTTTGACCACTGTAGCTTTGTAATAGGCTTCAAAGTCAGGAAGTGTGAACCCTCTAACTTTGCTTTTCTTTTTCAATAAGTTTTTGGCTATTCAGGGCCCCTTATCTTTCCAAATAAATTTGATAATTGCCCTTTACAATACTGCAAAGTAAGTTGTTGGAATTTTTATTGGAATTTTTGTGTTGAACCTCTAAGTCAATTTGGGTAGTATTGATATCATGATAGCCTTCTAATCCATGAACACAGAATAATCTTCCATTTATCTCTGTTGTCTTTTTTTTTAGCAATGTTTTATAGTTTTCTGTGTACAAGGCCTTTATATCCTTGGTTCAATTTATTCATAGATACTTCTTTTCATTTCTACTGCAAATGGAAATATTTTTTTCTTTATACCCTCCTCAGGTTGCTTATTACTAGTGTATGAAAATACTACTGATTTTTGCATGTTGATCTTATATCCCACTGCTGAACTCATTTGTTAGTTCTACTGGCTTTATTATAGATTTCTGGGGACTTTCTATGTATAGTATCATGTCACCTGCAAGTAGTGAAAGTTACACTTCTTTCTAATGTGGATGCCTTTTATTTCTATTTATTGTCTAACTGCTCTAGATAAAACTTCTAAAACAATACTGAATAACACTGGTGGCAGAGGCCGTCCTTGTCTTGTTTCACATCTCAACAGGGAAGTTTTCAGTCATTCACCATTGAGTATGATGTTAGGTACTGGTTTTTCAGGGCCCCTTATCTTTCCAAATAAATTTGGAAATTGCCCTTTACAATACTGCAAAGTAAGTTGTTGGAATTTTGATTGGAATTGTGTTGAATCTCTAAGTCAATTTGGGTAGTACTGATATCATGATACCTTTATCGAATTGAAGAAGTTTCCTTTATTCCCGTCTTTCAAAGTGTTTTCATTAAGCAAAATGATGGATTTTTTCAAATGCCTTTTCTGCATTGAGATGATCATGTATGTTTTCTCCTTCAATTTGTTAACATTACATATCACATTATTTTCTTGTGTTGAGCTACCATCGCATACCTGGGATTAAACACGCTTGATCATGGTGTATAATTCCTTTAATATCCCAGTGGATTCTATTTTCAAGTATTTTGTTGAGTATTTTTGAATCTACAATGATTAGAGAAAATGGTTTTTAAGTTTCTTTTCTTATAGTATCTTTGTCTGGCTTTGGCATTAAGGTGATGCTGGCCTCTTAGACAGAATGAGATAGTGTTCCCTCCTGTTCAATTTTTTAGGAAAATTTGATCAGTATTAACTTTTCTTGAATGATTGGCAGAATTCATCTGTGAAGCCATTTGCTCCTGGGCTTTTCTTTGTTGGGAAGTTTTTGGTATCTGATCCAATATCTTTACTTGTAATTGGTCTGTTGAGGACTTCTATATCTTCTAGAGTTACTGTAGGCTGTTTGTGTGTTCCTAGGAATTTGTCCATTTTATCTAAATATCTAATTTATTGGCCTACAGCTATTCATATTATTCTCTTATGACCAATTTTATTTCTGTGGGGTCAGTAGTAATGCCCCCCATCTCATTTCATTTTTCATTGTATTTTGTATCTATCCTATTTCTTTCTGTCAGTTTAGCTAAGACTTTGTTGATTTTAGTAATCCTCTCAAAGAATGAGATTTTTTTGTTCATTCTTTCTATAGTTTTTATTCACAAATTCATTTATTTCAGCTTCAGTCTGCTATTTCCATCTGTCTGCTTGCTTTGGGATTCATTTGATGTTTTTTTTTTTCCCTAGTCCCTCCAGGTATTCAGTTGTATCTTTGACTTTAGTTCTCTCTTCTTTTTTAATGTAGGCATCTGTGACCATAAATTTCACTCTTGGCACTGTCATCACTGCATTCCATAAGTTTTGATATATTGTTCTCATTTTCAATCACCTCAAGATATTTACTGATTTACCTTGAAATTTCTTCTTTCACCTCCTGATTGCTTAGAGTATATTGTTGGAACTTCCATATTTTTGTGAAAGTTTTCCACCTTTTATTGATTTCTAGCTTCATTCCATTATGGTCAGAGAAAGTGTTTTGTATAATTTCAATCTTTCAGGTCTACATCTTTTAATCCTAACAAAAACAGTGGAAATTGCATACCATTGTACACATTTTAGACAGGAAAAAGCTGATGTTCAGTGAGGTTATGTAACATATACACAGCTAATAAATGGAGCCAAAATTTTAAAATAGCTAATTTCCTCTAACAGATTAAGATAGGTTAATATATGTAAAATAAACCCAAGATACTAATTTATTAATTATTCTAGAGATATTTCAAATTGTGAAATTGTGGAATTCAAATTTCAAATTGGACTCTCAGTTCCTTTAGTCCCCTGATGGCAGACTTTACTGTGACAACAGAGGCAGTGTTTTAGGTCCAGTCGCTGACAACTAATTTTTTCATGAAGGGAACAGTGTGGAATCCATAGTCATCTCTTCACTTTCATTTTGCTACAGAAGAAGCAAGTATACTTGTCATGCAGGCTGATTTTAACTGTCTTCACCATTTTCCAGAGGGAGGTATCATAATGCGTCCCGTATTTATCAACAACTCCCACCTTCTTCATACATATAGCTGCGTGGCTGCAAACTAGCTCCAAACCCAGAGCCATCCTATTTTAAAATTATCCTGCTATCCTTTCTAGCATCCACCTAATATTTTTATCTTTTTAATTGCCAAAATTCTAGAACAGATTAGTATGTTTTAATTTTATTTTAGTGTCAAGCATTTTTTTAAAAAGCTTATGAATAACAGCCTTAAAATACTATATGGAACTCCTATATGTGTGCTCACACATGCACATATGCACTTCCACACACACACAATACAAAAAAAGGAGTTATTTGGGATGACTGACAGATGAGGGGCTGGCTGGGTCTAGTGTAACAATCCATCAATTTCAGTGGTAACCACTAAAACACTTCCTCAAGACTCTCCTAGAAATTCTAATATGCTCTCCTTTGGAAATAGTGGAGCATATTTATACACCAATTGTCTCTTTAACTGGTGTGTTTATTCTCATCTATGCCTAACACTTCACTAAAACCACTCTCAAGAAGTCTTTAAATTGTCTCTTTTTGGTCAAGTCCAATGACCTTTATCAGGTCTATTTCATCATAACCACTATTGCAATTAAATAATTTGCTCCTTGAACTTTTCTCCTCTCTTCTGTTTCAGAACTTATCAAATTATTCATGTCCTCCAATTTCTCTGATCATTTGGACCCCTCATCAGCTTGACGTCCTGTTCTTGACTCCCAACAGCAAGTGTCCCTTGATGCTTGAACTTGAATTCTTTGATACATAATCTGTCCCTCACACTCCTTCTCAGTGAACTGATCCTTTCCCCTAACTTCACTTATGACCTGTCAGTGATAATCCAAATTATAACCCCCTAACTCTGCTTTCCCACCATAGCATGAAAAACACCAAAAACCTTCAATGCTGTTCCATCAAACTTCAACACGTCCCACCTGAACTCATTCTCTTCTTCCCAGAACTGTCTTCCTTTCCCTGATGTTTCATTTCTGCACTAGTGTACATTTTTCTTTCTCCCAGAAGTAAAAACTTAAAAGCACAGTTTATTCTACTTCCTCCCAATCAATATCCAATATGTCACATTATTTTACCAAATCTGCTGTCATGATTTCTTTCTGATACATCCCTCCTTCTCTTCATCCTTGTTCTGGCATTACTCTTACATAGAGTTAAATCTAGTTTGCTTTAACAGTTTATCAGATTTTTTTTCTACCTTAAATATCTCCATACTCTCTTCCATCCTTCATGCAAATGCCTGATTAATTTTCATGCAACTTCTGCCTTCCTACAGATATTCCATAATCTGGTTCTTGCTATTTATTCAGCCTTGTCACCTTTCTCTCCCCATCACTCACTTCCTCTACCACCTCATGATCTCCCAACTAACCCATGTGTAGGACATACTTATGCTGGCCTCTGCGCCTTCCTTCAATCTGTTCCTGTTTATCAAAATAATGCATGGAGCTTTTCTATGTTTCTTCACACACCTTCTTCCAGTACAAACTTTCCATTATGATTTTTAGCAAACAATAGTTTAGCTTGTGAAAGTTCCCTTCTCTTTATAGTTTTGTTTTGTTTTTTGTTTTTTTGTATTTTTCTTTGAGGGAAGGAATCACATCATACATATTTGATAGCCCCTACAGCACCTAGCACAATGTTAAGCACAGCCATGAGAACATGACTGATAGATTCATCTGACCCTCCCCTCGCTATAAGCTGTCAAACTGTTCTTTTCCCCAGTAGGAATTACTGAATGATTACCATCCTCCTCACATCCTATCGAATGAGAATAACCACTTACTTCTTCAGTGCTCCTCAAAATCTCCTCCCTTTATCAATACTCCCCTCTATTCTGTCTTTTAAAAGGAAAATGTTTGTATTCTTAACCTATGCCGAATTTAATCTTCCTGCTCATGCATTTGATTGCATTCCCTCCCAGTTGGCTTAAGTTTTGCTTCATCAATTATTTCCCTTTTTTTTTTTTTTTTTTTTTTTTTTTAGATTTTTCATTCTCATCCTCTTTCTGATTTTTTCCCTTGACCTTCACATATATTCAGGTCTTCAACTTCCCAAAGGGCCCTTACCACCCCCCTTCCAGCCCACTGTTTCCTTCCTCCTCCCGCTCACCCCCAAGCTTCTTATAAAACCCGGTAATAATCACTTCATGTCTCTTTCACACTCCCAGCTTCAAATTAATCTGCTTCAATTTGCCATCCCTACCTCCTATGCTATTCAAACTACATTCTAACAGGTAACAGGGACTATGTTGTATCCAGTATTTTATTTTAGATCCCATGCAATTTGTCACTTCAGTGATAGTCAAAGCTTTGATTCACTCATTAAGAAGTTCTTTTTCCTTGACTTATGATACCACAAAATATTTTCCCCCTTTTTTCACTCTTATTTTTTTCTAACCTATCCCTTCTTACTTTGCCAAAGGCAAGATACCCGGTATACAGGCACATTGTACAGCTGATGGTTTCAAGTGAACAGAGATAATATCCATTCATTCAGCCTTCAGGAAGGCTGAGGAAGTGAGCTGGTAGCTTACAGCCATGAATATTTTATCAATTGATATACATAAATACTAACATTTTGTGGGAATACTATGAGGTAACAAGGTTTAGAAAGCACCACACAAGATTCCATTCTCAACACTACCCCCCCACCTGACACACACGCACACACGCACACACACACAGAGTAGTTTCCTCATTGCCTGCAAAAGAACAGTCAAAATCTTTATCATAAGTTCAAAGCTATTCATAATCTGGACTGACTGATTCTATCTTTCTAGTTGCATTTTCCATAATTACTTCCCATGTAATTTAATCACCAAGCTATAGCATACTGCAGATTGTTTATCAACTCTGTTGGGCAATTTTACATTTGAGAGCTGTTGTTATGGCCTGATTCATTTCTCTATTGAAGTCATTTGACTAAGACTCAACTCAAATGTCATTTCTTCTGTGTACATTTCCCTGAATCTTTTTGTTAGAATGAGGAACTTTGTAGTATTAGCAGTAGTAGTAGTAGTAGTAGTAGTAGATCCCAATGGTTCTTTTACAAATACCTCTAAAGTAGCACTTATTAAAGTCTAATTTGTACTCACAATTACTTGGCTGCATTAGGTGAATAATAGTAAGTCCCATATATTGACAAATAGACGTGTTACATATAGAACACCTTATCTTCATTTTAGGACAATTAAATTTGTATAGGCAAGTAGCTCCTGTGCTAAGCTATTTGGGTATGTGCAATAAACATACCAAATACAGCCCTCTCTTTTAGATCTATAAAATGTAATTTATACTAACTCTCCTACTTATTTTGCAGTCCCCCTGCCACTACTCAACCCACCTGAAATCCAAATGAAATAATTAATGTAAAAGCTCTGATAAGCACAAGGCACTATATGAATGTCTGGCACTAGCATTACATGCAGTCTGTTACAGACTGAAAAGATGTGTTTCATCACGGCTATGCCCATACATGCTAAATGAAGTACAGCACCAAAGTAATTATTGGCTATTTCAAGGTCAAATCAATAATTATACACTAAATAGAAAATCGAAGCAAGAGTTTTGGGGCTTAAATCATTTGGACAATTGCTTCAATTCTATAACTTATTTTGTATACATACAGATTATGTCAGATAACCATATATTAACACAATTAAATATATTATAGCTTCTCTTGAAGAATGAAAATATCTTGGAAAATTCCATGCTAAAGCTTTCTAAAATGTATTTCTCTGCCAGTCAGAATGTATCTGATGGCTCTTCCTTCTTCATATCATTTCCATCAATAATTGGTTTACATGTTTAAGTTTTCACATAAGTAAATGAAATTTGATTCAAACTAAAGACATTTAACAAATATTTAGTAGATGCCAATGTACTAAGATACTTTGCAATGTGTCATGTATTAAAACAAATTATAATGAAAGATCTCTTTCAATGTAGACTATTCAAAGGAAATACAGGAATACAAGTAAACTGCAATAGAAGCAATGATAAAATAAGTCCTAGAGGTAAATTCTAACCAAAGAGTTTGTGATCAATGCTGACTTGGATCGGACTAAATATTTTGCAAGGAAGACACCAAGGAAGAGAAAGCCTTTGAGTTTACATTTTTCACTTTGGATCTGAAAAAAAGATCAAGGTCAGGAAGAGAGCAACTTTTGCTTTCCCCCACAATAACCATATTTTCTAGCTTAGTTGGAAACTGTTTCAGGGCAGTTCACCCCTCCTGGTTTTATATCTGTGTGTGTGCATCTTTGAGAAGTAGGATTAGAGAAAAACCTACAGGCATATTAATAAATAAATTTCACATGCTGTTAGATATTAAGTAAACATACAGATAAATATTCCTCTAGGGGTTATGATCTTATAACCTGGAGATTTCTAATTTGGCACCTGTGACATAGTCACTTACCATGGGGATTTTCAGTAAGTAATTTTCATATTTTCAATTTAAAAATACATGCAACTGACATTTAGTTAATGTACTTCCTGGAAGATTTGATGCATTACTTTTGTATTAAGGAAAGGAAACCCATTGCAGAAGGGTTAGCCTATATATGTCTGTTCTTATTCTCTTTCATTGGAACATACAGCAATGCTCAATGTAAATACTTGGCAATAAACCATTGAATACACTGGAGATCATTTAGGCAATTAAAAATGCTTAAGATTTTGAAATGCAGAAGTTAGGCAATGAGCGACCATCAAAGTTCAGATCTTAGTTACACGGTGGAAAGTTTCAGTAACAAGGCATAGAAAGTCTCCCCAATTCAATAGCAAAATATTAGAATAAATAATATTAGTATGCTATAAAAGTGGCTGGCTCAGAAAACTGATATCAGTATACAGTGACTTCTCTTAAGTATACTTATGGTGTGCTTACTGAAAATTATCCTTCGATTTAAAAATAACAAAAGGTACCTAAATATAATGTGAGTTTGTCAGACAATAGTAAATGCCATTCGAATAAGTCAATCAAACTAAATTTGATGAATTTATTTTAAACCAAACTTGATGTATTGGTAAGAAAATGTCCTCTTTGTTGGTTTTTAATAGAGAAAAGATAGCTAGCCTAGTAGAACTATAAAAATGACCTGATCTAGTTATCTCAGCCTTTGGCATAATTTATACAGGTTAGATGTCCAGAGTGGTTATGAATAAAACGTCCTATTGTAGTTCCAAACTAAGAGAAGGGCAACTAGCAAAGCAACCTGCTATTTTCTCCATTCAACAATTATTCTGGTACCTACATGGACAAAAAAGATAAGCCAGGAAAAGTGTCAAGTAACCAGAGACAATCAAGCAACAAGACCAGGAAAAGGATAAATGTTTCAAAAATGAAAAAAAGTGAGCGAGAGAGAGGAAAGGAAAAAAAACTCTCAAAGAGTAGCTGAAGTAGAGAGACATAGAGGAAGAACTTTGAAAGGCAAAACCTTACCTACAACATTGCTGAAAGTCAGAAAGAGCGTTAAACTAGCAGTCACAAGAGCAGCGTTCTGCAACTGGTTGGGCCTTTTATTTGGACAAATCACTTACAGCTGGTGGCTTCAGTTACCTCACAATTAAACAATGATGATAATTCTTACTATTATACAATAAAATATTATAATACAAATATAAGCATGTCTCAAACTGCTAAGTACAATCCAAATAAACTCTTATTTATACTGCTCGTAACTGTGATACATTCTTAAAATGCGCCTAAGTACGGCAGTTGTGAAGTTGGAACTTTGTACTTCTAACTTATAATGATTAATATGAGGGAAGATTATATGTCCAATGGTATAGGAAGCCCCAAAGCATCAAACTGTATGCTGTAGATGATATTTTTCAATATCCCGTTTTCATATTATAGAAAAATATTGATCAGGGGCATGAAGTGAACTGATTTACATATTAGAAAAATGGGAACGAAGCTGAAGATAAGCAACAAAAGAAGAACACAGATTTTTTTTAGAAGGCAATTAAAATAGTCCAGTTGAAAAATAAAGGCCAGAAAGAGAATATCAACAAGTACAAGCAAGAAGACACCCTTAGAAACCACAGCAGAGATATTAGAAATGATAGAGCTTAATGTCCACTTGTACCTACTGAGCAGGGAGGCATTGAGAATGATTTTCATAAATCTCTGGTTTACTAAGTTTCATAAGGAATGGAAAATGGATTTTATTCCATTTTTTCTTCATCTACTAAAATTATATGATTTTCTTTATTAGTGTGGTAAATAACATTGATTGATTTAATGATAAAACCAACCTCCATTCTTAGGATAAACTTAACTTAGTTGTGATATATTACTCTTTTTTATACATTTCTGGATTTAGTTTCTAATATTCAGTTAAGGAGTTTTGCATCTATATTCATGAGTGAAAAGTGGCATTCATTTTAGTTTTCTTGAAATATCCTTGTCAGGTTTTATTATCAAGGTTATGTTAGTCTCATAAAATGAGCTGAGGAACGTTCACTCTATTTCTATTATCTGAAAGAATTAGAGAAGATCAATTTATTTCTTTGAATGTTTGGCAAAACCCATTAATGAAGCCATCTGGGACTTTTCATTGTAGGTAGGCTTTTGATTAATGACTTAATTTCTTTAATGTCTATGCATAGATTATTTCTGTAGTTTCTTTTGGAGTCACTTTTGGATGGTTATACTTTTCCTGAAAGTTCTCTATTTCATCCAAATGTGTAACCGTATTACAGTAAGATTAATCATATTATCCTGTTAATTATTAGTATATCTTTGTTAATATCTTTAGGATCTGGAACAATACCCCTTGTTCTTGATTTGTTTATTTGGGTTATCACTCTTCCTTATAACTAGTCTAATCTGAATTATCTCGATTTAAGCAGGTTTGTTTTAAAAAAGCAATTTTTGACTTTTTCAATTCTCTGAATTTTATACTTTCCATTTTAATAATTTCTAGTTTGGATTTTTAATTTTAAATTTCTCTTGTTCTGTTTCTACTGCATGCAATGAGTATGAAGTTCCTTAATTTCCAACCTTTCTCTATTAGGTGACAAAAATATATGAATATCGTTTTTCTTCTATAGGTAGCTTGAACTGCATTGTACACTTTTGATATGAGCTGTACTTTATTATAGCTATCATTCGGCTAAATAATCCAATTTCTCCTTTGACACAAAGATCATTTAGAAGTATAACTCAATTTTGAAATAACTGGAAATTTATCTGGGTTTTCTCCATTTATTTCTAACTTAATTGGCATGGTTTTATTTCTTAGTTTTTATGCAAGATTTGGTTTATAACTCAGAAAAAGATCAGTTGGTCAGTTTTACTAAGTGTGCTTAAAAGATTGTATATTCTCCAGGTCCTAGATAGAGCATTTCACATACATAAACTATAAACTTTAAATATATCTAAATAATTATAAATAGTTATCCATTATATAAGCTTTTGCTATATGAATTTGCTTCATATTTAATAATTTTTTGTCTATTTTTCCTACCACTTATTGAGAAAGTTATTAAATAACTTGTTTTTCCTTGAATTTCTGTCATGTTTTGTTTCATATATTTTCATAATTCCCATTATATATTTTGATAAAACAAATTGCTTAACCTTAAAGTTCTGTTTAGCTCTAATATTGATAGAATCATCTCAGTTTTGTTTAATACCTGCATGGCATGTATTTTTATCCTTATTCTTTCACTCTTTGTATGTATCTTTATTTCAGATGTGACTCTTGGAAATGTCACACAATCCTTACACCAGTCAGATTATCTTTATTTTTGAATAGACACTTGGAATCTTTAAATGCAATGTTAAGTTTTGACTTTCAGTCCTATTTTAATCTTTCTATATGCTCCACCTGACCCACATTCCTTTCTTTCTCCTTCTCTTCCTTCTTTGAACTGATTGATGTTGTTATATCTTTCTTTCTTTTTGCATGCCGACAATATTATACTCCTGTGCTCTGCTAAAAATTCAGTCCACAGTTTTATAAAAGTAATCTCTCTCTGTAGCTGCTTTTATTTTTGTTTTATTTTGTTTATTTTTATCTTACTGTTCTCCAGTTCTACTTTGATCTGTTTCAATACAGATTTCTTTATTCCACTGAAGATTTGTTGGACTTCTTAAATTGGATTCAGAATATTAATGTCTTCGTTAATTCCAGAAATTTTAGTCCATTTCTCTGGAAATTTTAATCCATTTTCTGTTTCTTCTACTGCTAGAACTCAAAGGCAAATTGAACCTTCTCATTCTATCCATGATGGTTTCTATATATTTTTTTCTCTCTACACTTCATTGTGGATACTCTTTACCATTTTCCAGATCACTAAGTATCTCTTTTGCTGTGTTTCATCTGATACACTTACATTCATTGAGTTTTTAATTTTAATTATTTTTTCTTTGCATTCCTAGAAATTATATTTGACTTTTTTTCAACTCTGCTATGTTAGTTTTGTTCTTCCATGTAATTCAGAGATATTCTAACACATTTTACTTTGTTAAAACTATAAATTTTTTAAAATTTGAGTTTAGGTTTGAAATTTCTAATATCTAGAGTTTTCTAAAGTGTGCTTCTCTTTTTCATTCAGATGCCTTGTTTCCTTGATTTTTAGTTATTTTTTTTTTTACCCTGTATTATTACTGCTTTCTTTAAATTATTTGAAGGGATGCAGTTAAACCCAGAATACAGGTCGAGCCTTACTCTAGAAGGATTTGCTTTCGTTCCTGCTGGGAACCATGGGGAAATGCTAATCTAGGAACATCACAAACCAAGGTTAGGCTCGAAGTTTCCTTGATGCTCTCTGATGGCCATAGTCACAACTTCTCTGGGAAGTCTTTTTTTTTTTTAGTTCTGCATTCAGTGCCAAGGTCATCTCAAAAAGTGGGTTCATTGCTTATGGTTTGTATTTCTTCTTCTTTTCTTTTTTCCTTTTGTTTTAACCACAGTTAACCTGAAAACAAAGTCTTGTGGAGTCCCTGTTTAATATGGGAAAGTCTTTTATTAGACTATGTACCATGCAAAGATTTGAATTCTGTTTACAAACAAACCTAAAAAATGGCCAAATCTTTGCCAAGGTAAATACCTGCTCCAGAAACACACATCTAAATAATTCCATGAAAATCCCATGTTCTTTCTTCTAACAGTTATGACTACATAAATTTATTTTCTCTGAATTATGAAGTAACCTAGCAGCTTAAGAAAACTTGCTGCGTTTTTAAGAAAAACTATTTTAATACCTCAGCAGCTGCCCTGTTCATATGGATTAATACTATAACATTTTGGTTTATACATAATTTTCAATAGTTTCAGATTCAGATATGTCTACTAGTATTTGACGAGTAGCCAAACCACAAGAGCTACAAGGCATTTTTATATGCTAGTAGAGTAAATAAATATGAATCCTTATCAAAGATGCATTTTTTATAAACAACAAAAATCACCTTCTATTTAGTACCTTAGCATTTTGAAGAAAAGAAGAGTAAGAATTTGCCTGCAGCTTATGGTTCATTAAAAAAATAGTCAATTTTTTAGTACAGTATTAGCTAGAGAATGCTAGCTAAGTCACAATGTTCACACTAGTAAATAAAAAAATAGGAATAACATCTTTTAAATATCATCCTATCCTCCTAATTTCCTTGATAAATTTGGAATTCTCAGTTCTTTAGATGTATGATGTCCAGTTGGGTTCTATGAGGCATGTTTAATGATTCCATAATATAACATATGAATGCATTAATTATTCTACCTCTTCTACCCACTTTACTAACTTGGTTATATAGTCAAATTATAAACTATCTTTATTTTCTCTGCTTAAAAATTGAGTAGAATATAGTAATACAAGATGTTCTAGAGGGACTCATTATTTAATGTCTCTAAAGTCCTGCACACATGCCAAACTCATTACAGTGTGCATGCTGGCAAGTGGCTAGGGTTTAGGAGATAATGTAAGAGCACACATAAATCAAAATTTCAACATGAACGACCTTCTTTTGGGGCCAGAGAATGATTAATCACATTCTGACACTGTATATGCAGGTTCTTGTTCAATAAGTAACAGTTGATGCCCTTAGGCTGTATCTTCAGCCTCCCCTCTTTCTCCTCCATATAGCTGGAAAGGAGTATCAGTTCTGTGTAGATGCCAAGTGCTCTTCTAAACCTTTGAAATTACAGTCTAGGAAATGCCCTGGCTGGCTAACGTTTCACTGTCCAGGAAAAGAAGGTAGAATTGATGTGTCGTAGTAAATGTTCCCAGACTTTAGTTGGGTGTCATTTAGCATATTTTCTGTACACATCAGTCCCATATCTTAAGAAGTGTTATAAATAGAAGGATTCCTCGAGTATTTCTTAGCATCTCCTGATACCTACATCACCACTGTGACTCTTCTTTATAGTACTGTTAAACAGATCTTAATTTCAAAAATAAAAAGAAACCATTTTTAAAAATCTTTAATTTCATATTTAGTAACTAGATCTTAGAGCAAATTCCTTAATCATCAACATAAGGACTTCATTTGGGTCTTGGCAATCCGTATCAATTCTTCATTTGCCTGAATTGTCTCTGCTTTACAGAACGTTGACTATTGTGATTGAAGCTATAATTAAAACAAATTACACTTGAGAAGACTTCTGTTGCTCAATAAAATGGTATGATCATTACAAATTTTATATTTAATAAAACCAATTGTGACAATTGATTAGCTACTTCTTCATATTTATGGGAAATTGACCTCCTCAGCCTCAAATCAAATATCCAGCACAGGACTTAAAAGGATGATGGAGAAATCTTCCTGTTTTCCTGCTTACCCAGGGCAATAAGACACTGAATTTTCACCTGCAACAACTATCCTAAGGGAGGGGCGGATCTGGAAAAAAACAGTAAGCACTGCTGTTCACACTATGTAGGATACTATTCTGTGTGCTACCCACAGGATCTTATTTAGGACCAAGGAACTCATTCTCCCAGCTTTTGGAGATGTTGGCTGCTTAAGACTCATGGCTACATCCCTTTCTGACACTTGTTTTCTATGAAGGGGGATCCCTTGGTAAAGGTTATACAACTCCTCTCCCGGGGACAGTCTTCATCCAGTAACTAACTGGACACTCCATTGTATTAACTTTTAATTGGCCACATTGAGTATTTGGTAGTTCAGTATTCAATAACGGACTAAAAATAAACATTTTTAAAGTAGTTCTTAAAATTATTAAGTGCCAGACTGTGCTGAACAACTTGCATACCTTCCCATTTTTAAGGCTAATACCAACTCTATGAGTCAGGCATTATTATGCTTATTTAACAAATGAGAATATTGAGGTTTATGTCCACTTATTTTTTCTCAGGTTCACACTGTTCTATGACCGAGTTCAAGAATATCTTCCTTAATCATATCCATACATACTTTTAAAGTCAATCAAATAAATTGTAGTTATTATTTTAAAGGGGGAGTCACATCTAAATAGGTTATTTCCTGATATCCCTGGAGTAAGGATGAGGGTTTGTTCAAGCAAAAATCCACTGAGACCTCCATTTCTGTCTTTTACATTTCAAATCCAGTCTGTCTGGGAATTCTGTAGTATCCTGTTCCCAGCCACCAACATATTTTGCAAGGATTATTGCAATAACTTCCAAATAGGTTTTCTGGTTTCTATGTGTGTTCTACCACCCATAGTCTACTTTCCATATAGCAGCCACAATATTTCTTTTGAGAAATAAGACATATTACGTCATTCCTCTACTCCAAACCTTCCCATAGATCCCCACATCACTCAAAGTTAAACCCAAAGTCCTACAAAAGCATAAAAGGTTGTGCATGGTCTGAACCCCTATGATGTGAATTCATCCCCTGCTATTCTCTCTGGTCATACTGTCTATCCTTCTGCCCCCAACACACTGGGTACGGTCCCATATTAGCAACAATGAGCTAGTTGTTCTGCTTGAAATATTTCTGTTCACCAAGCACAACATGACTAACCTTTTTCCCTCAAATCTTTACCTATGTCACCCTCTCAATGTAGCTCACCTTGCCCACACTTTTGCTATCTGACATATTCACTCTTTAGTATTCTCTATTCAATCACTGTGCTCTACTTTATCCCCACAGCATTTATCACCATATAACTTGCTCTATAATTTATTTCATAGATCTGTTATTTGTTGTCTTTCTCTGGATACCAGAATGTAAGCTCCACAAGAGCAGGAATCTTTGTTTATTGGTCTCAGATTTGACCGAAGTACCTGGATTAGTTTCAGGCAAATAGTATTTATCCAGTCAACATTTTTTGAATGAGTGAAAGAATTTAAGCCAATGATGTATTAATTACTTCTGGATGATTAATTATAATGCATCTAAAGAAACTTCATTTTGCCTTTTATTTTTTATCTTTATTTTTAATTTAGCTACTCTCCCTACTTACTAAGAGACACAACTTGAAGAATCCAATATTCCCTTCATATTACATATATATATTAAAGTTTATTACATGGGGAATGATTACAATATGAGTAATTTATTAAAGCAATCGGATTAGGAAAAAGGAACGTCCTGGAGTATAGAAAGATTTGGCATGAAAAACACCCATGGAATTTCTAAGGTGATCACACGAAAGAGATATATTTTTTCAAGGCTATAATTGTAGTAACTTTCAGTTTGTTTCAAGAATGACATGTAGCCAAGATCCTATTATATAAGTTTATCCAACTGATTTTATTTGTGCTGATTCTGTTTTCACTGACAGGTAATTTTAACAGATTAGTATTAGCTGAAGGAGAAGTATATATAGAGAGAAGCTTATATTTGCAAAGCTGAGGCATGCCTCTTTTCTATTATTGCTTATTTTTTCAATGTATCATCACTCACAATGCAGTTCAAAGGAAAAGGGAAAGTAACAAACCCACTTGATGGATTTTTGTATCATATTTCAGTCTCAACTTTCTCCTTGTCCTTCAAGATTCACACTTGGAAGATGCCTCTTCAATTCCAAATATGAAAACGATGCCATTCTGGATTCTACTAAATTTCTAGAGTCATTCAATCACCAGGAAACTCTGAAGTATTCTTAGTATTGCATAAACCCTTCCTGTCTGTGTGTCTCTCTGATTGGAGTTATTTAGAAGCATATCTGCTACTGAGAGGATCAATAAACCACAGGAAACAAAATTTCATTCTGATCCCAGAAATGTACTCCCTAATTTTGCCCCTCCTTATCACTAAACACGTGCACATACACACACACACACACACACACACACACACACTCACACAAACATCTGCAATTGACTATAACGCACATAAAACGTTTTCTGTTATAAAAACATAGCAAAAGGATTAAGGTCCAAAACCCTTCTGACTTTCGTACTCATCTAGCCTCATCTTGAACCACTCTCCCATATTCACTATAATGGAGCTGTTGTTTCACATCATTAAATGTGACCAGCTTCTTCCCAGCACAAGACCCCCTGCCCCATACATATTATATTTCTTCTGCCTCAGACACTCTTCTTCATTTGCTAAAATAATCTGACCTCAGCATAGATTTCAGCTTTTCAGGGAAGGCTTTTAAATCTCCTCTGCCCAGATGAAGTCCCTTATTTTTATTTTCTCTGATTGTGTTTTCCTTGTCTTATACTTACATAATTATGTAACAGTTATTTGTTTAACAAAAATGTATCTTTCAGTAAACTAATTTATGATCATGTTTGTTTCACGCTCTGCTATATCCTCTGTCCCATGGCATCATGCCTGGATTACAAGAGATGCTTAGTAAATAGTCACTAAATAAAGGAAGGAAGGGGAGGCAGAATGAAAAAAAAAAAAAGGAGGAATGGAAGAGAGAGAGAGAGGATAGTAAAGGAAACAAGAAAAAAGATAAATGTCATCTTCAGCACAACAATGAAACTGTTACATGTGTACAAGGAAAAATGCACAGCCAAATTATATCTAAATTTAACAACTTCTAACCACTTCACCAAGCCATCATCATTTCTCACCTGAAATAGTACAGTAACTTGTAAATGGACTCCACTCTTCTATCCCTGAACCCTGCACTAGTAAGAGTAGGCTAAATTATGCTGCGGTAACAAATTAATGCTGAATTTTCTGTGGCTGTACACAAGAGTTGAACAAAGCACAGCACACGAGTCAGGAGTGTGTTGTTTCTACATGCTATGAGAAGTTCCATTTTCTTGTGATTCCACTTTTTCAATAAAAGACATATAGGTTTGCCTCAAAAAAAGGAGGAGAAAAATCAGAAAACTCATGCTTGTTCTTACTCACCTCAAACCGGAAGTGATTGACCACATAATATTTTAGTTCTCTTCTCCAAGCCAGAGCAAGCGGCATGGAACCAAGCTAACTAAAAAGGAGGCTAAGAAGTGTACGGGGGGCGGGCAGTGAATATTTGAAACACCACTCTCTGCCACACCTGCTGCCACTTACCTCCACAGCCCAATTTCCACATAGCAGATAGAGATTTTACACACACACACACACACACACACACACACACAATGTCATTTTATCTCTGCTCTAATCTCCTCAATGACTTTCCAGTATATCTAGGATAAAATCTAGATTTGTTTATGTGGATTGCAAAGGACATATATAACCTGACCCTTTGCAGCCTGCCTGATTTCACAGCCTACCACTTTCCCCTGCCACGCATCACTAGAGCCTGACTGGCCTGCCTGAACCATGCCAAGCTTACATGTGCCTCAGGGCTTTTGTACTTGCTGCTTCTTTTTCCAGAACACTCTTTTTGCTCATAGAGCTGGAACTGAGACTATAAATTACTAGGAGATTGATGGCTGATGGTAAGGATTTGGAAATCAGCTGTGATGATGGTAGCATATTATGGTGCAGTGATGAACAGCAATGAACTAACCAGATGAATGTGGTGAAAAGAGGAAACTTTAGGATGTGTTTATTAATCAGAATAAAAATTAAATGGTAAAACAGGACTGTACAGCACAGTGAATCCTATTGTAGATGACAGACTATAGTTAATTATACAAGTATAAGAATGTTCTTTTATGGGTTATAGCAAATATATGATACTAATAGAGTACAAACAATACAGTGGTATATGGGAAATCATATGTGCTGAGTACAAATAATGAGCCATAGAACTATTTTAATCTTGCATCAATTATAACAAAGATAACTACTTTATGTAACAAAGATAAAGTTAAAACAAATTACAATCATAAAAAATATGCTATAATCAATAGTAACAACAGTTCCACACCAAGCCAAGTTATTGTGGGTGGGTAGGTGTTCAGGAATCCTGTATTTTATGCGTGATTGTTTTATAAACTCACAAAACTTCTCTAACAACAACAATAATAATAAGATGAAGCCCACATTCTAGTGGAAGAGACAATAATGAAGCATTACATGAATTCTAGGTCAGTCGGTGCACTAGATATTATATAACAACCAACGTAAAAAAATCAGAGACCAGGAACATTTCATAGAGGAGATGACAGCTTGTGTTGAGTGCTGAATGGTTTGAACTGATCATTGGGAAGAAGAGGAGAGAGAACATTCCAGCAATAGAGAAGAAGTCACATAAATGCAAAGAGGCAAGAAAGGACATTTGAGGAGCTCGAAATAGTTTGGTATAGAACTGAGAGAAAGTAGTGATTTCAGTGTGGGAGTAAGAAGGCAGATGAGGAAGGGACTTGCATAAGCTAAAATGTTCTGATTTTATCTTTAACACAGTGGAAAACCATTTAAATCCTTTCAGGAGATGAATAGCATAACATTTTACAAAGATCACTGGCAATGGTGTAGAAAATGAATTAGAAAGAAATGAGCCTGACTAAAGAAAGGGAAACTTCTGAAGTACAATCAAATGGAATAATCAGTAATCAAAGGGAAAAAATATAAGAGTGACAGGACAGTGAAAAATAATGAACAGAATTGAGAGCTGTGACAGATGGAAAATTAATAGGTCAAGGTGACTGATTTAATGTAGAATAAGAAGGAATCCAGGATGACATCCAAGTAGCTGGTGTTGGCACTCAATAAATGATGTTCCCAATCACTGTCTTGATTGGTAGAGTTCAGGGGACAGAGAAAGGCAGGACTTTTAGAGGACAGATGAGTCAAGGGAGACTCATTAAACTTCACTCATACTAATTCTGAGCTAGACAATCTCAGGGTAACATCTCATAAATAAATAATGTGAGATTTAGGAATTGAGTGGAATTTTGGTTGAAATCCATGAGATTATGTTTTCCATAAATATCCTGTGCCAGAAATTTTTAGATCACAGAAAGGCAAGAATTTCCCTTTTGTGGGGTTTACATTTGAAAAGGTAGCTTCAGTACGATTGTTTAAGCACTGCTTTCATTCATTTTTTTACAGCTAATTTATTGCCTTCATTGTTTGCTTTTTTGTTAACATGGATGCATATGGCCTTAAAGGTTAAGAAGAATACATTTCCTCATTTAAATATCTTTACCTTGAAAGATTTCCTACCCTTTGTATTTTGTGTATTGAAGTTGTCAAATTGCACACGTATTCAGAATGAACTAATCCTGACTACTCATTTAGGCCACTGAGCGATCAGAGTGGATTGCTGCATGATAGATTTGGCACAATCAGTGTCATGGCGACAGCTGAAACAAACAGGTTGACTGGACAGGAGTCCAGAGCATCGCCATGACTTGACAGTTTGGAAAAATATTAATTGTGCCTTTGTAGAAAGAGCCACATATTTTTTTTGTAGCCAAGATAATGAAAAGATGATTGAGATTTCTATTCCTTTAGCAAGTTCTCCATCATATCATTGAAAGGCCATGAGACATTCTAAAGGACAACATTTCTAAAATATTAGGATTCATTGGCACACATGCTTTTGGCAGCATCAATCTCAGACTCTCCTATCTCAAATTCCCATGGTACATTTCAAATTATTGCATTGTACCATAGTGGTGAATAGATGACAACAGCTCTTTAAAATAAAAATACAAATAATGTAAGGGAAGGGCCACAAGGTCAAAATATATTTTTACCTTTTTTTTTTTTAACATTGGCAGGCACAGTCAAAATATATTTTTCAGGAGAATCTTGCAGTATACCAAGTGATGCCTTGGGGGGGGAAGCTATTTAAAAAGACAGCAGCTGCTATAATGCTGCTTCATTACAGACCCAGTGGAGCAGAAGCAATGCATCCATTTTGCCTTTTCTTCATTGATGATATCAATGGAGAATTAATGGAATTCTTATAGTCTACTAGTACAGTATAAATACAGCTTGAGTAAATCTTATATTTTAATGCTCTTTTTAAAGGTAGAGAAGGATATCACTGTTTTAAGTTTTTTTTAATAAAATTGTTTGAAGCAGGATATAGCTTCAGAGCCATAATAAATATGCAACCAGTACAGTTTCTTTTAAATTTCTCTCACCATTAGGAAAATAGGTAGAATTTAAACCTAAATTAAAATCTAAAAACATTTGTTTAAGTAAAATGTCACATGGCCTCCTCCAGTTGAAGTCAGGGTGCTTTGTTTCAAAATTTTTACTTATTTAATTTTACCTTAACAGAGAAAGCTTAGTTTCTGTTTGGTCTTTTATTTTCTTAACTGGATAAACTGTGCCTTCAAAACCAAAATTATGCAAATTACTTAGCATTTAACTGGATTTCTTTTTTATCATGTCCAAACTGTGATCCTAGGGTCATCCATTTTTATAAGAATTTGGGGGCTAGACAAGGACCCAGATGTTTCAAGTGGATTTGCAAATGGCAAAGTGCTGCTTGTTGGATCTGCCTGCAAATCTATTTGCAAATGCAAATCCTCTTTCCAAACAGTTCAGAGTTTTTTTTAGGTCCAACAAAAATCCTTAAGCAAAGCAAAATGCTGCTGGAATGTACACGTGGCACTTCTATGGATTTCCATCCACATGCTTTTGCATCTTCCTACTGTACTTTCAGAATGTGTTAGAAGGCAGAATGCAATGACACTTCTTTTCAGGGGAGTTTGAAGGTGTCTTGCTACAATTTAGGGGACAGGCAAAAGCCGTGGCTAAGCCAAACATTCCCCTTTCTTTTCTACATGAAATAACTCAACGGTACACCTATTTCTGCTTTGCTCCCTTGATGTCCTAGTCTTTCTTGCTAGACGTTTTCCATTTGTCCACAGCTACCCAGACTTCACTCTTGACCTTCCTTTCCAGCACATTTCCCCTGGGCAGTCTAAAATCCCTGGGGACCAAGCCACCAATGCATTTCTCCAGTGAAGCCTGTCTGTTGAGGTCAGTAAATCATTCAGATCTGTAATCTTCCTTACCCCCTGATAACAGTAACACCAAACACTTTTACGACATTGCCCATGTATATTAACTCATTTAATTTTCACCTCAACCCTATCCCATGTACACTTGTCCCTCTTCTAAGCCTGTGCTTCTCTCACCTAACAGATCAGTATAGTCTACTAATACAGTATAAATATAGCTTGAGTAAATATTTTATTTTAATATTCTTTTTATGGTAGAGAAGGCTATCACTGTGTTAAGTTTTTTATTTCATAAAATAGTTTGAAAAATGATATAGCTTCAGATCTACAATAAATATGCAATCACGGGGAAAAACATGGCTGACCCTTTTTCTCTCAAATCTATCATCTTCTCTCCATAACTTCTTCCATTGCTCATATTCAAGCCTCGCCTGTGGCTATAACCTCTTAACTGATAACGGCCCTTCTGCAGATTTGCCCTCCTGAAATCTAGCCTTAATGCTTCAGCCAAAATAACTCATCTGAACTACAAATCTAGGCTTGTCATTATTCTGCTTTAATGTGACTCTACCACCTACAGGAAAAAGGCCATAAACCTTTGGATGGAGTATAAGCCTGCCGCGCACTGTCCCGTCTACTTCTCTAGTTTCTTTCCCACTATTTTCTTCACAGAACTCAATGACTGTTAATTCAATCTGCACTGACAGTGTTATTTCATGTCATTTCAAAACAAGTTGATATGAGTCTGGCTAGACTGTCCTTCCACCAGGCATCTCCTCCTACCCCCGTACAACACATGTACAAACATATACCTCACCACCAAGGCTAGTCTCTGATCACCCTTTAGGAGGTAGACCAGGGGTCACATTTCTTACAGTCTTCCCTGATACCTCCCCTAGCTCCAAGTTGTCAATAAGTGGGTCTCCTCTGTGCTCCTGTCAAACCTTGGCAAATGCTGAAATTATCCACTCATAGATTTGCCATTCTCAGGATGCTGTGGGCTCTCTGGAGGCAAGAACTGTGTCATTCTTCATTTTCCCCAGTGCTCTGTTTCAAACAGAAAAGTCTCTTGTGTTAATTCCCTAGGGCTGCAAATTACCATAAACTTGGGGGCTTAAAACTACACAAATTCATTCTTTCACATTTCTAGAAACCGAAAGTCCAAAATCAAGGTGTTTGCAAGGCTGTGCTCCCTCCAAAGTCTTTAACGGATAATCTTCCCTTGCCTCTTTCAGCTTCTGCTGGGTCCAGGTGCTCTTGGCTGTGTAACTCTGCCCTTTGTCTCTGCCTCCCCATTGCCTGTTTTATCATATCTCCCTTCTTATAAAGACAAGTATCATTGGATTTGGGGCCCACTGGATAATCCAGGATGATCTTAACTCATGATCTTTAACTTAATTACATCTGTAAAACCTTTTTCCAATAAGATCAAAATCCACAGGTTCTGAGTGGACTTATCTTTGGTGTTTGTGGGGTGGGGGTGGGGGAGTTGCATCTCAACCACTAACACTCTTAGCACATGTCTATTGAAGTAGACTAAATCCCCACTGACATATACTTAATAAGGAATTCTCAGAGAAGTATGGCTTTGATCCACAAAAAAAAAAAAAGAGGGAATTTGTGAATAAGGATCATGAGAACTTATCTAGTGATAAATATGATATTTTGCACCAGTGGAGTTTTTCCTCACTGCTTGTCAAAAATTCTAGAACATAACTTAGTCAAGTTGTGAATAAGTCTGACTATAAATGTAAGGTGAGATTGACTATAAGAAGGCAGACAAAAACCACAGGACTAAAGAAAATTAGGGAAAAAATCTGAAATCTGCCAATTAGGAAACTAGTTTCCTCAGGGGGAGTTTAAAGGTACAGATTTACTTTTAATTAAGAAGCCCTGAGTATTTCACATGATGCCAAAATAATGGGTTAATTTAGTCAAAACAGTATTCTATTCATCTGCAAATAATCATTTAAACTGATTTTAATCATAAAAAAAAGAACCACTTAATTGACTAAATTATTTATTTTTGAGCTCCCTTGAGGAGCCACTAAAGACTCAAATCCTGAGCTCATTTATTAAGGGAGGCAGATGCTTTTGTTCTCTTGTGAACCAGGGGGCAGTGCAAAAAGATGGGGTTGTCCAGAGGCAGTGGGAAAGCATAATTACAGGATGGCGCTTGACTATTATTTAAGAAAATTGTAGTAAGCCTATGTTTTGAAGGAAGTTTTCCAAGTCATTTAACATAAACTTTTTCTGTCTTCCTTACTATGGCTGAAATGAAAACGTATCGTCTTTTGGCACCTAAAAAGTAAAACTGTTTTCAAAGATTTTTGATACTTTAATATCATGTGTGCCATTTGATAGTGGGTACCCATTTAAAGTAAACCCCCCACCATTTTCCAAATAGATCCACGTATTGGAGATTACTCATATATGCGTTTACAATCCTTAAGCTTACTTTAAATGAGACAGAAACTTAGAAATATCACTATGAGGTAAGAATTTGCATGTTCTAAGTCAAGTTTGGCTTTCTGCAAGCATTTATTTCCAATTTTTATCTATGATATTGAAATAAATTCTAGATGAAATTTGCTGAAAGGAGTAATAATATAACATAATTGTTAGAAAAATTATGACTATACTTAAATGTTATTGTCTTAGCAGTTACTTCTGCCATATAACTATTATACCAATGTTTTGACATCCATATAAAATTTAGTTTTTTTTTAAAGAGTTAAGTATTATCAAGATCTAAGAAAGAATACTCATTTTTTCGCAAGAAACCGTAAGTAGAATATCTTGTTTCTCTTAAAGATTTAGGAAATATAAGCAGACAGAATTTTGGAACATGACATGTTAGCAACAATCATCTGATTTTTAAAAGATAATTCCAAAAAAGGTTTGAATATGGAAATATTTGCTGTTCTTATCTGCTTTGAAGCAATATCAGAGCCTAATTTTGATTGTCAAATTTAGTCCATCATGTGATTTTGAGTTCTAAAAATAAAACTAATAGAAGTAAATATTTTGTTGTAATATAGTGAAGTGTTTATTTAAAAAGAAAAGACACTTCCATATCAACCCAAAGCCTTACATTTCATTTCTAAGTTGTTATTCATTATCCCACACAAATTAATAATCAGTTATACAAGAGGAGGCTTTTTTCCTGAAGCAGGAAAAATAAAACTAAGTTCAACTAAACTTATTGATAGACATAATGCTTAAGTTGTAATGGTTTCTTATCCATTCATTTTGCTGTTTCATATTATGCCTACAGTACAAATATTATTGAATGTCTTCTGTATTTGTAAATGATGCCTTTTCTCCAAGAAACACCAATATATCAAACAAATCCATGAGAGAGCCGAGCTGCTTTATTGGCAACTACTTTATGGAGCAAAAATAGTTCTCATGTGCCTGTGGTAGCGCTTTCTCAATAATTAGGAAGAAATTTTGAATAGGTGGCAGAAATAATATTGAGCAAACATTAAACATCTAGTGTATTAAATGTGTTTTAGAAATACATGGCACAATTAGAAGACTTGGATTTTTTCATATATCAACGCTATACATGCAAATTCTTATGCTTTCAGAAACTGAGACAAAATTAAAATACCCTATATGTTTTATCATATTAAAAATAATGAAAGTTCCTAAAGGTAAATTCAACCATTAAATGAAAAAATAAACTGAAAGCATGCAGTTTATTAAATTACAAATTCATTAGTGTAAAGGAACAACTTTTTTCAAAGGCTGTTGGGCCAATGTTGCAACTGTTATAGGCAAATTCTGGGGAAAACCTAGTATTTTAAATGTAATAACCAAAATCATGACTATTTCTCAGTACAAAGAGAAACACATTTCCTCCACCCCAAACCCCAGAACACTACATGTTCAAAAACAAAAGGTCAGGAAATAAGTACTTCACTGATGCCTTTACCTTAAGGATCAGAATTGGAGTTATACTTGAGGTCTTAGGTGAAATGAGTTTGACGGATTAGGTTTGGTTCCTGGCTGTCAGTACACTACATAAAAAACACTGCATACACACAGCTCAGTAAAACTAGCTGTTCTCTGCACAGGAAAATTCCTTGATAGAGTTAGCATGAAGACAAATGAACTGTTATCCCCTAAGAAAGTTGTCCCTTTAGGTTAGGTTTGAGGTTAGCAATACCAAACAGTAAGAGCACTTGACTTCCCATGGCTGACAGACTCATTACTTTTGTAAATATTGAGACTTAGCTTTGAATCCTGGATTCTTCCTTGAGTTTCTAGAGAGGGCTGGTAACTAACCAATTACCAAAACAAGAAAGGAATTAAAATAGGAAAAGACAAGAGTAGTGCAAGCAAATTTCCTTCATTTCTTACCAAAGAAAGTTGTTTAAACTTTCTCTCCTTTATTACACCCTCATCAATAACTTCTATTAATTCAAAACCTTTTAAATAAATTCTTATTATTCACCACAACAAGGGCCTTATGAGATATTGATTTTCTTATTAACAGGTGAGAAAATGGGAGCATAAGTAGAGTTAATTCCAAGATTATAGTGGTAGTGGTAGGGTTCAAAACTGTGTTTGTCAATATCCAAAACTACTGTTTTTTTACAAGTCTCTTTCATACAGTAATATTTCCTCTGAGATCTCTTAATTTGTCTATGATAGCAATAAATTCAGTCACAAGTAAATTCTAATATTTTCTTCATTTCTGTTTTATATTTTCATCTTTCTCTCCATACTTGGGTGAGATGCTAATAGAAGACATTTATGCCATTTTGTAACTAAAAACCTTTAACATCTACTGTGTTCTCAGTTATTTTCCTTATGTACTGTTTTATAACAATATATCATGGGCATGATTTTTTTGCATAATTAAGTAGTATTTTTCAAGTTTCATTTTAATGGATATAAAAAATGTCACCATGGCTATGCAATCATTAGTTTATTTAATCTACCAATCCTTCTTTTTTATTATTAAATGAGCAGGCACTGAGAATCAAACCCGGGTCTCTGGCATGGCAGGTAACAACTCTGCCACTGAGCCACCATGGCCCACCCTACCAATCCTTTTATTATTTAAAAACATGAAAAGATATAAAAATCAACCAGAATACCTCTTCTGCTCATGGTGCCCTTCCCAGAAGTTAACTTTTCATGTGGATACTTCTCATTTATTGTCCAACTTTATTGTTATATATCAATAGGCATATAAATTGATATGTCACAAATCCCATGCACTTGTTCTACTTTTCTCAGTGATTCCCACCTCTTGAATTCTGAGAAACTCAGTCTACCTCAGCCACCTTCCATGCCCCATGGTGTCTTGTTTAGGTCCCAGAAAGTCTGCTGCCTACAGAGAAGTCCATTGCACTAGGAGTGTAGCCCACCGCTCCACTTCCACTCCCCACCCCACACTCTCTGTCACACACACTCCAATAAGCCGCATGCCCAGAGATTCTAGCTTTTCCTACCAGTAGCAAACACATAGCAGAGATTGGGATCTGGCATTCCAATCTTCCATTGAAGCAGCAGAGGTGTGGGGAGTTAATGCCTTATAGGGAAAACTTTGTCAATGAGAAAAGGAGATGGGAGGAAACTGAGGAAGTAAATGAATCTCCTCATGTTCTACTCTGAGTTATTTTGCATCCCTTCTTCCTCACATGAATAAGTTCTCTATTTCAAACAGATATTCCTGCCAAGCAATTTGCTGTGTCTCTCTGTAGTTTCTCATGAATGATAGTCATTGCCTCTCATTTCTATATAACCTTACTGATTCCATTTCTCTTTTTCTCATCCATGCTGCCCTAGGATTCATCTCCAATATAAAGCATCTAATATTTACATCAGGAAATCCAGTCTAAGATAATAGGTATTTCTGCATGTGTGTGTGTATTCAAAAATTTAAAAAAAAAAAACAGATATCAAACAAAACAACTCTTAATCATCCATAGGTCAAACAAGAAACTACAAGAGGAATCAGAAAATATCTTGAGTTGATAGAAAATAAAACACAAATTAAAATTTATGGAAAGCAGTTAAAGTGATGATTATAAGGAAACTTATGACTTAAATTTAAATGATTATACAAGAAAAGAAGTTCTCAAATCAATGATCTAAACTTTCATCCTAAGAAACTAGAAAAAAAGAAAGGAAATAAAAGAAAACTATGATAAAAAAATTTAGTATAAGTAAAAACGGTAGAGAAAGCAATGAAACCCAAAGTTATATATTTGAAATGATCAACAAATGGATAAAACCTCAACTAGAATAATGATGATAAAAGGAGAAGCTACAGATGACCAATATCAGTAATGAAAGATGGGACCTCACAATATGTCTATTCTAGTTTGCTAGCTTCTGGAATGCAACACACCAGAGATGGATTGGCTCTCAATAAAAGCGGATTTATTTAGTTAACATACAGTTCTTCAGAGGAAAGGCAGCTAACTTTCAACTGAAGTTCTTTCTTACATGGGAAGGCACAGGGTAATCTCTGCTGGCCTTCTCTCCAGGCTTCTGGTTTCCAACAACTTTCTGTGGGGTGATTACTTTCTGCATCTCCAAAGGCCTTGAACTAGGCACCTTCACCTGGCCAAGTTGACATCTGAACCTAACTACCACAATATCTAAAAAAATTTAAAAGGAATTTAAGCTGATATTATGAGCAACTTTATGCCAACAATTTTAGCAACTTAATGAAATATACAAATTCCTAGGAAGACGTTAATTAACATAATTAGAATAAGCAATTAAATAGAAAATATTAGTAGAAATCAAAAAATATTGAATTAGTAATTAAATATACTCCCACAAAGAAGAGTCTAGAACCCAGATCACTTAAATGGTAAACTACATCAAATATTAAATGGAATAAATTATACCAATAATACACAAACATTAGAAGAGGAGAGAATATATATCAAAACATTTTAGGAGCCAGTATTACCATGATACTAAAGTAGGGCAAAGACATAAGAAGGAAAAGAAAATTGTAAACAATATCCTTCATAAACAGAGATCCAAAAATAATTAACAAAACACTCACAAACCAAATCCAGCAACATATGAAAAGATAATATGCTATAACTCAGTGGTATTTAGCCCAGTCATGAGAGGTTGGCTTAATAACTGAAAACTAAATAATAAAACATCTAATGGATAAAATATAATCATCTCAAAAAATACTTAGGAAAAGATTTTGGCTATATCAACACAAATCTTAACAAAAATACATGAGAAAAATATGCAGACATACAATATGTGGCAAAACTAGCACAAAGGGCAGGAGAAGGCAACTGACATTGTAATCTCAAGATTCGTACCTTAAACATAATGTGCAGAAATATTAATTCAAAGTAGACTGTGATAAGATAATGATGCATATTGTAATCTCTATGCTAATAATTAAAAATTAAAACACAGAAGCATACCTAAAAAGCTGATAAAGGAGATAAGATAGAATATTAAATGCAATTATGAAAAAAAGACAACAGGTGAGACAAACACTGACACTATATAAGTAAAGAAATAAAGGACAAGATTAATGCTCTAAACTGACTAGATCTAAGCACATATATAGAACATTTCACTCAGCAGAATGCAGTCTTTCCAAATTCACATAGATTACAGAGCTCAAGAGAAGTCTCAAATAATTTTACAATATTGAAATCATAAAATGCAACTTCTCTGAAGCTAGAAATCAAACAGAAGAAAACCCAGAAAATGTACAAACATATGGAAATTAAACAGCACACTATTAAACAACCAAGGGGTTAAAGGAAAAAATATTAGGGGGAATTAGAAAAAAAAAAAACTTAAAGACAAATGAAAACAAAACACAACATACCAAAACTTGTGGGATAAAGCAAAAGCACTGCTCAGAGGGAAATTTATAGCTATGAATGCCTATTTCAAAATGAAAGATCTTAAGTAAGTAACCATCTTTACATCTTGAGGAACTAGTAAAAGAAGTAAAACCAAAGTTAGCAGAAGAAAGGAAATCAATAAAATTAGAGCAGAGATAAATGAAGTAGAGAATAGTAAAACAACTGAGAGACTAAACAAAACAAAAAGTTGGCCTTTTGAAAATAAATCAATAAAATTGACAAGCCTTTAGCCAGACTTACAAAATATAAGAAATATATGCAAATAGCTAAAACTGGTAAAGAAAATGGTGATGTCACTATTGAACTTACAGAAACAGAAAAGATTATCATAGAATATTATGAACAATTATATGAGCAATCTAATCTAGAATAAATGGAAAAGTTCCTTGAATTACACCACCTACCCAGATTGATTAAGGAAGAAATAGAAAACATCAGCAAACCTATAACAAGTACAGAGATTAAATCAATAATAAAAAAAAAAACCTCCACTAAAGAAAACTCCATGACCAAATGTCTTTACTGGTGAATTCTACCAAACATTAAAAGGATAATACCCATATTTCTCAAACTCTTCCAAAGAATTTGAGAGTAAAGAATACTTTCTAATTATTTCTGTGAGGTCAGACTTGCTCTATACCAAAGACAACATGTGAAAAGAACATGAAGTTTCTTTACAAGTAGAGATGGAAGGTGGGCCACGGTGGCTCAGTGGCAGAGTTCTCACCTGCCATGCTGGAAATCCAGGTTCAATTCCTGGTGCCTGCCCATACAAAAAAAAAAAAAAAAAAAGAGAGAGAGAGAGAGAGAGAGAACAAATATAGATGGAGAAATCCTTAACAAGATACTAGTAACTCCAAGAGCATTTAAAAAAAAATTATACAGCATGACCAATGGAATTCATCTTATGAATCCAAAGGTGGTTCAACATATGAAAATCAATGTGATACACCATATAGCTACAATAAAGGAAAATTTATATGATTATTTCAATAGATTTAAAAAAAATGGCATTTGACAAAATCCAGACCCATTCTTGATAATAACACTCAGAGAAGTAGTAAAGGTAGGGAATTATCTCAACATAATAAAGGCCATTATGAAAACCCTATAGCTAACATCATAGTGAACAGTTAAAGAATAAAAACATTTCCTTTTATAAAAGGAACAATATAAGGATTCCAGCTTTCACTGCTATTCAAAATTGTCCAAGAGGCTCTTGATGGAGTAATTAAGCAATGAAAAGAAATAAAAAGTATCTACACTGAACAGGAAATAAATAAAACTATCTATATTTGTAGATGGCATGATATTATGTATAGAAAAGCATAAGAAATCCACAAGAAAATTATTAGAGATAAAAGGTTGCAAAGTACAAGATCCAGATACAAACTACTGTGCTCCTATTCACAAGCAACGAATAAGCTGAGAGGGAATTAAGATAACAATTCCATTTATAATAGCATCTAAAAGAATAAAATATCTAGGAATAAATTCAACAAAGGATACAAAACACTCCTGAACTGAAAACTACCAAACAGTCCTGAATAAAATCAAAGACCTAAATAAATGTAAAAACAATCCCATGCTCATGAATTAGAAGAGTTAATATTGTTAATATGTCAATATTACTCAAACCAATGTACAAATCCAATGCAATTTCTGTTAAAATTCCAGCAGTCTTTTTTACAGAAATGGAAAAATTCATCTTCAAATTTATATGGAACTAAAAGGGGCCCCAAATGGCCAAAACAATCTTGTAAAAGAACAGGATTGGAGAACTCACGTTTCCCAATTACAAATTGTAGTACAAATTGATAGTAATCAAAACAGTATGGTACTAGCACAAAGATAGACAGTAGATCAATGGAGTAGAACTCAAGTCCATAAATAGACCAAAACATCTATACTCAGTTGATTTTGACAAGGATGCTAAGTACCTGCAGTGGGGAAAGACAACCCCTTCGACAAACGGTGTTGGGGGAGTTGGATAGCTACATTCACAATGAACACACAACCTGTTTTAGTTTCCTGGGCTGCTCAAGCAAATACCATGCAGTGGGTTGGTTTGAATCATCAGAATGTATTAACTCACAGTTTTTGAGGCTAAGACAAAATCCAAGGTGTAATCAAGGTGATGCTTTCTTCCCAAAGACTAGCATTTTGGGGCTGGCATCCAGTGATCCTTGGTCCTTGGCTTCTCTGTCACATGGCAATGTGCATGGTGGCCTCTTCTGGCCTCTCTCTTCTCTTCCAGGTTCCAGTGAATTTCAGCTTCTTGTTTCCAGTAGCTTCCTCTACAACTTTTTTTGTGTTTTCATTCCACTTAGAAAAGGTCTTCCATATCTAAATTAAGGCCTATCCTGACTGAGATGGGCCACATCTTAACTGAAGTAACCTGATTAAAAAGACTACATACAATGGTTTCACATCCACAAGAATGGATTATATTTAAGAACAGGTTTTTCTGGGGCACAAACAGCTCCAAATCACCATAGACCACCATATCAGACCATATAAAAAGTCAACTCAAACAGAGCAGGGACCACTATGTGTAAGAGCCATACCATAAAAATCTTAGAAGATAACATAGTGGTCATATAAAAACTGGTATTTTATGATGGATTTTTAGATATGACACCAAAAGCACAAGCAACAAAAGAAACAATACATTTAATGCAAAAACTTTTGTGTATCAAAGGAAACTATCAAGAAAATGAAAAGACAACCTAGAGAATGGGAGAAAATAGTTTGTTTCAAACCACATATTAGATCAGGGTTTAATATCAAGAATATACAAAGAACTTGAACAATGCAACAACAAAAAGACTAACAACCCAATTCATAAATAGGCAAAGGACTTGAATAGACATCTATCCAAAGAAGATATACAAATGGCTGATAAACACATTATAAGATGCTCAGTGTCATTAGCCATTAGAAATGCAAATCAAAACCACAATGGGATGCCACTTCACACCCACAAGGATGGCTATTATTTAACAAAAAGGAAAATAAACATTGGAGATTACGCAGAGAAATTGAAACTTTAATGTGATGTTGGTGGGGATATAAAATGGTACAACCATTGTGGAACAATATGATGGTACCTCAAGAGGTTAAACATAGAATTACCACGTAACTCAGAAACCCCACTTCAGGAAAATATCTGAAAAGACTGAATACAAGGTCACAAATAGATGTTTATACCCCAATGTTTGCAGTAGCTTTATTCACAATACAAAAAGGTAGAAACAACCCAAGCTTCCATCAACAAATGTTTATGGATAAACAAAGTGTGATACATCTGCACAATGAAATATTATTCAACCATAACAAAAAATGAAGGCGTGACACTTGCTGTAACATCAAAGGACCTTGAAAACATTATGTTCAGTGAAATGAGACACAAAAGGAGAAATACTGCATGATATCCCTTATAAAAGGTTGCTAGAAATAACAAATTGGTAGAGGTAGAAAGATCAGAATTTGCATGTGAAGTGGGGTTACCTGGAACAAGAAAGGGATACTAAATTAAAATTTAGCCTCTGATACCTTCAATTATAGCAAACAGTTTAACATAGCCTAACTCCTACCCAGATAAACATAAAGCCTCACACTAAAATCTATTTGTCTCAGTTCCTTTTACTCAATACATCATCTGATGTTCAGTGAAAAATTACAGGGCATGTTAAAAGGTATAAAACAATTTGAAGAGCAAAGCATCAGAACCAAACTCAAATATGGCACAGCATTTAGAATGATCAGGTTGAGAATTTAAAATAATTATAATTAATATGCAAGTGACTAATTGAAAAAATGGACAACATACAAAAGCAGAGAGGTAATGTAAGCAGAGAGAAGGAAAATCTAAGAAAATATAAAAGAAAATGCCATAAATCAAAAACACTAAAACAGAAATGATATGGCTCATCAATACATGGAATCTGATTAAGAAAAGTATTAATGGGCTAAAAGATATGTCAATAGAAACTTTCCAAAATGGAAAGCAAAGAGGAAAAAAAAAAAGAACAGAATGTCCATGAACTGTGAAGCAATTACAAAAGATATAATGCATATAATTTGAATATCAGAAGGAGTGAGTGAGAAAAGAAAAAGAAGAAATATTTGAAGTAAAATGATGGAGGGTTTTCCAAAATTAATGACGAACACTAAGTCACATATCCAGGAAGTTCAGAGAACAACCAAGCAAGGTAAATAACAAAAAATCCATGCTTAGACATGCCAAATCAAACTGCAGAAAATTAAGGACAAAGAAAAAAAAATCTTGAAATAAGCCAGAGGAGGGGGAAAACCCCACCAACTTACCTATAGAGAAAAAAAGTTAAGAATTACATCAGACTTTGGAAACCATGCAAGCAAATGAAAGCAGAGTGAAATATTTAGAATTTTTTTTGTATTTAAAATTTTGAAGGAAAAATATCACAAACCTAGGATTCTATACCTGGTGAATTATCCTTTAAAAGTTAACTGTTTCAGTTTCCAGAGCCTGCCCATGCCAAAAAAAAAAAAAAAAAAAAGTTAAGGAGACTAGTCTCGGCCCTGCATATACTTACCATAGTAATTGTAATAACATCATAAATCCACAAAAACCTTGAACTCCCTAAACTTGAGGAGACAGATTTTTGGACTGCTTGGACATCTAATCTCCTGCTTTATGCCTAGGAATAAACTCTTTCTCTCTTTGGGAAAAAAAAAAAGTTAAGGAGAAATATAACCGTTTTGAGGTAAACAAAATTTGCAGGAATTTGTTGTCAGCAGAACCACCCTTCAAGAAATGTTAAAAATAAATTAAGAGAAAAAAATAAACATCAGAAACCCAAATCTACATAAAAACAAAGGCGTATTAGACAAGGAATGAATGAAGTTAAAACAAAATTTTTTATTTTTCTTATTCTAAGCAACAATGTATTTGGTGATTATAGCTTATAGATAAGTGCAGTGAATGACGTAATGTTATAAATGATGGGAAGTAAGAATTGGTAATACTCTCTTATAAGGTACTTGCACAACCTATGAAGTACATAGTGCTACTTGAAAGAAGACTTAGATGAGCTATAAAAATGTACTGCAAACTTTGGGGAGAACCCTACAAAACTTCTTTAAAAAGAAATGTGATTGCTATTCTAAGAAAGAAGATAAAAATGGAATAATATAAAATACTCAATTTAAGCTAGAGAAGGCAGAAAGGAGTGGGAGATTAAAGAACTAGAGCAATAAACAAAACGGAAACTAGCTACAAACATAGTTGACCAATTATGTCAAACACTCTAAATGTGAATGGCCTAAATGTATTAATTAAAAAATAGACTGTCGGACTTACAGAGAAGATGGCGGCTTAGTAAGACGTGCAGGTCTTAGTTCCTCCTCCAGAACAGCTACTAGGGAGGTAGAGGCAATAAAGGGCAGCTCCCGGAGCCACAACAGACACCAAGAGGACAGCGTACCCCATTCTGGAGCGGCTGGCTGGCTGGGGACCCACTCTGGTGAGATCGCCGAGGGGCGTGTGCTTCCCCGGGCCGGGGCGGCAGGCAGCCGGAGTCCCTCCCTCCCTCCTTCCCGGGCCGGCTGGGAGAATAGGACAGGCGGTCCCCTCAAGCTGCGGCAGCTGGTGCCTCCCCCCCCACGCGCAGCCCCCCAGACCAGCTGGGAGAATTGGATCGGAGATCCCCAAGCCACAGAGAATGGCGACCGGGGTCCCTTCCAAACACGTGGCTTCACGGTCTGGCTGGGAACGGTGGATAGGCACTCCCCCAAGCTGCGGCGGCTGGAACACCCCCGCCACGCTTGGTGCTCCAGGTCGGCTGGGAAATTTGGACAGGCGCTCCCCCAAGTCGTGACCCTCCCCGCGCACGGATCCCCGGGCCAACTGGGAGATTCGGATTGGCACTCCCCTAAGCTGCTTCGGCTGGCGACCCCCCCCTACAGCGAGAGTTTTCCAAAGTTAAAGGAGCCACAGCATCTTTTACTGGTGGGACCCACAGACAGATGAGCGGCACGAGCACCACCTACTGGGCAGGATAAGAAAAACAGAGCCCAGAGATTTCACAGAAAAATCTTTCAACCTGCTGGGTCTCACACCCAGGGAAATCTGATTAAATGCCCAGACACCAGCAGAAGATAACAGATCACACTCAGAAAATTGAAGATATGGCCCAGTGAAAGGAACAAACCAATAGTTCAAATGAGATACAGGAGCTGAGACAACTAATGCTGAATATACAAACAGAAATGGAAAACCTCTTCAAAAACCAAATCGATAAATTGAGGGAGGACATGAAGAAGACATGGACTGAACAAAAAGAAGAAATAGAAAAACTGAAAAAACAAATCACAGAACTTATGGGAGTGAAGGACAAAGTAGAAAAGATGGAAAAAACAATGGATAACTACAATGGTAGATTTAAAGAGACAGAAGCTAGATTTAGTGATTTGGAGAATGGAACATCTGAATTCCAAAAAGAAACAGAAACTATAGGGAAAAGAATGGAAAAATTTGAACAGGGGATCAGGGAAGTGAATGTCAATATGAAGCGCACAAATATACATGTTGTGGGTGTCCCAGAAGGAGAAGAGTAGGGAAAAGGATGAGAAAAACTAATGGAAGAAATTATCACTGAAAATTTCCCAATTCTTATGAAAGACCTAAAATTACAGACCCAAGAAGTGCAGCACACCCCAAAGAGAATAGACACAAATAGGCGTTCTCCAAGACACTTACTAGTTAGAATGTCAGAGGTCAAAGAGAAAGAGAGGATCTTGAAAGCAGCAAGAGAAAAACAATCCGTCACATACAAGGGAAATCCAATAAGACTATGTGTAGATTTCTCAGCAGAAACCATGGAAGCTAGAAGAGAGTGGGATGATATATTTAAATTACTAAAAGAGAAAAACTGCCAACCAAGACTCCTATATCCAGCAAAACTGTCCTTCAAAAATGAGGGAGAAATTAAAACATTCTCAGACAAAAAGTCACTGAGAGAATTTGTGACCAAGAGACCAGCTCTGCGAGAAATACTAAAGGGAGCACTAGAGTCAGATATGAAAAGACAGAAGAGAGAGGTATGGAGAAGAGTGTAGAAAGAAGGAAAATCAGATATGATATATATAATACAAAAGCCAAAATGGTAGAGGAAAATATTATCCAAACACTAATAACACTAAATGTTAATGGACTGAACTCCCCAATCAAAAGACATAGACTGGCAGAATGGATTAAAAAACAGGATCCTTCTATATGCTGTCTACAGGAAACACATCTTAGACCCAAAGATAAACATAGGTTGAAAGTGAAAGGTTGGGAAAAGATATTTCATGCAAATAACAACCAGAAAAGAGCATCAGTAGCTATACTAATACCCAACAAATTAGACTTCAAATGTAAAACAGTTAAAAGAGACAAAGAAGGACACTATCTACTAATAAAAGGGACAATTAAACAAGAAGACATAACAATCATAAATATTTATGCACCGAACCAGAATGCCCCAAAATACATGAGGAATATACTGCAAACACTGAAAAGGGAAATAGACACATATACCATAATAGTTGGAGACTATTCACCACTCTCATCAATGGACAGAACATCTAGACAGAGGATCAATAAAGAAATAGAGAATCTGAATATTACTATAAATGAGCTAGACTTAACAGACATTTATAGGACATTACACCCCACAACAGCAGGATACACTTTTTTCTCACGTGCTCATGGATCATTCTCAAAGCTAGACCATATGCTGGGTCACAAAGCAAGTCTTAACAAATTTAAAAAGATTGAAATCATACACAACACTTTCTCGGATCATAAAGGAATGAAGTTGGAAATCAGTAATAGGCGGAGTACCAAAAAGTTCACAAATACGTGGAGGCACAACAATACACTCTTAAACAACGAGTGAGTCAAAGAAGAAATTGCAAGAGAAATTAGTAAATACCTCGAGGTGAATGAAAATGAAAACACAACATATCAAAACTTATGGGACGCAGCAAAGGCAGTGCCAAGAGGGAAATTTATTGCCCTAAATGCTTATATCAGAAAAGAAGAAAAGGCAAAAATGCAGGAATTAACTGTCCACTTGGAAGAACTGGAGAAAGAACAGCAAACTAATCACAAAGCAAGCAAAAGGAAAGAAATAACAAAGATTAGAGCAGAAATAAATGAAATTGAAAACAATAGAGAAAATCAATAAGACCAGAAGTTGGTTCTATGAGAAAATCAATAAGATTGATGGGCCCTTAACAAGATTGACAAAAAGAAGAAGAGAGAGGATGCAAATAAATAAGATCAGAAATGGAAGAGGAGGCATAACTACTGAACTCACAGAAATAAAGGAGGTAATAACAGGATACTATGAACAACTTTACGCTAATAAATACAACAATTTAGATGAAATGGACGGGTTCCTGGAAAGACATGAACAACCAACTTTGACTCAAGAAGAAATAGATGACCTCAACAAACAAATCACAAGTAAAGAAATTGAATCAGTCATTCAAAAACTTCCTAAAAGAAAAGTCCAGGACCATACGGCTTCACATGTGAATTCTATCAAGCATTCCAGAAAGAATTAGTACCAACTCTCCTCAAACGCTTCAAAAAAATCAAAGCAGAGGGAAAGCTATCTAATTCATTCTATGAAGCCAACATCACCCTCATACCAAAACCAGGCAAAGATATTACAAAAAAAGAAAACTACAGGCCAATCTCTCTAATGAATATAGATGCAAAATCCTCAACAAAATTCTAGCAAATTGAATCCAACAACACATTAAAAGAATTATACATCATGACCAAGTAGGATTCATCCCAGGTATGCAAGGATGGTTCAACATAAGAAAATCAATTAATGTAATACACCATATCAACAAATCAAAGCAGAAAAATCACATGATCCTCTCAATTGATGCAGAGAAGGCGTTTGACAAGATTCAACATCCTTTCCTGTTGAAAACACTTCAAAAGATAGGAATACAAGGGAACTTCCTTAAAATGATAGAGGGAATATATGAAAAACCCACAGCTAATATCATCCTCAATGGGGAAAAATTGAAAACTTTCCCCCTATGATCAGGAACAAGACAAGGATGTCCATTATCACCACTATTATTCAACATCGTGTTGGAGGTTCTAGCCAGAGCAATTAGACAAGAAAAAGAAATACAAGGCATCAAAATTGGAAAGGAAGAAGTAAAACTATCACTGTTTGCAGACGATATGATACTATACTCCGAAAACCCAGAAAAATCCACAACAAAACTACTAGAGCTAATAAATGAGTACAGCAAAGTAGCAGGTTACAAGATCAACATTCAAAAAATCTGTAGCATTTCTATACACTAGTAATGAACAAGCTGAGGGGGAAATCAAGAAACGAATCCCATTTACAATTGCAACTAAAAGAATAAAATACCTAGGAATAAATTTAACTAAAGAGACAAAAAACCTATACGAAGAAAACTACAAAAAACTGTTAAAAGAAATCACAGAAGACCTAAATAGATGGAAGGGCATACCGTGTTCATGGATTGGAAGACTAAATATAGTTAAGATGTCAATCCTACCTAAATTGATTTACAGATTCAATGCAATACCAATCAAAATCCCAACAACGTATTTTTCAGAAATAGAAAAACCAATAAGCAAATTTATCTGGAAGGGCAGGGTGCCCCGAATTGCTAAAAGTATCTTGAGGAAATAAAACGAAGCTGGAGGTCTCATGCTGCCGGACTTTAAGGCATATTATGAAGCCACAGTGGTCAAAACAGCATGGTATTGGCATAAAGATAGATATATCGACCAATGGAATCGAATAGAGTGCTCAGATATAGACTCTCTCATCTATGGACATTTGATCTTTGATAAGGCAGTCAAGCCAACTCACCTGGGACAGAACAGTCTCTTCAATAAATGGTGCCTAGAGAACTGGATATCCATATGCAAAAGAATGAAAGAAGACCCGTATCTCACACCCTATACAAAAGTTAACTCAAAATGGATCAAAGATCTAAACATTAGGTCTAAGACCATAAAACAGTTAGAGGAAAATTTAGGGAGATATCTTATGAAACTTACAATTGGAGGCAGTTTTATGGACCTTAAACCTAAAGCAAGAGCACTGAAGAAAGAAAGAAAGAAATGGGAGCTCCTCAAAATTAAACACTTTTGTGCATCAAAGAACTTCATCAAGAAAGTAGAAAGACAGCCTACACAATGGGAGACAATATTTGGAAACGACATATCAGATAAAGGTCTAGTATCCAGAATTTATAAAGAGATTGTCCAACTCAACAACAAAAAGACAGCCAACCCAATTACAAAATGGGAAAAAGACTTGAACAGACACCTCTCAGAAGAGGAAATACAAATGGCCAAAAGGCACATGAAGAGATGCTCAATGTCCCTGGCCATTAGAGAAATGCAAATCAAAACCACAATGAGATATCATCTCACACCCACCAGAATGGCCATTATCAACAAAACAGAAAATGACAAGTGCTGGAGAGGATGCGGAGAAAGAGGCACACTTATCCACTGTTGGTGGGAATGTCAAATGGTGCAAACACTGTGGAAGGCAGTTTGGCGGTTCCTCAAAAAACTGAATATAGAATTGCCATACGACCCAGCAATACCATTGCTAGGTATCTACTCAAAGGACTTGAGGGCAAAGACACAAACGGACATTTGCACACCAATGTTTATAGCAGCGTTATTTACAATTGCAAAGAGATGGAAACAGCCAAAATATCCATCAACAGACGAGTGGCTAAACAAACTGTGGTATATACATACGATGGAATATTATGCAGCTTTAAGACAGAATAAACTTATGAAGCATGTAATAACATGGATGGACCTAGAGAACATTATGCTGAGTGAGTCTAGCCAAAAACTAAAGGACAAATACTGTATGGTCCCACTGATGTGAACCGACATTCGAGAAAAAACTTGGAATATATCATTGGTAACAGAGTTCAGCAGGAGTTAGAAACAGGGTAAGATAATGGGTAACTGGAGCTGAAGGGATACAGACTGTGCAACAGGACTAGATACAAAAACTCAAAAATGGACCGCACAATAATACCTAATTGTAAAGTAATCATGTTAAAACACTGAATGAAGCTGCATCTGAGCTATAGGTTTTTTTTTTTGTTTGTCTGTTTGTGTCTTTTTTTTTCTTTTTCCTTTTTTTTACTATTATTATTATTTTTATTTTTTCTCTATATTAACATTCTATATCTTTTTCTGTTGTTTTGCTAGTTCTTTTCCTAAATAGATGCAAATGTACTAAGAAATGATGATCATGCATCTATGTGATGATGTTAAGAATTACTGATTGAATATGTAGAATGGATGATTTCTAAATGCTGTGTTAATTTCTTTTTTTTCTTTAATTAATAAAAAAAAATAGACTGTCAGAGTGGATTAAAAAAATACTGAACTCTACGCTAACTACAAGAACCCCACTTTAAATATGAAGATACATATATTAGAAATAAAAGAATAGAGAAAGATATATGACACTAGCAATAATCTAAGGAAAACTGGAATAGCTATATAAATTTCAGGAAAACAAGAGACTTCAAAGCCATCAAGGTTAGAGAAATGCTTTATGTAATGATAAAAGGGGTTGATTTCTCCAAAAGTTATAAAAATCTTGAATATATATATGCCTAACATCAGATTAGCAAAGTATATGAGACAAAAAATAGTAGAACTACAAGGAGTGATTTTACTTCAAATATTTCATAGTAGACAAGTGAACATTGAAAACACAACCTGATAATTAATTGACAGATTTGACAGTCAGAAAATTAGTAAGTATATAATTGAACTGAATAGCACCATCAATCAACTGGATCTAATTGAATGTTTTATCATTATGAACATTATCAATATTCATTCTTCTCAAGCTCACATGGAGTATTCATCAAAAAGACCAATTAATCAGCCAAAAATCATACCTCAACCAATTGAAAAGACTAAATATTATATGAAATATGCTGTCAGACCACAATAGAATTAAACTAGAAATCACTAACAGAGCAATAGCTAAAATCTTAAATTTGTAGATTAATTAACACAGTTCTAAATAAAACATGGGTCAATGAAAAGTATCAAGGAAAATTTTTAAAATATTTTGAAATTATAAATACAATTTTTCAAAATCAAATACAGTGAAAGTGGTATTTACAGGAAAAAATAACATTACATGCTTGTATTTGAAAAGAAAAAGTTCTAAAACCAATAATAGCTTCCACTTTCGGTAACTATAAAAAGAAGAGCAAATTAAATCCAATATACCGGTGATATGATGGTGGCTCAGTGGCAGAATTCTTGGCTGCCATGCCAGAGACCCAGGTTCAATTCCCAGTGCCTGCCCATGCGAAAAAAAAAAAAAATACATATATATATATATATCCAATATAAGCAGAAGCAAAGACAATATTGAAAAAATTAAAATCAGAACAGAAATGAATTTGAAAGTAAGAAATAGAAATATTTAGTAATCCAAAAGGTGGCCCTATGAAAAAGTCAAACTGATAAACATCTAGCCAGACTGACCATGGAAAACAGAAAGAAGATACAAATTACTAATACCATAAAATAAAGAGGAGCCATCATTACTGATCCCACAGACATTGAAAATTTTAAAATATATATTATAAACAATTCTATGCCCACAAATTTAAAAATCTAGATAAAACAGACCAATTGCTTGAAATAAGCAGATTGCCAAAACTCATACAAGGACAAACAGATAATCTGAATAGGCCTATGTCTATTTAAAAAACTGAATAAATTATTAATAATCTTCCCAAATAGAAAGCATCAAGTCTAGAAGGGTTCACTGGTAAATTCTTCCAAACACTTAAGGAAGATATAATGCCAGTTCTCTACGATCTCTTCCAGAGAATAGAAATAGGGAATAGAATACTGTATTAGTTAGGGTTCTCTAGAGAAACAGAACCAACAGGGAACACTTGCAAATATAAAATTTATAAAAGCGTCTCACGTGACCGCAGGAACGCAGAGTCCAAAATCCACAGGGCAGGCTGTGAAGCCCACGACTCCGATGGAGGGTCTGAATGAACTCCACAGGAGAGGCTCACCAGCCGAAGCAGGAATGAAATCTGTCTCCTCTGAGTCCTCCTTAAAAGGCTTCCCATGATTAGATTTAGCATCACTCATTGTAGAAGACACTCCCCTTTGGCTGATTACGAATGCAATCAGCTGTGGATGCAGCTGACGTGATCATGACCTAATCCTATGAAATGTCCTCATTGCAGCAGTCAGGCCAGCACTTGCCCAATCAGACAAACAGCTACCACAACTTGGCCAAGTTAACACATGTCCCTAACCATGACAAATACTTACTCATTTTATGAATTAAGCAATACCCTAATACTGCAATCAGACGAATACATTACAAAAAAAGGAAAACTACAGAGCAATATCTCTCATGAACTTTTATGTAAAAATTCTCAAGAAAATTAACAAATTGTATCTAACAATATTTAAAAAGTATTGTACATCATAACCAAGACGCATTTCCAAGATAAAAGGCAGATTTGACATTCAAAAGTCAATTAATGTACTCCATCATAACAATAGGCCAAAAAAGAAAAGCCATATGATCATAGCAATAGATGCAGAAAAAGCACTCACAAAATTCTCAAAATTAGGAATAGAGTGGAACTTCCTCAATTTGATTAAGAATATCTACAATAAACTTACAGTGAACATCCTACTTAGTACTGAGAAACTAGAAACATTCTTCCTAAGATAAGAAACAAAGTAAGAATGACTTCTTTTACCACTTCTTTCAACAGGCCCACTGTTGAAATAAAATAAGAAAAGAGAATAAAAGTTATACAGATTGGGAAGGAAAACAAGAAACCATATTTGTTTACAGATGACATGATTATTTATATAGAAAATACTCCCACACCGCCCCAGAAATCAACAACAAAAAAAAACTCACCTGAATAATAAGCATATAGCAACATTGCAAGATGCAAGATATTTAATATACAAAAGTCAGTTTCTTTCCTATCTACCAGCCATGAACATTTGAAATTTGAAATTTAAAACATATAATATACATTAGCACCATAAAATTGAAATACTCAAGGTACAAATCTAACACAATATGTACAATGTCTATATGACGATTACAAGAAAATTCTGATGAAAGAAATCAAAGATCTAAATAGAGAGAAATTCCATATTCATGAATAGGTAGTCTCAATATTTTTAAGATATCAGTTTTACCCAAATTGATCTGTAGATTCAATGCAATCCTAATTAAAATCTTGGAAATTAATTTCTGAATATTATTAATAAACTGATTTTAAAGTTTATATGAAATGGCAAGAAAATGAACCAGCATACAACTGAATAAGAACAAAGTCAGAGAACTGACACTACTCATCTTCAAGATGTTTTATAAATTTAATTTGATCCAAACAGTGTGATATTGGTGAAAAAAACAGATAAATAAGTTAAAAGAACAGAATAGAGAGCCCAGAAATAGTCCCAGAGAAATAACTTCAATTGATCTTTGACAAAGAAGCAAAGGAGATTCAGAGAAAGGAATTTTTCAACAAATCATGTTGGAACAACTGGATATCTATACGAATAAAAAAAAGAGAGAGAGATTTTGAATAAACACAGACCTTACCTTTTATAAAATTATCTCAAAATGTATCATAGGCCTAAGTGTAAAACTCAAAACTATGAAAGTTCTGGAAGATCATATGGAAGCAAATCTAGGTGACCTTGGCTTTGATGATAATGTTTTAGATACAACAACAAAAACACCAATCCATGAAAGAAAAAAATGGATAAGCTCAACTTCATTAAAATCAGAATTTCTGCTCTTTGAAAGACACTGTTAACAGAACGAAAAAAAATAAGCTACAAAACCTGGAGAAAATATTTGCAAAACATCTGATAAAGGACTCACATCAAAAATATACAAAGAACTCTTAATACTCAACAAAAAGACAACCAGCCAATTAAAAAATGGGCAAAACTTCTAAACATACACCTCACCAAAGAAGATATATAAATGGCAAATAAACATATGGAAAGATGATTAACACAATATTTCACTTCGGAACCACAAATTCAAACAATAATGAGATAGCACTACACTCCTACTAGTTTGGTTAAAATGCAAAACATTACCACCACCAAATGGTAGAGCGAAAGGAACATTCAGTCATTGTTGGCAGAAATGTAAACTGCCAACTTTGAAGACAATTTGACAGTTTCTTACAAGCCAACCAATTGGTACTATGCAGTATAGTAATTGTGCTCCTTGGTATTTACAGAAATTGACCAAAAACTTATCCAAAACCTGCCCAAGAACTTTTATAGCAACTTTATTCATAATTGTCAAAATCTGGAATCAACTAAGATGCTATTCAATAGATGAATGAATAAGCCATGGTACATAATACAATGTATTACTATTCATCAAAACTAGTAATATATAATAATATATGTATTATTATATTACATAAAAATAGATTAATTCCAATTCAACAATGAGATATCAAACTACATGGAGGAACTTTAATTGCACATTGTTAAGTAATAGAATTTCACCTGAAATAATTACACACTGTGTAATTCCAATATCGTGGAAAGGGCAAAAACTACAGAGATTCTTAAAAATCAATGGTTGCTGTGGACTCAGAGGGATGGAGGGAAAAATAGGTGGATCACAAGGGATTTTCAGGGCAGTGAAACTATTCTGTATTATATTGTAATGTCTGATGCCTGACATTATGCATTTGTCAAAACTCATGAAGCTGTATTCGCGAAGAATGTACCTTAATGTAAACTATGGACTTTAGTTAATAATAATGTATCAATACTGATTTATCAATTTTAACATATATACAACACTAATGCAAAATATTATTATAAGGGAAAATTGTGTGCCTGTGTAGTGAGGGAGGTGGGAAAGAATTTATGAGAGCTCTACTTTTTCCTCAATTTTTCCATACACTTAAAACTTCCCTAAAATTTAAAGTCTATTAATAAAGAAGTTATCACATCACTATCTTCTTTTAAATCCTATGATTTCTCATTACTCAGAATAAAATTCAGTTATTTTCCCAAAATAAACAAAGAAACAAGACCCAACTATACAATGTTTATAGAAACACACATTTGATATAGACACAGATCAGTTAAGTAAAAGGATGAATATTAACATGCATACAATTACTAATCCTAGGAAAGTTCCTGTACCTATTCTATTAGATAAAGTAGATGTCTAAAGCAGGAGTATTACCAAGGACAAACGGTCATTTTGTAATCAAACTAGGGTCAATTGATCAAAAAGACAATCCTAAATGTTTAATTGCTAAATGAGACAAAACAAATACCTGAAACAGACCTCAATAGTCTAAATGGGAAAATTATCAAATCCATAATTTAACTTAAATAATTGATAGGATAGGCCAAAGTAAAATCAGTTAGTATATAAGAGATGTGAACCCACAATTTACCAATTTGACCTAACTGACTTTTGTAGAACACTGTATCCAACATTTGAGGAATACATATTTTTTCAAGTGTCTATGGAGCATCAGCCAGGATACACTATACACTGGGCTATAAAATCTATCTCAAAAAATATTAAATGATTGAAATCATAGAATTTGTACACTGACACAAACAAAATTTTAAAAACAATAACAAAAGTATATTTAGAGGAGCTATAAATATTTGGCAACTTAGCCAAATACTTGTAAATAAACATGGGTAAAATACTAAATATCAAGAGAGTTTAATATTTTGAACCAAATGACAAATGTGGGGTGCAGCTAAAGCAGTGCTTAGAGAGAAATTAATAACACTTAATCGAAAAGAAAAAAGCTTCTACATCAACAATGTAGACATTCAACTTAAAGAAATTAGGGAAAAAAGCCCATTAAGGCCAAATAAAAATGAAAGCATGAATTTATACAGCAGAAATAGGTGATAAAATAAGCAGCCAAAATATCAGTAATGTAGAAGGTCAAAGAAACCCAATTACATTTAAATAATAAATGAGTATGAACTCATTGTAAATAGGACTTTTTACTTCGGTTAAGGTGTGGTCCAAATGAATCAGGATCAGTCTTATTCCTACTACTGAAGCCAATATGGAGTCTCTAAAGAGAAGGTGACAGAGGGAGAAAGCCACAGTAGAGCTTCCAGAAGCTGGACATCAAAAAACTGAAAAGCGGTACATGGGTGGTTCAGTGGTAGAATGCTCTCACCTTCCATGTGAAAGACCAAGGTTCAATTCCTGGACCATGTTCCCTGCTCCCCCAAAAGACTGAAAAGCCAACGACCAAAGATCCCTGGAAGCCAGCCCCAGAATGCTGTAGTCTTCAGGGAGAAAGCATTTCCTTGATGATGCCTTGATTTTGACTTCTCCTAGCCTCAAAACCATGAACCAATAAATTCCCATTGTTTGAGCTAGCCTACTGCATGTTATTTGTTTTAACAGTCAGGAAACTAAAATAGTAATAGATATATATAAAACCTTGAACATAAAAATGACAATATATATTATTTTCAAGTGTATTTACTCAAACTGGGCATACAGTGGATGATAATGTAAACCTATGGTGGAATTAATCACAACAAAAGACAAAAACAACTACAGAAAATTAGGCTTTGAAATGAATCTATTGACTCTAAATAACCTATGGATGTCACACATACTATCCACATTTCTATGTAGTAAATTCAGGCTTAGGTTGCCTAATTGACTTCCCCAGATGGCGGAGGTGATTACTGGTGGTGTGAGAATTCTACCCCAGTTCTGTGGTTCCAGATGTATCCATAGTACATTGCTGCCTATCTATTATTGCCATGTATAAATTTAGTTGTCTGGAGGAAGACAACAATAAATTTAAAATGATGGTGTTAATGCTCACCTGAGCCTGGCTGTTTAGGTTTGCTCATTACCGTGGTCTTTATTCAAGCCAGCAGTGTCATGTGTGCCACTTCTCTAAGAGGAACCAGGCGAGACTAGGCGTATGGATCACTGTAAAGTATCAAGGTGCTATTAAAAAGAAAAAAAAAACCCACTTTTAAGGACTTACTGTTTACAATGAATGCAGCATGCACAAAAAAAGAATTTCAGAGAATACTCTGCAAACAAAAAAAAATGTGACATTTCACATTGAAATAAGGAAACAAATGAATCGAAAGTGATAACACAGGGAATCAAGGGTATCACATCTGAATACTTTAGAAAGCATCTTCATTTTGAAGGGAGGCTATAAGTAATCTGTAAGGGGAAATCATGTCCAAAACTAGATGTTATTGAGGAAGAAATATACACATAAATGAGAAAATCAGTGAACTAAATTATTTAGACTTTTAAAAATTATTTGGTAGGTTACTCACAAAGCGTTAATTTTTTTATAAAGTCACATAGGCATTTGGGAAGAAATTTTAATCAAAGTTATGGTGCTCACTATGAAATGGAAAAAATATATAAGCTAATGATAAATCATTATAATTTTCCATTTGTGCTCTCAGGCACGTTCTCTACTTCTGACAGCTCTCACATTTCTATCTAGTTCCAACTTGAGAGATACCTCTGACTACTTAATGTACATATATTTCAGGCAAATATTTCAAACATCATGTGTCCCAGTGACTCACATGTAATATCTGAATAATCTCCCTCACCCTAAAACACATCAGAATCAGCACAGAAATTTCACTCTGTGGTGCTCTCCATATTCAAATGGGGATAAAAGCCTGTCAATGTATTTCCTCTTTTCCAAACCCCTCCCCTTTGAACCATCTCCATGAGTGCCATACCTCACCATATCTCAATGAGGTTTCTAGATGGATTCCAAAGTTCCTTAACTTTAAAGATAATGATTATGTTACCCTATCATTCAAATCTTTATTAATCCTTTGCTTTTATTAGGATAGGCACAAAGTCAACTACAAGACCCTCCGTGGTCAGGTTATATGATCCTCTTCAGACTCTCTTCAATTCAAACATTCCCAGGTTCCCCACGTTGCAGTCACACTGAACTTTCACCTTTCTCCAAACTCTACATGACTTTTTACGTCCCAGGACATAATTTATACATCTTAGTTCCACCACATATAATGTCTTTCCTCAGCATTGTGTTCATTCTTCACTGTAACATTTATGACATATTACAATTATTCATGTGTTTGTCTGTTTCACCCAATACATAAAAACTTCCTTCCTTAGGCATTTTGTTATTTACCTTTGTGCCCCTAATACATTTCATAGTACAGTAGGTGATAAATAAATGTTTTTAATAGAAAGAATGGAAGGATTGATGTGGAGCCCCTAGAAACAGGTCTCAAAACTGGAGAATAATATAAATACCTGTATGTTTTCAGACGGCATTAGATTTTTTTGTGTGGCGTTAAAATTGCAAGATAAATACAAGCAGGGTTAAAAATTACACAAATCTGACTAACCAAAATAGGAATAAGAAAGCAAAAAGTAAAAGAGAACGTAAATGAAATTCACCCAGCCTACAGGAGGCATGAAAAAGAAGGGGACAGGGAGGGCGATGCATTTTAAAAATCATGGAGTAAAAGGAGGTAGTTATCATGGATGTGATCACCAAATTCTGAAATAATTTATGATTTAAGGCCTGGATGAGGAAATTTTAGAATGATTTCACCTAGAATTAAATTAATGGTACCAGCTTATCCCTAAGATTTGGAATTAGAATGAAAATAAAAACCATTTCGGTACAGCTTGGGTAAAGCAACAGATTTAAAAAAAAAAAAAAATCAACACAAGGAGTGACGTCATCAACATGGTAACTAAGACATCCCCTGGAAAGGTCACCCCTCAGAATCAACTAATAAAAGGACAAATCTCACTTTCTTAGAACTCTGGAGGATGTTAGAGACAGGAGAAGGACTCCACAGATGTTGAATTGAAGAAAAAGTAAAATAATCTCTGTGCCGATTTGAAAGTATTATCTACCCCAGAAAAGTTATGTTTTAATCCTGATCCAATTTTGTGGGAGCAACTTTTTTTTTTTAATCCCTATTGAGTACTGTAGTTTGGACTCTTGAATAGATTATCTGCCTGGAAATGTGATTTACCCAGTTGTGGGTGTGACCTTTGATTAGATGGAGATGCCACAACATCCATTCCAGGTGCGTCTTCATTAGTTTACTGGAATCCTTTAAAAGAGGAAACATTTTGGAGAGTCAGAAATGTTAGAGCTGACAGGAATGACAGGGAGCCAACAGAAACTTCAGAGCAGAGCCAGGAGAAATGACAAAACCTAGAGAAACAACAGAAGCCTCAGAGCCGACAGAAACTTCACAGCAGAGCTGACACAGATGTAGACACATTGAGAACAGAGACATGGATGTTTGGAGATGCTTGAAGCCCAGCAGACTTTACCATGAGATGTTAAGCAATCCAGAACCTGGAGAAAGGCAAGGGAAGCCAAGAGATGAAAGCCAGCCCTGGAGAAGTAAGTGAGGAACCCCCACAGGAACAGAGGCTGACCCATGGGCTGTTCTTGAGTGGAGGTAACCTCTTGCTGGTGCCTTAATTTGCTCACTTTCACTACCTTAGAGCTATAAACTTATAACTTATTAAATTTCCCTTTTTAAAAGCCATTCCAGTTCTGAAGATTGCATTCCAGCAGCTTGCAAAATGAACTTTCCTGGCCTGCCCAGCCAATATAGCTTTTCAACCAACTGTCCCCTATAACCTTGATGAAGCACAGTCTCTTTAAGTCTCCACTGATGCCACTACTGTCTAAGGAAGGCTGGAACAGTGGCTGCCACCATCTTTGTGTGGGGTTAATTGAAGCAATATCTGTTGCCACTTTTTTTCTAGACAGTGAAACAATGGCTGCCCTCCATTCCAGGCCCCCAGTGATCTGAAGTTGCTAATCAAAAGCTTTGATCAGTGATTGGCCATGCCCACCCAGTGGTCTTGGAGAAGAGGATTTTTATGTCCCTTTTTGACACCAGTGAACTAGTCAGGGACTGGATCCTGTGGCAATGTGCTGCAAGAGTGGGGAGTGGGTGCCAGAAGCCACCTCATGGAGGGAACAGTCTACTGTTCTATACTGTAATTTATCAGCTTCTTCCTCCAGCTCTTCTATGGATGCTGTACAGTAATCTTCTGGCCTCCAGAGTTTCAAAATTATTGTTTCAGACCATTCCTGACTCTTTAATAATTGTTTTTATGGAATTACTGATTCCTGGATCCCCTTATTCTGCCATCTTTCCACAATTCTCCAATACTGTATTTTTTACATGATTTTTCCTCAAACCTATAACTTCTAATTAATTTTTCAAAAAAAAACAGATGCTAGCATAATGTTTTTATCTTTATGAGGTGACTTTCATTCTACATTTATCTGAAGAACCAAAATAACATTTCTGATACCATTTCAGAAAAAAATACTGCTGTACTCTAGTATGGCATTTGTTATCTATTTTCTTATAGCTAATGTCTTCTCCACTAATCCTGTGTAGAATATATTCCCACAAAAATAAATTTCTGCTTTTGACACTACTCTGTCTAAAAGTCTTTCATCAGTTTCTCCAAAGCCTATTAAGTTAAAGAAAAAACAACTATTTTTGCAGATCATCTCAAATATGATCCAAACCTGATATCTTCAACTTCTTTGCTTCACCCAACCAAATCCATTTCGTTATATGGAAGTGCTCCTCATGCATTCTCACTTCTTACTCCATGGCTTTCTTCTTCTATAACTTTGCTTTTGTTTTTCCTCTCTCATCATCTCCAGCATATCAAATATGAAGTTCTCTTCTACCCTTGCCAAGTATCAAGTTTTGCTCCAATTTTAGACAGACTTGGGTTCATATCTTAACTTTCTACTTGAAGGTGACGAATTCTCTAGGCTTTTAATGGTTTATTTGTAAAATAGGCAAATAACAGTGACTAGCTGTGCCAGCAGACACTTGAACAACGCTGGCTGAACAAGTAAAGGATGCTATTTTGGTTCATTTACGAAATACCAATTCTGTCTGAATTGGTAGTCCAGATCTAGGAGAGCAAGGTTTAGGCCATTATATTTCTACAGGTAAATTATAGTTTATAACAAAGCAAATGGAAAAACTTGAAATTTTTAATAGGAAATATTGTATGATACTATGAGTATTTCTGTAGGCTTGTGGCTTTGAGATAGTGGTTAGCAGAGTACCTGGCACATAACAGATAAATTGATGATTATTAGTAGTACTATTATTAGCATAGTTATTGTTTTTTATTATCTGATATACTTGATTCTGCTTTTAAGTTTCCACAGCATTTTCTGTCTAGCTAATTATATCCTTTTGTTCTAAATATATACATGGGCCAGACTCTGCTCATTTGGTAACTTTCTTGACACCACGGACCGTGTCTTCATTTTGCTATCTTCTAAGTAAGCTTCTGCACTTTCCCACATACAAGAATTCAATAAATGTGTTAAATTGTACTATGTATCTCAAAACACAATTAAGATATAATGTAAGATAAACTGCAACTTTCTTTATAATCAACAGTTCATTACTAAATATGAATGGTTGTGAAATTTCTTATTTTTGACATATCTTATAAGATAGTCAACCCATGCAATAAAGAGCTACTATGATATTTTTCTTGGTCTACTAGGATGGACCTAAGTTGATCAGACTCCTCAAGGTTACAATACTAAGGGGTGACTCTAAATGAATTTGCTGATGTATCCTCATGGCTTGCTCCCTTCTCATGCCTGAGAGTTTTCTACTCAAGTTGAAGATCCCAGATCTTCTGGAATATCTCCACAGACCATGGCTCCATTCCCATCCCCAGTTTCTTTCCTCCCTTGCACATAGCTTATTCTTTCTTGTATCATTTTTAGTACCTGTCATTTTATAGATTTATTTTGTTTCTCTCCATTTGAACATAACTCCATTAGAATAGGGACTTTGTGTTATTCATCTTTCTATCCCCAGTATTTAAATCATTGCCTGGATTATGATAGGTTCTCCATAAATATTATCAGATGAATGAATGAAGGCATGAAAACAAAGTCATCTGTGTGAAGTTGTTTTTATACAGAACATTAAAGAGATGGTAGAGTGATTTAAGAGGCTCTAAATTTAAAGAGAAAAAGTCAAAGTGACAATAAGTTATCTAGTTATTTTTTCTAGCTAGTAATAGCCCACCAATTAATTTAAATAAATTAATTATTCACAATAATAAGGTTTATTAAATTAATAAAACCTATGAGGGAATCTTTGCAGGTTTTCAAATATGAAATAATTAGATTAGCATCATGACTTCTAAATCATTACTACTCAACTGCTCAAAATTTTTGAATTCAGGATTATGGTATGAGAGAAGAACAGATATCTAATCAGGAGATGATACCTTGTTTAGGCCTCATGGAATGGAATCAACCACAGGAACTTCAGAACTGGCTTTCTAAGAATGTCATCTAGAGATTCAAATTAGTGTAAATGGCAGTAACAAGCATCTGAAAGTTACTTATGCTGGTTTCTCTTAAGATACTAGTGAAATGCACTTTAGAGGTAGGCATAAAATGAGCCAATGACCATTCACATCCCTTGTACTTGGAGTCTACATGTTAGTTCTCTACAATATGTCTATAATTAGACTTTATGATTACCTAAATTACTCTTGTACAAATGGACAACCCATTCAACAACCAAGACTTGTTTTTTTAATTCTCTCAAATGCAATAATTAAAATTATACATCATTTATGTATTGAGTCCTATGTGAAAAACACCATGCCAGGTACTGGGCACATGCCAATGAACAAGAGTCTGTCTCTTAATCAAGTAAATGCTGACTAATGGGAAAATATACAAGCCAATAGAAAAATATAACACCACACAACTGACAAGATTAAACAAAGAACAACACAAGCATGTAGGAGAAATACCTGCCGAGTCTTAAGATCGCATCATGGAAGGTTAGGAGGAGTATCATCTAGGCAATATAGATGAGAAATGCCTCTATTCTCCTGATCTGACAGACATTGTTAATCCTATAGAATCTAGATTTGTCCTTATACTACTTAACCTAGTTCTTCAGGAAGCCATGCCCAATAAAACCAAGTTGTCATCACTTTGGCTTAAGTTGATATATAGAAGAAGAAAAACCGGTGGTGAAAAAAGGAGGGAAAATGGTCCAAGTCAGAGTAGAGGCCAAGGGGAGTTCTGGAGCTAGTATGGTTCTTCAGAGTTGTCTTACCATGAGACAGAAGGGCCAGAAATGTGAACCTTCACATTGAGAAGTCAGGGGATTCCAGCATGCCCTGAGATGGAGATATGTCCTTGTATGACCAGCTCTCTACAACTGAGATCAAGTCCCAGAAAGGGACTCAAATGATGACTGCCAGGCTCCAATGAACCGAACCAGCAGCTTGGAATGAGTGCCTCAGTCCAGAGAGGGAGATATAAGAAACACACCACAACATCTACTAAAAATACATATAGAAAAACTACACTATGCTCAGTGGTCTAAACAACAATCATTTTCCCTCATGGGTTTAGAAGTTGGTACAATGTGGCCTTGAGCTCTAACTCAGGGCTCCAAGTTGCATTTTAGGCTAAAAATTTGCTCCCAGATGAAAAGACAATGACAAACGCGTATTTCCACCAATATTCCATTAACCAAAACAAGCCACATGACCAAGCCAAACATAAATGATGTGGGTTAGTATACTCTGCCTTTTCTTGTAATAACTGCAAAGTCAATGGCAAAGGGAAAACCTACAGATAAGAGTGGAGGAAATGGGAATATTAATACATTCTTCCACAACCCAGTGGTACTTCCTGGGAGAACAAGAGTTTCAAATGCACTTGATCATAGAGGAATTGAGTGTGAAGTTTTACTTGATCTAGGCATTATATTATATTTTGGGGTATTTCTCTAGTCAATTAATTTAATCTGTAAGATTGCTACATTAAAGTCAAGGCCAGATCAGAAGAAGTCTCTGCAGTTGTCAAAGCTGTGGTGCAGGCTGCCCTGCCATTTAAGCCTTATGATCTAGCAGATACAGTTCCCCCACCCCAAAAGTGTTGACTATAAATAAAGACACTCTACAGTCTCTGGCAAACCCTGATGGGATCATCACAATGCACACACCTAGGATTCTGTAGTAAAGCCATGGTCTCCCTTGCCAATAATTTCTGTTTTAGAAGGAGCTGCTGGTACTGTATTGGCCCTTTTTAAATAATCGGTGACTTGAACACTCCATCAGGAATAATATTACAGGAGAGGCTGAAAGCATGTTCATATTTATGATAGAGAGTTGACTCATTTTTTAATTTAGATTTTTATTGAAGTAAAATTCACTTAACATAAAATTAACCATTTTAAAGTGTGCATATCAGTTGCATTTAGTACATTCTCAAGGTACTAAAGAAAACCCTGTACTAGTTAAACAATTCCTTTTCATCTCCGTCGCTATCCCCTGGCAACAACAAAAAGCATATTGCTATAGATTTATCTATTCTGGCTATTTCATATAAATAGAATCATATAATATGTGACCCTTTGTGTTTGGCTTCTTTCACTTAGCATAACATTTTCAAGGTTCATCCACATTGTAGCATGTATCAGTATGACAATGCTTCTTGTGGCTGAATAATATTCCATTGTGTACATGTACCACAATTTGTTTATACAGTCCTCTGTTGATGGATACTTGGGTTGTTTTTCCTTTTGACTATTGCGAATAAATCCTGCTGTTATGATTCATTTTTTAGTTGATTCATTCCCAAATCATGAAGTTGTATGAAATTTAAATATGGGCAGAAAAATTAGAATAGACAGTGAGTAATAGAAGGAGTGGCTAGTGTTGATCCTGGGGCTATTTCACTTAAGATATATTTCTTATCCTCCCTCCCCATATTTGGCTCCATTTGGCATCTTCAGGTGACAATTCCGAGGATTAAAAAATAGCTGGTATCATAGTTTACCAGGCTATGATGACAAATGCCAATACTGGTTGGCTAAACAATGGGATTTTATTGCCTCTAAGTTTCAACTGTTAGAAGTACAAAATCCAGGCATTGGCATGACCACGCTCTTCAAAGTTTGTAGTATATGGTGCTGACTTGCCCAAATCCTTGGGGTATCTTGGCTTGCATATCTGCTTGCATATCACACCCTGACATCTCATTCCTGATATCTGCTCTTCTGGTTTCCACTGACTTCTGGCTTCTCATTCTTCCCTGTGACTTCCTTTGACTTCTGACTTCCAGTTTCTTTTCTTTATAAGGCCTCCAGAAATATGGGTAAAGACCCATCCTGAGTCAGTTGGGTACACCTTAAGTAATAACAACATCTTCAAAAGGTCTCATTTACAAATAAATTCATACCCACAGAAGCCTGGATTACAGATTTAAAACGGGTCCTTTGAGGGAGTACATAATTCAGTCTACCACAACTGTCTTCTAATTAAATTCAGTCAATGGGCCTCCTTGTTATAATACTGGAGAACAGAGGAAAAGAGAAGCCTGTGTCTTCCTCAATCCTCTCTTCTTCAGGTGTTGGCTTTGTCAGAAGCTACAGCTCTTCAGAATCTCTAGTTCCCTCCAGCTGGGACCTCTGTTTAAATATCTGCAGGTGAATTTGGCCCCTGGGCTGTAAAGCCACATCCTCCCTTTGAGGCTATCTGTGGTTCCTACCTGCCTTACTTTTTCCCATTTGGCTTCTCAGTTCTTCTTAACTCATGTAATAATTCACTATATTACATTTCTTGTGGGAAGAATTGAGATGGACACACTTTCAAAGATAAAAAAAGTCATTGATAAAAAATCTTTGATGTCCATCAGTGACTTTCACAGTATAACAATATAACTTGAATCGAGTTAACCATTAAGGAAAACTGCTTAAATGTTACATATTAAATCTCAATTTTCTTATCTAGAAGTCAAAATTATTCCTATAATTTTAGGCAGGGTACAGTAGGAAGGTAGCATTATGTTGCTACAGCTATCATGATTAAAACAAAAACTCAAGATGAACATTAAGGACACATGTTTCTGGGCTCAAAGAAGTTAAATTTATTTATTTCAAAAAGCATTCATTCATTTCATTAAGATAGTCAATTTAACAAAAACATTAAATTCTTCATTTTTCATAACATAGGCCAAATAACTTGACTAATAGTTAAATTGATTTTCTAGATTATTTTTATTTTCTATATAATACGACTATGATGTACTATAAAATAGCAAGTTATATTATTGCCATAAAGAAGTAACCCACAAAGGAAGCACATTTCTTGATTTTTTTATAAAAATATATGGATAAGAAATGTGTAATTTCTTTTTTTTTCTTTCTAGATCAAATAGAGAAGAATTGAAGAGATAATATCTTTTTGCCAAGATCTTAGATTAACTGGAAGCACATCTGGACTATTCCATGACTCTACAGGTTTTGAGATCAGCATAACTTTTGTGCCTCTATCATTTTTCCATATTAAATTTGACTATAGTTTCCATTAAATAGGATATACTGAAAAATCATATTTCTTTATGCTCTATTAGAATCACACAGATGTTAAAATATATACCTCCCCACTTTTTCCAAAAGTTTTCCTGATGGCTAGAAGTAGGACACAATAGGCAGAGATGTAGTAGCAATGGAAGTGTGCTGGAAACTGGGCATAAAGAAGAGGAGAAAGCAACAAAAAACAATTAGCAAAGATAAGATTACAGAACATAAAGCATTCGACAAATAGCAATATTTTCCACTTATCAATTAAACTAATTGTCTCTCATTTTTGGACAATTATCATGAGAATTTTAGTTTAATATTTTTATTTTTAATAATTCTGTTCCCTTGGTCTTTTAACATTGCATACTATTTCAGAATTTTTACTGAATTATTTTTATTGATTAGTTAGACTACCACCAACTTCTGGTGTTGAAATTCCATTCAATTTACAAAAAATGTTTAGTAATAAAATAAAAGGAAGTCCACAAAATGTAAAGGTAAAAGTAAGGGAAATACTCAGTTTCAAAATATCCTGACTTAGGAAAGGCATGGAAACCGAGTTCAAAAATCAATCTTCAAACATCCTTTCTCTGGAACAAAAATGAAATCAAGGAAAATTGTATCTTATTATGAGTAGAAACAAAATTTTCTTAGCCCTGAATAATTTTTTTTTTTAAAGTGAACGGCACTCAATGTAATGAATTACTGTGATCATAGCTATTTTTATGACAATGGAGAGACATTCCACAGAGGGCTATATCTTTTGTCAACTATGAAAACTTAAATTTTGTAATGTTAAGGCATATTTTCAACAGAAAGGCATTGAAGAGTCTGCAGTGATGTAGTCAGGATATATAGCTTTGTGATGTTAAAATTTAGAGAATGCTGAGAAATAGTTAAGAAATCTCTTAGGCTTTCCTTTATATAAATCCTTCGTCTCTGCCATGCCTTACCTATACTGATTTTTCAAATTACAAGATTAATTAAAATAAGAGTCCCATGGGACTTCCTTTTCAATATACTCTCTTGAATGCTATTTCTTGAAGTTTACTAACTTCCGGAAGTGCAAAGTTGTATAAATCCACCAAACATCAAGGAAGAGATGAGAAGTATCAATATTTATCTTTGAAAAATGGGCAAAGGGAGGAGAACTAACAAAGTAGACTAGAAGAAGATGAAACTACATGCCCACAGAGAAGAAAGTAAGGAAAAACAGACATATTTTCCCTACAGACACCTGGAAAGCATCATGTATAACATAAGGCAGGAGTCATGGGCCTTTTAACCAGAGAATTAGTTGAGAGTGTATATATGAAGCAGTTGGGCCCTTAAGTGATGACCACCCTCACCCCCATTCTCTAAAGACTTGGAAACAAGGTTTCAGGGCCAGGCAGAGAAGTCACAGAGGGTGGAAACTAAGGGAATAACTGACAGGGAAAACAAACAAAATGTTAACTTTTGGCCTAATCAACCTAGAGAGAGATTTTTAAGAAGAGGGTTCAGTTGGAAATTTGTGGGAAAGGATTTGGTTACTGCCACGATGGTGGTGCTACGGGCATTTCATGGTTACGGGTCTATGTTCAGACCTTCTTTCATGCATGCGATATTCCCTCACAATAAAGAGTTTTCTCACATCCCTCAAGCCATCCATGGAACGCAGTGGACAAACATAGAGGAAAACAAAATGTGAAGCTAGCATCTAACAGCATTTTACATACCAAATATACATTAACATATAAAAAACAAAGGTTTTTGACATGGTCTAAACATGCAATTGTAACTTGAAGGATGAATGTATAGAGTTTGGTTTTGAGGAGTGTTTCATCATTTTGTGAAATCCCATCACCAAGAGCAATGCTCCTTATGATATTTAAGATATTTAAGAAATCAGTCCATATTTATAACTGCCACATTCACATAGATGCTAAGCATAGATTCATGTATCAAACTACTTTACTATATGCACAGTAAAGTGTGGAGTAGTCCTGTTTGATAATTTTCATATTGAAATACATCATATTTTACTATGATTCCTATCTGTTTATATTATAGTTCTGCCATGACATTGTTTTTGGTGAAATTATGTGTGTTGATAGGTTATACTACCTACAATTTTCATTTCAGGGTGGTAAATGTAGATAAAAGTTATTTGCATAAAAAGTGGAAATTGTGTGTAATAGGGTTGAAAATCATTGCCCTTGAATGAACTCGCTAGAAGAAACCACTTTACCCAAACAATGTACCCAGTCAGGAGTTCAGTATTTTACTCTTAATTTTGGGTTCTTATTCAACTGTCATCGGATGTCTGAAGAAAACCTCATACAGGAAAGACAAAGAGCGAAACAAAATAAACCAAATAAAGAGTGAAAAGGAAAACATGAAGGACAAGGAAACAAAGGAAGGAAAAGAAAATTTTCTAAAGATGGTATGTGCAGGTGTGTGTGCGTGCGTGTGTGTGTGTGTGTGTTTAGCAGCATTTCCTGAAGTGTGGTCTGGAGACCCCAGGATGTCCCCAAAGCCTTTTCAGGAGGTCTGCAAGGTCAAAACTATTTTCATAATGCTAGAAAACCAAGATTTCACTTTCCTTATTCACTGTCATTCTATTATGAGTGTACAGTAGAGTTTTTCAGACTAAAACATGAAAGAGAGATGTATGATATTGCCATGAATTGAATATAGAAGCAGCTATGAGAGAATCCAGTGACCTTCTATTAAGATGAACATCAAGAAGATATGCAAAAATCTGTATAAGAAAAGCTATTCTTCACATCGAATTATTTTTTGTTTTAGAAAGTACAGCTATTTTTATAAATTTTACTTATGTTAATACATAATAAGTTTATTGCTTTTAAAATGAGTTAATATTTTAAATACTGTTCAGTTTTATTTTCTAATACATTAAATATTTATTAAAAATAAATAAATAAAATCTCTTTGGGAACCTCAATAATTGTTAAGATTGTAAAGGGTTCTTGAGACCAAAAAGTTTGAAAAACATTGGTATACAGCATATAAAGCACACATATGTGTGTGCATGTGCGCATATGTTTATATATATTTTTTACTATATTAATAGAAGATATTGCAACCATGAAATGAAGCTGACATAATAGAGGAACAACTGAGGAAAAACTTAAATATTCAAGATAAGTAGCTAAAATTAAAAAGAAAAGTTAGGAAATAGAATTAAATTAGCATTCTAGAATTAATATTTTCTCATAGACAAAGAGATGGAATATATGAGAGGAGAAGTAAGAAAATTAGAGAGTAGTTCCAAGGGTTCCAATATCCAGTAATCAGGATTTCAGACAGCAAAAAAATGAAACAGGAACGCTTCAAAAACAAAAACAACCAAACCAAAAAAAAACATGGTACCAAATTAGCTGCCAATAAATGAAAATTTAAAAATCACCATATGTGTCATCATGGAATTGCTAAATATTAAGTATAAAAAGAACAGAAAATATGAAAGGTGAGAAATTAAAATGGCAAAACAGAAAATGGAGAAATACTGTTAGAACTGAGTGAAAATTATGTTATGTAAGAACTCTAGATTCAAACTATTAATCAAGTGCGAGAATAAAATAACTTTTTTAAGATGGACAATACTGCCAAATTTTTACTTTCCATGCAGGTTTCTAAAGTTCTGGAAGATATGTTTCACCAGAATAGGTAGTAAACAAGGAAACATGAAGACAATACATTCGGAAAATAATGGAAGCACCACAGAAGTATTAAACTGCATTCCCAAGATCTGTAGCAGGCAGAGAGCTCCAGGAAGGCATCCGAAGGAAAACAATTAAATCTGTAGCCACTCTCTGTGTGCAAAATTGTAGTGAGAGGGTCTTTGAGGTAATAGAAAGAACAGTGCTATAAACAGAAAACCAGTTACATTTAGAAGTGAAAGAATTATCCACCGGAAAAATGAAAGGTTAAAAGAAAAGAAAAAGTAATCATAACACATTCTCAACATACATGAGCAATAATTCAACCAAAAGGAACTGTGTCCTCTCCAGTCTACTTTAGCCGATCTTGTAAACTTTCTGGACAATAGTAACGCAGACCAAGTCTACAGACAGTAATAAGAACAGCTAACGGGGGTGCCTGAAGACCAAGACTCAAATATGCACCAATTTGTATGTATGAATTTCAGAACACTTTAAGTGAAAGTAGAAAGGTGCAATTTCATATTTATGAAATTAAAATAAAATTTCACTTATTCTTTTATAGTATAATAATGATACTTCATACTTTTGATCAGGCAATCTAAAGCACTTTATAAACATTGGCAAATTAAGCCGCACAATACCACATGCAGTAGTTAAGAATAATCATTCATCATATACTCAATACTTAAAATGAGACATCAAGAGATTAAGTGATTTCTTTCAAGATCATGCAGTCCCTGAGTTCTAGAAAAAACAGGCGCCTCCAATTCCCTCTATCTTTTGCTGCAGCTCTCAATATTCTGTTGCCATTGCTTTCACTGCAAATGAAATGCTGGGATCACTTTTTCGTGTCATTAACTAGCTTGCAAGTTTACCTGGCCACCTAAACAGCTTGTGAAGTTTCCATATCTCCCCTTTGAGAACATGAGATAAACCCACTCTTTATGAAATGCCTCGTTAGCCTCCCAGTAATTTCTCAATGTAAGTTTTTCCAGTGGACATACATTACCAGAATGACACCTATATTTAATAATTTATGCTTTGAAAACCTCATTCAATAATTTTAAATGTATTTATTAAGTGATTATATGCGGCAAGCACTGCAGATATGATTCCTGCCATTATAGATCTTAGTGTCTAACTGAGGAAGACGTTAAAAAAAAAAAAGCAATTATAATAAATTCCACCAAGGACTACTACAGAAAAAATAAAACACCATGTAAACACCTACCAAGAAAACCACACCTAGGCTGGAAGTTATTTCAAAACAGTCTTTCTAAAGAAATAACATTTGAAGTTTGCAAGATGAATAACATTTAGCCAACCAAAGAAGTGCAAGCATGCTTCAGTTAGAAGGAAATACTTGAATAGATGTCCAAAAATGAAAGAATCTGTTGTTTATCAGGAAACTGAAAGATACTTAGAATGATTGGAAACAGAATGTACCAGAGAAGGGGTAGATAGAAAAGAGGTTGTGGAAACAGACTGAAATAACATCATGGTAAGTGATGTTAAGGAATTTAGACATTAATAAAAGCAATGGGAATCCTCTGGTTTTAAGAAAGAAGTTGTGCTTGTGTTAAGAAGTGCCGCTCCAGGTTGCGGATTAGAGGTGAGCAAGTCTGGAGGCAGGAATGCTAGGCAAGACTCCCAACTGAAGTTGAGGCCAGAGATCGGGGAAGCTTTTACTGCGTGAAAAAGAAGAAATGACAGTGGAGAAGATGAAATGTCCTTAATATATAGAAAGAAGCAAAAACAACAGTTTGGTGGTTGATTAGATATGATGAATGAAAATGAAAATAACATGAGTATTCCCAACTTTCACAGACTAAAAGACTGCAAGAGTAAACAGAAGCTTCCATCAGTCTTATTAACCCTAAGCAAGCAATGCAATTAAAATAGTTGTAATATAGTGTATCATATTCTAAAGTGTCTTTTTTGTCAATCCTTTTTGATCTGACATTAAAATGTAACTGCTGTGTATACCGGAAAAGATAAGCTTTTGTTCAATTCCCTGTCAGGATTTTGTCACCCAGTTTATCAGCTATCAGGCTCTAGATGTACAGCAGTAAGGAGACTACATTTAAACAGAAAGGCAGCCTCCCCCAAACCATCAGTTGTTTCAAATGCATAGAAATACTGAAGAGTGTATACTAAAATATTTCTAATTCATAGCTGATCTTGAAGTCAGGAATTGAAAATGCTCAGAGGCAGCAACAAAGGGAAAAGTTAAAACCCATGCAATATGTTTTGAGGAAAGCTCGGTGGCTCTTTGGACATCAAGGATGTGGGCTGGGCGTGTCTATGCAATGACTGTGCAAGTTAGGAAGTCCAGAAATCACAATGTCCAGAGTTGGAACTAATGGTTTTAGCAAGGGCTGCCCTGTCCAGAAAAGAGAGACTTATCACTTATCCTAACAGCATGGAGTAGTTAAAAAGTCACCCGAAACAATTGGAATCCCAAACGTGATTGACACATGAGTATAAAGTCCAAATAGAAACTACCAATATGGAGCAGGAGCTCCTAGCTGAGGAAACAAAAAATGGTTCCTTCCAGAAATAGTGAAACTTCTAGGGCCCTGCCAGGCATAAATGTAAATCTACCAAATAAGAGCATTTTCACACCCAGGACACATGAGCTTGCCAAAGAATAAGATTTCTGATGAAGACGAGCCAGCATCTTACACCATAAACACCTAGAAAGAGTCAGTGAGAAATGGCAACCAAAGCAGGAATTTGCAATTCAAAGATTATTGATGCATTTTTTGGAAGCAATGATAAAAATAATCTTTTAGTGGTAAAAATAGCAAGTTTTAAAACACCTATGACTGTAAAATAAAGTTAGGTTGTGGAGTTCAGAAAACAAGGTAGATTTGAAATGCTAGAGAAAAACATGGAAGATAGAAGATAGGAGGACTGAAGTTAAAATATTTAAAAATTCACATCATCTGGAAGAAGAAGAAATGGAATGAATGACTTCAGACTTAAATATGCATATTAAAAATATAAAAGCAAGCATTAAAATAATAGAAATAAAAGATTAAAATTTCACACCAGCAGAAAAGGAAACTAAATACAATCTAATGAAACATATGGGATGAAAACAAAACTATAGTAAAGACAACATTAAAAAGCCCAAAAAGGGAAATATAAACATTTAACAAATAAATTAAGCCAACCAAGTATAAATCAGACTATCAATTGATTTAAAAAAATAATAATCCAACAGGTATAGAAAAGTCATAAAACCATGCAGAGAAAGTTTGTGAAGAAATAGAAATATATATTAGGCAAAAAATTTATAAGAAAAATTTGTAATTACAGGGTCAATATTAGGAAAATATAATTCATGTGAAAAACACAAATATTGAGAATAAAAATAAATATTCCACAAATTACATAACTGAAATGAACTTGTGCACCTGACAACAGTCAGGAAACAAAGCATAACACAATTCAAGATGTATTTGTCAAAATCACAATCACATTGAATTATTTAACACCCATTTTCAAAACTGCTCAGACAAAAATTGGTAATAATACAGACTTGAATCGCACAGTTATTATATATACAAAAGCATATCAACTTTTAAAATTTTTATGCTGTAATAAACCAATAGATAGATACACTATACATTCTTCAAAGATACATAAAACTCTCATGAAAACTGACCAAGTTCTGAGCCACAAATAACAACAAATGCCAAAAATTATATTCTCTGATAAAATGCATTGAATTAGAAAATGATGGTAAATACACACAAGCATATGATAAAAAATATACTCCTAGAATATCCCTTTAGAGACAACATAACAATGAAAGTCAACAATTTGTTTAGAACTAAATGACAAAAATTACATATCAAAACTTTTACAATACAGCTAAAGTGTTAGTTGAAGTGCTATTTATTGCATTAAAAAAATAATGCCATGATAAATCTGCTGTGTAATAAACAAAATAAATTCAAAGGGCTGGCAGAGTAAGCCCACAGTTGAAGGAAAAAAACCATAAGAACTCAGATCAGAAATTCTTAAGATGAAAAACAATACCCTAATAAATGAAAACCAAAGGAGATGATTATTCAAACCAAAAGTCGGTTTTGTGAAGATATTAACAAAATATAAAAAACCGCTAGTAAGACTAAGAAAACTAAAGAAAAGAAAAGCAATATTAATAATTTTATATTTCTATCCTTTTTTTATTTTAGGAATGATGATGGCTCTTGGAATAATTTTATGACATGACTTTGAAATTTTTCTGCATACTGCTGAGCTGGCCTCAGGTCAACTTGAAGAGAAACGAACTCTGTAGTGTTTTATTCTCATCATAGGAAACATTTATTAGTTCCTCTCATATCTCAATCTAAAAACCCATGCTTCAACAGAAACAAACATTTTAGACCAATAGGGTAGAAATAGAGGGAATTATATTTTTCCATTCATTGGATCATGAAGTGCTTCCAGAAAAACAAAACAAAACAAAACAAAAAAAAAACAGAGTTCCAATACCCTGACACAGTGTTAAGAAACGTAAGCACTGTACCAGGTTTTAATGATATGCCACAATCTATCAGTGTTGTGACTGTATTATCCCTTCTTACACAAGTTTTAATTCTTTCATTTCCCATAAAAGACAGCACAGAAGACAGAGTCTAACAGTTTAGATGCCACATGTACTTTGCTTTAGTTTCCCTCATTTTGTCCATAGCTACATGCAAATTATGTTACCTCCATAGTAGCTCTCTCTTTTATTTTTCATTTTCCTAACTCCTATTCCTCTATTTCTAACTATAACACAAAGGCTGTCAAAAAAAAAAAACAATAAGCATTAACACTTCACTGGCATGAAAGAGGTAATTTCCGGGCAGGGGACAGTAAACTTTTCCTGAACATGTCCAGGTAATAAATATTTTAGCCTCTATGTGCCCTATGGTCTTCACTACAACTACTCAACCCTGGAATTTTGATGCAAAAGTAGCCTTAGGCAATATGTAAGTAAATCTGTATGTCTGTGTTCCAATAAAACTTTATTTACAAAAAAATAGGTGGTAGGTCAAATTTGTCTCACAGCCCTAGTTTGCTGACCCCCATTTTAAGGAAACCAGAGAGTAATTTTTTTTTTTAGGAAGTAAAAAGTCTTTTTTCCTCTAAACTCCTGAGATAAAAACATTTATCAAAGAAAAATACCTTATTCCAAAATTGTAAGTAGTGTTTCAATGACTAATATTGGCAGAGAGTAAGACACAAAGGACTAATAGCCTCAGTTCAGGAAAGCCTTGGAATCAATACTGGAGATGAGGAGGACGCGCAGAAAAATGTAGTAGAGGAGGGGCCCCATAAATGGGAAAATACCACTCAGATAAGGGAAACTCAAGGATAAAGAAGTCTGTTTAGTACACATTTTGGCCAAAAATCTCAGCAAAGTAACACATGATGCAAGGTTGAACGAAGAATCTAATCAAAATAGATCTAAAAACCAACTAATTCATACCTGCAGACTCCCACTTTTTCTGCTTATTCCCATTTCCTTATACATTTCAAATCTCCACTGGGACAGTCAACCCCCTGCATTTAAGTTTTCACTCTTATGCCACAAAATTTCAGTATTACCCCTTCTTGTCCTTACTTCCCTGCTTTCCTAGTTTATTTATCTTTGTGTAATACAGTAATCATTCCTTTGCAGGTAGCTTTATTTCACTTGGCCTCTTCTCCTTATATGTATTCAACTGACCAATCTACAATTTGAGTTAAATCTAACTCTTCACTCACGCGTTTACTTCTGATGAATTTATGACTTTATGACCACAAACCTCAAATGGGCCCTTCACCACACTGCCCAGAAAAATTCTATATTCTGCAGTTTACTTTCCTTTCTTTAGATGCTTTCGCCTTCATCTTCAAATCTCTGTCACACTGTATTCATTTTCTAGGGCTGCATTACAAATTATCACAAATTTACTGGCTTTAAAAAAGGAAAATTTAAACCTCACAGTTTTTGTAGTCAGAAGTCCAGGTGTGGCATGGCTGGATTCTCTGCTTAGGGTCTTACCTGGCTGAGATCGGGGTGAAAGTCTGGACTGCAGTTCTCACCTGAGGCTTGGGGTTCTCTTTGGAGCTTGCTGGTGGTTGGGGGTATTCACTTCCTTGCAATTGTAGGATGGAGGTCTCCATTTTCCTACAGGCTGATTCTCTCAGCAGCTAGAGGTCTTGTGCAACTCCTGGCCACAGGCCCCCTCAAGGCAGTTCACAATATGGGTGTTTGCTGCCTTTTGAAGCCAGCTGATCTGATTTGAATCCATCTCTGAATTCCTTGTGTGAGACCAGCTGGAAAAAATATTTTTGTTTTGAAAGGAATCACCTGGTTCAATCAGTCACCTCAAGGATAATATTCCTCTTGCCATACAATATCACATAAACACAGGGGAATCTCATTTTATTTGGACACCACCTATACTCAAAGGGGAGAATATCATAGAAGGGTAAAGATCATTAGGGGGAATCTTAGAATTCTGCTACCACACACCCCATCCTCACACTCAGCTGACAACTTTGTTTCTGAATTCTCTCATAATAATAGAAGCATTCAGAAGAAAACTATTCTTCCACTGGCACACCTATTTACCTATCTTTTTTACACTCTGCCTTCACTGCTGAAACTGTAGATGAACTGGCCATTCCTCCATCTCATCTACTCAATGTCTTTACAGTTCTAATGGTCCCCATTCTCTCCTACATGGTTTTATTCACCCTTTAATGAGATCACCTCTATTTACATACAAACCATCTGAAATGTAGCCCACATAAAAGCAAACAAGAAACTCTCTTGACCACATCCCCTTCCATCTGTGAACATATTTTTCCACTTTCGTCAAATCAAAATTGTCTCAGTTATCTCGATTCATTCTCATACCATTTTCTCTAGAACTCCCTCAAACAAGGCTTTCCTTCCCACCACTCTTGTCAAGGGCATTAATGACCTCATTTGCCAATTGCAATGAGCAATCCTTAGTCCCCACATTACTCGAACTCAGCAAATTTACCATAGTTAATCACTCCCCTTGAAAGGCTTCCATCTGTTGGTTCTCTAAACTTATTTAAACCTGGGTTTCCTCAATGACAGTTCCTTTAGTAAAACTTTCTCCATGTCCAGACCAGTAAATACTGGGATATTCCAAATGTATCTGTTATATATTGGCACAATAATGCTTTAAAAATACAAGCCTAAAACTCAATGTCAAACAGTGATAAACATTTATCGCTCACTTCTCCATGGGAGTCAGCCGACCTAGACTGGTATCGCCTGGGCTCACTCATGTACCTGTGGTTTGATCCTGTCTCTACTCTCCTCCTTCTGGGACAAGTGGGCTAGACTGTTTATATCTCCTCATAATAACGTTGAAGTGTAAGAGCAGAAGCAGAAATGTACAAGTAGTTTGTCAAGCCTCTGCTTGTATCACAATTGCTAACATCTCTTTGACCAAAGCAAGTTTCATGGCTGAGCCCAGAGGCAGGGCAGTTACACCAGAGAAAGTGTGAGTAGAGGGAGCAGTGAAGATTTGGGGCGTTTAATACAATAAGTTGCCACCCCAGGGTTCATTCTTCATGCTTCTATTCCTCTTTGTCTCTACCCACAACTTAGTTGACCTTATCTGATTCCATTACTTTAAATATTAACTCTCTTGTTGGCTTCCAGATTAAAATTTAAATCTCCATCTCTGAGCTCTATTCTCAACTCCAAACTTATTTATCTAATTACTTGACAATCCATTCCCTGGATGTCTAATAGCTATCTCACACATAATATGTTCAAAACCAAACGTTTGATTTTTCTACCCAAATCTGCACCCTTTCCATTGTTCTCCATTTCTCTGCATCTTATTTCACACACTTGCTTATGGAAAGGCCAGAAGTGTTGGATTCATTCTTGACTCCTCTTTCTTACAAGTTTACAACAAATCTATCAGCAAATCCTTTGACTCTATTTTCAAAATATATTCCTGATCCTAAGAAGTGATACATGATCACTTCTTACCCAGTTTACTGTTCCCACCTAGCTGGAGGCACCTTCCTTTCTCACCTGAATGACAAGCACTCATCAAATAGACTACACTGCTTCCACCTCTGCTCTACCACCAGGTTTTTCCTCATATAACCCAGGATGCTGTGGTCTACATCCGCATATGATCCAGATAATTTTTAAAAGCATAAAATACATCATGTATGTAAATCTCCTGCTCACAATCATGAAATGATTCATTTATTCAGTTAAAATAACTGGCCACATCCAGCAAGGCATACAAAACCCCCATGATCTGGCCTCACTCTAGTTCTTCTAACATTGGTTCTGATCTCTCTTCCTCTAATTCCATTTCAACTATAATGATATCCTTACTGCTTTGGTGAATCAATAAAAATGCCCTGATCTTACCGTTCCTTGCAATTCTTCCAAGAATGTTCTTCCTTTATTGAAGTTTCTGTTCAAATAAAACCTCTTCAGAGAGGCTTCCCTTTACCATGCCATCCAAACTAAAAGCTCTATTAGCCTCAATCCTATTTTTTTTTTAGTTAGCTATATTACTACCCTTACCTAATATCATGTTATTTATATAAGTGTTAAATGTCTGTATTTCCCAGCAGCTTGAGGGCCTCATGATAGCAGTCACTTCATCTATTTTATTCATTGTTATATCCCCTGCATATAGAAGAATGCTTGATACATGGGAGTACTCAAAAAATATTTACTGAATGTTGAACCCTAATAATTAGATAACATTGATCTAATAATCCTTTTCAATCTTCAGAGCATCTTTACAGCCCTTGTAAACTCTCGTATTCACACTAGTGATGCTACTGGTTGCAACAATGATATGTAAATATTAAAGATCAATTAAAATAACTAATAAAACTCATAAGTTTTCTATAATAAACCCATTATAATATACTTCTTTTGATACACCTTAACAGTAATTTTCCCATAAGTGGAATTGCTGATTTATAGGATATGTACATGTTAAGCTTTAGTTAATGTCGAATTGTTTACCAAGTGATCATCAAAGGAATGGAGGAATGGAGTTTATCCATGCACAGGAATATTACCTGATGTTAAAGCAAATGCATTAATGCTATATGCAGCAATATAGATAAGTCTTAACAAAGTTATGTTAGGTGAAAAAGGCAAGTTCCAAAACACTATAGACTTCACTATACTATATTTATATAGTTCACAAACTAGCAAAACTAAATAATTCATTTTTAAGGGCACATAAATATGTGGGAAAAGAATGATAAATACAAGTTACAGGATAGTGTTTAAAAGGTTGGGGTGAGATGATAAGCAGGGGTGTGGATTCAGAGTGACATATGCTTAGTCAAAGGTATTGGTCATAAGGTGTGTATTAGATTTATGTGTGCCCATTTTATTGTATGCCTCAAAACTTG